>NW_026262734.1:109925087-111362587 GCF_021869535.1 Mytilus californianus | reverse complement strand
ACCATGACTGACTTCAACGAAAATGAATACAAAATGCTACATGCAAAATAAAGTAGCAAAGAGAATATTTATTGCTGTTCTTTATTTCAAAGTCACAGTAAAGACTTCAACATAGAAACAAAGGTCATATATCACTCCAAGTTCTCGAATTGACCGGAATTCTTCAGTTCAAACACTGTTTAATTTTTCAAAAGTGCACAAATGTCAAATATACAACAGGGATTAGAATACAACAGAAACATAAGGATTAGAATACAACAGAAACATAAGGATTAGAATACAACAGAAACATAAGGATTAGAATACAACAGAAACATAGGGATTAGAATACAACAGAAACATAGGGATTAGAATACAACAGAAACATAGGGATTAGAATACAACAGAAACATAAGGATTAGAATACAACAAAAACATAAGGATTAGAATACAACAGAAACATAGGGATTAGAATACAACAGAAACATAAGGATTAGAATACAACAGAAACATAAGGATTAGAATACAACAGAAACATAAGGATTAGAATACAACAGAAACATAAGGATTAGAATACAACAGAAACATAAGGATTAGAATACAACAGAAACATAGGGATTAGAATACAACAGAATACAACAGAAACATAAGGATTAGAATACAACAGAAACATAAGGATTAGAATACAACAGAAACATAGGGATTAGAATACAACAGAGACATAAGGATTAGAATACAACAGAAACATAGGGATTAGAATACAACAGAAACATAAGGATTAGAATACAACAGAAACATAAGGATTAGAATACAACAGAAACATAAGGATTAGAATACAACAGAAACATAGGGATTAGAATACAACAGAATACAACAGAAACATAAGGATTAGAATACAACAGAAACATAAGGATTAGAATACAACAGAAACATAAGGATTAGAATACAACAGAAACATAAGGATTAGAATACAACAGAAACATAAGGATTAGAATACAACAGAAACATAGGGATTAGAATACAACAGAATACAACAGAAACATAAGGATTAGAATACAACAGAAACATAGGGATTAGAATGCAACAGAAACATAAGGATTAGAATACAACAGAAACATAAGGATTAGAATACAACAGAAACATAGGGATTAGAATACAACAGAAACATAGGGATTAGAATACAACAGAAACATAGGGATAAGAATACAACAGAAACATAAGGATTAGAATACAACAGAAACATAAGGATTAGAATACAACAGAAACATAGGGATTAGAATACAACAGAAACATAAGGATTAGAATACAACAGAAACATAAGGATTAGAATACAACAGAAACATAAGGATTAGAATACAACAGAAACATAGGGATTAGAATACAACAGAAACATAGGGATTAGAATACAACAGAATACAACAGAAACATAAGGATTAGAATACAACAGAAACATAAGGATTAGAATACAACAGAAACATAAGGATTAGAATACAACAGAAACATAGGGAATAGAATACAACAGAAACATAGGGATTAGAATACAACAGAAACATAAGGATTAGAATACAACAGAAACATAGGGATTAGAATGCAACAGAAACATAAGGATTAGAATACAACAGAAACATAAGGATTAGAATACAACAGAAACATAGGGATTAGAATGCAACAGAAACATAGGGATTAGAATACAACAGAAACATAAGGATTAGAATACAACAGAAACATAAGGATTAGAATACAACAGAAACATAAGGATTAGAATACAACAGAAACATAAGGATTAGAATACAACAGAAACATAAGGATTAGAATACAACAGAAACATAGGGATTAGAATACAACAGAATACAACAGAAACATAAGGATTAGAATACAACAGAAACACAGGGATTAGAATACAACAGAACACAGGGATTAGAATACAACAGAAACATAGGGATTAGAATGCAACAGAAACATAGGGATTAGAATGCAACAGAAACATAGGGATTAGAATGCAACAGAAACATAGGGATTAGAATACAACAGAAACACAGGGATTAGAATACAACAGAACACAGGGATTAGAATACAACAGAAACATAGGGATAAGAATGCAACAGAAACATAGGGATTAGAATACAACAGAACACAGGGATTAGAATGCAACAGAAACATAGGGATTAGAATACAACAGAAACACAGGGATTAGAATACAACAGAAACATAGGGATAAGAATGCAACAGAAACATAGGGATTAGAATGCAACAGAAACATAGGGATTAGAATACAACAGAAACATAGGGATTAGAATGCAACAGAAACATAGGGATTAGAATGCAACAGAAACATAGGGAATAGAATGCAACAGAAACATAGGGATTAGAATGAAACAGAAACATAGGGATTAGAATGCAACAGAAACATAGGGAATAGAATACAACAGAAACATAGGGATTAGAATACAACAGAAACATAGGGATTAGAATACAACAGAAACTTAGGGATTAGAATACAACAGAAACATAGGGATTAGAATACAACAGAAACATAGGGATTAGAATACAACAGAAACATAGGGATTAGAATACAACAGAAACATAGGGATTAGAATACAAGAACAACTTCTATTATTCTTTATTGTTGACAGTGTTGTATTTTTATACGTGTACACACAGATGCTTGGTATAATCAGCAATTTACAGATTTTATCGATAAAAAAACATTGTAGAAATGGCGTCATAATTTACTGGGCATACGGTCTCGTTGTAAACCGATTTAGGCACGCGAGGCACATCAAAATATTGTGTGTAGCTTTGCAATGTCATTTCAAATATACATTAATAGCACAGATTATTCGGACAGACTTTAAAAAGAACAGATAAAGATACAGATTGAAAGAAAAAAAAAGTGATTAAGTAAACATAAGGAAGTTTTATAAAAACTTAATACTTCACATAGGAAATCTAAACCGTTTGACCTAACGACTCTTTATATTGCATAGTCTTTAGTCTTTTTGTACTTTTCTTCCGGCAACTGTATATATTCTGGACGTATTGTTTTGGTGATGTTCTTTAAAATACATGTGGTTAATCGAGTGTACTTTATGATACATTTGGTTAATCGAGTGTGCAGCATCATGTGTTCATCTTAAAATTACGAATTGTTGTTATAACGAAGTTGGAATTTTGTTTATCTTTTAATTATGTAATAATTCAAATTTACCTTTAGTTATATTCTTTCTTCGAGATTTTAATTGAAAAAGATGTTAAGTGTTAGTTATGTAATCAATTCAATACTATTTCAAAAATTTGCTGCATTTTTATGAGTGCAGGCAAACGTTTTATGCGTTGTATCACACATACTACGACACTAAAAATCCATAAATGTTTAATAAATGTTCGAAAATAATGTTGAAATGGTGGAAATATTGGTAAAAAGATGATAAAACTGTAAATTAATACACGTATCTTTCGCTCATCTGTCAAAAGAAATTAAATAAATTATCTTTTGGTTAATTGAATGTTCTTCAAGATAATACATTTAGTTTAAAGTTTATATTCACTCAGATAGAATTTTCTTATACTTTGCTACAATGTAGATTTTACCATGCTTTATTCAAAAATATAGCCAAAGTATGAGTCACCGTACCATTTTTAAAAGTTACAAGTCGTGAAAAATTGCTCAAGGATAATTCATGAAAAAACTACTTTTTTGCAAAAAAAAAATCTATGAAATAGAATTTTGAAATAAAATATGAGAAGATAGGTTTTATAATATGCTTTAAGAAAATAAAAAGAAGAAATAATGTCACCGAACTTGTTTACTCGCTACAAGTAAAAAATTAAAATTTCTTTAACATTCCTTTATAAAAGATTTACTATTAGAGTTATCTCCCCTTAAAATGATAAGTTTTGGTATTTGTTAAAACAGTCATAATAATGCATCACTTATTTCTCTATATTCAAATAAATAGTCTTACACATTAATTGCAAATCTGTCTCAAAATTTACAGATTTAAGTTAAGAACTACACCGATTGTGTACTGCTGTTTTATAATCAAAGATGGTTGTATACAGTTAATCTACCTCAAAGCTTTATCAAAACATTACTATTAGGAATTAAAACCAAATTTCTATCGAAAGTAGAGCTATTAAAATGTTGACCCTCTCAATGAAAGGAATAAATGGGAATCTCGCCAAACCTCTTGGAATATTACAACCAAGGACGACATAACTGTACAGTATATGATGTTCAGTGGTTGTCGTTTGTTGGTGTGGTTCTTAAGTGTTTCTCGTTTCTCGTTTTTTATATAGATCAGACCGTTGGTTTTCCTGTTTGAATGTACACTAGTCATTTTTGGGGCCCTTTATAGCTTGCTGTTCGGTGTGAGCCAAGGCTCCGTGTTGAAGGCCGTACTTTGACCTATAATGTTTTACTTTTACAAATTGTGACTTGGATGGAGAGTTGTCTCATTGGCACTCATACCACATCTTCTTATATCTATATACATATATATTTTTTCCTGTAAGTAGTCAAACTTACAGGAGCTGAGGACTGACAACTGCTAAAGTGAAAATTGACACTCAGTACAACGAAATCGGCATAGGTAAAGTCCACTTGTACATAATTACAGGCAATAATAATATATCTGCCTCGTTTTGACATTGAGACGAAGAACAGCGATACATTCGGTATTCCTAGCTTTACTTAAATTGGCTTTGTCACATGTATTTAGTGATTCTGTTTCCCGTATTATATTTAATGCTGCATATCTCTCCTTTTACATTATACTGAGTTGTTTACGGCTGATCTCAATGACGTTTACCTCGAATCTACATAAAAATAAGGAGAAGTTGTGTGATTGCCGCTGGGAAAACTAGATGTATCCACCAGAGACACAGAATGAGAGTGAAAACAACTATACATGTGTAGGTCACCGAACTGCCTTCAACCATGAGCAAAACCCATACCGTGTACATATTGTAATCTATAAAAGTCCCCGTCATGACGAAAAGTGAAACAGTTCAAAATGGAAACGGCAACTTGTTTATTCATATTTACATATCAACCCTACCTTCGAATTCAGTTGTGCGAGTTTGTTTTCTAGTTGGCGTATATTCCACATCTACTTTTATTCTTAAATCATAATTGTCTATCAAAATATGGAATGCACTTTAGATTCTAAAATAAGGGAAAATACTGCACAAATATTACATAATATTTAACAGCAATCAATATGCATTTTCCAGAGTTTAATTATTCTTTTGATAAATTACGTAAGTTGAAAGAAAGTTATGACATATATCAATTAAACAATCAAAGAAAATAAAATTATTTCAAAGGAAGTCTTGTACATTGTGCGTTCAAAAATTATCCATGTAAATAATATTTTGTCAAATGATTCATTTAATATGAATTATATAGCACTGCAAATAATCATACTGAACATGAGAGCGAGGTTAAATTCATCTCCGTTCACTTCTTTGAAGGTTGGTAAAAGTGCAAACGCGTATTATGTAAGCGTATCTTTTATGTTAATACAATCAATTATTGTAAAAAAAAATTAATGTATGGCGCTAGAAACTAACCGTGTATCCTTTATTTCCCATTAAGATAAACTCTTGATGGTGCAACTTAATAAAATTGCTTTTAAAAGTTACATATTTCAACTTTGGTATAACATGTATGAATCCTATAATCATACCAAATCTTATTTGTATATAAAGCTTTTGAAGGCCACACAGTGCCCTACAGCTGTTTGTATTTTCGTCCTTTTGGTCTCTGGTGATTAGTTGTATCATTGCCCATCATACAACAACATCTTCTGCAAAACGCAACACGAACCCCACAAATAACCGGTGTGATCTCAGGTTCTAACAGAAGGGTAAGCAGACCCTGTTTCACACGTGGCACCCGTCGTGTTGCTCATAAAAGTTCAAATTCGGTACTAGGTCTTATTTGGTGATATCACATTCGAGGAAAAAAGAACGGAATTGTGGTTACGTCAATTGGTACATATATTTCGTCATCTGAACATAATGAACAGCAGCAATCAATTTATCAGTTAAGAAGAAATGTCAGTGGCATGTAGAACATTTGTATTCGTTCTAATTTTCTAGAAGTATTTTTGTATAACATGGAAAAAATATTTCTGCATAGTGATTATGTTTCCCTTTAGTGATTAATTAGAAATATGCAACAAACATGTTTATTGTGCATGATTTTTAATTAATTATATAGTAAGCAAGTAGTGAAAAACTTAAATGATATAATTTTTTCTTATTTTAATCTTCTTTTCAATATCTTTTATGTTGTATTTGTTAGTGTAATGATGTATGCGGAAGCGTATTTATAGGGACATTGTAAAAATAAAATCATCATTGAATTTTTTTTCATCAAAGTCAAAATTTTGATTTTAATTCAAAATTTCTCTTTTCAAATCTCAAAAGTTTGACTTACGAAAAGGGACTTCAATGATTATTTTTACTATGTCTCTAAAACGCTTCCGTAGATACATTTAAGATTTAATTTGTTAGATTAGATATGAATCAGCTATGTACACCTGTTGACCTTCAGAACCATTGTGGTGAAACCCTAAAGATATTCATATTCAGCTACCGGCTTATTCCAGTTGATTTTTTTTTGACTAAATTGCGACCCCTAATCTTACACAATATCGTAACTCTATAATCTATTGAAAATATACCAAAGAAGACAAAATAACTCAGGAAATCGTTTGAACTCCAAACGGAGCGAGAACAGATGCGTTGACATGCATGGTAAGCGTCTCTTGCTACGCGTGCATAATCTCGCCATGCGAAACCATACTAAGTCAATATTGACGCTGTTGAATCGGTAAAATTTCATGTTCTGTGCATTAAGATCTAAGACCGCAAAACATGTCTCTCATTTATTAAGCCATAAACACACTATAGCGGTCAAAGAAATTCGTAGTCTGAAGTAGTGTCAATTTTAGTTGTTTATCTACATACCTGTAAGCAGAGGAGCTTTTGTGTTAAAAGCCTAACGTTTTTTATGGTGTCATAAGGGAGTTTTATCATTTGATTTTTAAGGGGGGGGGGGGGGGCTACGATGAAATTTGAAAAAAGGCAGGATAGGAGTTTTGAGTAAAACAAAAAGCCAGGATGAGCAACTTTGCAAAAAAAGGCAGGATGACAATTTATGTAAAAAAAAGTCAGGATAAACTAATAAAAAAAGGCAGGACCGATTAGAGTGAAAAATAAAAAGGCAGGACAGAGATTACAACTAAAAAAAAAATGCTGGACAAAATTCCCCCCCCCCCCCCCCCCATAAAAATCAAATGGTAGCTCCCCTATGAAAAAAAACATGCACGCTCGTTTCAGATTGATTAAGACATGTTCACGCAATACATGTACGCTGAGACAGAGGGTATGACACTAATGAGAAATGTGAAGCTGACAATGGGAATACTGGAATTTAAAAAAATACCTACTGAATAAAATGGATTCTTCAATTTGATTGTATGCTCCATTTTTAAAATTTTAGGTTAATGTAAAGAAATATATACCATTTTCACTTGCCAAACCAAATACTGTTTTTATAATGCAAGACATTCTTTAAAAAATTTCATGAACATATGATTAACAACTTAATTCTAAATGTTTCTTCGATGAATCCAAATCAATAGGCCCATAATACTCGAATCAACAGAATCTTCTCTAATATCAAAACCATCAAACTGTACCCCTTTGATACGTTGCGAGAATGCTTTGTTAGCAATCAAACAAGGATATATCAACAAGGTTAAAATTTAAAAATTGTATCTGTACAAATAATTTGATTTGATTTGGTTTAACCTGACAGATAGAGTTAAGACCATTCAAAGAAAGTTGATAGTTCAGATGAATAAAAGAAGATATTTTGATAAATGCTTGCGTATGAAAGCGCATTTTTACTTTCATCTTTGTTTCTTAAAGATGCACAAAAATCTTGAAGCGTTGCATAATGTAACCGTATCAAACATGACTCACATAGTAGTCACATGTAGGTGTAACCAGTACAAACTAATGCGGTTAAATTAATATTTGAGCTGCGTCGGACAGAAATTGACCTTATGCAGGTTAACCTTTTTCGGGTTGAAAAAATCTCTACGGAAAGTCTGTCACTGTTTGAAAATTTAGTTGTTTGAAGAACCCGACAAAAATCCAGAGTGTATTCTTCTAGATAAAAAAAATCATAATATTTGATAATATGCGTTTATACAAAGATAAGGAGCTATCAAACAGGCAATCAAAGACCATAAGTCAAAGATAAAAGACAACGCCATGGCCAAAAAGAAAACATTCAAACGGCAATCAGCATTACATACGGAAGCGTATTAGCGCCACACAATTTTTTTTTTATATTTCTTCCTACGTTTGCGTTATAACGCAAACCTTTGCGATATAGCGTTATAACGCAAACATTTGCGATATAACGCAAACCTTTGCGAAATAACGCAAACTTTTGCGTTATAGCGCAAACATTTGCGAAATAACGCAAACCTTTTTCGTTATAACGCAAACATTTGTTTTATCTTATTTCTTATTTATGATTCAAAGGAAGCAGCAGTTATTTATGGAGGAGGCTGCATATATTAAAATTAATCTTCTTTGTACTCATTGCAAAGTAAAATGCTTTACTATTTAACTAATAAAGAGCAGGATGATAGATATAAGAAGATGTGGTATGAGTGCCGATGAGAAAACTCTCCATCTAAGTCATAATTGGTAAAAGTAAACCATTATAGGTCAAAGTACGGTCTTCAACACGGAGCATTGGCTCACACCGAACATCAAGCTATAAAGTGCCCCCAAAATGATATACATGATAATACATGTACATATATAACAATGAAAATTGAGTAAATTAAAGATATACCAAAGAAAAAAAAAACAACCCTGCTAATATAGCTATAGCCGAATATAAATATTCTTCCAAAGTAAGCTCTCGTTTGAGGATTGTGTAAGGTTGGTTAACTACCCTTTTGCAATAAATGAATAAAATGAAGATGTTTTATTAATAAGATTATGTTCTCTCCATTTAAATTGCTACCAAGTTACAACACTAGATTGAAAATTTCATGACTTTTTATCAAAGAATCTTTATCATATTCTGAGATTTAAAAAAACGATTTCTTACATCAAAACTTTAAAAAAAAAAGTCTTTCTTAATAATTCATTTTACAGCAGAAAGATCATTTTGTCTATTTGACCTTACAGTTTTACAATTGTATGACATTATTTTTGCTCTTATCTACTTAATCAAAATTTTATTTTGTCTCTGGGGAGAGTTGTCTCATTGGTAACCATACCACATCTTCTTATTTTTATATATACTGTTGGCACTCGTATTGTTTAAAACCGTGTTATTCATCTTTTGCATGAGATATCGACCATACGTTGCACAGTGTTGCAAATGAACTAATCCCATATCATATTTCAAAATACTTAGTATTGTTTTCTTATCATCCTATTTAAAGTCTGGTTGGATTGAGAGATAAAACTACCATGTATTTCAAAATGAAGATGGGCTTAGCTCTTTATATTTTAAATCATCGCTGACTACTTCCAAAATTTGAATAATTTATTTACTGTACGTATAGGAAGGATAAATCAATTTCACACCACGCATTTCTCGAACATAGAACGAAAAACACTACATTGATGATCCAAATAAAACGTTGAAATATACTTCATGATGTTTGGCTTATCCATTCCCCCTTTTCGATTAATGTTTTTTTTGTTACGTCCTCAATTTGGTCTATTTTGTTTGTTAAATGAAATGGAATATTGTGACTTAAATTTTTTTATAGGATGTTTATATTTTAATATTGTTCAAAAATTGAAATGAATCATAAATTGGAAACACAGGACAATACTAAAAGATACTCTAGTAAAACTATACCGCAGGATAAAGTACTTATCTAAAAAGGGGGGGGTCTCATCTAAATCCAATAACCTCCACACTGATTAGTTATCCTTCTATGTCGTTTTTGTCTACTAGTATAATCAAATATTTAATATTGAGTTACTTGCAGATCTTTGTAGTGTCTGATACTTCAAACACATCTTTAATAGACTCTTGATTTTGAGATTGACATTAGTATACACGTCTATATTGTTTAACACTTTATTTTGAGAAGTCTTTTTTGTGTGGTTAGGTTTCTGTCTCTTTGTCTTTTCTGTCATATAACGTGTGTGAATTGTTCTTTTAACTACGTTATACATCGAAGTAACACAAGAAGTCCAAATTATTTTCCATCAGAAAATAGAATTACCCTTACAATATCTGGTATATACATGCTTAATAAGTTATCTAGGAACTCTGTATATCCATCTTATCAGTAGTATAGATCACTTGGTTACTTCTGAAAATATATAACATAAATAGATAAATACAAATACAAATACAAAAAAAAGTTTATATCCAACTTTAATAAAATCCCTGAAATGAAATTGGACTGATTATAAACATAAAAAAATTCAAGATAATTTCACAATATTAAACCCTGAAATCACTATTTTCTGTTTTCAGATTTTGCTCACGTGAATTTCACATGAATCTCACATGAAATTCACGTGAGATTCACCTCAAACGAGCTTATACATGAAATTCACGTGAGATTCACCTCAAACGAGCTTATACATGAAACTCACGTGCAAATGTTCATGTGAATTTCGCGTGAATTGAGATTCACATGAATCTCACGTGAAATTAATCACGTTAATTTTTCAACATTTTAATTAAATTTGAAAATTTAGATGTTATCTGAATTACTTTGTTTTAAAAATTCACCTGAAAAAATTCATGTGATTTTCACGTAAAATTTACGCGAGTTTCACATGAAATTCACGTGAGTTTCACGTATAAGCTCGTTTGAGGTGAAATTCACGTGAGATTTACATGAATTTAAATTCACGTGAAATTGATGTGAGTAAAATTTCCCTGTGTACCTTCTTATTTAATATTCGTCATTATAAGACTATAGTTTGTATCAATCACAGTCTTGTTCTTCCTATTAGACTGATTGGCTATGACTACACCCATGGTATCTTTTGAATAGGATCATTGTCAGACATACTGTCAGACATACTGCAAATTCGCAGAATATTTGATTCACAAAACATCATAACACTAAAAGCATGAAAAGAATTCTAATAGTGCCATATTCCGGGCGACTTTTTGCTTTACACTTTCCATTAGATATAACTTTGAAATAGTATGTTTCGTGATTCCTGCACCACTTAAAATGCATATTCTGTAGATTGAAGATTTTGGTTTTACTCTGTCGGGTGTTCATAAGATTCCAATTCTTTCGAGTCAAACCTTGTTTATTTGTTACATTTTGTATTTCAACTAACATTATTATACTACTTTAAAATCTAAACTGTAATATCCGCAAAGAAAAAAGAAAAAACGAAATCTTTTTTTATTGGCAAATTCATTGTAAACGAAATTAAAAGTTCATGCCTTGGGACAGGGATATGAACATGCCAAAGGTCTAACTGGTTTTTTTTTAATTTCAATCCCTCCATTTCATTCTCGAACAGTGGAGTTAAAGGGGCATTAGCGGTCAAATTCATGTTCACCGATTTGACTCAAATTCTCACATTTGATTTATAATATACTAAAACGCATATTCAAATTACAATAAGTCTGAGATAAACAATTAACAATGCATAGAATCGGTAATATTTTTCAACATTGCGTGTGTATTTTAGTCTAGACGCCATCTAATTAACCATCGAGATGACCTTCGAAGACTGCCGACGGTCACATAACCCGATATAAACATAAACATAGATATAAATAGATATCGACCTCGTGCAATTGGACTTTTCTAGGTCTGTTTAATTTCATGTTATAGGTTGAAAAAATAAGTTAATCATCATTTGTACCTATATAAGAATGATTTTTGTTGGATCGAATCAGTCAACGAAATGGCTCACCTTTGTTTCACTTTCAATGTTGACATTCTTTTCCTTTTAATGGCTGAATACGACTAATACATGCGTTACCAATCTCTGACTAGTTAATGGGTTAAATTGAAGGTCACATGAATACGGATTCAATGAGGTCAAATTATTCACTTGCAATTGAATAATTCATCGGCGATGTTTCTTAGCTTATTTTGACAACATGAAACTAAACTGGCTGCTTAAAACGAATTATTATTTCACTATTTCACTACTTCACTTTCATTAATGATTGAAAAAAAAAAACATATTTTGATTTTTTGCGTGAACCCCCTGAGTGGTTCACGCTTATATATTGGCGAGTTTTGGAAGTGTCTATGGGCCACTCGATATCCTCGGAATTACGATTCTCGGAACGTCTCGAAAATTTTCCATCATTTATATAGGTAGTTATTTATGTCTTTGATACGGTCCCTCTATGGATATGCTATAACGTGACATTGCATGTTTCAACAATCCGACAAACGGTTCATTTGTAGATTTGAAAGTAAAACAAATTAGACTAGATTGCATTATAAAAATCATTTATATGTTAGAACCTATTTGCCTTTTGACAAAACATATATGTTTCTAATAATGTGAATGTTTATTAAATATCAAGTATAATGATAACGCAATTATATAATTCATGCTTTGAGACGGTCCCTCTACGCGTTGTGTGTGTTGTATTTAATAAACCTAGGAATAGTTTATTGATATACAATGACCCAGAATAAACTGATTATTTCTAAACTTTATCATTTGGTATTTAGTATTTCAACCATAACATGAGAAAATGTCGGAAAGAATGAAGAAAATTAAGAAAACGATATTTCTGTTAAATATAGATTCTTACATTGATACCAGCTAGTGGATTATCGGATTTATCCAATCGAGATAGTTAAATTATCAATTTTAAAGTCTGTGCCTTGGCGAGGACTTTAAAATTTATAATTTAACTATCGAGATTGGATTATTCCGATAATTCACGAGTAACTATGTAAGAATCTGTTTCTCTAATGATTAAAAAATACATTTTCATTTTTTGTTAAACCAAAACCCCCTTCGAGTGCCTTCCACATTTCACAAAGTTGTCAATTTCATTAACACCTGTTAGCATATTTTGAGCTGATAAAGGTTATGACCCTTAAATTCATCCAATCATCTTCTGAGATCACCGGCAACCACACGTTGATTAAATTTTTTTATACAATGAGTGCAGAAAGGTATAAATTGTCAAAGAATTAGAGAAAAATATTTATCTAATATTGAAACACAGTGGTCGGAAAGCATAAAAATAATCAAACAAAAGGATTTTATTGTAAAAAAAATATCTAATTTCATTAATAGATACTACCAGACTAACAGAATATTCATTGTTAAGGTAAAACTGAGACTGAATTTATTCCTAATAATTATAGAATATAATTAAAATTAGATGTATACATGTATTATGATGTCTCACAGGTTTGATCAGTCATTACATTTATGAAAATTATATGTAACGTATGAACACCAATAAGCAGGGATGCGTACCCAAATTTAACTAATTTACAATATCTAAATTTTAAACGGTCGTGAATGAAAAAGTACTTGCGTGGTTTCAATTCACAAGGATTTTAAATCCTTGCATCTCACAAAAAACGTAATTAATATTTTACTATAATCATAGCAAAATTTAATTACTATCATAATGTTAATTAATTTTTTTAATTTTTTTTTTCTTTTATTAGTTCAACCTTACAGCATCTAAATATTTGTACTATGGTACGGTTTTGAAAATTGTATGCATTGTGTTGGTCAGCTATCCTACACGTCTTGATTCATTCACATTATACATCACCCTGTTCACACGCACACTATCGGTTTGCGTTCACAAAAATTCCGGATAAAATGTCAATGAATCCGGAGTCAAAACACTTGAGGTAGACAGTTGAACATCCGAATTCAACTATTAGATTAATATATGTGATGACGCAAATGCGTATTCTTATCCAGAGTATCAGTGCGTATGCTTTCTATTTACTATTTCTTGCGCAAAGGTACCACGTTCATGCATAAATATTAATTTCACTCGCGAATGCGAATTTTCGCTTTTCTTATCTAAATTCAGGACACGGCAATAAGAGCTTGTCATGTGACTTTCAAGCACGGTCATCATTGCTTACGGTATTCTGACCTCTAGCTGTTTCTCTTTTGTTGTTTTTTTTTGAGTCACTGTCCTTTTATAAACTTTGACATTTTCAAAATGCCTAGGATTTTCTACCCAAGGAATAGATTACTTAACTTCGTACTTTATTTGGCCTTTTTTACTATTTTTATCCGAGCGTCACTGATGATTCTTTGTAGACTTAACTCGCGTCTGGCGTACAACATGTTAATCCTGGTATTTTTTTTATATCTACATGTCTTTTTATATAAATTGATTCTTTTGAGAGTATGTTCAGGTATTCATAAAACTTCTGAAAATAAGATATTCTTCAAAACCAAGTTTCCCTGTAAAATATTTGGATTGATTTGAGTAAAATCAGGAAATCCTTAAAATTTGAGATATTTTATGAGACCAAAATAAGTCTTTATATAAGAGGTCCAAATGAAGCTGGTGTGTTACTCTCAAGAAAAATATACGAAACCTTCTTATAAGTTGCATGCCACAGGGTTTCACTTCCCATGGAAAATGGACTTTACATTTATCTGTACAACATCTTCCA
The DNA here is from genome assembly GCF_021869535.1 of Mytilus californianus. NCBI lineage: Eukaryota > Metazoa > Mollusca > Bivalvia > Mytilida > Mytilidae > Mytilus > Mytilus californianus. The sequence continues at coordinate 111,347,933 of NW_026262734.1, read as the reverse complement.
TGAGTACAGACAACTTCAATAACGAGTTGAGAATATGAAGGCATCTATGCAGGAAACAAAATATAAAGATGTCATAGATAAAATAAATGCATCCAGATTATAAAGCAAACTGAGTGCTTAAATTTATATTGCGATTGGTTTGTGCAATTTGAATTATACATCCGGTTTGTAAAAACTGGGATTTGCAATAGGATTATAAAAAAAATGATATACAATCCCAAGTAATAAATGAAATAGTCGAGCTTTCAAGTAAAATGTATATTCAAATAGTAGCTGTATATACACTTTTCTATTCACACCTATCCAACATTGCTTTCAACTGACTTGTGCAAGAATGTACACACTATTACATATTTTTGATAAAGGTAGTTTAACTTCACCATTAGCCCTTCTATTCACAGTCAATTATTTCAATTCAAAAGCAAAAAAAAATTCAGCAACAGTCTTTTGGTGACCAGTTACGGTAGCGGTCTTAGGTTCACGTATTGCTTTTCTTTTTTTTAAAGAAAGCAACTTGTTTATATCTCGTAGCTAATGCCCCTTTAATGTCAGCTGTTTACATAAATACGTCTATACCCGCTCTAAGAACAGGGGACAAACTCTTTCGGACTTTATATAAAACACATTTGTTATAGTCTAATAAAAACAAATAGAGTCACAAAAAAAATACGAAACAAAACATTCAAAATTATATTAATATCATATTCTACCACAGAACATATTTCTCCGACTACAATCGTGATTTATTGTGTTATTTGGTCTCTCGTTGTATACTTCTTATTTGTTAATAGTAAAAATAGTTAATATTCTATCAATAAAAATAGGGATAAAATCTGTGGTATGATTGCAATTGAGAGAACTATCATGCACAAAAATCCACAAACCTTAGAAATATATTTCTAAGGTGAAATATTCTTGCTTTTTTATCATTAATATTGAAGCTGTGTATTTGCACTTCAGGATAAAGTCATGTTTTTTTTATTGCTAGAAATTATGATTATTTTCCCGTATCGACATCATGTGTCTTCACTTTGTCACATCAACAAGTTTGACAATGGTTAACCCTGCAACATTCTCTTAGTGCCTATCCTAAGTCTGGAGCCTGTAATGCAGTTATTGTCGTTTGTTCATGTCAGTCATATTTGTTTTTCGTAAATTATTTCGTCATGAATTAGGCCTAAAGGTTTCTCGTTTGAATTGTTTCTCATTTTAATGTTTGGTACTTTTAAAGACGACTATATGGTTTGGGTTTTGCTCATTGTTGAAGGCCCTACGATGACCTATAATTGATTACATTCACATCATTTGAAGTCTGGTAGATAGCTGTCTCATTGGCAGTCATACCATATTTCCTTATTGTTTACGAGATAATATGAAACAATCGTGTTACTGTAGAGATAATTGAAAAACAAGGTCACTGCTACCCAAAAACATACCATATCTGTTATCTGTTATGAAGAAATTTTCACCTCCACCTCCACTAAATCTGCTTCCAATACCCCCTCCAAATGCTACAGCTGATTCTTTTGGTCCAAAACTTCCAACAATTCCGACTGGTCCAAAACGTCCAATATTTCCGACTGGTCCATGCAGCGAATTTGAATCTCCTGTTAATTGACGACCTCCCCTGCCGATACCTATATTATCAATACCTCCTCTGCGATCAATTCCAAATGAGCTTATGTCAGCACCAAGGCCAATGTTATGGACTCCTACCCTATCTCCCTTACCCCGGAACTCTAAAGATCCTCCAAACGACTTAGATTTCCTTCCAATATCGAACTCATTAAATGATTTCAATGATTTAGATTTCTTTCCAAGACCAAACTTCTTCGATCCTTTAGAGGGTATATATTGTTTCATTAGCCCAGCATATGCAAATTTACCTTTAGGAATATAGACATATGTCTTTCCTTTTAAACCCTTATTAAATGCAGCATAACTTGGAACTTTCTTCGACAAATATTTATTCCTTTGAAGTCCGTATCCATTACGCGTGTGACTGCCATGTTTCACCAGAACCCTTGGCGCATAGGGAGTATCCAGTATTTTCCCATAATTCCTTGTTTTCTGACTATACCCGGATGCACGTTTAGGAGCTAATTGGTAACCAATGCTTCCTTTTGGATGGTAAGCTTGGATTCTTATCTTGGATGGTGCATATGACTTCAATACTTTCCTCCGTGGATAAGAAGCTGAAACGATTAACAAGGTTATTTTTCAAAAAAAGGTGTTATTGAAATTCCAATTATTTAAAGTACCTTTAGTGCTAAGAAGACGACTTAGAAAGAAGTCTAACCCATTTTCCCAGTAGTTCTTTAACTTCCAGTATCAATATCACAAAGTCGCTTAAGGTAGATGGGGGTCTTAATTTAAATCCATAGAATTTTTTGATAATTTGTCAAAATGAAGTTTATATCATGCATTTTTCAAAAATAAAATAAAAAGTATGGGTCACCGTGCTCTTTTTCACGCTACGGGTTGCGCAAAATTGTCAGATTTTGTATAGATTATGCATGCAAAACCCAAATTTGGGTGATAAAAAGAAAACTATACCATAGAATTTTAAGATAGAACATCAGAATATAGCTCTAATAATATGCTTTCAGATAAGAAAAAGAAATAATGGGGTCACGGGACTTGTTTTCTTGCTACATAATAAAATAGGTTAATTCACAACACATTCTATTACAAAAGTTACTTAATCGAGTTATCTCCCCTTGTATCTGAGTTATCTACCCTTATATGGCAAAATTTAAGAAAAATGAATAAAACAAAAATCATCTGATTTTTGTAAAATACAGCCGTAAATATGATAAAACACATAATTTTCTATATTAAAATGAAAAACCTTACACATGAATTACATACTACTCTCGAAATTTGCACATTTCATTAAAGATCTGGACCGATTGTTATCTGCTTTTTCAAAATCCAAGATGGAGGAAGGCACCCTATCTACCTTAACCTATTGGAATCGGAATTTTTATACAGTTCTGAATAATGTTCAAAAAAAATTCAACACTTTACGTAAACAATATACATACGTAACGTTTTGTTATTTATCATGTATAACATCAGCATTGTATTCCGCGCAATAAACTGCTGTTGAAGACAATTTTGATACAGTATATAAATTTTATTATTTTGCAAAACTGAGTGGGTTAGGACATTTTTAGCCAGATTTTTTTCTGAAAAAACAATGGGTTCCATATATATATATATACAAGTCTAAATTGAAAACAACGTTCAAACCTATGATTGCGTTGGATAAAAACAGCAATTTTTATACGTGTTCATGTAACAAATTTCGTTGTAGAGGGGTCTAAATACAGCACAAACAACATTTTCCAAAAGACCAAAAGAGTGAAAAAATATATTTTAACAATACGCATTTGACTAACAGGTCGAACAACTGATGTTCCTAATATATATAAATATATATATATATGTAGAGTCACCGGGTTGTTTTCGAAACAAGATGGTGACTTCTGAAGCCATATCAGAATTCATATTTTAAGATCTTTACTCCAAAAAAATATTCTAAATATGAAACTTTAAGTCAAGGCGGAAAATACGTCATCTGCTCTCTTAAATGTATGTATGCAATACCGTTATAAACTTCGAGACAGTAAGATCTTTACTGAGAAGGGACAGTATCACCATTTGGGTTTACATGTATATGATGTATGTGTATACAAAGCCACGTACAGTGCACTAACAGCAGTGCGTTCAATCTGATAGCTCTTGTTAACAGTGTGACATGAAGTTGACCTTTTCCAAAGTAAAATCTCTGTCCCTATCCAATATACCCTTTCCATTCAGAGGCAGTCCAACCTTTGAGTCCCGTTTTGCGGCACTTTACAGAACAAATAAAAAAACTTGGAAGTCCAACTAATTATTCATTTTTGTTCGAAGACAAATCTTATTTGCCTGCTTTTTAACGCAGCTATACTTTTTCAAATTAAATGCTCGATTCTGATTGACGGAATTTTCTATTCAAATACCAGCTATTTGAAATTGTTATTTATAATTTATCGTCAAAAATTAAATAAGAATCTAATTTAAGTACGACCCTTTCAATAGATATTTATGAAATAGAAACAGGTAACATGAATAGACTTATTACAGCATTTGAATTATATGAAAATAATACAAATTATTTACCTTTATGTGCTTCGCTGCAAGTCAGGCAAAACAAAACCACTATGGGCAACACCAGTCGAAAATATAACACCATGGCGATTTCCTAAAAAGAATAACAACATTAGTTACGATTGTTTATTACATCTTGTAATAAAGTTTCACTGACATTTGACCAACATTTGTGCCATTAAATAAACGATTTAAAAGAAATCTTCTACCTAGTAGTCAGTATCTCATTATTTGATGGTATACACTGATTTTTTTTAAATAACCATTTTTGTTTTATCTGAACCAAAATTCGACGATTGCTTTCAGGAAAGATTGGTGCGGAACAGAAATCGTGTTTTGATTGTATACATGTCAGATGTATGTGTCTTGCCAAACGGTTGTACTGGAGCCTACTGATTGGTTTACATGTCGGAAGTATGTGTCTTGTCAAACGGTTGTACTTGAGCCTACTGATTGGTTTACATGTCAGAAGTATGTGTCTTGCCAAACGATAGTACTGGAGCCTACTGATTGGTTTACATGTCAAAAGTATGTGTCTTGCCAAACGAAAGTACTGGAACCTACCTGAAGAAATTTGAAAATGAAGTGTCTACATCAATGCAACAACTAATGTTTGAGTGGGATAATAGAAAAGACGGGATATGATTGGCAATTCATACACGAAATAGAACAAAACCAAAAGTAAAGGAACGGTGCTTTTATAGTCTTTCTTCGTCTCAAAAAGTCACACTCGATCCCTTAAATATAAACACACCTCATTGAAATTTAGGACAGACACTAGAAAGGGTTTGAGCGGAATTCTTTGCAGAATGCTGATCGCTCTGCATTTGTGCATTGAAGATACCAGCTGCAGCGAATATCAACCAATAATAAAGCAATGATTATGATTTTGTCATTTGATAAAGGACTATAAATAAGAAGATGTGGTATGAGTGCCAATGAGACAACTCTCCATCCAAGTCACAATGTATAAAAAGTTAACAATTATAGGTCAAATTACGGTCTTCAACACGGAGTCTTGGCTTACACCGAACAGCAAGCTATAAAGGGCCCCAAAATGACTAGTGTAAAACAATTCAAACAGGAAAAACAACGGTCTAATCTATATAAAAAACGAGAAACGAGAAACACCTAAAAACCACACCAACAAACGACAACCACTGAACAACAGGCTTCTGACTTAGGACAGATGCATGAACAGAGATGTGTTAGACAACATCATGCGTCTCCTTGCTTTATAAGGAGTAGCTACATTGCCTCTCGAAATCGTTGACCCTTATTTTTAACAAGACTAGAGGACCAGGGAGGAAGGTAGTTTGAGCAAAATTGCAGCCGATTTGGAACTTACACAGTAATAGACCAGACGAAAATGTCTACGTCTAGTACAGCTTACAAGGAGGCTGAGAGGCAGGTGCTTACAATTAAATTCTGCCTGTAACCAAGAACTTATTAGAACATTCAAAACCAAAAACATTTAAACAGTGCACAACTACAAACTTCCTCGACAGCCAAGTATGCAATAATTCTAAAAAAGTACACGTGGTAAGAGGAAATATCCAGCTGTTCAATCATTTTATTCTTTGTTAAGACTCTTTTGTTGTCTTTGACCACCTTGAAGAAGGAGTGAACAGTATTATAATCAAACCTCAGTGGGCTGTCTCATTATCAAGATTACGTGCTCTTTCTCATCGTTCCTTGTAATAAGTAGTAGATTTCAGCGACAAATTCATACAGATGCAGCTATAATAGACCATTTTCACGGTACTACAATCTGTCGATACCTATATTCTGGTATTGCCCAAGGTCATGTTTTTCTCTGACTGCTACTTACGTCTTTACACTAAATCCATTGGATGCTGGATGTGTACTGATTGATATTTTAGTCTTAGATACATGATTTCTTTTATTACTTGTTATTGGCTTTGAACTAGCTGCCAGTAACTGGGAGTACTCTCAGATCTGTACTTTGTGTCTTTTTGCTGTTAGGGATTAAAAAATACCCTGCCACGTCCGGTCTGTGTTTTTGTTAAATGTTATTCTGCTCTGTATAGATCTGATGAGTCAAACCATTTTCAACTGGTTTTTATAGTTTGTTCTTATGTTGTGCTGTAACACCACTGTCCCAGGTTAGGGGAAGGTTGAACGCTCACAAACATGTTTAATCCCGTCACATTCTGTATTTGTCTGTCCCTAGTCAGGAGCCTGTAGTTCAGTGGTTGTCGTTGGTTCATGTCTGGCATACTTATTTTTCGTAAATTGTTTTGTTATGAATTAGGCCGTTAGTTTTCTCAATTAAATTGTTTTATATTTTTAGAAATAGATGATTACTAGTATAGTAGTCTAGTGATAGTTTTCCTTGTAAATGACTGTTCTTAATATATTCATTAAAACATCACACGTCTCGAGTCCCTGAAAGAAACCCTTGTAATTACAGCGTGTAAATGGCAGTCCGTGGGTATAAAAGTTTTTAAAAAATGAAGCTGTCAATCGCAGCTCACAACAGCTATTTAGGAACAGAACATTACCAATGCTAATATTTCTCAGCTGTAAAACGCACTTTCACAGACGTGGTTGGTATCTGTGGAATTCTTTCATAAAAGTGAGAGGTTAAGCTAGCTATAAAATCAAGTTAAATCCACTATTTTTTACATAAGGAAATGCCTGTACCAAGTAAGGAATATGACAGTTGTTATTCATTCGTTTAATGTGTTTGAGCTTTTGGTTTTGATATTTGAGTTTGACTTTTTTTTCGTCATTTTACATTTTTTTTTCATTTCCTATTATAGAATTCAGATTCTTTTGGTGACAAAGATTCTTGAATGTAACATTTAACACGGTATTAATGATGATGATTTTATCTTACTATCGCTGAATGCGGTTAACAGACAAATTGCACATGTTTGCTAGATCATATTAATGTTAATCTCGATAAATAGCATTTTTAATCAATAAATCATAAACCAAGTGAACAATAGGCAAAGCAATTTCAAATTCGATTTGTAATTCAGGATTCAGGTAACACTCGAATGTCAATAAATAACTTGGGAAACCGGTGACAATATAGTATGTCCCATTCAACAAGAAATCTCAACTGTTTGGCAAGGGCGATATGTATTTTTAGTTTCCTAAAAAAAAACTTCATATGAATAATAAAAATTTTAAAAAACCAATAATAACATAGGTATTGTATATAATGCTATCATTTTCCTCTTAATACAACAAACGTAGGGAACCACGTATTAAACGAGTTCTGCACAAATATAACGCTGCGAGGTTGTAACATGTTCTTATCAAAGGACTTCAAATAGCTGTTACGATTATATCCCATATAATGAAAGTTTCCAGTTACAGCTTCTGTTGATGGCAAATCAGTATATTTTCTCCTGAATGATCAAATAATATTCAAGAAAAGATAAATTTACAACCAGGCAATTATAAAGCAAATAAGCCTTGTATCTTTGATTATTTAAAAAAAAATAATTTACACTAATTTTATGAAAGTAAACAAACATGCAACATTATTATGTATCATGTATAAACGGTAAATTATGATAAATAAATATAAGAAAAATGCAGGTTATAACTGCTTCCTACCTGAGGTCCTTGCTTTCGGTTGACCAGCTATAATACTAGTAACATATTTTGGACACTGCAGATGTACTGGCATGTCCGAAATACATAAAAGATCACAATAAAACCAACTTATTTACGATTAACTCGTCAGGGATTTTTTTTTCTCGTGACTTTTTGACATAATTGACCACTAGGTATTGGTACTTCACACAATAATGATAAACAAGACACTTAATACATTCAATAAAAATCACTTAAAACTAACCATAGTATACAATTAATACTGGAATTAAATTTACATTCTTAAAACGACAATTGTCAACTTAGACTTAAACGCGCGTCTGGTATACATAACTATCAGCCTAGCTGGTTTGTATCTTTGATTATATTTTTTAAATGCAATCGGAGTCAACTTCGATATTTTTAAAACTACATCTTAAAGTTTTTATCATTTAAGGAGTTTGATATCAGTTATAGCAGACCCAAATTAGTTTCTGATAGATTTATTCACTTTTAACTGTGTTCTCAAAACCCGACCTAGATGAAAGACGGGAAAGTTTTAACTTTCACTGGGAAAATAGTGAATGCTGTATGGGGGAAATTTCCCCATCAAAAGGCCTACACCTATCACAAAGTTTTATAAAGGTTCCTAACGTGCACAGAGCGATGTTGTCTCCCTTCACAAGGTTATGATATTTTACATCCCTTTCACATCTGACGTGCCTGTGTAGTTATGCTTCCCACACGACGTAACAGGCTCAGCATGGATTTAGGTGTCGGACGAGAGAAGTGCATGTGACCATTGCTGAGGGGTGGGAACCTTGTTTTTGTAATTCTAACAAAATGTATCAACGACAAATTGATCACAAATCAATTTACGAAAAATATCACTGACTAGAATAATGTCCAGTCTCTGGTTTCAAAGTTAGAGGTAGTGACAAAAAACCTTACGAAATTGACGAGCATTGAGGACCCAACATTCCGAAAGTCTTTGTCAAATAAAGCTAATATAATATATTCCTTGGGAAGAAAAACCTTAGTAATTCTTAATAATTTCAAGACATATGCCCATTTTTTACACCTTACTGCGTTTCTTGCTTTCGACTGACCAACCATTAAATCAGTAATATATGTTGTACACACGCGGCAGATGTGCTAGCATGATCTATATACATTCAAGATAATAACAATCCAATATATTAACAATAAACTGACATTACAGAGCTTCATTTATCGTGACCTAATGACATAATTAACCACATATATTTTGTACTTAACAAAATAATAATAAAAAATGACACTTTATATATTCTATAATAACGCAAATAACCTATAAATATATAAATAATGAGATATGATACTATGATTGTCAATAAGACACCTATCGACCAGAGATGTGTAAAGTAAAATTGCGAATGGAAACGGGGAATGTGTCAAAGAGACAACAACCCGACCAAAGAGCAGAAAACAGCTCAAAGCCACCAATGGGTCTTCAATAGAGCAAGAAAATCCCGCACACAGAGGCGGGCTTCAGCTGGCCCCTAAACAATAATGTATATTAGTTCAGAGAAAATGGACGTCACACTAAACTCCGAAACATTTAAAATTAATGAGCCAAAATTAAAAAAAAAACATACAAGACTAACAAAGGCTAGAGGTTCCTGACTTGGGACAGGCTCAAAAATGGTTGTCAAGACCTGCTTTGATATTTAAAGAAGACGAGATACCTTTTTGTATTCCTAGGTTGAAATTATTTTATATAGTGTTATGTAATATAGGAACTGACATTGCCATGGCAAAAAACGACAAACAACATGCAGTCTACAAAATACAACACAGAAAACTAAAGACTGAGTAACACGAACCCCATCAAAAACCAGGAGTGACCTTGGGTGCTCTGGATGGGTAAGCAGATCCTGCTACACATGTGGCACCTGTCGTGTTGCTCATGCAAGTAAAAAACCGGGGAAAATTCTTATTCGGTAGGTCTCATTTGAGGAAAAGAGGACGGGATTGTGCTTACAACATATCCGTCGTTATCTGTGAAACAAATTTTCCATCGCATTCTACCAACTCATGGTGGCATCCGTAAATTTCGAAGGGATGATTTCAACTCCAACACTTGGAACTCCTGAATTAAAAGCTGTGTTAATAAAATGGTTGTCGTAATTTGTATAGTATAAAGTGTATAAATGGAGTTTAGGGGATAATGTCATTCAAAAAGTAATTTCAATTATGGATGACATTGATAATGGTCAACAACCATATTTCATAAATGAGAGTACTAAAAGTGTTTAACGATGAATACATAAAATGCCTATTTAGAGCTGACATATTGTATTGCCCAATTCTTTTTTCAATGAAGTATTTTGCAAATTTGTTTTATAAACGTAACTTTCTAATTTGACAAGGAAATAACCCTATGAAAAGGAGCAAATGTTTATATCCTTTGTAAAATATAGATAATCATTTTACACTTATATGCATAAAAATAATGTCTAATAAGGCATGTTCACTAATCACATGCATTTTCAACAAGTAGTCATCTTTTTTTTATTCTAATGAGAGCTGATATTGTGATAAAAAAATAAAGGAGTTTAATAAGTAATATCTTTCTTATAATGATCTTGTCTATGCTATTAAGTCATTTGGTCTTTGGTGGAATGTCGTCTCATTGGCTATCATACCACATCATCTAATATTTATATTGCTTATACTAGAATATGAATTTACATTTGCAAAATGAGAAAAAAATTGACTGGAAAATTTTTCTCTTTATATCTTTCGATTTTTCTTATTATAGTCATAATATTTTTTGAGATACACGCTTTGAAAATAGGCTGACAACATTACTATAGGGATTCCTGGAGAATGGAAAGAGGAGGTCTCATTCCGAATTACCGAGAAGATAAATGCCAAATCCCGAATTCGTGTGAAAATAATGTGTCTGTTCCTGTAATATAAGCAAATCCCGAATTCCTGGCGATTTCATTGGCTGTTCCCGAAATCCCCCCACCAAATAAAGTTCCATCAGCCTCTCTTCCTCGGCAATAATGAAGTTGTATCTACCCTGGAAAATCATAGATTTCGATAAGAAATATGATAATGTAACAATTTAGAAGCAAATCACAAACTGTAATCGGAGAAATACAGAGAAACAATAATAAAAACAAAGAGAACAACAATAACATCCTACACACTTTATAAAAGCAAAGAGAACAACAATAACATCCTACACACTTTATAAAAACAAAGAGAACAACAATAACATCCTACACACTTTATAAAAGCAAAGAGAACAACAATAACATCCTACACACTTTATAAAAGCAAAGAAAACAACAATAACTTCCTACACACTTAATAAAAACAAAGAGAACAACAAAAACATCCTACACACTTTATAAAAGCAAAGAGAACAACAATAACATCCTACACACTTAATAAAAACAAAGAGAACAACAATAACATCGTACACATTTTATAAAAACAAAGAGAACAACGATAACATCCTACATACATTATAAAAACAAAGAGAACAACGATAACATCCTACACACATTATAAAAACAAAGAGAACAACGATAACATCATACACACTTTATCAAAACAAAGAGAACAACAATAACATCCTACACACTTTATCAAAACAAAGAGAACAACAATTAAATCCTACACACTTTATAAAAACAAAGAGAACAACAATAACACCCTACACACATAATAAAAACAAAGAGAACAACAATAACACCCTACACACATTATAAAAACAAAGAGAACAACAATAACACCCTACACACTTTATAAAAACAAAGAGAACAACAATAACATCCTACACACTTTATAAAAACAAAGAGAACAACAATAACACCCTACACACATCATCCTACATACTTTATAAAAACAAAGAGAACAACAATAACACCCTACACACTTTATAAAAACAAAGAGAACAACAATAACATTCTACACACTGTATAAAAACAAAGAGAACAACAATAACATCCTACACACATTATCAAAACAAAGAGAACAACAATAACATCCTACACACATTATCAAAACAAAGAGAACAACAATAACATCCTACACACATTATCAAAACAAAGAGAACAACAATAACATCCTACACACATTATCAAAACAAAGAGAACAACAATAACATCCTACACACATTATCAAAACAAAGAGAACAACAATAACATCCTACACACATTATCAAAACAAAGAGAATAACAATAACATCCTACACACATTATAAAAACAAAGAGAACAACAATAACATCCTACACACTTTATAAAAACAAAGAGAACAACAATAACATCCTACACACTTTATAAAAACAAAGAGAACAACAATAATAGCCTAGACACATTATAAAAACAAAGAGAACAACAATAACATCCTACACACTTTATAAAAACAAAGAGAACAACAATAACATCCTACACACTTTATAAAACAAAGAGAACAACAATAAAAATATAACATCCTACACACTTTATAAAAACAAAGAGAACAACAATAACACCCTACACACATTATAAAAACAAAGAGAACAACAATAACATCCTACACACTTTATAAAAACAAAGAGAACAACAATAACATCCTACACACATTATAAAAACAAAGAGAACAACAATAACATCCTACACACATTATAAAAACAAAGAGAACAACAATAACATCCTACACACTTTATAAAAACAAAGAGAACAACAATAACATCCTACACACTTTATAAAAACAAAGAGAACAACAATAACATCCTACACACTTTATAAAAACAAAGAGAACAACAATAACATCCTACACACATTAAAAAATTAAATAACATACAATCTATTAAACATAGTGAATAAACTCCGTTGTCTCAGACTGATAAGCAGTTTCTTTGATTGGTTGGTTGTTGGTTGCTTAACGTCCAGTTGCAATTATTTGATGGAGGGCGGAATATTTGGACTGCCATTGGAAAAAGATGGAAAATAAGTCAGAATTCATGTGCAACAGGTCAGACACGTGCTTAGAATAGACTTGAATGTGACACGGTCTCAAAAGAGAGGCGAAAGATACCAGAGGGACATTCAAACTCATAAGTCGAAAATAAACGGACAACGCCATGGCTAAAAATGAAAAAGACCAACAGACAAACAGACAAACAATAGTACACAAAATTCAACATAGAAAACTAAAGACTGAGCAACAAGAACCTTCCCCCCCCCCCCAAAAAAAAACAACTGCGGGGTGATCTCAGGTGCTCTGGAAGGGTAAGCAGATCCTGCTCCACATGTGGCACCCGTCGTGTTGCTCATGTTAGCGATATCGGATATTACGTTCCCATTTCTTTCAATCGACTGTTTAGATATTCTATACATCCCTTTTGACTGTAGACGAATCCCCCTCCACAGTCATATCTAAAATCTTTAATGTTTATTTAAATTTTGTGTTTACGTTTACATCATATTACGATTTTTAGATTTTGTTTTCTTTCATTTTATCCTCGACTATTTCATATTTTAGAATAAATTATTTTAATTTTATATGAATATAGAACATAACAAACAAAGCTTTTTACGATTATGGATAGTTATTCCTGTTCAAACCTTATCAAAGTATCAATAAGTCTTATAAATGGCATCTGGCAAGGTTTGGAACGATGATAATCTGGTCAATTGCATTTATTCCTTGTTTTCACTTTGCTATGATCCTAATGATCTTCACAAAGTTAATGAACTTTGCGCTATTCCTTTTCTTTTTTTTAGTTTTGGCCGAGTGTGTCATGGATGAATACCCCATATCCTTTCTTTTCTATTATTTTAAAGGTATTTTCAAACGCGATTTTTTTTTCTTGTATTGTAGGAATTCAGCAGCAAATACTTGAATATTAACAGAATGTTATACGATACGGTAAACTTCTGAATTATCTCCCTTTGTACGATTCCTGAACTAGGACAGGTAATGAACGAAACATGTTGTACGATTCCTGAACTATGACAGGTAATGAACGAAACATGTTGTACGATTCCTGAACTATGACAACAGGTAATGAATGAAACATGTTGTACGATTCCTGAACTAGGACAACAGGTAATGAACGAAACATGTTGTACGATTCCTGAACTAGGACAACAGGTAATGAACGAAACATGTTGTACGATTCCTGAACTAGGACAACAGGTAATGAACGAAACATGTTATACGATTCCTGATTTAGGATAATGAACGAAACATGTTGCAGGACTTAACAAGGTATTTTAAAAAAACTTAACCCTTCCAATTTTATATCGTTCGTGGAAATAGAATAGAGAAATGAAACGGAGAATGTGTCAAAGAGAAAACAACCGACCAAAGAGCAGAAAACAGCCAAAGGCCACCAATGGATCTTCAATGCAGTGAGAGAATCCTGCATCCGTTTGTGGGCTTCAGCTGGCCCTAAACAATAATGTAAACAGTTTATAGAATGCATGAAGTTAGACAATGCACGAGCAAGAACAACATAAATATTAAGCTTTAAGCGATACAAACATTCATTAAAACAGACGCTTTAATGACATAAACTCCACATTTTCTTTCAATAAAACTCGTATATGACAATTTATTTGACCTCCGATACATTTTTATGAATATCATTCGTTAAAAGCAGACACGTGGAGACCCTGTATATTTTATATGAGGTTAGTGGGCGTGTTTTATTTTAATATACGGTTAGTAGCAATTGGTTAAAACTAATATGTCTATTTCTTTTTATGTATTTATGGTTAACAGTTGCCTAGCATTTTGTCACACCGTGGTCTTTTATAACTTACTATTCGGGATGGACTTTGCTCATTTTTGAAGGCCCTGCGATGACCTGTAATTGTTCACATATTTGTACACTTTTTTCTTTACGGATATTTGTCTCACTGGCAATCATAATACATAGCCTATTTTTTATATTACAAGACAATATTGTTGTCTTAAAATTGTGTTTGAAAAAACAACATTGTCATTAAATATATATTTAATCACGATATTATACGAGCATACACAATGATACACGACAATACACGATTATGCACGATGATACACGATAGTATAAAATAATTGGGCAAGTTATTGCAAGGCAAGGAGTCCTCAGAGTAGACGTTCTTATACAATTTCATGTTCGTCTGAAAACTAATGACGTTCTGGGTATCGAAATTGCAAGATGTTTTTAATTGCTTCTGTTGTCAATAAAATATATTTTCGTTCATTGTTTCTACTTGTGAATAACATATTTGCTCTATACATATTATTTTTAAAAATTAATATTTGTATTTTTTCCTATGTCGCCTCCGACTTTTTGAACCCCAAGACCCCTGTCGTATATTTCCTGTATTAGAGAATCCATCTCCATTAAATCTGCCCTGTATCCCGCCGTTTGTTTCAGTAACCTGTCCCACATTAGGATCACCAATGTTAAATCTGCCCTGTATCCCGCCGTTTGTTTCAGTAACCTGTCCCACATTAGGATCACCAACGAATCCAACATTAGTATCTGTACCAAAACCACCATTTACTTCTGTTGGAAAGCCTGTCGAGCCGCCAATCACATTGGAATCAATACCAATGGCTGTCAAAAAAGTTATTGAGACTCATTCTTGATAATCTATTAACATAATTATCTGCAACAAATTAAATTATCAAAAATTGATCATGAAATAAAGTAAACCATACTTTTTTCAAATCATTTCTAATTGTTTTGCCTTGTTTTTTTTTTTGTTTTTTTTTCAATTTCCTTTTTCAGGAATTATTGGTTTTTAGTGATGTGAATCGATATTCAAAACCGAAAATGTACCACCCGATTATTTGACCTAACCTTATATGATCCAACCTTTTCGTGACACGAAATCTTTTACTAAAGATGTATATAAGTTGAAAGATTCTAGCATTAAATGTGTTTGCAATGGTGCTTTAACGTCTCCTGCATTTGCAATTAAGTTGTAATTTAAGTTTGTTTATCTTGGAATGAACGCTTAACTTCTACTAATAGTAATACAACTTGACTTTGAGTTTCTTTTCGAATCCTAATATATATTTTCTTTGTTATAAGCAGTTCCAGCCACAATGAATATGACCATCTGATATGTTGGGAGTTAACATTAAAGAGTTGGTTAACCGCCAAATAACTTTTCTAATGATTTTCTAAATAAAGTCTTTAATAGATTCTTAAATTCATACAAGCTGGGACTATTATACTAGTTACCCAGATACAAGGTATAAATTGTTTATACAAAACTGTGGTTTATTCTGTAATAATTCCACTTTGTTTCCAATCGTAATAGGTGTTTTAGTTGATATAATAATAATAATAATAATAATAATAATAATAATAATAATAATAATAATAATAATAATAATAATAATAATAATAATAATAAGAATAATAATATTTATTCAGGTAAAGGCAACATAAACAAATGCATTTTAGATATGGAAACATAAATAAAATAACCTTAATATGTAGTAATGGTTGCGTTTTAGGTATATTTAATGCCTCAAACCAAGGATGACAAATGAAAGCAAAAAACGTGTATTTCCAATTGATATATTGGGATACCTGTCATTTCGCCGTTGTCAAATATCCCCATACGCTTTCACATTTGATTTCAAAGATGTTCAAATAGCAAAAGTTCTGAATCAGCATTGATAGGTATATCTTTCTAAGTTTTTGTTTTGTATCAATATTTTTGCTTTCCAATTTTTGAAGTATAACTGCATGGTATTTCCATTTGTAAGTACTGTCATTTAGTTTTTGGGATACTTCGACATTCCTTTTCTTGCATCCATATGCATGACTAATAAATATGGGTTGAAGATTTTTTTTTTAAATTAGGTTATATACCTATATATGAAATTAAGTACTGATTAACCTAAAAGCTTATAATTACTTTAGATGTATGTTTCATTATAATACGTTATTCTGATTGGCTAACTGCAATCTGGCGTTATTCCTTAATCAACTTCATTACACAATAAAATTTATCATTCATGATGACACGAGGTCCCACAATAAAATGCACAGGTAAATTAAATAAAAACTTGATAAAAATCGTGTTATCATGACCCTAGCTAAAAAATGTAATTATAAGTATTGAATGCTTCTTTTTGTAACTTCATAGGGTTGTAAAAGCGTTGACAGTGCGCACATTTTTAGAATGAAGCGCTTCCGCGCTTCATACAAAATGTACTTCGGTCAACGGTTTTACACCCCAATGAAGTTACAAAAAGAAGCATTCAATTCTTTAATATTTACTTACCGTTGCCATGTATGCCATTATCAAAACCGTTATCCACAAAACCGTTGTCATGTCCATTATCAAATCTATATTCTGGCTGTAAAACTCCACTAGACGGTGCACCTCCTTCAAAACCAGCAACGCCACGTAAAACTGCATCTCCTACACCAATTCGACGTTGTGTTTTTGATACTGGAGCTCTGATTCCACCTCCTAGGCCCCTTGTTTCTGGTATTGGGTCAGTCACTCTTATACCACGAGAGCCTCTTTCAATGAAATTAGGAGTTTGAGGAATAACTTCTGGTATTACTGGTTGACGCTGTCTCCGGCCTAGGATATTAAAATAATAGAAATGTACTTGTTGATACTGAAAGTGCATTCATTATTTTCTTCTTTTGAAAAATAAGATGTTCGGAAAGAATTTCTTTCACTCGCCAAACATTTTTTTTCAAACTTATAAAAAAAACAGACTAGTTAGTGCCTTCGTTACCCGCACTCTGAAAATGTGTATTGACATTTGTAGACTGGATTTAATTCTTTTTCATTTCACTAACATTTTTTAACTGTTACTATCTAAGTTCTTCTCAAACATATCAATAGAAATAGTTTAATTTTATTTACATTACAGTGCGGTAATTTGCGATATTTTGGTAATATAGCTCTCCCAGTATGAAGTCTTAAATGATAATCGTGAAAATTGTGAACTTTTATAAAAAAGTCTTTAGTGAATTCTTATAACTATACCAACTTACGGTTTTTACGTCTGCGTCTTCTGTTTGTTGATAAAGCGCCGCTCCCTCTACGTGGCTCTATAGCAGGTTCGCACGAGCATTGGCATCCACCTGGGTTACCTAAACTTCCTGTATTAATGAGGGGTTCATTTTGCTCATACGTCCCTGTAAGTATAAGACACTCCTATGAAACTTAAAACTGACTTTCTTTTAATGTTAGTCAACACAAAAAAAAAAACAATTATATAACCATTTATCATTTTGGTCAAATTTTATCAAACAAAGACGAAATTTATGCAAACAAAAAAATATACAAATATTGTCAGTGTTTAAATTTAAATATAGGTACTACGAAATTTTAGATTCAAATATCACATAATTTTACAATTATTCTTAATTACAATTGTACATAATCGTAGATAGAAAATATACTGTAACAACTGTCCACTGAATATAATATTGGAATAAAAAAAATCATCCCCAGGCTGGTGAAAAGCCTAAACATTTGTTTTTTATAAGTTTGTTACACTCACAGTAGTTATTTGTGGCAGTAGCTCCAATAAATAATAGCGTCGTGAATACAAGCAGTTTTTCCATCCTCCAATCCTGAAAAACAATAATATTCTATTTTTTTTTATAAATCTGAAATAAATTACCGAAAGCGCGTTGATTATGAAAAAAGAGGAAATATGTTAACTCATACACGGCTCATAAAAAATGACACTAGATTTAAAACAATTTATGTATATAATATGTATATCCAAGACCTTTGTCCTTTGAGCCTAGATAAAAAAATACTCGCTTTTATTGTCTCGTTTCAGTTTTATACTTAAAATGCAAAAAATACACAACTTCCCCATTAGAATGATTAATACTATTAATTATTTTGACCATTTTGTACTTGCTCTACCTGTTCAATGTGTAGGAGCTTTAGTTTTACTAGAAAAATCTTGTAGTGGTCATTTCATGGATGT
Source organism: Mytilus californianus (assembly GCF_021869535.1). NCBI lineage: Eukaryota > Metazoa > Mollusca > Bivalvia > Mytilida > Mytilidae > Mytilus > Mytilus californianus. Next base: position 111,329,239 of record NW_026262734.1, on the reverse strand, counting down.
AAAAAATAAAGGTACAAAGAAATATACATTTTTTACCAGAGTAGTTTTTGTAGGTGTTCAAAAAAATATTACAATGTCGACAGTTTGTGATCCGAGTTGTCACACATTTTTAGCATATTTGATAACAATGAAAAGTGGGTATATTAATTTTGGTGATAAGACCAAATAAATTGAAGTTACTAAGTTTTCACTGTATAAATGGGACAATTTGTATTTAAGTATTTAGGTTATTTAAAACTTAAAGTTTCCTTGAATTTATTTTAAGCAAAGGGCTATTTTTCAAAAAAATTTAATGCTGTCTGTCATATTTGTTTTTCGTTTATTGTTTTGTAGAATATTTGTGCGTTAATTTTTTTTTCGATTGAAATGTTCTACCTTTTGTCTTGTCAGGGCCATTTATAGCTTTCTGTGCGGTGTGAAGTTTGCTCATTGTTGAAGGCCGTACGGTGACGTATAGTTTCTTACATCCACGTCACATTAGACTGTGGTGGATAGTTGCAATCATACCACATCTTCTTATTTTTATATATGTATCCTTATATTATTCATAGCAGTGTTTCGTTTTAATCAATATGTGTTGTTTTATTGGCTAAGCATTTGACACCAGGTGCTGTCACAAGCTTGTGCTTGTACCACTATCGATACATTGCAAGTATGTAAGTGAATGTATATTGCATAAGTTTTAAGCAACGAGAAAGCAAGTGATCTTGACGTGGCACCATTTTCAAAGCCACGTAACTTGAATTCATAATGCTTTGAACTTGCAAAATATCATTAATTTTATGATCAAAATCACAGTATCTTATACAATATACATTCACTTCATTAGGCTCTGGTGGACAGTTGTTTCATTATTAGTCATACCACATCTCCTTATTTCTATATATATATATGTATCCTTATTATCTAGAGTAGTTTTTCGTTTTATTTAATATGTGTTGTATTATTGGCAAAACATTTGACACCTGGTGCTATCACAACATTTCATATCGTATGAAAACCGATAACATGTTGTTTACGGACGTGCCTGTACCAATCGACACATTGCACGTATTTAAGTGAATGTGTATGGTATAAGTTTAAAGCGATGAGAAAGCAAGTGATCTTGACGTGGCACTATTTTCAAAGCCATATAGATATATGATGTGGTATGAGTGCCAATGAGACAACTCTCCATCCAAGTCAAAATTTATAAAAGTAAACCATTATAGGTCAAAGTACGGTCTTCAACACAGAGCCTTGGCTCACACCAAACAGCAAGCTATAAAGGGCCCCAAAAATTCCTAGTGTAAAACCATTCAAACGGGAAAACCAACGGTCTAATCTATATAAAAAACGAGAAATGAGAAACACTTATGAACCACATCAACAAACGACAACTACTGAACATCAGATTCCTGACTTAGGACAGGTGCAAACAATTGCAGCGGGTTTAAACGTTTCAATGGTACCAAGCCTTCACCCTTATCTGAAACAATAGTGTAACATCACAACATATCACTTGAATATTGCTTAATTTGTACAATAAACACAGATAAAAACTTAAGAGTCATTCAGCGGCAAACGCTAAGTCTAAAAGACAACCAACACCATTATGGTAAAAAAAAAAGACAAACACATATACAACAGTCCACAAGCACTTCACAAAAAACTACAGATTGGCAACATGAACCCCCCGAATACCGTGTTTACGGGTTTTGCTCGTTTTTGAAAGCCGTACGTAAATCGATTGTTACTTACATTCACGTTATTGGCAATCATTCCACATTTTATTTTATATTGAACTCGGATGATACGGAGCAGTCAGCATAAGTGACACCATAAGTGGGTTTTGCTCGTTTTTGAAAGCCGTACGTTGGTCGATTGTTACTAACATTCACGTTATTGGCAATCATTCCACATTTTATTTTATATTGAACTCGGATGATACGGAGCAGTCAGCATAAGTGACACCATAAGCGGGAAATATGACGTGTATATAGAATATACCATAAGTTGGTGGAAATGTTCCGTTTTGGGTGCTTTTTAAACCGAAGAGTATAATTTTCAGTTAGTTCGATATGCCCGTGTTTACATTGACCTATCAGATTGAAATGACCGCAATATTTTCATTACTTAAACCTTTTTAGAGTTTATAGATATCAATTGAATTGTGGATTTTTTTTTTAAATAATAACAAATATAGAGATTTATCATAGAAGTATGATACCCATTCAAGGAATTTAATAAAAAGTAATAATTCATATCCAGCTTTTTATAGTAATATTATTCGGCACTAAGACCAATACCTGGTCTGGACTTGCGCCGCTGAATGTAATTGATTATGGTGTCATGCATACTTAAGCATAGATTATCATTCCACTCCATGGAAGACTAATACTGGGTATGGACTTGCGCCGCTGAATGTAATTGATTGAGGTAACATGCATACTTCAGCATAGATTATCATTCCACTCCATGGAAGCCAAGAAAAGATTGAAGAAATGCTTTGTTGTACAATGAGTGTTGTTAAGTATAAAACTATCGACAACCATGAATTGACTGCACGGTATGTGTAAACATAAAACTATCGACAACCATGAATTGACTGCACGGTATGTGTAAACATAAAACTATCGACAACCAAGAATTGACTGCACGGTATGTGTAAACATAAAACTATCGACAACCAAGAATTGACTGCACGGTATGTGTAAAAATGGCTGACACGCTACAACTGAACATTATCAAGCTGCAGAACAAATATAAAATCTTTCCCTTCCATCATAGCCAAGAAAAGTGTGACAAAAGTTTTCTACCAATGGTTTTTCGAACGGACGGAGTGGGGCGATTACTTGACCTGCTTTCGCCCTTGGCGACGCAGGTAAAACCATATCTGTTTTTTTTTACCTTTAGATGTGTCTTTTTGGCTTCATAGACTGATTACGGTTATAATTATTCTTCTGTAATTCAATCAATGCGTCTAATATAATTTAGGGATGAATCAATTCGCTTTATAGTCTAACGCAAGATAAAAATGTCCGTTTGCATTGGAATTCTGCACAGGTTTGTTATGGGCCTTGCTCAATATCATGTGTTAATGAACTGTTTATACCGTTGAATCTTATGTACAGTACAGCCGCGGATATTAGAGTATATATTGGATGATTTTGTATTATCAGTTACTAGGAACACTGAACTTGTCTCTGAAACTCCGAATATTCTTTGATACGATAAATTTTTTGTTTGTACAAGTGTTTTTGTGTATTATATTACTTGTATAGTGATAAGTGATCTACTGCATCGCTATTTGTATTGTTCATTCTTTGTATGCCTTTTTTTGGTCAACTGATCAATATAAAGGGGATAGAATTGAGATCTAAATAATCCGCCTTTTTTTCGTATTTCTGTTTGAAGTCCAGAATATCGTCAATAATTGTATGATGCCATGACTTAGTGTTTATACTATTTGTAGAATTTGATTTTAATTTATACTTTTCAGACTCAGGGCGATTTAGCACACGACATATTGTAGAAGACTAAATGATGATGTCTTAATATTTTTGTCTTTTGTTGCATAATTATTTCCTTTTCGACACGTGATTTGTATTAATCCCTTGGTATCTTTTTTCCGCATTTTGAGAATAAAATATCGAACAATGATCGGGATTCAATTTGACATGTTTCTTGTATTACAATTGGCCTTATTTGCAGAACCAATAACTCATCTGATCAAAACAAGGGCTTCCTTGTCCGTGGACAAATTCCTCTTCCGTTTTACCAATATTGTTTTCATATTATTTACTTAACCACAAATGAAATTTGAAAATAACTGTTTGTTTATAAATAACGAGTGTGTCATCGGCATTATCATATACTAAGTCGGTTAAGAGGTCTACAGAGCTCATGTTTACCTTGTTGAATTGTACAAATCATGCCCGACTCTAAATAAAATTTACTTACTTACTTACTTACTTTACCAATTTACTAGAGGTAAATTTCCTGATAATGGATGGTACGTACCCTCCAGTTATGTATGTTTCGGCATTGCAAATTTTACCAACGATAAATTGGGTAAATTTTAATGAAGTATCATCTGATGAATTTAAGAAATTTTACAGAATGTTAGGTTTTAATTCCTTTAGGGAGCTACATTGTACCATTTGATTTTTTATGGGGGGCTAGGATGAAAAATTTTGTCCCGCATTTTTTTTTAGTTGTAAACTCTGTCCTGCCTTTTTATTTTCACTCTATTCGGTCCTGCCTTTTTTTTTATTAGTTTATCCTGACTTTTTTTACATAAATTGTCATCCTGCCTTTTTTTTTTTGCGAAGTTGTTCATCCTGCCTTTTTTTGAATTTAAAACTCATGTCCTGCCTTTTTTTCAAATTTCATCTTAGCCCCCCCCCCCCCCCCCCCCTAAAAATCAAATGGTAGCTCCCTTAGTCAAAGTTGACAGTTTTGACTATTCCATTTAGGTTAGGCCCTTTTAGATATTAAATTCTACATTTGTTTCTTTCACTGTTACATTTGTTTTCAAAAATGTTGACGCAATATTTTCCTGGTGCAGATAAATTGTTGGTACGAATTCAAATTAAAAAGCCTAAATATATGAAGTTCACGCAGTATCATGGCCAACCAAATTATACCACACATAATATAGAAGTAAGAAGCTGTGGTAGGATTGTCAATGAGACAACTCTCCATCAGAGCCCAAATGGCGTAGAAGTTGGACACTCTGGGTCACCATATCTTCTTAAACATTGAGCAAATCCATTACTGCATAGGAAATTATCAAAGGCTCTAAATGAAAAAGGTAAAACAATTAACGAAAAATAAATATGATATACAGCTAGGAACGACAACCACTGAATTACAGGCTCCTGACTTGGGACTGGCACATAGAGAGTGTGGGGTAAAACATGTTTGCGGGCACCCAACCCTCCTTCTTACCTGGGACAGTCGTGTAAAAGCACAACATAAGAACAAACTATAAAAAATCACTTAAAAAGGGATTAACTCAACAGATCTTCACAAAATACAAAAAACAACTAATAAAAACACTAAAGACACAAAGTACAGCTCAAAGCCAATAAAAAATCATGAATATAAAACTGAAATATCAACCAATACACATTCAATATCTAATGAATTAAGTGCAATGATGTTATTAACAGTCAGAGAAAAACATGATCTAGAGCAATGCCAAAATAGGTGTCGACAGAATGTAGGACCATGAATGTTGTACAGGTGTATAGCAATGATATTTAGTTTGGTATAACAAAATCAATATGTATGCAAATAAAAACAACATTCAAAGATCTAATTACAGTGTTATATTTTTACCTTGTAAGTTTATATGGAGGATCGATAAGTTTACCCGGATCGTATCCTAATTTTTGAGCTCGATAAACAACATCACCGAAAAATTAAGGTGTGCTATCCCGTTTGCAATAAGTTTTCTACAGGTACAGCCAAACTTTCAAACCAAATCTTTGTATATATGAAAAAAATGAGTAAAGGTTTTAAAAGCAATTTATGGTAACGAAATCCTTGACTTGATAATTTCCAGTAATACATAGATTACGTTACACGGCCATAGTGATGAGATGGATATATAAACACCGTAAGATGAGGCCAAAGACACTTTCCCACCATCCAAAAAAAGAAAAAATATCACCAGAGAACGAAAATCGTGCCTTTTGTCGTAAAGTTTGTGTAGAGTTTCCCGTGAAAAAAAATGAAATATCTTAATCTAGGAAAGGACAATTTTATTGAATAGGAAAACTTTCGTTTGACAAGATTTTGTGGAAGTGAAGTGTAGAGAGTCTAAAAGTCAACACTCAACCGAATCATAAACATTTTTTAAACTCCAAAAATAGTTAATTCCACTATTTTCATTTCCCATTTTTATTACCAAAGGTGATGATAGTAGTTAAGGGACTAGTTAAAAGCACTGAACGATTAGTTTTAGAACATTTACAAGAGGCCAAGATGAAACGATATTATACGCAATATTTATACATCATGAAGTCGCACATACATGTACATTTTGGCATATTTTAGAAAGGAAAAATATTAAGCAATGTAAATTTTCTCCTTTATACTCGTATGCTATTATCAAGAAGTTGAATTGTTCCAGTTTGTTTTGTTTTGTTTTTTAAATGGCGAAATAAAATGCAACTACCACTGAGTGTTCCTTTGTTCTTGTGATGTAGGTGTCGGTATACTGGAAGATTTGAAATCAAATTGAGAATTTTGATTTACTTCTGTTGGTTATATTCTTACAAAACAACAAGTCAAGTCAATTGTCATCCATGACACACAAACATTCAAAATAATAAGATCGAACTGTATGCCATAAAAAATGTCTAGTGGGAATAAGTAAAACCAGTTTAATACATTTATTAAAAACTTATCAGTTTCGAGATCTAACAAGTTGTAAACCGGATTGAAGACAGATAACCTCCCATAGATTCTCACAAATCAGTCAGTTTATTGCATGAAGTCACACTTTGACATACGTAAATATGACATGTCAAATCTCATAATGACCAATATGACCTCTTTGTCCAGTCAATATGTCCACAGGTCATAAAATCCATTAGTATGACTCTGTAATGAAGAAAGTAGGTTGTTAGACTAATTATGCCAATACATTAAACGAATTCGGTCGTACGTGTAGCGTAATGCATGTAATATATAAAATAATTTAGCTAACAGGTTTATAATGCATTTAGTACCACTGCTGTTACAGGTTAATTACACAAACATTACCATTATCCAATTGTATCAATTAAAAAGAGCCAGGATGACCTTTGAGCCTTGAAAATATTTAAATAAAAAAGGACTTCGTTTATACATTTTATCCGGAATATATCAGTTTAAAATTTATGATTTATTTCATTATTTATTTAAAGAATCGTAGTATTTACGTTCTAGGTAATGTTGTGTGATTAAAATATTATTTTATAGAGTGAAATTATGTGATAAGAATAAATAGCTAACAGATAACAATATACTGAGATCACAGATATATACTTAACACATATTCAAATTTAAATAGTTTGATGAAGAGAAAAAAACACATTGACGGGAATAAAAAACAAAATACCACAAAACAATAACATAAAACACAAATGATAATTAATGAGGGGGTCGACACGGGGTTGGCCATTTAACAAAACCGGCTTTTTTTTGTAATTTTTTGACACCTCCCAATTTTTTTCCCTTTCGGATGATTTTTCCTAGATCTCACTTTTTTCATCCCCTATATCCCACATCCCTATTTTCCTTACCCCCTTTACCCTTTATCCCCACTTTTTTCATCCCCTATATCCCACATCCCTATTTTCCTTACCCCCTTTACCCTTTATCCCCACTTTTTTCATCCCCTATATCCCACATCCCTATTTTCCTTACCCCCTATACCCTTAATCCCCACTTTTTTACCCCTATATCCCACATACTAAAAAGGTGTCATCCCCCTCAATTGATCATGTATAGAAAAAGTTCGATATGGAAGATTGTTTACGTGTCATCGCGCATGTCATATAGCTCTTTTTTTAAATTGGTATATTTTGGTGGTGTTTTTTTTTTTGCGACAGGTTCTAAGGATAAAGAATCTCTTTGATAAAGATATCCCCAATTCCTATGTAATAAGAAATGGTTTTGACGGTCCTAAGGGCAATATAGATAAAAACGAGTTTCATTCGAGGGAAAATTATAAATAAAATTATAAAAGCGTTGTTATCGGAGAGTATCGTTTAAGCAACTTGTCAGTATAGTCAAACCGTGTTCACTGATGTTTCATTTTGTCAAAATGGACTTAAGCATATACATGATATAGTGAAACACTATGTCGGTTTCACGTAAGATGGTTAAGAGGTTATAAGAACGTTGATTGTCAATACTTCTACGGTGCTTTCAAAAGTATACAAAATTACGGTCTCGGGATGGAATAATAATTTAGTAAGATTCTCGCCGGACAGTGCATAATGTTCTCAATATATTTGTAAATTATTCGCATTTGGTGTATGATAGTATGCTGATGTCTGCTGATATTTAATCTAAGTACTTACTTCTGTAACTATTCTTATAGTTAGCATAGTGGTTAATATTTTTACTGTTAGGATATACTCCATATCCGTAATAGCGACCTTGGTTGCCACCGATACTACCAATACCACCAACTGATCCAAAACCTCCACCGACAAATCGTCCTGCTACACCACCAATACCACCCAGACCATTAAATCCACCGCCGAATCCACCTCCGCTGCCAGAACTACCGCTAGATCCTGCTGAAATATTGATGATAAATTTATCTTATACTCTTGTCAAATAAGATTTTTTTTTAAAAATAGGCCATTAAAAAATATATTGAATAGGGACAAATTTTTTTGATGGAGGGGGAAATAGTAATAAAGAAAGGGAAAACATATGCATGTTTCTAAGCAACTGTTCTGTATCAATTATGTTGTCCCGTGTTTTTTAAGGATTTTCACCTCCACTATGAAAATCTTCCCCTATTCAATATGGCTGAAATAACCGTGAAAGGGCCTATCAAAAGACTTGATATTGAATTCCTGAGATATAAGACATTTTTTTAAATGATAGATTACCTCAGTACACAGTTATAATTTGTTCGCCTATCTTTGGTGTTTTTTCTCAATGTATCTGTACCAAGCAAAATCAGTTGTAGTATCAAAATTGTTTTATTAAAGACATATTAAAAAGGAAGTTGTTCAACGTATACTTACCACTTTCGTCATCATCGAAATCAAAATCATCACTTTCTCCACCACCGGAACCGGAACCGCCACGTCCACCACTTCCTCCGCCAGAACCTCGGAAGCGACCCCTAAAACCAGATCCACCACCAAAGTTTCCGCTTCCAAATCCGCCTCCATTGGCATAACTGTTACCGCTTCTATAACCATATGACCCATATTGTGGATACTGTGTACCATATCCAGCATATCCACCGTATAGTGGTCTACTGTTAAATACTGGTGCACTTCCAAAATTGTCTTCATCGTAATCCGGTCGATATTTATGTACATGCGTTACATGTATATTCTGGTGTGGTTTTCTGTGGTAGTAAGTAGATTTTGACTGCGATGAATGTCCACCCCTGTTTATAGCAGGTCCCAGACTACCTGTAATTGATCCCGTTGAAGTCGGCCCAGCTTTATTTACAGACGCCCCAAGTATTCCACCATTTCTATTTATAGACGCCCCACGTATTCCACCATTAAAGTCATCTTGAAAATCCCCATTGAAATCGTCTTGTATATCTCTATCAAAGTCATCTCTATCATTATCAAACGATGGTTGTATTCCAATAGATGATCCACCAATAGATCCCCGTCTTGGAGATATTTTTCTTGCTATACCAGAAGGTCGACCTGCAGAACTGAAACCTAGAATACCATTATCGTCGTCAAAGTCATCTCTATCATTACCAAACGATGGTTGTATTCCAATAGATGATCTACCAATGGATCCCAGTCTTGGAGATATTTTTCTTGCTATACCAGAAGGTCGACCTGCAGAACTGAAACCTAGAATACCATTATCGTCGTCAAAGTCATCTCCGTTGTCGTCAAAAGATGTTCTCACAGGTGATGGTGCCACACCAGCACTACCAGTGGTTCGAACAGAGGCTAGTTTCCTGTGATACGTTTTCTTGGCTATTGGCCGTATGGAAGCTCTACTGCCTCCGCTTCTAACAACAGCAGGCCCAAGAACTCCTCTATTTATTTCATCTTCGTCGTTATCAAAAGATCTTCCAATATTGATCGGTGACGGCACATTGTTTATTAAAGGTCTAATAGCAGATTTTCTTTGATGATTCTTAATTGTTGGTCGTACAGATCGACTTCCGGTTTGTGCCCTAGCAACAGAAGGACCAAGAACACCAATGTTGATATCATCAAAATCGTCGTCGTCATTGAGAGACCTTATTCCAAAATTGTTTCCAATATTGCCTCTTGGTCTAATAATTGATGAACTTTTCGAATAATATCTAGACCTCCCTGATGGCCTTATCGACGTACCTAAGGATCCAGTCGTTAACATTCCACTACCATAGTTGATGCCATTGGAGCCATAACCTCGACTTCCGCTATAACTGTTACCATAGGAACCGTATCCTTTATTTTGACTATACCCAGTATTATATGAGAGTCCGGTGGATCCAACTGAAAAAAATAATCAATCAAAAGTTTCATTACATGTTATAAAAATGTAACATGAAAAAAAATATTTATGAGGGTCTGGATGGGGAATCCTTCATTTATTTATTCTTTATTTTTTGTGCCCATTTTTCTCTATTCTTTCTAATTTAGCATTCTTTATTGTAGTAAAGTTTGGTCTCCTTATAGGATTAAAGATATTACAAATCTAGAGTCAAAATATTGGTCAATGGCTACCATTAAAATTCAGATTAAATTTACAAAAACTTTAATTGGAGTAAATAAAACAGCTGTCAATTTAGCAGTACTAGCTGAACATGGTATGTATCCAGTTTTTATAGAAGCTTTATAACAGTCAATTGGCTTCTGGTTGCATGTGATAAAATCTGGTAATAATTGTTTACTTAAAGATGTATATAGTTCAAACCTGCCAATGGATTTGCAAGACAGATTGAACAGTTACTTGCTACATTAATTTTTTCACATGTGTTGGAAAATTAGGATACTATTTCAAAAAGGCTTTTATTGTACGCACTTCATAACAAACTTAATGATAGATACCTGAATTATTGGAAAGAAAATATGTTTTGCGATGATAAATCATTGAACGGTAATAAGCTCAGAACATACAGACAGCTTAAAGAAAATTACAAATTGAAAACCTATTTAATGTTAAGCATTGAAAAAAAAGTAATAGGACATTTTGCCAAAATCAAGAAAGTAATAGTGTTCTTAAAATTGAACAAGGTCAACATACTAAAACTCCTTTAGAAGAAAGAATGTGTCCCTTGTGTCTTTTACAAGTAGAAGTAGAAGATGAATTTCATTTCACTATAAAATGTGCAAAATGAAATACATGTACAATTAGAGAACAATCATTTTCTAAAATAAGTGAAATAGTTCCCTCTTTTTTAAATATGAATAATGAAGCAAGATTTAAATTTTTGTATACGTGTGGTGAGAATGATATAATAAGAATTATTCTAGAAACCTCCTCAGCAGAGATTAGATATATATAATAATGTAACCATATTTTCTTGTTAATAATGTAGGGGATATACAAATTTATATATACAATGTTTATAAATGTGGACAGATATATGATTGCATGTTTATGTATAGCCAATGTTTACTGTCTTTGGTAACAATCCTATAATTTTGGATTTTAAACCAATAAAATATCTTATATTATCCCATTATTCTCTTCTCTTTACTTTTATTGCCTATTTTTCTCTATTCTTTTTTTTTACTTTGCTTATTATTCCCTATTCTGTAAACCCCTCCATACCCTCATATCATATGTCCATGCTTCCCTTACAATCATTTGGCAACACATCATTCTACTTCCTGTTCTAGTAACTATTAAATCAGCCAATGATGTTCAGCTTTCAAAAATATTAAGACGTGTATTATCACGACAAAACCAAAGGATCCCGAAAAGTCGTTAAAAGTAGAACGGAGTGTAAGTAAAGAGTGGATTCAGGATCTGTATTTAAATCAGATTGTGAACAGTAAATCTTAAGACACTTACGGCTTCCTCGAAATCCTGACGATCCTCCTCGATTTCCTCGAAATCCTGATGATACACCTCGACTTCCCCTGTTGTAACTGCGATAAGTTGGATATCTCATAAAACTTTGGCTACCACCACGCAGTAAACCAGTTGGTTGATATCCGTTGTATGAATAGTCATCATCCCAGTCACCAAAGTTCCCTAACAAATGATAAAACAAATTACTTTTCATATATATAATGTTTAAGCTAATTTTGCAATGGTAAATAGAAAAATGTTTTGTCATTTAAAATTTATGATTGGAAAGGTTTAATACACATGTCTTATTGGTTTATTTTTATATTCATTTATTTGGCCTTTTAATTTATTTTCTTTCTTCGTTTTTTTTTCTTTTTTGCAAGGATAAAAATGTCACTGTTTCGATCTTATAACTGTGGGACTAGGAAAGATGTATGACTGGTTTCACCTGAATTTGTTCACTCATAAGGTCAAGATTTGAAGTTCGAAGATCATCAGTGAGATTTGAACATTAAAGAGTCAAAATGATATACAATAAGGTACATTTCTTTTGTACATTTTGACATTCATAAAAATAAAATTTGCAAGGGCTATACGTACATTCAGGTATAAATTCATTTTGATTCAGTATTGTGAATTGTATATTTTTACATCGAACTACATCCGAATCAAAGTGAATTAATTTAGGCATGTACGACACGACTTAGTTTTACTTTAAATAAACATTTTATTTTAGTTTGGCATGTCCTTCTCATTAATTATCAAAACAGGAAACAAGTTAAACTTCTCCGTCTCTTATAGAAAGTTGTCTCATTGTCAACCATACATATACGTTATTTTGAAAAAAAATAATAACTTTGATATAAATAAAAATAAGGAGATGTGGTATTATTGCCAATTGCGATAATTACCCACCAAAGTTCAAATGAAGTTGATGTAAGCAATTATATGCAACAGTTCGGTCTTCAACAATGAGAAAAACCCATACCGTATAGTCGGCTATAAAAGGCCCCGACATAAAAAATGTGAAAAAAATCAAAAAAGAAAACTAACGGCGTAATGTATAACAATACAATTTACGAAGAACAAATATGACAGACATGAACCAACGACAACCACCTACAGGCTCCTTACTTGGGATAGGCACATACAGAATGTGGCGGGGTTAAACGTGTTTGTATTTAGTTCATACTTACAAATGTCGTCTGCTAGAGACAATCCTAGAACACTGAGTAACAATTGCAGGGACAGATGCATACTGGATTTCTGTTAGAAGAAGAATATATATGTACATGAAGACATAATCAGTTCACATACCCCTTTGATATTTGTAAAGCAAAATATCAACAAGAAGATGATTGCACTCTTAGTTACTTGCCCTGGCGGTAAGATTTAACGAGATTCATTTTTAATTTTCCCTCCCCGTGAAATTAAACTCAATATTACATGTTTCAAGAATTACAGAAAGCCTAACGATGTTTGTAATAAACATGGAAATGAAAGTATCGATGAAAATATTTTCGTTTTTTTTTGCATTGTGTAATCAATAAATTTTGTTTTCAAAGTTTGCGACAAGGATATCCGATGTATCAACAGTTATTTTATAAGCTACCGATAATTTTGAATTATTCGAAAAAAAATATGTCATCTTTTTATTGACAAAGTTTGCTTTTTGTGTTATCGAACAGTAAAGATTTTTTTATGTTTCTTAGAATTATTTTATCAGTAAATTTACTACTTTTGTTATTTCTCAATAAGTCAGGGTTACTTGATTACTGGCATTTACTATAAAAATTTACTCAATACTTATCTTTGGTATATATTAGTAATTTTGTTTAAATAAAATTAACTTTCGTTAAATATTCAAGATAAGCTATCTTCATATATTTCCAAACAAATTGTACAAATTTATGTGACTTTTTTACCATCAAAAAGTAGAATAAATATCTGTAAATAAATGCTTCTCAATTAATAATCTGTATAGAAAAAAATCCGTCTTACCTATCCAACCGAACCCTTATGTTCAGGACGAAAATGTACTTCATGAAAACATTTGTTTTCTATATATAACCCCTAAAAAGCATACTACTTAAGACTAATTACAAGTTTTCTACCCTAGACATAAATAATTAATAATGCAGAAATTGACAAGAAAACATAGCTTGTAAATATTTTGCTACAAGTTTTGGATGTAAAAATGACCAGAGGTGTTGTAAGTCTTTGTTTACAAATAATTATATATTGTTCTTTTCATGTAAACATGATTATATGCTATCTATGGCATGCGCTATCAGACTTCAATACACTGCAATAAAAACAACTGTTTACATGTAACAAAACAATTAAGAAGATGCATAATTTAAGAACTTTGTAATACTATGTTAAAAAGCATTTTACTGTACGGTCAAAGGTTAAAAGGCATGCGAATTTGCATTAGTGTCCCTTTCAATGACCGCCAGGCACGCGATCGTCAATTACACGAACGTCTTGAAAACATAAAATTGTATTCCAATCATTGAATGGTATGTAAAGTGTTTTTCTAGTAATTGAGAAAGAATATTGAAATGTCAACAAATCCATTTAGTGCCTAAAATTCTTTTAGGTAACAGTTTGCAGAAATACGTCTTAACCAAGCAAAGGAAAATCATACTCTAGTCAGTGTTTTACTTTTGATTTTAAAATTGAGGGATAAGCGGAGAGGCGGCAAATACCATGTCTGAGGCATAACTGACCAGGGATCGAACATTTTAAGAGAGAACACAATCCACGGAGGCTGTTCAGATAAAAGGAATTAAAATATTTTGAGTTAGTAATAACATCTTATGATATGTTTTATAGATAATCGTTATTATATATGATATATTATATAAAACCATGTGGGATGATGCAAGTCACTTCATATATTTGGTTTTCAAGAGTTTCGATTTCTCTAATCTATAGAAGTGTAATCAAAAATTCAAACAACACATTATTTGCGCTTGCGCATACGTAAATCAGCATCATATGTTTGAATAAAAGACGATGTGTTGTAAACCTTTAATAAGACAACAATCCAGCGATAAAATTAACCAAAAATACATGTTAAGGGTAACATACAGTCGATTTTCATTTGGATTCTGGTGGATAGTTGTCTGATCGGCAATAGTTATGACATATACCACAACTTCTTATATTCAATAATAAACAGGTGTTTAAACAAATCATAAAGTTCCTAATTATCCCTACCCTACAAAAATTGAGAAGAAATGTAACACTCAATGATCTGCCAGCAACACCAGTTCTTTTTAAATGTAAAGAAAAAAAAACAATAAATTTATGACATAAGACAAACACTGCATAGAGTCTCTGATTTATTAAATAAGGAGATGATATAGTGAGGTTTATTACTTGCATACTTTCTGATGAGCTGATGCTCGCGTCTGCTTCTATCTCATAAGTGTGTGCTTGCGTCTGCTTCTATCTCATAAGTGTGTGCTCGCGTCTGCTTCTATCTCATAAGTGTGTGCTCGCTTTTGCTTCTATCTCATTTAAGTGTGTGCTTGCGTCTGCTTATATCTCACAAGTGTGCGCTCGCGTCTGCTTCTATCTTATATAGAGTGTGCTTGCATCTGCTTCTATTTCATAAATGTATGCCTGCGTCTGCTTCTATCTCATTGGTGTTCAATTCATTATAATTTTGTAACCACAGTCACACTCTTATGTTTTTCAACATCAGGAAATTGGTTAATTGCAAACATGTCAAGAATTCGTTACTGTATTCTTTGATGTGAATACATGTAAATAATCAAAACTTAAAAATTGATTACTTTTGTTACATCATGATGTTTATGAAAACAATACCCGTTTTCGAGATTTTCTGTGAATGTACAAATGATATGTTTTTATTATATTTTTTCTGGAATGGCTATTACCACGGAAATTTTGACAGGAAATGATGATTTTTATTAATATGTTCGCAACGGCAAATTAACGAAGAAACTTTCGACACATCAAAGTTGTAATGACATTGCCGGATTTACAGTCGATGTGTTTTTCTTGTTCTCCGTCAATGAAAACTTACAATTACGTTAGAAAAGCTATCGTGTTGGTCGGTACACTTGGTCAAAATAAAGAGTGAAAAATTCTTCATCCAAGGTGCAATGAATATGGAGTTTTATAATTCAGGGAGTATCAAATATAGTCTAGTTTTTGTGCGTTCAAGCTTAACATCAGTTGGTTAAAAGTTATGTATAAGCGACTATTTAGAACTTGTTTTTTCCCTTAAAACTGAAATAGCGTCTGTCATTTTATCTTTCTTTGTTCTGAATTCTATGCAGTTTTTGAAAGCTACATTTATATAGTATTTTTATGATTTTTAAAACAAATCGTTGTTAGCCTTTGTATCATATTTCCTCTAGTGTGTCCTATCGGAGGTGATAAAAACCATAACCGTAAAAACAACATAGACATTAAAATACAAAACAATTGCTTGATCAACATAAACCCAAACAAACACGTGGACATCAGATACTCTAGAATAGTATAAAACAAACACGTGGACATCAGATACTCTAGAATAGTATGAAACAAACACGTGGACATCAGATACTCTAGAATAGTATGAAACAAACACGTGGACATCAGATACTCTAGAATAGTATGAAACAAACACGTGGACATCAGATACTCTAGAATAGTATGAAACAAACACGTGGACATCAGATACTCTAGAATAGTATGAAACAAACACGTGGACATCAGATACTCTAGAATAGTATGAAACAAACACGTGGACATCAGATACTCTAGAATAGTATGAAACAAACACGTGGACATCAGATACTCTAGAATAGTATGAAACAAACACGTGGACATCAGATACTCTAGAATAGTATAAAACAAACACGTGGACATCAGATACTCTAGAATAGTATGAAACAAACACGTGGACATCAGATACTCTAGAATAGTATGAAACAAACACGTGGACATCAGATACTCTAGAATAGTATGAAACAAACACGTGGACATCAGATACTCTAGAATAGTATGAAACAAACACGTGGACATCAGATACTCTAGAATAGTATGAAACAAACACGTGGACATCAGATACTCTAGAATAGTACGAAACAAACACGTGGACATCAGATACTCTAGAATAGTATGAAACAAACACGTGGACATCAGATACTCTAGAATAGTATGAAACAAACACGTGGACATCAGATACTCTAGAATAGTACGAAACAAACACGTGGACATCAGATACTCTAGAATAGTATAAAACAAACTCATCAAAGATACCAGGTTTATGATTTTGTGCACTAGACACACGTTTTTTTTTTTTTTTTTCAAATGATTATAACTTGAAAACAGTTAGTGATAGACACAATCTTTATAATTGAAAATGTTCTGCCATTTGAGAAAGTTTTAATATCTTGTAAGTGGTTAAGATCCCCACCCCAAAACCATATATATTCTGGTTTGTCATGATAAAGCACATCAAATGAAATACAGGATTAATCCCCAGGGGTCACCCCACCCCCTGCCATTTGAGAAAGTTTTAATATCTTCTAAGTGGTCAAAATCCCCACCCCTAAACCATATATATTCTGGTTTGTCATGATAAGGCACATCAAATGAAATACTGGGTTAGTCCCCAGGGGTCACTCCCACCCCTAAACCATATATATTCTGGTTTGTCATGCCAAGATGATTTGTATAATAAACAGGGTTAGTTCCCAGGAGTCATCCTGACCCCCTGCCATTTGAGAAAGTTCTAATATCTTGTAAGTGGTCCGGATCCCCACCCCTTAACCATATATTTGCTGGTTTGTCATGCCAAGATGATTTAAATTATATACATGGTAGGGCCCAAAGGGTCATCCCCACCCCCTGTCATTTAAATATATTCAAATATCTTGTTAATTGTCGAAATCCCAACCCCTAAACCATTTATATTCTTGTTTGTCATGTCATGAAGATTTGAATGATATATAGGGTCAGTCTTAAGGGGTTCCTCCCACCCCCAATGTTCTAATATCTTGTAAATGGTCGAGATCCCCACCCCTAAACCATATAAACCTGTTCGTCATTTCACGAAGATTTAAATGGCATACAGGATCAGTCCCTAGGCGTCACTAATGCATATAACTTTACTGGACCAAACGAATTTTTACTGGACTTTGCCCAATGTCAGGCGACCATGGGAATGACGAATTATGGGAGCTTCATTTGGGAGAATTCGTAACAGCATCCTGTTACAATCATTTCTTGTTTTGTACTTGCTTTGGCCGTCCAACATTTTTGTTTTGAGCACCACTGGCGAGTCTTGTATAGATGAAACGCGAGTAGGGCGTAAATTCAAAGCCTGATATCTTTAATGAGAATATACCGATCTATCATTTTTCACTTTTCTTAATCAAAGTCGTAGGTCAGCTTGTAGCATAAAATGGTTTTTAAGCTGAAATTTAACTGACTGTAGACCTAGAATTGGCTATACACAGCAGCTTTCATTAACAATTGTTGATAGACGATTTGGCCTCTTTTTGAAAAAGAATAGGATTAACGATTTCTGACGCCCAAAATTAATTACAGTAACGAGGCAAAACGAAGATCCACCTGTATAATTCACGATTGTTTTCTATCTTTTGCAAAACAAGTTTGTTTTAGGAACCTTTTATCTATTTCAAATACTATTATTAATTATATTAATGACTTTTTATATAGGTAATTCATATATTTGATGATTGTTGCTTGAATTACACAAACATTGTTGCTGTGTATCATATTTGTTTTTCGTTCATTGTTTTGTATATAATTCAGTTCGTTAGTTTTCTCGTTTGAATTGTTTAACATTTGTCATTTTAGGGCTTTTTATAGCTGACTATGCGGCATGGGTTTTGCTCATTGTTGAAGATCACACGGTGACATATCGTTATTAATTTCTGCGTCATTTGGTCTCTGGTTGAGAGTTGTCTTAATTTTTTTCTGAATACACCTTTATACTCAACTTCGACACATAATACATTGCATATTTTGTAGGTGAAAAGAAAGCCGAGTGCGTAAGTTTTTCCTACCAGTACATAGCCTTTACACCATTAAGACTTCTACAGCACCTCCAGGCGGCAGCACTTCTCACGATTTTATACATTTGGTGCGTCCGAAGCGCTTATATGGATTACGCTTCATCAGGAACGATCAAACTCATGATAACTTGATAACTTCATCAGTTCAGTGACCACAAAGGCCCAGACATAACTTCACACACAAAAGGCCAGACATAACTTCAACCACAAAGAGTCAGACATAACTTCACCTACAAAGGACCAGACATAACTTCACCAACAAAGGACCAGACATAACTTCACCAACAAAGGGCAAGACATAGCTCCACCAACAAAGGGCCAGACATAACTTCACCTACAAAGGACCAGACACAACTTCACCAACAAAGGACCAGGCATAACTTCACCAACAAAGGGCAAGACATAGCTCCATCAACAAAAGGCCAGACATAACTTCAACCAAAAAGGACCAGGCATAACTTCACACACAAAGGACCAGACATAACTTCACACACAAAAGGCCAGACATAACTTCAACCACAAACAGCCAGACATAACTTCACCTACAAAGGACCACACATAACTTCACCAACAAAGGACCAGACATAACTTCAACCACAAAAGACCAGGCATAACTTCACACACAAAGGACCAGACATAACTTCACCAACAAAGGGCAAGACATAGCTCCACCAACAAAGGGCCAGACATAACTTCACTTACAAAGGACCAGACACAACTTCACCAACAAAGGACCAGACATAACTTCACCAACAAAGGGCAAGACATAGCTCCAACAACAAAGGGCCAGACATAACTTCAACTACAAAGGACAGGACACAACTTCACACACAAAAGGCCAGACATAACTTCAACCACAAAGGACCAGATATAACTTCACCAACAAAGGACCAGACATAACTTCACTAACAAAGGGCAAGACATAGCTCCATCAACAAAAGGCCAAACATAACTTCACCTACATAAGACCAGACATAGCTTCACCCACAAAGGGCAAGACATAGCTTCACCCACAAAGGACCAGACATAACTTCACCTACAAAATAACAAAAAAAATAACTTCAACATCAAAGGGCTAGACATAATATTACCCACAAAGGGGCAAATGTAACTTCACCTACAAAGGACCACACATAACTTCACCAACAAAGGACCAGACATAACTTCACCAACAAAGGGCAAGACATAGCTCCACCAACAAAGGGCCAGACATAACTTCACCTACAAAAGACCAGACATAACTTCACCAACAAAGAACAAGACATAACTTCACCAACAAAGGGCAAGACATAGCTCCACCAACAAAGGGCCAGACATAACTTCAACCACAAAGGGCCAGACAACTTCACCAACAAAGGGCCAGACATTGCTTCACCCACAAAGGGCAAGACATAGCTCCACCCACAAAGGACCAGACATAACTTCACCTACAAAATAACAAAAAAATAACTTCAACATCAAAGGGCCAGACATAATATTACCCACAAAGGGGCAAATGTAACTTCACCCAAAAAGGACCAGACATAACAACACCCACAAAGGGCCAGACATAATTTCCCCCACGAAGGGGCAAATGGAACTTCACAAAAAAGGACCAGATATAACTTCACACACAAAGGACCAGTCATAACTTCACCCACAAAGGCCCAGACATACCTTCACACACAAAGGACCAGACATAACGTCACCCACAAAGGACCAGACATAACTTCACAAACAAAAGGCCAGACATAACTTCAACTACAAAGAGCCAGACATAACTTCACCTACAAAGGACCAGACATAACTTCACCAACAAAGGACCAGACATAACTTTACCAACAAAGGGCAAGACATAGCATCACCAAAAAAGGGCCAGACATAACTTCACCTACAAAGGACCAGACACAACTTCACCAACAAAGGACCAGACATAACTTCACCAACAAAGGGCAAGAAATAGCTCCACCAACAAAGGGCCAGACATAACTTCAACAACAATGGACCAGACATAACTTCACACAAAGGACCAGACATAACATCACACACAAAAGGCCAGACATAACTTCAACCACAAAGGACCAGGCATAACTTCACACACAAAGGACCAGACATAACTTCACACACAAAAGGCCAGACATAACTTCAACCACAAAGAGCCAGACATAACTTCACCTACAAAGGACCAGACATAACTTCACCAACAAACGACCAGACATAATTTCACCAACAAAGAGCAAGACATAGCTCCACCAACAAAGGGCCAGACATAACTTCACCTACAAAGAACCAGACATAACTTCACCAAAAAAGGACCAGACATAACTTCATCAACAAAGGGCCAGACATAGCTCCACCAACAAAGGACCAGACATAACTTCAACCACAAAGGGCCAGACAACTTCACCAACAAAAGACAGACATAGCTTCACCCACAAAGGGCAAGATATAACTCCACCAACTAAGGGCCAGACATAACATCACCAACAAAGGGCCAGACATAGCTTCACCCACAAAGGACCAGACATAACTTCGCCTACAAAATAACAAAAAAATAACTTCAACATCAAAGGGCCAGACATAATATTACCCACAAAGGGGCAAATGTAACTTCACCCAAAAAGGACCGGACATAACAACACCCACAAAATGAACAGAAATAACTTCACCCACAAAAGACCAGACATAATTTCCCCCCACAAAGGGGCAAATGTAACTTCACAAAAAGGACCAGACATAACTTCACCTACAAAGGACAAGACATTACATCAACCACAAAGGGCCAGGCATAACTTAAACCAAAAATAGCCAGACATAACTTAAAACACAAAGGACCGGACATAACTTCATCCACAAAGGGCCAGACATAACTTCAACCACAAAGGGCCAGACATAACTTCAACCACAAAGGGCCAGACATAACTTCAAATTCCAACTCAACCACAAAGGGCAAGACATAGCATCACCAAAAAAGGGCCAGACATAACTTCACCTACAAAGGACCAGACACAACTTCACCAACAAAGGACCAGACATAACTTCACCAACAAAGGGCAAGAAATAGCTCCACCAACAAAGGGCCAGACATAACTTCAACAACAATGGACCAGACATAACTTCACACAAAGGACCAGACATAACATCACACACAAAAGGCCAGACATAACTTCAACCACAAAGGACCAGGCATAACTTCACACACAAAGGACCAGACATAACTTCACACACAAAAGGCCAGACATAACTTCAACCACAAAGAGCCAGACATAACTTCACCTACAAAGGACCAGACATAACTTCACCAACAAACGACCAGACATAATTTCACCAACAAAGAGCAAGACATAGCTCCACCAACAAAGGGCCAGACATAACTTCACCTACAAAGAACCAGACATAACTTCACCAAAAAAGGACCAGACATAACTTCATCAACAAAGGGCCAGACATAGCTCCACCAACAAAGGACCAGACATAACTTCAACCACAAAGGGCCAGACAACTTCACCAACAAAAGACAGACATAGCTTCACCCACAAAGGGCAAGATATAACTCCACCAACTAAGGGCCAGACATAACATCACCAACAAAGGGCCAGACATAGCTTCACCCACAAAGGACCAGACATAACTTCACCTACAAAATAACAAAAAAATAACTTCAACATCAAAGGGCCAGACATAATATTACCCACAAAGGGGCAAATGTAACTTCACCCAAAAAGGACCGGACATAACAACACCCACAAAATGAACAGAAATAACTTCACCCACAAAGGACCAGACATAATTTCCCCCCACAAAGGGGCAAATGTAACTTCACAAAAAAGGACCAGACATAACTTCACCTACAAAGGACAAGACATTACATCAACCACAAAGGGCCAGGCATAACTTAAACCAAAAATAGCCAGACATAACTTAAAACACAAAGGACCGGACATAACTTCATCCACAAAGGGCCAGACATAACTTCAACCACAAAGGGCCAGACATAACTTCAACCACAAAGGGCCAGACATAACTTCAAATTCCAACTCAACCACAAAGGGCCAGACATAACTTCAACCACAAAGGGCCAGACATAACTTCAAATTCCAAATTACTGGACATAGCTTTAATCATAACTCAACCACAGGAAACATAATGTTTAATATAACTGTATGAACATTTGAATAATTTGATAAACTTAAATGTAGCAGAACTTATGGTCATCTCTCTCTCTCTCTCTCTTTCTCTCTCTTTCTCTCAAAGGACAATGAAATAAATACATGCATTCAATATGATAATAACATACAATAAAGATACAAACTTGAAAAGTATGAATAAATTTGGAGTTTCAATCGTACATATATTGGATTAAAAATCTACAAAAAAACTTCCCTAACCATGGACCGGACATGTCTGCAATAAATCTATGTCCTTTGGTCTCTAGTGGAGAGTTGTCTCATTGGCAATAATACCACATTTTCTTATTTTTATAATAAGTCCAATATAGATGAAGTATATTCTCTAATATATATTTTTGGCATCAACCAACCACGAGAACACGAGAACTTTAATAATAACGTTGATATAATCCTTTTCATAAGCAAAACAAACATACAGGGAAAGTCGTTCTTTTGGTTTGTTTTTATTTAAATATTAGTGTCTTTATATTATCCATGGTAACAACATATTTTTTGTAAGACGGATATGGTCAAACCAACAGCTCAATGGACAATTTATTTTAAAAAATAATTACTTTTCATATATATAATGGAAAATACTATTGTGTAACAATTCGTGCCACAAAATCATTACGCGAACATAAAAAGAACGGAAATGCAAAAGAACACGCTTTTATTGCTGTACTCCATCTATAAATTACAGTGAAGCCTCCAATATGGAGCAGGAATTCTCATCTAACTGCTAGTTCTAGATGGCCCCTAGCACCGGTATTAGCGATATTGTTTTATATAGGTGTATTTAAAGGAGACTTGTGCAGAGGAATATATACAAATTTTAAAATTTATTGGAAAAAGAAATGCAATTAAACTATGAAATGATGTTTGTGTATGATAAGTGGATTAGAAACCAGGATAACACTTTATTTTCTGAAAAGGTTACTTCCCTTAGATACATACTGTAAAATATTATTTCCCGCTGGGTTTCCATGTAATAATCATGAGCTATACCCTTGTAGAATAAAAAAAAATCAATATTTTCCCACAGCGTAAGACGTTTTTGCACAAAGGCTGTGAAAATAAAAGCGAACCGTGTATGTGATATTGTGAAAGTAAAAAAGTGCAATAACTCCTACCATGAAAGTAAAATAATACTTCCATGCTCCTACACAGTACAAGTAAAATTTTCTAAATGGAGATGAACTCCTATTTTGTCACCATACACATCTTATTTAATTAGAAAAGGATGTGTTGAACGGTTCTCAAATTATCTAAATACACAGACACTATGAGGTATTAATCATTCAAGGACCAAAACTCCTTAGCAGCAAATGTAATCGCGAAAAATCATTTTGTCATGTGAAACAACATGTTCAACTTGGAAACGGATTGATTGAACAGATTTCGCGTTGTCGCACAGAAACGACACATAGCTCAATTTATAAAAAAAAGCACCAAAACTGATGAACTGCAAAAGAGAAAAAATGTCAATATTGACGAATTGAAAGCAAAAACAAATTAAAGTTGAAAAAACATTGAATATTGAATATTTTTTGCGTTATTGATCGGAAATGTTTTGGAGTCACTCAACAATCAGGCTGCTTCTCTACCCCTTCCCCCCCCCCCCCCCCCCATTCCCCCCAAAAAAAACCCAAATGTTTGACGATACTGTATTTGAAATGTTTCTGTTTAAAACGTATGATTCAACTTGACTAGTTCATTTGTGAATAAACAGCTGCGCCATGAGCGCATGATACGCCCGTCGTCTTGTGTGTGAATTTTTATGCAATAAACATAAATAGTTTCTGACATACGGCGTGACATGCGAAAACCCCCCTTTTTTTTTTACAAAAAACTCAATATCTCTAAAATAAAATTTTGAATCAAAACCAAAAAGTATACAGATCTTTAGATTAATATAACTAAGAAGTGTGTAAAATTTTAAGCAATTATCATAAATCGTTTTTGAGATACGGCGCGACATGTGAAAACCCCCCTTTTAAAAAAAAAAAATCAATATATCAAAAATAAAATTTTGAATCAAAACCAAAAAGTATACAGATCTTTAGATTAATATAACTAAGAAGTGTGTAAAATTTTAAGCAATAATCATAAATCGTTTTTGAGATACGGCGCGACATGTGAAAAACCCCTCCCCTTTTTTTACAAAATACTCAATAACTCAAAAATAAAATTTTGAATCATCACCAAAAAGTATACAGATCTTTAGATTAATATAACTAAGAAGTGTGTAAAGTTTTAAGCAATAATCATAAACTGTTTTTGAGATACGGCGCGACATGTGAAAAACCCCTCCCCCTTTTTTAACAAAATACTCAATATCTCTAAAATAAAATTTTGAATCATCACCAAAAAGTATACAGATCTTAAGATTAATATAATTAAGAAGTGTGTAAAGTTTTAAGCAATAATCATAAATTGTTTTTGAGATACGGCGCGACATGTGAAAAACAAAACACACACCTGTTTTAGTTACTAAGTCCCGTAACTCGAAAAGTTTTAATTTAATTTTCACCAAAAAGTATACAGATCGTTTGACCATCATAAGAAACAACTATGTTAAGTTTCATGAAATTTGGATAAGTCATTTTCAAGTTACGGTGCGACATGTTTACGCCGGACAGACAGACGGACAGACAGACAGACGGACAAACAGACGGCCGGACAGACAGACGGTTGGACAGACAGACGGACGGACGCCGGACATTTGTATAACATAATAAGTCCCGTCAAAAATTTGACGGGCGTATAAAAAGCAATTTAAATGTACAATACTGTAAGTACAAAAATCTAATTATGAACAGATGAAATTATTTTTTAAAAGTACAAAACACTTTGAATGAATAAAGCCATATGAAACTAGTTTTTGATAATTATAATGTTAAGAAAATTATTAAACCAATCAATGCATACATACTTAACTAAATAATCTTTTTCAAAACATTTATCACGAGCCCATATCGCAAAATCGGTGATTGTTGGTCCAAAACTTTGGTTGCTTATTAACATTCGGTATGTGGTGCCGAAATTAATCGGCCATGACCTTGGTAAACAAGCAACACATAATCATCCATGGAGCACGTGTATAAGAAATGAGATGGTAGAGCGATATCTATTTTTTTTTATTCATATTTTCAATGTGCCCCCATTTGTTAATTAAACTTTATCATAACAGTTGTTAAATGAATTTGGTGTACTAAAATTTTCTTTCTGAACCAGTTAATACTAACTTCCTTCTACGGTTGTTTACTGTGATGACGGTTTTTTCCGTTCGCCTTTACGCCGTGCGACTGCCGAATTTCTAAAAAAAAGTGTCGTGTTTAATATCTTTGCATACGGAAAACCTGTCGGTGAATAAGAGGACGGGAAGACAATAATACAAAAGCAGTAAATTTCTGGATATTTGGATAAAATAAAGGATTTTTATTTACAAGAAAGTCTAAATACACGTGTTTGATAGTAAAGCTTAGCATTTCGAAAATTTCCTCAAAGATGCCAGGCTTATCATTTGGTATGCCAGATATATCGACCTGTGTTTCGTCTACATAAGACTCACAAGTATATAAAACATATTCAGCTGTTTTGTTAAATTTGAAGGATCATAGGACTTTAAACATTTTTTGTTTGTAATGTAAAGAAGTGAAAATTTACAATGTTTTAAAGATATAAATAATACTGCAGTACTGGTGTTAATTTTGTCGCACTCAAACTTGGATATACCTTTCAACAACATTAAATAAACATTAATTAAAATTTACGTGCACATAGATCTCTTAATTCGAACACACTTCTTTTACACTTCAGATGACTTATCTATACGGAATAGGTTATATGTTAAGTCACTTATTTCTCTCGTCACTTTGAACGATCTATTATGCCTAGTTTGGCTCCGAGCCATCTACATTTATTTTTTACATCCTCTTGCACTAGATTAAAACACATTGCAATTAAAGATAGTCCAAACACTAAATACATAGCACATAGTACTAGTTTTTCTTCGTTTGCCCATTGGTTCATAGCAGTACCTGGAACTACATCTCCAAATCCAATAGTACTTAAAGTTATAAAAGAAAAATAGGTTCCGGTTATGGCATCCCATCCCTCCCATATTGAAAAAAGCAACGTTCCTAACAAAATATAGGATGTCATTAATAAAATACAAACTGAAGTCGGAACATTTATCACTTCCGGAAATTTGTCTGTAGCTTTGCCTTCTTGATATTCTATACTTCCGCTTTCTAACGCCTTTTCCGGATCCGGCATTTTTCTTCTGCTTGGGGTAAAAAGTAAACAACAAACACCACAACAGACTCTGGCATATAACATTCGGAAACCAGTAGCCATTAAATCTCCAATATTAGTGAGACACAATAACGTCAGAGGTATTCCAAATACAGCATATCCTATCGTCACAATTCTACCCATGTCTGTCTTCGGAGCTACATGACCATATCCTAAAAAATAAAAAAATAAAATGTCATGATTGAATTTGAAGTTTGAATAATAGTAACTTATTAATCAAAACTGAAACATATGTCTAGATAAATTATGAATTAATCCAACAGTGATGAGACCTACCATTATACCAAGATAAAAAAAACTTTCAAAAAAGAAATTAGACATCGACAACCACTGATGAGATAAACACGCGACAGGGTTCAGTTCGTAAATGATGCACGAACTTAAGATTGTGAGAAAACAATATACACTATGGATTAATTGTACGATAAGCGTTTGTTAAGCGTTGTTTGGCTCCAAAAAAAAACTCTTGTTGAACCAAATTCTTTACTATGGAAATTACATGTACCTAGTCAAAAATGTACGTAACTGCTGATTGTTTTAACTTAGAACATTTTTTTCGTTTTTGGACTTTCGAATTTCTGAAATTACGGTTACATAGTTGTTTCTCTATCAACACAGCACAAGGCTTAAAATAACACAAAATATCAAACAAACATCAACAAAATGTTAAAAACAAATGGATAAATCATGAGCAACAACAAAATGAAAATAAAACTTGCAAAAATATACGCCATCATGTTCCCAAAATTATAATTGATATCAATTTCCATCAATCTGATTAGATGATAATCGTGGACACCGGATGTGTTTTTTAAGTCAGATGACTTATAATTTTCCAGAGTTTGCTTTCAAGGTAAAGGTTGTGCAGAATTTTAATATTTGGTAAAATAATTAACGAAACCAATTGTATTGTAAAACAATAACTGAAATAAAAATGGGATAAGCGCTTTAAACAAGTACGGTATTTGACATTCATTATTTTTTTCTGCAATTAATGTGTGTTAAGGATTTGTTTTGTTACTCAATTTAATCTTGTAGAGTTTATTGCAGTTGTTTTCTCTCTCAAATGTGCGGAATGTCAAATGTATAAACCAGTGCGTATTGTAGGGAAATAAATAACAACAATCACAGAGAGCCCAAGGCCTCTAAATTAGCAACTGTTTACTTCAAGTAAAAAATAAATTAATGAAGCATGTCTTATGTCAAGCAAATAACATAACAATAGAATACACTTGTCTTCTGCAAGAAAGAGTTCGTCAGATGGCTAAAAATATCAAATTAGTTTGATAGCTTCAAAACGTAAACGTCTGGGACCCTCTGTGTCAACAAATCTGTTAAGAATACTTAGGTGTTGCTTATTATAGATACCATGTATCTTCATGTTTCTTATTTTGACAAGTAGTTTTTACATAACGTTCGGCATCTGTTTGTTTGTAAAAGGCGGGATACTTCATCAAACTTTACTTATATTACAAAAAAAACCCCGAATAAACTGTGAATTTAATAGGGAAATAAAACATTAGGTAGCTATTTCCGTACACAAGTTAGTTAACCGATTATTCTTCTGACATTGATTTTACATGACAGTAATTTTGGTTCTATCTATAATTCTTTGCAAGTTTTTGATGGAATTGTCTTTCGCAAGGTATTAGGCAGTCGTAATTTGTATAGTTATTTGGGCAGGGTATGAGGCAGTCGTGATTGTATAGTTAGTTGAGCAGGGTATGAGGCAGTCGTAATTTGTATAGTTATTTGGGCAGGGTATGAGGCAAGTATAGTTATTTCAGCAGGGTATGAGGCAGTCGTAATTTGTATAGTCATTTAGGCAGGGTATGAGGAGTCGTAATTTGTATAGTTATTTGGGCAGGGTATGAGGCAGTCGTTATTTGTATAGTTATTAGGGCAGGGTATGAGGCAGTCGTAATTTGTATAGTTATTTAAGCAGGGTATGAGGCATTCGTAATTTGTATAGTTATTTGGGCAGGGTATGAGGCAGTCGTAATGTGTGTAGTTATTTGGGCAGGGTATGAGGCAGTCGTAATTTGTATAGTTATTTGGGCAAGGTATGAGGCAGTCGTAATTTGTATAGTTATTTGAGCAAGGTATGAGGCAGTCGTAATTTGTATAGTTATTCGGGCAGGGTATGAGGCAGTCGTAATTTGTATAATTATTCAGGCAGGGTATGAGGCAGTCGTAATTTGTATAGTTATTAGGGGAGGGTATGAGACAGTCGTAATTTGTATAGTTATTTGGGAAGGGTATGAGGCAGTTGTAATTTGTAGTTATTTGGGAAGGGTATGAGGTAGTCGTAATTTGTATAGTTATTTGGGAAGGGTATGAGGCAGTTGTAATTTGTAGTTATTTGGGAAGGGTATGAGGTAGTCGTAATTTGTATAGTTATTTGGGCAGGGTATGAGACAGTCGTAATTTGTATAGTTATTTGGGAAGGCTATGAGGCAGTCGTAATTTGTATAGTTATTTGGGAAGGGTATGAGGCAGTCGTAATTTGTATAGTTATTTGAAAAAGATAATGACAGAAATGGGTCACTTTTTTCAAAAATGTAGTCGATACAAAAAAGCAAAACAAAAAACAAAAAACCAAAAAAAAAAAACCAATTGAATACAGAATGAATATAAAAAAAGACGGAGAGATGTCATCTACACAAAAATACATCATGTTCTTATTATTATTATAGATAAATATCGCACTCCTTACAAAATGAAACTATAACTTTTCTCTTAGTCTTTACAATAGACTAACAGGCACGCTGTATTGGACTGATCTCTTAGTCTTTACAATGGAGTAAGAGACACGCTGTATTGGACTGATCTCTTAGTCTTTACAATGGAGTAACAGACACGCTGTATTGGACTGATCTCTTAGTCTTTACAATGGACTAACAGACACGCTGTATTGAACTGATCTCTTAGTCTTTACAATGGACTAACAGACACGCTGTATTGGACTGATCTCTTAGTCTCCATATGTCTAGATAAATTATGAATTAATCCAACAGTGATGAGATCTACCATTATACCAAGATAAAAAAAACTTTCAAAAAAGAAATTAGCCATCGACAACCTCTGATGAGATAAACACGAGACAGGGTTCAGTTCGTAAATGATGCATGAACTTAAGATTGTGAGAAAACAATATACAAAAATACATCATGTTCTTATAGATAAATATCGCACTCTTATAAAATGAAATTATAACTTTGAGTCTATGGAAGTACTGATAACGACAACTAAACCAAAGGAAGACTGAACAAAAGAAAGAAAGAAAGAAAGAAATCCACAAAATAATAACTTAACATAAAAATAAGGAGATGTGATATGATTGCCAACTAGACAACTATCCACATGTTCAAATGAAGTGGATTTTAGCAATTATAGGCAACCATCCGACTTTCAACAAAGAGAAAAACCCATACCGTATAGTCGGCTATAAAAGGCCCCGACATAAAAATGTGAAACAATTCAATTGAGAAAACTAAAGGCCTAATTCATAACAAAACAATTTACAAAAAACAAATATGACAGACTTGAACCAACGATAACCACTGAACTACAGGCTTCTGACTTTGGACAGGCAGATAAAGAATGTGGCGGGGTGACGAATGTCCCTGCTGATATTTGAAATAACAACTGACTTCTTCTCCATTCAACAATAATGCATAATCATTGAATAATAAAAAAAAAGGTCTATGTGATTGTTTTAAGATACAAGTATTTGATAAAATAAGAAATTTTGATTGATTGATGGATTGATTAATTCTAATAGTTTAACGCCACTTTCAATGCTATTTGCTATATTATAGCGACCAGTTTTTTTTTGCCAAGAGAATACCACATACCTTCGGTAAGAAAACTAACAATCCTAGTCAATCAAGAAATAGAGTCGAACGGACCACACCTGCCAGGAGCGGGGTTCGAACACACAACCTCAGTGTTGACATGCTAGTCATTGCATATGGATTATAGAAATGTGTAACTGTATAATTAAACAATATATCAGAAATATCATCATTTTCAAAATATTTTACAAGAAGTATAGTTAAGATTTGAAATTGAGAAAAACAGATGTTGCTGAATATTTTGTTTATTAGTAGCAAATAACACGATAGATTGAAATCGTGTGAAGCCAACCATTTAAATAATCAATGATAAGATAAAAAAAAAAAAGTCAGCAGCATTTGTATGTTGGTCGGAAAAACACATCGCCTCGTTTTCATCTTTCGTACAAATTCAACATTGGACAAACATATATGTGCCTATTCTAAGTCAGGAGCCTATAATTCATTTGTTTTCGTTTGTTGCTGTATATCATATTTATTTTTCGTTTATTGTTTTGTACATAAACCAGGTCGTTCGTTTTCTCTTTGACTTGATTTACATGTGTCATGTCGAGACCTTTAATAACTTGCTATACGATATGGGTTTTGCTCATTGTAGAAGGCCGTACATTGACCTATAGTTGCTTACTTCTACGTCATTCGGTCTGTGGTGGATAGTTGTATCATTGGCAATCATACCACATCTTCTTATTTTTATACAGTAATAAAATGTTACTCTGTTGGAATCCATTAGACGTATGTGATATTTTACTGTCCATAAATGCAATTTTATGTAATGTCCAGTAGATATTACTTATAACCGTAGTTTTCGCATTAATTATCTGTTATTATGATGTGGTAATAATAATATAATTAAAATTACAATGATTACCATAGACCATGTGAAACATACAACGTTCAAACAGAAACATATGTCAGAAAAATGACAACTATTCTGGACAAAAAACATAATCATAATTGTACAGAAATGCAAACAGCAGGTGTTGTTACTTAAAAACTCAGAATAGAAACATATTCTAGAGGAAAAAAGTTTATATGTTCATCAAATGTTCTTTACTTTCGAAAATCAAAGCAATAAGTGAGATGTCTGATCAAGGATGGTGACACTTTTTATCTGATTTGCCTTTGATGTTTGTTATTCGACGTTAACTGACAGTTTCAAAGTAAAGTCAAGTAAGATATAAATAGAGAAACTACTTTACAATTGTCATACTTTAAAGAGTTGCTATCTTTTTTCTATCTTGTACAGTTAATCAGAATTGTCATACTTTTAATGGTTGCTATCTTTTTTCTATCTTGTACAGTTACTCAGAATTGTCATACTTTAAAGAGTTGCTCTTTTTTCTATCTTGTACAGTTACTTTTTGAATTGTCATACTTTAAAGAGTTACTCTCTTTTTTCTATCTTGTACAGTTACTTAGACTTGTCATACTTTAAAGAGTTGCTATCTTTTTTAAATCTTGTATAGTTACTTTTAGAATTGTCATACTTTAAGGAGTTGCTATCCTTTTTCTATCTTGTACAGTTACTTTTAGA
The DNA here is from genome assembly GCF_021869535.1 of Mytilus californianus. NCBI lineage: Eukaryota > Metazoa > Mollusca > Bivalvia > Mytilida > Mytilidae > Mytilus > Mytilus californianus. The sequence continues at coordinate 111,296,598 of NW_026262734.1, read as the reverse complement.
ATTGTCATACTTTAAAGAGTTGCTATCTTTTTTTCTATATTGTACAGTTACTCAGACTTGTCATACAATAAAGAGTTGCTATCTTTTTATACCCTTTACAGTTACTCAGACTTGTCATACTTTAAAGAGTTGCTATCCTTTTTGTATCTTGTACAGTTACTTTTAGAATTGTCATATTTTAAAGAGTTGCTATCTTTTTTCTATCTTGTACAGTTACTTTTAGAATTGTCATACTTTAAGGAGTTGCTATCCTTTTTCTGTCTTGTACAGTTACTTTTAGAGTTGTCATACTTTAAAGAGTTGCTATCTTTTTTCTATCTTGTACAGTTACTTAGACTTGTCATACAATAAAGAGTTGCTATCTTTTCTTCTATCTAGTACAGTTACTCAGACTTGTCATACAATAAAGAGTTGCTATCTTTTTATACCTTGTACAGTTACTCAGACTTGTCATACTTTAAAGAGTTGCTATCTTTATTTATCTTGTACAGTTACTCAGACTTGTCATACTTTAAAGAGTTGCTATCTTTTTTCTGTCATTCTTTAAAAAGTTGCTATCTTTTTTCCATCTTGTACAGTTACTTTTAGAATTGTCATACTTTAAGGAGTTGCTATCTTTTTTCTATCTTGTACAGTTACTCTGGACTTGTCATACTTTAAAGATTTGCTATCTTTTTTTCCATCTTGTACAGTTATTATTTTTCTCAATTTTTTATTCCTTTAATCATTTGTAATTTTCATCACAGTAATATGACGTTAACCCGTGTGGCATATTTAGGTTGACCAATTACCCGTCAGACAAACGTCAATAGTACGAGATGATTGACAGGTCTGTAAATTGGGAAGATGAAAACATAGCTGTATCATAATTAATTCCGTTGGTCAGTTAGCAACAAACATGTATGATTAATATGCACACAACACTGTCTGTACGTCTTGCAGTTGTTTGTTATAATAAATATCAACAATATATAATAAACAAACACCTGATTAGATGATTATTTCACACGTGTATCTCGTTATCAGTGTTATATAGTTGTATATTACACTACTAACTCTGTACAAATATGTTGTAAACTATATTTCGCTGGATTCTTATTTATTGTTAAGTAATTCAAGATGTGAGGCCCTTTCATAATAGTGTATCAAAACCTATTACCAGTCAATTAAGTATATCATTTCTTATTTCTAATTTTATAAAGGTCCACATATTTTTCATGAAGTCGGCAGGATGCTTTCAATAAAAACATTATTTTGCAAATACGTTTTCACTTTATATAAAAAATAAATGTGGATTGTGTCCACATGTGGACACAGATAATGCCCCCGCTTGCATATCATATAGTTATAAAGGGACATAACTGAAGAACGGTAAAAGTGACGCTACCCAAATTTGAACTTGATCTGAGTTTTGTGGTAATAAGCATTGTGTGTAAGTCTCATAACATTTGGTTGAGGCTAACTTAAGTAGTGAACAGAAACGAAAAATTCAGCAATATTTCTTTTTGTAAACACGCATAACTCTAGAACGGTTGTGTATAAGTTTTATAACATTTGGTTGAGGAAAACTAAAGTTAGAGAACAGAAACAATATTTGAGTATTGTGTATAGGTTTCATAATGTTTGGTTGGGGGCAAACTTAAGTTACAGAATGGAAACTAAAAATTTTACAATTTTTCGATTTATAAAGGGTCATAACTCAATAATGGTTAAAGTGACACTACCCAAATTCAACTTGATCTGTATTTTATGTGTATTATAAGCTAAATCTTGAATTCTATGCTAATTCTATCCTATTTTGGGGAAATTTCAGAAATTCAAATGTGACGTCACTTTTTTTGCGTTGATCATTTTGGCTAACTCGGCTGTGAATTTTTATGTGCTGGTTTATGTTGTTTTATGTATCCGTTTTTATTCTGTAGTTAGTCACCACTTCGGTGTTGTCATGTATATCTATTATACAGTAATTTTTATAAATTTACTGTTTGCAAAAGTATGAATTATTCTAAATACTAAGGATTTTCTTATCCCAGACATATAACCTTAGCCGTATTTGGCACAACTTTTTGGAACTTTTGGTCCTCAATGCTCTTCAACTTTGTACTTGTTTTAGCTTTCGTACTTTTTTTATCTGAACGTCACTGGTTAGTCTTGTGTGGACGAAACGCGCGTCTTGCGTATTAAATTTTAAACCTGGTACCTTTTGTTAGCTATTATTCGTATGTTTCTCTGTCCTATATGTGCTCCCATTTATTTGTATTGTAGTCCTGTCATGTAATGTTGTCATTTTAATGTTATATTTAACATTGCCATAAAAGCGGGAGGTTTGGCTAGCCACAAAACCAGGTTCAACCCACCATTTTTTTTCTTAAAAATGTCCTGTACCAAGTCAGGAAAATGGCAATTGTTATCGTATAGTTTGTCTCTGTGTGTGTTGCATTGTCGTTTGATGTTTGTTCACTTCAGTGTTTCTGTTGTTTCGTTGTCCAAATGTACTATATTGTATTGTTTATTTGCGTAATTCTCTGTCCGTAATGTTGTACTGTATTCATGTCATGTAATGGTGTCATTTTAGTGTTATATTTAACATTGCCATAAAAGTGCGAGGTTTGGCTAGCCACAAAACCAGGTTCAACCCACCATTTTTTTCTTAAAATGTCCTGTACCAAGTCAGGAAAATGGCCATTGTTATATTATAGTTCGTTTCTGTGTGTTTTACATTTTAATGTTGTGTTTCTGTTGTGTCGTAGTTCTCCTCTTATATTTGATGTGTTTCCCTCAGTTTTAGTTTGTAACCCGGATTTGTTTTTTTCTCAATCGATTTATGAATTTCGAACAGCGGTATACTACTGTTGCCTTTATTTATCAGTGGAAGGCAAAATTAAACATTGCATTGTATAAAGCATTGATTGTAGTTGATTTAACTATAATCATGGACAAAGGAAGATAACTCCAATTTTAAAAATTACTTGAATAATGACATTTATATTTTTGGAAAAAAAATGAAAAATTTAGCAATTTTTCCATTTGTAAAGGGGCATAACTCTTGAACAGTAAAAGTGACGCCCCCAAAATTCAAACTTGATCTGTGTATTGTGGTAATAAGCATTGTGTATAAGTTTCATAACATTTGGATGAGGCAAACTTAAGTTTGAGAACGGAAATGAAAAATTTTGCAATTTTTCCATTTATAAAGGGGCATAACTCTAGAATGGTTAAAGTGACGCCCCCAAAATTCAAACTTGATCTGTGTTTTGTGGTAATAAACATTGTGTATAATTTTTAAAAAAAACATTTGGTTGAGGCAAACTTAAGTTAGAGACCGGAAACCAATTTTGGGACGTACGGACGGACGGACAAGGGTAAAACTAAATGCCCCCTCCGCTTCGGCGGGGGCATAAAAAGTGTCAACTTTTATTAGGTATATCCGTTTCAATCCAATTAAACATATCGTTCGGCGGGGGCATAAAAAGTGTCAACTTTTATTAGGTATATCCGTTTCAATCCAATTGAACATATCGTTTTGAACATGCATGAAATATTTGCCACTGGACGTTAAGCAAACAACAATCAATCAAAAACTTAATCATATTAAGACATTTCATACTGAACTATTATTCATTAACAATGTGCCTTTCAGTTTAGTTCGACAAAAAATTTTGCTTTTGGAATTTCGTATCATAATATATATTTTATTCTTGTAAGAAGAATTGTCTTTCTTTGCCAGATTGCGATTAAAGGGAGGTTATAGCGATTATCAGATGTTCCAGGTATATATATAAAAAAGGAGATGCATGTGGTATGCTTGCAAATGAGACAACTATCCACCAAAGTTGAAATGAAGTGGATATAAGCAATTATAGTCAACAGTATGGCCTTCAACAATGAGAAAAACCCATTCCGTATAGTCGGCTATAAAAGGCCTCGACATGAAAAACTTGAAACAATTCAATTGAGAAAACTTACGGCCTAATTTATAACAAAACAATTTACGAAAAAAAAATATGACAGACATGAACCAACGTCAACCACTGAACTACATGCTCCTGACTTGGGACAGGCACATATATAATGTGGCGGGGTTAAAGTAGTTTGCTGGTGCCAAACCCTCCCCCTAACCTGGAACAGTGGTGTAACAGTACAACAAACTATAAAAATCAGTTGAAAAGGGCTTAACTCATCAGATCGATACAAAGCAGAAAACATCCAACGAAAACACAGACCGGACGTGGCAGCATATCTATACATCCCTCAACAAAAAGGACACCACGTAAAGATCTGAGAGTACTCGCAAATATAAAATTTACATCCTGGTATCTATGATGAATTTATTTACTGACAGCAAGTTTAAAGCCAATAACAACTGATAAATAAATCATGTATTTAAGACTAAAATATCAATCAGTGCACATCCAGCATCCAATGGATTTAGTGTGAAGACGTCATTAACAGTTAGAGATATGGTTATTAGAAACAGAAATAACAGTGGCGGATCCAGGGGGGGGGGGGGTTACGGGGGTTGGAACCCCCCTTTTTTTGACGATCAATGCATTTGAATGGGGACATACAGTTGGAACCCCCCTTTTAAAAATGGCTGGATCCGCCCCTGAATAATGAATATATTAAATGCATTTAGATAAAGAAACATGCGTTATTATATGCCAAAAAACATAATCAAACAATGATTGAAAATATATCGAGAAAGAAAACAAATAATATAAATGTTATTCTAATTTAAGTAATACGAGTACAAGTCTCGAGAAAAAGTTAAAACAACAGTTGGTTTGCTTGAAAAGTAGTGGAAAATAAAGAAGATATTAAAAGGTACAACTAGAATGATCACTTCAACATATTTCTTCACGTCACGTGATTCACGTTCAGACGAGGCTTCTTGTTAACAGTAACTAAAGCGCCAAATATACGTCTGCGTCTATGTTGTAAACGTAACACGTGACCTAGATGAGTTTACCATATAGTACATGGATGTAATCAAACAATGAATATCAATGTAGCATGGCCAATCAGAACAGGTTTTACTCATCTGTCTATAATAGTTTTTAAATCTGTCCCTTTGACATGCAAAAGATAAAAATGCATACAGTCTGAACTGAGATAGTTTAATCTTTATTTGAAATGCCATCACAATCCATAATGTCATTAGACGTTAGGGCTCGACAAAAACCAAAGCACGGCATACTACATTTATTTGGTTTCAAGCGCTAGCAGTTTTTTTGTACAAACCTTCATCGAAAATGCTAAGCGCCAAAACATACGAAATAGTTGCATAAAAAGGGAAAATATATTATAAGAATATCAAAACCTGAAACACTACTACCATAGTTCATACATGTATCATGTGCACTCAGTTTTTTCTATAAAGAAGACGCGTATAAAAATTGGTACATATATATTTTCTCCATTAAAATTCGATGATTTACTTCGGCCTTCATATTTCCTCAATGAATACATATATGTCCTCCATTACAAAGTTATACAGATGTTAAGAAAATTGCTATTTAAGAAACACTGCGAGGAGCTGGTCTTATAAGCAAACATTTATTTAATGGAAATAACTAATTTAAAAAACTAGCACATTTTAGATCAGCTAATATACTTTTTTTCTCGTTCCTATCTATTTTGTTGATTGTTGTCTCACTGACAATCATATCGCACCTATTTTAATCATTAGCGGATAAGGGAGCAGGTTTAGAGGTTGAAACTTTAACCCCACCCTACTTTCTGTGAACTTTATTCTCCAATTACAAATGAGACGAAAAGAAAAATATGCTGTGATCTTTTGTCGACGCACTACTAATATTTCAACCTTTTAAAAAATGTTTTGATTTGTGGTTGTCTAGATGGTGAAAATTGAGAAAATGTGTTGAGCATTATCATATTATTTATACATAAATACTTCTGTATGACGTTATTAATAAATTCAACATTTGCGTTGATGAATATAGCTTGTACCAACTGGTTCTTACTTTTATCTTAATCAGATTATGTTCATCAACAACCTTGATATTTATCACATAAGACACAAAATATTTATGTAATCCAAATGAAAAAGTTTCACATAGTGCCACGATAAAACTTAATCATGTGCAGACATTTTTTACCTATACTACATCACGGAGAAATACTTTATGACGTCTGGTTCGACAGCTGTAAAGCGCTGATTGACGTCACTGTACAAATAGGTCAAACGAGGTCGTTGTTAAAAGTTCTTTGACAATTGATTCATAGTTTTTAATTGTTAGAACGGAAAGTTCGCAAGTTCTTTTCCATAACTTATCCACTTGGCAAGGAAATAGAGCTATTAATGACGTAAACTAATTAGTTACATTAACCAAACTAATCTTTCAGCTATTTGCGACCTTTGGATCAGAAATAAGCGAGAGAACGTTGGCATTTAGAAAGTGATAACAAAATGATTTTGAGCAACATCAGGTAAATATGAAAAATTTACGCCAAAATTTATACTATTAAAACTATGTGTATGAAGTTTACTCTTCGGAAAATGCGTATCAATACCTAGTAACGTGAAGTTGAGTTCTGCAATTCGTAATATATGGATTCCGTGACAGGAAACTCGAACCCACCGTTGTAAAGGGCGTTGTTGTGTTTTGGAACAGCTATGTGAGTATACATCAGGCCGCTTATGTTCTCTTTTTACTTGTTTCCTATTCCATGCAGAGACCTTTGACTTCTTACTATATACGATACCAGTTTTGCCCATTGTTGAAGGCAGTGCAATAACCTATGGTTGGTGTTCATTCCCGTCTTTTGGTAGCCGGTAGGGAGGGCAATCGTACCACATCTGTTTATTTTTGTATAGTCCCAAATACCTTAGTTTCATAGTGAGTGTTTTAGCTCAGTTTGTAATTCTCAAATGTTGAAATGATGTTCGAGAATTGTATTACGGAAACTTGGTATTCATAATTATTAACTAAATTATCCGTTAAAAAAATCGCGAGTTCAATATATCAAATTGTGCAACTTTTACGTATTATGATTGATTGTTGGTTGCTGAACGTCCTTAAGTATTATGACATGGAATGAAAAAGTTCAATTTTATTGCATAGATCAAATTAAAGGATTATGTAGCATTTTTAATAATTAATAAGCCTTCATTTTCTTACAATTTAAGCTTATACTAAAATTTTATATTATCCCTTCATTGTCTGAAAAGTTAGTTAGAACAATATCTAGCTATATTAATTGCTTCCTTAAACGTGGCCCGCGAAGAAAACACCAAAAACCATTTTTTTTTAATATTACGCTTCGCCCATAGTTCTTTGGTGAAAGTATAGGAGACGATATTTCTATAATTATAAACACAATGATACAAAAACCAATTGACATCTAAATGTCAAAAAACTCTATTGTAACTTTACTTGTGCTAATGTGACAGACCATCGAAAAGTTTTTTTTTAATTCACAGTACGGTTTTTTTCTGAATTTTTTTTTCAAGGGTCATATTCTGAACACTCTTATTTGTAATTAAAGTAACATTGTATGACAATATATGCTGCTCTTCAAGGATAACATTATTAAGAAGATTATCTAAAAATGGATGATCGAGAGGATAATTAAAAAGACGGCACATAATTCCAGAATATTCAACTGACGGTATCAAACCGCGTTCAAAAGTGCATAGTAAATGAATTTGCAAATAAACGCGAATGATGCTTGTTAGAGATGCTAGGTTCAAAATTCGAGAACAACATGTACAATCTAAACTCTATCTCTTTCAGTTTGAGTCACTTATTTTTCCATTTTTTCTATTAAAACAATCCCAAAATCTGTTCCTTTAATATTATAGATATTATGGAAAATGATTGCATAGATGTGGTTTTTATAAGATAAACGCTTGTTGTAGACATTTATATCAGTAAAAACATCCAAAATGACAACAAAGAACGAAATTAACAATGACAGAGGAGGCAAATAGACCCAAAAATTACAAACAAGTGATTCAACGCATAAAAGTGAGAGACATGTGGTAGTTACATAACGAAAATGAGCAAGTCATACGGTGTACTTGTCTTTTATTATAAATCCATTATTGCTTTCTTACAGAAGTTGGTTCATTTCGTGGCCTGTTATACCTGTATTTAATTAGAAAATAAGAACTATTTGGAGGTATACAAGTATGGATATGTCTTTGATGCTAGTCATTAAAGCCCCATTAAAAGGATGTTCTTAAGATTGTTTTTGTTAAGGTGGGTGTAATACCTAGCAAGGTAAATTTGTAAATACTCTCGCTAATCATGCTAATGTGTTCTTAAATATATCGTTCATACATACGAAGCAATAGCCCGCCTTAATGTAATATGAACGTGCAGAACAAATGTCGTTAAAAACGTATAAATGAACACATGACAAATGCATGTGGGAGTCATCATTTGGTTAATGTACAGTGGCAAATATTTCTTGAATATCTATGGCGAGAACCCATCCAACAATAAATAGGTTCAGCAAGGCATTCCTATCGGGATAGAGTTGGTATATTTGGACTGCCACTGGAAAGAGGATCTGGTGGGTAGGTATGCGTTATTTGACGTAATAGGCAATGGAATTGAACATCCCCAATCTGACTCGCCACATTATATGATGAAGTCAGATGATTCACAATTAAACATTGTAAAATGTGAAAAAAAATCAAGGTTGATCAAATGATTTCTTTTCAAACACTAATTTTTATACTGTACCATCATTTTAAAATGGTCAAATGTTGAAAACCGTCCATGCAAATGTGCGCATATGCTGCATTGAAATCTTCATGAGATGCACAGTTGTACACGTTTTTAATTTAATTTGATTTTGATAATACTTAATGTTGATACAAGACAGACGATAGATTCCGACAAAGTTACTTAGATTAAAAAGAGAATTAATAAGTACCACAAATTCACCAAATAACATCATTTACAGTGTATGTAATGTGCGAATCCTAAAATGTCATTTTTACTGTATCCGTGATGAATTGCTGATGTAGAATGATAAATAAACAGACGACAAATTCAAGATTTTTGAATAAAATAAGAAATAATATATAATGTGTACTATTTTTATAAATTCATGATATAGGTATGGGATGCGGACGGGTTTTCATCGCGCCTACAGCCATCCAGGTGCAAAATTGATACACAAATAGATAAATATTAAGTATAGTTCACGAACAGAGCGTGCAAGAGATTTTAAAGTAGCAGTTAAGTTTCATTTGCAGAAAAATGTACCTTTTAACATAATTATTAATGTACTTTAACTTAAAACAGGTTTTGTTATTCAGCTTGTTGATATTGAATCAAATTCCACTATGCTGTTTTCGTTATGCGATTCATGTTTACTGTCGAATAATGATACTAGACTCTCATTTTCACTGTAGGGCGATTCATTTCTATTGTATATGCGATGCATTTTCACAGAAGGAAATTAATTAATTTTCATTATATAAAGTCTTAATTCAGCCGACTCTCTAACAAAATTTTTGAAGTCAGGAGGATTGATTATATATGCATACTTATTGAGTGAAAGTCTGAGGTAATATATCAATAAATTCCTTAAACATGGTATCTATTGCTAATATAGTCAATTCTATTTTCTCAAATAATTTGTCCTGATCTATATGTAGGATAAAATTTATTCTTTCCTATGAAACGTCATCATTAAATATATATATCTTGGACAGTTAAGCCAATCCACGTCACCGGAAAAGCAAAGTTTCTGTTTCGGTCTAAATCTACATCGCATACTAATAAATTAAACGTCATTAGAGCTAATTTCCTAATGCTTGTAGTTAAAAGGTGTGGTTGGCCTTGATTGTGTAAATGTTGCCTAAACATTGTAATTAAAATTGAGCAAACGTTTATACAAACAAAGCAAGCAAGCCAACCAAACCTTTAAACTACAAGCGTTAGGAAAATAGCTCTAATGGATGCATTTTGAGATAACAAAGAGCTTTCACAAAACGATCTTCATTTCACGATTGAATGAGTGGAAACGTTTTCATCTTGCACAAACAATTGACGCTTGGATGACTGGATAATTAAATTAAAATTAAAATACATTAATATGTATCATGCCATTGTGAATAAATCTTATACAGTAAAGAAAGTTCGAGCAACAGTCGAGTCACCTTAAATATGCTTGAATTTCTTATACGTCGGTGTAACTGTTACAAATAAGCCAATACGCAATTGTGAGAATACAAAGAAATATTGAAAACAGTTTATTATTACATGTTTAAATGGTTCTATACCACGGGGTATAATCGCCGTACAGTTGATTCCAGACGCTAATCGCTACATCGCGAAGCAATGTTGGTAGATATACTGTTCTTATATTTACACCAAAGACTAATTGACTAACTGTTCAGTTAAGTATTCAATGTTTATGAAAACAAAGTTTACTGCTCCTGGCAGCATTGTATATCATTTATATTACATGAACACCATGTGACTATTTTTAAATAGACAGGTCTGAGAATTACTTGTAAACATCGCGAAACAAACACTATGTGTAACTCAGTCTCGATTAAACTACAAATAGAGCATAGTTTGTCGGCTCTTTCACTAAATGCGACCGTGTATTTTGTGCTTTGTTGTTGTTAAAATACATAATACGAATGAGAAACCCGTTGTTTAAATTTTATTTGAAGACATTTACTTGAAAAACTTTGCAAAAGCCTATCAATACGGTAGAAATATGTATGACACGGCGTGACAACTGTTCAAAGCTTTTTTAAGCGAGTTATAAAACTTTTCAAAGAAAATTTGTCGTAGAAAAACGTTATATTCATAGATGTTCTGCTCCAGTAAATTTTCGGATCCATGACAAGCTAATAGCAAACTCACGGCAATAATATTTGAATATTCATGATATGAACGTGGTTATACCCGTGTATATTCAAGTAAGCATCTACGACTAGCTTGCATTTCAAATTGTAAATATCATCAATATTAAAGTATAATCAGTTTGTTGATTGTGGCCATTATCTGGCAGAAGCAGAAGAAGCAGAAAGTCATTTAAAAACTATTTTTAGTTGTTGTATGTCGAATAATCATATAAAACGACAATGAAAATTCATCGCACTTCCAAAAATTCCACATCAGAAATGATTGCACTTGCAGTGATAATTCATCGCATCTATAGTTAAAATGAATCGCATTCAGTAATCAATATTATGGACTCTGCTGCTTAAATAACACTTTTTGGGACTTTAATCCTGTTATTATACATTAAAAAGTTATATTCTAATGAAATTCTGTTAAAACATACATTCAAATCTATTATTTTGTATTTTCAAAGAGTAAACAAACGCAGTGTTTCCCATCATCCTTTATTCTACAATAGAAATACTCGCATACAACAGTGAAAATGAACTAACTGGATTCGCACCTTATATACACTGATTTAGATGTCCAGGAGACATTAGCCTGTTTTTTTTTAATTTTTATTTTACTTTTGTCTTACAAATTTGTTAAAGGCGTTCATACATCCTAATGAATTAAGGAAATACTAAAAAAAAAGTGCAAAAATGTCTTATTTTGATATTGTGTAAATAATTCTTAGATATGAACAGGAGTCTCAAAACAATTGGTATTCAACCAATAGGGAAACGTTATTTTCATTTAAGTGTTTCAACGATGACACTTCTCACAACGATTAAGATACTTAAATGGCAAATTATAAAAAAATCAACAACAAAAAAAAATACAAATTAATTCAGCCTAACATCTTAAATAATAAGTATAACAGTTCTTAATAGACTGGAAGCAGACAATGATGTTTTAATGACATTTTTAAACGCGGTGTATAATAAGAAGCAATAAATGGAACAATCATTAAGTCGAGTTGTCTGTTGTCGCCATGAAATCTATTTATAATGAAAATCCTCAGGAAGGTTACTTGAAATAAGTGGCACAGAGTAGTAGATTATATTAACGTAATTGTCACCATTTTATACATGATAGTCTTAAGAAGTGCTTATATCTGTCTATTAAAAAAAAATCGTCATTAGCAATGTCCTGTGTTAATATACGAGAGTCTGGATGGGGTTTATAGAACCTGTGTTTATAGATAGAGAATAATTGGCCAAATCTACAGAATATGGGCAAAAAAATAAAGAAAAGAGAAAAAAATTGGACAACGAAATAAAGAAAATAAAATAATGGGGTGCTTAAATATAAAGAATAAAGGACAAACAGTAACAAAATAGATAAAAATGACCTAGAAAAATTAGAGAATACAGAAATGAAGGACACCCCATCTAGACCCTTATACAACAATAGCACAAACTGTAAAAAAAACTATACTTATATTGATCGTCTAAATGAGAAGCCATCTGAAGTATCAAGGATAACATTTTACCCATCTTTCATAGGAGTTTTATCAATTATCTGGGAGTTTACCATTTAACAACATAGAATATGGGATAAAACTAGAGGTGCTTCTTCTATACCAGTTGTGATAACAATAAATTTAAACAGTTCAGAGATGTTTACTTGAGAGCTGTTCAAAGCAAAATAAGAAAGTATCTGACATCTACATCATAGTTTTACATGTATTACATCATTTAGTGACTGGTGAGAGCAATAAAATGAATATTTCTTCAGGTAAATCAAAAACATATAGATTCTACCACTGCATTTAGTCTGATACAATATTTTTTTAATTCGAGACAGTTAAATTTACAACTTTAAAACACGAAGCTTGCCGAGCGTTTTAAAAAATGAAAACAACACGTTGGAAATTTCATGAGTCCGAAGCGTTTTTCTAGAGTTATAATTCAAAATTTAACTATCAAGATTAAAGAAATATGGTATTGTAAGAGATTCGGTAATGAAGTTTGTTTCTCTGATGATGTTTATGCGATATGTATAGCTAGACAAAATTTCTCTAGTTTCTTTTTCAATACTCTGTAAAGAAAATTGTGTTCTTTCTATATGTAAAGTCATCAGTCATGGTCCCCTTTTTATCGACATCGTAATGGCAAATAAAGAGGAATAAGAAAGCAAGAATATGCGACATCGTATTTGAATTTTATATTATTTTGTTGATGTAAATGATGTTAACTAGGAAAGATAGGAGATTCTTTACATATAAATGGTAGAAGAAAATGGATAAGCAAATTGTAAAAACCAAAGACGAACAAATAAACAAAAAATGTACCAGCTGTTTATAACGCATTTAATGATTATGGATGGATTAAAAACGCAACCCATGTGGGATATTTAATAAGCCATGCTTTTTTCAATGTTCCGAGAAATGGTACATTGTGCTGAAGATTTATAGAATTACATAGCTGCGTTTTGCTGTGGGTTTGTTTATTCCACATTAGCTAGAGGTATTAGGGGGGAGGGGGGTGATATCTCACAAAACATGTTTAACCTCGCCGCATATGTGCGTCTTTCCCAAGTCCAGAACCTCTAGCCTTTGTTAGTCTTGTGTTTTTTGTGGTTTTTTTTTAATTTTGGTTCATTTGTATGTTTTGGAGTTAAGTGTGGCTTCCATTTCGCTGAACTAGTACACATTTTTGTTTAGGGGCCAGCTGTGTTCGGAATTTTCTCGCTGCATTGAAGACCTATTGGTGGCTTTGGGCTGTTTTCTGCTCTTTGGTAGGGTTGTTGTCTCTGTGACACATTACCCGTTTCCATTCTCTATTATATCTCATCTCTGTTTATATTTTTCTTTAATCAATGGTGTATTTTCAGAGAATACTTATTTGCGTACAAGCAAAACTATACATTAATTAATTCTGTAGTAACAACAAATTACAACAAACAGTTAACGTTCCGCCATGTGAAAACCAAAGGTGAACTCGCTGGCAATCATAATATATATGAGTATTAACCTTGTGTCCTGTTTATGTATGTTGGACAGATTTAGCTTCATGTGCATTCTTTTAGAGCTACTTACAAAATTCAATGAAGGATAAAAAACTTCTAACCCCTCTTAAACTTTTATAAGACAGTGTTGATCGCCGGACAGAACAAAACATACATAAACACTGATTACTAGAATTTGAAAATAAAGACAAATCTGTTTCCCAGTAAAAAACGACATTTGTCTTTTGAAAGAAGATAACAAATTCTTCTACTTCCTTAGGATCTGAAAACATTACTGATGTCAATTATACTGTCTGAATTTCTATAAAACGTATTTTAAACATTGCCTCTAAGTTGAGCAACAAAATAAGAGAAACAATGAGATAAAAACAGATGCATAGTCATCATAAAATACAGACAAGACGTATTTACAGTTTAACCTCATCAAGGAAAATCATCAATCAACAATTATGTCTACACTGCGATTAGAAATACCACTGAAATTTCTACATTTTAGATATAAACTAGTACATCACAGCATGGTACCCTTTGTTCAATCGTTCACACAATAGGTTAAACGCTGTTGCATTCCCTTTGCCATATCAGGCCATGTGACAGATGTATACGCGGACAATGGCTTGCCATTTGAACAGTAAATAGTAAACATTGATGTAAACGTCATGGTGACACACAAGTAAAACCAATTTTTAAGTGAAAGGTCCAGTTTGATCTGAACCGCTCTAAGATTACTTCAATATAATAGATGAGGAACTTGATGATTTTATTCAGAAAATTAACTTTCAAAGACGTTTTTAAACGCGTTGTATAACTTATTTCAGAACATTGTGTTCAAGGTGAACCATTATTGTAACCAAAAGATGTTAACATTTCAAAAAAAATCTGGTGTGTGTAATTTTCGGACTAAACCACGGTAAAACACAACTTTATATGTCTTAACAACTAAGTACTTAGTATGAATATGAAATATAACACTATAAGATAGCTTTGGTGTGAGGTGAGATAAATTCTGGGAAAATTGTCCTACCTCTTGAATCTAGTTTTAAAGAAAAAATAGCGACAAATTCCAGCCATTCCGTATACAAACTGATAAACTTGTGTAAATAAAACGATCAAATATGTCATAGAAATAAATATAATGAAGAGAAACAATATGAATATGGAAAAATGTGTACATGTATAAAAAAAATTACCAAAACCCACATAACATGCATTCTACTGTATAGTAGAATAAATGGTTCTGTTGATATAAGTATGAAGATTTACGTACAGTTGCCAATCTTATTATTTAACGCGTCTATGGATTAATTACCCCGTCGAGAAAGGCTCCAACGTTACAAATCGCTGCTGATATATATATTGGCTGCACTATGCTACAATCCCTTTTCCGTAGAAAGTAAATTTAGCTTAAGTTTAAAAATGACAAGAATTCATAGATTAACTTATTAACTTCAACTGTATATTTGAACTTAGAAGATAGCAAAGTGCTCTCGACCAATGAAATTGTAAGATTTGATGTCTCTAAATTGTGAAGCACGAATGTAAATCATGTTCTTGATAAGGGATTATCCTATTATTTAGGTCTATTTATAGTTCAAAACAAAGAGTTTCTATAAATGAGTTACAACTGCCTCGAAGCACATTTATCAGATTGAAAGGATTTATCACACAGTGGTTGAAACTGTCTAAAAGTTGAACTGTGAAACAAACAAAAAAATCAAAATAAGTTGGAATTTTACTTGTGCAGTAAAATTGGTACCTTTAATGTTATTATGAAAATATTAATAACTTCAAATTACTAATAAATTAAACAAGTTAAAGCAATGCAAAAATGAAAAAAAAGAAAAAAAAAGTTTAAAATAAAAAATTACTTAAATCTTTAGCTTTCCAAAACTATAATTACTGGACCAGCGGTAGGGAAGAATAGTTGTTTCCAATATTCCGATAAAAAAAAACAGGAACTGAGTTTAAGTTTTGAATATATTTAAAACTTTAAAGACATTTTATTTGAACATTCCCCTGACATAATGAAATAGTATTTGATTTAAAAAGCCGGACCAAAATATTGGCTGTGAAATAAAATTAGTTGTAACTCAAATCTATATTTGATTTAAACTGTAAATTAAAAAAAGGATAATTCCTCACTAAAATATTACATGAATTACATTCATACTCACAATCAGGAAACATATACAATTCCTACCTTTTCTGTGTACTGTTGTGTCACCTAATGGAGCTACCATTTGATTTTAATGGGGGAGGGGGGGGGGGGGGGGGGGGGGGGGGGGGCTAGGATGAAAAATGTTGTCCTGCATTTTCTTTTAGTTGTAATCTCTGTCCTGCCTTTTTTTTTCACTCTATTTGGTCCTGCCTTTTTTTTATTAGTTTATCCTGCCTTTTTTTATTAGTTTATCCTGACTTTTTACATAAATTGTCATCCTGTCTTTTTTTGTTTGCCAAGTTGCCTTTTTTTCAAATTTCATCCTAGCCCCCCCCCCCCCCCCCCCCCCCCTAAAAATCAAATGGTAGCTCCCTACTGTCTATAATGCATTTTTTTTTTTAATATTTCCCAAATTATAAGAAAGTCCTTACATCACTAAAACTAATCCATAAATGAAATGCCGAAAAAAGAAGTCATGCATCAATTATAAACATTGCACTGACAATGAAACTAATTCTTGAATACAACCAATCAATAGATCATTTGAGCCGTGATCACTTTATAATATTCTAAGTTTGTAAGAGAATGATAATCCCTTACTTCATGATAAGTACACGCTAACGCTCGTACTTCATCATGAAGAAAGGGATTATCATTCTCTTACATATACAAAGTCACAGTCAAAAATGTTATTTTATGAGTTCCAAAATGCCGGCTTGCGGTCAAAAAAATTTGAAGTACGATTATCGTACTCAGACTCAACCAATCAAACTACTGGATTTGGTGTTTATATCTAGTGGAAGTTAAAACTTAACATGGACTAATTCCTCAACTATTTGCAATCATTGCATATGATTGAATTTCCTGCATTTATTATGCTTTATCATAAAACGATGTCAAATTCCTAGACCAATGTCCTCAGCCCCTGTCTTAATCATCAAAATTTACAATCCTAACATGATGATAATTAGTTATACCCTATAGAGCAAATGGTATGTACTATATTTGTCCCATTTTAATAATATCAGGTCGATTATGCTTTTTGTATGTTATGTAAATAATGATTCATAAACTTCCTCTACATGTGAGTCTGGATTAAGGAAAAAGGGTGAATTTATGTCTTCTTTCATTTTTTAGGCCACTTACTCTATTCTTATTTTCCTCATTACTTCTCTATTCTTTATATATAGAACGCTATAGTTTCCTCTGTTCTCAACTTTTTTACCAGCATTGTCTGCAAACAATGACCAAACTCATGTTTTGCAAACAGTCTAAGAATGTTAAAACTTTATTTATGCTTGTCGATTTGAGTAAGAGGGATCAGTAAATTAGAAGGAAGAATAAATTTTGAACTGGACCCTTATATAAACAAGAGGCTCTCAAGAGCCTGAATCGCTCACCTGTAAATTTTTGCTTAAATCTTTTATCAATGATTATTTTTGCTTTTTAATACATATTAATGAGTGGCTTAAAACTTCCATTGAGATGTTCTTTGGGTCTGTAATATTTTCTTCATAAGCAAAGAAATACATTTTACCCCTATGTTCCATTTTAACCATAGTGGCTATGTTTCTTGACGTACAAGAAAATAAAATACAAAATTTATACTAGATACTCTGAAACTCATTCAGCCCAAGTTTGGCTGAAATTGATTCATCAGTTTCAAAGGAGAAGATTTTTTAAAGTAAGCAAACTAGATGAACAAATTGTGAAAAATTGTCTTTAAAGGGCAATTACGCCTTAAGTGTCGACACATTTGACAATTTTGATCATATTAACTTATTTGTAGATCTTACTTTGCTGAACATTTTTGCTGTTGACAGTTTATCTTCATCATTAATAATATTCAAGATAATAACCAAAAACTGCAAAATTCCTTAAAATTACCAATTTAGTGGAAGCAACCCTACAATGGACTGTTAGATTCGTCTGAAAATTTCATGGCTGATAGAACTTCGCCTAATGAACATTTTAACCTCTCATCAGATTTGCTCTAATTGCTTCAGTGTTTGAGATATATTAGCCAAAAACTGCATTTTACCCGTATGTTTTAATTTTAGCCATGGCGTCCATGTTTTTTAATGAAACAGAAAATAAAACACAAACTTTATTCTAGATACCCTAAGGATCATTCAGCTTGAGTTTGGTTGGAATTGGTTCAGTAGTTTCAGAGAAGATGTTTGAAATAGTTTACACCAGACGGACGACGACGACGGACGACGACGGACGCCAAGTGATGGCTAAAGCTCACCGTTCCTTCGGAACGGTGAGCTAAAAATGCGAATTTATTAAGAAATATTAAAATTGCAGTTGGACAGCTAGAACCTCAAATCATCCCACTGTGAAACTTTGAATTTTAATATATATGGAAATACTCTAGCCTTTCTTTTTTTATTATCGTGTTCATGCAATAACTAATAACATAAAATAAAAGTAATAAAACAAATTAACCTTATTTTTACACATTATATGCTATGTAGTACATTCATCTAAATAATTGGTCGTTTTCTACAGGGATCCTTCAGTTACGTTATATTTCAGCGATGCAGAACTAACAATTTCTATTTTTACAATAATTGATCCCCAAAGTCTTCACGGAGACACTTAATATTACAAACATACTAATTACCATACACAAAACTCCATAGTCGCAGTTTTCATATATGAAGAAAAAAATATGTGAGGAACAAGTTCAATTGCACAGTAACACAACTTAATCAAACTAAACTTATGTTAGACGTCAACAGATACACAATTGTTATTAATACCTAATTGTATGTTCTAAATCGGCATAAATAAGCTGTAAGGAAACAAGAAGAATCGTATACAAAAGATTTACCATCTACACTAGGATCATTATTTTATGAATTAAAAAAAAAGAAAGAAAAAAACAAACGTGTTGAAGGCCGTACTTTGACCTATAATTGTTAACTTTTTATACATTATGACTTATATGGAGAGTTATCTCATTGGCACTCAATATATATTTATATAGAACTAAGAAATGAACAATGAAAATAACAGACGACGTTTCTGGTACTACTAGGTGGTGGTGGGGGTGGGATTGGGGGATTTAAAGACCTATACTATCCTTGAGGGTCTCGCACGGTCGGTAATCCTGGCTTTGGACAGGTGCATATTATAGCATGTGGTAGGGTTAAGCCACTTATTTTGTGATTATTTGTTTCATAAGCAAACACAAGTAATATGTATGCTATAATGTCCGTCTACACAACACCGTGTGTCTGAAATTTCCTTGAGACAAATCTTTTGAAAAACCTAATATATATAAAAAGTTGAAAAGCAATGACACATCATCTAAAGAGCTTATACAGAACCGGAAACACACCCATCTGCTAAATGGCTGATACATAACCGGAAACCGCATACACCTGCTAAAGAGCTTACACAGAACCCGAAAAAGCATCTACACAATAAAGGGCTTATACAAAACCGGCAACCGCGTCAAGGGTCAACTATAGCAACGGGAACCACCTCCCCAAAGGCTTATACACGTACAAATTATATAATATGATTTGCATGTGTACAACACTTGTTCCTGGAATAATATTTGTCAGGTCAAAGTCTTAGACTTGAATTATGTATATACGTTTCCTTGTGCATGATAAAATGATGCAAAATAAACATTCAATACAAAATGGCCTGTGCATGTTTACCAACTGATTATAATAGAGAAAGGAAAAGGGGAATATGTCAAGGAGAAAAACAACCCGACTAAAGAGCAGAAAACAGCCCGAGGCCACCAATGTGTCTTCAACGCAGTGAGAAAATTCGGCACCCGGAGGCGGGCTTCAGCTGTCCCCTGAACAATAATGTATACTATAATTTACGCAATACGGACGCCACACTCAACTCCAAAGCAAACAAATGAACCAAAATTTAAAATGACACACAAGACTAACAAATGATAGAGGTTCCGGACTTGGGACAGGCGTAAAAAATGCGGCGGGGTTAAACATGTTTTGTGAGATATCAACCCTCCCCTTATACCTCTAGCCAATGTGTTATAAATAAACAAACACACTGCAAAACGCACAGTAATAACCCATGCTTTACATTCACGATCTTCTGATACGAATGAAAGGATACACAGGGTTACAAAAAAAAAAAAAAAAACATTCTAAAATGGCTCGAAAACAAATGACATTTGTCTCCGTTCGATTTCTTTATAGTTGAACTGTTACAGTATTTTTATGAGTATAAGCAGATAAAAGATATACGTCAATGAGACAGCAACCTAACCACAAAAATAACCAACATATATCTATTTGGTAGGCATGCTGTCTAGATTTTAAGAAAAGAAAAAGAAAACGAAAATCAATTAGAATATATTTTTTTAAATATTTCTTTGTAAATGTTACATATTTGTATTGTTTATTTCATGTATTATATTAAAAAATATCTTATCTTATCTTATTTGGCTTCATATCGTCTTTGACAATATCGACAATAGACTGGTTTCAACAATGTATTCGGCTAGGGGAGGGTTTAGTCCAATTAATTTTTTTATGTGAAGGTGTCACAGCAAAAAATATAAAATACCCTTTTCAAGATGTCATAATGAATTGGACTAGGGCTGGATTTATCGATCGAAAACATGCTTGACCCAGCCACTCTCTATAATTATGTGCATGTCCTAAGTCAGGAGTTGGTAATTCAGTGGTTGTCGTTGGTCGCTGTTTCTCATTAATGTCTTTCAATGCTTAGTACTTAAATCCATCCGATGGTTTTCTCGTTTAAATTGTTTTACATTTTATCATGTCGTGGCCTTTTATAGCTTACTATACGGTATAGGATTTGATCATTGTTGAAGGCCTTATGGTGACCTATAGTTGATTATATCTACATCCTTTGATCTCTGATAGATAGTTGTCTCATTGGCAATCATACCATATCTTTTTATTTTCTTATTGGTGTCTATATAATATACCAAGCACCAAATCATCCCGAATTTATAAAATTGAAATAGGTCGATATAAAAAAATTCAAAGAGAACACAGAGTGTGTAAAGTTTGTAAAATTTTAGATGATGAGGAACACCTTTTCCTTCATTGCCAAATCAACAGTAATATTAGAAATCCTCTTATAAATGCAATTAAAACCAATCATCTTAATTTTAACCAGCTTGACTCAAACTCTCAACTTAAAACTACTTTAGATCCCAATAAAGATACTTTGTCTAGTGTTGTAGGCCTTATAAAGCAATCCATGGAATTGCGAAAATGTGGTCCACATCGATCAATTATCTATATACATATATATATTACTAATATTAACTTGACTCGTTTACCACTTTTTTCATGTATTGTATGTTTCTTGTGTATATTATGTTTGTATTTTAACCAGTCAGGATTTAAAATATCAAAGATCTTAAATCAAAAACACATTCTTCAAATTAACAAAGAAACATTCTTCAAATTAACAAAAACATTTAATAGTAGATGGGACACAAAACAAATAATGAAGATGTTCCTGTGACTTGGGAAAGGCATTGATGGCTTTATGGCGGGTTTTGAAATCTTAACCATTCCTCTTTTAATGTATATCAGTGGATCAACAAAAGTTATACAGGTCTTTCCAAGGTACACATACCGAATAAACTTAGGTAGGTATCTAGCTAACATTTGAATTTGAATTATACAACGAATGCATGTTTCATTGAATATATCAAAATATATTTTATTGCATGGGGTACAAGTCACCAGGTTTGAAAATTGAGAAAAAAGTAAAAGATTATATTCAAACCAAGCCTCGGTTCAATTGCTTCAACCTTGCAGTGTTTGTTGTGCAACAATCAAAATAAGAACTTTATTACCACCATAATTCAAGTGTTGCAGCTACGCAATTAGGAACATTTATTGTTTCTCTTTATATTTTTATTGGAAGAAAAGCGGTCCACTGAAAGCTCAGATATCTGTATTTTTTATCGCCCTGTAATAACAAATACAATAAAACGTATGTACGAGTAAAGATATTTTTAAACAACATGTTTGATAATGAATAATAACAAGCTAGCAAAAAAAAACAAGATAGTTTTATTGTATTCAAAATCATTTTCGTGATTTCGATAACTTTGAATTATTTATTTTTTTGGGGGGAGGCCTAAAAAACGAAACAAAAAAAAAAACAAAACAGAACAAAGAAGCATGAAAATTCATTCGAACATAAAATCATATTATTTTTATTTTTCTAAATTAGCTTGTACGTTTCCCGGATAGCGAGATCAAAATATTACAGTTTTGCCAATGTGTGCGGTGGTTTACAGGGACAATAGCACTGTACTAGAAAAGCTCCTATATTTCAATCCTGTAACCTTTAGGTAAAAATTTTTTTTTTCTATCAAATCAATTTGGAATCATTGTTAAAAGCTTTGATATTTTGAATTCGTGATACATTCGATCGTTTGCCTAAAAGTAATTTGAACTAACTGTAAGGATATTGTACGCTTTTGTTGTTTCAATGCTAAACATACGGAAATTTTATAAAAATTCTAAAACTTTCCCCCTTGTACTCCTATATTTGACAATGTTTTGCTCAATCGATAGAAGATTATTGCAAGCAGTGCTAGCAATGATTTACCTAAAACAAGTATATAAATAAAACATATTGGTTAAAACAAGTATAAAAATAGACTTATACAAGTACATCCTTTAGGATTGCACTCGACTTTAGTGCCTCATCACGAGGGTTTTTTTTATTATAAAGGTTGTTTAGGACTTTTTGTAGACAATAAACGCTAGCACACCATGGACAAACAAGGGAGTAATCTTTGTTTACAATTTTATAACGAAAATCTGTTAGAAAGTCTGTGGGTTTTTTTAAAAGTCTTGGCTTTATATGCCACCAAATCCCCATTTTCTATTAAATGCAACGAACTATTTAACAGTATTGCTTTGAACAAGGATTCCCCTTGGTATATGAACAAAAAGACACGCAACTTGTATTCTGAATTTTGACTGTTTTGATATTGTAGTACACAGGCCTACTGAAGGGGTCATAAACCTTGATCTGACAGGCCTACAGAAGGGGTCATAAACCTTGATCTACAGGCCTACAGAAGGGGTCATAAACCTTGATCTACAGGCCTACAGAAAGGGTCATAAACCTTGATCTACAGGCCTACAGAAGGGGTCATAAACCTTGATCTGACAACAACGTAAGATATTTAGTAAGTCTCGTCTTATATTGTTCTAATACCTTCATTTCCATGGCATATATATAAATGTGCGTTATTAAATATAGTCATGTGTGAAGTAAGTAAGTAAATTGTTTTATTTAGAGTCGGACAAAATATATACAAATTAACATAGTAAACATGAGGTGTTAACCGACTTTATATATGTCCATTCTCAGTTTTATTTATATATGTGAAATATGAACGTTGGTTTTGTGCGCTCCTAGCTAAGTCCTATCTTTGGTATTACAAAGTCAAAAATTACATTCAAGGCTAGATATAATTTTTAGTGAAATTTGAAAAAGTGGATACATGTCTGTCGATAGTTCCGTTGTTATATGATTGTTAAATCTAAGTTTATTGGTTAGCATCATGACAACTACAAATTTTACACATGTATAAAACCGTTCCATGACTTAACGAGTATTATTTCCTATACACATGCAATTTTTGCTTTTGGAATACTGTTCAGTGCAATTGCAGCATTTCATTGGAATTATAAGAAATAAAGGTTATTTCTAAGGATTTATTGATGTTTTTATTTCGACTTTCACTCACAACTAAATATGCATTACATCCACGTCACTCTGGTTGATAGTTGTCTCATTGGCAATCATACCACATCTCCTTATTTTTATATAAAGTCATTTGGACATTCGACATAAACTGCATATAGTAATACAATCAATTCAGGTTGTCGATGTTGGGGCATGATTGTCTTGTTTGTCCCTATTTTTCACCTATACTACCGTACAGTAAATAAATATAACACCTATATGGGTGTACAGCAAATATAACACCTATACGGTTGTACAGCAAATATAAAACCTGTACGGTCATACGGCAAATATAACACCTATACGACCGTACAGCAAATATAACACCTATATATATAGGCGTACAGCAAATATAACACATATACGATCTTACATCAAATATAAAACCTGTACGGTCGTATGGCAAATATAACACCTATACTTCCGTACAGCAAAATATAGCACCTGTGCGGTCGTACGGCAAATATAACAAAAAACGAAACAATTCAAATGTCTATTGCCAATTAACTTATTGGACAAATACAAAAATACAAAATATATTTTATATCTGAAAGATTATCGACTCGAAAAAGTAGATCCCATTAACTAAAAACAAGCTGTCAAGTATTTCTGAAGATGTTTATTGCAGTTACGTTTAATTAGAAAGTTACAATTACTAAAAATAGTAATCATTAATTCTTACGATCGGAACTCATTAAATAATATGTCTGTCGTTTCACGGGCCTTGGTTTTATTATTTCACGTAAAGTAAGGTTTTATAACAACTGATTCAAGGATAAGTGTGGCGTTTTGAAATGTATGATGTCAAGGAAAGAAGTGTGAAGGAAATTGAATTTAAATATTGTTGATGCCAAAATCAGAAGTAGGTTAATAAGAATACCGAAAGGCCTCTTCTGTGAAATTAGCAGATAAAATGTTTGTCTGTATTTCAAACTGAAACAAATGCTAAGATCGAAATCAAACTTTATTGATAAAACATGCTCTTAGGATACTGTCCATGATAGAACTGGGTAAATACTTTTCTAAAACGCGTACGATTATTTTCTGTCAAACTTATTTTGAAATCTATCTTTACGATGTCCATTTCACGCTTTTTGCTCTTTTACTGTATAATTTACCACACAGAGTTGTTGATAAAATCATTTCCGCAATATTACGTTAAATTTTATACGAATTGTGAGATGTTTGATAATTATTACATCCAGGTATAAATGAAAACTTTCAACAAAATAACTGATTTTGCAGTGGCATTAATAAATCGTGATGAAATTGAAATTCTGAGGACCTGTCTACAGGTCAGCTATATCTGACTCTAAAAGAACTATTAACAGTAAATAAATATATATATTAAACAAAATTATGTGGACAGATTTTCGAGAAATCGTTTAGAAAGTGAAAAATGCATATTTCTTTTCCTCACTTTTTACAAACAATCTTTACATTTATACAAATGTTTAATTTACTGTATCTCTCGGAAGTATAAATGCTACAGATATATATTTTTCATCCTACAATCAGCCAACTATTGTACAAATAACAGGTACACAAATAAACAAGTTATTGTTTTATTTGTACTTGTACACATTAAATTTCCTGTTACTCCGCTTCTATGTTGAGCAAACGGTGATGTGAATATTTCTTTTAGTGTGACAGTTCATTTTAGGGTCCACTTCACGGTTCGCGTTTAAACCATGTCGATTTCTTTGAACAATAAGAGAGAAATCATTTGTGATTTAAACAACTAAACCTTAAAGTGCCGGGTGTAATTTCAGGAAAAAAAAATATATGTACATTGTCGGAAAATATAAAATTTATTTATACTCGCTACGAAATAGGAGAAAATCTCGTCCAGCCTCGTATACAATGTACATATAGTGTATATTTAAATGGGTTCAGTTCAACTAGTTCAAAATGCATACAAAATTATTCATATATCCAAAATATCGCTCAGTAAAGTATACTCTGCCATAATAGAAAACAACACGTAATGAATTTGATCCATCCGAAGACCTTTTCTGGATTTAAGATAAAGTAGATAAATGAGTACTGCAATAAAAGGACAACACTGCTTCCAACAGTTCAATCATGAAATTGGATATAAGGACGCATATATACGCGATCTTGATGCATGTATGACTGAGGGTCTGTACGGGGTTTAGAGAATGATGGCAAATAAAGAATGAGCAAAAAAAAGTTGAGAACAGAGAATAATGGGATGCAAAAGTATAACTGTGGAAAAAAAATGGGTTGCAAAAGTTTAAAATAATAAGGTAATACAATAATGATTACAGAAATGAAGGAATAACTTGATAAAGAAATGATATAATTACAGAAAAAAATATGAGTAAAATTATTTTCATGAGAATTTTACAGAATAAGCGTTCTTTTGAAGATAAATATTTCAAAAAATACAAAAAAAAGGTATACCTATCTAGACCCTCGTGTATTACTGTATTGGAAAATTAATACAGATAAAATAAAGACAGGGACAATATTTTAAAATAAACTTACCAATCGTCGTCATGACGGTGATTGCAAACAAAAGTGAACTAGCAAAAGACCATTGCTCCTCCGTTTCTAAATTGTCTTCTCCGGCATTGTTAAATCCGTTTAGTTTCGTAGCTATGTATACTTCCGTTTGAAATTTTGTTAATAATTTTTCTATTTCAGTTGCAGTGTCATTGTATAATTTATCCATTAAAATTGCAGTTTCGTTGTGGCTAGTTTTATTAATAATCAATTCAGTGGCTAGCTGTAAAATTTGAGTTTTAGTCTTTTCCCTTTCGTTCATTACTTTAATTTTTGTTTGCATTTCGAATGGACCTTCTAATAATTTGAATATAGTTCCACCTAAAATAGCATATGCCACCATTAAAGAACATAAACCTATGTGAGAAAAGAGAAAAGCGACGAATACTTTACAATAGTGTAATGCTTTTTTACGTTTTTCACGAAAAACTTCACTTTGTCTTCGCTTTGCAAGTTGGCCGTGCTTGTGCACGTATGAATCTGGCATGGGTTTGTCCGAAGTCACATCTGATTCTATGATATCAAAAGATAATTTTTTATCGGAAATTGGAATTTCCCTTTTGATTTCGTCTACATCTAAGATATCAGTTTCTGGTAAGTACGAAAGAGAACCTACATTGAAAATAGTTTCATTTTCAAAGTAAAACGAGGCAAGATATTTTTCTCTTTCAAGGTCAGATTCTTCTGGTTTGTCTGAAACTTCTGGCAAAATATCTTGCGACTTAACTGCAACGGACTCTTTTACATTTTGTTTTTTGTCCGCATCATCACCAGACATTTTTTCTTTTTTCTTTTTCCTATGATTAGCAATTTTTCTTTTTAATGCTACAATTGCTAAAAAGGAAAGTTTGGATTTCTTTTCCGGTTCATTTAATTTTTTCTTTTCGTTTTTACCATGTGCTTTACTTGATGAAGATGGCGTTTCGTCTACATTCTTTCTGTCTGGTAATGGTGATTGCTTTGGTGTTTTGAATTCCTCGTTTTCTGATGAATTCTGTGAGGATTTTTCATCCATACACTTTTCACTTTGAATAATTGATTCAGTATCAGAATCATTTTTTATTTCGTTTTTTATAGGCTCAATTATAATTGGGACGACTGAAGCATTTTGATCGTTTTCAGTTTTACTTCCGGTGTTCTTACCGTCACATTGAATGTCGAGTAAATTCAAAGACGTTTGTATACTCCTAGACATAACTGTACTGAAAGGTATCTCCGTTTCCGTTTGAATATCCCTAGTTTCAGCTTCAGGGTTGAGATCCTTGTCAATTTCATATTTCACAGATGTATTTTCGTTTTTTAAATTTTCTTTTTTTTCCGTGTTTTCAGAAGCTTTTCCGGATTTTCTTCGTTCCCTAGAACCACTCCGGCCAGAAAATCGCCGTGGTGATTTATAACTTCGTCTGTCGAAACGTTTTTCCTCTTTAGTGTTTTTAAATGTGTTTTCTGTTGTCGAACTATCAGTTTTATTGATTGACCCACGTTTCGCCATCTGTGACACTGATTTATTTAAACCCAAAGCAGCCTGTTCTGTATTCGGTAGAATAGATTTTGTCATTGTTGATATATTGTCATTGACACCGTAATTATAATCTCTTTCATCGCTGACATCCTCGGTCGTATTTAATGTACTTTGTACTGGTAACTTATTTTGTTGACAACTTTCTTTTGTACTGGTGTTCAAACTAGATGGACTTTCTCGTCTTTGTAAACTAGACGACCTGGATGCCGGCGATGATTGTCGGAGGTTAATGAATGCAGAAAAAGACTCTCTTTTGATTTCCGAATCGATGAATTCCCTTGAATGCGAACGCCGGTGTTGATGGGTTTTGTCCAATTTTCTTCCCCGTTCTTGCTGCATTGATAAATGTTTTGGTTTTTTATCTGAAGTATTACTCAATTGTTCTTCGCGATAAGGTATCGCAGAATAATTAGTGGTTTCAGTAGATTGTGAAACATGGCCGGGCAAACGAGTTCGTTTTGGAATTTCCGCACTTTTTGACCTTGTTTTCTTTCTGTGGTAATCTACTGGCTGGTCTGAATCATGAACAATAATATCCGGCAAGGACGTTTCGCTTGAACCACTACTTAGAAGGCGTAGTTTGGATGGAGATTGCTCTCGTCTGGAATGTTTCTCCCTCATTGCATCTTTTAAAGTCATACACCCAAGTCGCGTGCGCGGTTGCAATATTGGATCAAATTTTGTATGAAGTGGTATTTGTTCTGATAAATCCAATCTTCCAGTTTCATAAGAGATGTCTTCTGTACTGACACGTATATCAACGTTGGAAAGTTTGTGAAAACTGGAGTCCGACTGTTTTCTAAATAAATGTTTTAAAGATCGTCTGCCGGTTTGTCTTTTGCAAGATTTTTTCTTGCAATCGTTATCCGACAATGTTGAAGTGGGTTTCGGCTCTTTGGAATTATCTGTGTTTGGTAAATTATTTTCGACAATTTTTTTCCTATTTTTTCTCTTTTTTCTTTTTCGTGATGATCTCTCAGTTTTTGACAGCATGTTTTCATCTTCACTTGATTCGGTCATTTTTTTCACTTTGATAAAAGCTAAAACAATGTCTATTTACCTTTTAACTTGTGTTTGCATATCATATCCAATAAAATTATCCTAGCTGTTATTACAATAAATTACAGATTCCAACATTTTACATTAAAAAATTAAAATTTTCTCTCCGAATTTCCAGGATAAAAACTAAGTTATATTTTTTCCTTACGAAATTCCGTCAGTGCTTGGTAAAAACAAGTGCCTATAGACACTTGCGATCAGTAATTTGCACAAGAAGTCGCCAAAAATAAATTGCTTCACTGGAAAAGCCATCTAAATGATTAGAGAATATACATATTTCCATATTTCAAAATATGATACATTAGAAAAAATATCATTCATCAGAAAATCTGTTCACTTTCCTTCACTACTCTATCAAATTAACAACTTTCTAATTATGTATTTATTTATTAGTTGCATACATATTGATCTGCGCGTGTTCGTCTGCCTATCGCATTGCAGCAGGAATAATTACCACTGCAGCACGTGCGATCCGTTTAACGTAGACTATATATCCGCGTCATAGAGAGATAATGATGAGGGAACAATGAATATGAACTGCTGGAGAATATTACATTTTATCTTTTAACTATTTTGCAGAAAAAACAAACGCCTAAAGAACCATCACATAAAAAGCAGACTTAATACAAGAAGGTGATATCCCTAGTGTATGCTTGGGTTATTTTTAAGTTCATTTGAACTGTTTTGCAGATAATGCATGAAAAGGTTCATCAATTGTGACCTCTGGTGGCAAAAATAGATATAACTTGTCCTTCAGTTACCGACAAATATTTGTTTTAATACAGTATACGGTGAAAACATTTACAATAGTAGTATTTGCTAAGGGAGATACCATTTGATTTTTATGGGGGTGGTGGCTAGAATGAAAAATGTTGTCCTGCATTTTTTTTAGTTGTAATCTATGTCCTGTCTTTTTATTTTTCACTCTTTTCGGTCCTGCTTTTTTTTTTTAGTTTATCCTGACTTTTTTTTAACATAAATTGTTTTCCTGCCTTTTTTTCCCCAAGTTGTTCATCCTGCCTTCTTTTTTACTCACAACTCCTGTCCTGCCTATTTTTTTTTCAAATTTCATTCTAGCCCGCGCCCCCCACCCCCCACCCCCATTAAAATCAAATGGTAGCTCCCTAACTTCCTGTCATTTGATCCCGATTTCATGCAATATTGCCCAAATATTAATTTCGCTCCAGATTTTAAGATTTAGTTACTACTTTCCTGGTTTATGTACCTGCTATAAGCCAGTTATTATTTTTGACTGTCCTAGTATACATGAATGAATCAGATACTGATTGTAACGTTTTAAAAATGCTAATAATCAGGCGTGTTCAATTAAAGAAAAATCATAATAATCAGGCGTGTTCAATTAACGAAAAATCCTAATAATCAGGCGTGTTCAATTAAAGAAAAATCCTAATAATCAGGCGTGTTCAATTAAAGAAAAATCCTAATAATCAGGCGTGTTCAATTAAAGAAAAATCCTAATAATCAGGCGTGTTCAATTAAAAAAAATCCTAATAATCAGGCGTGTCCAATTAAAGAAAAATCCTAATAATCAGGCATGTTCAATTAAAGA
Source organism: Mytilus californianus (assembly GCF_021869535.1). NCBI lineage: Eukaryota > Metazoa > Mollusca > Bivalvia > Mytilida > Mytilidae > Mytilus > Mytilus californianus. The sequence continues at coordinate 111,266,155 of NW_026262734.1, read as the reverse complement.
AAAATCCTAATAATCAGGCGTGTTCAATTAAAGAAAAATTCTAATAATCAGGCGTGTTCAATTAAACAAAAATCCTAATAATCAGGCGTGTTCAATTAAAGAAAAATCCTAATAATCAGGCGTGTTCAATTAAAGAAAAATCCTAATAATCAGACGTGTTCAATCAAAGAAAATCCTAATAATCAGGCGTGTTCAATTAAAAAAAATCATAATAATCAGGCGTGTTCAATTAAAGAAAAATCATAATAATCAGGCGTGTTCAATTAAAGAAAAACAATTACCACGTACTGTCGGGTCAAAGTTCGTTGCAGGACGTGTTACATGATACAAAAAATATCAAATTTAATGTTTTATTGGTATTTTCTTTGTAAAACAAAATCAGCAAATACTTTATTTCATTTACAAACAATACATTTCTGAAACAATAGCGACATCGCAGTGGGCCGCAACCGTGAAATTTACCGTCCGACTGAATGATTAAACAAAGACCATCAAAAGCGAATCTTTTAAAGTCCATCAAATTGTCGCCTGCAGACCAGTGCATGAATACGGCATGTCATGTCACAAAATCATAACCAAAGATACAAATTTTGTTTCACAACCATTTGTAATGTACCTTAAAAGAGTTCATGTTTTGCGTTTAGGATAATGTTTAGACGTTTAGGATTATGTTTCAGATACGTTTAATCGTAGTAAATGTGTTTTCAATCTAAACACTAAGACGTTTTGAAATTTAAAGATACGTTTTCATTCTAACGCGTTTATATATTTAGATGGTTACCTTTGTAGACGTTTAGATGTTAGACACAATTTTAAACATGTTTAGGTTTAAACGCGTTTTCGTTGCGTGTAAAATCTAAACACTGTTTTTACAGTGTAACTATTCCCAATTAGCATTTTGTTTCTATCCTGATTGAAAGTATCTGATCTGCTCCATTTCCTCACCCTTGATGTCCCTATCGAAAGCATTTTTAAATCTGTACTGGTGACTTTTCATTTATTTATTAAGTTACAGACTGTCTTCCGTTCGACATACTTTTTTGCTTAGCCTTTACTATATACATACTAAACTCGTTCTTTTAGAGAGCGTTTAAAAATACCTTTCTCTTATTTAAAATCATAAATTTTAAAAATTAAAACTTCATCGTTCTCTATTTTTAGATGGCAAGTTATTGTATGAAAATGTACAAATGACGTGGTAGGATCAGGCAACTGACAACTGATATTGAGGAAAAGGCGGGGATTGGGTCGCCCCGCTATTCCGACACCCCATTTTTTTCTGAAACCCCAATTGTCCGACAAACCAATAGTCCGACACATCCGGAATTGAAAATCTTCTACAAAAAATCGGTAGACGTGGTATTATGGCTATGATTTCTACACTAGAAAACTGGTATGTACGAAATACCATGATCCTACAAAAAGAAAATTTGGACTGCTACAGGAAAAATGCGGGTATATTGGATAAGGACAGAAAGTTAGACTGGCAACAGACTGTCATGGACTAGAAGTTCCTTTATCATGTATATTCCAAATGGAATATATATTCTGGAATATTATTTCCACTGGAAAAACTATAACGATATTTGTTCCAAAAGAAACAGATTTCATAGCATTGTTTATAACACAGTTTCCAGAGGAATGTCTGTTGCGATGAACGAATATACGTAAACAAGACCACCTACGGACCCATAAAAGAGTTGTTGCAATGATTCTCAAAGTCCAGTGAGCGTTGCACACCATCAACACGAGTCATTGGATTTCACGTCTTATTCCAACCGAACGTGGCTGCGTATTTATACATCCCGCACAGCCTAAAGGACGTCCCACTTTGGCAAGGGGTTTACTGCCGGTCGAAAGAAAAAGTGAAACATATTTCTAGATCCCAGTCACCCTTTAGATGAAAAGAATTAGGTATTTTAAGAATAGCCTCTCGTTGTAAATGAAAATGCCAAGACTGCAATATACTCTTCGAAACGGTCAAAACTGAAAAGATTTCATTTACATGAAAAAAACTTATTTTTTCCAAGCTTATTGTTTTCCGAGCAAGTAAGACTGTCCGGGCCCGAAATGATTAATGTGCATTGTGCATGTCAAAATAACATTCATCTGAATTTACCTTGGTGTCTTAATTCCCAAATAATTATTAACATTTGCTTGATATCATTTGATTTTCTTATCAGTTCTTTCTGATTCCAAGGGTGACTGGGGTATAACATTATATGGTAATCTCTTAGTCTTCTTCCGACCGACAGTACAACCCTCGCCAAAGTGGGGAATCCGTTTCACTGTTCAGGATGTTAACCGTTCCTCTGTACATGATGTTTAAATTCGCAGCCATTTTCTGGTAAAAGGAGACGTGCAATCCGATGTCTCGTGTGAAGAGAATGCCACACTTCTTGATCTTTAAGAACCCTACTCTTTTTGAGGGTTCTGTAGGTGATCTGTTGTAATGCCAAATTTTATTCCCTATCCAATATACCATGATTATCCAATGCATATTAAATAACCGCACTTCATTCTGGTCGACCCCTATTGCAGGAAATTTTGCCACTGGTCATAAACCAAAGAACAATCCATTTATTTCTTTGACTTCTCTGTTCTAGCTTCATATATATGAGGAGTTTTGACATGTTCCTGTGACATATATAGTTACTTAGTATTATAGAAATAAATAATGCGTTTTCGATTCCGTTTGAGTCTGATTTTTTTTAATAGCAAAGAAACATACTCAGTTTATACAATACTCCAATAACCTTTTGATCTCATCGTTTTTAATTTGGCGGAAAAATTTTATTATTTTTTATTATGATAAACCTTTCGTATTGTTATTTTGCCCTATTGCTATTCACCAGAACATATTTGGTAAACTCATACAGTCAATAAATTCCTTACGGCGAACGCGACAATTACTGAAGAGCTTTTGAAAAAGAATGAAACTATGACAGAACACTTTAAGACCTATTTCAAGGGCAAAGTTCGACCTTCCAAATATTCATGCTTTTTCCAGACAAAATAATTTGCTCTTAATCACAGTCGACCCACTTTTACAGACCCTACCTAATTAGGTTGTTGTTGAATTTGTTCTCGTCTTGAATAAGCCTGATATATCTGCCACTGGACCGTCAAGCTCATAACAATGTATCAAACAATCTATATATGAGAGTCTGGATGGGGTTATATAGAATAGAGAATAATGGGCAAAAAGTGCAGATTAAAGGCATGAAAAATAAAGAATAGAGTAAAATAGGCTAAAAAAATAAAGAATAGATAATAAGGGAGTGCTAAAATATAAAGAATAGAGGACAACGTAAAGTTGTCAATAAAACGATTCCACGAGTTGTCGTCTGAAAATCGTCCTTTCACTAAAACCCTCCTTACTCTAAAATCATTCTTTTTCGCTAAAATCATTCTTTCTCTAAAAATCATTCCTTCTCTAAAATTATTCTTTCTCTAACATAATCCTTTCTCTAAGACTAAATATTAAACTGGACATTAGTCTGCCAACAACATTTCGATTTTAGAGAAAAAAATTATGATTTGGTTTGAGAAAAATGAAGAATTAAAGTATTTGAATTGCTTTCACTCAATTACACCGTTTCTCTGGATGTGTTGCTGATAACAAATCTTTTTTGTCAGTCGGACATCTAGAGTTATGGGACTTAGACCATTTTTACCAACACTTGTATTGTGTCTTGCTAAAATGTGTATTGTAAGACTGGTAAATCCAAAAGACGTTTTTTGGTCTATTGTTTCAGTTATTTGAATATACAATATTCGTACAATGTAGTAAAAAATTAAATTTATTTGACGAGCTGTAGAAACAGAGAGAAAAGTGAGGCTCGCCGTGCTTTTTTCCTGTTCGTAGCGAGTACAAACAAATATAATATTGTCCTACCCTGTACGGATATTGTTTTTATCCTACAATTTAATATTGAGCTTAAACGTATCATTTGCGTATTGTTTTCCCCATCCAAATCGTTGTTAAATAAATTCGACATGACTTAAACGCGGAGGGAGATCTTACATGTGTAGTAGAGTCCTCATTGTCAATTATATTTGGTATAATTGTAGATATATACTACCTTGTATCAGTACAGTGTGACTGGTTTGTTACTATGGTGTGGGTGTTATAGTAAGAGGGAGATCTTGCATGTGTCAAATTTTCATCAGTTATAATGTTACTGCTAGAAGAATTATTCAGAAAAACTTTTATTATATACAAATTGATAAATGAAATGGGTATGTGTTAAGATACAACCTGTCCACCAAAAAACTTAAAACCTTTTAAAATGGTTAAGCTAAAGTTGTTGGTTTGAACCTGGGTTTATAACTAGCTTAACCTCCCACTTGTGAGACAGTTGCATTAAATTCCCTCATATTGACAACATTGTGTGAGCAGCACAACATACATAATAGGTAAAAGTGAGGATAGTCAATATTGTTACTGATATCAAATACTATGCAAATAAATACCAATGTCAACAAAGCAAAACAGAATGACATGCTACGCAAACACTTCTGATAAAGTACAAAGGCAAAAAACTAAGACAAATGAAAAAATAACAACAATACCCAGATATGCCAAAAAGTCATATTACTTTAAAAATTTACCAAACACTTATAGTGATAGTTGGCAATGACAAATAAATTGGAAGCTGTTAAAGTAATGAAATTGATACAAAACGTAAGTCTCTGGAGTCTATAATCCAAGACCTTATTTGTGAAGGTGATATGTACAGTGAATATTTATCTACCTTCTGATAAACTTTTGAGAAGAAAGAGACGTTCTTTGAAAAAACCATGGTTCATTAACTTCATTTGCGTTCAGACACTGGTGTTGTTTTACAAAGTCATTAAAGTTTGTCATAGATCTAGTAGTGAGATGGCCGCTCAAGTCAAATTCGAGGTAAAAATGAAACAGAGGAAGCCCTGTCTGTTGTTTCTTCAGTTTCTAGTTCTGGACTACATATTAATAAATTCCAATCTGATAAGTTTAGATTTTATTTTGAGGGAACATCATCAATATATATGTATGTGAAATTAAACATGTTAAATGGTTTAACTTTTTTACCTTCTTGTTTTTGATGATTTAATGTCTGAGGAAACTCTGATTCATATGAAAATAAAAACAAGTCGGCAAGGAGAGGCACAGTGCCTTCTCACTAACCAATGGTGACAATCTGTTGTAAAGTTTACATTTAAATTCAACACAACAAAAGTAGTGTTTTATGGAGGATATCAATGTGGAAGAAGTAGCATAAGTTTCCCTTGTCTGTTGTTTAGTAGTGTTTTATGGAGGATATCAATGTTGAAGAAGTAGCATAAGTTACCCTTGTCTGTTGTTTCGTAGTGTTTTAAGGGGCGATATCAACGTTGAAAAAGTAGCATAAGTTTCACTTGTCTGTTGTTTAGTAGTGTTTTATGGAGGATATCAATGTTGAAGAAGTCGCATAAGTTACCCTTGTCTGTTGTTTCGTAGTGTTTTAAGGGGCGATATCAACGTTGAAGAAGTAGCATAAGTTTCCCTTGTCTGTTGTTTAGTAGTGTTTTAAGGGGCGATATCAACGTTGAAGAAGTAGCATAAGTTTCCCTTGTCTGTTGTTTAGTAGTGTTTTTTGGAGGATATCAATGTTGAAGAAGTAGCGTCAGTTACCCTTGTCTGTTGTTTGGTAGTGTTTTAAGGGGCGATATCAACGTTGAAGAAGTAGCATAAGTTTCCCTTGTCTGTTGTTTAGTAGTGTTTTATGGAGGATATCAATGTTGAAGAAGTAGCATACGTTTCCCTTGTCTGTTGTTTAGTAGTGTTTTAAGGGGCGATATCAACGTTGAAGAAGTAGCATAAGTTACCCTTGTCTGTTGTTCAGTAGTGTTTTAAGGGGCGATATCAACGTTAAAGATGCATAAGTTACCCTTGTCTGTTGTTTAGTAGTGTTTTATGGAGGATATCAACGTTGAAGAAGTAGCATAAGTTTCACTTGTCTGTTGTTTAGTAGTGTTTTAAGGGGCGATATCAACGTTGAAGAAGTAGCATAAGTTACCCTTGTCTGTTGTTTCGTAGTGTTTTAAGGGGCGATATCAACGTTGAACAAGTAGCATAAGTTACCCTTGTCTGTTGTTTAGTAGTGTTTTAAGGGGCGATATAAACGTTGAAGATGCATAAGTTACCCTTGTCTGTTGTTTAGTAGTGTTTTATGGAGGATATCAACGTTGAAGAAGTAGCATAAGTTACCCTTGTCTGTTGTTTAGTAGTGTTTTAAGGGGCGATATCAACGTTGAACAAGTAGCATAAGTTACCCTTGTCTGTTGTTTAGTAGTGTTTTAAGGGGCGATATCAACGTTGAAGATGCATAAGTTACCCTTGTCTGTTGTTTAGTAGTGTTTTATGGAGGATATCAACGTTGAAGAAGTAGCATAAGTTACCCTTGTCTGTTGTTTAGTAGTGTTTTAAGGGGCGATATCAACGTTGAAGAAGTAGCATAAGTTACCCTTGTCTGTTGTTCAGTAGTGTTTTAAGGGGCGATATCAACGTTGAAGATGCATAAGTTACCCTTGTCTGTTGTTTAGTAGTGTTTTATGGAGGATATCAACGTTGAAGAAGTAGCATAAGTTTCACTTGTCTGTTGTTTAGTAGTGTTTTATGGAGGATATCAATGTTGAAGAAGTAGCATAAGTTTCCCTTGTCTGTTGTTTAGTAGTGTTTTATGGAGGATATCAACGTTGAAGAAGCAGCATAAGTTTCCCTTGTCTGTTGTTTCGTAGTGTTTTAAGGGGCGATATCAACGTTGAAGAAGTAGCATCAGTTACCCTTGTCTTTTGTTTAGTAGTGTTTTAAGGGGCGATATCAACGTTGAAGAAGTAGCATAAGTTACCCTTGTCTGTTGTTTAGTAGTGATTTAAGGGGCGATATCAACGTTAAAAAAGTAGCATAAGTATCCCTTGTCTGTTGTTTAGTAGTGTTTTAAGGGCCGATATCAACGTTGAAGAAGTAGCATAAGTTTCCCTTGTCTGTTGTTTAGTAGTGTTTAATGGAGGATATCAACGTTGAAGAAGTAGCATAAGTTACCCTTGTCTGTTGTTTCGTAGTGTTTTAAGGGGCGATATCAACGTTGAAGAAGTAGCATAAGTTACCCTTGTCTGTTTTTAAGTAGTGTTTTATGGAGGATATCAATGTTGAAGAAGTCGCATATGTTTCCCTTGTCTGTTGTTTAGTAGTGTTTTATGGAGGATATCAACGTTGAAGAAGTAGCATAAGTTTCCCTTGTCTGTTGTTTAGTAGTGTTTTATGGAGGATATCAATGTTGAAGAAGTAGCATAAGTTACCCTTGTCTGTTGTTTCGTAGTGTTTTAAGGGGCGATATCAACGTTGAAGAAGTAGCATAAGTTTCCCTTGTCTGTTGTTTAGTGGGTTTTAAGGAGGATATCAATGTTGAAGAAGTAGCATAAGTTACCCTTGTCTGTTGTTTCGTAGTGTTTTAAGGGGCGATATCAACGTTGAAGAAGTAGCATAAGTTACCCTTGTCTGTTGTTAAGTAGTGTTTTATGGAGGATATCAATGTTGAAGAAATCGCATATGTTTCCCTTGTCTGTTGTTTAGTAGTGTTTTATGGAGGATATCAACGTTGAAGAAGTAGCATAAGTTTCCCTTGTCTGTTGTTTAGTAGTGTTTTATGGAGGATATCAATGTTGAAGAAGTAGCATAAGTTTCCCTTGTCTGTTGTTTCGTAGTGTTTTAAGGGGCGATATCAACGTTGAAGAAGTAGCAAAAGTTTCCCTTGTCTGTTGTTTCGTAGTGTTTTAAGGGGCGATATCAACGTTGAACAAGTAGCATAAGTTACCCTTGTCTGTTGTTTAGTAGTGTTTTATGGAGGATATCAATGTTGAAGAAGTAGCATAAGTTTCCCTTGTCTGGTGTTTAGTAGTGTTTTATGGAGGATATCAATGTTGAAGAAGTAGCATAAGTTACCCTTGTCTGTTGTTCAGTAGTGTTTTATGGAGGATATCAATGTTGAAGAAGTAGCATAAGTTTCCCTTGTCTGTTGTTCAGTAGTGTTTACAGGGGCGATATCAACGTTGAAGAAGTAGCATAAGTTACCCTTGTCTGTTGTTTAGTTGTGTTTTAAGGGCCAATATCAACGTTGAAGAAGTAGCATAAGTTACCCTTGTCTGTTGTTTAGTAGTGTTTTATGGAGGATATCAATGTTGAAGAAGTAGCATAAGTTTCCCTTGTCTGTTGTTCAGTAGTGTTTACAGGGGCGATATCAACGTTGAAGAAGTAGCATGAGTTACCCTTGTCTGTTGTTTAGTAGTGTTTTAAGGAGGATATCAATGTTGAAGAAGTAGCATAAGTTACCCTTGTCTGTTGTTTCGTAGTGTTTTAAGGGGCGATATCAAAGTTGAAGAAGTAGCATAAGTTACCCTTGTCTGTTGTTTAGTAGTGTTTTATGGAGGATATCAATGTTGAAGAAGTAGCATAAGTTTCCCTTGTCTGTTGTTCAGTAGTGTTTACAGGGGCGATATCAACGTTGAAGAAGTAGCATAAGTTACCCTTGTCTGTTGTTTAGTAGTGTTTTAAGGAGGATATCAATGTTGAAGAAGTAGCATAAGTTTCCCTTGTCTGTTGTTTAGTAGTGTTTTAAGGAGCGATATCAACGTTGAAGAAGTAGCATAAGGTTCCCTTGTCTGTTGTTTAGTAGTGTTTTATGGAGGATATCAATGTTGAAGAAGTAGCATAAGTTACCCTTGTCTGTTGTTTCGTAGTGTTTTATGGAGGATATCAACGTTGAAGAAGTAGCATAAGGTTCCCTTGTCTGTTGTTTAGTAGTGTTTTATGGAGGATATCAATGTTGAAGAAGTAGCATAAGTTACCCTTGTCTGTTGTTTCGTAGTGTTTTAAGGGGCGATATCAACGTTGAAGAAGTAGCATAAGTTTCCCTTGTCTGTTGTTTAGTAGTGTTTTATGGAGGATATCAATGTTGAAGAAGTAGCATAAGTTACCCTTGTTTGTTGTTTCGTAGTGTTTTAAGGGGCGATATCAACGTTGAAGAAGTAGCATAAGTTTCCCTTGTCTGTTGTTTAGTAGTGTTTTATGGAGGATATCAATGTTGAAGAAGTAGTATAAGTTACCCTTGTCGTCGTTTCGTAGTGTTTTAAGGGGCGATATCAACGTTGAAGAAGTAGCATAAGTTTCCCTTGTCTGTTGTTTAGTAGTGTTTTATGGAGGATATCAATGTTGAAGAAGTAGCATCAGTTACCCTTGTCTGTTGTTTGGTAGTGTTTTAAGGGGCGATATCAACGTTGAAGAAGTAGCATAAGTTTCCCTTGTCTGTTGTTTAGTAGTGTTTTATGGAGGATATCAACGTTGAAGAAGTAGCATAAGTTACCCTTGTCTGTTGTTTCGTAGTGTTTTAAGGGGCGATATCAACGTTGAAGAAGTAGCATAAGTTTCCCTTGTCTGTTGTTTAGTAGTGTTTTATGGAGGATATCAATGTTGAAGAAGTCGCATAAGTTACCCTTGTCTGTTGTTTCGTAGTGTTTTAAGGGGCGATATCAACGTTGAAGAAGTAGCATAAGTTACCCTTGTCTGTTGTTTCGTAGTGTTTTAAGGGGCGATATCAACGTTGAAGAAGTAGCATAAGTTACCCTTGTCTGTTGTTTAGTAGTGTTTTATGGAGGATATCAATGTTGAAGAAGTAGCATAAGTTTCCCTTGTCTGTTGTTTAGTAGTGTTTTATGGAGGATATCAATGTTGAAGAAGTAGCATAATTTACCCTTGTCTGTTGTTTCGTAGTGTTTTAGGGGCGATATCAACGTTGAAGAAGTAGCATAAGTTATCCTTGTCTTTTGTTTAGTAGTGTTTTAAGGGCGATATCAACGTTGAAGAAGTAGCATAAGTTATCCTTGTCTTTTGTTTAGTAGTGTTTTAAGGGGCGATATCAACGTTAAAGAAGTAGCATAAGTTACCCTTGTCTGTTGTTTAGTAGTGTTTTAAGGAGCGATATCAACGTTGAAGAAGTAGCATAAGTTTCCCTTGTCTGTTGTTTAGTAGTGATTTAAGGGGCGATATCAACGGTAAAGAAGTAGCATAAGTTTCCCTTGTCTGTTGTTTAGTAGTGTTTTATGGAGGATATCAATGTTGAAGAAGTAGCATAAGTTACCCTTGTCTGTTGTTTAGTAGTGTTTTAAGGGGCGATATCAACGTTGAAGAAGTAGCATAAGTTTCCCTTGTCTGTTGTTTAGTAGTGTTTTATGGAGGATATCAATGTTGAAGAAGTAGCATAAGTTACCCTTGTCTGTTTTTTCGTAGTGTTTTAAGGGGCGATATCAACGTTGAAGAAGTAGCATAAGTTTCCCTTGTCTGTTGTTAAGTAGTGTTTTATGGAGGATATCAATGTTGAAGAAGTAGCATAAGTTACCCTTGTCTGTTGTTTCGTAGTGTTTTAAGGGGCGATATCAACGTTGAAGAAGTAGCATAAGTTTCCCTTGTCTGTTGTTTAGTAGTGTTTTATGGAGGATATCAATGTTGAAGAAGTAGCATAAGTTACCCTTGTCTGTTGTTTCGTAGTGTTTTAAGGGCGATATCAACGTTGAAGAAGTAGCATTAGTTTCCCTTGTCTGTTGTTAAGTAGTGTTTTATGGAGGATATCAATGTTGAAGAAGTAGCATAAGTTACCCTTGTCTGTTGTTTCGTAGTGTTTTAAGGGGCGATATCAACGTTGAAGAAGTAGCATAAGTTACCCTTGTCTGTTGTTTAGTAGTGTTTTATGGAGGATATCAATGTTGAAGAAGTAGCATAAGTTTCCCTTGTCTGTTGTTTAGTAGTGTTTTATGGAGGATATCAATGTTGAAGAAGTAGCATAAGTTACCCTTGTCTGTTGTTTAGTAGTGTTTTAAGGGGCGATATCAACGTTGAAGAAGTAGCATAAGTTTCCCTTGTCTGTTGTTCAGTAGTGTTTTAAGGGGCGATATCAACGTTGAAGAAGTAGCATAAGTTTCCCTTGTCTGTTGTTTAGTAGTGTTTTATGGAGGATATCAATGTTGAAGAAGTAGCTTAAGTTTCCTTTGTCTGTTGTTTAGTAGTGTTTTATGGAGGATATCAATGTTGAAGAAGTAGCATAAGTTTCCCTTGTCTGTTGTTTAGTAGTGTTTTATGGAGGATATCAATGTTGAAGAAGTAGCATAATTTACCCTTGTCTGTTGTTTCGTAGTGTTTTAGGGGCGATATCAACGTTGAAGAAGTAGCATAAGTTATCCTTGTCTTTTGTTTAGTAGTGTTTTAAGGGCGATATCAACGTTGAAGAAGTAGCATAAGTTATCCTTGTCTTTTGTTTAGTAGTGTTTTAAGGGGCGATATCAACGTTAAAGAAGTAGCATAAGTTACCCTTGTCTGTTGTTTAGTAGTGTTTTAAGGAGCGATATCAACGTTGAAGAAGTAGCATAAGTTTCCCTTGTCTGTTGTTTAGTAGTGATTTAAGGGGCGATATCAACGTTAAAGAAGTAGCATAAGTTTCCCTTGTCTGTTGTTTAGTAGTGTTTTATGGAGGATATCAATGTTGAAGAAGTAGCATAAGTTACCCTTGTCTGTTGTTTAGTAGTGTTTATAGGGGCGATATCAACGTTGAAGAAGTAGCATAAGTTTCCCTTGTCTGTTGTTTAGTAGTGTTTTATGGAGGATATCAATGTTGAAGAAGTAGCATAAGTTACCCTTGTCTGTTTTTTCGTAGTGTTTTAAGGGGCGATATCAACGTTGAAGAAGTAGCATTAGTTTCCCTTGTCTGTTGTTAAGTAGTGTTTTATGGAGGATATCAATGTTGAAGAAGTAGCATAAGTTACCCTTGTCTGTTGTTTCGTAATGTTTAAAGGGGCGATATCAACGTTGAAGAAGTAGCATAAGTTACCCTTGTCTGTTGTTTAGTAGTGTTTTATGGAGGATATCAATGTTGAAGAAGTAGCATAAGTTTCCCTTGTCTGTTGTTTAGTAGTGTTTTATGGAGGATATCAATGTTGAAGAAGTAGCATAAGTTACCCTTGTCTGTTGTTTAGTAGTGTTTTAAGGGGCGATATCAACGTTGAAGAAGTAGCATAAGTTTCCCTTGTCTGTTGTTTAGTAGTGTTTTATGGAGGATATCAATGTTGAAGAAGTAGCTTAAGTTTCCTTTGTCTGTTGTTTAGTAGTGTTTTATGGAGGATATCAATGTTGAAGAAGTAGCATACGTTTCCCTTGTCTGTTGTTTAGTAGTGTTTTATGGAGGATATCAATGTTGAAGAAGTAGCATAAGTTACCCTTGTCTGTTGTTTCGTAGTGTTTTAAGGGGCGATATCAACGTTGAAGAAGTAGCATAAGTTACCCTTGTCTGTTGTTTAGTAGTGATTTAAGGGGCGATATCAACGTTAAAGAAGTAGCATAAGTTATCCTTGTCTGTTGTTTAGTAGTGTTTTAAGGGGTTCTATCAACGTTGAAGAAGAAGCATAAGTTATTCTTGTCTGTTGTTTAGTGGTGTTTTAAGAAGGATATCAATGTTGAAGAAGTAGCATAAGTTACCCTTGTCTGTTGTTTAGTAGTGTTTTAAGAAGGATATCAATGTTGAAGAAGTAGCATAAGTTTCCCTTGTCTGTTGTTTAGTAGTGTTTTATGGAGGATATCAATGTTGAAGAAGTAGCATAAGTATCCCTTGTCTGTTGTTTCGTAGTGTTTTCAGGGGCGATATCAACGTTGAAGAAGTAGCATAAGTTACCCTTGTCTGTTGTTTAGTAGTGTTTTATGGAGGATATCAATGTTGAAGAAGTAGCATTAGTTACCCTTGTCTGTTGTTTAGTAGTGTTTTATGGAGGATATCAATGTTGAAGAAGTAGCATAAGTTTCCCTTGTCTGTTGTTTAGTAGTGTTTTAAGGGGCGATATCAACGTTGAAGAAGTAGCATAAGTTACCCTTGTCTGTTGTTTAGTAGTGTTTTAAGGGGCGATATCAACGTTGAAGAAGTAGCATAAGTTACCCTTGTCTGTTGTTTAGTAGTGATTTAAGGGGCGATATCAACGTTAAAGAAGTAGCATAAGTTATCCTTGTCTGTTGTTTAGTAGTGTTTTAAGGGGCTCTATCAACGTTGAAGAAGAAGCATAAGTTATTCTTGTCTGTTGTTTAGTGGTGTTTTAAGAAGGATATCAATGTTGAAGAAGTAGCATAAGTTTCCCTTGTCTGTTGTTCAGTAGTGTTTTAAGGAGCGATATCAACGTTGAAGAAGTAGCATAAGTTTCCCTTGTCTGTTGTTCAGTAGTGTTTTAAGGAGCGATATCAACGTTGAAGAAGTAGCATAAGTTACCCTTGTCTGTTGTTTAGTAGTGTTTTAAGGAGGATATCAATGTTGAAAAAGTAGCATAAGTTTCCCTTGTCTGTTGTTCAGTAGTGTTTAAAGGGGCGATATCAACGTTGAAGAAGTAGCATAAGTTTCCCTTGTCTGTTGTTTCTTAGTGTTTTAAGGGGCGATATCAACGTTGAAGAAGTAGCATAATTTACCCTTGTCTGTTGTTTAGTAGTGTTTTAAGGGCGATATCAACGTTGAAGAAGTAGCATAAGTTACCCTTGTCTGTTGTTTAGTAGTGTTTTATGGAGGATATCAACGTTGAAGAAGTAGCATAAGTTACCCTTGTCTGTTGTTTAGTAGTGTTTACAGGGGCGATATCAACGTTGAAGAAGTAGCAAAAGTTAACCTTGTCTGTTGTTTAGTAGTGTTTTTTGGAGGATATCAATGTTGAAGAAGTAGCATCAGTTACCCTTGTCTGTTGTTTGGTAGTGTTTTAAGGGGCGATATCAACGTTGAAGAAGTAGCATAAGTTTCCCTTGTCTGTTGTTTAGTGGTGTTTTAAGAAGGATATCAATGTTGAAGAAGTAGCATAAGTTTCCCTTGTCTGTTGTTTAGTTGTGTTTTAAGGAGGATATCAATGTTGAAGAAGTAGCATAAGTTACCCTTGTCTGTTGTTTAGTAGTGTTTTCAGGGGCGATATCAACGTTGAAGAAGTAGCATAAGTTTCCCTTGTCTGTTGTTCAGTAGTGTTTAAGGAGCGATATCAACGTTGAAGAAGTAGCATAAGTTACCCTTGTCTGTTGTTCAGTAGTGTTTTAAGGAGGATATCAATGTTGAAGAAGTAGCATAAGTTTCCGTTGTCTGTTGTTTAGTCCGGCTGGCCACGTTATTACCGGAGACCTCAACATTGTCAATAACACTTCCCTGCGAAATGTGTTATCCAAAGGTTCGAAATATCGTGAGCCTAAATCCATCAATTGGAAATACAACTTCAAAATACTGATGGATTTGGTCGAGGGTTATGCCAGGCAATGGGCTAAACGCAAGAAAGAAGACGTAGATACTCTTTCCAAATGGATGAAGGCTGTGAGGTCGTTGATACAAATCAGAATTAAGAAACTAAATGGGTCTATCAATACCCATGCTACGTCAATCTTTAAAGACCCAAATGTTGCAAAACACTTGTCCTACCTCCATGACAAATATGTTGTTGTCCCCGCAGATAAAGCCCCAAACAACATGGTTTTTGTGTGTAAATCTCATTGCATAAACTGCTTGATAAATGAATTAGGTATTGACAATTAACTTTGAAACTCAACATACACCCTCACGACACTTACCAAAGAGGAAATCCTGGATAATCATAGGTCTGTTCTATGTTCCTTTGGAATTTCAACCAAAGACGAAGAACTGGATCTTCCATCACTGTATTGGATACCTAAACTACACAAGTGTCCTTACAAACAACGGTATATTGCTGGGTCTTCCAAGTGCTCCACGAAACCTCTTTCTGAATTATTAACATCTATTTTATCAGCAATCAAAGCCGGGCTTTTAAGTTATTGTGAAACTGCCTATTCTAGAGGTGGCGTGAATCAGATGTGGATACTAAAAAATTCCAAAGATCTGTTAGAGTACATACAATCTAAGACTCTCTCATCTTGCAATAGTATTAAAACATTTGACTTTCCTACACTTTACACAAGTATTCCCCATTCCAAACTAAAAGACAAATTGAAAGATTTGGTATTGCTTTGTTTCATAAAAAAGAATGGCGAACGTAGATACCAGTATCTTGTCTTGGGGAGGGATAAATCCTACTTTGTAAAGTATCACTCTGATTCAAACAAAAAATTCTCTGAAACTGACATTATCAAGATGCTTGATTTCTTGATTGACAACATATTTGTTACGTTTGGAGGACGTGTTTTTCAACAGACTGTCGGCATTCCAATGGGAAACAATTGTGCCCCTCTTCTTGCCGACTTGTTTCTTTATTATTATGAGGCTGACTTCATACAAGAACTTCTTAGGAAGAAAGATAAGAAGTAAGCAATATCCTTTAACTTTACTTTCCGCTATATAGATGATGTTTTCTCACTAAATAATTCAAAATTTGGTGACTATGTTGAACGCATCTATCTCATCGAACTAGAGATAAAGGATACAACAGATACAGTTAAGTCTGCCTCATATCTTGACTGACATCTAGAAATTGACAATGAGGGTCTGTTGAAAACAAAACTTTACGACAAAAGAGATGATTTTAGCTTCCCAATTGTGAACTTTCCATTTCTATGTAGCAACATTCCAGCAGCGCCTGCATACGGAGTATATATCTCCCAATTGATACGATATTCCCGGGTTTGTATTTCCTATCATGATTTCCTTGATAGAGGGTTGCTGCTCACGAGGAAACTATTAAACCAAGAGTTCCAAATGGTGAAGTTGAAATCATCCATAAATATTTTTGAATATGATTGCAAATCATTTAGATACAGTGAAAATAATACAGGCGATAAATTTTCTCCCTGTCTTACTCCAATTTCAGAGAAAAAGATTTCTGAAGTTTCATTGTTATGTTTAATACATGATTTTACATTTTCATACATATTTTGTATGATTCTTAAAAAATTGCCAGTAATATTTGTTTGAACAAGTTTAAAAAATAATGAATTTCGGTGAACAAAGTCAAATGCTTTTTCAAAATCGACAAAAGCACAATATAACATTTTCTTTCTGAGAGATAGAGTAATTCCAATAATGCATACAATGAAAATATATGATTATTAGTTGAGTTACCATGTCGAAAACCAGCTTGGTTTTAATGTAATAATTTATATTCTTCAATAAAAACATTTAATCTATCGTTCAAAATGGATGTAAAAACTTTTGCTAAACAAGATAACAATGTGATAGGTCTATAATATTTAGGATTCATCTTGTCTCCTTTGTTTTTGTACACTGGTATCATGTGACCTATAAGCCATCATATAACTCTATATTCGATACTTTTTACTTATATTTTGGCATTGCACAAGATCATGCGTTTCTCAAGTTGACTTTTAAGAAATGACCGACAAATTTGCGTACAAGTGTAAATACGTCTATTGGATAGACAGAAGTGCTGACAATTTGTTATTGTTACATAAAAGATGGTTGATTAAGATAATGTTTAGCTGCATCGTTCCCTTAGAAATTGGAAGTACATATAAAAATCGAAAATATTAAATGATATGGCTGTTAGTTTTAATATTATTTAAACTAACATTCACCGTTATTTCGATGAAAATGAGAACTATATCAAATTTAGAATTTTATTTCGTTTTTAATAATAGGAGATATGGGAAATAGTCAATTAGACAGCATCTAAACGACAAAGCAAAAAAAAAAAAAAAGGGGAAACCCATGGTGTTCAACTAGGAGAGGTGTCAGAAATACAACATACGAAGCTATAAATCGCACAAGTCTTATAACGTTATAGACAATGCATATAAATGAAATCTTGCCTTTCTCTACGAATAAACACCTGGCTGTACTATGTCTATGTTTGAACTAGTTCAACTACCCCATCAACGCAAAGTTTAGAGCTAATGATTAAATAAACTTAACGAGGCAAAAACACGCAGAACATAGTTTTTTTTTAAATCACGTGCCTCATCAAATAGAAATAACCCATTTCACAGTCAGTGTTACAAGATGCAATGAAATATCACATTTCTTTGTCTACCAATACAATCATCAAGCATTTTTTTTTAGAATACAAACAAAGGAATAATGCAAGATCGGGCTCACAAATCTTAGTGTAAACAATATTTTATTATGAATTATACGAATTACAATATATATTCACATTCACAAATAGGATTCAGAAACAAGCAACAAGTGCTTATGTTAATCTACTCAATTAAATCAAAACTAACTGCAATTCTGTGTCCATTGGTACTGTTAATTGTAAGCTCTCAAGTCTTAAAATTGTATTTGAAATTGAACAGCAAAAACGTGTTCCATTTTTCGCGAACCGACAGGGTTTCGTTTTTATGTCCCCATCTATTTTGCATTTTTCCGATTTAAAGTTTCTGGCGAAACTTATAACGAACCATGTTACCCGAGTTTCGCTTGATACCTACGGCTGCAGACATTCGACTTTAATATTGAGATTGATGAAATGTACAGAATTGTCTTTCCAAATATTTTTTTACAAGTATTTAACATTTGTACACGATTGCCTTTCGATACTCTCTTAATCGCAGGACGTATAAAAAAGGTTCTGCAATTGGATCAATCATAGCTAACATGTTAGAAAACTGTATATGTTTCGTTAGATCGATGTTAGCATTACTAGCCGATACAATGTTAATGATTACAGAAGGTAATACACTGACTGTTACTACCATAATTATTATCCCTAGCGTATTTATCGATCTCCTGAATTGATCCGTGTGTTTCGTTAAATCTGGGTGTCTGTTCAGTGTTGTTGATTTTCGTTGTTTGCAATACTTTTTTCTTTGCTCAGAAGGAAAGCTGGATTTTCCTTTACTGCCATCCTGACCGTATGAACAACCTGATAGCTGCTGATCTGAATGTGATCCAGATTGAGCCGGTTTAGCTGACGTATCTTCATGATAAACCACAGTCATTCTCTTTTTTAATCGGAAGAAAATCATGCCATAAAAAACAACAATTAATACATATATACAGAGTCTGCATGTTGACATGGAGAGTTGATATATCCAGAAGTTATCGTTGAAAAGGATATCAAGTTGGCATGTTGTTGAATTCGGATTTCCATATAAACCGCCAATTAAACCGCTGTATGCAATAATCAATGAAAACGAGGCTATATAAGACATGGTGTGTCTCTTTGACCATGTGTTAGTTTGTCGTGTAGAACTGGTGGCTAGGAATCGTTCAATACAGATAAAAAAGATTTGCACTAGAGAAAATATGTTCGATGCGGACAAAACGGATATAACGACAAGACAAATGTAGGGAATATGAATATTCCCTAATTTCAGTAATATAATAATTCCAGTAAAAATGCCAGTTGCACTAGCTATGATGTTACCAACACTGAGACACAATGTGAGACAGGTGAATTTTGGCTGCCGTAATGTTTTGGTTTTAATTAAGATGATTATTGCTAAAAGATTTAAGGCTAGTGTTACTGTAGAGAATGAAATGTACAAAACTGTAGCAGTCACTGTAGTTGCGCTTACTTCCGTCTCATTCATGTTTAATTGTTTAATGAATATCATGATGGTCTCATTCCAGATCTAAAAAACAAGAATTAAATAAAACACATTTTGTATTACAAAATGTTATAAAAAGCCAAAATTTTAAGGATTTTATCATATATGTTTTAATTATTAGTAAATAAAACCCTGTTGTCATACCAGATCTGCAAAATAAGAGTTAAAAGATCAACCTTCAAAATATTAGGGTACCGACGTTTTAAATGTATGGCGTTATTGTGTCTGTAAATATGATTATCAGATTTATTGATTTATTGATTTGTGTTTAACGCCACTTTCAGCACTATTGTGCTATCTCGTGGGGGTCGTTTTTTATTGGTGGAGGAAGCCGGAGTGCCCGGTGAGAACCACAAACCTTCGGTAGGAAAACTGACAATCCTAGTCAATTAAGATTGGAGTCGAACACATCTGCCACGTGCCGGAATCGAACACAAAACCTCCTGTTGACTACTAAGACCACTCGACCACCGAGGCTCCTATGCAGATTAAGAAAATAATGAATGTATAATATAATAACATTGAATAATATCCTTTTCTTACACCAGATCTTCAACGTGAGTAAGAAATATGATGATTTACAAAATGTAAAATTCCCAATGTATTTTAGTTTATTACGTAAAAGAGAGGCGAACAAAATTTAATCAACACTTTATACAATTTCAAAACGCTTTTCTGGATTGACCTTAAGGAACGGTCAAAGCAGAATATTTGAAAGTCAAAGATGTATAAGAACCGAAAGAGTTAAAGAGCTATATGATCAAAAAGGGGCCTTAAAATGATAGCAAAATAGATCGGTCAACTTTTCCTGAGGGAGTTGAAACCTTAGATTCCTAATAATTATAAATTTATAAACAGTCAATTTTTGAAAGGTTTATTATACATCATGTTAGTACCGAAGTACTGACATCTGAGCTGATGATACCCTCGGCGACTGAAAGTCCACCAGCAGAGGTATCGATCTGTTGTAGAAAAAAAAGAAAACAATACATTATAAATTCATGCGTCCGAAGCGTTTTTCTGGATTTCCCTTCATCAGGAATGCTAAAAAAAGATACTACAGCCCGAGATATTCAAACTCATCAAAAAGTAGACAATAGACTGACTATGCCATGGCAAAAAAGGAAAAACGACGAATACAACAGTACACAATACACAAGAAAACTAAAGACTGAGCAACACGAACCACACTAAAAACTGGAATGCAGAATCTGCGCAGGAGGTTTGCATATCGTTGATTGTTAACTAATCTGTGTTGAAAACAGTATTAAGATATGATTCTGAAAGTTTTGGTGAAATTCATTGAGTATTGCAGGAATATTGACAGAACATGTAACATTCATACATTCAAATCATTACAAAATAGTACAAACCATAATATTAATGTCAAATACACACAAGAATCTTAATCCCAAGTACAAACCAGAATGTTACTGCCGAGTACAAACCAGAATCTTAATGCCGAGTACAAACCAGAATCTTAATGCCGAGTACAAACCAGAATCGTAATGCCGAGTACAAACTAGAATCTTAATGCCAACTACAAACCAGAATCTTCATGCCGAGTACAAAACAGAATCTTACTGCCAAGTACAAACCGGAATAATAATGCCAACTAGAATCTTAATGCCGAGTACAGACCAGAATCTTAATGCCGAGAACAAACCAGAATCTTAATGCCAAGTACAAACCAGAATCTTAATGCCGAGTAAAAACCAGAATCTTCATGCCGAGTACACACCAACATCTTCATGCAAGCCAGCGTCTCTTTTCACAAAAAAAATCTTAAGAGTAAAATTACTCGTAAATCATACACATTTCAGTATAACTTACGATCAATTTCAATTGTAAGATTTTTTTGTGAAAAGAGTCGCAGAATCTTAATGCCAAGTACAAACCAGAATGTTAGCCGAGTTGGTTGGTTTCTCATATACTATTAGCAATAGATCACATGTATATGGTGTATGGTATGTTTATAGGATGTACATGTCTGTCTGGCAGGTTTCATTTAACCTTGACCTTTAAACATAGTTCATAGGACAATGTTAAGTTTTTGTGGTTTGGTCTATTTCTCAGATACTATTACTATAAACAATAGATCAAATATATTTATGGTATGGAATATTGTAAGGTGTATTTGTCTGGCAGGTGTCATCTGACCTTGACCTCATTTTCATGGTTCATTATTCAATGTTAAATTTTCATGGTTATGTCTGTTTCTCAGATACTATAATCAATAGATTAGCTATATGTGTAGCTAGGAATGGTTGCATGGTGTACGTGTTGTCTGCAGTGTTTATCTAATCTGGACCTCATTTGTATGGTTCATAAGTCTCTAATTAGGTCTGTTTCTCAGATGCTATGAGCAATAGGCTATAAATGGTGTATGGTGTGATTCACTGATATATATCAGACTTTAAAGATAAGTAAAGCAGTTGAGAAATTTCAGCGTCTGCACTCTTGTTTACAAAATGACATATCTTGGCAAACATCTATTTATGCTGAGATTTCAATAAAAATTGATATGTTAGTATTCTTTGCTATTCCATTTAAAAAAAATGTATTGCCCACCAAAATGTATCTTCTTTTGTTTTTACATTACAGCTGCTGTAGAAAATTTTTCAAGAATATTTTTACTGATTATGAACAACAGGATTATATCATCATAATCATTGGAATCTCACAAGGAAAAGTGCAAAGAAAGGACGGAATTCATGTGCGAAAATTATAATTGATCCAGGAGAACAGTCTTAAATAATACTAACAGACATACAGTTGTGTGAACAAGAGACCAAGAGCAACATAGAATAAATTTGGAGAGTATAATATTTGTCAACCACAAGTACATTAATAACATATAATGCAAATGAAATTAGAATTATGGTGCACATGTTGTATGATTGTGAATATCTGCTAAAAACAAATGTAGTTTATAAATAAATAGAATTGAAATAACTAAATTTGTAGGGTTTATATGACCAATATATTTTAAGGTCTTTTAGCAAATTCTATGTTTAAGACCAATATTTAAAGGATCGTGTGAACTGTTGTCAATAACTTTAATGGGTCCATCCTTGGCCATTTCATCAATCATTTGCCACTGGACATTAAGCAACCAACAATCACTCAATCAATCCATCCAAATCACAATTGTGGTGAACAAAATTTCTGACCAAAAGAAAATTATACCGTCTAAACCCTAATATGTCTTTTCTTCACACTGGCTTAAGCATATTCTTTTCTTTTCAATAGAATATTATACTGAGTGTAACATATCTTTTAAAAAGGAGATATTGAGTACACGTCAATAAGACATAAGCATAATAACCAAAAGACATCTTGAGGGCAAATAGTCTGTTCTAAATGGCAATTGATAATCTTTTTCGTGAGGGTGCGTTCATGAATTTATAGATCATTTATATAGGAAGTTATAGAATATTTGTTCTGAATGTGGTACATTTGATGTTTTCTTTTCTTAATTCAGTATTATGGCTTATCAGGAACACTAAAAAATTACTTTATATTTATTGGTAAAATATCCATACACTGTAAAAATTGTGCTTAGAATTTAAACGTGTTGCAAGACTTATGTGCTTAGGAAAGTGTTTAATTTCTAAACATAAAAAAATAAACATGTTTTGGCTCTCAGCACTTCGCAATAAACATGTTTTGGCTCTCAGCACTTTTCAATAAACATGTTGCTGTGCTAAACATGTTTAGCTACTTTGTCAAGTATATAAAGCTAAACGTGTTTAAATTCTAAGCACTTTCAATATTTAGACACTTTCCTAAACACGTTTAGAATTACAACACATTTAGGCCGAATACGGCATTCATATCACGTGCTAATTTTTGAGCGGGAAGAAGAAACAAAGAACCCGAAGTCAAAGGCCACGCTGTTTACTTCTGACCATAACTGACCGTAACTTGACTGCTTCAGAAAGGTAAGGAGTTATGATTATACTGTCTTTTATTTTGTACTGCCAATTTTAAATGATTGTTGACAGTTATAAGCATTATTTACAAGAACACTACCGTATAGGCAATGCAGGAGAGAAAAGGGGGTACCATCCCACGAAACAAGTGCTTGTAAGAGCTTTAAGTGTTCAAACTATCTTGTGTATAGATGATAAGAGTTGTTTAATGTTCTATCATGCAAGTTTGCATTTATTTTTTTATTTATATATGTTCTTGGAAAGGAGTTTGTGAGGATAATTTTCGTTCGGTACTCCTCGGCAGATTATAATGGAACATGATCGAAGGGTAGCGGAATCTGCCGAGTCTTATCAGGATGAGGTGCATCATTCGTAAATCCAGTGTCATATCGAGTTCATTGTTTTCGTAAGCACTTCCGATATGCACAATCAACATTTCCTCAAAATAAATAGAAAGATACTTGTTTATTTCAATAGTTATAAGCGGTTGTGATTTTTTTTTTATAATTTTATTGATATGTATTGTTTTATTCTAGATGAGAGAAGTGCAGAGGAAATCATCATCTGTCTTGGCAAGCTAAAAGAGGAGATAAAGAACAGTAGCAAATATGCTGCTAGGTAAGAATCAAAAGTGTATTTGATTTTAAAAATGCCAATATATATTTGATCAAATGAATAATATTAAGCATGAAAAGAAGTTTTATATTAAAAATATCAATTGATTCATCAGTAAATTTATGTTTTTATACCACGGTCCTAATGTTGTTATCTGGATCTTAAATCATGCTTTTACTTTTTGATGTTGTAGTTCGTATTCTTATATTTTTAGATTAATTCTACTTAGTTGCTTATCAATATTTTTCTATATTTCAGGCCATTGACCAGCAGTTGGGTACTAAGAAAGGAGAAGCTCTTATTGACCTGTAAAATGAAAACAGGACATTTTCAAATTGTTTTGTTGTAGGGATGGGCTACAAGTAGAAGATTGGTCAATATTATGTACATGTACCTTGATATGAATTTATTTTTGATTGTGTTCAATGATAAACTGGAAATAAATGATAACATAAATTCCTTTGTTTTATATGTTGTAATTTTGTTTTTAAAGCTAGAATTAGTATAATGATAATTTCATTTCAAAAGTTCTAGACTGTTTTACGAATATTTGAAATAAAGAAAAAATGCAATAGTCGAATGACGTGAATTGAATTAAAGAAAAAACTCATTGAGATTGAAAAGGTATTGGTCACATTCAATTTGCTATGGAAATTCCAGTTTCTTAGTTTGATGCATTGGCTCCTTTTTGTGATGGTATGGAAACCTGTTTTATTGAGAGCTATCATACGTTTTACAGTCAAGCCTTCCGGAATATTAGTTTAATTGGGGACTAATGAAGTAACGGCTTCTCACAATAAAATGATAAACATGTTTCTTCACGACCCTTTATGGTCTAAACATGTTTACATTCAAAACACTTCACAGCTAAACGTGTTTCCAGACAAAACACTTCTCAGCTAAACATGTTTCCAGATACAACAATTCACAGCTAAACATGTTTACAGTCTAAGCACTTTTTAGCTAAACGTGTTTCTAGTCTAAACGCTTTACAGCTAAACATGTTTACAGTCTAAGCACTTTATAGCTTGACACGTTTAGGCTGTTAGCACATTAAATATTAAACATGTTTAGATTTAAAACATGTCAAAAATCGGTTTCATAAATGTGTTTAGGAAAGTGTTTAGGCTCTAAACACATTTTTTAGAGTGTAATAAGATCTTGATTTTCATAAGTTGTGTGATGGTTTTCCTTTAAAGGCTGTTCCATAAAAAACATACAGGGGACCTAGGGAAGGCACTTTGAAATCTCTACTATGGGTGGGTGTCAAGTACAATAGAAATGTAATTGAAATTCTAAATTTGTCTCTTAGCCCATCATTAATTTATATATGTCAAAATAATTTTAAATTGTTAGTGTGTATAACACCTGTTTTACGCGTGAAAAACGGGTATGCAATTTTTACTGTGTACGAGGAATCTTTTTGATTTTTAACCGGATTTTCGAAAGAAAAATCGGTTATTGATTTGGGGATGTACGGCGGGTGGTCGGCTGCCAAACAGTTTCCGTTCATTAACATGAAAACACTTTGACGAAATCTTTTCAAATTTAGATATGTTGTTTCCTGTGAGTAAATGAAGGTCAAGTTCATTTTCACGATTTTATCTGATCTCGTTGTTGAGTTTTAGAATTTTCAGTAGCAAAATTTATTTTTATTATATGAATTTGATTTATTTCCTTTTAAACAAAAATTGATAATTAATTTTATGTCATTTTGGTCTCTTGTTAGATTTTTTAATAAATTTTGAGGTCTGTCTTCAAATTGGTCCACATTTAGGTCCGTAGGGTCCAAAATACAACTTTTTTTTATTTAAAAAAAATTGAATTCTTGGTATTTAGATTACTGATTATAATTTGAAAATAGATATATATAGATTCTTACATTGATACCAGACAGAGTGGATTATCGGATTTATCAAATCGAAATAGTTAAATTATTAATTTTAAAGTCCAATCCTCGGCGAGGACTTTGAAATTAATAATTTAACTTTCGAGATTTGATAAATCCGATAATCCACGAGTAACTATGTAAGAATCTGTTTCTCTAATGATTAAAAAATAAATTTTCTTTTTTCGTTAAACGAAAAATCCCCTTAGCTTGCCTTCCACATTTCACAAAGTTGTCAATTTCATTAACACCTGTTAGCATATTTTGATTCATCCAGTGAGCTGATAAAGGTTATGACCCTTAAACTCATCCAATCATCTTCTGAAATCACCAGCAACCACACGTTGATTATTTTTTTTTTTATACAATGGTTGCAGAAAGGGATAAATTGTCAAAGAATCAGAGAAAAAATCTTGTCTAATTTTAGAGAACTATTTTTTAGTGGTTAACTTATAAATAATTTTAGAGAACTATTTTTATATCATTTATTCAGTTTAAGTTATTTCCTTTTGAACAGAAAGGATAATATTAAACTGTGTTTCATTTCAACATAAATTGAATATATATAGGGTTCTTTCAAATGCTGAATCTAAACCTGTATTTAAATATTGCATTTTTGGCCAAGTTTTCAAGTTGGTCCAAATCAGGGTCAAAATTAAACAGTTTGTTTGATTTAAAAAAAAATTGACTTTATGGGGTTCTTTGAAATGCTGAATCTAACCATATATTTAGAGATTTTGGATGTTGGGCTCCTTTATCAAATTGGTCCACATTGAGGTCCAAAGGGTCCTTAATTAATTTTTGTTTGATTTCATCAAAAATTGAATTCTTGGGGTTCTTTGATATGCTGATTCTAACAATGTACTTAGATTTTGGATATTGGACCATAATAGGTTAATGTCCAATTTCAATTTTTTCAGTTCTTTGACCACATTCATTTTGTGTCACAAACCTAAGCTGTGTCAAATATTCAATCATAATCCAAATTCAGAGCTGTTTTAAGCTTAAATGTAGTGTCCATACTTGCTCAACTGTTCAGGGTTCGACCTCTGCGGGAAATCCGGTTTGCTGTCACTCTGACAGCCTTTTGTTTTTTATCAATTTAAATTTTCTTTTTTTTTTAAACGAAAAATCCCCTTAGCTTGCCTTCCACATTCCACAAAGTTGTCAATTTCATTTACACCTGTTAGCATATTAACAGTTAAATATTTCACAGTTTCCATCGTATGTTAAAGTTTGGCTACTCTCAGTGAGCAACTCTAAATTTGTTGTCACTTGAAAACGATGATGGTAAGTAAATAGATCGTTCCTTTATCTGTATATTTAATGCAATTAAAGAAGAAATTATTTGCATAATCACGCGGAGCTCCACAGGCATAATAATAATTCTACCCACTGCCGTTTCTCGTTGGAGTAATCGAAATTAAACAACTAGATTATTCAGGTAAATCCAAACCACGTTGGTTTCGTATCTCCGCATGTGCATAAATGGGAAATTTAATTGTGCATCCGAAAGTTTCAAAATAATGATAAACAGGATTTTCATTGATTCAAACAAATTAAAGAAACAAATTATGTTAATTTCAAGTATCTACGCGGAGAGTACGACTTCAACTCAATGATGCTTGACAGATTTAGTTGTTCCGTCTGTGTTCAGATCTTTAACGCAATCAAGTCATATTCCAGTTTTAGAAAACATGCGTTATTTAAAACGAAAGTTAAAGTATTTCAGTATGTTATTGCGATAATAAAGAGTCAAAAGCACACTTAAATCTGCTGGTGCTTTTCGCTTCAAACAAAGCACTGTCAGTTGACAGAAATATCAATGTACGAACTAATGTCAGTTGACGGAATCTATATCGAAAGTACGTAGATTTTATGTCAATCATTGTCGGAATGTCCCCATGTAATGATTACCTTTATTGCCTTACGTTTCAAAGTTTTACGTGACCAAAAACGGGATTTAACATATACATAGTCCAGCTTTTTATTCGTCATGAAGGTACCCCCATTACGACCCTTGAGTACGGAACCAATAATTCGTTGCCGTCAATCATTCATGAAACATTTCAGAAAATGACCGTTTGACGCCTGACAGAAAAGGGCATTCCTACCCTCGTACTTTTGTGTAAAAATATCAGACATGTTAGATGAAAAACAAATATTATTAACAACAGCAAATAAGTGGTTCACAATTTGGGTCAAGCACATACAGAAAATGAACGGGTTTGAAATGTTAACAAGTGCGCAAAACCCAATACCTGACCTCAGACAAATCTGCATTGGATGTATTTAGCATTTTTCAATATATGTTTATAATGAGAAAAACAAGTAACTGTGAACAACTATAACAACTCATGATTAACTGATTGATGTTTGATGTTAAACCCTTCTTTAAGCACACTTAACTAAAATCATGGTGGCCAGATTTTTTATACGAAGGAAGTTGGAATACCCAAAGTGAACTATCTACCTTTGACAGAAAAACTTTCAAGTGAAACCTAATCAATTACTAGTATAATTGCTTGCATCAAGTTGACCATGTTGAGACAAATGTATGGAATTATAGAAAATTTAATCTGAATCTACAGTATTGGTAGATTTTTTTAGTTTAGTATAGTCAGTTTTGGTTGAGACATGAGTATTATTAAAGAATATTATTTCTGGAAGAAAAAAATACGTCGAAGCAATAATGGGACAGAGCAAAATGGGTTGGTGTGGGCTGCTTTCATGGTAATTCAAGTTACCTTTATGCATCTTCTTCCACCTCAGAGCTATCAGCTCTTTGATTAGATGAATCAGGCTGAACATCGCAGCTGTGTTAAAATTACACTCAATTTCAGCGGACCATACATGAAATGCTTAAGTACAGTCTTTGCTTCGTATGTATTATTCATCACAGAGCGTTTGAACTTTGATAGGGTATCAAATGTACGGATAGAATTATCCAGTTTGTTCCATCTGATGGACGAGGGAATAAATGCAGAATTTGTTCAGGAGAGTCTATAAAAGGGGGCGATTAAGTCATTGCCATTACGCAGTGGATAAACAGTTACAAGTTCTTTGTATAGTTGGGGGAATTAAATCATATAAATATTGTGAAGCGAGACCATTGTATATCTTATATAATTCCACCTCATGCAATAATTCTGTATTTTGATTCGATGAGAGAAATGGTATTTTTCATAAATTTTCTATACATTCAGATTTTCTTTTCTCTGCCGGTGAGTTTGTCATTAGGGAATTCCATCTGCCGGGTATGTGCTAGCAAATACCATGGCAGATGGGAAATGCTATGTTTTAAAATAACCCCATGAATTATTTCTATTTTAATAGGACAAATCTATGGTATTCTTTATATAAACTGCAACTCCTACAACTGTTCCTAATGAAAAACCATCAATTTTTGAATTTGAAGCGAACGACATAAAAATTCCGCAAACATGTACGTTTAATGACGTCATTGTCAACGTCATACATAAGGCGATATACGGTCAGTGACTCATAGCCAGAAATTAGTAGTACTTTTGCTAATTAATATTCATAATATGTAAATGAGAATTGTACCACGTGATAATAGTTTGAACTGGACTGGCTTGATATCATTAAAATCTTTAAAACACAGATATTATAAGTTGCCCGTCACAGAGTCCCTGTTTATAATCACTCTGATATTTCCGTAAAGTTGTCAGGCGGTCAAAATCAAAACAATGAACGCGAATTTAGTGAACTTTTCGTGTTTTCGTGAGTTTATTCTTCTTGAAATAGGGGCATTTTAACTTTACGTGGGAACCTAGAGTTCAACGACTACACATACAAGGTTTGGACTTGCCTCTTCTTTGGACATTCAAGTTTCAAGTTTCATCCCCGCAACCTGTTTTTGTAATGATCTTGTTAGCCAATTTTTAACACGAAGTTTTCAAATTTGACGTTTCAGCCATTTTAGCCTGTATTTTATACTGCAATGTTAAAAGCCTCTCGATTCGATTTTAAAAATAGCTCAGGAACCTTGAATTTGCAACGACAGTCATTATGTGTCGTTTAAATGGTGTATATTGTTGTGTATATTTATTTTCTGTCCCCGCAACCTGTCTTTCACTTAAATTAAAGTTAAAACAGACATTTTTTCAAAATTCCCTATCATTTCAATATAATTTTCGTGACCCGTATCCGATTTCTTTAGTATAATATTCAAATAAGCAAAGTGGCGTTGATTTCTGGATATGTGTACATCAGAAATGATTATACGGTCAATGCAATTTGACTGCGCAAATAGCACATAAATTATAGAGTCAAGCAGAAACTTCATACGATACCTGATTACAATAAAAATTCTGAGGTCAAGATGTATACACAGAACATTCGGTGGAATTAAACAATTATATCATGCTTACAAAAGGGGTATTTGCCAGGAATACCGGTTGAGAGGTAAACAAATTTCCAGAGCCGTTACAAGGGTATTTTTGGCAAATACCCCTTGTAAGCATGATATATTTGTATAAAATAATTGGCGTTTTCTTCTGTACCGCCTACTGTGTCTGGGTTCCCAGCCAGTCTCTAAATATAAAAATTCGGTTTAAGTAAAGATTGGCAATCCTGCTTCAATCCTCGCAGCTTGCAGTTGAAGTTTTTCTAATTTGTTTGAATAGCAAATACTGCAATTGTCCCACACTTCACAAGCATATTCAAATATAGAACGAGCATATAACAGATACATTTTTTAACGTTCTGTCTGTTCATCTCAAATCCTAATTTCCTTAAGACTTCTAAATGCTTTGTAATATTTTTGAAATATTTTCTACGTGTGCTCATTCCATTTCGCGTCCTGGGAGAGAGTTACAACTTCAGGAGTGTTTATGACTTGATGCGTCCTGGGAGAGAGCTACACCTAAGTGTTAATGACTTGATGCGTCCTGGGAGAGAGTTACACCTAAGTGTTTACAAGGAATTGCATATTTAAAAGGAATGGAAACGCGGCCGACTTCAAAGAAAATTTTATGATGCATCTCTGTCTCGGGTGTTGCGTTAATCACATCCCTTCGCTCTAACTGGCTCATTGCTTCTCTTGCAGTAGTTATCGAACTTGGTCATTTAATCACGAAGTGAAACAAAGAATTGTATAATTATTTAAATGTACAATTCCTTAAATGAAATAACACAAATAAATACACCAATATAACAATACAACCTTATACAAAGTTGCTTCTGAAAACGTTTTATTCTTTTTCCTCGTCTTGATATTTCATGAAGGCAGAGACATATAATACATATTGTAGTATATATGTCTCTGATGAAGGTGTGCAACAATTAGATGAAATCCGACATTATACGAGTTTTTTAAAAGAAAGTTAGAGTAATTCAAAAAAATAACTTTTCATATTTGTAATATGACTGGTGTAGAAAAGTATAAAGGAAGAAGTACGAGAACAGATATTATAGTATTTTGTCTAGATAAAAGAACTTAGATAAAAGGTGTTATAATAAACAACGGTATGGGATATCCAATTTGCAGGTATAATCTATCATGTATCATTGATAAGCTAATTTGTGTCTTATATACTTAAGATGTCAAAAATGAACAACGCCGACCTCACATGTTAATTAATGTTAAATTATGCCGTGGTGCAATAAAAAAATTAATTAGAAACAGTTAAAACTTTCACACATTCACATATTATTTATTTTAACACTGAAGGAATATTTTGCGACCTCTAGACTACTGCTCTGCGAGAAAATAAGGAAGGAACTGTTTTGCTGTTAAGCTTATGGTAATTTGCGGTAACGCTTTATAATGGCAAACTGCAATACCAAACAACGATTAAGTATAAAAATTAGTATTTGACAAAAAAATAAATGAATAAAATCGTGTATAAAACGGCACAATCAATCTCAATCGGAAGTCTATTATATATTTCTTGCCTGTAATTTCCGACTTCGTCGGTGTGGAACTTGACTGAACAAAATGGCGTCAATGTTAACTATAAACATGGGATTTTGAAAAATCATAGCAAATTCGTTTTTATCACCATTTTCATAAAACCAACACTATGTGATAGAAAAATAATTAAGCTTAAAATTGTATATCAATGTCACATTTATTTCAAGTAGTTATTTAACCCTTACCAGAATGCGGCGTGTTGGTGTATTTACAGACGCACTACTTAAAATTTTCAACATGTTTCGAAATAAAAATCATTTACAATGTACCAATAACATTTAGCATTCGTAATTTAGACCAAACTGTAGGAAAATATTCCTTCTTTTAGATGATGTCTCATTTTCTCACTTTGTTCTTTCTACTTTCCAATGTTTAAAAAAAATCGTATAACACTCCCAGATTGAAAGACATGATTTGACAGAATAATGAAATTCAAAACTGAAATTTCGAAAAATCGTAGAAAATTCAAAAATGTTACCAGAAACTTAAAAAAGGGCAAAAGTGCTAGAATAAGTTTCAGCTTCATAATGATATCAACTATTTTGTTTTGCCCTACGTAGTTGCTGAGCTTTTAGAAAAAAAATCAAAACATTGTATTTTTTGTTTTGTAATCCGGATGCAACTCACTCAAGTTTCAAGACCGAGGTCTATTTTGATAAGAATTTTCATATTAAAAATATATTACAAACTTATGTTCGGAAAGGCATTAACATGATACCTAAGGCCTTACCTTTTTCAGAGAATATGACTTTATTCTTGATTTGGGTTTCTCTCTCCTTTATATCTTCTCAAGCAAGATGATCCTGTGAATTTAAAAGACCGATCTATATGACAGGAAATGGACCTTCGTCATGATTCTTTATATTATTCATCATATTTCCGATCGAGTCAGACATGGATTATCTCTCTGCGGGTATCCCGATGGATCTCGAGCCGCGTTTCCATTCCTTTTAAATATACAATTCCTTGGTGTTTATGACGTCATGCGTCCTGGGAGAGAGTTACACGTAAGTGTTTATGACTTGATACGTTAATTAGATATTGATCTTCCATTGAAAGAAAAACTTAAATCATTTGGAATCTTAGTATTTGAGCAACTCATTATTTCCGTTTTATCTGGATTAAAGGACATTAACCATTTTTTGACCAAACATCGACCATATAAAAAATATAGCTTTCGTTATTCGAGTAATGCCTTTCCTTGTCGGCTTTTCCTAGGGTTGTAACACAGAACATGATGAATAGTAGGAAGTAGATGATGTTCATTTCAGATCAGTTGTGTCGGAAGCGACTAGTCTCGATTACCCAGAGGATTAACCGGACTGGTCAGATATTTATAGGGGCGTAACTAACAATTAAATATAGATCATAATCTATAAATAGAACTTCCGTTATCCCCATGCAGATGGTATCTACGATGAGTTTATTATTCTACCGATTTCATTCATTATCGTTTTGTTTCGTCCTGAACACACATGATATATTTTTCTCTGGACGTTATGAAATCAATAATCAATCAATCAATTAGCAATAAATATAAATGTTAAATATACAATTCCTTGGTGGCTATGACGTCATGCGTCCTGGGAGAGATTTACACGTAAGTGTTTATGACTTGATACGTTAATTAGATATTGATCTTCCATTGAAAGAAAAACTGAAATCATTTGGAATCTTAGTATTTGAGCAACTCATTATTTCCGTTTTATCTGGATTAAAGGACATTAACCATTTTTTGACCAAACATCGACCATATAAAAAATATAGCTTTCGTTATTCGAGTAATGCCTTTCCTTGTCGGCTTTTCCTAGGGTTGTAACACAGAACATGATGAATAGTGGCAAGTAGATGATGTTCATTTCAGATCAGTTGTATCGGAAGCGACTAGTCTCGATTACCCAGAGGATTAACCGGACTGGTCAGATATTTATAGGGGCGTAACTAACAATTAAATATAGAACATAATCTATAAATAGAACTTCCGTTATCCCCATGCTGATGGTATCTACGTTGAGTTTATTATTCTACCGATTTCATTCATTATCGTTTTGTTTCGTCCTGAACATACATGATATATTTTTCACTTGAAGTTATGAAAGCAATAATCAATCAATCAATTAGCAATAAATATAAATGTAAAATATACAATTCCTTGGTGGCTATGACGTCATGCGTCCTGGGAGAGAGTTACACGTAAGTGTTTATGACTTGATGCGTTAATTAGATATTGATCTTCCATTGAAAGAAAAACTTAAATCATTTGGAATCTTAGTATTTGAGCAAATCATTATTTCCGTTTTATCTGGATTAAAGGACATTAACCATTTTTTGACCAAACATCGACCATATAAAAAATATAGCTTTCGTTATTCGAGTAATGCCTTTCCTTGTCGGCTTTTCCTAGGGTTGTAACACAGAACATGATGAATAGTGGCAAGTAGATGATGTTCATTTCAGATCAGTTGTATCGGAAGCGACTAGTCTCGATTACCCAGAGGATTAACCGGACTGGTCAGATATTTATAGGGGCGTAACTAACAATTAAATATAAAGCATAATCTCTAAATAGCACTTCCGTTATCCCCATGCAGATGGTATCTATGATGAGTTTATCATTCTACCAATTTCATTCATTATCGTTTTGTTTTTTCCTGAACATACATGATATATTTTTCACTGGACGTTATGAAAGCAATAATCAATCAATCAACCAATCTCTTACAAAAGATTGTAATGCACGCATATGTTTTGTCAGATATGTTCAAACAAAATTAATTCTTTTCGTGCAATTTATCTTTGCAGTGGGAATCAAGAGTTCATACCAAACAAATAATAAATAAAACATTTCAATGAGCAAATTATGGAAAAATACATACCTTTTGCAAACGCTAGGCAATACCTTTGATTAGTTTTAGCAATTTATGTTTATTACAGTTCGAATTTGATACCGAGAAAATATATATTGTGACTGTATGAAAAAATAAAAAAAGATGTAAAATATTTTCGTTTTTTGTTTTTGTTCAAATGTGGAAATATGTAATGGCTGAAATCGTCCGTTCACTCCTTATAGTTGTTATTCCCCTTTAATCATGACTTTTGTAGTCGAAACGCGCGTCTAACGTACAAAACTATAATCCTGTTATATATTTTTTTTTCATTTATGGAGAAACTTCAGCAGATAGAGAGAAAATGTAAACTGCAAATATGATAGATGTCACTGTTCGAATTTTAGAAACAATGGTGTTGTTTGCCTAAAGAAATGAACATTAACCATGTAACAGTCACATAAAATTGATTAAAAGTCATTCATTATTACTTTTTCAAGAGCTAATATAATTTAGTTCAAACATTTGAACTCTGCCAATTATGGCAGTCTTCGTATTTTGATTAAGTAACTACAAATATACTTGTACTTTAATATGTTAAATTATTGGTCAAATGTTATCTATGATGAGTTTATTATGCTACCAATTTCATTCATTATCAGTAAGGAAGGCGTGTCTTCCTCAAATAACAACAATGCTAGATAAAAAAAACGTACATGTTTGAATGTTTTTAATCTAGTCATTTTTGGGGCCCTTTATAGCTTTATATGAGGCAAGGCTCCGTTTTGAAGGCCGTACTTTGACCTATTATGGTTTAATTTTACAAATTGAGACTTGGATGGAGAGTTGTCTCATTGGTACTCATACAACATCTTCTTATATCTATGTAACGTTAAAAAAAAATGCTGTAGAAGAATGTTACCTGGAAAACATGTTAAGATTCACGTTAAAAAGAATTCGATATTAATATAGTATTTTCGTGAAAAAAATAAAGGAAAAAAAGCAATGTTTTTTTTTGGAATATAATTGTCCACATAGAGTATTTCCAGTAATAACCCTTGGTCAATGTAATATAAAGAATAAATATATGAAGAAATATCGCGCTTAGTTTAAAAATTATCTATAATTTTACATTTCGAAATGTATATGTTACAGTGTAATTAGGGATTATGTATAATCCTTGAAATTCTAAGGGATAATGTATAATAACTGGTAACTTTAGTGATTACACATAACTACTAAAATTTTAATGAACTATGCATAATCACTAAAAAAAATGTCAGGGATTATACATAATAACTGGAATGAAGATACTATGAATAAAAGTTAAATAATTTATTCTATAAATTTATCTTAGACATCTTTAGAAACGTAAATATCATAATGATAAGCACAATACTCTAATACAAATCGTTTCTTTTTTACAAACTGCATTGTAAATGAGGATGACATATACTTTTGAACATGTGCTATGCTTTTCTGTTTTTTTTTTTATGGCAACAAAAAACACTTAAAAAATTAAGGAAAAAAAAACGTGTACTTCACATATTGAATCTGATTGTACTGCACATTGAAGAGAAATAAAGTGTTCATTAGAAACATCTGAAGATGCCAAAAAAATAAATCAGACACCTCAAATTGATTCCTTGTATAGAATCTGAGCAAAATTTCGTGTTTTGTAGTCGGGTAGTATCATTTTCAGTCCTTTCATGAAAGATAGCCTTTATATTTTTTGGACTTCTTTTTCGCTATCAACATGCAAAATCGGTAACAAAGCGTTTCATCCAATAATGGTCTCAACCAAAATTATGTTCAATCTACCAAGCATGCCTTCAGTTTGTTTGTATGCATATTTAGTTGCAATTCTTTGCTAATTTTAAATTGCTTGTCCGTTGAAACATTTAAAGTTCAATGATTTTAATCGCCTTTGTTTTACAGCAAATTAAATGATATATGCATTTATATTAGAACATAAACGTGTATTTATCTTTTTTTTTTGGCAAAAAAAAATACAATTCATGGCGTATACGTACAGTTATCAGAATCTCTGAGAAATGTTGGTATTATTAATGTCCATGAATTTTTAAAACTTTTTTGTCTATGAGCTAATGTGGTTCAACACGGTTTAATAGAATATCACTAGAAAACCTGTCCACGTAAGATTTTATAAATGGACAGGTGTTCTGCCTAGGGCGCAGAGAGTTAAACCATGATATGTCAGCTCCTGACGCAATGAATGTTTTATTGAATAAATTGATCTACATATATCTGTGTCCTCATGTGGACACTATCCACATTTATTTGAAATATTGTTAATTTTTTTATCAGTGATATATTCATATCAGACGGGGAGTGTAATGCCCAAAATATCATAAGAGTTATCCCTCTCTATATGCAACCTGCATTTTTTATAATTATAGTTAATCCGACTTTGTTTTTTGTTTTACACAATGTTTTTACATTTCCTGTAGCATGGCTTGATAGAATTTTTCAACATAATAACGAAGAACATAACCATTCTCCTTGTTTCTTGGTGAATTACCAACTTTTCACTGTTCTGCCTAGGGCGCATAGAGTTAAACCATACATATATAGATCAATTTATTCAATAAAACAACAGGGAATAAAAAATGTCCACTGAAATGGTAAGAAATACAGAAGTTTTGTTTGTCTTTATTTGATTTTTTTATTGATAATCTTTAAAATCATTAACGGAAATCAATAAATAATTCGATTGACAACATATTTGTTACGTTTGGAGGACGTGTTTTTTAGCAAACAATCGGCATTCCCATGGGAACCAACTGTGCCCCTCTTCATGCCGACTTGTTCCTTTATTCACATGAGGCTGACTTCATACAGTAATTTCTTAGAAAGAAAAAAAAAGTTAGCAGTATCCTTTAACTTTATTTCCCTCTATACAGATGATGTTCTCTTTCTAAATAGTTCAAAATTTGGTGATAATGTTGAACGCATCTATCCCACCGAACTTGAGATATTGGATACAACACATACAGTTATGTCTGCCTCATATCTTGACAATGAGGGTCGGTTAAAAAAATCTTTAAGACAAAAGAGACGATTTCAGCTTCACAATTGTGAACTTTCCATTTCTATGTAGCAACATTCCAGCAGCGCCTGCATATGGAGTATATATATCTCCCATTTGATACGATACTCCAGGGCTTGTATTTCCAATGATGTTTTCCTTGATAGAGGGTTGCTGCTTACAAGGAAGCTATTAAACCAAGAATTCCAAGCGGTGAAGTTGAAATCATCCCTTCGTAAATGTTACGAATGCCATTATGAGTTGGTTGACCGTCGTGGAATATCCGTTTAACAGATGATAGCGGATATGTTCCAAATGTCGTAACTACAATCCCGTCCAATTTTCCCCGAAGGTGACCTACCGAATTAGACTACTTTGTACTAACATGAGCAACACGACGGGTGCAGCATGTGGAGCAGGATTTGCTAATCTAATTCATATAGAAAATTCTACTAAAGTTCTATCAATGTAGAATGAAGGTTTCTATTTTTTTTATTTTAGAAAATGCATTTTTAAAAACTAGAATCATATGCGGGATATAATTATATTTTTATATAAAACAAGGACATCATTAATGATGAATTCATTTTCGAAGAAAGAGAGAAAAAAGAAACGAAAATGAAGAATAATTCCTATAGAACGTTTAATGTGGACGATATATGTTTTTCTAAAACTTTTCTGAAAACGAGGTAAAACTCAAAATAAAACATTTGAAAGCCAGGGGTGTATAAATAATTGAAAATGGGTTCAAATGGTACTTAAAATGAACATCCAAATCCATCCCACGTCAACTTTGTCTGGGGAAGTTGGACACTTAGTTTCTTAACTATTTTTACATTTATCAACGGCGAATTTAAGAAACGGTATGTTATAAACATTAAATGTACTAACTCACTGACTACTGAGCAAGTGATACACCGAGAAACTAGCAGTGTACCAGCATGGGTATCGATCAAGTCCTAGTAAATGAAAATAACTTATAAATTTATTGTGTCCGAATCGCTTGTAACATTATCTAGATCAGTCGGTTCCTTGTCAATTAATATAGAAACATGCGTTACACAGATTTATTACTATTTACTACATCCTTTTGTCTTTGTTAGATTAATGTGTATGTTTGTTTGAATTGTTTAGTCAGTTGCGTCTGTTGAATCCCAATTATTGTCACAATTACCTATTATGTGTGCTTGGGTTGCTTACCCAATTGTATCAATATAACGGAACTGTAAACAACTGTCATACAAGTGGGAGGTTTAGCTAGCTATAAAACCAGGTTTAACCCACAATTTTCTACA
This sequence comes from Mytilus californianus, assembly GCF_021869535.1. Lineage (NCBI taxonomy): Eukaryota > Metazoa > Mollusca > Bivalvia > Mytilida > Mytilidae > Mytilus > Mytilus californianus. Next base: position 111,228,060 of record NW_026262734.1, on the reverse strand, counting down.
TAATGAAATGCTTGTACCTAGTCAGGAATATGGTAGTTGTTTTTCACTTGTTCCATGGACATAGCTTTTGATTTTGTCAGTTTAAATGGACTTCCCCTGTTTGAATTTGCCTTGGGGTTCACTATTTTTGTTATACTTTTTTTCCAATAAACTCATCTTAGATACCAATCTTACAGTTTTGTACGGCAGACGCGCGTTTCGACTACAAATAAAGTACGATGTTGAAAAGCAAAGAGGACCCAAAATAGCCAATCTATTTTACAAAATTGAATAAAACGATGTGGTTTTTCAGTAATATCTAGATTAACCATCTCCCTTCAACTGAACAGTAATCCCTGTCACCATCTCAAAATATTTGGGCCAGTAATAAGTGAATAGTTGATGTTTGCAAATTGTAAAAACATGTGAACCGGACTTCAAGCATCATATGCAAGATGAAGTCGTCCTTACATGCGATTTAAGATTGTCTCTTTACCTTTACTTACAAAAACATTAATTATCTGTGTAAAATAAACATTAAGCTTACCATATTGTAACAGCGTTCGAAAATATGACGTCTATTAGTATGTATATCTAAGTGGAAAATGAAAATTCAATTATCGCGTCTCTATGACTTTCTGTCACCTTCATCACATATAATCACACAATTTAGGTAATAATTGGAGAAATATCATAACAAGCTATCCATCTTTAACCTTACAGTACTATTTTAACAAAACGTTGTGATTTATTACTTAAATTGCATATCTACAAGTACTTTTAATAACAAAAGAGAAAATATTAACCCTACCATACATTTGTTAACAGTTTTCGAAAATATGTTGTTTATGAAAGAATTGTATATCTTTAGAAAATTTCTGTCACTTTTATCAATTATCATTGCATAATTTGAGTTGTAAGTACTTTTTCAACAAAGTGTTGTGATTAATTACGAACAGACCACAAAGTGTGCTTTCAATAGTATTTTCCACCAAAGGTCTTGGTTACAACAATTATCCTACACTGTATGTCTTTGTCATTATTTGATAATAAATATACAAATATCTTGAAAATGCTAATTTAAACTTAAATAGATATAAGAAGATGTGGTATGAGTGCCAATGAGACAACTCTCCATCCAAGTCAAAATTTATAAAAGTAAACCATTATAGGTCAAAGTACGGTCTTCAACACGGAGGCTCACACCGAACAGCAAGCTATAAAGGGCCCCAAAATTTACTAGTGTAAAACCATTCAAACGGGAAAACCAACGGTCTAATCTGTATAAAAAACGAGAAACGAGACACACTTATGACCCACATCGACAAACGACAACTACTGAACATCAGATTCCTGATTTGATTAAAACCCTTGATGTGTTTTCATACAACAAAATAATCCAAACCCTATTTTAGAAAGGTAGTAATATGTCATTTAGATTCAAAATAAAAAAAAAAGAAGAATTGATTATGGAACGGCCACAGCTGTCTTATGTGGTAGTCTGATATTACGTTATGTTGTTTTGTCATTACCTGATGATATTTTGTCTTTACATTACAAAATGTTAATGGTTTTGACATTACATAATGATGTTTTGATATAACTCAATATGGAATAGCCATTACTTAATGATGTTTCGTATTGACTTGATATGGTTCTTTCATTACTTAATATGGTTTTGTCATAACTCGATGTGATTTCATCATTATTTAATGTGGTTGTGTCATGAGGCAATGTGGTTTTAACATTACTTGATGTGTATGTGGCTTAACGTTATGTATTTGTTTCATTACATGATGTGGTTTTGTTATTTCGTAATGATGATTTGACAACTCTTCATATGGCTTTATCATTACATAATGATGGTTCAAAATTTTACGATTTTACACAACATGATGTGTTTATTCCTGTATTTGATGTGGTCCTGTCATTCTTTGATGTGGTTATCACATTACTTGATGAGGTAAAGTCACGTGACCATCTTGGAAAAAAATTAGTTCTATTTTTAGACCGATTTCCATATGTCGTTTGTTTAATGTGCTTAGGATGAGTGTCGCTATTCATTGAGTTAAAGTTCAAATTAAAGTTTGAGTTGTTGTTCAGAGTTATTTGGTATGAAAAAGGGGAACGGCAGACAAAAATAAGAGAAAAGTACAAAAAAAATATCAATATTTCGGACATTAGGGGGATATCCCCAAACCACTTGGTCCTGCCGTTTTTTTTTTTTCGCTTAGTTCTCAAATGGAAGCAGTATTATAATAAATTCGTGAAGAATTCCACAGACACTGTGTCTCGCCTGAGATTGCTGCTGTCATTGTAAAAGTGTAATGTTGACTGTAAAACGTTCATTTATCGGTAAAAAACAAAATTAAAAAAAATGTTTTTTGTACATGCTTTATCTTGATATAGAAGATTAACTCCTATACAAGTTTTATAACATTTCATGGAGGTTTACAAATTTATCATGACAAAATAGTTTAATTTAGTAGTATTTAATGCAAATAAAAGTAAAAAAATAAGAAGATGTAGTATGATTGCCAATGAGACAAATCTACACAACAAATCAAATGACGTAGCAGTTAACAACTATATGTCACTGTATGGTCTTCAACAATGAGCAAAACCCATACCGCATAGTAAGCTATAAAAGGTCCAGAAATGACAAATGTAAAAACAATTCATACGAGTAACCTAACGATCTAAATGATGAAGACGCCGACGACGGAATATAGGTTTGTTGTGTCTCATTTCCGCGACATTAATATCGCCGCAGGCTTGACACACATCAAATGACATGTACTTTATTGTCAACAAATGAGACACTTTAAATCAACTCACACTAAAGTTACAGGGAAATGAGGGGATCGGACTAAGCGACAAAGCATCAATTCTATAAAGAATTCTCCAATTTTTTTTTTGCATGTATTATCATTTGAACATATACGAATATCAATCTTTTAATATATATTTTTATAAATTCCATTCTCTAATATACCTCGCACTAAATTGAAAAAAAAATATAAACTTTTTGGAATATCTGTTTCATAGGTGACGACGGATATGTTCCAGTTGTCGAAACCACAATCCCGTCCTCTTTTCCTCGAATGTGACCTACCGAATCAGGCAAAATCACTGGGTTTGTACTTTCACGAATAACACGACGGGTGCCACACGTTGAGCAGGATCTGCTTACTGCTTACTCTTCCGGAGCATAACCCTTAACCTTTGTTTCGGAAACCCGAGCAAAAGCCCTTGATCCGCGATAGTAATTTAAAATACGAACTCATATCAGATAACTCCAATTTCAGCTCGAAATCTTCATCCGAATGAGACTCAAATTCGAAGTCTAACTCGAACTCTACCTCAAGTGTAACTCAAACTCGAAGTTCAACTCGAAACTCAATGCTAACTCGAACTTTGATTTTAATTAATGACTTGAATTCTAACTCGAAATTGAAAATTACTCGAAGTATAAATCGAAGACTAACTCGAAGTTTAATTCGAACAGTAACCCGAACTTTAATTTGAACTCTTAACTCGATGGATTGCCACACTCATCCGACTGTTTATGTGTTCCAGACTAGGAGGATTATTCATCTTTAAACCTTATAAGAAGTTGTAAGAACTTAAAAACATCGTATCATCGTTACCTTTTCCCTTTCTTACATGTATCTCGAACTGAATTGCAAGGTCATCCTAGTACTGGAGAACCTTCTAAGGACAAACGTCATCTTGGACACAATTGTGGCTAACCACAGAGTGAGTTAATTTTATAACATTGTATCCGAAGCCTTCAAATTGCTCTTCATATATTTGAACCTTTTCACCGTGAAATACTAGAAAATTTAACCGTTCTTGAAAGTACAACATTCCTCGCATTCAACGGACTGTTCTATCAATTATATTTGACATTTCGTTCATCTTAACATTTATTCTACACATTGTAAATTTGTATTTTATTTTGTTTTTCAGCTTTTTACCATATGTCAGATTGGTTCATAATTAAAGTATCATCACCTGATAGTCTTTTCTGCTTGAGTCCAATCGTCGGTTATACTTAATGGTCAGGCCATTACAGTAAAAAGTCTAAAACGTGCCTGTTGTGTCTCACAGATACCGCCACTCCACGTCAGTTCTACAGCTACAACCTGCCTACAAGAACGCGTCATCCCATTACGTACAGTAAATTGACGACAACCTGTCTATACATATCCGGATAAGGAACGACAACGTAGCATCGCTCGTAGCTGTTACATCGACAGTACGCAACACAGCTTGTGTGTACCAGGCAGCAAACCATCAACGTTGGCAACAGTTTGTTTTAATCTTACTATCCGTTAGTAACCTTGATTAAAAAAACATGGATCCTGAACACGCAGAACGCCAAGACGACTCTGAGCATCAAGAAACAAAACTCCAAGCAAGAGCGAATCTGCCTATAAATTCCGGACAGCCTGTCGATACTCCGTCTGACGCTGCACACTAAGAGGAATTTCCCGAGACTAGGCGAGTACGTGAACTCACGGATAAAGGTAGAGGAGCATACACAGAAAAACGTGACAAGTTATATCAAGAACTAGAGGTCCTCTGGTCAAGTATTGAATTCCAGTTATTTGAAGTGGCCACGCTTCCTAGCGAGCTGCAGCAATTACTAACAGCACAGGGGAATCGTTCAAGCCTGTACTAATTATCACAGGCTCATAGATGAGTACCTGATATTTCTGAAGAATACCAAAACGTTGGATAGTCTTAAAGACATTGATACATGTAACCTTTCAACAGATATTCGTCTTTCCAAAGTGGACCTGGTCATGGAAACATTACACGAGCATCGCCTCGCTCTGACAAAATGCTAAATCCACTAAAACGAGGACTTCCAAGGGTAAAAACACCTCACACAGCGGAAGCCCCAATGTATCAGACATGTCAAGCCTGGCACGGAGGAAGCGTGCCAAAGCAGAGGCTGCTAAGTCAAAAATAGCCTTTGCCGAAAAACATGCCTTGATCATTAAACAGGAGGCATTATTAGAGGAACAGGCTCTGTTCAGACAAACTGAAATCAAAGCCGAAATGGAGCAACAAGCCATTCAAGTAGCCTTACGTAAAAAAGTTCAAATGGAACAAGAAGCCTTACGTAAAAAAGTTCAAATGGAACAAGAGGCTGCACAAAGAAAAGTTCAAATGGAACAGGAGGCAGCACAAAGGAAAGCTCAACTAGAACAAGAGGCCATAAGCAGAAAAGCTCGACTAGAACAAGAGGCTGCACGTGTAAGACGGGAAAAGGCTGAACTAAAGGCCAACTTGAACCTTCTCGAAGCACAGAGAGAAGCTGCAGCCGCAGAAGCCGAGGCTCGTATCCTGGAATACGACGGCAGCCAAGAATTAAGCGATCTCCTTGACGAAACGGAAAACCCGCTCCAGCGTGTGCAAGATTTCGTCAATAAACATCCTGTACCAACTGCCATACAGGAAGTAACAGGACCTCAAAAGATAAAAAAAAATCCTGTTAAGATTGAACTAAATCATGAATCACCAGCGTTCTTGCCATCCGTGGCACTGAACTTGCCATCACAGACACCTGCGGTCTTGCTTACAGATACTGAGTCACCAGAAGTTACTTTAAAGATCCCAGATCTGGGAACAGTAACTGGCATAGGAAAACAGGGCGTTTCTGAAGAGATCCCTGTTGCATACCAAATACAAGGAGTTATAGAAGAGATCCCTGTTTCGCACCAAAAACAAGGCATTATAGAAGAGACCCCTGCTGCACACCTGCAACAAATCAATCCTACATCGGAGATAACCAGATTTCTTCTACGCAAGGACCTGTTGTTCTCCCGGCTAACAAGCTTTAACGAGCGGGCAGAATCCTTCCATACATGGAAAGCCAGCTTTAAAAACGTCATAGACGAATTACAAGTTTCAGACTCGGAACAGATAGACCTACTTATTAAATGGCTTGGACCAGAATCTGCCAAACATGCCATGAGTATAAGGGCATCAAATGCAAACAACCCAACAAGAATCCTACAGAGACTATGGGAGAGACTGAACGACCGATATGGTGCTCCAGAAATGTTGAAAGCGTCTCTCGTTAACAAACTTGTCAACTTTCCGACACTGACGAACAAAGACAGCGCACTTCTTTACGACTTGTCTGATATTCTATCAGAAATAGAGTATCACAAGGAAAATCCCAAGCTGGGATGTTTGCTAGCTTATTTCGACTCTTCGTCCGGGATAAATCCTATTGTGGAAAAACTGCCATACGGACTCGAAGAAAATTGGATAACAAGGGCTTCAAGATACAAGTCTAAATATGAAGTTGCCTTTCCACCTTTCACAGAATTCTCTGCCTATATCAGGGAAATAAGCAAAATCAAGAACGATCCTGGGTTCATCTTTGGGTCAAAAGTCACACCAAATACAAAAGGTGCTGCGCCAAAGTTCACACCTCAGTCGTATTCTAAAGTCAACGTCCGTAAGACAGCAGTTGAACAACAACCTGGAGACAGCCGTGAACAACAAAGTCTTTGCATTTTGCATAATACAAAGCATCCTTTAATCGAATGCCGAGCGTTCCGAGCCAATTCTATCGAGGAACGCAAGGAACTGTTAAGACAGAACAATGTTTGCTACAAGTGCTGTGAGTCAACAACACACATAAGTCGTGATTGCAACGCGAGCATCAGTTGTAACGAGTGTGGAAGTCAACGACACACCACAGCACTACACATAACAAGGGTGCAACCACACACCATTTTTCAAGATAATTCGCCTGGAACAATCTACGGCGGGGAGCCAACAGAATCTGCTGAAATCAAGTTAACCTCTGTGGGTTCAACCTGCACAGAGATCCACAAGGATCCTAAGAGTGAAAAATCTTGTGCCAAGATAGTACCTGTGGACGTGTACCACAAGGACAGGACAGACAAAATTATCCGGATGTACGCCATCATTGACGACCAAAGCAACCGGTCTCTTGCCTCTCCTGAATTCTTCAGTCTGTTCAACGTTCGGGAAAAACCTGAAAACTACTCTCTTACAACATGCTCCGGCAGAGTAGCTACTTCCGGGAAAAGAGAAAAAGATTTCGTCTTAAAATCTGTACATGGTGACGTACAATTTGATCTGCCTACATTAATTGAATATAATAATATTACCAATAATCGAGACGAAATTCCTACTCCTGAAGTCGCAATGCATCATCCTCATCTAAAAGAACTCAGAGGAAGCATTCCACCAATAGAGAAACATTGTCAAATTCTTCTCTTAATTGGAAGAGACCTTATAGAGGCACACCACGTCCTTGAACAACGCCTAGGACCATCCAGAACTCCATTTGCCCAAAAGTTGAAACTTGGTTGGGTCATGATTGGAAATACATACATTGACAAGCAAACTGTTCAGCTTGAAGCCAACACGAAGATAACTAATGTTTCAATCACGGAACCAGAACAACGTCTTGCCTCAAGACCGGAAATAGCCTTCAAAGACAAGAATCCAATTGTTGTTCAGGATAACGACCAATACTTTAATTCGAATACCAAGGTTGCAAAATATCATTCCATACAATTCCTTGAGTGTACTGGACCTATTACCAAGCCTGGTAAACTCACGAATTTCTCTAAAGGGACAGCACTCGTGTCACTAATAGCAAAATCTGTGACTTCTATAGAAAATTCTATGGATAAAGAAAATGTCATTCCGAAATCAACAAGACCTGAAGTTCATGGAGAGGAAATCAGTCGCATTCACAAACCTATTCCGAAAGAAGGACCGATTGCTAATCTCAATCTGCCTTTGAACAATCATCTTTCACTCCGAGTATAAAGCAGTACCGTCAAGTCTGACTTGAATATTATTGAAAAGGAACCGGTGGTCTTATCTGGACATCATCACAAAGTAACACCTTTTGTTACACATTACTACGACAAAATCAAACATCGAGGACGCCACTTTACAGATAGAGCGACTAGATCCGCAGGATGGAACGTTAGGACGAAACGCTTAATTTCGTCTGAGACTCACAAAGATGTGACATTTTGCCAAATCGGACGAGGACCAAGTACTAATGCCCGTCATACTTACCGGAGGATATCGCCGTCTTACAACGTTGAAGAAAACAGTTCCTATTATCGATACAGCAGTAATGGAACATTCTACAGAACACAACAATCTCATCCGAGACATCCTTCTTCTAAAGGACACGAAACTGTGCCAAACCCAGTTTCCCGTGGAATGAATTTATTCAGGAAACTTTATAGTGAAAAGTCGTAAGTTGAGACCTGATATTTCTCACACGACCAAAAGTGGACATTTCACCTGTACATATTCAATTTATTTTGGGATTTATTTATTTATCTTATATTCATTTGCGATTAATTTATGGAATAGTGATATCAGATAGACATCAGACGGGGAGTATTCTATTACGCCTTTCCTCAATTTATATAGTTCGTTTGATTATATTCTTAATATGTTTATGTGTTCCAGTCTACGATAATTATTCATCTTTAAACCTTATAAGAAGTTGTAAGAACTTTGAAACATCGTATCATCGTTACCTTTTCTCTCTCTTACATGTTTCTCGAACTGAATTGCAAGGTCATCCCAGTACTTGAGAACCTTCTAAGGACAAACGCCATCTTGGACACAATCGTGGCTAACCACAGAGTGAGTTAAATTTATAACATTGTATCCGAAGCCTTCAAATTGCTCTTCATATATTTGAACCTTTTCACCGTGAAGTACTGCAAATTTAACCGTTCTTGAAAGTACAACATTTCTCGCATTCAACGACTGTGCTATCAATTATATTTGACATTTCGTTCATCTTAACATTTATTCTACACATTGTAAATTTGTATTTTATTTTGTTTTTCAGCTTTTTACCATATGTCAGATTGGTTCATAATTAAAGTATCATCACCTGATAGTCTTTTCTGCTTGAGCCCAATCGTCGGTTATACTTAATGGTCAGGCCATTACAACTACATCAAGTACTGGAACGAACACATCATGTAGTGTAAAATCGTCAAATTTTGAAACATCATTATGTAATTATAAAGCCATATAAGGAAATGGCAATTCATCATTACAAAATGACAAAACCACATCATTTAATGAAACAACTACATTACGTTAAGCCAATTCACATCAAGTAATGTTTAAACCACATTGCCAATTAGAGATTTCCAATAAAATGACATACGTACGTTACTCGACGTACGGACATAATGGGACTGGTTATTGCCAACCATTGAATTTGATTAAATACGTCGCTCAAGTTTAAACAAAGAATACCAAGACGCACTGGAATTTTCGTCCATATAAAATAAATTTATCATGACGAAAAAATGATAGAAATCTTGCATTTTTAATTACCACGTGGTTTTCCAGATTCCCGCCTTTATTTTCACTGGCATAAGATTACGTATAAACACACGTATCTCGTACCTATAATACGTACGATTTGAGTTTCATGGTTTTGATAATGACAATTATTTTTCAATATACTTTGCACATGAACGCCCCATTATACCTTTTCTGTCTTTCCTTATTTATAATATTTGTTGCGGGGAATATATTTAGGAGGATATGTTCCTGACAATTTCAGAAATATCGAAACCAGAGTTTGTCAGAATCTGTCTTTATAAATGTTAAAAATTGAGTTAAAACTATGGCTTCCATGTTAATTATAATCTAACCATGTGTTTGTCAGGGTAAGGATTAGGTCCCAGTACTTAAAATCTTTCAATCCTTTATAGGTGGCATTTACATATATAAATAAAATCGTATAATAAAAAGCAAAATGAGGTTGTTAAATTTGATGTATGCTTTTTTGTGCTTCTTTGTTAAATTTGTTTGTTTCTATAGTGATTAAGATGATAACACAATGTTGACTGCTGTACCCCTATTTTTGACATTTTTACCTATTGTGTCTGTTTGTTTTGTTCACGCATCGTTATCAATATAATTGAATTTGATGCGACTGTCATACAAGTGAGAGGTTTAGCTAGCTATAAAACCAGGTTCAATCCACCATTTTCTACATAAAAAAATGCCTGTACCAAGTCAGGAATATGACAGTTGTTATCCATTCGTTTGATGTGTTTGATCTTTTGATTTTGCCATTTGATTAGAGACTTTCCGTTTTACTACTGTTGCCTTTATTTAGAGAGATAAAGGATACAACAGATACAGTTAAGTCTGCCTCATATCTTGACTTACATCTAGAAATTGACAATGAGGGTCGGTTGAAAACAAAACTTTACGACAAAAGAGATGATTTCGGCTTCCCATTTGTGACCCTTCCAATTTTGTAAAACCAAGAGTCCCAAATGGTGAAATTGAAATCATCACCTTGTATTCTTTATGTCGTAACTACAATCCCGTTCCCTTTTCACGAATGTGACCTACCGAATAAGACTATAAACCGGCTTTGTAATAACATGAGCAACACGACGGGTGCCACATGTGGAGCAGGATCTGCTTACCCTCCCCGAGCACCTGAGATCACCCCAAGTTTGGTGGGGTTCGTGTTGCTGCTGTTCCCCTATATGTGACATGTGTACCTATTGTGTCTGTTTGTTTTGTTCACACATCGTTGTCAATATAATGGAATTTGATGCAACTGTCATACAAGTGAAAGGTTTAGCTAGCTTTAAAACCAAGTTTAATCCACCATTTTCTACATTAGAACATGCCTGTACCATGTCAGGAATATGACAGTTGTTATCCATTCGTTTGATGTGTTTGAGCTTTTGATTTTGCCATTTGATTAGGGACTTTCCTTTATGAATTTTCCTCCGAGTTCGGTATTTTTGTGATTTTATTTTTTCCATCTAATTTCTAAATAAAAGTATTTTTCATTTATTATAAAATGTATTGATAAAAAAATCAATATATATGTTGTTTTTTTAGAATTAAGGTGTTTTCGATTAGGGGTTGTTCTGAATTAATTTTTTAACGGGAATGCTATCGGAGTCCAAACACAAAAGACATTTCCAGGCATTTTTTTTTAATATCCCTTGAAGTGTATTCACTCATAGTATTTTATCCATTTTATTGATAAACAATTAAAAGGGGGTCACCGAATTCATTTTACTGAATAAATCATCAGCGGAAATGTGTAAGGTAAGTAACATTGAACAACATAATATAATTAGATTTCGTTGCCAGAAGCGGATCCAGGATTTTAAAAGGGGGTGAGGGGATATAGGCAAAATAAGAAGTAGAACAAAAAATAGAAGTATTAATAGGATGTAGGGCCATATATATTAGCGTCTGTTGCATATGTATTTTACATATGCATATTTAGGACGAGGATATGAATATGAACCAGACTTTGTATTGTACCTCGCAAAAAAACTGATTCAAACAAGAGGTCATAATTGAGAAACTGATATGATGATTAATTTTTTTTGTTTTTTGACAACGAACTTGTTACTTTTGGTGAACAATGTTTTCTACAGACACTTGGCACTCTTCTAGTACTCTTCTACCTTGGTTAATATAAGCAAGACTTCATAGTTCACCCAGTTTTTATCATCCATACATTTTGACAAAAGCTAAACGTATAAATTAAAAGACATAGTGGATCTTAAACTTAATATCCGCAAATCTGTACAAAAGCATTTTAGAGGAGGTCATACATATAATTCTGTCAATTATTTTTGTTTTGATCAGGACCTGTCTGTAACTGAATACATAGAATTAAACCTTTAACCATCATAAAATTCCACAAACCTGGATTTTTCACAGACAGGATCTTTTTGCAAGTGTGCGACCTATCAAGAGTATGATCACCTACACCTATTTTGCGATTCATATTTTCAATTAACCGTCCACCCCCTATTGGCATTGACGTCTTTTAACCAAGGTGAGGACTACTAAGATTCAAATCATTTGCCTCACCAGAAATAAAATTCAAGTTACGCTACTGTGGATTGATTGATAATTAGTTGCTTAACGTCCAGTGGCAAATATTTCATGCATAATTAACGTGTACAGAGCGTGGCATTCTCTCTACAAGAGGCATCGGATTTAATGTCCCCACTTTGACCGGACGGGACTGCGTACTTGTACATCCCGCACAACCAAACGGACTCTCCACTTTGGCAATGGTTTAATTGCCGATCGGAACAAGACCAATAGTGACCATAGTTCTATTCCCCCGATCACCGTGTACTGTCGGGGTGAGCGCGCTACCAAAGACACAGTAATGAATTTGAAAGATACATATACATTTACGTGTATAAATCAAAACATTTGCAACAAGAATGTGTGGCCTTAAGACACCGTGCCCCTTCACATCATGGTCATATTTCCATGTTCAGTGCACCAATCAATCCGGACCAAACTCTTATTTGGTATATAATTTTAAACGTTTTATATTTTGAACAGAACGGAAGAACGGACGGATGCACAGACCAGTAAATATAATATCCCCTTGCTGTCATAAGTTGGTCATAAAACTAAAATGATCATCCTACTTAACAAAACTTCAATCAAATATTCCGTACATGTACGTTTTTCGTACATATTTGTCTAAGTTAAAGCCAAACATTTTAGAAAAACAATTTAAGAGCAATGCCATTAAATTACGCATACGTTTGTACGGGCTCTTCATAGAATCCATTCATCATTATAATTAAAGACAAGATATAAAAATATTAACTGATTCAGTAAAGTGTAATCATATTTTTTCTTGAAGATGAGTCCTCATAAATTCCATTTGATAAAATTCTACGGAAAGGTAACAAAATACTATCAAAAAGATGCATCAGTGTCCTGAATTTTTACAAAAGTATCTTGAAATAAATTATAAAAGTATGCTTAAAAAAAAAGAAGAAGAAGCAAGTCGTGTACACCTTTTACATTCCGGCGTGTTTGAAACTCTTGTTTTAATCTTATAACTTTTAAATCAAAAAAAGATCTCGCTTCGGATTCCATTATTTTTATTTTTTTCAAACTCAATTTTGATTTAGTAGCTTTACGAATTCATCGTTTGAGAGATAAATATACGGGTCAAGTGAAATGACGAAGTTTAAAAACTTTGTCCGCCCAAAGTAACAAGTTCGTTGTCAAAAAAAATTAAGCATCATATCAGTTTCACAGTTATGACCTCTTGTTTGAATCAGTTTTTTGCGAGGTATACTTTGTCTGTTACTTAAAAAAGATATTTGCATCTACCTTGTTCATTTTATGAAAGAAAGTTTTCAAGATGTTATTAATGAGGAATGAGTGAGTAAAGAGTAAAGCAAAATGGTCAAAAATTTGGTGATTGGGGTAGTCTCATTGCATCAATGAAAGCTGCACCACTGTTCGAGTGCGGGAAGTCTTGGGCTCGATCCTCGCCCGTTTCAAATCGAAGATTGGCTGCCTCTCTGCCAAGCACGCAATATTTAGGAGTTAGAGTAAAGATTGGTCGGTCCGGGGTCAAAATCATGTGTCCGGGTAAGATGAAATGTCTTTCTGCGGTATAATACAAAGTCTGGTTCATATTCATCTTCTCGTCCTAAATATGCATATGTAAAGTACATCTGCAACGAACACTTATATATATGGCCTACATCCTATTAATACTTCTATTTTTTGTTCTACTTCTAACGTTGCCGATATCTCCCCACCCCCTTTTCAAAATCATTGATCCGCATCTGCCAACGAAATCTTATTATATTATGTTGTTCAATGTTACTCACCTTACACATTTCCGTTAATGATTTATTCAGTAAAATAAATTCGGTGACCCCCTTTTAATTGTTTATCAATAAAATGGATTAAAAACTATAAGTTAATTTACTTCAAGTGATATTAAAAAAATTGCTTGGAAATGTCGTTTGTATTTGGACTAAGATAGCATTCCCGTTAAACAAATTAATACAGAACAATCCCTTATCCAACACTCCTTAATTCTAAAAAAACAACATATATAGGTTTTTTTTATTAATATATTTTTTAATAAATGAAAAATACTTCGTTTAGAAATTAAATGGAAGCGATAGTTTTTTTTCTCAATTTTCAACTTCTATAAAGAGACAGATTCTGACAAACTCTGGCTTCGATATGTCTGAAGAAACTCTGATTTATATGAAAATAAAAACAAGTAGGTAAGGAAAGGCACTGTGCTTTCTCATTAGCCAATGGTGACAATCTGTTGTAAAGTTTACATTTAAATTCAACACAACAAAAGTAGTGTTTTAAAGAGGATATCAATGTTGAAGAAGTAGCATAAGTTACCCTTGTCTGTTGTTTCGTAGTGTAACACTTCCTGATTTGGCTTCAATTTCAGCCAAATTTCCATTAAATTTCAAACTGCAAGTTCTTTCTTTTAATCGATATTTTATGGTATATAAACACCTTCCGCCTGTTTATTGTGTAAATCTGCTGGATCACTGCCAACTTTTGTTTTATAGGTTAATATAAAAATAAGAAGATGTGGTATGATTGCCTATGAGACAACTCTCCATCAGAGACCAAATGACGTAGAAGTTAACCATACTGCCTTCCAAAAAATTAATCAAATCCCGTACCGCATAGTGAGCTATAAAAAGTCCCGAAATGACAAATGTAAGACAATTCCAACGAGTAAACAAACAGCCTGATTTATATACAAAATAGTAAATGAAAAACAAATATGATATACAGCAACAAACGACAACCACTGAATTACAGGCTCCTGACTTGGGACAGGCACATACATAATGTATAGGGGTTAAACATGTCTGAAGGCGCCAACCCTCTCCTAATAAAGGACAGTGGTGTAACAGCACAACACAAGAACAAACTATGCAAAACAATAAGCGAAAAACAAATATGAGAAACAGCAAAAATCGACAACCACTCAATTACAGGCTCCTGACTTGGAACAGGCACATATAGAATGTGGCGGGGTTAAACATATTTGATGGGACCAATCCCTCCCCCTAACTTGGGACAGTGATGTAACAGTACAACATAAGAACAAACTATAAAATTCAGCTTAAAATGGCTAAGCTTAACTCATCAGATCGATACAAAGCAGAAAACATCTAACAAAAACACAGACCGGACGTGGTTGGAAATTTATACATCCCTCACAACAAAAAATACACTAAGCACATATCTGAGAGTACTTGCAGTTACTGACAGCTAGTTCTAAGCCAATAACAACTAATAAAACACATCATGTATCTAAGACTTTCTTACTTCCTTTAAGGGTTTAATGTTGATTTTTTTAAGTTAGGGGGTATATACCAGTCCTCCTATGTATCCTTCTTTTGTGTTTAAGTATCCCATTTAGAACACTTTAAGATATGCAAATATATCAGATAGTTGATTTATTCTTCTGGAAAAAAACCTCCTGGTTAACAGTATATTCAATTACTAAAGCCAAGAAAGTATATATGATGTTGCCATTTAAACATGAACAAAAATAAATCAAATGGCCCACAGGAATAACAAGGACAGTTTATAAATTAATCTTGGCATAGACTTTAAGCTATATGATAGAACTATGTGGCTAGATAAAAAAAGAGTATTCATAATGGAAAAATATATATATAAACGTACCAATTTTCGTTGTGACTATTACAGAATATTGAATCTTACGCAAAACGATAGTGTTTATAGCTTGGATTAGACCTTCGATAATTTTACGGACGCCATCACGAGTTGGTTGACCGTAATAGAATATTTGTTTCATAGATGACGACGGATGTGTTACAATCGTCCTAACCACAATCTTTTCCACCTTTCCCCAAATGTGACCTAACGAATTAGACTTATCACCGGGTTTGTACTTACATGAGCAACACGACGGGTGCCACATATGGAGCAGGATCTGCTTACCCTTTCAGAGCACCTGAGATCACTTCAGGTTTTCGGTGGGGTTCGTGTTGTTCAGTCTTCAGTTTTCTAAGTTTTGTTTTCTATACTGTCGTTTGTCTTTTGGTCTTTTTCTCTTTTTGCCATGGCGTTGTCAGTTTATTTTCGACTTATGAGTTTGAATGTCCCTTTGGCATATTTCGTCTCTCTTTTCTCTTTTACTCTAAAAAAGCACGAACAAGCAAACAATTGCATATCCTATAAAACAAAGGTTAGAACATAAATTATTCCATTTGAATGATTGCTTGGTCGTTTCATTGATGGTTGCCTACATTGTACTATGTGTTTATTCCTGTAGATATTTAAAAAACCAGTGGTCTAAGTATTTAATACATCAGGGTAATATGGTCAATTTGAAGACCACTATACTGATTCAAAAATGTATAATGAAACTGAATTGTCTAATCCTTGCTCCAATCATTTGCCTTATATAAGCAAAACTAAGCATACCAGTATTATAGCAACATAGCGTAAACATAGTCTTAACATCATGTGAAGATTTAAAAAAGAGTACTTTTAATAAATATTCCTTTAAAGCCCCTTTATCAGATATGAATAATTTGGTCTTATCATATCATGCTAATATTCGCCTTTCTTTTACATTTGATTAACCAACATAAATATTGTGATTAATCAAAAAAGGTGGATGGTGTATAATTAACAATCGTCTTCATGTATGCATTACTGTTTCCGCTCTGTCTCATTTAATCAGTATATTTAAAAATTAAAAGTGACCGATGATTCCGCCAGCGAACCAACATGACCGAAATGACTAAAAATCGAACATAGGGATAAAAATGCAAGTTTTGACTATTATCTGCTATTGAAAGAGAAAATCTGACTGTGACAAACATGTTCATAATGTTGAGATCTACCTACTGTCCATTTATATTAAAACCACCAGTCGACATCTTATAGGAGTGATTGCCCTTAAATGACGGCGAATTTTGCCAATTTATTTTATTAATTTTTCTCTGTTATCTAACTATAATAGATAGACATTATCTTTAAAATACATAAGTAATCAACAAGACACGATCTACAAATTAATCAATTTCGAAATCGTCAGTTGACTCCTTATTGAAGTTATTGTCCTTTAATGACCATTTTTACTATTTTTTGCCTGCTATCTCGAAAACTACAATTGATAGATAGAAACTTTCAATATCAAACAAATGATCCGCAAGACAAGATCTACAATTTTTTTTGTGTTATTGCATTTTATCTTGAAACCACAATAGAAAGAGGGAAACTTAAAAAATAATCCATAAGTTAATGCTCAATGTCCACTAATTAATCGATATTGCTATAATCGTTGGTAAACTCTTTTTAGGAATCAATGCCCTTAAATGACATTTGATGTCATTTTTCGTGTACTTGTCTATTACCTTAAAAACTATAATAGATGAATAGATAATTTTAAAGCAAAAATGAACTGCAAATTAATTAAAACCTTTACCAAATTCTTTCATAATTGCAAAGAATTGGTTAGGAAGTTTGGCTGTACCTGTAGAATTCATATCAAAAACGGGATATCACATCCTAATTTTTACGGCGGCTATGATGTTTATAAAGCCTGTAAATTTAGATACGATCCGTGTTATCTAATTGATCATTTGAATAAACAGTAAAATCTTTAAATATTATTTTTATTGGTATTAATATTGATTTTGCTTTTGAAAGATTCAAACATAATTCAATAGATATCGCTATATATGAACAGTTATGCGTACTAATGATCCTACATTCTGAATGAATGAATGAATGAATGAATACTTTTATTCTCATGAAACAAATGTTACAGAGAACATACACATTATACAATTTAACAATTTATAGTCCATGTGTGAATTACATATGCATGTATACATTAATATACATTAAACAGTTCTAACCTGGAGGAACGACCTTCTCTTGGACGTTCTTAATAAATTTACGCAGTTTTTTTCTAATATGATTACATTGTTTGAGGAAAATAGTTGTTCAAACTTATGAATGTTAACATTTTCATGACAAAAAGGGGGAACCAGATTTTTTCTAGCATTATTAAAGTAGCTACATGACATAATATAGTGGTATTCGTAACCGATTTCCATCGAGTCACAGAGAGGACACACTCTTTCACTTCTTGGCAAATTGCACCATCTCCCGGTCTCGACTGTTAATCTGTGAATACCACATGTAAATTTACAAAGGAGGTACATATAGTAAGTTTATAATTCTGAGATATATTTTTCAAAACAGAAATGAGTTTTGAATAATCTATAGCACAATGCCTTAGGAGACTTGGACATTTCTGAATACCAAAATTGAATAAATTGATCCTTAAGTTTCTGTTCAACACATTTCGAAATCCACATTGACGAAAAACAGTTTGGTTCTGCCAAATATTTGACATACCACAATCATCTCAAACATTCTTTATAAATTTTAACCAATTAGATTCATAACCGTAATCTGTGTAGTAAACATGTAACAATTTATATAACAATGAGGAAATTTTTTTTCATTTCCTCTAACCAGTCTACACAAAAAATTTATCATACGTATCTTTATTTGTAGTGATATAGGAAATATTCCTAGCTCACCATATAGAATATAGTTAGGTGTTGATTGCTTCAAATGCAATATAATTTTACAAAATCGCAACTTTGTTTTTTTATTTTATACTTTCAAAAACATCTAAATTTTCAAAACCCCAAATTTCTGATCCATATAATATTACAGGTTCTACTAATTCTTTAAACAAATCAATTTGACATTCAATAGATAAATTATGTCTTCTACACTTCTTCAATAATCCATACATAGCTTTAGTTGCTTGTTCTTTTAGATACTTTCTTGTAGACAGGAATGATCCACTTTTACAAAATAATATACCAAGATATTTATAATCTTTGACTATTTCTAGTTCTCTGTTATTCAAATAAAGTTAAGTATTTTTTGACATCCTGCCTTTTGAAAAAATCAAAACTTTAGTTTTATCCACATTAACTTTAAGTTTCCACATTAAACAATATTATGAACAATTATCAAGCATAAGTTGTAAATCTTCAACAAACTCTGCGAATAAAATGGTATCATCTGGATATAAAAGCAAAAATATTTTTGAATATACTGTAAGTTCATTTTCAGCATCTTTGCTGATAGACTCTACACCTTTAATGCCTTGAGTTTCTAAATATGATTGCAAATCATTTAGATACAGTGAAAATAATACAGGCGATAAATTTTCTCCCTGTCTTACTCCAATTTCAAAGAAAAAGATTTCTGAAGTTTCATTGTTATGTTTAATACATGATTTTACATTTTCATACATATTTTGTATAATTTAAAGAATTATACAAAATATAATTCTTAAAAAAATTTCCAGTAATATTTGTTTGAACAAGTTTTAAAAATAATGAATTTCGGTGAACAAAGTCAAAAGCTTTTTCAAAATCGACAAAAGCACAATATAACTTTTTCTTTCTGAGAGAGAGAGTTATTCAAATAATGCATGCATCGAAAATATGTTATCATTAGTTGAGTAACCATGTCAAAAACCAGCTTGGTTTTCATGTAATAATTTATATTCTTCAATAAAAACATTAGATCTATCATCAAAATGGATGTAAAAACTTTTCCTAAACAAGATAGCAATGTAGTAGGTCTATAATTTTTAGGATTCATCTTGTCTCCATTGTTTTTGTACACTGGTATCATGTGACCTGTAAGCCATCATATAACTCTATATTTGATACTTTTTACTTATATTTTGGCATTGCACAAGGTCATGCGTTTCTCAAGTTGACTTTTAAGAAATGACAGACAAATTTGCGTACAAGTGTAAATACGTCTATTGGATGGACAGCAGTGCTGAAAATTTATTAATGGTTGATTAAGATAAAATGTTTAGCTGCATCGTTCCCTTAGAAATTGGAAGTACATATCAAAATCGAAAATATTAAATGATATGGCTGTTAGTTTTAACATTATTTAAACTAACATTCACCGTTATTTCGATGAAAATGAGAACTATATCAAATTTAGAATTTTATTTCGTTTTTAATAATAGGAGATATGGGAAATACGTCAATTATCAAGCATAAGTTGTAAATCTTCAACAGACTCTGCTAATAAAATGGTATCATCTGGATATAAAAGCAAAATTATTTTTGAATATACAGTAAGTTCATTTTCAGCATCTTACTGTAAACATATTTTATTAAAGAAATCGTTATAATATATAGCTACAAGGGTAAAGACATAAATACGAAATATACAAAAAATTCAATAATTGGGATTAGGAAACAAGAGCAGTGCTCTTATATAAATCCGTCTCCCTTAATTCGAA
The DNA here is from genome assembly GCF_021869535.1 of Mytilus californianus. NCBI lineage: Eukaryota > Metazoa > Mollusca > Bivalvia > Mytilida > Mytilidae > Mytilus > Mytilus californianus. The sequence continues at coordinate 111,207,875 of NW_026262734.1, read as the reverse complement.
AATAAAATTACAAGCTATGAATACATGCTGAATAGCAAACGAATAAATATGTATCAAAATACAGTCAATGATTACAATAACAAAAGGAAAATTCATAAGAAAGAAATATATAGCAAAGGAAGGGGGTGAAAGGTGTTTTTAGAAAAATGAGAGTGTTATTAAAGAATTAAACAATATTTTTTATATAGGGGAGGAGTGATTAATTAGAATTATTTGATTGTGGATGTGAAATCGATTGCTACTTATAATAAAGTTTTGCACAGCTTTGAATATCAGTATGTTTTGTTCTACTGTGTGTCTATCGGAGCCAAAAATTAAGACATTAGTGGACATTTTGATTGGAATCTGTAGGTTGTTAATGTGTCTTTGGCGAGGTACATTGTATATTTTGCAATTTAATAAATAGTGTTCCGTTGTTTCAGGGTCTCCACAAACACACTTCGGGGATTGTATCAAGTTTCTGTCATAGAGGTGTTTGTTGAGTCCACTACAGTTCATTCTTATTCTCGCATGATATATTTGACCTGATCTGGAACCACAATAATAAAATACAGGCTTCATTTCACGGTTACTTTTAAAATTATTTTTGAAGGCGAGAAGGGACGGACTAATTAGTAGTTCAATTGTCTGCGAGTTCCTAGTATTTTACTGTTGATGAAAGAAAATAGTAAGAGTATAATGTTGTTCTAGTTGCAATAGGTTGAAAATCATTCGCATTACGCGTATCATATTCATGTATATTACGGAACCGTTCAGGTAAAATATTATTAAGATAAGATCGAGTAATATTGTTAGACATTTTGTACAAATATGTAAGTCTGTAGGCCTCTCGTCTATCCTTTAGTTTTTCCCATCCCGTTCCCTTATAAAGTAAATTAATAGATGTTAACCGTGTTCCTCCAGTCACAATCCTTGCAGCCTCTATTTGGTAGCTTTCTATTTTATGAACTAAAATCAATGTAGATGTATCCTAAACTACATCAGCATATTCAAGAACCGGCCTTATATAAGAAAAATAAAGTTGTTCTAAAATTTTTCTGTTTAAAATGAATTTAAATTTTCTAAGTATATTTAAGTGGGAATAAGCTTTTTTAACCATCATATCGATATGCTATTGCCAATTACCGTCGTTTGACAGTATTACACCAAGATGCTTGTGTTCATTTACAGAGTTTAAAGGGAAATTATTCATGAAAAGCTGTGGATGAAATGGTTTTTTAAGTTTCCGGGATATTGTCATGCTCTCAGTTTTATTTGCATTAAAATTGACCAACCACTTCTCAGACCAGTAGTGAATTTTCTTTAAATCTTCATTTAACGTTAATGCATCATTTACTGGATTGTCCACTATAAGATACAGACTTGTGTCATCTGCAAAAAGTTTTATTTCTGACTGAATATCAGCTACAATATCATTAATAAATATTAAAAAGAAGAGAGGACCAAGGATTGATCCCTGAGGAACACCGGCATTAATGTCTCGCCATCCTGACGTTTTATTGTTAATAACCACTCGTTGCTTCCTGCCTCTTAAGTCTTTGACCCAGTGAAGCGACTGACCTGATATACCAATTGCTTCTAATTTACGAATCAACCCCTTATGCCGAACTCTATGAAAAGCTTTACTTATATCACAACATATAACCCGAATTTCCTTACCCTCATCTAAAGCCCTCCCAAATTCGTTTGTCAAATATAATAATTGATTGATAGCCGAGTCACCAGGTGTAAATCCTGACTGGTTGTCCGTCAAAATATTATTTGCTGATAGATTCTACACCTTTAATGCCTTGAATTTCTAAATATGATTGCAAATCATTTAGATACAGTGAAAATATTACAGGCGATAAATTTTCTCCCTGTCTTCCTCCAATTTCAGGAAAAAAGATTTCTGAAGTTTCATTGTTATGTTTAATACATGATTTTACATTTTCAAACATATTTTGTATAATTTAAAAAAAATTTCCAGTAATATTTGTTTGGACAAGTTTAAGAAATAATGAATTCCGGTGAACAAACTCTAAAGTTTTTCAAAATGGATGTAAAATATTTTACTAAACAAGATTAGAATGTAGTAGGTCTATAATTTTAAGGATTCATCTTGACTCCATTGTTTTTGTTCACAGGTATCATGTGACCTATAAGCCATCATATAACTCTATATTTGATACTTTTTACTTATATTTTGGCATTGCACAAGGTCATGCGTTTCTCAAGTTGACTTTTAAGAAATGACAGACAAATTTGCGTACAAGTGTAAATACGTCTATTGGTTGGACAGCAGTGCTGAAAATTTATTAATGGTTGATTAAGATAAAATGTTTAGCTGCATCGTTCCCTTAGAAATTGGAAGTACATATCAAAATCGAAAATATTAAATGATATGGCTGTTAGTTTTAACATTATTTAAACTAACATTCACCGTTATTTCGATGAAAATGAGAACTATATCAAATTTAGAATTTTATTTCGTTTTTAATAATAGGAGATATGGGAAATACGTCAATTAGACAGCATCTAAACGACAAAGCAAACAAAAACAAAGCCCATGGTGTTCAACTAGGAGAGGTGTCAGAAATACAACATACGAAGCTATAAATCGCACAAGTCTTATAAAGTTATAGACAATGCTTATATATGAAATCCTGCCTTTCTCTACAAATAAACACCTGGCTGTACTATGTCTATGCTTGAACTAGATTAACTACCCCATCAACGCAAAGTTTAGAGCTAATGAATAAATAAACTTAACGAGGCAAAAACACGCAGAACATGTTTTTTTTAAATCACGTGACTCATCAAATAGAAATAACCCATTTCACAGTCAGTGTTACAAGATGCAATGAAATATCACATTTCTTTGTCTACCAATACAATCATCAAGCATTTTTTTTAGAATACAAACAAAGGAATAATGTAAGATCAGGCTCTCAAATCTTAGTGTAAGCAATATTTTATTATGAATTATACGAATTACAATATATATTCACATTCACAACAAAACTACATGCAATTCTGTGTCCATTGGTACTGTTAATTGTAAGCTCTCAAGTCTTAAAATTGTATTTGAAATTGAACAGCAAAAATGTGTTCCATTTTTTGCGAACCGACAGGGTTTCGTTATTATGTTCCCATCTATGTTGCATTTTTCCGATTTAAAGTTTCTGGCGAAACTTATAACGCACCATGTTACCCGAGTTTCGTTTGATACCTACGGGTGCAGACATTCGACTTTAATATTGAGATTGATGAAATGTACAGAATTGTCTTTTCAAATGTATTTTACAAGTATTTAACATTTGCACACGATTGCCTTTCGGTACTCTCTTAATCGCAGGACGTATAGAAAAGGTTCTGCAATTGGATCAATCAAAGCTAAGATGTTAGAAAACTGTGTATGTTTCGTTAGATCGATGTTAGCATTACTAGCCGATACAATGTTAAGGATTACAGATGGTAATACACTGACTGTAACTACCATAATTATTATTCCTAGCGTATTTATTGATCTCCTGAATTGATCCGTGTGATTTGTTAAATCTGGGTGTCTGTTCAGTGTTGTTGCTTTTCGTTGTTTCCAAGACTTTTTTCTTTGCTCAGAAGGAAAGCTGGATTTTCCTTTACTGCCAGCCTGACCGTATGAACAACCTGGTAGCTGCTGATCTGAACGTGATCCAGATTGAGCCGGTTTAGCTGGCGTATCTTCATGGTAAACCACAGTCATTCTCCTTTTTAATTGGAAGAAAATCATGCAATAAAAAACAACAATTAATACATATATACAGAGTCTGCATGTTGACACGGAGAGTTGATGTATCCAGAAGTTATCGTTGAAAAGGATATCAAGTTGGCATGTTGTTGAATTCGGATTTCCATATAAACCGCCAATTAAACCGCTGTATGCAATAATCAATGAAAACGAGGCTATATAAGAGATGGTGTGTCTCTTTGACCATGTGTTAGTTTGTCGTGTAGAACGGGTGGCTAGAAATCGTTCAATACAGATAAAAAATATTTGCACTAGAGAAAATATGTGCGATGCGGACAAAACGGATATAACGACAAGGCAAATGTAGGGAATATGAATATTCCCTAATTTCAGTAATATAATAATTCCAGTAAAAATGCCAGTTGCACTAGCTATGATGTTACCAACACTGAGACACAATGTTAGGCACGTGAATTTTTGCTGCCGTAATCTTTTGTTTTTAATTAAGATGGTTATTGCTAGAATATTTAAGGCTAATGTTACTGTAGAGAATGAAATGTACAAAACTGTAGCAGCCACTGTGGTTGTGCTTACTTCCGTCTCGTTCATGTTTTATTGATTAATGAATAGTATGATGGTCTCAATCCAGATCTACAAAACAAGAATTAAATAAAACACATTTTGTATTACAGAATGTTATAAAAAAGCCAAAATTTTAAGGATTTTATCATATATCTTTTAATTATTAGTAAATAACATCCTGTTGTCATACCAGATCTGCAAAATAAGAGTTAAAAGTGGTTACCTTCAAAATAATAGGGTACCGACGTTTTAAATGTATGGCGTTATTGTGTCTGTGAATTTGATTATCAAGATTAATTGATTGATTGATTTGTGTGTAACGCCACTTTCAGCACTAATATGCTATCTCGTGGCGGTCGTTTTTTTTAATGGTGGAGGAAGCCGGAGTGCCCGGTGAGAACCACCGACCTTCGGTAGGAAAACTGACAATCCTAGTCAATTAAGATTGAAGTCGAACACATCTGCCACGTGCCGGAATCGAACTCACAACCTCCATGTTTACTACTTAGACCACTCGACCACCGAGGCCCCTATGCAGATTAAGAAAATAATAATATAATATGATAACATTGAATAATATCCTTTTCTTATACCAGATCTTCAATTTTCAAAGTAATCTTCAAAGTGAGTAAGAAATATGATAATTTACAAAATGTTGAAGTCCCAATGTATTTAAGTTTATAACGTAAGAGAGGCGATAAAAATGAAATCAACACTTTATACAATTCAATGCGTCCAAAGCGCTTTTCTGAATTGACCTTCATCAGGAACGGTCAAAGCAGAATATTTGAAAGTCAAAGACGTATAAGAACCGAAACAGTTAAAGAGCTATATGATCAAAAAGGGACCTTAAAATAATAGCCAAATAGATCGGTCAACTTTGCCTGAAGGAGTTGAAACCTTAGTTTCCTAATAATTCATAAATTTATAAACAGTCAATTTTTGAAAGGTTTGTTATACATCATGTTAGTACCGAAGTACTGACATCTGAGCTGATGAAACCCTCGGCGACTGAAAGATATCGATCATTGTAGAAAATAAAATGAAAACAATACATTATAAATTCCATGCGTCCGAAGCGTTTTTCTTGATTTACCTTCATCAGGAATGCTAAAAAAGATACCAAAGCCCGGGATATTCGAACTCATCGAAAAGTCGAAAATAGACTGACAATGACATGGCAAAAAAAATGAAAACCGACGAATACAACAGTACACAAAACATAAGAAAACTAAAGACTGAGCAACACGAACCACACTAAAAACCGGGGTACTCCGGAAGTATAAGCAGATCCTGCTCCACATGTGGAAATTCAAAATACAGGTGCAAGTCTATTTCGGTAGGTCACATAACACATCATGCACCGCGAAGATGGAATGCAGAATCTGCGCTGGAGGTTTGCATATCGATGATTGTTAACTAATCTGTGCTGAACAACGTTATTAAGATATGATTCTGAAAGTTTTGTTGAAATTCGCTGAGTATTGCAGGAATATTGACAGAACATGTAACAATCATACATTCAAATCAGTACAAACCAGAATCTTATTGTCAAGTACAAACAAGAATCTAAATGCCGAGTACAAACCAGAATATTAATGCCAAGTACAAACCAGAATCTTAAGGGCGATTAAAAACCATAATAGTAGTTCCAATTAAAATCTTAATGCCGAGTACAAACCAGAATCGTAATGCCGAGTACAAACCAAAATCTTAATGCCGAGTACAAACCAGAATCTTAATGCCGAGTACAAACCAGAATCTTCATGCCGAGTACAAAACAGAATTTTAATGCCGAGTACAAACCAGAACAGTAATGCCAACTAGAATCTTAATGCCGAGTACAGACCAGAATTTTAATGCCGAGAACAAACAAGAATATCTTAATGCCAAGTACAAACCAGAATTTTAATGCCTAGTACAACCCAGAATTTTCATGCCGAGTACAACACAGAATCTTACTGCAGAGTACAAACCAGAATAGTAATGCCGAGTACAAGCCAGAATCTTACTACCGAGAACAAACCAGAATCTTAATGCCGAGTACAAACCAGAATCTTAATGCCGAGTACAAACCAGAATCTTAATGCCAAGTTCAAACTAGAATTTTTATACCAAATTCTTCTAGAATCTTAATGCCGAGAACAAACCAGAATTGTACTGCCGATTACAAACCAGAATCTTAATGCCGAGAACAAACCAGTTTGTATTGCCGAGTACAAACCAGAATAGCTATGCCAACTAGAATCTTAATGTCGAGTACAAAACAGAATCGTAATGCCGAGTACATACCAGAATCTTAATGCCAAGTGCAAACCAGAATATTAATGCCGAGTACAAACAAGAATCTTACTGCCGAGTACAAACCAGAATAGTAATGCCGAGTACAAGCCAGAATCTTACTACCAAGAACAAACCAGAATCTGAATGCCGAGTACAAACCAGAATCTTAATGCCAAGTACAAACTAGAATTTTTATACCAAATTCTTCTAGAATCTTAATGCCGAGTACAAACCAACATCTAAATGCCGAGTACAAACCAGCGTCTCTTTTCACAAAAAATCTTAAGAGTAAAAATACTCGTAATTCAAACACATTTCAGTGTATCTTACGATCAATTTTAATCGTAAGATTTTTTCGTGAAAAGAGTCGCAGAATCTTAATGCCAAGTTCAAACCAGAATCTTACTGCCGAGTACAAACCAGAATATTAATGCCGAGTGCAAACCAGAAACTTACTGCCGAGTACAAACCAGAATCTGCATGCCGAGTACAAACCAGAATCTTAACGCAGAGTACAAACCAGAATCTTAATGCCGATAAAAACCAGAATCTTAATGCCAAGTACAAACCAGGATCTAGAAAAGAAACTCGTAATGGCATGTTATTCAACAGTGCTCGGTGCTTTCATGACAGTTATCAAAAAAACATATTCAAGAAAGTTTATATTTGTACAAATAGTCATTTTTTATAACTTTGAATATTGAATATGTAATAATAACTAATCTGAAATTGAATTTCAAATCATTTATTTTTGTATTTCAATGATTATAATTAAATAATGTTTGAAATTGTGTTGTATTAAAAATATAACAATTTGAAAAAACTGAATATGTCACATCCAGTACTTGGAATTGTAATCAAAGCTGACTTCCACAGCAATGTGAAACCAATTAAAAGTTATATGAATAAATGATGAAATATCTTTCAGGTATGTAACTAATAAGGTTTAAATAATAAGTAGATTGAAACACCTTCCTGATTCCCCCACCACCTTGTTTATAATAATGGACAAAAAATACAGATGAATGTACTTTTTTAATAAAATGGCGAAAACAGTATAAACGTTGGAACTTGGATGAATAGAAGAAGGAGCATAATTGAGAGAATAAGAAGGGCAGCACACGATAGGCATTTTGAATGTTAATCACTTTGTCACACCTGTTCAAGCGACACGTTTTCTCAGTCTTTGTCACGTTGTCACACCTGTTCAAGCGACACGTTTTCTCAGTCTTTGTCACTTTGTCACACCTGTTCAAGCGACACGTTTGCTCAGTCTTTGTCACTTTGTCACACCTGTTCAAGCGACACGTTTTCTCAGTCTTTGTCACTTTGTCACATCTGTTCAAGCGACACGTTTACTCAGTCTTTTTCACTGTGTCACACCTGTTCAAGCGACACGTTTTCTCAGTCTTTGTCACGTTGTCACACCTGTTCAAGCGACACGTTTTCTCAGTCTTTGTCACTGTGTCACACCTGTTCAAGCGACACGTTTTCTCAGTCTTTGTCACTTTGTCACACCTGTTCAAGCGACACGTTTTCTCAGTCTTTGTCACTGTGTCACACCTGTTCAACCGACACGTTTTCTCAGTCTTTGTCACTTTGTCACACCTGTTCAAGCAAAACGTTTCTCAGTCTTCTGTCACTTTGTCACACCTGTTCAAGCGACACGTTTTCTCAGTCTTTGTCACTTTGTCACACCTGTTCAAGCAACACGTTTTCTCAGTCTTTGTCACTATGTCACACCTGTTCAAGCGACACGTTTTCTCAGTCTTTGATTTATAGTCTTCTATTCTGTAATTTCACCGATTGTGTTCTATTACTTTTGTCACATTTTGATTGAGTGTGGAATTGCAAGGCTGTTGATGTATTCATAGAAGGAGACTCTTACCTTGTCATCGCGCCCACCGGTCTCGCTCTTTTTTAATTTTCGCTATTCCCTCCATTGTTGTGTGTTACTTTGATTGGTTTTCTCAATAGATGTATGAGATTTAAACATCAGTAAACTTAGTTTGCCTAAACTAATAACATGTTTATACTTGGAATTTATTTATAAGTCATTTACAAACATAATCGAAGAAATGAACAAGTATACCCTTACAAACATAATCGAAGGAATGAATAAGTATACCCTTACAAACATAATCGAAGAAATGAATAAGTATACCCTTACAAACATAATCGAAGAAATGAATAAGTATACCCTTACAAACATAATCGAAGAAATGAATAAGTATACCCTTACAATAAGTATACCCTTACAAAACAAACTTTTGATAAATAAGTATTTGCTTTTATTCAACCAACAATAAACTTAACAACAATGTAACAAAATTCTAAACAATACATTATCTATGAGTCATATGAAAACCTGTCGAAATATGCCTCGTCTGAAATTTAGCCTAATGTTGGTTTTTTTTTGCAAATTTTTGTTTGTTACTTTGATCTCTTAGCGGGGTGCAAAGCCCTGCTTCTGTGGCAAAGTGGCAATATCGCTTGCACTGGGTATAGCGCCCAAGAACATTCGACCGACTAGGCTAGGTTTTGTTTATTGTACAGGATGATAATGTTACAACAAATTTTTAATTCATTATATACGTCTAAACATGTGCAAACCTTACGACAGACATTATCTATCGGATAACCTTGGTTTAACAGGGTTAACCCCATAAATTATATATACTACGTCCCAAATTTAGCCCATCAATGTTAGATCTGCAAATTTGAGTTAGCAAATTTGTGTTCTTCCCTCAGCAGGATTCGAACCCCCTGCTTCTGTGACATCGTTGCAACACCGCTTGCACTGTATCCAGTGCCCTAGACCACTCGACTACCTAGGCTATATAAAAATATAGCTTTCATTAGTCGAGTAATGCCTTCCCTCTTCGGCTTTACCCATAGTTGTAAGACAGTACATGATGTATAGTAGCAAGTAGATGGTGTACCTTTCAGATCAGTTCTGTTTTGTCTGTCGTAAAATATTATAATGTTACTTACCATGCCATGCACGGAAACGACATAAAGTGCCATTTTCCAATAGATAAAGGACCATAACTCATTAACAGTAAAAGTGAAAATCATCAATATTAAACTCGACCTACTTTTTGTCATTAGTTACAACATATTATAATTTGAAACCCATTGGTAGAAGGATTCCTAAAATATTGAACTGAAACGACATAAAATACCGGTATATCAAGGACCATAACTCCTGAAAATCGTCAATTTCGAACTTGCATGGCGTCCAATTTGGCATCAGTGTCAACATATTCAAATCCGAAAATCATTAGTTGAACAGTTCCTAAGTAACTGCACGGAAACTGTTGACAACCGCCCGCCCAACTGCCCGGCCCGCCCGATGGTCCGCTTTCAGAAAATCCGATTAAAAATAAAAAGACAAATAAAAGTAAACCATGCAGTAATGTTGCTTACCAGTGTTTAACAACCTGCTATATGAGTCTTCTGTATACCATTAGTATATGAAAAAAACTAACACATCACGTAAACCTTTGTCTCATTTATCAGACATGACCAGATGTCGTTTGCTATTATCAGATACATCTAATAAGTATCTCCTATGCTATTATCAGATACATCTAATAAGTATCTCCTATGCTATTATCGAAGACATCTAATAAGTATCTCCTATGCTATTATCGAAGACATCTAATAAGTATCTCCTATGCTATTATCAGATACATCTAATAAGTATCTCCTATGCTATTATCAGATACATCTAATAAGTATCTCCTATGCTATTATCAGATACATCTAATAAGTATCTCCTATGCTATTATCATCTAATAAGTATCTCCTATGCTATTATCAGATACATCTAATAAGTATCTCCTATGCTATTATCGAAGACATCTAATAAGTATCTCCTATGCTATTATCGAAGACATCTAATAAGCATATCTCACTACTTTGAAATGAATCACTACTCCTGTTAACAAAATATATGTGGTTAAGGAAAAAAAAAAGCAATTATCATGTTTTATTGAAATTTACCTAAAAAAGTATTTGCTTATTCAACTGACTAGTGGCGTTTGCTCTAGCTTATATTAAATCCAATGTCTCATAAAAGCTGAAGTTCTCTATTCGTTAAAATACCCTTGCAAAAACTATCTTAAAATTTGGTTTTTATTAAAAACATACCCTCATTTACTTTTTCGGTTTTGTCTGCTCTTCAACGTTTGTATTAGGTTTTTGGTCTTCAAATATTTTGCCTTGAGCAGAACTGAAGAGACATTGATTGTTGGAATGTGCATCTGGTGCATTTAATTGGTACTACTCATGTTATTTCCAGTGTTAGTTCAAATTTACCATCCTTCATGTCGGTCGATCACTATGCAGATGGTTTATTATGCTACCAATTTCATTCATTATCGTTTTGTTTTGTCCTGAACATACATGATATATTTTCCACTGGACGTTATGCAAGCAATAATCAATAAATCAATCGATATCTTGTAAAAGATTGAAATGCACGCATATGTTTTGTCAGATATTTTCAAACAAAACTAATATTTTTATCTTTGTAGTGGATTTCAAGAAGTCTTACCAAAACAATAATAATAAAACATTTCAGTAAGAAAATTAAGGAAAAATACATACCCTTTGCAACATTTTTTATCAAATTTTAGCATTTTTTTTTATTACAGTTTGAATTTGATACAGAGACAATATATATTGTGACTGTCTAAAAAAATTAAAAAAGATGCATAATATTTATGTATTTTGTTAAAATGTGGAAATATGTAATGGCTGAAATAGTCCGTTCATTCCTTATAGGGGTTATTGCACTTGAATAATGACTTTTGTAGACGAAACGTGCGTCTAGCATACAAAATTATAATCCTGTTATATTTAATGAATTTTTTTTACATATTTTTTTTTTTTTCATTTATGGAGAAACTTTTTTCAGATAGAGAGAAAATGTAAACTGCAAATATGATAGATGTTACTGTTCGTATTTTAGAAACAATGGTGTGGTTTGCTAAAGAAATCGAATATTAATCATGTAACAGTCGCATAAGTTGATTAAAAATTATTAATCGCTTACATTTTCAAGAACTAATATAATTTGATTAAAATATTTAAATTCTGTCAATTATGGCAGTCTTCGTATTTTGATTATGTAACTAGAAAAATTTTATGAAGCATGAATCTTGCAATCTGATTGGTTAATTACCCGGGTGTAAATAACACCCCACCCCTGTTCACCCGGGGATAGAATGTTGCCAAAATTTCCAAAAATTCAAATTTTGCAAAACTTAAAAAAAAAAAAAAAAAAAAAAAAAAAAAATAGCCAAAATTTAAAAAAAAATATAATTTTGTTTGTGCGAAAATTAAAAAAAAGCAATATATTTCTCCAAAGTTTCCCCAAAATTCCATCCCCAAAACAAATTAAACAAACAAATTAATACTTGACACTGCGCAGCATCATCGGAGTTGAAAAAATGTGTAATGGAAGTTCGTCATAAGAATTTTTCGATTTTATTCCCCCGTATAAAAATAGGTAAAAAAATGCTTCATAAGAAATAAATTCGTTATCTTGGTGCAATCAGGGATATACTGAATTTTACACCGGTGTTGAAAATGCATACATCCTGAGCTTCAGGGTATGTGAATTTTCATTGGCGGTGTAAAATTCTGTACACACGTGATTACACAAATATAACTAATAATATACTTCCACTTTAATATATTAAATTATTGGTAAAATGTTATCTGTAAGGAAGGCGAATCTTTGACAAACTATAATGATGGTAAATTGAGATAAAATATTTAAAGAAATAAATTGTAATATTTCATATTAAACTAAGTGTAATTGTAGAAAATAATTAATTCTTGTATAAATGTTTTTGTATAAAAAGATGTAATTAGAGAGTTTATTATGTTATGTAACTTTTAATATATAAGTATTTGATGTGATATTCTTCCTATTTGATTAAACTTGACACTTAGAATATAAATAAGATTTGACTGCTTAAACTCTTAGAAGTATTTCCTTTAGCAAATATGTCTAATTCTTTTCTATTGTTCACCTAGAATTCTATCTAACCAATTAATCGAAATTAGATAAGAGAGATCTAACCAATAGACATAAAATTAATTACTCTAAAATGTATTTTGATTGGTGAATAAAACGAGTCCAATCAGCGCGTGTTCTTAGGGTTTAAAATAGGAAACCCTAAGGAACCAAACATTACCCTTATGGTTGGACTCCAAATAAACATATATAGATATCTTTGGTTTATTCAGCAGGTTCGTAAACTTATAATTTTTGTTTAATGAAAAATTATAACGTAACCTTATTAATCTTTTAATGTAACAATTTTATAACAGAAAACGTTCTTTACTAAAGTTACCATCAATATCATGATAAACTATTTCAATTAATTAATAAAGTATTTTGATAATTGTCAATTTAAGTTCATTTTAAGAATCAAACTCTTTTATTTCATATTAATGTATTTTATATGATGGACTCGAAATAAACATATATAGACATCTTTGTTTTATTCACCAGGAGGCCTCTAAAGAACGCGAGCGACAGTCCCCCAAATTGTCATAGTTAAAAAGTTAACAGAGAAATTTAAACCGCAGATTGACAAAATAACGTTCAGCGGGTGAGGGGAGGCAACTGCCCAAGACGGCCCTTCCCTCTCTTTCCCACATAACAACACGACAACAATGCGAGATAAAAAAGATAACGTTATAAAATGCAGTAGTAGAATGTTGCCTGGAAAACATACTAAGAATCATCCGATGTTGATATATTATGTTGATATATTATGTTGATATATTATTTTCGAGAAAAAAGAATAAAGGAAGAAAAGCAAAGCATATTTTTTATATAAATGTTCACAAAAAGTATTTTCAGTAAAACCAATGGTCAATGTAATATGAAGAATAAATAATCGAAGAATTCTTCTGATGACCGAACAACACTGATAATAAACTCATACGCTACGCGTATTCGTGAATTGATGCGTTGTTCGGTCAGTCGTTGTATATATTGTTCTATACATGTATTTGAATTCCTCGTGAAACAATTCCGAATATGGATTGTGCAAAATAAATATCACGTATAAATATAGTTGCGCTTAATTTTACTGGAAGTTTTAAATCTCCAAGTTTCTAAAGGCAAGTTGTATCAATATACATTTAGCACAATCTGAGACTACTAAGTAATTGTACTACTGTGTTATAGTAGTCTCAGGCACAATGTAGTTTTAAAAGGATAACCACGTCAATATTAATATCAACTCAAAGTTGAGTTGCTACCTTTAATTCTGAAATTTACAGAATTAATCCGTTTAAATGTTACCATAATTAACGTTACAAAGATCATAGTAATATGGAAATCCGTTTTGATATTTGCATATGTATTAAAACTATGAAATCGAAAAATATTTGTCCGATGGTAGCAATAGATAGGTTTCGATTGGCTCAATTTGAGCAAGAGTTACTTCCCTTTTATCGCCATGTCGAAGATGTAAGTGCACAAACTCCTTTACAAGTCAGCCAAATTCAACTTGTTATACTGACTGCTAGATTTTAGAAAAAAAGTTGCTTCCTGAACAATTTTATCGTCTTTAAGCCCTGCTTGATTCATCACTACGATCTTTTAACAGACTTGTTTGTAACGCATGTTTCAATTTGATTAGTCAAATAGGACAATCAACCATTTACCCCTCCAAGATGGCGGCCGAGGGAAATAACTCAAACTCAAATTACGTCATATCGAAACCTTTTCAAAGATTTTACAATAATAGCCTGTGTGTCTTAGTAAATTTTACCATGAACCAACATATTTGAATGAATTACGATCTTCATATATGATAGCACATTACCAGATGCTAAAATGTTTGGATAAAGTTTCTATAGTTAGTCTTTCATTTCGTAGGGGCGATAGTTATTCTTATTTGTCCCTGTTTGACTTCTTTCATTAATGAGTATGAAGCTTACCAACATTATAAATTTCAAACTTATCATAGTCCCATTTTATTCAATATAAATTGATCATAGTGTGTACGTTTTGTTTGTGTTTGTGGGGTTCGTGTTTCTCAGTCTTTAGTTTTCTATGTTGTGTTTTGTGTGTGTCCTTTAGTTGTTTTTCGTTTTTTGCTTTGGCATTGTCGCTTCGTATTTAACTTATGGATTTGACTATCCCTTTGGTATCTTCCGCCTAGCTCTCTATATTTACATAATGTTTCTTCGTCGTTTGATGTTTATTATATGTCTATCACAGTTTGTATTGAGATATGTCTCATTGCCTTACACCCACACACACGTCCTTTTATTCATCTTTAGAATATAATTATATAACAATTTACAGATCAAAACATATGTTACAAATTTTCAAATCTTCCAATTACCGTAAAAATAATATACAATTACTGTCTTTTGTTTCGGTAATATGTGTGGTTTTATTGACTTTTGAAAAACTCATATTCACTTCGGCCAACGTCCAAATTGGATATTAATTTTTCAAAAGTCAATTAAACCACATATTTACCGAAACAAAAGACCGCAATTGTTTTATTCCGTATTCCGAGAGAGAACATGTATGAAATGACCATTATTTACCAAAACCAATATACTTTTTTCCGCGGGTGAATATGCTGTTTTATTCAAAATCTTATTCATATAGAAAATTCTACTAAAGTTCTATCAATATGAAATAAACGTTTTTATTTTT
The DNA here is from genome assembly GCF_021869535.1 of Mytilus californianus. Taxonomy (NCBI): domain Eukaryota; kingdom Metazoa; phylum Mollusca; class Bivalvia; order Mytilida; family Mytilidae; genus Mytilus; species Mytilus californianus. Next base: position 111,192,594 of record NW_026262734.1, on the reverse strand, counting down.
TTATTTAAGAATATGCATTTAAAAAAATGTAGAATCATATGCGGGATATTACTTGTATCTTCATATAAAACAAAGACATCATTGATGATGAATTCATCTTCGATGAAAGAGAAAAAAAAGAATATAAAGACTAGTTCTTATAGAACTTTTAATGGTGACGATATATTTTTTTTTCTAAAACTTTCCTAAATATAAGGTCAAAGAAAAACAAAATAAAGTTATTTCATGCAACTGAATTAAACTGCTATTTTTTTATAGAAATAATGGCGTTTAATTTATAATTAATGTAGGAATCATTCTTTGACCACCAAAACAATTAATTATCGATAGCCATGGATAAATTATTATAAATGAATTTTTTTTAATTAATTGCGTCCGAAATAGCGTAATTCTGGATTAACCTTCAACCGTAAAGCTCAAAGTAAAAATTTGAAAGATGTATAAATAATTGAAAATGGGTTCAAATGGGACTTAAAAGATTATCCAATCAATCTCACCTCAATTTTGTCTGGGGAAGATGGATACTAAGTTTCTTAACCATTTTTACATTTATCACTGGCGAATTTAAGAAATGTTATGTTATAAACCTTTAAAGTACTAATATACTGACCAATGAGCTGGTGATACCCCCAAGGAACTAGCAGTGTACCATCATGGGTATCGATCCAGTCTTAGTAAATCAATTTTATCAATATAACAGAGCTATAAACAACTGTCATACAAGTGGGAGGTTTAGCTAGCCCATCATTTTCATCGGAAAATGCCCGTACCTAGTCAGGAATATGGCAGTTGTTTTTCACTTGTTCCGTTGATTTTATATTCAATTTGTTTGTTTTTATAGTGATTAAGATTATAACACAATGTTGACTGCTATACCCCTACTTGTGACATTTTTACATATTATGTCTGTTTGATTTGTTCACACATCGTTGTAAATATAATGGAATTTTATGCGACTGTCATACAAGTGAGACGTTTAGCTAGCTATAAAACCAGGTTTAATCCACCATTTTCTACATAAGAAAATGCCTGTACCAAGTCAGGAATATGACAGTTGTTATCCATTCGTTTGATGTGTTTTAGCTTTTGATTACGGACCTTTCGTTTTGAATTTTCCTCGGAGTTCGGTATTTTTGTTATTCTACTTTTTTTTATAGCTTTTAATTTTGTCAGTTTTTATGGACGTCCCCTTTTTGAATTTGCCTTGAAGTTCAGTAGTTTTGTTATACTTTTTTTTCCAATAAACTCATCAAAGATACCATGCTTACAATTTTGTACGGTAAACACAGGTTTTGTCTACAAATAAAGTACGAAGTTGAAAAGCAAATAGAACCCAAAATATCCAATGTATTCTATAAAATTTAATAAAACGATGTGGTTTTTAAGTAATATCTAGATCAATTGAACAGTAATCCCTGTCAACTTCTCAACTCTTTGTGCCAGTAATAAGTGAATAGTTGATGTTTGCAAATTGTTAAAACATGTGAACCGGACTTCAAGCATCAAATGCAAGATGAAGTCGTCCTTACATACGATTTAGGATTGTCTCTTTAACTTAACTTACAAAAACAGTAATTTCCGTGTAAAATAAACATTAAGCTTACCATGTTGTAACAGCATTCGGAAATATGACGTCTATTAGTATGTATATCTTAGTGGAAAATGAAAATTCTCACGTCTCTTTGACTTTCACCTTCATCACATATAATCACACAATTTTAGCAATAATTGGAGAAATATCATAACAAGCTATACATCGTTAACCTTACAATTATATTTTAACAAAACGTTGTGATTTATTACTTACATTGCATATCTAAATGTACTTTTAATAATAAAAGAAAAAATATTAACCCTACCATACATATTGTAACAGTATTCGAAAATATGTGGTGTATGAAAGATTTGTATATCTTTAGAAAATGTCTGTCACTTTTATCAATTATTATTGCACAATTTGAGCTATAAGTACTTTTTCAACAAAGTGTTGTGATTAATTACGAACAGACAACAAAGTGTGCTTTCAATAGTATTTTCCACCAAAGGTTTTGGTTACAACAATTATTCTACACTGTATGGTTTTGTCACTTTATATTCAATAATAAATATACAAATATCTTGAAAAAGCTAATTTAAACTTATGCCCATGACGTGTTTTGATACAATAAAATAATTCAAAACCTTTTTTAGAACGGTGGTGATAGGTCATTTAGATTCAAATAAACAAATAAGAATTGATTAAGTATCACCAATATCTAATGTAAAAAGCCTTCTTTGTTTTTGTTGGCTTATATCGGATTGCTATAAAAATGGAATGTTCTTAAAAATATTAAAAATTTTCAGGATATTAAGATACTATAACAGCATACACTGATTAATTATCACCAATCTTTAATGTAATAAAAGGCTTTCTTTATCGTTAATGGCTTATGTTGGATGGCTGTTAAAATGGATTTTTTTGCTCAAACATATTAAAAATTTACAGGATATTAACATACTATACAGACTGAAACTTGTAGACGTTTGTCATCGCAAATTATTTATAAGGGATCTGGATGAGGATCTTCATTTTTGTTTTCTACATTGTTTTGTTTATATATATGTTTTGTACATTATTCTCCGTTAAGTTTCAGCACCTCATTATCGTGAAGTCTGTTTTTGTAAATTTTTCAGTATTTCTTTTTTTTTTTTGCCCCTATATTTTGGCCAATGTTCCCTATTCTGTAACCCACATTCAGACCATGAAATAATTTACAATAGAAAAGAGACAAACTTCATAATACCTGTTGCATGTGTTGTTGTGTGTCTGTTGATTGATCAATGCTTGTTTCCGGGGTTTTACACTTGCAAACATGTCCTTGTTATTTTTACATAGGAGAGATTTTATGAACACATCATGAAAGCAGCCTTGCTTCAAGTTTGCACCAAGCTATTGAAAAGGGGGTATTGAACGTTTATTTTTTTATATTTTCGTGGGTTTCACGACCAGTTTGAACTGAAAGAAAAAATAACAATAAGATACATAGACATTCAAAAGGCCTTTATGTTAATTGTATTTTAAAAAAAAGTAGAATAACAAAAATACCGAACTCCAATGAAAATTCAAAACGGAAAGTCAAAAGCTTAAACACATCAAACGAATGGAAAACAACTGTTTTATTCCTGACATGGTACAGACATTTCACTATGTAGAAAATTGTGGATTAAACCTGGTTTTATAGCTAGCTAAATCACTCACTTGTATCAAAGTCGCATAGAATTCCATTATATTGACAACAATGTGTGAGCAAAACAAACAGGCATAATAGGTAAAAATGTAAAAAATTGAGGTACAGCAGTCAACATTGTGTTATAATCTTAATCATTATAAAAACAAATAACTTTATCAACAAAGAAAACGAAATTGGCATATAGACACTCTATGGATAAAGAATATAAGCAAAAATGAAAACAGGAATATAAAAATTTACCATGGCACAATAACACAATGGCGGGATGTATGAACATCGAGCCACGTCAAAAGTATATAATCAAAAATGGACTAATCAGTAAAGATTGAAGATAAACATAGAAAAATAAGAAAGAACACTATAAAACGTAATTGATAAACAACGTCAGTACCTAGAATCAATATTTTTATATTAAAGGACATAAAATACGATCATTTGATCAATTTAATCAAATGATATCTTTGAAACCTTGTAGCCACGTAAGACATTCACGAATAAAGATAACTTTGAGCATTTGAAGAGTGAACAGTGTTTCCTAAAGATTTTATAAGTTTAGGACATTTATCCATTTTAGAGTTTCTTGATACTATCTTGAGAATTGCAAATCATAACAGAATAATCAAACACAGATGTCAAGTAACACAGCAAAGGTAATAAGCACATTGTATCAAGTTTTGGGAAATGTAATTTTTGGATATTTGACATTTTCTCCTTTATTTTTACAAATGTTTTGTTCACACTGGCATAAAAGTACAGCTGTTAATCCCTTATGTAATGGGAATGATGTAACATTTCCTTTTTGTAGACTTTCATTGACCCAAGAATCATTCATACCTTCAACTATACGACTGTGGAATAACCTTAACGTGGTTACACGCGACATTGAATGAATGAATGAATGAATGAGTTTATTTGCAAAAAGCATATACATGAGACGATAATCAAAACATATTTTACAAATATGACACAACGATAAACAGCAGAAACAACATGATATCCCATTAGATAATTACATAGTTTTATAGTCAGAGTATTATTGGCAGCTTTTAACAATTGATCTAGTTTATAAATATTCTTCCAAAAAAAACAGTTGTATTTTGGTAAATAATGTGACCTTACAGGTCTGTTGACAGGACAAACTACAAAAAAATGATATTCGTCTTCAACAACTTTCATATTACAACAAAGACATAATCATATTAATCTTGGAGTATTGGTATATCTACCAACTTCGATATTTGATTGAAGTGTCCCACTACGTAGATTTGTAAGTAGTCGAACATCACAAAAGAAATTAGTATAATTTTCAAGACAAAATTCAGTCTTAATTCTTCTATACATACAACGTTTTTCATACTCATATAAAGTTGCTGACCACTCTTGTAAAAATTGATCAGAAATACGTTTTTTAACAATATCAAAAACTACATTAGCTACATCTTTTGAAATCCATTAATGTTCAAGCCAACAAATAGCGCAATCCTCCATCTTGACATGCATCGGCGAAAAGCACACAATTAAATCGAAAAAAGTGAAAACGTGTCTGTGGCAAAAATGGACCGAACATCCAAATTTTATATTCTAAGAGATAAGGAAAGGATTGCTTTGGATAACTTGGTGAACAGAGTCTTCTAATAGTAAGAACTTCTATGATATTATTGAGGGAAGCCAAAATTTACCATACAAGGAAAACTGTGACATATTATAGGAAGGCTTTTAATTAATTTAAAAAATCAAACGATTCCTCGCAGTATAATCAAGTAATATATAAGCAAACAAAGTCGTTGTGTCCAAAGAATTCCATTTAATATTTTTTTCTAATTATTTTCTTTTTTATCGTATTTTGTTTTTTCTTCCACATTGAGTGTAATTGGCTCTTTTTACCTAACTCTTTAATGTAGATCAACTTAAATTTGCATGCTTTGTACATGTTGTATACTTATTGTAATTATTATATTATTTAGAGGAAAGTATATTATAAGATGAGAAAACGTCTGTCTGATCCTGTTGGTCTCTTTCAGCAAATAAATAATAAGAGAAATAACTAGTCACCCCAACAAGTATTCCCTGATACATGTATCTAGTTCATAATGATAAAACAAGTATGTCATTCATGATTAAAAACTTTAAAAGAATTTAAAGGCAAATTAGAATTAGGATTTATCTTCCAAATTCATTATCTTAGTTTTTATTAAGCAGCTATTTCGTTTTTGGATTTGTTTATATAATATGTTTATAAATAAAAGGAGATGATGGACTCCGTTGATAAGACGTGGGTAGGAAAAGTAAGAATACCCTAAGACCGGGAATGAATTCACAAGATCCGGATATTCAACAGTTCCTTTGCTGGTGATAAGGCATCATTCAATTGCATATTTATGCATGTGTTTTGTAATCCTGCGCATTACCAAATTCACATACCATACATGTTGTGAGGAAATTATAAAAAAAACTACTAGTATTGAAGATCTCCCATCAACAACTATTCTTTGAATAACAAAAACATAAAAGACGACAAATATTGTAGAGTTTCCTGACTACTTTAGGCAGCTAAATATATATGTTGCATGGATAAACTAGTTTTTTGTGATATTTGTTTATCTCAACCCCATCAGTGGCCTACCCAGTGTAAAAAATAACACATAATAAAAACGAGTGTAGCAAAAAAAAACTCTCAACTTGATATAGTATATAAAAAGGATAACACAAACACACGAACAAGTATAAAACATTTAGGGATTGAATGGTTTTTTTATAGTTGTATTGGGTTATAAAAGCGTTGACAGAATCACGTTTCTGTTCGTTATATAAAATGTGCTTCGATCAACTCTTTTACATCTCAATGAAATTATATAAAAAAGAAAAAAACAAGATGCAATTCCTAATTAAATTCTTGAAGGTTGAATCGCACTTCGACAATATATCTCTATATTTTTTTTATCATTTGGTAACGGTTTTGACAAATTTATAATATTTCCATCCACTTGTTGTAGGAACAACATAGACGGTACCACCTTTTTTGCACCAGATGCGCATTTCGACAATCAATGTCTCTTCAGTGATGCTCGAGGCCAAAATATTTGAAAATCCAAAGCTAATTAAAAATTTGAATAGCTATAAACAGTAGCTTATTTTTAGAAATAAGAACAAAACATTCGTTTAAATTTAATACTTCCTGAAAACACGAACCAAGTGAGAAAAGCAGACTACATATGAAAGAGCTATGGAACATCAACATCGAGAACAAAAAATCTTAACACAGAGGAAGGAATAAATAGTCATGTTTATAATAAATGTTAGTATTGTCATTAGCATGAAAAATTCTTATATCGAGGTTCAAAAGACTAATTGTTGATTAAGTACATTGTAATACTCTTTTTTTTTCTCAAAAAGATCATCGGAAAGTATCAAGACCTAATAGATAAGTATTCATTGTATACTGCAAAAATAATACAAGATGGTCTTCAGTAATAGATTCTATGTGCTGAAGTAATGTATCTTTTTATTTACTTTACAGTTTTTCTTTATTTGTCTTCGTGTCATTATATTTCTTCGCTATCGTGTTTTTGACCTTGGAAGTTCCTGGTATATGTGTGCGGTTCGGAAGCAAGGGTTTCTACGTTGTTATTCCATTTTGTTTACCCTCGTATTTATATTTTACATAATTGTGCTTTATCACAAAAGTGTATTTTATATATAGTATGCACTATCAACTAAAAATATTTTTTGTTGACGTCATTGTCAAATTTACTATCAACAATTATTATGTAGGCTTCTTTGTAAAAATCTATTTGTATATATGTATGAATTTTTTTGTCAGTAGTGTTACATGTCTGTAATGTATGTTTACAAAGTTTTGGCTGCTGGATCCGTATTGTTTTCACATTAACCTATTATGGCCGTTTTGTCTTGCTAACCGAATTTCTAAATATAACGGAACTATAAACAACTGTCATACATGTGGAACGCTTACCTAACTATAAAACCAGGTTTAATCCACAATTTTTGTCGGGAAACGACTGTGCCAAGTCAGGAATATGACGGTTGTTTATCATTCAATTCGTTGGTTGATAACGTTTGATTTTTGTCAGATTTTATGGAAATCCCCTTTTTGAATTCACCGTGGAGTTCGGAACTTTTGTTTTGCTTTTATTAGGTAACACTGAGGTTGTTAGTTCGAGACCCGCACGTGTAATGTGCGATCGACTTCCTGTTTTGATAGGGTAATTTCATAGTATATTCCGATTAAATCAAATGAAAAAGATCCAGGGGTTGCCTATAAAAGAGGACAATTATTTTCTTTACCTATTTTGTAATCAGATATACAAATATGCGGAAAACTGTATGCTTTAAAACATGGCAGCCTCTGTAAACTTGGTAAAGCGCAAGACCAAGGAGAGGTGAAAGTAACAAAAGGGATTATGAAACTTATAAGTCGAGAACAAACTGAGCTGGCATGTCAGTTAACTGCTAGTAGTCTGTTGTTATTTATGTATTATTGTCATTTTGTTTATTTTCTTTGGTTACATCTTCTGACATCAGACTCGGACTTCTCTTGAACTGAATTTTAATGTGCGTATTGTTATGCGTTTACTTTTCTACATTGGCTAGAGGTATAGGGGGAGGGTTGAGATCTCATAAACATGTTTAACCCCGCCGCATTTTTGCGCCTGTCCCAAGTCAGGAGCCTCTAGCCTTTGTTAGTCTTGTATTATTTTTAATTTTAGTTTCTTGTGTACAATTTGGAGTTTAGTATGGCGTTCATTATCACTAGTATATATATTTGTTTAGGGGCCAGCTGAAGGACGCCTCCGGGTGCGGGAATTTCTCGCTGCATTGAAGACCTGTTGGTGACCTTCTGCTGTTGTCTGTTCTATGGTCGGGTTGTTGTCTCTTTGACACATTCCCCATTTCCATTCTCAATTTTATTGACATTGCCATGGCGAGAAAAAAAAAGAAATACTACGACAAGACAAACAAAACTACTCAAAACTCAACATGGAACTTAAGATTGCGCAACACGAACCCTGTACCACGTCAGGAGTATACGATTGTTTTGCACTCCTTCCATTGGTTGATAACGTTTGATTTTGTAAGATTTTATGGAGTACCCTTTTTTGAATTTACCGTTCAGTTAGGTATTTTTGTTATACTTTTATTATGTAACACTGAAGTTGTTAGTTGGAAACTCGCACGTGTAAGGTACGTTCAACTACAATCTCAATTTACAAGGATAGTTTTCGTTGCCTGCAATTGTCCATAATATCTATTAATATATCAATTTGGAAAACATGCAAATTTTAAAAAAACGTCACTGGTAGTCAATGTTTATGCAAAGAGATATTTCAAACACATTTTTACAAGATAGATATGCATTGTTTGGTTTTTCTCGAAAGTCTTTTTGTCAACTGCCAACAGGTGAAATTGGTCAGTTCGTGTTAGTCTCCGAATATTAAGTCCATTGTTTCAAGATAAAAAAATGACAAATCAATCAACAGTAGTATACCGCTGTTCAATAGTCATAAATCGATTAAGCGAAAACAAATCCGGGTCACAAACCAAAACCGACATAAACACATCAACTATCAGAGGAAAACAACGGAACAACAGAAATACTGAACTGCTACAAAAACAAACACCAACATACATAGAAACTATATTTGATAACAACTGCGACTTGACAAGATACACAAGCTTTTCTAATAATGTGCAAATATATTAAATCATATTTGAAGTTTTTCCTAGAAATGAGGTCATGGTGTGTCTTTATAGGACGTACTCCTTTGTTAGGATTAGCTTATACCAATGTGTATCGGTTCCAAAACAGTAGAATCAAACGTAAACCTTCTATTCTATAAGTCCCATTGAGATCGTCATGTTTGACTGTAGAGATAAATGCGTTTGATTTTTAGTACTTATTATATGGTATGAAAGGAGAGAATTGAAAAAAGGGTTTTATTATAGAAAATAAATATATGAACAGAACTGTCCTGTATTTACACGTTATCATCAATGTCGTCTTTTACGAAAACATTGTTCCACAAAATAAGTCACTCTGATCTACAAAGCACTGAGTTCATCAGCGAAATCTTCCAAATGATCAAAATTATCTGCCAGGTCTCTGATGACTTTTAAATGCAATGATAATAATTTATTCCATTGTTTTTCAGTTAGTGTGACCCCCTTATCTGTGAGTAATGGTATCTCTCCGGGTTGTTCTGCTGGTGTGCTGTAATCACGGATGTCTACTACCACTTGTTGACTCCAGGAAATGAATTCGGATTTAACAATGACCTTTTTGTTTTTGGAAATATCGAAATCTGTTTTAGCAGCAACTGTAAAATATATAAGTACAGCGTATTTTATCTAATATTCAACATTGGTTATTTCAGAATATTTTCCGGTTACCATATTTAGATTAAATGAAATACGGTAACAGTGTTACCTGTGAAAAAAAGACAAAGTATTATTTTCGTTATCTGTTTTGTATCAGAAACTAGTGTACAAATTTGCGGGAAATCGCATGCTTACAAGCTGGCTACCTATGTATATATAAATGGTAACGCGCAATTACAAATGTAGTAATAAAAGTTGACGATTTTGAATTTACTTGTGCATTGTTTTAAAATTAGTTTTTCTTGATCATTGTTTTTATCATTTTCATAATGTAGTTTGTCCTGTATATTATCAGAATAAGGTTTCTATGTTAAATACTAAGAATATTGACTGGATAGAAATATCATCACATGGCCTTATTTCGTCCGACAAAACTATGCCGAAGGTCGTCTATGCAAAAAATGCATAAATGCACATCCTTATCTTGTCGGAATAAGAATAATATTGAATATGATGTCCCGTTTGGGACAGTCAAGCTCTCTGCACTAGCAAACCACTTTTTCATGCAGAGTCCAACAATTTCGGTCTCTTTTCCATATACATTTTAGCAACATGTATGCCAAATTTCGCGCTTTTATTCTCCACTAAACGACTTTTTGTTTTTTTAAGAAATGTTAAGTTTATTCTCAACCATGAATATGCATAAATATATGAATATGATCTTAAGATGTGATATCTATAGCATCTATCTTGGTCATTTGATCATCAATACCCTCAGTTATTTTTCTAAAATAACCTAAAATGAGCACCTTGTTTGTCTTTCTTCATCTGTTTCAAACCTTTTCCTTCTGTGTCTTCTTTAATTTGTTTGATTGCGTTTGAAATAGAAACTCTCTTACTGATTAGTGTACGGTATTGACCAACGGTAAGGTATATTCCCTTCATCCCAGGTTTAAGGATTCTACTCGGTGCTTTTGCATAGAAATGTATTATACCAACTAGGACACTGTCTTTCTGTTTACTAATATAAATGTGTAAAAAGTCCTCTATTTCATACGTGTGCTCTCCACCTGTATATATCGTTGGCTCAAATGGACTGTTTGTCCTATTTGTAATAGGTGGCTCCAGATGTGATTCTTCGTAGTGGTCTGGTATTTGGTAAGCGTGTTTTTCGGCTGCTTATTCCTTTTCAGATTGTGTCTTAGTTTTCGGTTTCTTCGTGTGTGGCTTCCATTCTGATTCATCGTCATCTACAGTTCGTTTTCCCTTCTTTTTTTCCGGTTTCTCCATTTTCAATGCAAACGCGAGCTTTTCGCGTGCTTTTTTTATCCTTTCTTGGTCGGTATCTTTTAAATCCTTGAAGCCAACGAAGGCTGACGATGTTTCCGTGTTATCTTTTAATTGTTTACGAAACAAACATGAAATGAAAATCAGCAGTATATTCAATTTTAATAGCGTTCTTTGGAATAGTTTGTGAGCATGCCTTACAACTTCCTATACTTGACTTAGAGTGTTCACAACAATAATAAATGTTTCACTTGATTGCTGACAGGTCACATGAACCAGTTTTAATTGTAAATAAAACATGTATTATCCTCCAAAATGATAAAATGCATATGCATATCAACCCGTCGAGTTGTACTGTATGTCTGATATATATATATATATTATATCACCAGATAAATGGTTTGAAATGCACATCTAGTGGTTGATACCAGTGTTTTACTTCCGCGAGTCTACTTCCGCGTTAAGAAATACCCGACTAAAAATAATATCCATATCTATCGTAAGTCAGTTATCTATTTCACATGCGGCGAAGGAGAGGGTCTAGATTGGTACTTCTTTTCTGGTTCTTTTTAGGCAATTTTTCTCTTTTATTTGTTCTTTTTGTCCATCATTCTCTATTCTTCATATTATCAACATCCCCTTATTCTCTATTCTATTTTTGTTGCTGCCTATTTTGTTCTATTCTTTATATCATTTGTACCTTAACAATGTTTATTCTGCAGTTTGTGCCCATTCTCTATTCTGTAAACCCAAACTTTACCCTCGTAGGAGAAGACTGATAAATGGGGGTAGGGGGCACACTTTTGAAAAAATTAGTAAATGTACCTTCTTGTCAAACATTTCAAGAAAGCAATACATTAATTTTACTTTGTGCTATGTACATGTATCGATAAGTTAAGCAGTATTCAACTGACTTTTATATTTTTCCCTAACCAAGATGTTTTACCCCGCCTCGTTGTGCATGTTCCTGTTCCAAATCAGGAGCCCGTTATGTAATAGTGGTTGTTGTTTGTTGCTTTATATCATATTTGTTTTTCTTTTATAATTATTTGATTTGTACATAAACCAGACAGTTACTTTTCTCGTTTGAATTGTTCTTGTTTGTTTATTCTATTCATTGAAGACCAAAAAGATTTACTGCCGGAGCAGAGTGTGTCACATGCAGACTATAAAAAGAACAGAACTGTTCAAGTTTTAACTAGTTGCAGCCCTCAAGCATCAATTGTGTTATTGTCTATTGTATTGGTGTGGATGACATGTCAGGCATCCATATTTAATAGTACCGCATATCACCTTCCACTTTTTACATATAACTCAGTGGTTATAGGAATCTAAGATGTAACCATGTATCATATTGTATGAAAGGAGAGAACTAAACAAAAGGTTTTATTTATTATAGAAAATAAAATAAATGAACAAAACTGTCCTGTATTTAGACGTTATCACTGATCAAAATCGTCTTTTAAGAAAACAATGTTCTACAAAACGAGTCACTCTGATATACTAAGCACTTAGTTCATCAGCGAAATCTTCCGAATAACCAAAGTTATCTGCCAAGTCTCTGATGACGGTTAAATGCAATGATAATAATTTATTCCATTGTTCTTCAGTGAGGGTTATCCCCTTATCTGTGGGTAATGGTATCTCTCCAGATTGTTCTACTGTGCTGTACTCGCGGATGTCTACTACCACTTGTTGACTCCCGGAAATGAATTCGGATTTTACAATGATTCTTCTGTTTTCGGAAATGTCGAAATCTGTTTTAGCAACTACTGTAAAATATATACATACAGCGTATTTAAGTTAGAATCCAACATTACAGATTTGTTTGGCCAGCGTCAACAATAATATATTTCTTACTTATAAATATTTCAATAGAATAATATCAGAAAAATTACCGATTAAATTAAATGAAATACTATTCATGTGTTGCCATAAGAGAGGACAAAGTCCGTATTATTTTCATTACCTATTTTGTAATCAGATATACAAATATGCGGGGAATCGTATGCTTTACAACATGACAATCTCCGTAAACATGGTAAATTTCAAGTCCAAAGAGAGGCGAAAGATACCAAAGGGATATTCAAACTCATAAGTCAAAAACAAACTGACAATACCATGGCAAATAAAACCGAAAAACGACGAAAAGAAAAACAACAGTACACAAAACACAACATCGAATACTAAAGATTGCGCAAAACATACCCCACCATAAACCGGGGGTGGTCTCAATTGCTCCGGAAGGGTAAGCAGCTCCTGCTCCACATGTGCATGGCACCCGTTGTGTTGCTCATGTTAGTACAAACGCGGTGAGGAGTCTAATTCGGTATTTCACATTCGAGGACACTTGGAACATATCCGTCGTCATCTCTGAAACAGATATTTCATGACAGTCAACCAACTCGTGATGGTGTCCGTAAAATTTTCGAAAGGATGATGTCAACGTCACCACTTGAGACTCACCGTTCAATAGCATCCTTGTAAACAGCAACCCTCTATCAAGGAAATAATGATAGGAAATAAAAGCTCTGGAATATCGTATCAACTTGGAGATATGTACTCCATATGCAGGCGCTGCTGGGACGTTGCTACAGAGAAATGGAAATTTCACAATTGGGAAGCTGACATCTTCTCTTTTGTCATATTTTTTTTGTTCTCTACCTACCCTCATTGTCAATTTCTAGATGTAAGTCAAGATATGAGGCAGACTTAACTGTATCTGTTGTATCCTTTATTTCACCTTTTACCCCATTTTTTTATGCCTTTTTAATTTATGTAATGTTTAGTTTATTTTCATCCTTGAATATGTATCGAACGCAAAGCAAACAATACTCAATCAACGTTCTACATGATCATTGTAATACCTAGAAATCCTCTTTACCACGGGTGTCATTCGGTATATCGATAAAAAATGATCGTGAAAGAATTACTAACGGCGGTCAAGAACTGCGATCGGATCGTGAATGCAATTAAGTGTAATTCTACTTCAAAATCTGTGAAAAATCTGCTGTATTTTCAAAAGTAATTTTGTCAAAATGATTCAACTTCCTTAATAATAATATGCACTAAGTTAAAGAAAAAATGTAGTACTTTTTAAGAAAACACGATTAAGAAAAAATCACGTTTTGTATCTAGAATGGTCACATTCCAATATATCATGATATGTTTTAAACTTAATCTTTACTGAGTCAGATGGTCAAGCTAGATAAAAGTATGTTATTACTTGAAAAATTTCATATTGTTTTTGAATAAAGTATAATTTTGTTGATTTATAATCTATTTCATAAATAATACAAAATGGTCTTGATTTATAGATTCTAGTTGCTAACTCTGAGTAGCATTTTATCTACTTGACAGTTTTAACTTTATTTGTATGTGTACTATTATGTTCCATTTTATCGTAAGGCTCTTGACGTTGTTCGGTATATGGGCATTTAGGTTTCAGGTTTTTGGCTTTTGGCGTTCCTTACGCGGTTGAGTCTAGAGATGCGATTCGGAAACATGATGTTTTATAGGTTTGTTTTCATTTTGTATACCCTTGTTTTTATATTTTTCCTGTTTTTGTATTTTATCGGATAAGTGTACATGTCATTATGTAAGGAGCTCCTTAAGGAGCCCTATAAGTCCTATGTAATATAAATATTTTCGTTAGTCGGAGATTTAGTCTGGTGCGCACGACCTTGAAACTCGTGCGCACGACATTTAAAAACTGGTTCGCGCAACTTTCAAAAACTGGTGCACACGACTTTCAAACGAGTGCACACGACTTTCAAACTGGTGCAGACGACTTTCAATTAACTGGTGCTCACGACTTTTAAATTGGTGTTTTAAAGTCGTGTGCACCAGTTCTTGGAAGTCATGCGCACCATTTTGAAAGTATTGCGCACCAGTTTGAAAGTCGTGCGTACCATTTTGAAAGTATTGCGCGTCAATTTGAAAGTCATGCGCACAAACTTGAAAGTCGCACGCGAGAGTTTCAAAGTCGTTTGCACGATTTTTAAACTGGTGCGCACCAGATTAAATCTACGGCAAATGAAAATATTTATATTTACATGACACTTTAATAAGCGGCTCCGTACTCATGCTTTACTATACTGACTGTATTATCAATATACTGACTGTATTATCAACTACAAAAACCTTTTTTTTCTGGCGTCTTTGTTTGATTGATCTGTGTTTGTGTGCATCAACGTTAAATTCAGTTGTATTGTATGTCTGGGATGTATGTTTACACAGTTCTGGCTCGGCTGGATCCCAGATATGGCCACGTTAACTTATTCTGTTTGTTTGGGTTGCTCACCCAATTTGGCAATATTACGGAACATTAAACAACTGTCATACAAGTGTGCGTATTAGGCAGCTAGAAAATAAAATCTAACCCACCATTTTCTTAGGAAAATGCCTGTGCCAAGTCAGGAATATGACAGTTGTTTTCCTTCGGGTTTTTTTAAACAATGCCTTTTTTTTACAATGTTAACAAAATTCAACAAGGATCTTTGTTTTATAGATATGACTGTGCATACAAATTAATGAAAATCAGATGAGACAGTCTTAACTTTTCAAACGACATAAAACTTATGCAGGACGGACAGATGGACTTACATTGATACAAGAAAACGATGGTGTTTGTATAAATAATCAGATCCAATGGCACTGAACAAGAAAACGGTGGAGTTTGTATAAATAATCAGATCCAATGGCACTGAACCATCATAGCCCTATTCACAAACAAAAGTGAAGTGGAATAAGTCTTGCAAGTCCAATCTTTTGTTATACCAATAACAAATATAAATTATCATTTGTTTAAAGAACGATCTTATCGTTTTCGTGGATTTTTTGCAATAACGAATAAACGGCAACAGATCTTTCACGTTCATCAAAATGCGGTATCCGATCTTTCACGATCCGAAATACCAAATCTTTACAAACATTACCATTTTGAAAAGTTTCTGATTAAACTAAATCAAAATAACTTTTTAAGAACTATTTTATACAGTTATATTTAACGATATTTTTAAGAGAAAAGTAGTTTATGCATTAAAAATTTGAAGAAAAAAAATCATGTTTGTTTACATTTTTAGTTCTTTGAAATTTCGATGAGCAATCTGCCTTTTGCAGTTTTAGTAAAAAACGATGTACTTTTAAGCTTTGATTTTTCTCGGATACTGAGCATAATGTTGAACCATTTTGACAGACCGTTTTATTTTTCAAATATTTGTCATTATAATTAATTAAATTAGATTATTTACTGACATTGCATGTGCCTTCTCGACAAGATTTCCTTCACGATCCTATACCAGATCTTTCACGATCCAATCACAATACTTGACCACCTTTACTTATTATTTCACGATCATTTTTCTCGATATACCGAATGACAGCCGTGTTTATATGTGATATCTACAACAGCTACCTAGACCATCTGATTATCAATGTCCTTTTAAAAGTCATATTTAAAAATAACTTAATATGAGCACCTTGTTTTCCTTTCTTTGTCTGTTTTGTTTTCTTCTTTTTGATTGCATCTTTTCCTTCTTTGTCTTCTTTGATTTGTTCGATTGCTTTTGAAATAGAAAGTTTCTCATCGATTAGTGTACGGTATTGATCGACTGTGAGTGATATTCCCTTTTTCCCGGGTCTAAGTTTCCCACCTGTTGCGGGTCTGTAGTATTCTCTTATACCAACAAGGACAATGTCTTTCCATCTACTGATATTAATGTATAAAAAATCCTGTATTTGATAAGTGTGTTTTCCAACTGTTAATTCTTTTTCCGAGTGTGTCGCAGTTTTCGACTTCTTCGTATGTGGCTTCCATTCTGATTCATCATCGTCTGCAGTTCGTTTTCCTTTCTTTGTTTCCGGATTTCCCGTTTTCAATGCCAACTTGAGCTTTTGGCGTGCTTTTCTTATCCTTTCTTGGTCGGTATCTGTCAAATCCTTGAAGCCAACAAAGACTGACGATGTTTCAGTGTCATCTTTTAGTTGTTTACGAAAAAAACATTTCTTGAAGAAGCAACTAAAATGAAACCAGATCGTTCCACAATGATCGAAATCAGGGGTAAATCCGATTTTAACAGCATTCTTTGGAATAGCTTTTGGGCATGCCTTACAACTCCCTATACTTGACCTAGCATATTCACAACAAATATAAACGTTGTCGTCCATTTTCAATCGATTGCTGACAGGTCACATGAATCAGTTTTAAGTGTAAATAAATCATGTATTATCATTCAAATGATAAATTTCTTATGTATATTTACCCTAGTTATATTTATTTCTGAAATATTTATTTTATATCACCAGATAAATGCTTAAAAAGGGGTCCTTCATTTCTGTATTTTTTAGGCAATTTTTCTCTCGTCTTTATACTTTTTGTCCACTGTTCTCTATTCTATATATTTCAGCACCCCATTGTTTAATTGAAGTCTGGAGCTGGCATGTCAGTTAACTGCTAGTAGTCTGTTGTTATTTATGTATTATTGTCATTTTGTTTATTTTCTTTGGTTACATCTTCTGACATCAGACTCGGACTTCTCTTGAACTGAATTTTAATGTGCGTATTGTTATGCGTTTACTTTTCTACATTGGCTAGAGGTATAGGGGGAGGGTTGAGATCTCATAAACATGTTTAACCCCGCCGCATTTTTGCGCCTGTCCCAAGTCAGGAGCCTCTAGCCTTTGTTAGTCTTGTATTATTTTTAATTTTAGTTTCTTGTGTACAATTTGGAGTTTAGTATGGCGTTCATTATCACTGAACTAGTATATATATTTGTTTAGGGGCCAGCTGAAGGACGCCTCCGGGTGCGGGAATTTCTCGCTGCATTGAAGACCTGTTGGTGGCCTTCTGCTGTTGTCTGTTCTGTGGTCGGGTTGTTGTCTCTTTGACACATTCCCCATTTCCATTCTCAATTTTATATGTAGAGGTGGGATACTAGTGTTTAACTTCCGCGTTAAGAAATACCCCCGGCTTAAAAATGCTATCCATGCAACCGCCAGTAATATATTTAACAATTATCAAGTACGCAAGGCTGAGCGTTTTGTTCTTCGTTTTCAGCTAGATGTTGTCAGTACCATGAATACATCAGATATCTACTTTCTATGCTTTTTTTTAGTTATATATCATACCTATGGCGTAGGAGAGGGTCTGGATAGGGGGTCCTTCATTTCTGTATTTTTTAGGCAATTTTTCTCTCGTCTTTATACTTTTTGTCCACTGTTCTCTATTCTATATATTTCAGCACCCCATTATTCTCTATTCTTTATATTTTTGGTCCTTTATTCTGCACTTTGTGCCCATTATTCTCAATTTTGTATACCCCATCCACACCCTCGTAAGAGTAGACTGTTAAGTGGGGATGGGGCACACTTTTGAAAAAGTTAGAATTTTCACTTTCATAACTTTATTTTTCTGCCAAAAAGGGGGAGGGCAAAAGCATAGTTTTGAAAGTCGGGGTAGGGGATTGCTCCCTTGTCCCGCCCGACTACTACGCCCCTTTGTATATATAATCCTCATCCTTATAGTAACCTATTAAAGGTCTCGAGGGACAAACTGGAATTAATTTAAATGAGAAAACCAGTTAAACTACAGCGATGAACGAAAATCAAATATGGCAGACATTCACCAACGACAATTACTGGAATATACTTAGGTTCCTGGCTTTGGACAGGCAAAAATGAATTTAGCGGGGTTTAACATGTTTTCATCGCTCAACCCTTCACTATTATGATCATTCGCGCCTATCTTTTCACTAATCATCGTATATTAAAAACTAAGCATACTCCAAGTGGATATACATGTTTTAACTTAAGAGCATATATTTGTTCTCTATTATCATTATTGTTCCAGTCGGTATACGCATTTTGTAAGCTAGTGTCTAATAATGAGAGTGTGAATGGAGTTTATAGAATAGATAAGAATGGCAAAAAAATATTGAATAGAGACAAATGAGCGAAACCAATAAAGAATAGAGAATACTAGGGTGCAAAAATATAAAGAATAACTGGAGAATAAAAGAATTAGGTAATACAATCACTGATTACAGACATGGACGATGTACATAACAAAGAAATCATCTATTACATCATGAACACAAAAAGTTGATAGTTAAATCATTTTCATGAGAATGTTACAAAGTTTTGTTCAACATTTCACATTTAGAAATGAACAGATAAAAAGGGAATATGGAAGCACTATATGTTTACAAAACGTTTTTGATTCGACAGGAAACAAATGAGCCGTATGAAAAATTAAAAAGAAAACAAAAATTATCTGCTGATCCTTTGTAATGAGATGATTTTCTCATTATTATGGGATAAAGTCATGATATTGATATATCATTTCAGAAAATAAGATTTTGAATTTTTGAATATAAGTTATTTTGTTCGTATATAACTTATAAAAAGAAGAAGATGTGTTATAATTGCCAATGAGACAACTTTCCACCAGAGACCAAATGATATAGAAGTTAACAACTATAGGTCACCGTACGGCCTTCAACAATGAGCCAAACTCATACTGCATAGTCAGCTATAAAATGCCCCTAAATGACAAATGTAAAACAATTCAAACGAGAAAACTAACGGCCTTATGTGTGTAAAAAACAATGAACGAAATACAAATATGATATACAGCAACAAACGACAACCACTGAATTACAGGCTCCTGACTTGGGACAGGCACATTCAGAATATGGCGGGGTTAAACATGTTAGCGGCCACCCAACCCTCCCCCTAACCTGGGACAGTGGTGTAGCAATACAACATATGAACAAACAATAAAAATCAGTTGAAAAGGGCTTAACTCATCAGATCGACACAAAGCAGAAAAACAAGTAACAAAAACACAGACCGGACGTGCCAGGGTATTTATACATCCCTAAGACAAATAAAATAATCTGATAGTACCTGCAGTTACTGACAGCTAGATCAAAGCCAATTACATATGATAAAAAGGCATGTATCTAAGACTAAAGTATCAATCAGTACACATCCAACATCCAACGGATTTAGTGGAAAGACGTCATTAATAACAGTCAGAGAGAAACGTGACCTTTTGCAATGCCAGAATACAGGTATCTACAGATTGTAGAACCGTGAATGTGCATATGTATATGTATATAACAATAATATTAGTTTGGTTTTAATTTACCTATACAAAAATCAATATTTATACTAATAAAAACAATATTTAAAGATCTAATTACAGAGTTGAATTGGTAACCTTTCAGAATAAGTTTATTTAAAGGACCGATTAGTTTACCCGGATCGTATATAAATTTCCGGGCTCGGAAAATAACTTCTCCGTAAAAAAACTCGTTTGAAATAAGTTTTCTTCAGGTACAGCTAATCTTATAAACCAAATCTTTGTATCTATGGAAGAATCTAGTGAGGTTATAAGTACATTTTATTTGTAATAGCGAAATCGAAACCCCTGACTTAATAATTTACCAGTAATCCAAAACGTCACCACAGACACGGGCATAGCGAACGAGTTGTTATATATAAACACCGTAAGATGGTGCCAAAGGAAAGTATCACCATCCAAAAATTTCAAACGAACATTTAATTGAATATAAAACCTTTGTTTGATAAGATTGTGTGGAAGTGTAGTGTAAAGAGTTGAAAAGTCAAAATCGTCAGCAGAATCAAAAGGACCATCAAAAGCACGTAATTTATCTAAAACATCCAAAGATTTTTTTTTCACTCCAAAAATAGTTAATTCCACTATTTTCATATGTTTAATTACAATAGTTAATGATAAGTTCTTTGATAGTAGTTGAGGAACTAGTTTAAGTTAAAAGCACTGAAACATTGGTTGTAGAACACTTACTAGAGGCCGAGATGAAACGACATTTTACGGGGGTTGTTACTGTTATTACTGGGGATATAAACATATAAATCAACATGAACATCTCCGAAAGGTAATATCTCATGGTCCTAAGTTCAGAGAACCCCAACACATCAATTGGAACCATAACTTCAAAATAATTATGGATTCCATTGAGGACTACGCCAGAGCATGGGCTAAACGAGAAGAAATTGAACTTGACACTTTGTCAGAATGGGTCAATACAATCAGGTCTCTGATAAAACATTGAATTTATAAGTTGAAAAACTGTGTGAATGATCGACCAAAGTCCGTTTTCAGAGACAAAGAAGCTGTGAAATGTCTGTCATCTCTTCACGATAAATATGTTGCTGTTCCTGACGACAAAGCTTCAAATAATATTGTCTTTGTATGTAAATCGTACTACTACGAGTGTCTTGTAAAAGAATTAGGAATAAATGAGCACTCAGGTAATCCCACATACAAGGACATATCATTTGACAAGGATGAGATTTTGGCGAATGATAAGTCCTTCGTGGTTTCAATGAACATTACCTTGAACAGCAAATCTGAGGACTTACCTTGTTTGTATTGGATACCTAAGCTTCACAAAATTCCATACAAACAACGGTATATTGCCGGCTCATCTGCATGTTCTACAAAGGAATTGTCCATTAAATTGACAAAAATTTTGTCCGCAGTGAAAAGGGTCATCAGAAATACCGTGAATCTGTTTACTTGCGTAGTGGTATTAACCATATGTGGATTCTAAAAAACTCTAAAGAACTTCTGGATAATTTCAAATCTCGATCTTTCTCTGAAATTGATTCTATCAAAACTTTTGATTTTTCAACCCTGTATACCACCATTCCCCATGTGAAATTGAAAAATCGTCTAAAAGAAATAATCCAAAATGCTTTTCAATATAAAAATGGTAGCATACGCTATAAATTTATTACCTTGAGATACCATACGGCATATTTTGTTAATAGTGAACAAAAAGGTAAAACATGCTACACAGAGGAACAAGTGATCAGTATGCTGGAGTTTCTTATTGACAACATAACATATTTGTTGAATTTGGAGGTAGACTTTTTCAACAACTTGTCGGCATTCCTATGGAAACGAACTGTGCGCCTCTCCTTGTCGACCTCTTCTTATTTTCATATGAGTCGGAGTTCCTTCAAAAACAAGAAGATCAAAGAAGCCAGATCATTTAATTTCACATTCAGATATATTGATGATGTTCTTTCCATTACATGTAACAATCCAAACTTTTCTGATTGGGTTCCATTAATATATCCCCCAGAACTAGAAATTAAAGAAACCAACAGATACGGCTTCCTCCGCCTCATTTTTAGACTTATACCTCGAATTTGACATAAGCGGTCATCTCAGTACCAGAATCTATGACAAACGAGACAATTTTAATTTTGAAATTATCAATTTCCCCCACCTTAGTAGCAATATACCAACTTCACCTGCATATGGGACATACATTTCCCAACTCATTTGGTATTCAAGAGCTTGCAGCTGCAACCCAGACTTTATAAAACGTCACCAGTGTCTGAGCAGAAATTTAAGTTGATGAATCAGGGTTATTGCAAAGAACGTCTCGTCCTTTTTCTAAAAACAAAAGGTCATCAGAAGATACCAAGACCTTGTTGATAAATATTCCGTATCAGCTTCACAAATAATACATGATGGTCTTGAAGTATAGATTCTAGGTACTGACGTTGTTTATCATCTTAATTACGTGTTATAGAGTTCTTTTATTTGTCTTTGTAAATTATTAACCTTTACTGTTTAGTCCATTTTTGGTTATATTAATATCCTTCTGGTGTGGCTCGGTACTTATGCATCCCGCCAATGTTTTGTTGTGCTGTGGTCATTTTTTGTATTCTTGTCTTTCATTTTTGCTTATGTGCTTTGTCTATATGCCATTTTGTTTTTCTGTGTTGACATATTTGTTTGCTTTTATAGTGATTAATATTATAACACAATGTTGACTGCTGTACCCCTATTTTTGACATTGTTACCTATTATGTCTGTTTGTTTTGTTCACACATTGTTGCCAATTTCATAATGGAATTTTATGCGACTGTCCAAGTGAGAGGTTTGGCTAGCTATAAAACCAGGTTTAATCCACCATTTTCTACATAAGGAAATGCCTGTACCAAGTCAGAAATAGGACAGTTGTTTTCCTTTCGTTTGATGTGTTTGAGCTTTTGATTTTGCCATTTGATAAGGGACTTTCCGATTTGAATTTTCCCATAGCCAGAAATTAGTAGTTCTTTTGCTAATTAATATTCATAATATGTAAATGAGAATTGTACCACGTGATAATAGTTTGAAGTGGACTGGCTTGATATCATTAAAATCTTTAAAACACGGATATTATAAGTTGCCCGTCACAGAGTCCTTGTTTATAATCACTCTGATATTTCCGTAAAGTTGTAAGGCGGTCAAAATCAAAACAATGAACGCGAATTTAGTGAATTTTTCGTGTTTTCGTGAGTTTATTCTTCTTGAAATAGAGGCATTTTAACTTTACGTGGGAACCTAGAGTTCAATGACTACACATGCAAGGTTTGGACTTGCTTATTCTTTGGACATTCAAGTTTCAAGTTTCACCCCGGCAACCTGTATTTCTAATGACCATGTTAGCCAATTTTCAACACGAAGTTTGCAAATTTGACATTTCAGCCATTTTAGCCTGTATTTTATACTGCAATGTTAAAAGCCTCTCGCTTCGATTTTTAAAATAGCTCAGGAACCTTGATTTTTGCTACGACAGTCATTATATTTCGTTTAAATGGTGTATATTGTTGTGTATATTTATTTTCTGCCCCGGCAACCTGTCTATCACTTAAATCAAAGTTAAAAACAACATTTTTTCAAAATTCCCTATCATTTCAATATAATTTTCGTGACCCGTATCCGATTTCTTTAGTATAATATTCAAATAAGCAAAGTGGCGTTGATTTCTGGATATGCTTGCAGTTCGGTATTTTTGTTATTTTACTTTTTACGGGTTCGTTTATAATAGTGACAGGCCTTTGTCCAATGAATAATGGAATATTATATATCAAGTATAAAAGGTGAAGTAACTAAATATAAACATAAGTTACAATTTGTTTGCTGTTTTTGTTGTTTTTGCTGTATGCTTTTTGCTTTTTTGATGTTTTTTGTCTTGTTTTATATGTTTGTCATTTGTTTATTTTTTAATGGTGGAGGTGTGCTTTTAATTGTTTCGTTTCACTTTGTATAGACTGATGAGTGATGTCCTTCATCAGTGGCGGATCCAGAATTTGTTATAAGGGGGGTCCACTGACTGCCATAAGAGGGGACCCCGCTACAGTCATGCTTCAGTGATTCCCTATATAATCAACCAAATCCCCCCCCCCCCCCCCCTGAATCCGCCTATGTACATTCAAAAGTTTACGGTTAAGGCAGAATAAGGATAAGAATGAGAATACTGGTACAGTGTTATTTAGAAACATGTATTTTATCATTTGGTATTTAGTCGCGTTTCAGTTTTTACGTCCAATCAAAATCACGAAATTAATCACTCCGCAGTTACATTTCGTTACTTCCGGTCGAAGCTTTGGTTTACAAGAAACGCATTTTCAGGTATATTTCAACCCATTAAACTAAAAATTCACAACATAAAACGCAAAACCTGTCAAATTAACATTGTTTTAGATCAAGATATGGACAGTTGAATTCCCATAAACTTCTTGAAAGTATCTTCGAAACAAAGGGAAAAAAGGGCAAACTAAAATTTTACCAAATGCCAAATTTTGTTATTATATACACGTTCCAAATTATACTAGATTGATAATTATAAATCTGTATTTAACATAGCAGAACGAGCCAGGTGGCAACATTGGTCGCTCAATACCAAGTAAAAAGAAAATAAAACTAACAAACTATAGTCACTTTTAGACTAATGTAATTGTAAAATTATATATGGCATTCTGATCCAAGTCACACATTAAAAATTGTTTACCTGTGTCATCAGGTAAATTTAGTGTTGTGCCATTTAAAAAATGTCATGTACTGACAATGTACTAAATTTGTAATCATACAGTGATATGAATTTAACAACAAATGCATACTTGTCAGAAAAATAAACCTTTGAAAAAAGGGCAGGGTAATTTTATATTAAGATGTAACAGTAAGATTAAATGGAGATACTTTAAGGGCACCCTTTGTGTGAATGACAACACTTTTATGGCACCCTGAATATAGATATATAGGCACTGCTATGGATAATCTGAAATTGCTCTGACAACCTTTTTAACTATTTTTTGTGATCGATATGTCTCAGTGTTGAATTCAATAAAACATATTTGTCTCATATAATGTTGTTTTGATTCTTTCAATAGAGTAAGGTTATAAACAATGTTCAGTCTGATTGTTGTTTACCTGTTGTTTTAGTTTACCAGCGCTTCCTTTGCCTTTGAGATAAGAAAATATGAAAAAATAGAATGTTATCGACCTGTAAATGAATTTTTAATTGACTTGTATGTAAACTAAAACAACAGACAATAAAAAGGTTCAATATTGCTAAAGACAGAGACGTATCAGACAATATGTTAAATCATTTATCTTCTTTTTTACGATACAAGTTCATTTCTGTCATTGTCTGTGCATTTGACATACAGTATTTATCACTTGCACTTGTGCGTAGCTGTTTCATTGTCCTCGATAATTTCTGTAATTGCAAAGCAGTAAAGGGGCCATTACAGGTATTTGTTTGACACAAGTGTTGTATGTAAAAAAAATTAAGAATTAAATTTATTTATTTTTTCATCATTAACAAAAATAAAACGTTTAACATATAAATGTCTTAGAATTATATTTTAATCTCATGTCATGTCATATACGAAAAACAAATCTCCCGAAGCTGAATTACGAGTGTACACCATTGGATACAAAAAAATAACTATACTCTGTTTTCTATCAATTTTTACGAAACACAGTGAATAATAAGTTACAAGCATGACAAGGAGGAAAGCACATGAAAAAATTGCAAACATTTTACCACCTGTGAAGTAGACAGACAGGGATATTGGTTTTGTTCTTTTTACAACGTAACCATGCTTTTGATATCGAATGGACTAAAAATTTCACACAATCTATGAAACAAGAAAATCACCAAATTGTTTGTGGTTATCTGTCACTTTTTAAAACTTTCCTCAACATTCATACTGTTTAGCGGCTCCATTTCATATCTGCGGATGAACTAGCTTATCCCAAATGGTTCAAAATAGAAATCTTACGGAATCATGACTAAAAAGGAAAACAAACATGCTTAAGGCTACAGGATATTCATGATATTTTTTGTGTAAACATTTCCAGATCTGTTCGATTGTCTATTTTTAGATTTATTTTATAGAACAGAAACACAACAGATTATTTTGAGATTTTTATTTAACACAAACAACAGATGATGTGTTATCATATCTCACGAGAGTAAAAAAACAACCATGAAATTTCAAATTTTTTCTAATGAAAATCAGAAAAATTGGGTCGTCAGTTCCGTAAACCAGAAATTAAAAAAAAGTCACTTAAGTACAATAATAAATACATTTCACATGCTAAATAAGAAAAAAATCCCCTTATCCTTTTCTTATCCTACATTTACATGATGTCTATACAACACTGACAACATGTTCCAAGTACAGTTGCCAGGTATAAAATATATAAAATGCAAGTATTTATTTTTACGAAACCTATCCTGTCGCATTATTAGGAATTATTAAAATATCACAAAAAATTCTGAAATTACAGTTACTCGGCATGCTTGGTGTAAGGATGTATCTGATGGAGTATTAAAGACTTTCATAAAAGTAGGTCAGAGAAGTTTCATTGTCAGATTGCAAACACTTTTTGTACAATTTCTTGTATGAATTGTAACTACTACACAATTTTGTGATTTACAGAAAATATAAATAATGGACTTCCTGGAGGAAGAGGCAGAGGAAGAGTCTAGTTTGTCATCTGATGGAGGGAAAGTTGTAGAATCAGGGGAAGAAGACTCAGATGCTGTAGAGGGAAGGAAGAAGAAAAAGGTGAAAAAGAAGAAAAAACAAAGAATTATAGACGATGATGATTCTGATGAAGAGGAAGATGAAGAGGAGGATGGTAAGATCTTGATAGTAGTAAAAAAGGAAGTTTAGATTCTTCCACTTACACTTTCAGTTCTTATCATTGAGAATTGAAAAAAACTATTGCAAACAATTTTATTCAGGGCTTAAACAATATTGCACTGCAAATATTTTGCTTTTTATTTGTTTGTTTTTTTCTTTTTCAGAAAACTTCCAATTTCCATTCTTTTATCGGAAAAATCACTTTCGTAAGGGATAGAGTCATAATGCATTTGGAAACTGGACAGTTTAGAAAATCATGATAACTTTAATTTCCAACCTATTTCAACTCTGTCACTTGAGAAATGTCATTGACATAAATGCTAATAGCAATGTTATATAATATGATTTTGAAAATTTTAAAATCTTCTAGGCATTGATCAGTATTTTTATATATATATTAATGTTGTCTCGTTTTGATTTATATATGTACGTACTGTTACATCTTGTAGAAGTTCTGATTCAATTTATATACGTAAAAACTTACATTAAATGTACTGTAAAATCTTGTAGAAGCTCAGATTCAAGAAGAAATGAAAGATTTTATTAAAGACGATGTAGAGGAAGAAGCTGAAGAAGAAAGTGGAGATGAAGGAGGGAAGAGGAAACATGAGGATTCAGATATAGATGATCGACTAGAAGATGAAGATTATGATCTTATCGAGGAAAATCTTGGTATCAAAGTTAAAAGAAAGGTAATATATTAAAACAAGTTTTCAAGCAATAATGCATTAAAATTTCAAATAAAAATGGCCAAATAGTGTGGATCAAAGTACACCTATTATAATATCATATCAAATATTTTAAATCTGACAGTACTATATAGATACCATTTCTATCTGACTTTAATGCATAATAATAGGCACTTCCTTCAATTCTTCAAAACTACTTTCTGTCAACAATGATTTTAGTTATTGTTCCAAACTTTGGAACCTTTTTAGTGAATACTAGACGTTAAATGCAAAGTAAGTACAAAAATATATTTTCAGCATTTAGTATTTTGTACAATCTGATTAAAATACAGATTTTACAAGGATGGATCCACAATATTCCGATTTACTTTCTGTATAAGTAATCAGCCTATGAAATTTCTGCCTTTAGATTTATAAAGATGTGTATCATTACAACAAAACCTGAGGATCCTGAAAGGTCTTTAAAAAAAGAAAGAAGAAAGATGCGTTGTTAGAGCCTTGTAAGCGAAGCATAGATTAATCTTTATTTCAATCAGATTATATTTCATTATTGATTTGGAGGGTTCCATCTTTTAGGTATTTTTTGCAAGAAAGACTAACAAAATCAATGATAATGTTGATTTTTGCCAAGAATTCTATGGGTAATATTTGGAACTACAGGAAATATATGTACTATATTCATGATATTATAAGTAAATTTTATTTCAGCCTAAACATAAACGTATTCGAGTTTTGTCAGAAGATGAAGACAGTGACAGAGGTGAAGAAGAAGGCGACAAAGGCAGGGAAGCTGTCGCTGAACAACTTGGGTTTGATTCTGATGTTGGTGAAGGGGAGGAGCCATCTCAGCCTGCTGAGACCGATTATCAAAACTTGGTTGAGTCGGAGGAAGAAGAAGATGGTATGTAAAAACACTTCCAAGATTCCTGGCTAATAATTTGTAACACCAGACATGCGTTTCATCTACATAAAACTCACCAGTGGCGCTCGAATAAAAAAAAAGGGAAACAGCAAAATCACACACAAAGTTGAAGAGCATTGGAAGTAAAAAATTCCATAAATATTATTATGTAAGATGATAAAATCAATTCAACAAATAAGCATTGTAAAGAAGGTGTTTAGAAAACCTTTATGCAACAGCAAAGCTACAATGCATTATACAAATAAGAAGATGTGGTTTCTTGCCAATGAGACAACAAAGCTACACTGCATTATATAAATAAGGAGATATGGTATGATTGCCAATGAGACAACAAAGCTACAACCCATTATATAAATAAGGAGATATGGTATGATTGCCAATGAGACAACAAAGCTACAACCCATTATATAAATAAGGAGATATGGTATGATTGACAATGAGACAACAAAGCTACAACCCATTATATAAATAAGGAGATGTGGTATGACTGCCAATGAGACAACAAAGCTACAACCCATTATATAAATATGGAGATGTGGTATGACTGCCAATGAGACAACAAAGCTACAACCCATTATATAAATATGGAGATGTGGTATGATTGCCAATGAGACAACAAAGCTACAACCCATTTTATAAATATGAAGATGTGGTATGACTGCCAATGAGACAACAAAGCTACAACCCATTATATAGATATGGAGATGTGGTATTATTGCCAATGAGACAACAAAGCTACAACCCATTATATAAATAAGGAGATGTGGTATGATTGCCAATGAGACAGCAAAGCTAAAAGAGACCAAAGGTCAACGATGTTCATAATTTCAGGTTCTTATAGCTTGTCTGATGTTACATCAAATATTTATTTGTACAACCACTTTATCTCAATGGAGAAACTGGTATTTTTGAACAATAGATATAATGTTGACTCATTTGCTTTATGAAATGATATTTTTATTCTGTTTATTTTGCTATATATGATATCAAATATGCAACCCTAGGTTTTCTTTAAGAATTAACTTGATGTATGCATATAATTTTAGAAATGGCTGGATTTATTGTTGACGAGGATGGTGAGCCTATTCATGGCCAGAGAAAGAAGAAAAAACACATCATTCATTCTGATTCGTAAGTAAACAATGTTATTTGGATTCTTGTAATAAGTCAACCTTCCTTTTGTTGAATTCATATGCAGAGGAAAATTGTTAATTTAATGAAATAACCACAATTTGTTGAAGTATGCTTGCCATGAGTATGGAAAGTTGTGGTTTCAATTTCAAGACTTCAAAAATGGTAAATTTTAATACTTATATACAAGCTGTGAGATATTCTTCCAAGATTTATATAACAATATAAATTGATGTATTTTCGAAATATGTAAATTGTCTTTATATTTTTACTTGCTCTTTTTCAAAGAGTAATGTAATTAAAATATATATATATTACTACAGTGCTCTGCAAGAAGCACAAGAGATTTTTGGCGTGGACTTCGACCCAGGTGAATTTGAAGACTTTGGACCTGAAGAAGAGGAAGATTTTGAAGATGAGGTATAAGAGAAGGAAACAACTTTTATGGGCTATTCCAGAAAATAATACTCTGATATCTCAATTCTGTCCATTTGTCAATTTTTCAATTATATAAATTATCTATGGTTCTGAAAACAAGAAGGGAGTTTCTTTGCTAAAATTTCATCAAAGGCAATATAAAGGAAATCTTAGTTAAGCAACTTGAGATTGAAAGTTATCACACAGAGAGATCAAAGGAAGATTTAGGAAATTAGAAAAAAATTTAGATCTACTACTGCATTGACTTGGATCAGTGTTCTCCCCAGGCCGTTTTAGCGTCGCGGCACCAAGACGCTATATTTTTTTCCCGTGATGCTATAATAATTTCTGCGACGCTATAATTATTTTGAGGATGCTATTTTTCTTGTCTCTATATCGCAAAACCATGTCCTAAATTTTGAACTTTCATCTAATTACCGCTTGTGATCATAAAAATTATATCACCTTTAATTGTAATCCCTTCAAGTCCGACAATAGAGGCAATTTAGAGTGATTAAATAGGTGTAAATTGCCCTTTGGGCGATAACTGAATGGATACGAATACCCCAAGCTGACACTTGTGACATGACTAATTCCACGTGGTCCAATCGCAAATTTCAACATGGAGAAAATTTAATCAGAAAATCGAAAAACAATTCGAAATCTACGTTTGCATTAATCCAAATTCAAAGATTCAAACGATTTCTCTCTTTAAGAAAAGAGGTTAGGTCGTATATTTTTACAACTTTTAAAAAAAATACTTTCTTTCATTACCGGTATCTAGTTAATCGAGAGCGTACATGGCGTATATTGAACATTTTGATTTTGAGTTAAATAAGTTTCATACTTCTTTAGAAAGAGATCATAATAGGCTTTAGTTAATGTTTCATCCATTTAATGTATTTAAAGCGTCATATGCATTCCCAATCTTTTGTCAAACATTGTTTATTTTCGTAAATTTTTCTTCCGCCGCCATTATATTTGTGTAAACTACGGATCGGAACCGGACCAGATATGACAAAATTCCGCATTTTTACGATAATAACTACAGATGCACACATGGCACAGTAGACAGAAAAAATGATCACAAAAGAGAAAACTACGCATTCCACACGCATTAACAGACTATTTATTAGATATCTTTGCTAAATGTATTCTCTTTGAAAAAGCATTGTTTTAATATACTGACTAAACATGCTAAGGTAGCTTAACTTTGTTAAAAATATATATCATTTTGATATAAAGAAACAACTGGGACTAATTCATTGAGTACCATTAAACAATGAATTTCATAGACATGATAAAGAAAAAAGTTTTTTAATTGAAATTTTATTGCTATATGATACATTCTCTTCCCTTTTTATATAAAAACCAGTTCTTTTTTTTGCTAGATATTTAGTATTGTATATATACAGGTTGCACTATAATAAACCATTCATTCATTCATTCATTTAGTTGAGTAGGTAGGGTAACTGGAACCACACTTATATTTTTATTTGGTCCAAGAGGAAAAAAATAATTCTGTAACTATAAATGAATATAGAAAGCATAAACTGAAACAACTGTTATCATGGTTATAGTTTAATTGTATTCTCAGTTATGAATTGAACAATATAAACATATACAACATAAAGGAAATAGAGCATCGCCGCGACGCGTCAAATGTCATTGAAATTTTTTTTAATTTTTTTTACGCCAAATGTGATGCTATCCAAAATTTCTGGGGAGAACACTGCTTGGATACAATATTTCTTCACTAGAAAGAGTTGAATTTTTAAATTTAAGATGGGAGGCTTGCCACACATTGATTAATAAAAAAAATAATCAATTGGTTAGGAAAAGCTTAAATTGGCTTAGTATTAGAGAAACTGTTGTATCAACTTGATGTACATCACTAATTCATATTAATAAAATTCCTGTAATAAGATATGTAACATTTTGGTGCTTTATTGCAGTATGCTGATGAAGATGATGAAGACATGGAAGGAAAAAGAAAGAAAGATAGAAGAAAGAAAAGATCAAAAATGGGTATATATGATGTAAGTAATAGAGAAGAAGAGATAATTGTATCAATACATGACACAAAATCCCAGCACACACCTGACAAAACCCATATTATTAATAAGTTTATAATTAATTGAAATACTGATGTTCTTAATTTGGAAGCCCGAGGACCTCTATTTAGGAGATAACTGTATTGTTTTTAAAGCTCCAACGGCATCAATTGGTGATTTGATGGTTGCAAATTAAGTTTACTGGCGACGCGTTAGCGGAGCCAGTAAACGGGTATTTGCGACCATCAAATCTCCAATTGATGCCGTCAGAGCTTAAAATACAATATTGTTATCTCCATTCTAATGAAACTCACAGAAAAACAACATCAAATCATATATTTAAAACCTGTCATACGTCGTCCACGCTTGCGCATACATTTTCATAGCATCAATTGTGAATTGATGCCATAATAATTGGTGACGTTATCCAATAAAAATGAACGTTACAAACGATGTTGCATTAGAATTGTTTGTATGATAGTTCTAAAGATTGGCAGTGTACTTGATGCTTTATGTTATACTCCCATTCACAGAAGATTATACTCCAATGATCTGTACTTGGTGCATTATATTATACTCAAATTCGCAGAAGATGTATACTACAATGATCTTTTTGTCTGTCCTTCTCTTATATATATACATATAACTCATCTTCAATATTGAAAAATGATTGATTTGACGGAGAGTCACTTCCTGTTTGACGATACCTTAAATTTTTATTTTACTGTCTGAACTTAGAACTTTTGTCAATGTCTAATAACAGTTGTACATTTCAATGAGGGCTATTCCAGAAAAAAATAAAAAGGGGTTGGAAGGCACTTGAATTGTCACAGGTGAAACAAGAAGTATTTTCATATTACAGACAACATGAATTCAGTCATTAGCAAAATATGCGAGACATTTCAGCGTGTGCACTCTTGATTTTTTTTTGTGGTTTTGAAATATTCTGCATTTATGTATATTGGATATTCAAACTTTGTTAAACACTTGAAAGTTGTGTTCACCCACAAAATCCACAAATATTGGTATCCCAGGACCACAGTATAATATTATCTTTATTGAATCCACAGTATGATATTATCTCTATTGAATCCACAGTATGATATTATCTTTATTGAATCCACAGTATGATATTATCTTTATTGAATCCACAGTATGATATAATCTCTATTGAATCCACAGTATGATATTATCTTTATCTTTATTGAATTGAATCCACAGTATGACATTATCTTTATTGAATCCACAGTATGACATTATCTCTATTGAATCCACAGTATGATATTATCTTTATTGAATCCACAGTATGACATTATCTCTATTGAATCCACAGTATGACATTATCTCTATTGAATCCACAGTATGACATTATCTTTATTGAATCCACAGTATGACATTATCTCTATTGAATCCACAGTATGATATTATCTTTATTGAATCCACAGTATGATATTATCTTCATTACAGGTTTATGAACCCACTGAGCTGGAGAGAGGATTTTTCACAGATAAAGATCAGGAGATAAGAAGTGCTGATATCCCTGAACGATTTCAGTTACGACAGATTCCAGTCAAACCTACAGAGGAAGGAGAACTGGAAGAGGAGGCAGAGTGGATATATAAACAGGCATTTGTAACAACTACAGTCACACAACAGGTACATAACCTGGAATAAAAAGATATATGAAGCAAAATGTGCACTGATACATTCTATTGTAAACCACTGACTTTTAGACATAACAGTTTCTTGCAATATACGAGGGCATTATAGAAAAGTATGATAGACAGATTTAAAAGGACAAGCAATGTCCAATTGAAATAGTCCATTTTCAGCTGATTGGCTCAGTCTCAAAATGTTAGATTTTTTTTTGCCAAGGGAATTAACTAGGTATGATAGACAATGGTTCCTGTCTTTAGAGGCAAGTGGCTTGAGCATGATTTATTGTGCATGTTGTGTGGGATCTGACATAATTTTGATTTTATAAGTGCATCACCACTTTCTGGTAAAAGGGATTGCAAATGAGGTAATTATGGAATAAAAATTATTTGAAAATGGATTAATAAGGAAGTAAGGGAAGTATAGAAAATATGTATAATTTATTTATACTCTCTATAAAGAAGGAGAAAATCTTGGGAGCTGAGCTTTTCTTCTCATTTTCAAAGCTTGTACAAATTAAGTCTGTTTTTTTTCAGACAATTTACATGAATACTACTGCATGGTGAAATATTAGATTTTCTCTATAAAATGAAGAAAACTAAAACATATGTATAAAATTTATAGAAACAGAATTTACCAGTTATATTTTATTATTTACAACCAGGGTTTTATGGAACAAGACAACCATGGTAGAAATCACAGTACAGTCAATAAAATCAGAGAAGCTATTAACTTCATGAGAAATCAACAGTTTGAGGTAAAATATGATATAGAAATGGTGATACTAGTTACATGACATACAAAAACTAGTTAATTAGCATCTGGTTATTAGACCAACATAATAAAAAAAATATCAAAAGCACACAAATCACCAAAAAAAATAAAAAGCATAACAATTGGTCAATTTATTGGGTCATCTCCACCTTTATACATTCACACCTTTTGGTCTCTGGTGGATAGTTGTGTTATTGACAATCCTGTCACATCTCTGTATTTTATGTGAATTTAAGATAGTTTGATCTTTCTATGGATGTTTTGGTACTTTCAAGCCTACACATGGATGTATCGTAAGCCAGAATATTTTAGCTCGGCAATTCAAATTGATTTTAAACTATCTATAAAGGAAGAAGTCGTGTATACATCAAATAGACTAAATGGCATCTTGAGGTTAACACTTAAGTGTCTATAACACATGTGAAGCTCAATATTTCTAATCTAGAAAAGTTGTGAAATAAGTTTGTTTTTCTTAAAGAAAAAGAAATGTCGAAATATTTCACTTCTTCCTATCTTTACTCAGTTATGATATTTTGTTTTTGTTTACTCAAACACCATACAATTTTGTAGCAGAGAACTTATAATCTAATAAATGAACTTACTTGAATATTATTTTTTGTTGGACCAACTATTTTGAATAGTGAAAAGTTATTTAGAGACCATCATTATTCAAGTAAAGCAGTTTTTGTTTTTGTTGTAGGTACCATTCATTGCCTTCTACAGAAAAGAGTATGTTGAACCAGACTTACATATCAATGATTTATGGAAAGTTTGGCACTGGGATGAAAAGGTAGGAAAACCTCAATTTTACAACGATGCACAATGGTTTGTGTGTGGACAGTTTCCATAGGGTCTGAAATATACATATATAGATATGCTGTGGATTCATTTATTTTCGTGGGTACAAATTTCATTGGATTGAGGAAAACTTGCATTTTTGTGGATATTTGATTTCATGGTTTTGTTAAAACAGTCAGGGTTACTACTTGTACAAGTTAGTTTTATTTACTTGAAGAAGTAAATATTAACATACTTATATAAGTTTATTTGTAAGATGCTTATACAAGTGTATTTTATTTACTTGTATAGGTAAATTATATTAATGGCTTAGTTATGTCCTTTAGACATTCAGATTTTTTTTTACTTATACAAGTAAAAAAGTCATGCTATCTTCTTTTCTTGAATTTCTCAGGACTTCTTTGCTCTTATAGAAGTTTTAATTGTCTGTCCTTGACTAATCATTGAAGTGTAATTTCATGGACAATGAAAACCTCATTTGTGTGTTATTTTATAAACACTTTCTCATTTACAAGCCTCCAAGGGGCAATTTTTGAAGGCCTTGCGCAATTACTTCAGATTTTTGTGCAATTAGTTTCTTTGTTGAATTAATGAGATGAAACGTTGAACTCTAATAAAAAATTATGAGCTAACCAGAGAAAAATTGTTTGTCATGTTTTTACATCCCAAAACTTGAGAACTTTAGGGATTGTAAAAATAAATTACTTATACAAGTAAATTTTTTGAGAAAATTAAGGGGAGATTATTCAAAACTTATAAGAAAATATGAATATAACAAACTTACTTGTATAAGTATATTATTATTTACTACTTCCAAGCCATTTTAATTTGTTGTTCACCCGTACAGAATCCACGAAAATTAATATTCCAAGAATATTAATGAATCAACAGCAGTAATAAATCGTACAATAATTTACTCACCACCCACATCTCCCATTATAAGACCACTAAAGATTGTGTGGTCCCATTTACGTTGACAATTTATTTCCATTCATTTTACAGATGTGTCTAAACTCAGCATAAGAAATTTACCTGAAGTTGTGATAAATTCAACTGAAATTTATTCGTAAAAGCCTAATTTATAAGCTTCACAGATATATTTGGCTTGATAGAGCATGATTTCAGCGGCTATAAAGCCTCAACAGTGATTTAGGATTAAAAATATTTGTTTTCCTTGATTTCCCTGTTGGCAGTAAGATCCATGATGTGGGGACATTCTTTTGGCAGTGCAGGATGTACAAATACGCAGCCACTTCTTTCTGAATAGTGAGACTACAATTTTTTGAGGGTTAGTAAGTGGTCTGTTGCTAGAAATTTGAAATATAACTGGAAAATGTAGGAATCATTTGATGTCCCATATCAAAATGCATATTTATACATTAAAACATGCACACTCAAAGCAATGGTTTTTGCTGCTAGACAGAAGAGGTGCAGGTAGTTACATTTCTGTACCTCCAGTTAACCCTTGGGGTACTATACATGTGAGATTGATGATAATGGTGAAGTACAGTTACAAAATCTAGGGACTATAAAGCATGATTTCTTTTATATTGTAGTGGACCCAGTTAACCTAGGGGTAGTGTGAGATTGATGGTAATGGTGAAGTACAGTAACAAAATCTTGGGACTATAAAGCATGATTTCTTTTATATTGTAGTGGACCCAGTTAACCTAGGGGTAGTGTGAGATTGATGATAATGGTGAAGTACAGTAACAAAATCTTGGGACTATAAAGCATGATTTCTTTTATATTGTAGTGGACCCAGTTAAGATCAAGAAAAGAAAATCTGATTGTTTTATTTGAGAAGATGCAGAATTATCAGTTTGATATGAACTCTGACCCTGACCAGGTCTTAGCATCCAATGTGAGGCCTCTAACAGATGAAGATGTTGATAGGTAATTATCACATATTATATTCATAGAAGAGTGAAATCTGTCAATAACGTACCAAATTAAAACTCAGATACTCCTCCGTTTCACTGGTTATGGGGTTTTATTAGTTAAAGAAGGGGCATGTCTCAATTTTTAACTTTCGTAGTATGATGACCAATGAGACAACTATCCCCCAGAGACCAAAGTATGTGGATGTAAACAATTATCGGTCACTATACAGCCTTCAACAATGAGCAAAACCCATACCATATAGTTGGCTATGAAAATGAACCAACTTTTTTTGTTTGTTTATAAAGCAAAAAATTATTCATATACCTGTTTTTTGTACAATAGTAAGCTGACTGCAGGATGAAAGAGGATTCCAGTTTATGAATAATAAGGTTTAAACATGTTTTATGGCAGTAGTGATTGACAATTATATTTTAGATCAGAATTTTCTTACAAATCATCTAAACAAAGAATTTAATAGGTAATTGTTGGAAACATACATTTGACAATTGTCCATTGTATATGGATGCAACTGAGTGGGATAAGAAAAGAAATAACAGAGAGAAAATGTCTACATTTATAATTATCAGCCAGTTAATAATGACCACTAATTACTTACTTCAAAGTAAAATCTTAAAATATGATAGAAAAACTTGACAAAGATTAAATATTGTTGAACTTGAACATTTTAATATTGAATTGTATTTCATTTTGAATTTCAGAGTGAGGCAGGTTCAGACTTTGGAAGAGTTAAGAGATGTGTACCAGCACTTCCTGTTATATTACGGTACAGATCTACCTAAAATGAGGAATGCAGAGAAGAGAAAAGCCAAAGAAGCATCAGAAAGCCAGGAAGGAGAAGATCAAGAGAAAAAAGATGATGACATTCACGATTCCATGAAGCAAGCTTCAAGGAAGAATGGTTACACAATCTGTACCAGAAATAAATTAGGTCAGAAATATTATGAATTGTTGGAAATTTTTAAGGGGACAGCAACAAAATGCATCTGGAATATGAGAAGTAAAATTTGTAGAAAGCATTATACAAGACCCCAGGTTCAAAAGAACGTACAAAATTTTGACAATCCTTTCATTTTGATATAAAGTTGTAGATAAAAAGAAAGAATATGGCGCATTGATTCAATATCTAAAAATTCTACATGGACAAGATTTTATTGCTGTTTTGCATCTCAAAGTCAATGAAGCCTTTTAAAAGGGTTAAGCTTTACTGCAGATACAAGATTGTCCCTAGCATTTGTTTGGGTGTAATTATTTGCTACATATTGATAACCTAACACTAAAAAGTTTGTTTATTAAGGACACTTAAGATTGTTAGGTCCAAAAGTTTGACTCCAATCTTGATTGTCTAGGATCGCCCGTTTTCCTGCCAAAGGTTGGTGGTTCTCTCTGGGCACCCCGGCTTCCTCCAACTACAATGTAAATAAAGTGACAGCCACAATAAACACAGCAATCAATCAATCAATATAATTATATATATACTATAGACATATTTTAAAGATTCATAATTACACATTTTGAATTTTTTCAATTGTTGTTTTAGATGATATAGCTATGAAGTTTGGTCTGACACCAGAACAGTTTGGAGAAAACATCCGAGATAATTATCAAAGAAACGAGGTGGAACAATTTCCAATAGAACCTTTAGAATTAGCAAAGGATTTTATCAGCAAGTATGTATTTCTTTACATGATAGTCTCACGATATAGAATTGTAAGATGTGAATTTAATTCCAAGGAAATATTTAGCCATTAAAAATAAATGTTTCATTTTCTAGCATAAACACACATTGAAATTGTTCAGAAACTTTAAGGATTTAAAAAATTTAACTTTTATTTTCATATTTTAAAATTAACTTTGTATTTCATTAACAGTGTCACATAGAGTAACACAGTCTTTCACTCTCAGTCTTTGAGAAAAATTAGAATATCATATTGGTGAATGCCATATCAAGAAATAGTTTATTGGAGTAATATGGCAAAGGTTAAGAAATTCTGAGGCAAAAAGCCAAACAAAGGCTGATTTAATTTTTTTTACAAATGTTTGATAATGTTATTTCATTTTTTTTAGTCAGTTTCCTACAGAAGAAGATGTGATGTTAGGTGCCAGACATATGGTTGCCATGCAGATTGCCCATGATCCTCTAGTCAGACAAAGTGTGAGACAGACTTATTTTGAACGAGCCAAGATAAAAGTTACGCCATCAAGGAAAGGCATTAAGGTAAAGTTTTTATTGTACCAAATTTTGAATTACTTTTACAATCATCATCAACTCTGAAATTCATGATAGTATCAGGGGATTATTGTTGTTGTGGATG
This sequence comes from Mytilus californianus, assembly GCF_021869535.1. NCBI lineage: Eukaryota > Metazoa > Mollusca > Bivalvia > Mytilida > Mytilidae > Mytilus > Mytilus californianus. Next base: position 111,153,096 of record NW_026262734.1, on the reverse strand, counting down.
ATGGCAGAGGGGCGTGGGATGATATTATGTTGAAAAATACAAAAGAAAAAAAGTTGATTTTGAAAATAAGCAAAAACTAGTAAATGTTTAATTGAAAATTACCATAACAAGTACAGGAAATTATATTTTTTTACAGGAAATTGATGAAGAAAAACCAACGTATAGCATGAAATACTTAAAGAATAAACCAATCAGAGATCTGAAAGATGATCAGTTCCTGAAGCTGACACAGGTATTTCAATCAGTCACTTGCTGTGAGACAAAATGATGTATAAGTTAATGGTAGATGTAAAAATCAATTATTATTCTATCCATCTTGTATGCGAAAGGATTTACTTGTATATAGGCTGAGCCTTTATCCAAACCCTCTGTTTGAATATAATTTAAACGATAAAATCTTTGCATTGAATAAAATATTAGTCATAATAATCTGTTATTGATTTCTAAAGAAAACAGAAATTTATATTTACCATTGAAGCTTTTTTCTGACTATACATTTTGAGAAGACATCTGGTAATGGCCAATGCTTGACAACTTAATTATTTATTATGAAGCAAATGTTTTTGGTTATTAAAGCAGATGATTTTGATATTAAATTATTTTGTATATTCTTTATCAGGCTGAAGATGATGGTTTATTAACAATAGAAATGTACATAGATGAACAAGGTGAAGGTCGACAGACATACTTTGAAGAAATTAGACAACTTTACTATAGGGTAAGATATTCTTTTTATTAAGAGAAATATATGATCATTCTTGTAATAAAATAAAGAATGAAAACAGGGAATGTGGCAAAGATAAAACAACCCGACCAAAGAGCAGAAAACAGCCCAAGGCCACCAATGGGTCTTCAACACAGTGAGAAAATCCCGCACACGGAGGCGGTCTTCAGCTGGCCCCTGAACAAAAATGTGTACTAGTTCAGGGAAAATGGAAGTTACACTAAACTCCAAAACATATAAATGAACCAAAATTAGAAGGACATACAAGACTAACAAAGGTCAGAGGTTAAAATGAAAAGTGCTCTTGAATAGTCTTATGAGTTTCATATTTGTACATTTGTTCAGATATATATGGCATAGAAGATCCACAACTTTTTTAGTGAATAGAGCACCAATTTGATGAATTACATTTTTTTTTTGAAGAATCTGAGAACTTTAATATAGTTTTGCATGACTAATGAAATTCAGCATTTATAGACAGTTTACAGCGAAAGAAGAAATCACAAAATTACATTGGTTGTAACGACATAGCATGATTTCCCGTAAAAGATGAACCGATAATTTCACATATGAAATAAATCCAATAATTAACTCCTACGATGTCATACAACAGTGGCTGTTGTGAATACATTTCTATTGACATGACATGAAAGCAAATTCAGAAAAAAGAAATTTTAAAAAACATAAAGTTCCTTGCATTTTCTATTTTGTATCCCTTAAAAAGTCCACAGTCAGTGTAATAAAAAATTAACAATTTCAGGATTTAACTGATGGTCGATTAAATAATGCGCTACGCCAATTCATTAATGGGTTGTTTGGTCACTTTGTAAAATTATCATCACCGGAGGAGGTATTAAGTGTTACCCTTGTCCGTCCTTGCATTTGCCCATCCGTCTGTCTGAACGTACTTACAAAATTTTTTTTTGTTCTCTTACTTTAGTTTGGTTCACTCAAATGTTATGAAACTTATAAACAATGGTTGTTAGCACAAAACACAGATCAAGATCGAATTTGGGTGGCGTCACTTCTACCATTCGGGAGTTATGCCTTTATGTATGGAAAAATTGCTGAATTTTTTGTTTCTGTTCCCTTACTTTAGTTTGCCTCAACCAAATGTTATAAAACTTATACACAATGCTTATTACCACAAAACTCAGATCAAGTTCGAAATTGGGTGGCGTGACGTTTACGGTTCTCGAGGAATGCCTCTTTATAACTTTATATGCAAGCGAGGGCATCATCTGTGTCCCATAGACACATTCTCCATTTATTTATATTTGAACTCTTAGATTAGTTATTCTATTCGAGATTACATGTATTACAGGATGAATTCAGTCACTTGGTACAGCAATGGAACTCCCAGAGAAGTCAGGCTCTTGAAAGAGCTTTAACAAAGATCTTATATCCTCAGATGGAGAAAGAACTCAGATCTAAAATGTTGGCAGAATCTAAAGAAGGCATTGTAAAGGTATATTATTGCTGAAAGCTATCTGAAGATGACCTGGGTAGAAAAGGTTAACTGAAATTGTATGTGGTCATTTTGATTTTTGAATAGTCTTTTGGAGAGTTGTCTCATTGGCACTCATACCACATCTTCTTATATCTAATTAAAGAAAGGAAATGTCTGTATTGTAAACTGTGAAACCTGTGTAAGAAAAAATTGAATATGGTAACCATGTACTAGGCATAGGTTTATCTACTGACTGGTATGATTACACTTTATACAATGCTGTTTAATTTGTTTTTCAAAGTTACCAAGTACTGAAATTGTTTTTTTTATCATTTTGAAGGCACTTTGTAAATGGGTAACCACCTTAAGAGGCAAAGTTAGAATTTCACTTCCAAATTCATTATACAAAAAAGAATTTGACACCCACCCATAGTTATATTTTGAGGTGGGTTCCCTCCACCCCATGTGTGATTTAATAAGCCAACCCTGAAGTTTGAATTTGCTACTGAACATTATATAAATAACACATAGCTGAGAGGGTGATAGAGCAGATTGTTACCCCCGAGAAAACATTGTCAACTGAGGCGAAGCCAAGGTTGACAATGTCTTTTTGAGGGGTAACAATCTGCTCTATCACCCTCTCAGATATGTGTTATTTAATTTATTATACTGAATGTTCTGTTATTACTGTCGATTAAATTTCAAATTCAAAGTAATAAACTATGACGTCTTGTACATAACAACCATCCGTATTTAATAAAGCGCACACTTGATCAAGCGTCTCCGTGAAGGGTAATAGAGTATTTGCCATAGGATAGAGTCGTATTTAATAAAGCGCACACTTGATCAAGCGTCTCCGTGAAGGGTAATAGAGTATTTACCATAGAAAAGAGTAAATTGTCTCCTTCGTATTAACCAATCAAAATCTGGCATTTTGACATGAAGTATAATAACATAATATGTCACTATTTTGTGAAGGAAGGGAATTCAAACTTATATGATTAAAGGACATATCAAGTAACAGCAGTTTCAGATATTTATATTTCATGTGAATTGTTTTAATTTAGTTAAAAAATTCTCTTATTGTAGGCCTGTTGTAGAAAGTTATACAATTGGTTGAAGGTTGCCCCGTACCAAGCTGATCAACAGTTATATGAAGATAATGACTATGACGAAAAAGATGGCATCCGTGTGCTAGGCATAGGTTTCTCTACTGACCAGTAAGATTATTCTTTAAACAATGCTTTTATATAAATTTTTAAAAGTTACTTTCTTGTATTATAGTTTTTATACGACCGCAAAAAAATTTTGTGGTCGTATATTGGTATGACGTTGGCGTCGTCGTCGTCGTCCGGAGACACACTGGTTTTCGCACTCTAACTTTAGTTTAAGTGAATGGATCTCTATGAAATTTTACCATAAGGTTCAATACCACAAAAGGAAGGTTGGGATTGATTTTGGGGGTTATGGTACCAACAGTTAAGGAATTAGGGGCCAAAAATAAGCATTTTTGTAACTTCCAGACATAACTTGTGTGTTAGTGTATGGATCTCTCTGACATTGTACCACAAGGTTCCATATCACAAAGGGAATGCTGGGATTGATTTTGGGGGTAATTGTCTCAAAATTTTAGGAATTAGGGGCCAACAAAGGGGCAAAAAATAAGCATTTTTCTAGTTTCATGACAATAACTTGTGTGTAAGTGTATGGATCTTTCTGAAATTGTACTACAAGGTTCCATATCACAAAGTGAGAGCTGGAATTGAGTTTGGGGGTAATTGCCCAAAACGTTGAGGTATAAGGGGCCAAAAAGGGGACAAAAATAAGCATTTTCTAGTTTCCAGACAATAACTTGTGTTCAAGTGTATGGATCTCTCTGAAATTGTACTGCAAGGTACCATACCACAAAGGGAAGGCTGGGATTGAGTTTGTGGGTGATGAATCATAAGGGGGTTCAAAAAATTTGGGGGAGGGATTTTTTTTCCCTTTTTTTCCTTTTTTTTTCTTCAAAATTTTCCATTTTAAATTGGTTATTTCTGATTTATTTATAAAAGCAAATAATAATGATATGGTTTGAATAGGTAAATTAAAAATGTTTAAGTTCTTAGACCACATTCATTCTGTGTCAGAAACCTATGCCTATGTCAAATATTTAATCACAATCCAAATTCAGTGCTGTATCAAGCTTGAATGTTGTGTCCATACTTGCCCCAACTGTTCAGGGTTTGACCTCTGCGGTCGTATCAAGCTGCGCCCAGCGGAGCATTTTATTTCAAAGTAAAAAAATCTAGACTTATCCATACTGTTTCATGCAGGGACGGCGTCAACAATGTATTAGTTTCTGATTAAGTCAATTTGAGGGGAACCACTTTTGGTATATTTGATATGCAGTTGCATAGGAATTGGATCATCTCATTTCTATGTAGACTATTTGGCCCTACCCCCTGAGACATGGTCTATTGACTTTTGCTAAGTTTACATATTAAAGTTTGGATGAGGTCAGTTTGAGGGGAATCACTAGGCATAGTAAGTCAATGGTATTTGGTATGCAGTTGTGTAAACATTTGTCCATTGAGATTATTTGGCCCTCCACCTTTCAGTCATGGAACATTGATGTTTAATGTTAAAGTATTGCCATTTTCATTTCAACATTGCATATAAACTTTCAAAGTTCATAAAGACTAGACATATCTCTGTGTCAACTTTAGAAAAACAAATAATAAAAAACCATTTGAAATTAATTTTTAGTAGAATTTTACAGTTTTTGAAAATAAAAATAACCATTTGAAATAAATATTTCAAAAACCTTTTCCATTTATTTAAAAACAATTAATAACCAGTTGAAGTTATTTTTCAAAAACATCTGTTTTAAATGATACCTTTGGCCTATAACTTGATTATTTCTTACAGTGATAGAGATCTTGACACTGCTTCTTTTGGTGCTTTAATTGATGGAGAAGGACAAGTCACAGATTTCATAAAACTTGTTAGTTTGATAAAGAGCCGACGTGCCTGGAGAACAGTTGATAGGGAAGGAAAAGTAAGAACTACATGTATACCTGTTTAAAATATTTATTCTTTTATGGAATTTTTTTTTTTTTATAAAAATAAATTTTGGTTCATAACCCATGGTTATTTCTTAAAGGCCTAAATAATATTGATCATGGTTAGCACACATTTTAGTTTGGAACTGTTTGCAGGTTGAACATTTTTCTTAAAATGTCAAAAGTGAAAAAAGATTTGATGGGGATTAAAATCAGACTATTTATTAGGAATCAAAATTAGGGATGAAATTACTTGAATATGACTATATATTTTTGGTGTTAGCCTATTGTTAAATTGTAAGGATTTTTATATAAATATTTTCGTTTGGGATATAACTTTCAAATATACTCAGATATTTTACATGATATGAATGTTCTTTTATAGGCAAATGATTTGAAAAGGCTGAAAGAATTTATTGCAGATAAGAAACCACATGTTGTAGCAGTCACTGCAGAATCAAGGTCAGTAGATATAAAGATCCTTTACAGCAGAAACCAGTCATGTGTACACTTATTTCTTGCAAAGTTAAATATAAATTTTATCAAGAGATATTCATCAAATTGTTATATATTGAAATCAATGATTTATGGTATCAAAGAAGAATTTTGATTTAGGTGAAAATTTAACTTAGAATTAAGTGAGTATATGAATTAATGAAGATGTGGAGTTATATGACACCAAAACTTAAGGTATATAAAAGTCAACATGCAGTTTTCAACCGTAGATAATTTACCATATATAAATAAAGTTACGCTGGTTATAGAAAAGTTGTGATTGAATGTAACAGAGTCTATCAAAGAATAGTCATCAACATCAGTTTCAGAAAAATACTTAACTCTATATTCCAAAACACCTGGAAACTTGTCAAATAGCTCATGATATCAGAATTGACTACTTAATAGAATATAACTTCCAATGATATAATCTGTGGCATTGATTGGTAAACAAATGAGGATGGTTACTGTGGTGAGATTATTCCAGGTCTCTTGTAAGAATTAACTCACATATTTGTGTCAATGACAAATGTTGTCATAAAAGCATGCATAAAGAATTTGGTTGGTGAAAGACCTACACTGGAAGATCTGTTGATGAATGTCTTGTACCAACTGATAGATATAGATACCAAGACAAATGCAAACTTTAAAAAGATAATTTATATTACAGGGATGCCTTGTCTATAATAGAAGATATAAAGAAAATCATCGATGATTTGTGTCAGGAACAGGCTATAGCTCCCATCAATGTAGAACTGGTTGATAATGAAGTGGCTATGATATATGAGAATAGCAATAAAGGAAAGGTAATATATTTGGTTAATGGGGTTTATTGCCATTTTAGACTTACAGAGGTTTAGATATCTTTCATGTATTTGGGGGAAGTTCTTGTTGCCCTAATCTTTAGATGAAATTATTGATGTCACAATGCTTGAAAAAACCTCAAGCAGAAATTTTTGATGCTTATCTTCTTAAAGTAATTTGTTGAATAATATTTGAATAAGTAACTGACAAAGTATTTTAAATTCCATTTGATGGAGGACCTTTTGTTATCTTTGCAAACTACTGTAGAAGGCTAAGGTTTAAGTGATTTGTACAAGTTGATATTGATTGATTTGTATGCCCCACTTAGGGGCATCATGTTTTCTGGTCTATTCGTCAGTTCGTCCGTCCGTCTGTCCCGCTTCAGGTTAAAGTTTTTGGTCAAGGTAGTTTTTGATGAAGTTGGAAGTCCAATCAACTTCAAACTTAGTACACATGTTCCCTATGATATGATCTTTCTAATTTAAATGCCAAATTAGAGTTTTTACCCCAATTTCACGGTCCACTGAACATTGAAAATGATAGTGCGAGTGGGGCATCCGTGTACTATGGACACATTCTTGATATAATTAGTATTAGACATGTTAGTAAAAATAAAAAATAATATGAAAAATTAAAGTTATTTACAATAAATATAGATATAAGAAGATGTGGTATGAGTGCCAATGAGACAACTCTCAATCCAAGTCACAATTTATAAAATTAAACCATTATAGGTCAAAGTACGGCCTTCAAAACGGAGCCTGTTTCAAGTGTTCTTGTGTTTGAAGATATAGTTTGATAATATTTGTTTTTCTTTGCTGATAATTATTGTTGTGTTTGTAGAGTGATTTCAGAGAATACCCAGTAGTGTTACGACATGCTGTCTCCATAGCCAGACGTTTACAGGACCCTCTTATAGAGTTTGCACAGCTATGTAACCCTGATGAGGATATATTATGTCTCAAGTACCATCCAATGCAGGTTAGTTCACAACTAAGAAGGTCAAATTTTTTGGTCTTCAGATACATCACTTTCTCTTACCTGTGTAATTTCTGATGGTAAATTTTAGAAGTAATTTACTAAAGTACCTATTTTAGGTTTTTTTTTTTTTTTAAATCATAAATAGTGATATTCATATAATTGCAGGTTGCAGATTGAAACTTGTGAGCATATGGTGATTTAGGTGATTGCACAATAAAGTGCATACATCTAACTTTTCTTTCCATTTTAATATAGCTGAAGACACGAAAAGAGTATTGGCATTTTAAATTTTGGTAGCTTTAATTTATGCTGCATTACTTGAAATTGCAAAAGTTAATCTCACATTCTTGTTCATTGTTCACCAACAGCAATGACAAATGCATGCAATAATTTGTTAATGCACAGTATATTACTTGTGCTAGTATTTGAATAGGGGAGAGTAACAACAAAGAAAATGACTTTTGGTGGGGCAATGATATTCTTTATTTTCTTGTTTACTTTTTTTATAGGACTGTGTAACAAAGGATGAACTGCAGAATGCATTGACCCTGGAGTTTGTGAACCGTGTGAATGAAGTTGGTGTAGATGTGAACAGAGCTTTAGATTATCCACACACGTCTCTACTTTTACAGTTTGTGTGTGGACTGGGACCAAGAAAAGGGAGCAATCTCCTCAGGGTTTGTACTCAATAACATTTAGACCAGATGTTTATATATTGCTTCTATAATGTTTGCAGATACCTTCATTTATTTTTATGCCCCTGTGTAGGCGACGGGGGCATTAAGTGTTACCCTTGACCTTCCATCCTTCCGTCTATCTGTTTTTCTGTTCATCAGTCCGTTCCATTTTCGTTGCAAAGGCCAATTCTGTCCTCAGACACATTTTTTTTCTTTTATTTTTCCTTTTTCTGTTGAACGTTTGCTGCATAATAACAACATTGTACTTTTTCAATTCTCAACTGTTCAGGGTTCGACCTCTGCGATCGTATCAAGCTGTGCCCAGCGGAGCATTTTATTCAATTCTGAAACTGTTTATGTCTATTTGTGATATAAACATGATAAATGACATTGAAATGGATAAAGAGATACAGTGGGTTTTTTTGTGTCCCATTATTTGGAGAATGCTTTTTGCTCAGTTTAAAGTCCACTTTGAATTAAGAAAAACTGACTGTATTCATTTACTTGATTTGTGATGTATTTATGTTCATTTACATTAGATCATTTTACTCATTTGTAATGGTTATGTTGTTTTGTTTACTGCAGATATTAAAACAAACAAATCAGAAGCTAGAGAACAGAACACAGCTCGTCACACATTGTCATATAGGACCAAAAGTATTCATTAACTGTGCTGGATTTATCAAGATAGATACTCTCAAGTTTTCAGATTCGTAAGTTTATTTACAAAAAGGTTTATATTTGTAATTGGATTTAGAAAATGGCATAATATCCTAGTTATAGTTTACAACTTACAGATCTTAGACCCTTGTGAAAGTTACAGTAAAAGGATCATAATCAAAATGGTGGTCTTTATAAATTAAAAAAAAATAAATCAGACTGTAAGTCATTAACTTTATTTTAGACTCATGCAACTGGCCATAACCACAACTCATTAAGAAGGACTGAAGAATGAGTTTGCTTAATACAGGTGTTTTGTTCAAAGTATATTGATGTTGGTATAAAAGGACTTGGGGCTAATCTTTTTTCAGACTGGTTTCCGGTTTGGTCACTGTTTTATTTTAAACCAGTTTCACTGCACTATAAATCCTATTCTTCTTTCCAAGGATATTTACGACATAAAAATAATTTTTTAAATTTTCGAATATTGTGATCTTTGCCAAAGTAATTAAAATTAAGCAACAAACAGTTACATTTAAACCTACAAATCATATTGTTAACAGGACAGACAGTTACATTGAAGTGTTAGATGGATCTCGTGTACATCCCGAGACTTATGAATGGGCACGTAAGATGGCTGTTGATGCTCTAGAGTATGATGACACGGCTGAAGGTGCTAATCCTGCTGGAGCACTGGAAGAAATTTTAGAAAGTCCTGAAAGACTCAAAGATCTGGATTTGGATGCCTTTGCTGAAGAACTGGAAAGACAGGTATTGTCTGGTGATCAACAAATTATGTTTAATATCTGTGTACAATTATCAATTTGGTGTTGGTGGCATTAATTTGATAGTCTCTGTTACATTTTTTCACAACTTTTCTATAACCAGGGAGGTTCAAAGCTCGACTTTATTCTTGCTGACTCAGCATGTTGGCCAAGTATAAAGCAGGGTTCAGATTTTTATATCATATCAAAAAGTTCTCGTCCTTATATGCATTTGATATTTGCCACTGGTCATCAAACACCAAACCATCAACTATAAATAAACAAAATATAATTGGGTTGCTTAAGTACTGAAATAAACATTAAGATTGATTATCATAAAATGTGCTGTTGCAACATAGTGCTCCTGTAAGGGTGTCAGAGAAAAAATAATTGTTTATCTATTATAATTATAAATGCTTTATATTTTCAGGGTTATGGTGATAAACACATTACACTTTATGACACCAGGGCAGAATTAAATCATCGGTACAAAGATCTGAGAACACCATATCGATCCCCATTGAATGAAGAAATATTTAATATGATTACAAAAGAAACACCAGAAACATTTTATGTTGGTAAGAATGTACAAACAATTTACATAGACTAAATGTTTGTGTACAGTGTTTTAATGTGGACATTGCCATCCTTTGATATTTGTGTGAAAATGAAATGTTGCTAGAATGAAATTTTAATTCATTTTGAATTTGAAATGCCTTATTTTTCCAAAGGCAAAAAGAGCCTTGTCAAACCTAATACTTATAATGAGAAATTGCTGCATCTCCACCAATCACATGGCATTATAAGAGTTAAAGCACAAACTTGTTTGTGTGGAGTTATGATAAAATGTTTGAGTATGGTAACATGTCTTCCAACAGTTACGTTTGTAACAAGTATGTTCAAAAGTCAACTCACCATGTCATCTTAATACATTCCAAACCAAATAAGCATGTGCATCTTATTTTTGTAACTACATATTTCACTATATTCAATCTTTTTTGCAAAAGAATTATTCTTAAAGTTTACCAATGATTAAAATTCTATCAGAGAGCTTGGTTTTTTTTTTAACATTTTATTCAGTGATTAACTATACTTCCATATTTGCTGCATTTAATTAAAAGTCTTTGAAAACTTTAAACTTTTTCCCTAGGTAAATTAGTGCTAGCTAGAGTTGCAGGTATTGCCTACAGAAGACCTCGCGGTGAACAGTTAGACCAGGCCAATCCAGTCAGGGACGAGGAGACAGGGTTGTGGCAGTGTCCTTTCTGTAACAGAAATGATTTCCCAGAACTTAGTGAGGTAACATTGTTATGTTGTAATCTTAAAGGTATTATTAGGACTGTTCCATTAAAACATACATGGTACCCAGGGAAGGCACTTTATAAAAATTGGATAACCATTGATGTTTTTTTTAAATTTCACTTACGTATACACTTTACCAAAAATAAAAGAGACCCGCCCATAGGGTTGTTCCAAGATTGATTGTATAAGAGGGGGTGGATGTTGGAAGGAACTTCTATTAAAATTTGATGTGTGGTTATTAATATTGAAAGATAACCTGAACAAATATAGGAAATAATCAATTAAAATTTTATGCATGGTGTGATAAAATAAAAAGTGCCTTCTGACACCCCACCAACATATCTTATTTCTGGAAAAGCACTTATGTAAAGATAATTAACACAATGTACAAATGTTAAATCTAAGGAGCCTGAAACGGTAAAGTTTAACAAACAAAAATTATAAAAATATTAACAGCAGAGAGTTATTGTACTGAATAAGTTGATTACACCTCAACCCTAACTAAAGGCTCTTTACAAAAGAAATAATATGAGCCATTCTGCATTATCCCAATAGAAAATCTCTTTGGAAGTCTAGAGATAACTTTTTTCCATTTTAGGTTTGGAGTCATTTTGATGCAGGAAGCTGTCCTGGCTCAGCAGTTGGTGTGAAGTGTCGACTAGATAATTCTGTCAATGGTTTTGTACATACCAAAAATATCAGTGATAAAAATGTAAAGAATCCTGCTGACAGAGTGCAGGTTAGTTTAGAAAAACTCCCCACAACAATTTTCAATAAATGGAGATTTTTTTGGTTTTAGTAAGTTGAAGTATGTTTAATCGAAGAATTTTATTTTGAAAGTTATATGCTATTAAAAATATTGAATAGAACATTTTTTACCTTATTGAAGCTCCCCCTTCAGCACAAGAAATGTGGCTTATGCATTATGTTTTTTGACAAAATTTTGATTAATGCTTTGTCATAGATGTGTGTCTGCCTTTTTTCTGTTTGACATTTGGTACATCAATTGTCTTTGTAAACAAGTGCTTTAGAGGTGATGAAAATTGTGGCAACTAAACTACATATGACAGCCTTTCATGAAAAAAAGGATATTGTATGGAATGTACACAAAAATTTGGTATTTGTCTTACGTTATAGCTAACTATAATTTATGGAGTTTAACTTCTGATTTTATAACATAAAAAATATTATGATTTCTTTATAGATCGGTATGACAATTCACTGTAGAATAACTAAGATAGATATAGACAGGTTCCAGGTAGATCTGACGTGTAAATCCTCTGATCTTATTTCTTTATAGATCGGTATGACAATTCACTGTAGAATAACTAAGATAGATATAGACAGGTTCCAGGTAGATCTGACGTGTAAATCCTCTGATCTTATTTCTTTATAGATCGGTATGACAATTCACTGTAGAATAACTAAGATAGATATAGACAGGTTCCAGGTAGATCTGACGTGTAAATCCTCTGATCTTATTTCTTTATAGATCAGTATGACAATCCACTGTAGAATAACTAAGATAGATATAGACAGGTTCCAGGTAGATCTGAGGTGTAAATCCTCTGATCTTATTTCTTTATAGATCGGTATGACAATCCACTGTAGAATAACTAAGATAGATATAGACAGGTTCCAGGTAGATCTGACGTGTAAATCCTCTGATCTTATTTCTTTATAGATCGGTATGACAATTCACTGTAGAATAACTAAGATAGATATAGACAGGTTCCAGGTAGATCTGACATGTAAATCCTCTGATCTTATTTCTTTATAGATCGGTATGACAATCCACTGTAGAATAACTAAGATAGATATAGACAGGTTCCAGGTAGATCTGACGTGTAAATCCTCTGATCATATTTCTTTATAGATCGGTATGACAATTCACTGTAGAATAACTAAGATAGATATAGACAGGTTCCAGGTAGATCTGACGTGTAAATCCTCTGATCTTATTTCTTTATAGATCGGTATGACAATTCACTGTAGAATAACTAAGATAGATATAGACAGGTTCCAGGTAGATCTGATGTGTAAATCCTCTGATCTTATTTCTTTATAGATCGGTATGACAATTCACTGTAGAATAACTAAGATAGATATAGACAGGTTCCAGGTAGATCTGACGTGTAAATCCTCTGATCTTATTTCTTTATAGATCGGTATGACAATTCACTGTAGAATAACTAAGATAGATATAGACAGGTTCCAGGTAGATCTGACGTGTAAATCCTCTGATCTTATTTCTTTATAGATCGGTATGACAATCCACTGTAGAATAACTAAGATAGATATAGACAGGTTCCAGGTAGATCTGACGTGTAAATCCTCTGATCTTATTTCTTTATAGATCGGTATGATAATCCACTGTAGAATAACTAAGATAGATATAGACAGGTTCCAGGTAGATCTGAGGTGTAAATCCTCTGATCTTATTTCTTTATAGATCGGTATGACAATTCACTGTAGAATAACTAAGATAGATATAGACAGGTTCCAGGTAGATCTGACATGTAAATCCTCTGATCTGATGGACAAGGAAAATCAGTGGAGGTAAGTACTTCAAATTTGATATTCTTAAAATCTCAATAAATTAAACTTAGCATTTGTGTTGATTATCCAACAATTGAAATCATAGATGCAGGCGATAATTTCTGAATTTACAATATATATTTCTTTATTGCATTTATATATTGTACACACACCTATTAATTTTTTAAGTTAATTTTTCATGAACTTCGCAAGTAGAAAAGTAACCTGAAAATTAATTATCATGAAGAATGTCAAACTTTGATATTCTCTTTAACAAATACATTATTTGTGTTTTTTTCTCTTAATATTGTTTGCTATCATTGAATAATTTAATTTTGGATGTAACGCGTCTTCTGATTAGCTGACGTTGTTTTGTTTATCAGCTCATAGACATAATTTTGTCATGTGACCGTGACGTCATCAACGTTTTTTCATGGTTTACACCGGTTTAAAATGGAATTTAGAATTAAATTATAAGAAATGACTGTAATATTTTTTCTGTCTATTCGAAATAACATCAAAAATGTGGTGCACACTTTAAAATAACCCGCTACACAGGTTGTTCCGTGTGCACCACATTTTTGATGTTATTTCTTCATAGACAGAAAAAATATTACAGTCATTCCTTAAATATTTAAATGACAATACATATTTGTTATATTTAGGCCCCAGAAAGATCTATACTATGATGCTGATCATGAAACAGCTGATAAAACAAAGGAAGAAACAAAGAAAAAGCAGCAAGCTAGACAATGTAAGCTTCAGAGAAAGATATTTTTGTTAATCTTTAAAATTTGACACTTTCCCTGTTTTAAGAAAAGATTCTAGATAAAACTGCAATTTTTTGCATCAGTTAATTTTTGAGGGGGTAGGTGAGGGTGTCATCCTGAATTCTCAGAAGGATATATCCTGAATTCCTGAAAAAAATAATCATTAATTCCGGAGTTCCGATAAGTTCCGCCAAAAAAACATCCAAAATCCGACATCCCCAAAATTATCCTTCTGCCCCTCATATTTTATATGAGATTTCATTTGAAAAATTAAAATTTTGACATCATGTTTAAGACATTTGAAATGTGAAAGTACAGAATAAAAGGGGCAACAGATGGCGATGGAATCAATATTTATAAGCTAGTTATCTACATTGTCAAAATGCTGCAGAAGTAGTGATGACAGAGGAGGGGGTATAGAGTGATGACAGAGGAGGGGGTATAGAGTGATGACAGAGGAGGGGTATAGAGTGATGACAGAGGAGGGGGTATAGAGTGAAGACAGAGGAGGGGGTATAGAGTGATGACAGAGGAGGGGGTATAGAGTGATGACAGAGGAGGGGGTATAGAGTGATGACAGAGGAGGGGGTATAGAGTGATGACAGAGGAGGGGTATAGAGTGATGACAGAGGAGGGGGTATAGAGTGATGCACATTTCCATCTGTCTGTTTTCCCTTAGTCACACTTGCTTTCAGGCTGATGAGCTTTTGCCATCTTATCGCATTTGTCATCGACTGTCGTCATCATCCTTTGTCCATTAACTTTTACAGAGATTATCTCCTCTGAAACTACTGGGCCAAATTTAATTTAAACTTTGCCACAATCATCAATGGGGTATCTAGTTTAAATGTCTGATGACCCTGTCTGCCGAGAAACATGGCTGACATTGCAAAATGTTAACTAAAAGATCAAAGTTCTCAT
The DNA here is from genome assembly GCF_021869535.1 of Mytilus californianus. Classification (NCBI taxonomy): domain Eukaryota; kingdom Metazoa; phylum Mollusca; class Bivalvia; order Mytilida; family Mytilidae; genus Mytilus; species Mytilus californianus. The sequence continues at coordinate 111,137,966 of NW_026262734.1, read as the reverse complement.
TAAATAAAAATTAATTGTTTGTCTATTTCAGCATATGTGAAGCGTGTAATTGCACATCCTTCCTTCCATAATATTGGTTATAAAGAATGTGAGAAAATCTTGGCAAACATGGACCAAGGGGAGGCAATCATTAGACCAAGTAGTAAGGTTTGTATAGGATTTAGAATTGGTGGGGTTTGTTTCAGCTAAAAATAGAAAATATCTCAACTAATTGATGGAGTGGCTCATACTCCTATAGTCTGCATGCTTGGCTAATAAGTAGGGATAAAAAAAATTGGTTTATTTTATAGGATTTATTTTTAAATGTTGATTTGCAAATTTCCCTGTGAAAAATAGTTTTCACCTTCAAGAATAAGAATTTTTTGTTGTTTCTTTATTATTCCTAGGGTACTAATCTTTAATGAAGTACTAATTTCCTATAGGATCCTATGTATCATTTTGCAAAACCACAAAAATGCAATTTTTCCTGATTCCAGAAAAATTATTCCCCATGAAAATAAACAAATCTACAGTAGTTTTAGTAAACAAATAAATATTCGATTAATGTTACAGGGAGCAGATCATTTGACTGTTTCATGGAAGATAGCAGACGATATTATACAGCATATTGATATTAAAGAAGAAGGCAAAGAGAATGCTTTTAGTCTGGGATCGTCATTATGGATAGGAGGAGAGGTATGCAATTCAGTTTTAAAAGTTTTTGGCAATTGCTCTTTAATAAATTGTTTTTAGTTACATTCAGGGAATTATATCATAAATCAAAGACCACCACCCTTGAATTTCCAGAACCACCCATGGAATTCCAGCACCACTCTTGATTTTTTAAGGATCAACCTTTAATTTTGAGATCATAAGATCTGAAGTTTGAAAGATAATCACTGAAGGTTAGCATAGACATTTTTTTTTATCAGCTCCATCCTCTCAAAATAAATTCTTTATTTGTTGTATTGTCTGTTCTGTATCTCATTTAGTAATGGAGGTAAAATGTCAGTGAACAGATCATTTTGTCAAAATACAATTAGCAAAATTACTGGAATTCATATTGTTAAGATAAGATTAGCACTCGTGTTAGTATAGGTAAATTTTTTTTGTTGATTTTTGTAGGAATTTGAAGATTTGGATGAAATATTGGCACGATTCATTCAGCCAATGGCAGCATATGCACGAGATATTTTAAACTTTAAATACTACAGAATGGCAGAGAACGGTAAAAGAGAACTGCTAGACAAAGTATTACATGAAGAGAAAAAGAAGGCACCCTCAAAGTAAGTATTTAATAATTGCTAAATCAATAACATATTATAGTTATTATAAAGATAAGGAGATATGGTATGATTGCTAATGAGACAACTATCCACCAAAGTTTAAATGAAGTGGATGTAACCAATTATAGGCAACTGTACGGCCTTCAACAATTAGAAAAACCATACTGTATGCTATAAAAGGCCCCTACATAAAAAATATGAAACAATTCAATTGAGAAAACCAACGACCTCATTTATAACAAAATGATTTACGAAAAAAATTATGACAGACACGAACCAACGACAACCACTGAACTACAGGCTCCTGACTTGGGACCGGCGCATAAAGAATGTGGCTAGGTTAAACATGTTTGTGAGCACTCATCCCTCCCAGTTACCTGGGAAAGTGGTGTAACAGCATGACACAAGAACAAATTATAAAAATCTGTTGAAAAAGGCTATTTTATCATTTTGTTGTATGTTTTTAGAGATGGCATTGACTTTTTTTTTAACTTTACAGAAGTTTACATACCATCCCAATTAAAGATCCAATTTTGTCAGTCTTGATTGAAGGGAAAACTGTTTAAGAATTTATTCCTTCATGTCATGCTCTATTCTCATTTTAACATGGGTCGCATGATATTTTTCACCGAGCGTAAGGGAGGTGTAAAATATGGTGGATTGTGATACCTAACCATGTTAAAATGAGCATAGAGCATGACATGAAGGAATTATTTCAATTCAAATAGGATAAAAACTGTAATTTTATTGGTCGAAGTGTACAAAAAATGTTGGCTGTTCCCAGTTCCTCCCCGTGAATTATAAATAAATGATGATTTAATAACAATAATAAACTTTTTGTAAGCAGCAAAAATATATATATTTTATTATGATAAAATTGAAAATAAAGAGATTGTAAACTGTGAATTTGTGCGCATGTGTCAAGTATGTTTTGTGTTTATGAGAACAAAGCTTTGTTATAAGGATGTCATATTAAAATGTACAATTTTAAGTATTGGTTGATGCAACTCACTCAAGTGTGTAAAAAAGTGAACTGAATAAAACTCAGGAGTATAATAGCATACTGTCATAAATGAAATTTACAAAAAGGATATTTCTTTGGCATTTGCTATGTAATATGATAGTACAAACCTCTTGGATTTGTCTGTGTCATGTTAGGAATATTTAACATGGTAAAGATTATTATTTTTCTCATTTATTTTTCAGGATTCCCTACTTTTGCAGTTTGTCTAAGCAATACCCAGGAAAGTTTCTGGTATCCTACATGCCAAGAACAAAACCCAGACATGAATATGCCACACTCTCATCAGAGGGAATCAGATATAGGAACCAAATGTTCCATTCACTTAATTCTATGATGAGATGGTTTAAAGAACATTTCAGGGATCCAATTCCAGGTATGCACAGAGAAAGAGACTGTAAAGTCCAATTTCGTCTATTCCTAAATCCAAATTGTGAAGGTAGACAGATATAAATGAAATATATTGAAGTATTTGTACTAGAAGTATAGATATTTCAAAATTTTACTTTGTGTTAAAATGAAGAGTATAATTCTCTTTTATTAAAAAAATGATAAGTGATGAAAAGAATCTATTTCATTTTATTTTTAGATTTGAGAAATACTTTTGTGATTCATAATTAGTTTTCTTTCTATAAATGTTTGAATATTTGTCACTGGACAAGCAAGATAACAATCAATCAGTTACTCATGAATTACAATTCCTCGTTTAGGTACTCCTGCTAGTAGAACTCCAGGCATGGCATCCTCAACATATGCTACTCCCAGTATTAATTTACAAGGTCAGTATATTAAGTTAACCAATAATATTATGCGTTTATGACATTTTATGAATTAAATACAGATTTTTATAAGTTTAAATTTATATGAGTGCAAGCAATTTTTCTCTGAAGCAAATCTGCTGTATCACATTTGCATAAAGTAAATGAGCCATGTAACAGTTTGCAAAATCAGAATATATCTTGGTGTTTAATTCTTAAACCTTTTTGTTATGAAAAAAGAATTATTCATCCTTCATTGATATTTTTATGCTTCACCAAGGCTTTTGGGTCTATCAAGCCATCTAAACACAAAAAAGTATCTAACTTAAAGGAGTAGGTCCGGTAAGGGTCGATTTTGGCCCCAAATTTCAGGTTCATCTGATGAAAGATTTTGGACACTTTTTAAACACTTAAGTGTCTACTTTAGAAGAATCAATTTATTTATGTGAAAGATTTGAACTGATTTAGTCATTAAAGACGCTCATATTCAAGCTTATGTTATAAATCTATCAAGTATGCCATAATATGTCACTTTTCAGATGGTTTTTGTCAAAAATGAAAGTGGCCGCATCGGTGTTCATCCTCAACCTTTATATATGTTATGTATTATCATCAAATACAACTTATATTTAAATATTAAGAATGAACACAAATGCGGCCACGTCCATTTAAGACGGAAACCGTCTAAAAATTAACTCAAATGCTAAAATTATGAAGATTTCAGTAATTTAGCATGACTTAATGATGCTAATACCCGATAAATGTGCATTGTATTATCAAAAACAGCCCATATGTATGTAACAGAAGTATTCTACTTTCCAATGAATAGCTAAAAGTTTACATTTTAACAATTTTGTAAAACTGCTATATTTTGGGGCCAAAACGGGGTCTTACTGAACCTACTCCTTTGCTTAAAATTGAGCTTCATGCCTATGGATTTTAAAGTTTAAATTGAAAACTGTCTTGGTATAGTTTTGTGTATAGTATTGAAGACAAATAGCCATGCAATGTAATTTATATTTTACCAAAGAACAGTTTTGCTTTATATTTTTTGTATAGTGTATCTTCATTTTGTAATGCAGAATATCCTGTGTTTAAAGTATAATAGACAAAGTATAATAGACATATCATATAAATCCAGTTTTGTCTTTTTTCCAGGTGTGGATGCTGCCACAATACAGAGAGCAGCTGCTGGGTTACCTAATAATATCTACAACACACTTGCCCAGGTGGCTGGAGCCACACCACGAGTGGGCACCCCTAGAGTTGCTAGAATGACACCTGGAGCTACACCACAACAGTTCCCTCCTGTGGCTGGATTCAGTGGAGGCTTTGTAAGTTTGAACAATTAAATACAAATGCAAAATTAAAACAAGACTTTATTGTATGCAATGAAAATTATTTTTTGAAAGAAAAAAAACAAAAAAAAACAACATCTGAATAAAAGAGAATTGTTTTTATGCCCCATTTATGGACATTATGTTTTCTGGTCTGTTCGTCTGTCATCCGTTCGTCTGTTCGTCCGTTCTTCTGTTTGTCCGTTCTTCCCGCTTCAGGTTAAAGTTTTTGGTCGAGGTAGTTTTTGATGAAGTTGAAGTCCAATCAACTTGAAACTTAGTATACATGTTCCTTATGATATGATCTTTCTAATTTTAATGCCAAATTAGAGTTTTTGTCGAGTCTTCGACTTTTGTCGAAAAAGCGAGACATAGCGATCCTACATTCCGTCGGCGTTGTCGTCGGCGGCGTCCACAAATATTCACTCTGTGGTTAAAGTTTTTGAAATTTTAATAACTTTCTTAAACTATCCTGGATTTCTATCAAACTTGGACAGAAGCTTGTTTATGATCATAAGATAATATTCAAATGTAAATTTTGTAAAAAAAAAAATCCATTTTTTCTGTATTTTTCTTATAAATGGACTTAGTTTTTCTGCCAGGAAACATTACATTCACTCTGTGGTTAAAGTTTTTGAAATTTTAATAACTTTCTTAAACTATCCTGGATTTCTACCAAACTTGGAAAGAAGCATGTTTATGATCATAAGATAGTATCCAGAAGTAAATTTTGTAAAAAAAAAAATCCATTTTTTCCGTATTTTACTTATTAATGGACTTAGTTTTTCTGCCAGTTAACATTACATTCACTCTGTGGTTAAAGTTTTTAAAATTTTAACAGCTTTCTTAAACCATCCTGGATTTGTACCAAACTTGGACAGAAGCTTGTTTATGACTAAAAGCTAGTATCTAAAAGGAAATTTTGTTAAAATTTTGTTCCATTTTTCCTTTTTTTACTTATAAATGGACTTAGTTTTTCTGCCAGTTAACATTACATACAGTCTGCAGTTTAAGTTTTTAAAACAATTATTAGATTCTTAAACTATCCTGGATTTTTACCAATCTTTGACAGAAGCTACTTACAATCAAAAGATAGTATAGAGAGGAATATTTTTATTAATTTTTTTCCTCATTTTTGTTGAGCCTGCGATTAACAGCAAAAGTAGGCGAGACACTGGGTTCCGTGGAACCCTTACGAATTTTTACCCCATTTTCACGGTCCACTGAACATAGAAAATGATAATGCGGATGGGGCATCCGTGTACTTGGGACACATTCTTGTTCTTTAATCCTTTACAGATAATAATTTTCCAGCCTCATTGTATAATATGTCTGAAGAATAAATAGAAATCAGGTTTTTTTTACCATACATATAAAAATCCTTAGATTCATTTGCATTTGGGTTTCTGTCTTGTTGAAGAATACCCTTATCTTTTATTCATTACAACCAAATGTGCCAGGTTACAAGATTTCCAATTAAATAATATATATAAATTATATATGAAGTATATTTTTATTTCAGGGTCTCGGAGCCACCCCCATGATGACCCCAATGATGACACCATCTCATCACATCACAACGCCAGCTGGACACCCTACCCCATCATACAACCCCACCCCCAGACAGCCACACACACCAGCTTGGCCTGGGCACACACCAAGAGCCACACCACGAACACCATCACATCCACCATCTCAGAGAGCCATGGGACCCACAGCAGGAACAGATTGGGCCAAAGCTGCAGAAATGTGGGCTAAAGGTAGACCCAGTAAGTCAACTCCTAGGGCTAGCCCAGCTGTTCACAGAAATAGTCCAATGCCTACTGGAGATTCAACGCCATTATTTGATGAACGGTGATACATACTGGATAGTGACAGTTGAAAGTATATGGACTTCTGTTTGAAGCCAATATTATCGCAGATTATTTGATATCTGCTAATAGGCTTCTATTGTGGAAAGTATCGAATATTGACTGAAACCAGACATTGGCATTGGTTGTAACTGCTATGAATAGGGCTTCTCCACATCAAGGTCTCACGTCATATTTATGTTGTGTACATCATGTGTATTTATAAGTATTCAGCGCCAGTACATTATAGATGTTCATCTGATATCTGTATTCTGTATAGTTCATGTAAGACACAGTTTACAAGTATGTTACCATCTTAAGTATCAAAGCAATACTTAAAAGTAATATAAGGTGACGCAGTGACCATCAAAAGTTGAATTTTGAATGCAGGATTATACGAGTTGTTGATCATATTAAAATTACATTAGGATATACAAGTGCTTTAATTTATTTTAGATGTATGTTACATTACGAAATCTTCAATTTATCTTTAAAATGTGTTTTATAACAACAAACAGTTCAGACCAGTATTAAAACATTTTTTTTCATTTATTAAACTGTTTCATTTAAACTTGCCAATACAAATGATAATCTGCAAGAAAAATATCCCTAGATGTATTTAGAACTTTTTTATGTCACTTATAAATCTTTCATAGATTGAGAAATTATGTATAATGTTACAGTGGTACCATATTTATGTTTGTTTAAGATGATCATTTTCACTGAAGGATTAATTTTATTAATGTATCTTCCAAAAAAAAATTTCAACATAAGTTTTGTCTTTTCTAAATCATATATTAACACAAATTTCATCCAAAAAATTTCAACACATATTTGAGTCTATTAAAGGCAGAAAAATGTAGATTGCATGGTATGTGTCAATTGCAGGCTGTACATATCTTTGTTAACATTTTATTATAATATCTGTTACTTGTATTATTAAAAACATTTTTTAAGTTAAACTTCAGTCTTGTAAGCATGAATAGAAATTCTTTATTTCTTTATTGTAACATTTGTTTATTTCTATCCAAACGATTTTGGATTTCAACACATGGTCGTGAACATTTTGATATATTTGAAGTTATCACTTCAAATTAGGATGTTCAGAAACGTAGGAATAAAGTAATTATGTTTTATTGTATATACATGTACAAGTTATGATGTGTTTTACCATGCTAAATCATTGTAAAACAACCATTATGAGGAATTTTACCTCAATAAAAATAAGAAAATTGTTTTTTATTACAAATTTTTTGTCTGGCCGTTAAGGTACCGTAACATGTATCCATCTGAATCAGCTGGGACTACAGCATAAACTGTTTTTGTGTTGCCTGCGACAAGGGAGACATAGGGATTGCTTTTCCAGTGCCATTATCAAAAATTGTTAAATTTTCTGCTTAAGTCAGTTTGATAGGAACTACATGTGATAGATCAATGATATTTTGTATGAAGTCGCATTACTATCAATACATATCAGTTTCATGACTATTTATGAGGTCCTGCCCCTAGGACATGGTCCAGTGACTATGAATTAATTAGCAATTTTCAATGTTTAAGTTTTCTGCTGAAGTTAGTTTGATAGGATCTACTTGTGATAGATCAATGATATTTTGTATAAGTTGCATTACTATCAGTTCATATCAGTTTGATGACTGCCCCCTAGGTCATGGTCCAGTGACTTTGAATTAATTAGCAATAAGTTTTTCTGCTTAAGTCAGTTTGATAAGAACTACTTGTGATAGATCAATGAGTTTTTGTATTAAGTTCCATTACTATCAGTACATATCAGTTTGATGACTATTTTGAGGCCCTGCCCCCTAGATCATGGTCCAATACTGAATTGATAAACAATATTGCTGTCCATCAGATTGTCTTTTTCTGAATTTTCTGCAGATAGGCAAGACATATCTCTGTGTCAACAGTTTATTATAAAGGTAAATATTCAGAGCTTAACATAGATAGGTCCTTTCCTTGAATGCATTTGCCTTATTGTAAGAAAATTCTGTATTCCACTGAGTATTGACAAAATTCTGTATTGCACTGAGTATTGACAAAATTCTGTATTCCACTGAGTATTGACAAAATTCTGTATTCCACTAAGTATTGACAAAATTCTGTATTCCACTGAGTATTGACAAAATTCTGTATTCCGCTGAGTATTGACAAAATTCTGTATTCCGCTGAGTATTGACAAAATTCTGTATTCCGCCGAGTATTGACAAAATTCTGTATTCCACTGAGTATTGACAAAATTCTGTATTTCACTGAGTATTAACAAATTTTGTATTCCACTGAGTATTGACAAAATTCTGTATTCCACTGAGTATTAACAAAATTCTGTATTTCACTGAGTATTGACATAATTCTGTATTCCACTGAGTATTAACAAATTCTGTATTCCACTGAGTATTGACAAAATTCTGTATTCTACTGAGTATTAACAAAATTCTGTATTCCACTGAGTATTGACAAAATTCTGTATTCCACTGAGTATTGACAAAATTTAAATCCTGGTATCTATGATTAGTTTATATACTACCACTAGGTCGATGCCACAGCTGGTGGAGTTTTTCTCGCCCAGGGTATCACCACCCCAGTAGTCAGCACTTCTGTGTTGACATCCATTATCATTGATATGGTCATAATTATAAATAAACTGTTAAAAGAACTTTAAACTTTTCGAATTATTAAGGATATTCTAAACAAGGAATAGATTACTTAAACTGTATCTAGACCATATGTCATAAAAGAAAAACACATTAAGATGTTTCATGCTCAGAAGTGCTCATCAAGCATATGGTCCTTCCTGTGACCTAATTTTCATGGTTCATTGACTGCTTAAAAAACTAGTCATTCAATCTTACGTGTATAGTTTTTATACGACCGTTTACGGGATGTATTATGGTATACCATTGTCCGTCTGTCCGTCTGTCGTCCACATGTGGGACAATAACTCAAAAATGCTATAACCAATTTGCATGAAACTTTGGTGAACTGTTTATATCTATTGACGTGAGCTCCCTTTTGCTTTTTATAAATTTTAGATTTTATGTTTCCGAGTTATGGGGATTTTTTTCATTAAAAAAGGGGGATTTTCAAGTTTTCGGACAATAACTCAAAAACACTTTCACCAATTTGCAAGAAACTTTGATGAATTGTTTATATCTATTGATATGATATCCCTTTCGATTTTTATAAATTTTTGATTTTACGTTTCCGAGTTGTGGGGTTTTATTCATTTAAAAAAAGGGGGATCTTCCAGTTTTTGGACAATAACTCAAAAATGCTTTCAGCAGTTTTCATGAAACTTTGGTAAATTGTTTATATCTATTGACGTAAGCTCCCTTAAGATTTTTATTATGCGACTGCAAAAAATTTTTTGGGATTGTATAATGGTATGATGTCGTTGTTGTTGTCCGAAGACACATTTGGTTTCCGGACAATAATTTTAGTTTAAGTGAATGGATCTCTATGAATTTTTTTAAGAAGGTTCAATACCATAATAGGAAGGTTGGGATTGATTTTGGGGATGATGGTCCCAACCGTTTAGGAATTAGGGGCTCAAAAGGGGCCCAAAACAAGAATTTTCTAGTCTCAGGATAATAACTTGTGTATAAGTATTTTGTTTGTACTGAAATTGTACCACAATGTTTAATACCACAAGTAGAAGGTTGGGATTCATTTTGGGGGTTATGGTGCCAACAGTTTAGGAATTAAGGGCCAAAAACAAGCATTTTTGTAGTTTCAAGACAATAACTTGTGTGTGAGTGTATGCATCTCTCTGACATTGTACCACTAGGTTCCATATCACAAAGGGAAGTCTGGGATTGAGTTTGGGGGTAATTGTTCCATACATGCAGGAATGAGGGGCCAAAAACAAGCATTTTTCTAGTTTCCAGACAATAACTTGTGTTCAAGTGTATGGATCTCTCTGAAATTGTACTACAAGGTTCCATACTACAAAGGAAAGGCTGGGATTGAGTTTGGAGGTAATTGCTCCAAGGAGGAATTCAAAAATGGTGGGGGTTCCAATTTTTTTAAGGGCTTCATATTTTGTTCTCAAAATTTTTACAAATTTCAAATTTTTGAAAAGTTTCAAGAAGAAAGAAGAAACCTTAAATTGCACAGTATTGCACAATAGATTTGTAAGATCTTTGACCACATTTATTTTGTGTCAGAAACCTATATTGTGTCAAAAATTTGAGCACAATCCAAATTCAGACAGTATCAAGCTTGAATATTGTGTCCAAATTTGCCCCAACTGTTCAGGGTTCGACCTCTGCGGTCGTATCAGGCTGCGCTCAGCGAAGCATTTTATAAATTTTAGATTTTACTTTTCCGAGTTATGGGATTTTATTCATAAAAAGTGGTGATTTTCCAGTTTTCAGACAATATCTTTAAAGTGCATTGAGCAGTTTTTGTGAAACTTTGGTGACTGGTTTATATCTATTAAGATAACCTTCCTTTATTTTTTTTTAAATTGCTGATATGACAATGAGAAGTTATTGAACTTTATTCTTTGAAAAAGCTATGGGCGTATCATGCACTCATGGCGCAGCTGTTTATTATGCCTTGACAAAGTTGCAGAGAAGCCTGCAGTGGTTGCATCATTTACTGGGTTTTAAGTTTATGATTAGGTGTTGAAGGGGAACCCTTAATCGTAAGTCAATGGTATTTGGTATGCAGTTGTATAAGCATTGGCACATCTCATTTCCATGGAGATTATCTGGTCCAAACCCTCACGCAGGGTCTATCTACTTTAAATTTTGCTTAGGTTAAATGTTAATGTTTGTGATTAGGTCAGTTTAAGGGGAACCACTAATGGTAAACCAATGATATTTGGTATGCAGTTGTTTCAGCATTAGCACATTTTATATCTATGGGTATGCTGTCTGTATTCCCATAATTCAAGACCGGATGCCAGGCTAGACTGATATTACTTGGGGTCATCTGATAGGTTAGGACACTAACCTGGAACAGTGGTGTAACAGAAGAAGTAACTAGAAAAATTCGTAAGGGTTCCGCTGAACCCAGTGTCTCGCCTACTATTGCTGTTAGTCGCAGGCTCAACAAAAATGGAGAAAAAATTATTAAAAATTTTCCTCTAGATACTATCTTTTGATTGTAAGAAGTTCTGTTCAAGTTTGGTAAAAATCCAAGAAGGTTTATGAATCTAATGAATGTTTTAAAAACTTTAACTGCAGACTGTACGTAATGTTAACTGGAATAAAACTAAGTCCATTTATAAGTAATATACGGAAAAACAGGGAATAAATTTTTACAAAATTTCCTTCTAGATACTAGCTTTTGATCATAAACAAGCTTCTGTCCAAGTGTGGTACAAATCCAGGATAGTTTAAGAAAGTTATTAAAATTTTGAAAGCTTTAACCACGGAGTGAATGTAATGTTAACTGACAGAAAAACTAAGTCCATTTATAAGTAAAATACGGATAAACAGGATTTTTTTTTAACAAAATTTACTTTTGAATACTATTTTATGATCATAAACAAGCTTCTGTCCAAGTGTAGTACAAATCCAGGATAGTTTAAGAAACTTATTAAAATTTGAAAAACTTTAACCACAGAGTGAATGTTATGTTAACTGGCAGAAAAACTAAGTCAATATATGAGTAAAATACAGATAAACAGGATTTTTTTTTTACAAAATTTTCTTCTGGATACTATCTTATGATTATAAACGAAGCTTCTGTCCAAGTTTGGTACAAATCTAGGATAGTTTAAGAGAGTTATTAAAATTTGAAAAACTTTAACCACAGAGTGAATTTTATGTTAACTGACAGAAAAACTAAGTCCATTTATGAGTAAAATACGGATAAAAAGGATTTTTTTTTACAAAATTTACTTCTGGATACTATCTTATGATCATAAACAAGCTTCTGTCAAATGCAGGATAGTTTAAGAAAGTTATTAAAATTTCATAAACTTTAACCACAGAGTGAATATTTGTGGACGACGACGCCGACGGAATGTATGATCGCTATGTCTCGCTTTTGCGACAAAAGTCCAAGGCTCGACAAAAGCTTAACCCATCAGCACACAAGCATGCGCACATAAAACATTAGCAAAAAGACAAAAAAAAAAAACAAGGTACCAATCAAATTTTTAAACCGATTTTTTCTAAAATCTGATAAATCAAATTTTTGAAAATCTCAGGGATGGGCACAATTAAAAATATTCTTTTGTTCGTATGAAAAATTCACATCCTGTGTGTCCTTGAATACCACTTAAGGTTTAGTACGTGTTACAAGATAAAATTCCCATTCAAAAGGTTCTTTTTACACAGGCTATATATGTCATATGTCAACTATATTTAGGGTATAGAATACTTGTATGATACATTTCTGTCTGAAGGGTTCATCTGACCATTTCTCTATTTTATAGTTAATCATAATTGGTCAGTGTAGGTTTTTGTGATAAAGCCCAGTGGGGATTCTAACTCGTCAAAATTACATCCCCATTACACCACCTAATTTTGTCTATCATGTTAATGGAAGCCATTTGTTAAGTATAAAGCGCTGTCAATTTAGCTCTTAAAACCGATAAGTTTATTCACATGGCATTATTCCGATCCTTACATGACAGATATGTTTTGAAAGACAAATAATGTATCTACTATAGCTATTAAGCATCATTTAATTTATATTAAGGTCTTTTGTCAACTCAACATTTTTGTATATGATTAGTTGTCAGGGGGAATTTTCCAAAGTTAGAAAAAAACCTAAAAAATCCATTTGATTATTTCGTAGAAGGGCAGACTATAGAAATCTCTTAGCGTTTGAAGACTAATTACCCCAGATAACACCAACAATTATTTAAAAAAAAAGATAATTATGCATTTAAAGGGTCCACAATTAAAGTCTGTCGTCAAGGGATTTTGGTTCAATTACATCCCCATATTATTTTTTACCAAATTCCCTTGACGACAGACTTTAATTGTGGACCCTTTAAATGCATTATTATCTTTTTTTTTTAAATAATTGTTGGTGTTATCTGACTTTTCTTTTTTATTACATATCATGAATAAATTAATTAAAATACCTAATTTTCATTGAAAAATGATTGAACGAAAAATTAAAAAAAAAAGACAAATAAAAAATACTCCTAAAGTTTTATCATTTGTATAAGCACGAAGTTTTTTTTTGTTATTCAAACAAAACAGCCACTCTATTGTTGTGACCCATTGTGGATTTCATAATGGAAAACCTATGAAAAGCTTAATGTGTCACAATTTCAATGATGCAATTCTTCAACTCTGTAATTTTGAAATTCAAAATTTGCAATTCTTAATTTGTAACAGTGCAACTCGACAATCTGAGAATTGCAACTCGGTCCGTTGGCAATGCGACTATGTAATCAGCTGGTAATTCAGAATATAATTCGTATTTTCCGTACTTGCTACATGGTTTATTTCCAATTTTGTTTTATGTCAATTGGCATCTTGCATTTATGTTGTTTAAAAAATGTATTCTTCTGACTGCCTGTAAATTGACATCAACCAGGCGTGAATAAACCGGCAACATTTATATATCGATCTTTGTGTTACATTTCGTATCATAATAACAGACGGCGTAGCCTGGGGTCCAAGTTCACTGCTTGCTAACGCTGTCAGTACGTATCATCTAGTATACATTTCTATCAACTGAAACTGAAAAATCCCTTGTCTAGTGTGAACCACATTATATTATCCATGGATTTATCAATCAATTTTATACCTTGTAATATTTCTTTTTTAAAGTAGCTAAACCACCTCTAAGGTAGCGTATCTAGGTTTTGTATACACTGCACGCAGGATCGGTGAGCAGGGGGTCTGGGCCGCTTAGTTTTTATTCATGAAAATATAAATATTTTTGATATATACATCTAATAATTCAACCGGTATTTGAATAAAAATAGGATGCGAACGGACCCAGGGGACGAATGTGTTTTGGGAGTGAACGGACCCTATACCGCTTAATGCCCACAAGAGGGTGGGGCTCTTGGGGGAAAAACCATCCGACTCCGGATGCTCCAAGGATTTGGCAAACACATAGAACAATTTTGATTTTGGAAATTTATCTGTTTCTCAACAGTTCCTCTGTTCTGCCTCACTTTCTTTAAAATTGCTTTTTTCTGGCTGGGTTTAGTAATACCTCTAAAACGGATAAGGGTTTACTAGGATTGATTTTTTTTTATATAAACCAGTACCGGTATATTGCCACGCTGATAATTTGTCTTCTGTGTATAAACGCGTTCTCGTCCTTCAGTTTGCCATTTTATGCGTAATTGACCTTCAATTTGCCATTTAGTAGCATTAATTAAGTAATTGTTGCCTCTTGTCATGTTTTCATTTGAAGGTATTCAGTTAGCAGGAGAGTTTGGATGGCATTTCCATTTGTTTGAATTTTAAGAATTACTAGGCATAGATTAAGTTTCTTTAGGAGTAATGTCATGAGACTTTGAGAACTCTGGTGTTAACAGTTTACAATCTCTTTGGAGGGGATATGTGTTTTTGAAAGAAAGAAAAAAAAAATATCTGCAGTCATGATTTGACAAATAATATTATCATACAGTTTACAAACTCTGTTACCACTTATTCCTTTTAACATTTCATTAACATTCCAAGAGCTAATATATAATTTTTGTGATACTTAAATACACACGATAAAAAAAATTATTCAGAAATAACTTTCAACATGCACATGGGTTGGTTGATTATGAAACAGACACAGAGAAAACAAATTATTTTAAATATTATTTGTATTTTAATAACTAAAACTCTACTTGCTATAAATATTACAAAAAACTTTCTTTTGTTTACTACTTAAAATCTAAATATAAACATGCTTCACTTCTACAAACTAAAAGTTTACTTGATATTTCAAGAACTATAACAACATTTAAGCATTTTAAAAACGTCCTGTTGTTTACCTATTTATGACCAAAAGGGAGAATAAAAAGACTAATTAAATTCATCTAGAATCATCTTTACCTGAAAGAGTTGGAACTTAAGTTTCGTAATGATTTCAACATCTTTCAACGGAAATGGTGTACATGTCTGACTGACAGGGTTCATTTGGCCTTGAACTGTCCTCATTATTTTCATGGTTCAGTTATCAACGTGTAACCAAGTTCTCAATTAGTAATGGTCAGCTATATTTGTTGTATAATCAATAAAATCAGGAGATTTTTTTAGCGTGTGGCGTATTTATAGGTTAGACAATAGTTGGTCGTGTTTTATGAATATTTGAAGCCCGAGGCGTAGCCGAGGATTTTAAATATTCATAAAAATGACCAAGTATTGTCTGGCCAATTTAGAACATATTCACACCTTCGAGTGACATTCTTTCCCATTGTAATAATAAAACATCAATATTAGTTCACTTTAAGTGTAAACATGGTTAATAAAAGGGATGTAAATCATATTTATCAAAGTGTAGTCATTTAAACAGATGTCATGAAATAGCACTCATATCATATAATAATATATCATAGTTTTGTCAAGGATTTGTATAGTACTATACAAATCCTTGGTTTTGTGTTTACAAAAAGGAAAAATTGTTCAAAAATGGATTTTTTTCTGCTTCAGGTAAAATTTAATACTAATAAATACAAAATGTATCAAATTCCTTCATTTAAAAAAAAGCACATGATGTTATGTAAATCAGCTTTTTCAAAAATTGTACATTTTTGAATTATAATAAAAACATTTTAATCAATAAATATTAAAATTACGATCGTTCAAACGTCAGATGCTTACTTTTCTTTATAGATGAATGTATTTTTTTTCCAATAATTCCCTTTGTGTTTTTTTTTTTATCTCAACAGTCATTGTTTCTTAAAGAATAGACTAAGGTCTCCTATAAAATTAGATTTAATATTATTTAACTACACCTTGGCCCCCTTTTCATTTGTTTGTTTGTTTGTTTCATATGTGAACCATTATATAAAGTTTGCAATATTCAAAACGTTTCTATCATTCTATTCTATTTTCTTGTTTTTATTTATAGTTTTATTATACAAACAACAGTACTCATTTTGCCCTTTTCCTATGGAAATTGCTTCGGGGGATTGCACACTTCGTTAGTGCTTAAGAGTTCACATGTATATGTAAGAGAATGATAATCCCTTTCACCCATTCTCGTCCATGGAAAATCATTATTTCCCCTTCTATTTTTAATGTCATTAGTATGTCTGCTATTTTCAGTCTTGAATCAATGTTATGTACACATGTAAAATTAGGAAGATGTGGTATGATTGCCAATCACAACCAGAGACCAAATGACGTAATAGTTAGCAACCATAAGTCACCGTAAGGCCTTAACAATGAGCAAAAACCATACCGCATAGTAAGCTATAAAAGGCCACGACCTGAACAAATGGTTTTGAAATATTGATTTTGCATTGCCCTCATGGCAAGCTTGACCAAAAGCCTCCAATATATAATTTTTCACTGGTATTCATATCCAATTACCTAAGTAAGGCTCCATGGATTATCTGTTATTATTTGACTCGAAGAGTCTTTGTTGGAAATTCAAGTTGGTATTCTTGGTGTTCGAAATATAGATTTCCACAAGATTGTTTTAGAATTTTTTCCCTTACACTTTATTGATTTTAAAGAAGTAGATATGATATCGGGGATGTAATCTTTTTTTTAACGTCCAATCGATCGTATGACAGTTACTGGAAACTGTTGTTTGATAGACAATAACTTCGCTTTTTAAGCTTTTTGTTACCGTAAGCATAAATTTCCTTTTTAAGTTCGTATATGGGATTTTACATGAAAAATGATATAATGTTATCATACTTTACCAAAATGTAAGACCTCGAATGACATTGAGGCGAACTGTAGATGCAGAAGCTAGTCAACACCAACAGACATTAGGCGCTCTACAGTAAACTGCCAACGACCGACAAAAGTGGAAGATCTTCTTTGCTGCCCTACACGCCAATGATGTCCAGGGCAGTAAGTAAGTTAGCTACCAAAATGTAGTTTATATATTTAAGGAATGACTGTAATATTTTTTCTGTCTATGAAGAAATAACATCAAAAATGTGGTACACACTGAATAACCCGCGTAGCGGATTATTTTAAAGTGTGCACCACATTTTTATGTTATTTCGAATAGACAGAAAAAATATTACAGTCATTTCTTATAATTTTAATCTAAATTCCATTTTAAACCGTAGTAAACCATGAAAAAACGTTGATGACGTCACGATCACATGACAAAATTATGTCTATGAGCTGATAAACAAAACAACGTCAGCCAATCAGAAAACGCGTTACATCCAAAATTAAATTATTATAGGATAAAATCACATAAAAATTCCATTATTAGTAAATAGAATTCCTGCATCGAAATTTGCTGACTTTTTTGAGAATTTAGACCTATTTTGTATACTGATATTTTACAATCCAAGATGGCGGAAGACTCCTATATACTACCTTAAAGTCAGACAAGAAGATCGCACAGGTTATATTTTTTGATAATTTGAATTCATTTAATCAGTTTACCAAAGAATGAAAAAGACGTAGGGTATACGTTGATTATATAGAAACCATAAAAAAAAAATCCAAACACAATAAGTCCTAAAAAGACATGCGCCGTATGGTTGTTTACATCCACGTCGGTCTCAGGTGGATAGTGTCTCTGCGCCAATCAGATCACATTTCTTTATTTTTTATGTTTAATATCCTTTTAGTGTTACCTTCCCAATTTTTGTCTCTATAATACCAAATCTTACATTTACAAAAATACATAGTAGACATAATTATACTACAAAAGGTGAAATTGAAAACGCGTTAGAAACCAATACCGAATACAACACTTCTAGTGAAACTGGAAACGCAAGGTAGAGATATGAAGGTTGGATGTCCGATCTTCATTTCTGTGTTCTTTGATTTTTTAGGCGATTTTTCTCTAATCTATATTTCCATATATAACCCCCCCCCCGCGAAACTGTTCTCTATTCCTTATATTTTACCACTATATTATTCTCTAGTCTAAAAAAGTGCGTGTAGTTAAGTCACCAACAACTCTCTTTCTTCATGCTTTTATAAAGATTTTTAAAGTTTATAGAAATAATTTTGAATTTAACTTTGACAAAAAAAAGTATGATCTGAAGGTTGACCTTCATAAAACACATTTTGAAAATAACTTTCTACAAAATTGAGATACGTAAAACAATGAGGTTACAAATTTTATACAAAATCGAGATACTTGAATGATATTACAAATTCTGATACTTTCATTCATATTCCTTCGACTGAAAAATTACCAGTAGATGATCACGTCTCTGTGAAACACATAATGTGTTGATGAACTTAATATGGTTTCAACTTTGTTTTGGTTTCCTTGATGACACAAGAAATCTTACAAAAGATTTTGAATTTTTCTTGGAGTTCGGTATTTTTGTTATTTTACTTTTAACAAGTTTTGATGTATGTCTAATAACTCAGAGTAGAAGGATTTGTAAGAGGAGTCACGGACTTGTTGTTTTTACGTTTAAAACATACCAGTATTTAACAAGAGGCTGCCAAAAGCAGAGGCGGATCAAGGATTTTAGGTTAGGGGGCGCAAACTAAAATGTTCGCCGAGCGGAGCGAGGCTAAAATTTTTTGGAGGTAAAATTATCGAAATATTTTTTATTAAGCTGAGGACAACCTATGCTTTGCAAATTTTAGGAGGGGGGCGCACGCCCGCCACGTCCCCTCCTGAATCCGCCCCTGAAAAGAACAACTAACCGTGTTTTCTAACATTTATTAGCATCATTGTTAAGGACATCAAGGGCCTGCACTGCAAAAGCGAAAATGCTTACCTCCAATTTGTCAAGAGAAGCTACATTTAAAATCTGGAAAAGGATTGGATCAATCATTTTAAAGTTATCGCACGAAATCAACATCAAGGATCATGTCCAAAGCAGTCGAAGATCACAACTCTAGATCGACAAACGTGAAAGTCGTCAATATCGAAATTAACCTACTTTGTCATGAGAATTAACAAATTAAACATGCAAACCATTTGGGGAGGGGGTATAAACGGTTCAACACCTCTATTACGTGATGTCTAATCACTTGGTAAAACTTATCAATGTATTTATAGCACTACCAAAGACGGATGTAACATGTGGAGCAGGACCTGCTAACCCTTCCGTAGCACCTGTGATCTCCACGGGTTTATGGTGGGGTTCGTGTTGTTCGGTCTATTTTGCCATGCCGTTGTCCGTTTCTCTTCGACTTATGAGTTTGGATTGTCTCCTTGGTAACTTCCGCCTCTTATTTTCACAAATAATTGTATGGAAACGACATAAAGTGTCATATCGTAATCAATGAAGGACCATATCTTCCTAACGGCAAAAGTGAAAATCGTCAATAAAGAACTTTGAAATTTTGTACACCCACTCTGGGAGTGTTTTTTTTATATTGTGACCACTTTGTCCGTTAATCCGTTTTTCCAACAAATATTTTCATAATACTTTTCTCAGAAACTACTTAACAGGATAATTTCACATTTGGTCAGCAGCTTGACAGTGATGATTTGTAACGTGTGGGCACTTTTCGGACATGTCATGCATACATTCGTTTTGTCGATATATTGAATATTTTCAATATGTTAAATGAACATAAAATTTTTCGTCAATAGTTTCTCCAATACGAACTAACAGAATTACTTAATATTTGGTCAGTAACTCAACAGTGATGAGTTGTAACATGTGTGCACTTTCCGGATATATCCTGTTTTCTGATACTTGAATTACGCGTGGGGAGTATACTTAGCACGACAACGCTTGCATTCTTGTTTGAAAAGCATATTGGTTGAACGGCTCTTTTCTTATTGTACGGAAACAGCTGGAGACGCAAGCAGACCGTGCTGCCCCAAATTAATAAACCGATTTCCGTCGGAGAACCCAATCTAAAATAGATCAAAACCGAGAATATATGTTGATTATATGGCAAGCCGTTTTACTGTTTATTCTAACTTCACGATATCTCATATAATATATCAGATATCTCATACAATTATATCAGATATCTTATATAATTTAGTTTTTATAAGATATATCATATAAATTTTATAAGATATATCATATAAATTTTATAAGATATCTTATAAAGTTTATTAGATATTTTATAAACTTTATAAGATATCTTATAAACTTTATAAGATATCTTGAAGTTAGAATAAAAAGTAAAAAGGCTTGCCATAATAAATAGTAATTAAAAAGCTTGTCATAATAAATAATAAAAAGGCTTGCCATATGATTAGGTTTTAAAAAAACATAAGTATGAAAAATAACTTCGTTATTTTATTATTGAAGAACAATGAACGTCTTTTACCTGTGTCTAGTTTTTCTTTGATTACATGTAGCAGTTGTATGCACATAACGAAAATGTTCACTTATATTCTAGCACAGAACAGCCAATCTCATTTGGTGAACATGAAATATGCAAAAGAGTCTGTGTACACGCGAATACTCACATTATCGAGCACCTGTTTCTACGCAAAGCATCCTGAACACGCACTGCTGTCGGTTTGTGACCATAATCAATATGATCTATTGCTTTCATTAATTCTTTAAACAAAAATATTATATGCCAGTTATACTTAGCCGAACATTCAACATGTATACATTTTCGATGCTTTTTCACCATATTAATTACATCCCGCCTCGAGACTCCTCGGTCGTCTGCTAAGTCATATTTGTTTCCTACAATGAATAAAGGAACATCGTGCATGTCTCGGCTATCCAGAATTTGTTCTCTTAAAGCTTTCATATAACTGAAGCTTTCCTCTGAAGTAATATCATAGACCAAGACATAAGCTGTAGCAATGCGAAGATTGAAACCCCGAAAATCCGACCATTCTTGCAAGGAATTAGACGGAAAGTACGGAATATAAGGACAGTCCACTATTTTTAAATCGTACACGTGTTCGTTGATAATTACTGAAGGGAAATAAAAAGATTTATCATCTGAAGGTTCATAATCCTCTGTAAACGTATGGTGTACAAATTGTTTAACTATCGACGACTTTCCTACACCGGGTGCACCCAATATTACAATAGTCACTTTTTGATGGTCTGTATAACCGTTGGAAGTCATCCTTGTTTATTCACCTACTCTTAGATTATATGTCTTGCCTTTATTTATAAGTGAATTCCGTTCAACAAGTTTATCTCTGGAAGTGTATCCTGTTCATACAAATTGGTCTCGGGAAATGTATCCTGTTAAAACAAATTTATCTTTGGAAGTGGATCCTATTAAGTAAACAATACTTTGAAAGCGAATCATGATAATTAAACATTACTTTGAGAGCAAGTCTTGTTAGCTTCACTTGTCTCTTAATGAGAGTCCTCTAATGAAAAAAAAACTGTATTTTAACTTTATTCTCGTTGCACGCATATTTCTTATTGTAAATATGGCTTAATTGTCAAAGTTTATACTTTTCAGCTCACCTCAATATGACAATGAATCCTATTACTCGATGCGAAGCCGTCTTATGTTGTGAATCCTGTGTAAAACGCTCAACTAATAGACATTTACCTATAAATTTGAAACCTTCTCTGTAAACTGTAATGCCACGACGCAGGTCTATTTCATCGGATTAGAAAATTAATGACCATTGCAACATTGAAAGAAATCTCTACTGTAATAAACTGTTTTCTAAAATTCAATTATAAATGTTCTTGCGTATTCAATTATTGATCTTTGGTATATTAGTCCCGATAGAACTCGTTGTTTTATGTTTTTGTTTTGTTAAATTGATGTTAATTTCAAAATTGAAATAGATTCCGAATAGTTTCCATATAGGTTTACATCCCCGTTGTATTAAATCAATTTTTTGGATGAGTGATAATTATCTAAATTGCAAGTGAGTTTGCTCCAACACACGAAAACTTCCGTAGAAATGATATTGACTGATGAATCGACTGTTGACCAATAATTCCTAGAAACTCATCTAAATAAAGCAAAGTTTTAAGTCTTGATCATGTCGACAACACATTTTTGTAGATATCCAAAGGCAAATTATATTGTCACAGGTGTGCGTTATGGTGATAAATAATAGCTAGAGATGTGTAAAATGACAATATTTATATGTAATTGCAAGTAATTTAAAGCAAACATTACAGATATTCCGTTTCATTTCCATGGTTCCATCGTATGTTTTAAAATCCGTAGGTCCACTTTAGTAAACAAAAACAATTGTAGATTATTCAAATTCTTAAATTATTCTGGATTTGTAAATGAAGTTATATTTCCTGTAGCAAAAAAAATCCCAAATTATAATCCACTTAGGTTCAGTAGAGGCTATATAGAAATGAAATTGGATCCATTTGCCTCTCGTTTGTAATTTTTTTTGTTGACAATGCTTTTTGTTTTGTCAGGCAAGATGCATTCAAATAAAGCATGTATCAACACTCTCGCCTGTAATTAACAAACAATCAACTCAATTCATACAATTCCTTCTCATATTTCGGCATCATACCATACATTGTAAGTCGACAATGAATACATTCTGCACCAAGCATATCCTATTTAGATTAAACATTGTTCACACGAAGACAAATAACAAAACGTTGCAATGCACAATTGACAATGTTCGATGTCATCTTGAGGCGTCGACTTCGTGTTGTCTAATGGCTCCTTTTGATGTTTCTGATCGATTGTAAGAGACAGTTCTTACTACAATTGATTTTTCTCTTTGTTGATGAGGTTTTTCTATTCTTCTTATCGATGTTAGGATATCTAATCTAAAATTAAAACTTATTTACTGTGTCACTGTTTATATACATAGAGATCGAAAGCCGATAGGGAGCGACGAATTAACAATTTACCACCAGAGATTTTTTAATTGATCTTACAACTTAATAAATATTATTAGATGAGGGATATTTTTCTGTAATTTGTTTCATTTGGGAAATAGCACATGGCCAATAACTAGTCTTTGATCAATATTTCTTGAAACGATATAATGTTCGTCTGTCAATCACGGCACTGGCAGACGATAGATCGTGATTGTAAATGAATTTCCATAATGATCTTTAGTCAATCGATTCCCGGATCGATGCTGATAGGGAAAATTCCTCAACACAGACCATTCTAATTAAATTGCCAACTACTTTTCGTTTTTTTCATCGGATTTCAATTTCTTCGCGACTAAATGTAGAATAGCTAGAATGTCAGAGATAACTGCATTAACGAACGAAAGTGGCATTTACAAATATAGCATCTTTTCTCTCAATTCTTATGCATATATAAGTTTACACCTTTAGTTTTTGAATTCTATCTTGCGTTTAAAAAAAACGTATTTTCTCTCGTTTCTGATGCATATGTGTATATAATTTAAATCCCCTCAGTATGTTTGTACTCTTAAGTCACTGATATGACATATACAGCTAAAAGTGAAGACATAGAATTTTTGACATCACCATCATGCAAAATGATCAAAAGGTAGATTTCGATAGAAGTATGTAATATACAATGACTACCTCAGATAATTAAGTTTAGACTCCTTTTTCCACTTTATCAACATGTACAACATGCAGTATTGATATTAACTGTAATTCAAACCTTGAATCCGGGTCCCCCCGAACACATAGTGAACGCATGGAAATCATATACATGGTGAACGCTCGGAAATCATATACATGGTGAACGCTCGGAAATCATATACATGGTGAACGCTCGAAATCATATACATGGTGAACGCTCGGAAATCATATACATGGAGAACGCACGGAAATCATACATGGTGAACGCACGGAAATCATATACATGGTGAATACAATCATAGTGAACGCATGGAACTCATATACATGGTGAACGCATGGAAATCATATATGAATAAGAAGATGTGGTATGAGTGCCATGCAATGAGACAACTATCCATCCAAGTCACAATGTGTAAAAAGTAAACAATTATAGGTCAAAGTACGGCCTTCAACACGGAGCCTTGGCACACCGAACAGCAAGCTATAAAGGGCCCCAAAAAGACTAGTGTAAAACAATTCAAACAGGAAAACCAACGGTCTAATCTATATAACAAGAGGCTCTCAAGAGCCTGAATCGCTCACCTGTATTTCAGAGGAGAAGATTTTTAAATGTTAGCAAACTTGATGAACAAATTGTGTTAAATTGTCTTTAAAGGGCAATAACTCCTTAAGGGGTCAATTGACAATTTTGGTCATATTAACTTTTTTGTAGATCTTACTTTGCTAAACATTATTGCTGCTTACAGTTTATATATATCTATAATAATATTCAAAATAATAACAAAAAACTGCAAAATTTTGTTAAAACTACCAATTCGGTGGCAGCAACCCAACAATGGGTTGTTTGATTCGTCTGATAATTTCAGGGCCGATAGATCTTGACCAATTAAACAATTTTACCCCATGTCACATTTGCTCTAAAAGATTTAGTTTTTTTGAGATATAAGCCAAAAACTGCATTTGACCCTTATGTTCTATTTTTAGCCATGGCGGCCATGTTTGTCGATGGATACAAACTTCGGATACAATTTATAAACAAGATACCCTAAGGAACATTTAGTTAAAGTTTGAAGGTAATTGGCCAAGTAGTTTCAGAGGAGAAGATTTTTAAATGTAAGCAAACTTGAACAAATTGTGTAAAATTGTCTTTAAAGGGCAATAACTCCGTAAGGGGTCAATTGACAATTATGGTCATATTAACT
This sequence comes from Mytilus californianus, assembly GCF_021869535.1. Lineage (NCBI taxonomy): Eukaryota > Metazoa > Mollusca > Bivalvia > Mytilida > Mytilidae > Mytilus > Mytilus californianus. The sequence goes on along the minus strand of NW_026262734.1, from coordinate 111,113,039 downwards.
TTTTTGTAGATCTTACTTTGCTGAACATTATTGCTGCTTACAGTTTATATATATCTATAATAATATTCAAAATAATAACAAAAAACTGCAAAATTTTGTTAAAACTACCAATTCGGTGGCAGCAACCCAACAATGGGTTGTTCGATTCGTCTGAAAATTTCAGAGCTGATAGATCTTGACGAATTGAACAATTTTACCCCATTTCAGATTTGCTCTAAAAGCTTTAGTTTTTGAGATATAAGCCAAAAACTGCATTTGACCCCTATGTTCTATTTTTAGCCAAGGCGGCCATGTTTGTCGATGGATCAAAACTTCGGATACAATTTATAAACTAGATACCCTAAGGAACATTTAGTTAAAGTTTGAAGGTATTTGGCCCAGTAGTTTCAGAGGAGAAGATTTTTGAAATAGTTTACGACGACAGACGACGACGACAGACGACGACGACGGACGACGACGGACGCCAAGTGATGGCATAAGCTCACATGGGGCCCTTCGGGCCCCGGTGAGCTAAAAAACGAGAAACGAGAAACACTTATGAACCACACCAACAAACGACAACCACTGAACAACATGTTTCTGACTTAGGACAGGTGCATAAAAATACAGCGGGTTTAAACGTTTTATTAGGCGCCAACCTTCACCATGTTCACCCTAACCTGAAACAGTGGTATAACATTACAACATAAAAAGACACACAATAAAATATCATATACATGGTGAACGCATGGAAATCATATACCTGGTGAACGCACGGAAATCATATACATGGTGAACGCATGGAAATCATATATACACGGTGAACTGTTTAAATCAAAGGGATTTTTTTCTAACTTATATTTGTGAAGCTGCTTATTTTTTGGACTTTCTCTATCTACGACGGGTTCTCTCTTTACATTCATTTTACAGAAAATAGTGATGCTTTTGTTGAATAGGTAGACAAGGAAGTAAGTATGCATGTTGGTCAATATTTTTAGTCGGCCCGTATTTACTGAAAAACAAAATAATATGAGTTATACAAGTTCTTGCAACCGACTACAACATACAGTATTCACAGACTAAATACAAAGATAATATTTAAAATAAAAGTATGTAAGCAATATTATAAAAGAAACCATTATTGAGAAATTCTTGACCTACCGAAGATTATTGAAAACATTTTTCTTATAAATACGAATGATTTTATTCGGTATAGCATAACTATACAGTTTTATCTTGTTTTGTAATACAGACATTTAACAGAAATGGATGTTTCTTTTTGATCGACATTCGTTTATTTCATAGGTTTGACCAATGATTAAGGTACTAAACTGTTTTATACATCTTCGACAGATCAGAAGGGATGTGAGTTGGGTGTATCTTTATTGAAAGTTTTAAGATAGGGTGTGTTAGCTAAACAACGTTTATTCTACGAAAAGTTAATGCGAGTATAAATTTCAAACATGAAGCAGATAAATTGAACTCTGGTACTTAAACAATGCGGACAACTACTTGAATTATTAGAGACGTATTTTTGATATTTTTCAGTATGTAAAATTCGTATTGTTATTGTTACTTACAACAAGAAATAGATAGCATTGAAAAGTTCAAAGGAGAGCTGCCCGTTTTGTTACAAACAAATACAGAAATACCTCAAGCGTTGGTACTAGTATCACATTGAACGGCGCAGCCTCTCTGACAGAAGAAAAGATTCACGATTGGTAATGCTGTATAGAATAGAACACGAAAAGAATGCAATACCTAAGAACAATGGATTAATTCCACAAACAAGACAGACATGACATTCAAATTTGAACAGTTTCCAAATTTCGTCTTGCAAAACACAGTATAGAAAAGAATCTTTTTCTTCCGAGAACTATAACTGACTGGAACAAACTACCTGATAACATCATAAGTTGCACACCAGTAGACTCTTTCAAATCCTCAATCTCAGAACAACAATATTAAACTCAGCTATTTACATCAAACTGTAATTTTCATTTTTTTCTCCATTTCTAGTTTGTATATTATATATATATATCAATCTATGTCTTGTTGTAAGTTATCCTCCTGTAACATAATTTTAAATTTGTTGAAGGCGGTCACTAGGTAGAAGAAGAAGTAGAAATTGCACAGTACTACATACACATGTGTATACAAATTTGGAAACTTAACTTATTTAATGATGAAAGAAAAAAATCAAACTGTAATAAAAAATTGAGAACCTATAGAAAATTTAAATTTAATTTTGAATGTGAACCTTATCTGATGATTGGAAATAGGGGACAACAACGGTTATTGTTTAAATTTCTTATAACTTATAAGTTGATCAATTTTACTATTCGGTAGGTAAAGGGTGGGAATTAACGGTAGATTTATTATATTCATTGAATAAAAATTGAAATATAAAAGGTAGAAAGACAGCTGATGGATAGATAATGTGATTGCAAACGTACGACACTCGACCAGATTGTGATCAGCAGTGGATTTTTTCTCATGACCACTTCGTTGATATGGATGATATTTTTTAAAAAATGATAGAAATTAGCTCTTTATCGGATAATTAACTTGAGATTGAAAGATATTTTTATTTATAGACTTACAATCTTTAACGATAATCTCAATTTACTACAACTAACATAAATGTCCTGGACATTCAATAATGTTTTACAAAACAATGACAAGTGGTGATATAAATTAAATTCCCAGTCATGTGAAATTCATCATATTTTTCTGAAGTTTTAAAAATAAATTGAGGCAGATACACATGAATTTAATGCATCATAATCTTGACAATATTACTAGGCTACTACCTCATGTCCCAATCAACAAATTTTATTTAGAACACATTATGGTATCAATAAATAAATATCAACTATATATTGTCTAGACCTTTTTATTAAGAACTTTCTATATAACCATTGTGTACAATAACATATGAAAAAACTGCAAGTACATCTTTTATTGAATTCCTTAGTGATAAGCTTGAAAACACGATGCAACCGAAACGGTAATGGAATCTCACTTCTCCAAGAAGTTGACCACTTCTCCCTTCTCTCTCATGGAAGGAGAAGTCACTTCTCCCTCTTCAGAATCCTAGATTAGGCCCTGTATAAGTGACCATTCATTGGAAATTGAAACAGGTAGATACTATGGAGAAGAGGCAAACAAACGTATTTGTAAGTTATGCCACAATGCTGTAGAGGATGAATTACACTTCCTTTTGAAATGTCCATCTTATGATGGGAAGCGTTACCATTACTTAAATAAAATTAAATCCAAACATAAAAATTTTAATACTATTAATGATGAAAACAAATTCATCTGGTTAATGAAGAAAGAGGTTACGTATGTCATTGAGATCCTTCAGCAGATGCTTTCATAACTATTTAAAACAAAACAAGAACTGATAGATAATATAAAAATAATAATAATAATTATGAATAATTACGATGATTATTCTGCTCAGTAATGGGCGCCGTGATTGGCACAATAAAATATCTTGTATCTTGTATCTTGTATCATGTACTTCGGCTTTACACTGCTATTTGGATATTGGAAAGTTGGAACAATTATGCCTATTTTTTTTGGTTAAATTTGACTATAACATTTGGATACATGTCAACTCGTACTTTCGGCAACTCGTATTCAACTAACTCGTACCCTATTTTTACCAACTCGTACTTCTACCAACTCGTACCCAATATTTTTTAACATTATGATTGCTTCATTTTTTATTATTTTGTAGTTGGTTTACTGATAGGATTTATATCTAAAAAAAAATCCTCAAGTGTCACAGTGTGCTCGATCCATAGAATATTTGAAAAAGATATTTTTTACTGAATATTGCGATGTCTTTTTTTTTTGTGTTAGTAGAAAATATTTTTTAACATTATAATGCTTCATTTTTTTATTATTTTGTAGTTGATCTACTGATAGGATTTATATCTAAAAAAATCTTCAAGTGTGCTCGATCCATAGAATATTTGAAAAGGATATTTTTTATTGAATATTGCGATGGACATGGTTTTTTTTCGTATTAGTATATATATATATTTATATAATGAATACCTTTCTATACCGGGACTATTATACATGTGTAAATTTCTTAATGCGGCATGGAAGTTAAGATCACAAATTATCATTGCATAATAGTTCTACTTCTGTGCTTGTTATGACCTTATTGTGTTGTTCTCTGCTTGTTTATTGTCATTATTGTCATTATATATAATATTATTTTGCTATAGCATTATGTTTGCTTCTGCAATAAAATATTCATATTCATATTCACATTCACATTCACAATAATAGCTGCCTACTGTAAACAAACTTTTTAAAAGGGTATATATATATAAAATGACAATTATACTTCAATTCTAAAAAGATATGATGACATTTAGGAAACGGCCCTTGCTTAATTGCAAATTAACGGCAACATTACAGTGGTAAAAGCATGTTTAAAGTAGTGGACGAACCATGATTGCAAATGAAGAAGATCATAAATTTCACCATAGTTTATATATTTTTCCCAAAGCTTGGTTTTTACAACGTTTAAGCCATGCATTTTCTTTTCGGTGAGGATGGTGATTGTTCAAGTATAACTCAACGGCCTTTGATGTTCATAATGCCGCATTTATACCGATTTTTGTTTTTATTTCTCGATGTTTATTCTAATTTAAACAAATCCATTCTATTTTTGTAGGTCTATTATCCACTAATGACCACTAATTAGTATATTGTGTACTCATAATTATTTTAATATGCATATCACTATATAATGATATACGAAAGAAAGTTACAACAACTATGTATATAAATAATATCAAATAAATCATGGGTACGAGCTGGTAAAAATAGGGTACGAGGTGGTTGAGTACGAGTTGCAGAAAGTACGAGTTGTCGTGTACCCTAACATTTGGGTATCTCGGTTCTGGCTCGGGATTAGCAGTATGAATATAGCAATTAATTATAAGGGAAGTAACTCAATGGGCTAAAGAGAAAATGCAGAATTTTTTGAAGAAGTTTCCGACGCAACGAACGAATAGAGTGACAGGAATTTTGACACGAACAGCTTACACAAAAGAAACCAAGTTAAATGATAATGAATTTGAATACACGGTTCCATTCTCTAGTGCCCGGTTAGGTCACTTTACACAGCCACAACCTAAGTTGGGAAATTTTCTTAAACAGGACCAAACTTTGATCAAAATTCTTAAGAAGAATATACCAAAACAGGTACTAGCACTTATTTTAGCTCTGTTAAAGGGGCCAGTTTAGTTTTCATCTGAATATACTTTATAAACAGTTAAATAAGATCTTATCAGAACTGCTGAAACCACTAGCACTGGGGGTATCGGGTCCGTTCGCGCCCAATACACGTTCGCACCCTACATGTTCGCACCCCACACGTTCGCCCCCTAGGTCCGTTCGCACCCTACACGTTCGCACCCTTTTTTTTTATTCAAAAACCTGATAAATTTTTAGATGTTTTATAGATGTTTATATCAAAATATTTTTATTTTCATAAATAAAAATTCGGGAATTTTTAAATGAAATATTGTTTTAAATTGATTTGATGATTAATTATTAAATGTTAATTATGTATGATTACTGCTAATTGGTATTTATACACAGCCTAAATTGGTGTTATTGTTGAGTGTTTAAAAATCATGATTGTTGTCATGGTTGTTTTAACTTGCTTTGATGTAAATACTGCATGTATATAGCTTGGTATGAGTAAAACTTTGAAGATTTTAAATAAAAGACATGAAAGATAATTGTTTTAAATAACAGCTTGGCTCCTTTGATCTCATGTGTGTCAGAATCTCACTTTATTCATAAACAATGAAAAAGAAATATTTATAGCTATACACTATCCAAAACATGATTACGAATTATTCAACACATAAAAAACACGTTGTCAGAATCTCACTATATTTAGAAACAATGAAAAAAAATATATTTATAGCAATACACTTACCATGCTTACCATTTATTTAACACCAAAATAACGTTGTCAGATTCGCACTTTATTTACTAGAAACAATGAAAAAAAAATATTTATAACAATACACTAACCAAAACATGATTAAAAATTATTCAACACAAAAATAAAATACTGGTCGTCAGAATCTCACTTTATTTAAAAACAATGAAAAAAAAATGTTTATAGCAATACATTTACCATGACACCAAAAAAACCTTGTCAGAATCTCACTTTATTTAGAAACAATGAAAAAATATATATTTATAGCAATAAACTTACCAAAACTCGTTTACAAATTATTAAACACAAAACCAATAAAAATTGGGCTCGAACGTGTAGGGTGCGAACGGACTTTGGGTGCGAACGTGTAGGGTGCGAAAGTGAAAGGGGGGCGAACGTGCATGGGGGCGAACGTGATTGGGCGCGAACGGACCCGGATTCAGCACTGGGCCAAATTATTGCTACCTAAAATAAATTTCAACAGGTCAAGTTTACCTACCATGAAATTTTAGTGAAACCATTTTTGAGTGATTGCCCTAGACATTTTAGAAAATTTCATAGATTTTTACAGAAACTATAATCATGATGATATATAGGGAGAAACTGTTATTAGCAAATATGTCATGCACAATTCGATCTACAATAAGTTAGTGTTGCAGATATTGTCATTTAACCCCTTATAGGAGCTAGTGCCCTTGAAAGCTGATTTTTACCCATTTTTGCATTTTTGCAGAAAACATAATGGATAGACATGATAGAGAGAAATTGTTAATAGCAAAGATGTTTTTAAGCTCAAGAAGAACTACAAATAAGTCAACATGTCTAAAATTGTCCAATGACATCTTAATTGAGTTATGGCCCCTGAATGACCATTTTTGTTGCACTTTATAGAAACTATAATAGATAGAGAGCAACATTAATATGAAAAATATGACCTAAGACATGATCAAAATCTTCTATTGAGGAGTTATTGCCCTTGAAAGCTGATTTTTACCCATTTTTGCATTTGTGCAGAAATGATAATGGATAGAGAGAAATTGTAAATAGCAAGATGTTTTTTAGCACAAGGAAGAACTACAAATAAGTCAACATGTCTTAAATTGTCAACTGACATCTTAATTGAGTAATGGCCCCTGAATGACATATTTTTACATATTACAGAAACTATAATAGATAGAGAGCAACATTAAATTGCAAAATATGACTTTAAACATGGTCTAAATCATCTATTGAGGTGTTATTGCCATTGAAAGATGATTTTTACCCATTTTTTAAATTTTTGGGTAAAGAATGCATGAAAACCCAACATGCCCAAGGTACTGACTTGATATCTGTATCTTCCAAGGTTGATCACTACATCAGTGATTTTGCTAGCACTCGTCATTTTCATCATTTAGGAAAAGGTTTTCAAAATGACAAAAGTTTTTCAAATCAATTTTGTCACTTCAATTTGAAAAGTGTAAAAATATTTTCGCATGAAAATACTATAATTCTACCTGTCTTCATGTTTTTGACAAGTTTATGACCCTCATCTAATTAACATTTACAACAGGTGTTATAAGTTGTGATTACAGGTAATCGCTTATCGCCATTGGATGGGTCACTAATCAGTTTATTAATTAACCTCATAAATTATTGACCATCATAATTATTTTTCCCAGTAAAATCCCCCAGTCGTCATTTCAATTTCCATATTTCTCAAACAACCACATTTTGCAGTTTCGTTAATCATAGTTTCGTCATTTGAACAAAGTGTTTTCCCCCACGGACAGTTCACATTTTAATTTCAATATTTCTCAAACAATCACAATTTGCAGTTCGTTTGTCATAGTTTTGTCATATGAATGAGTTTTGTCATATTTGATATAACTTTTCATCAAAAACTTTCAACAATTTCGATTAAAGAGAAAGAACTTTATTCCAAACGTTCAGAAATATTTCCACGCGTCAAACAGGTGTGCTTCCTTTACTATGTACTGCACATGCGTGAAAGTATTCTTATAAATTAGACATTAAAACATAAAATACGAAATCATTTAGTATAAAAATAAACGAAGGAGACAAAGATATTTCTTACTAAGCAACTTGATTTAGAAATATAATAATTTCCTGCCTTTTGTTAAAAACGAACCAATCCCTATATGAATCCGGATTCATTCATTTCAAATTGGTCCACATTAAGGTCCAAAGATTCCAAAATTAAAGTTTTTTTTTGTTTGATTTCAATAAAAATTGAATTCTTGGTGTTCCTTGATATGCTGAATCTAAAAGTGTATTTAGATTTTAGATTTTTGGGCCCAGTTTTCAAGTTGGTCTAAATTGGGATCCAAAATTAAACTTTGTTTGATTTCAACAAAAAATGGATATATTGGGTTCTTTGATATGCTGAATCTAACCTTTAGGGCCTTAATATATATGGGGTTCTTTGATATGCTGAATCTAACCTTGTATTTAGGGCCTTTTATTGTAGTAGTGTTTAGATATTTGGGAAAAGCTCACCAAAGTGTCATCATATATTATCTCCACAGGAATTCCTCTGGAAACTTTGTTAATAAACAATGCTTTTATCATGTTAATATTTGTTCCTGTTGGAAGAAATAATCTATACCCTTTATTCTGTTGGTAGCAAATACTGTTATAATATGATCCATTTGGAACTAATATTATAAAAAATAACTATTCCATTAGAATGTTAGAGCATAGTTTAAATATATTTGTACTATATGTCAAATTCAAATACAGTCTTCTATGTATCTTTTTTGTTCATCATAATTAGATCCATACATAAGAGAAATAAGATACACTATTCACATTTCAAACTGATAACTTTCATAATTATATGACAAACAAATGAAGATAAAAGTAAACCATTTGTTTACTGATTCATTAAACATTCTCAATGTAAACATTGCTTCTACCTGTTTGTGTTCACCAAAGTTGAAATAAACATATGATAGATATTGGACATGATCTATACCATTTCACTTATGTTATTCATGCAAGGATTTTTTATGCCCCACCTACGATAGTGGTAGGGGCATTATGTTTTCTGGTCTGTGCATTCGTTCGTGTGTCCGTTCGTCTGTCCCACTTCAGGTTAAAGTTTTTGGTCGAGGTAGTTTTTGATGAAGTTGAAGTCCAATCAACTTGAAACTTAGTACACATGTTCCCTATGATATGATCTTTCTAATTTTAATGCCAAATTAGAGTTTTTACCCCAATTTCACAGTCCACTGAACATAGAAAATGATAGCGCGAGTGGGGCATCCATGTACTTTGGACACATTCTTGTTTTTAATTTTTGATTTCAGTTAAAATGTTTGAATGTGCATTTGGATATACATTTTGTATCAACTTTAGTAACTTATCTTAATTATTGTGTGACCTTTCTGTTACATGTGACCTTACCCTGAGGATGTCTGTTAGTAGTTATTTGTGACCAATAAATACTGTATTCTGCTGTGTTGTCTATCCTATCATGCCTATGCATGCTTAGACCATTTAATCTGCCATTTATTAGGAAGCAAGGTAAAAAAGGAACTGATAAGAAAGTCATTGCAAATCAATATTATGTTTGATAAACCAGAATTTGACTTTCATGACTTTTGAATCAAAGAAATGCCTGTTGAGGAAAATATGATTGTAATATTCTGGATACAGAAATTGCTGAAAATAGTTATGCTATTACACATTTAATAATTTTTTAGTACTACCAAACAGTTGAAGATGATCTATACAGATTTAGTGAGAGGATTTCATCAGAAATTGATGACCTGAGTTTTCAATGTGAAAAAGAGAAACCGTATGTACAGACGTTTGATGCATGGGGTAACAGAATAGATCAACTGGTTACCTGTGAAGCATGGAAGAAAATGCACAACATTTCAGCAGAAGAAGGTCTTATTTCTTTAGGATATGATAACCCAAAAGAAGAATGGAGGTAAGATATGAATTTATTAAACATTTTTGTGGTGTCAATTCTGATGCCATTATTCATATTGTTCATTAACAGTTGCATTAGAATGGAATTAGAAGTATTGTGTCTAAAATTTTGCCTCCATCAGTTAATGATTTGATGGTTGCAAATACAAATAATAATATACTGAGGTGTAGCCAGTAAACTTAAAATCAGCAACAAACTTGACAAAGCCAATCATGAAAATTTAGAATACATACTATCAAATTTTGAAATTATAATTATTTGAATTTAACATTATATATAAATACATGAAAAAATAGAGTAACACTGAAGTTTACTTTTAGACAGCTATAATAGTTTATCCATGATGTCACAAATCTTCAACTTAAGTGAGTCCCTTGAAGCATTTTATTAGTACATTGTAGTTGCCTATAAGTGTGTTGAAACACTTGTATTCAATGATAATTGTAAGTTGTATTTCAGGCGTTTACATCAGATGTCAAAGCTATATATATTTGCCTCATCCTCTGGACTTTATAGTTGTCCATTGGCTATGACAGATGGCGCTGCAACAATTATAAGGGTAAGTACTTTTTACTTATACATCAAGTTTTCCAAGTTGAACATGTTCTTGCACCATAGATTTTTGGTGGGAGGGGTAATGTTATCTGTTTAAATATATGGAAAACAGTCAAAATTCAAACAGTTTTAAACCATATGTTTTCTTTTATACTGCAGTCTTTCTATTCGAGCATTAAGTTTTGAAGTTGAACATATTCTTGCACCATAGACTTTTCTCCTGTGGTGGGAGGGGGTCATGCCTCTCCCTTATGTTATAAATGTTTAAATATATAGAAAACAGTAAAGATATAAAAAAATTAACTGTATATTTTCTTTTACACTAAAATCGTTCTATTTGAGCAAACAAAAAGTGTTACTTCTATATCTTTAGGCAATGTACCATCATTGACCGTATTTTACTGTAAACCACGCCCACCGCCGGGACATGTGTATAAGTTGACCACCATTTTACTCATAATGAAATGAACGCACCATTAAGCAGGGAGCAACATAATCTCATTCTTCTTACAGTTAATGAACAAACAATTTTTCTTCTTTGTATTTGTTGATAACTTTAAATTATTACTTTCATTGCTTATTGTCTTTATTATTCTATAATCACACTGATTACTACAAATCACATTTTATTTCGTCATTATGTTCCTCTGTGAAAAACATCTTTTAAGGATAAACCTTTAATAGAAGTTTTTAAAATATTTAGAAAACAAATAAGAATAACACTAAATGTGTAAAAAAATATTTTAGATTGCAGTATGAAGACAATAATAGTGTTTTGACTTGACATAACAACGATATAAGGATTACATTCAAAACAGAGAAAATTATCAGCAGAGCCTCACATTTTCCCTGTTTCGAAGCCTCATCCTTTCATCATTGTTATGTCAAGTCAATTTACTATAATTGTCTATATAAGCCAGGACTTCCCATGTACTAGAATGTGGAAGTTGTTTTGTTGTTTTTCCTTTTCTTTACTGGAGTGAGACATGTGTTTAAGTCCACTAAAACAGTTCAAAATCTGCTTAATTTTGATTTATGTTTTTTATGCTTTCTCTGTATAATGATTTATTGTTGAGCCTGCGACTTTTGTCGCAGAAAGCTCGACATAGGGATAGTGATCAGGCAGCCGTGGCGGCGTTAACTAACTACTTAAAAGCTTTATATTTCAGAAGGTGGAAGACCTAGATGCTTCATACTTTCTATGTAGATGCCTCATGTTACGAAGTTTCCGTCTATCATATGTACTTTGTCCTTGACCTCATTTTCATGGTTCAGTGACTACTTGAAAAAAAAGTTAAGATTTTTTGTAATTTTATGTACATGTCAGCCTGACAGGTTTTATTTGACCTTGACCTCATTTTCACGATTCATTGCTCAGTGTTAAGTTTTTATACGTCCGTTTACGGGACGTATTATGGTTTACCGTTGTCTGTCCGTCTGTCCGTCCGTCTGTCCGTCTGTCCGTCGTCAACCGCTTTAACCAATTTGCTTAAAACTTTGGTGAATTGTTTATATGTATTGACGTGAGCTCCCTTTCGTTTTTTTTGTAAATTTTAGATTTTACGTTTCCGAGTTATGGGGTTTTATTCATTAAAAAAAGGGTGATTTTCCAGTTTTAGGACAATAACTCAAGAATGCTTTCACCAACTTGCAAGAAATTTTGGTTAATTGTTTATATCTAATGACATGAGCCCCCTTTGGATTTTTATATATTTTAGATTTTACGTTTCCGAGTTATGGGGTTTTATTCATAAAAAAAAGGGGGGATTTTCCAGTTTTCGGACAATAACTCAAAAATGCTTTCAGCAGTTCTCATGAAACTTTGATGAATTGTTGATATCTATTGATGTAAGCTCCCTTTAGAATTTTATAAATTTTAGATTTTACATTTCCGAATTATGGGGTTTATTCATTAAAAAAGGGGGAATTTTCCAGTTTTCAGACAAAAACTCAAAAATGCTTTCAGCAATTCGTATGAAACTTTGCTGAATTGTTTATATCTATTGATGTAAGCTCCCTTTAGAATTTTATAATTTTTATTTGTTTATAGTCTGACAACAGATTTACTAAGTATTGCGCAACAGCACAGTGTATTGCACAACAGCAAGAAATCTTTAATTGAATATAAATTCAATTCATATAACCAACTTCAAGTTCTTTGACTACATTTATTCAGAAACCTATAATAGATGTATGTCAAATATTTAATTACAATCCAAATTCAGACCTGTATCAAGCTTGAATATTGTGTCCATTTTTGCCCCAACTGTTCAGGGTTAGACCTCTTCGGGCGTATCCAGCTGCGCTCAGCGAAGCAGTTTATTGTGTTTTGGTCTATTTTTCTTGAATTATAAGCAATAGGTCAACTATATTTGGTGTATGGAATGATTGTAAGGTGTATATGTCTGTCTGGCAGGAGTCATCTGACCTTGACCTCATTTTCATGGTTCATTGGTCAATGTTAAGTTTTCATGGTTAAGTTTGTTTCTTAGATACTATAAGCAATAGGTCAACTATATTTAATGCATAGATTGATTGTAAGGTGTACATGTCTGTCTGGCATGGTTCATCTGACCTTGATCTTATTTTCTTGGTTCATTGGTCAATGTTAATTTTTCCTGGTTAAGTTTGTTTCTTAGAAACTATATCAATAGGTCAAGTATATTTGGTGTATGGAATGATTGTAAGGTGTACATGTATTTCCAATTAGGTTTATCTGATTTTGACCTCATTTTCTTGGATCATGTTAAGTTTATGTGTTACTTGTAGTAAAGCTTTATATTTAGGACTATCAACATAAAATCAATGGTCAGTAAAGCAGGCAAGACATTTAAGCTTGTGCACTCTTGTGATATATTTTTGTAGAGAATAGAAAATCCAACCAGCCAATTACTGAAAGCCTTTCAAAACTTAACTTCAAGAAATCCTAAAGAATTTTGGACATCTGGTCAGTGGATGACTGAAAAGAAAGGAGGATCTGATGTAGGTAAGGAAAGACAACTGTAGAGAAAGGAGGATCCAATGTAGGTAAGTCAATCCAACAGTAATGCAGACAGGGAAACCAAGTAAATCTCAGATACTTAGTGTTGAAATTCCAGTTGGCCTTTTTACACAGGTATTAGTTTACACAGAATAAATTACTGAAGAATACTCATTAAATGTACTAATACAAAATTTGCAACATTAGAACATTAGAAATGCATTAAACTAAGGGGAATTTTAACAGGACTGAAAAAACGTTGACTCATCCAATGTATTTGAAGGACTTTTCTTTTAAATGAAGAAATTCATATGATTTAAATGAAGAAATTCATATGATTTAATAAAAGTCTTGATAAACACAAAAAATTGAAAAATTAAAATCTTACTTTATAAAGGGAGATAATTATAGAATTAACTAATCGAAGAATTCAAATATCGAAAAATATTCAACGAGTGACCGAACAACACATTAATTCAGGAATGTGCGTAGCGTTTGAGGTTATTATCAGTGTTGTTCGGTCACCAGTTGAATATTTTTCAATATTTGAATTCTTTGATTAGTCATTCTTTTTATCACATTGACAATGGGCTTTTTAATGGAATTAAAGTAGAAAATGTAAGGAACTATATCTTTTTCTACGCATTCACAATTTGCTTTGATGCGACATCATCATGGACGACAGTTTATTTCACATGTGAAATTATCGGTTTTTATTTCACTGGGAAATCAAGGTAATTCATTGCAACCAATGTAATAATTTAGTATTATAAAATGATTTTCTGCAAATATATCTATTTTTTATGTAGCAAGGAAACAAATATGGTAACCAAATTCTGGATTTTTCATCTGAAGCACTTTATTAGAGCTATTAAAATTTTTTTTCTGTTTTTCAGCTAGTGGTACAGAAACAGTGGCTGTGGAGCAGGATGATGGAAGTTACAGATTATATGGTTATAAATGGTTCTCTTCAGCTACAGATTCAGATATGGCTTTCACATTAGCCCGTGTAGTTGATAAACATAACAATATCACAGAAGTAAGTTTAAAATGATTATTGCACATTAAGAGGATGACCATTCAAATTTCTAGGGAGAAGAGTGGGGCTGGACACTTTAGCAATTGATATGACTGTCTGGTTAGAGCTGAAAACAAATAATTATTGCTGAAGAAGGAATGAAAATTTATATTCTGCCCCACAAAATGCTGGACATAATTGTGCACAAAATAAAAAATTATATTGCAGTTCATAATGAATTAAATATGATTAAAGAAATGTGGGATATACACCAATGATACAGCAACCCATTGACATAAAGACCTAAAAGACATCTAGGGTTCAAAATGTGGTCTTGAACAAGAGACAAGAGTCATTACATTATGTCAAGCTCTATGTAGTCTAAAGATAAAAACATTTGTGAATAAATTTAACAATTTGAAATAACAAAAAACATTAAGGCATAACATAAGACAACCATGTTTAAATTTACAATTTTTGCAATGCATCAAATGTTACGATCAATTTAGCACCAAACTCTCCTTGCATTAGACTTGATTACATGCAAGAAAAATTGTTTATAATAGCACATTTATTGTGTAAATTGTGTAATACAATATAATATGTAGGCTTCTTTTTTAACAGGGAACAAAAGGACTATCACTATTTTATTTGGAAACCAGGAAAAATGATGGCAGTTTGAACAACATTCAGATAATGAAATTGAAGGACAAATTGGGGACTCGACAACTACCTACAGCCGAGTTATTATTAGATGGAACTTCAGCAATTATAGTAAGCATGTCTTATGGCAGGAGTTTTGCCTTAAATTTAAAAACATGTAGATAGAGATTATGATAATATTGCACATTATAATTTTAAAGGTTTGATTGTAAATTATGTGGTTTTCAGTAAGTCTGCCTCTATAAACAATTATAATGTATAATAAATATTACCTTTTATAAAAATTACACAATTTTTAACAACCATTTGGAAAAGTATTAGGGGCTTTATCTTCAAATTCTGCATTTGAGCTTTCAAGAACCCACTGAAATTAACCCCTGGAAATTAGAATCATATCTACAATAGATTTAAATAAACATTGCATTTCTAACATCGAAATCTAAAGATATATTATGCAGGATGAGAAAAGTTTTGTAATCAAAGGGTTACTATGTTTTACAGAAAAGGCATAAAAAAACCATAAAAATTTTCTGATGTAATTATAATCCCTCAATTCCATAATTTTTTTCATCAGGTTAATTTTGTTAACATAACATTAAATGAAAGGAATTACCAGATGAAATAAATAACCAGCCAGCATCGTAATTCTGACCTTTAAACATGTTTTAAAACCACATATTAATCTGATATCGAAAGAAAATAACATCCCAGCCTGGAAAATATTCACTTATTAGGAATAAGAAGAATGTAAACAATGATATAGTCTTTGTCTGGCTATTTTATTCATTTCCACATGTCTGCTGTCCAACTAGTAGTATTCTATTCAGATTATTTTTTTTTCATCGTCGTAAACTTATTGCCCCCTGTTTCAGGGGGAGACAAAAGCTAGTAAATAATTTTTGAATAGGGGGTTATATTTTTCTGAATTGAGATTGAAAATATTTGTTGTTAAAAAAAAAACATTCAATAAGCATTTTTTGGGACTTAAAACAATATTCTATTTAATCTTAATTGTGATGTTCATAGCTCATGTTTGTTGCATCTTTAGATAAAGATATATTGTTACAGTAAAATTCAGTAAATTAATTTTTGAAATGATGTACTGATTATTCGTGGTTCATTGGATACTAATTTTCATGGATTTCAACGGTAAAGGTGAACCAGGGAATTAAATGTTCAACGAAGTACACATTTTCTATAAGCTTGTAGCAAACTTTGCCAAAACAATGAAATCAAATATCCACTAAAATACAAATGTTCTTCAGTCCATGAAAATTGGTACCCACGAAAATAAATGAATCCAAAGTACTTAATTAGTTTAAGTTAAATATTTTAGTTAATAGGATGGAGGGGCCAGTTTAAGCTTTGAATATCTTGTCTATACTCAAACTAAAAGCATGTTTGAAATACAGTTTTTCTAGAAATTTGATTTTGAGTCAGATATGAGATATAAATAGAATCATATTTGTGGAAAAAGTTGCTTAAAGTTCTTTATAACTTGTAGGGGAGAAGAGTAGATTTAAGTATGAGGTCAAACATTGTTATTATAAGTCCTTCCCTAAACCCCCTCCTATAATCAATACTGATCTCTGTTGCTGTTTTCCTCCACAATATATTAATATTTTAGGTGTCAGAGTTAGGAAGAGGTGTTGCAGAGATTTCCAATATGTTAACAATATCTAGGATACATACTGCATTCATGGCTATCTCTAATATGAGAAAGTGAGTTTATTTGAAAAATGGTCAACCTTAATTTTGTATATTCACCAGTTTGATAGTATCATTATCAGATTAAAAATCAACTCAATTCCTCTTGTTCTCACGACAGGAGATAAATAATATTATAATTTTTTATAAATTGTTGGTTATGACGTTGCAGAAGTTCTTTAGATCATTTGAAGGCAGGCTTGTTTTATTATAAAACAATTACAAAGAAATTAAAACGAAAAGTTTAAAAAAGATAGAAAACACCATTTCAAAAATATAAAAAGCTGTTATTTTCCATCAATTGTTGATATAAAAAAATGATCTGTCTCACTTTTGGAAAGAGTGGTAAAAGTTAGCATTTTATTGTAATAAGACATTAAACAATCAATGGTATTTTCATACTTGGTGTAATATGCATGAATTCAAGCTAATAATCAGAAAAAAATGGCATAAAATTAAAATTCTATATTGATATACTCTTCCAAGATCCTTAATAGTCCTAGTACTCTTATGTTTGTGTCCACTTCGGTCCACCAAACAATTCAGGAAGAAATTAAGAAGAAACTCCTACAACATAGATTTCAAACTGATTATAATGACTGGAGTCAGATGGGACAGGTATTAACATGTTGATACACTGTATATTCAGTATTTTTCTCCTAAGTTATTAGTATGTAAGATTTAAAACATTGTTAATTTTTTGTACAGGTGGAAAGACAGACAGCTGAATGTTTTAAAAAGCCATTTTTATAATAATAAATTATGAAATATTTGTTTAACATTTTTTCCTGGCTTCCTTTTCAGGCATTCCTGGTAACAGAAATAATTACCTTCCTACATGCTATGTACTGTATACCAATCTATGTTTTCAGATATTTTTTTCCACCTTTATCCTTTTCCAACCAACTTTGTAGGGATTTATTTTTTTGTGCTATGATGTATAGATACCAGAGAAGATCCAAGTTTGATGCATTGCAAGGATTTTTAATTCGCATTAATTTTATAGTGTGAAAGTTACATACATGAATTGCTTGCAAAACAAATATTTGGTTTAATACAGTATAATTTTAAGCCATAAGCATGATTAGAAATTGAATTCAAAGCTTTGAAAATTTTATTATCAATTTATAAAGTAATCATATGAATGGATTGCTGGGAAATTGTATCATTATTTTGTAAAAAATCATCAAATTAGATTAACTTATAACTTGATTTGCCAAATAATACAAATTATCATGACACTGTAGCAGTAATTTAAAAAAGCGAAATGAAAAGTGCCATTGATTTTTGACTGAAGTTTCAAAAATAGTAAAATTCTTCTAATTGAGTTTGATTGACTGTTGCTGGCTTAACATTCAGTGGCAATTATTTCATGCTTATTGAGGATGATTAAAGTGAGATATAGATATGGTAATTGTCTGGAGGTTACTGTAGCTAACTGATTTATAAAGCTTCATTCAGTCTTAAGAAGTGCTAAAAAATCCAAATTGCATACAATCTGAAATTTCTATTTTTACATATCAATTACCCCACTTTTTCATTGTAAGTTATGCCAATTCTCGTCCTGAATAATGCATATTGATTTGCCGCAGGACGTTTAGAAGCAATTCATCATCATCATCATTAACTACTAACCAGTTAATTGGATGGGACATTTCAATGTGTCCATGGCACCTTTTTTGAAAAATAAATCAGTGGATAGCCTTTAAACATAATATTCCATTTTAATCTTGCAACAATTCCAAAATGCACAAGATGAGTGTATCATACACTCTTAGCGCAGCACTTATTGATTTTAATGTTCCACTTCATTTATAGGTTATAAAACTTTACGACATTCCTGCTTGTTCATGGATATTTGAACTTTTTAGGTTTCAGACCTAGGCAAAGGTGTGGCAGGAATTTCCAGTATGTTAACATTGACAAGAATACACAATGCTGTGGCTGCTTGTTCAAGTATGAGAAAGTGAGTTTAAATTTATTTCAGCTCACCTGTTTACCAAACCAAGGAGCCATCTTATTAAAGTCTATTCATTTTTATTCATTTTTGCAACTTTTTTGTAATAGGAGCATGCCTTTTGATGAGGTAATATACTGTTAATTCAGAAATTAATGCATGCATTTATTATTGCGATTCCTTGACTACTAAAAAAAATGTGAAATCTTATTCATGCTATAGCCATGATTTTATTATCGTGAACCTGATACTGTCACATTTTTTGCATTAATAAAAACATCACAATAATTTCTGAAGTTTATACAGGCAGGCCAGGCAATTTGAAGGACTTTTGAAAAGATAGATGGGAGGAGAAAGTTAATTTACCATATTGAAATATCTAAAATTCAATGGATTCTTTTATTTTTTGCATGCAGACCTATATTTTGGCTTAAACATTGTCTTAAAATAGGAGTTTAGACCCAAGATCACAAACTTTAAGATTTATGAATTATTGATATTTGATATAGAAATACTCATGTTCATTTGTTGATTAAAGCCTCAAAGTCAAATAACTTGAAATTGTCCAAAAACAGGAGCAGGACAAAAGGCCCGCAGAAAACAGACCAGTATAAAAAAACCCATTCAAAGTATGGGGTATTTGTCTGTGGGGCTTTTATCACTATCAGGGTGCATGGAGGACTTTTTTCCAGGGTGCTTGTGTCTTAGACCTGTCCAACAGTAAACTTTTTATTTAGAGCTTAACATTCTCACCAAGGTAGTTATAAGACAAGTGAGCTACTGTTTATAAAGAGGTATATTTTCAGGTTATTAATTTTATCGAAAGACTACAGTTTAAAGAGAGAAGCTTTTGGTAACCAGCTGTACAATTATCCTCTTCATGTGCAGACACTGGCCAGATTAGAGGTAACTACTGTGGATTCATTTATATTCATGGGTAAAAATCTTTGTGGATTGAGGAAAAATGTATATTGGTGGATATTTGATTTTGTGGTTTTACAAAAGTCTGTATACAACCTGTGAAAGGAGACATGAAATTTATATCAATGAAAAAACAAGAAAAAACAAGAGTCAACTTTTATTCTCCAACAGTAGACAGGTGTTTGAACAGTTTGTTAAACTTTAAATCTTGTAGTGAATCTAGAAGTTCGCATGAGAAAAATCATATATTTTTCCTATTATCAAAAAAAAAATAAAATAAAAAATAAAGAATGAAAAAAAATGAATTGAAAGTTTTATATATTATTTTTGCATCCAATCTTTCATTCCTTCACCAAGAACAATCTTTTCTTTCTCTCTATAACATTGATTTGAATGATAAGCAGTTGACTGAAAGTGTAAAATAGATCTACATTTTGATATTCACAGACTGAAGTGAGAGCTGCCACCTTGTTTGTTTTCCATGCAGTGTCGCTATTAAGTAAGCAAGAGAGTGGAAATGCTACTGAAGATGAATTACACTTACTAAGATTGCTCACTCCTCTCATCAAGTTATACACAGGTAAACAGGTAAGTTTCAGTTAAACCTAACACATTAAGATCTATGTCATCAATCATCCCTATCAAGTTATACACAGGTAAACAGGTATGTGTAAACCTAACACATTAAGATCTATGTCATCATTCATCCCTATCAAGTTATACACAGGTAAACAGGTATGTGATGAAATTTCACAGTGATATCATACTTTAACTTTGTTTAAACCTGTTTATTTACTTTTGACTGTGTATTTGCATTCAGGTGTCACAGGTCAAATTTATTCCATCATTGTGTGTTAATTTACGTTTTTTGATTGAGTTAAGCCTTCCAATTGATATTTTATAGTGCGATTATCTATGTTGTGATGTTATACTATTGTTTCAGAAAAGGAAGAAGGTTTGATACCATTAAAACATTTAATCCCGCTGCAAATGTTTGCACCTGTCCTAAGTCAGGAATCTGATTACAGTTGTTGTCGTCTGTTTATGTAGTTCATACGTGTTTCTCGTTTCTCGTTTTTATATAGATTAGACCGTTGGTTTTTCCGTTTGAATGGTTTTACACTATTAATTTTTTGGGGCCCTTTATAGCTTGCTGTTCGGTGTGCGCCAATGCTCCGTGTTGAAGGCCGTACCTTGACCTATAATGGTTTACTTTTATAAATTGTAACTTGGATGGATAGTTGTCTCATTGGCACTCATACCACATCTTCCTATATCTATGTGTAAACCTAACACATTAAGATCTATGTCATCATTCATCAATCAAGAATTCATCACTATCATGATATTGAAATGGAAATGACATCCCTTTAAATATTGAAATTTTGACTGCCTTACCATTATTGTATTTATCTATAAACAGTCATCTATAAAAGGCCCCGAAATGACAATGTAAAACAATTCAAACGAGAAAACTAACGGCCTAATTTATGTACAAAAAATGAACGAAAAACAAATATGTAACACACAAACAAACGATAACCACTGAATTACAGGCTCCTGACTTGGGACAGGCACATACGTACAGAATGTGGCGGGGTTAAACATGTTAGCGGGATCACAACCCTCCCCCTAATCCTGGGTCAGTGGTGCAACAAAACACTACAACAACTGTACAAAACAATTAACAAATTATGCATATGATCAACAGCAACAACCACTCAATTACAGGCTCCTGACTTGGGACAGGCACATATAGAATGTGGCGGGGTTGAACATGTTAGCTGGATCCCAACCCTCCTCCTAACCTGGGACAGTGGTGTAACAGTACAACGTTAGAACGAACTATAAAAATCAGTTGAAAGAGGCTTAACTCATCAGATGGATAAAAATACAAATACTACAATTACAAGTGGACATGGCCGGGTACTTGTACATCCAAACAACAAAAAGACACAAGGTACAGATCTAAGAGTACTCGCAGTTACTGACAGCTAGTTCAAAGCCACTAACAACTAATAAAAAAAATTCATGCATCTAAGAGTAAATTATCAATCCGTACTCATCCAACATCTAATGGATTTAGTGTAAAGACGTCATAAACAGTCAGAGAAAAACATGACCCTGTGCAATGCCAAGATACAGGTATCGACAGATTGTAGATCCATGAATGTGTATATGTATATAACAATAATATTTAGTTTGCTTTTAATTTACTGATAACAAAATCAATATCAGTACCGATAAAAACAATATTTAATGATCTAAATACAGTGTTGAATTGGTAACCTTTTAGAATAAGTTTATTCATAGGATCGATAAGTTTACCAGGATCGTTTCTAAAGTTTACCCTTGTCCGTCCTTATGTCCCAAAGTTGGTTTCCGTTCTCTAACTTTAGTTTGCCTCAACCAAATGTTATGAAACTTATACAGAATGTTTATTATCACAAAACACAGTGACAGATCAAGTTTGAATTTTGGTGGCGTCACCTTAACAGTTCTAGATTTATGCCCCTTTACAAATGGAAAAATTGCTGAATTTTTCGTTTCCGTTCTTTAACTTTAGTTTGCCTCAACCAAATGTTATGAAACTTATACACAATTCTTATTACCACAAAACACAGATCAAGTTTAAATTTTGGTGGCATCACTTTAATCGTTCTAGAGTTATGCTCCTTTACAAATGGAAAAATTGTTGAATATATCATTTCTGTTCTCTAACTTAAGTTAGCCTCAACCAAATGTTATGAAACTTATACACAATTCTTATTACCACAAAATACAGATCAAGTTTGAATTTTGGTGGTGTCACTTTAAGCATTCTAGAGTTATGCCCCTTTACAAATGGAAAAATTGCTGACTTTTTCGTTTCCATTCTCTAACTTAAATTAGCCTCAACCAAATATTATGATACTTATACACAATGCTTATTCCCACAAAATATAGATCAAGTTTGAATTTTGGTGGTGTCACTTTTACTGTTCTAGAGTTATGCCCCTTTACAAATGGGAAAATTGCTGAATTTTTCGTTTCCATTCTCTAACTTAAGTTTGCCTCAACCAAATGTTATGAAACTTATACACAATATTTATTACCACAAAACTCAAATCAAGTACAAACTTGGGTAGCGTCACTTTTACCGTTCTTCAGTTATGCCTTTATATAACTTTATATGATATGCAAGCTGGGGCATCATCTGTGTCCCATTGACAGATTCCCCTTTTTTTGTATGTAGATGCATCTATGAAACTCCCACCAGTCTTATTTCATAGTTATTTCTTGTTTTGAGTTTATTTTGGTATTTTTGAAAGTGCTATGATCAGCTGACAATAGTACTATTGTAATGGGAAGTCTGTCTGCTTTACACTAAAAAGAAAGGTAAGTTATCCTGCATTAATTTTTAGCTCACCTGGCCCAAAGTGACACATTCTCCATTTGTTTCGAGCATCACTGATGAGTCTTTTGATACAAAACAATCATCTGGCATACAAAATTTTATTCTTAGTACCTATGATGAGTTTATTGTACAAGACTAACACACTGAGCCAGAATTTTAATGTGCTAGTTCACAAGTTAACAGTCCACAGAAAAATTAATGTCACTCTACCTGGACACATTATTCTGACTAGAGACCGACCAGTCTCTTACTTCTTAATGCTGCATGCTTAGTGAAGAAGTAGCAAATACCAATTTTTCAAATGGACAAATCCCTCAAAATTGATGTTATATTTGTTTTAAAATATTTACTATGCAAAAGCATTAGTATTGTTTTTAGTTTAACTACTTGCCATTTAACACAGGTAATTTGCTATATAAATAAATGTACTATTTTCATATCTTGTTACCAGAATAAAGGTCAGTCATCTATTCAACAGTGCTATTTTAAATATATCTCAGCTGTTGATAAATGCACCTTAAACCCCCATATCAAGACAATCATTGTCGAACATGCAGCAATTTTGAATAAATTATTTTGACTTATTTGTTTTAGGCTATGTCAGTAAGTTCAGAAGGTTTGGAAAGTTTTGGAGGTCAAGGTTACATAGAGGAGACTGGGTTACCGAATTTTCTTAGAGACGCTCAGGTAAGAAGTTTGTTGATTTATTTCCTTGCATCAAATACTTTATATACCTAGAAATAAAATGGTCGTTTTGAAAAGAACAGATAATAAAAGACCAAACGATAAATTTTGATATGTTAAGTCTTTTAGTCAGTTTTTAGAGATTTGATCACAGTGTATTCTGTACTGTTGTGAAACTTTGTCTGTAGTCAATTGATATGCTCAATGCCTATAGTTGTTAATTTCTGTGTCATTTGGTCTCTTGTGGAGAGTTGTCTCATTGGCAATCATACCACATCTTCTTTTTTATAATCAGTGCACTTTCAAGAGTTTTTAAGTAACTGTTACCTACATAGGATAAACAATAAACATTCAGTTGTCTAAAAATTGACTGAACACCCAACAGACATGAATTTTAATTTCAAAATCCTGAAATCATTAAGAGGAAAATATCTGAAAAATCCTTTTAAATTTTGTTTGACATTAACAACGTGCAAATAAAAAATTGCTATTATAAGGTAAAATGCATTTATATTGCGCTTCAAGTTCATACTTTATTTTTAACTTTTTTGATTCCAGCCTCACTGATGAATCTTTTGTCAACTAAACATGTGTCTGTGGCCTTCAATATTTTAATCCCGGTATCTATGATGAGTTAAATTACTACTACAAATTGTATCCTTTTTATTTAGGAATAAAAAATATCCTGTCTTTAGATGTGTCACGTTATTATATATGCCCTTTACATTTACACAGGTGTTAACTATATGGGAAGGAACAACAAATATCCTGTCATTAGATGTGTTACGATGTATCAGTAAATCAAACGGTCAGGCATTGATATCTTTAAAAAATGACGTTGACAACAAACTATCCACTACACCTTCAGAGTTATCAAAAGAAGCAGAGAAGTTACAAATGGCATTGAAATCAGTATTGCATTTTGTTACAAAAAATCAGAAAAATTTGGATGTTTTGACTTTTGCTGCCAGAGATTTGTCATATAGTTTGTCAAGAATATACATGGGTAAGTTTATATATAATCTGAAATATCTTGTTTATTGTCAAGTTTACAAAGAACTTATCCCAGTAACTTTTAAATGCAGAAATATTGAAATAATGTCTTATTATACCCCACGCAACGAGTTGCGGAGGGTATAATGTTTTTGACCCGTCTGTCCGTCCGTCCGTCTGTCCGTCCGTCAGTCCGTCAGTCCGTCAGTCCTGTTTCTTGTCATCGCAACTCCTCTCAAACCACACAACAGAATTTCACGAAACCTTTTTAGATAATAAGGACATACTATGTAGTTGTGCATATCGACAGGAAATTACGGTTCAATTTTTTTTCTAGGAGTTACGCCCCTTTGAACTTATTTGCTTCAATGTACTATTGCAACAGTTTGTCATCGCAACTCCTCTGATACCACACACCAGAATTTCATGAAACCTTTTTAGATAATAAGGACATACTATGTAGATGTGCATATCGACAGGAAATTACGGTTCAATTTTTTTTCTAGGAGTTACGCCCCTTTGAACTTATTTGCTTCAATGTACTACTGCAACAGTTTGTCATCGCAACTCCTCTGATACCACACAACAGAATTTCATGAAACCTTTTTAGATAATAAGGACATACTATGTAGATGTGCATATCGACAGGAAATTAAGGTTCAATTTTTTTTCTAGGAGTTACGCCCCTTTGAACTTATTTGCTTCAATGTACTACTGCAACAGTTTGTCATCGCAACTCCTCTGATACCACACAACATAATTTCATGAAACCTTTTTAGATAATAAGGACATACTATGTAGATGTGCATATCGACAGGAAATTACGGTTCAATTTTTTTTCTAGGAGTTACGCCCCTTTGAACTTATTTGCTTCAATGTACTACTGCAACAGTTTGTCATCGCAACTCCTCTGAAACCACACAACAGAATTTCATGAAATTTTGTAGATAATAAGGACATACTATGTAGATGTGCATATCGACAGGAAATTATAATTCAATTTTTTTTCTAGGCGTTACGTATCGCCCCTTTGCACTTATTTGCATCAATGTACTTCTGCAACAGTTTGTCATTGCAACTCCTCTGAAACCACACAACATAATTTCATGAAACTTTGTAGATAATAAGGACATACTATGTACATGTGCATATTGACAGAAAATTATGATTCAATTTTTTTTTCTTATACAATTTTTTTTTCTTACACATATTTTATTTCTCCAATGACAATGTGGGGACGTGGGGTACGTGAGCGCGCTCACTAAGGTTCTTTAATTTTGTTTAGAATATTGAATGTAAAATGTGAGTTTTTCTACATTTTGGATACCAAACAACTGCAAATGAGTAATTCAAAAAATTGCTAAAATTAGGAAAGTTTAATGCAGAAATGCAATTTAGATGCAATACTTTTCATTCAAATGACTAAATTAATATTTCATCTCAGTGTAGTTACTTTTGTGACATAAACATACTATGTAACTAAAGTCATGAAGTCCTTTAAAACAATTTGTTCAGGTTTTAAAATTATTTTGTTACTGTGACTTGACTTTATGAGTTGCTCTACACCTATTGCAGTTTATTCAAAACTCTGACCAAATTGCAATTTGTTTTGATCAAACCAAACTGTTCAACTGGTCAGAAATTTTAACAAACTGATTCATGATTGACCATTTCTATGTTAATTTCAGGAACATTAATGATTGAACATACAGCGAGCTGTGGAATGTCACCAGCTGATATTTATGCATGTAAAAGGTAATAATTATGTCTTCATGATATGACACAGAAACTAAGAAAACCTGTGATTTTATGATGTCAGTACTGTTTGTTTGGTATACAGCAAACAAAAAATGAAATAAAACTATTTAGCTTCGAAGACCATCCATCATGTACTTTATTATTTCCATCTCTTGAATTTATTTTTTTTTAAACAACTCATTGAATTAATCATTCATTGTACAAACATCAGATATTTTCATGTAATTTCATGGAAGGAAAAAGTGTCTGTGTTCCTCATCTGAAATTAAAAAAAATACATAAAAAGCTAAAGATTAGTTTGCTTTTTGTGGCCTTAATTTTTATTAGGTTTAGGATATTCATCAATGAGAAAATCACTAAAAAAAATCCCAAACATGGCCATAAAACTGAATTGTGATAATTATGAGAAAAGCAGGCAAGACTTGTTAGCATGTTCACATGATTTGAAACCAAAAAATATTTTGAGTGCTAACAGAATCTAACGTCAATTGTGATGATGAAATTCATGTAATGATTAAACATGAAAAACAATAGACATATCTTTTATAAGCTATTGATAGAGTTTATGAAAATACATCATATTCATGATATTCTTTAAAAAAACAAAGGAGACCAAACAGAATAGCATGTCATTTTTCCATATGATGCAACCAAACATAGATCAGATCTGAACAAAGAACTCACATATTTGGACTGTTTTTGTAACATTTTAGAATTGGAAAAAAGCCAAACATTGATTCATTACTTATTTTTTCAGATGGTGTGAACAACAACTATCTTTAGTTTCTAACAACGACCAGTACAGTAAACAAAGCTCAGATATGGAAAAAGAACTTGTTTATGGATGATGCTCATTCTCCAGAAATCTATTTATATATCTGTGATATCAATTGAACACATATGAATGACCTTGATTATGTTGATCTTGATTTTAAGGGAAACTTGTTATTCCCTGTGTATAAAATTAATGAAAACAATCATTAATTGGTTGTGATCTCATTGAAAACTTTACCAGTAATGATTGGTTAGGTCTTTCATGAAAATGTATAAAGAATTATTGTATAATGTTAAACAAATATCACAAATTCAATATTATTGAAAATAAGTTGCTGATGATGTGAAAAATATTACTGAAGATGTCGACTATGGAAATTTATTTATGATTTTTGTTGATCTTGATTAAAAATGAATATTTCTCCCATTGATGTGTGCTTTGTACAATATTCAGCCAGTTGGTAAAAGAAAATTTTATCTTTATGTGGGTTAAATTTCATCTCTCTTTAAGCAGTCATTTTCTTATGCTTTGATTGGTCACAAATTAATCACTATATCACGTTATTAGTAGCTTAGATTGCAATGACACCTTTTATCCTTTTGGATCAAGGGTTTTTATTCTTGAAAGTCTGCAACACATATTGGAGAAAAGTTCCCTTCTGTTATTAGTGGAATACAACATGTCTACTTTCTTCATAATTTGAATTTGCAGTAGATTATGCTTTCTGAAGTTCATATGATGAAAATCTCAAATTAAATATCTTCAGTGGTTCAGTACCATAGTTCATTCCCAACAGAAGGACAAGGAAAAAAAAAACATTTTCTTATCATAGTTTCATGACCAAACTTGTACAAAACCCCTTTGACTTCGACATATGGATGTTCTACTGTATTTATATGATTTTAATTGTAATAACTAATTATTGATCAAATAATCAATGGAGATATATGACTGAGCAAAAATGATATAACTAATGAAGATCCTGAGGTCAAGTAAATATTATTCTTAAATATAAATGATTTAATCATGATACTGTAAACATTGTTACAATAAACTTTAGTATCTAATAATCATATTTTTTTCTCTCTTCCTTGCAATAAAATGTCATTTGAAAAGAATAGGTTTCACAATTAGGTCCAATTTCAAAATGAAAACTTTGCTCACTGGATGTGACTTATTTGTCCTCTACCGATGAAGTCAAAGGGGACTTTAGGTTTCTGTCTGTCTGTCCAGCTGTCCATCCGTCAGTTCAGCAAATCATTTTTCCACAATTTTTTCTTCATACTTGAAGATATTGATTTGACATTTAGTGTATCGTTTTATCATGACAAGTTACAGATCAAGTTCGAATTTTGTTCTGTTCTGATGATTTTGTGCAGAGTTATGGTCCTTTGACTTAGAAAATTCACTCAAATAATCAGTTTTGTGCACTGTTTTTTCGTCATGCTTCAAGAGATTGATTTGATAATTGGTATATAGTTTTATCATGACAAGTTACGGATGAAGTTCAAATTTTGTTCCGGTCTTATGAATTTGTGCAGAGTTATTAGTCCCCTACTGACGAAGTCGAAGGGAACTTTAGGATTTGCACTCCGTCCGTCTGTCTGTTTGTCTGTCTGTCCATCCGTCGTCTGTCTGTCTGTCTGTCCATCCGTCAGTCGGGCAAATCATTTTTCCACACTTTTTTTCTTCGTCCTTGAAGATTTTGATTTGATATTTGGTGTATTGTTTTATCATGACTAGTTACAGATCAAGTTCGAATTTTGTTCTGGTCTGATGATTTTGTGCAGAGTTATGGTCCTTGGACTTAGAAAGTTCACTCAAATAATCAGTTTTCCTGAATTTTTTTCGTCATGCTTGAAGATATTGATTTTATATAATTTTATCATGACAAGTTACATATCAAGTTCGAATTTTGTACAGGTCTGATGATTTTATGCAGAGTTGTGGTCCTTGGACATAGAAAATTCACTTAAATTATCAGTTTTCCACACTTTTTTCATCATGCTTGAAGATATTGACTTAATATTTGTTATATACATAACACAATGACAAGTTATAAACCAAGTAATCATTTTGTTCCAGTACAATGAATTTTTAACTGGTAGGGGACTGTATTGCCATGCAATACTCTCAGAATGCTTGTTATTGAATGTAACTTATCATGGAATATGGCTAATCATTTAAGTGACTGATCACAGAAGTTGGCTTTTAACTTAAGTTATTGATCACGGAATTTGGCTTTTAACTTAAATGACTGGTCACAGAATTTGGCTAATCACTTAAGTAACGATGACAGAAGTTGAATTATAACTTAAGTGATTGATCACAGAATTTGGTTTATAACTTAAGTGATTGATCACAGAATTTGGCTTTTAACTTAAGTGATTGATCACAGAATTTGGCTAATCACTTAAATAACGATCACAGAAGTTGGCTAATAACTAAAGGTGTCTGGGGGTCTAAGTTAAAATCCATTGAATTTTTTAATAATTTGTCAAAATGTAGTTTATATCATGTTTTTTTCAAAAATATAATAAAAAGTATGGGTCACTGGGCTTTTTTTCACGCTACAGGTTGTGCAAAATTGTCCAATTGTGTAAAGATTATGCATGGAAAAATCCAATTTTGTGTGATGAAAACTACACCATAGAATTTAAAGATAAAATATGAAAAGATAGCTCTAATAATATGCTTTAGATAAGAAAAGGAAAAAAAAAAATGGGGTCACTGGACTCGTTTTCTTGCTACATAATCAAAAAGGTAAATTCGAAACACATTTTATTATTAAAGTTACCTTATCTGAGTTATCTCCCCATATATCTGAGTTATTTCCCCTTATCTGGCAAATTTGAAAAAAACATATTTATAAAACAAAAATATTCTGTTTTTTGTAAAATACAGCCGTAAATATGATAAAACACATGATTTTCTATATTAATATGAATAGTCTTACACATAGATTACATACTACTCTCGAAATTTGTAGATTTCATTAAAGATGTAGACCAATTGTTATCTGCTATTTCAAAATACAAGATGGGGGAAGACACCCGAGCCACCTT
This sequence comes from Mytilus californianus, assembly GCF_021869535.1. NCBI lineage: Eukaryota > Metazoa > Mollusca > Bivalvia > Mytilida > Mytilidae > Mytilus > Mytilus californianus. The sequence continues at coordinate 111,082,658 of NW_026262734.1, read as the reverse complement.
AAGTGATTGATCACGGAATTTGGCTTTTAAAGTTGTTGAAAGAAAATAGGTATCAATCATAAATGTATGAAAAATCTAAAGAGAATCATTTCCCGCCAAATTTTCAATTGATTATATCTCAAAAAACAAGGACACGAACCTATCATTTTTTTCTGCTTTTTAAGAACAGCTATTTATATTCTATTAATTTACAACAATCTTTTAAAAAGCTTGATATTTTGTTTTATCATCGTTTGTGGTTTGAATTCTATTTTTATTTTCTCTATGTATGTAAAAGTTAAGATAGTTAATAAGCTATTTCATTTATATGGTTTTTAGTTTAAAGCAACTATATGCACAGGATTTTTTTGTTTATACACAGTTTTGATTTAGAAGAAAAATAGACGTGGCTAGAATATACAAATAATTACACCATTACAAACACAATTCCATTTTAATATTCTTGTCATGGTTCGAAAATACATTAAATAACACAAGTACAAACTCAATCCCAATATTATATTCTATTTTTAGAAATTTACCTGTGATAAAATAAGCGTCACAAAAAAGTACACACTATTTGTGGCGTTGATACATTCGTGTGACGCATAGTTTATAATTATATTGTGGTGTCCTGGTGTACCGTCGTAAGTTCATGGGAGGTGTCTGTTGATATTCTGTGGTTTACATGTGGTAACATGTGAAATGATCTATTATATTATTTATTAATGTATTTTTCTGTCCTGAGTGTTCTTGCGTTTATTTGTACTGGATTCCTGTGACGTTATGTTGTCATTTTAGCGGTATTTTACATTGCCATATAAGCGGGCGGTTTGGCAAGCCATAAAATCAGGTTCATCCCCGCCATTTGTTTCTTAAAATGTCCTGTACCAAGTCAGGAATATGGCAGTTGTTATCAAAAAGTCAGTATCTATGTATGTTGGCGTTTGTTTTTGTTGTGGTTCAATGTTTCTGTTATTCCATTGTTTTCCTCTTATAGTTGATGTGTTTCCCTGGTTTTGGTTTGTGACCCGGATTTGTATTCGCTTTATCGATTTATGACTGTTGAACAGCGGTATACTACTGTTGCCTTTATTAAGAGCAAGAAGGAGACCTTTCAAATTGGACCAAATTCATGGTCAGACTGGCGATGTGTTTGGTTCAATTGACATACCTTCTTCTCTTTTTGCTACACAAAAAAGAGGAATTGAAATCCTAGTCTATCGTGAAAGACCTAACTTTTGTTAAACTTTTATATGTTAAAAGGATAATTTCCCAAAGAGTTCCTGTTAATAACTATTTGACAAAAACTGTTAATTTCTGGCGGTAACTGGTCCACGACCAGTATCTTTTTCATCATCTTTTAGTTACAGTATATGAGTAAAAGGCTCATTGCATGTATGTTGTTGGCCATTCTCAATTAAAAAAAAAGAAAAATAACATAATACAATAATCATTTGATCCAGAACACATGTGTTAGTACATATCTTAAAATATTATCAAACTATTTCATTTATTTTTTATAGAGATGATCACAAAGAATACAACCAAGATATGACGCTGTTGAAATATAAAAAAAACCAAACATATGCTTAATTTAATTAGATCTACAGATGATTTTTATGCACTGATTGATTTATTTACATTTATTAATGTATTATTTTTTGGAAGAAAATCATAATGGTAAAAGAGCATTTTATGAAATCTTTAGTTCTAACAATACATGAGTTGTTACGTAAAAGTGTTTTTTTTTAATTATGGTATATATGTGATTTGAACTAAGTATATTTTATTTTATTCTATACATACAAAAAAATATTTTTTCTATTCTTTATGCTTTTTGTTACACAAATGCAATATTTCAGGAAAACAATTTTTGCACGACTTGCATATTTTGCAGAAAAAGACATGTCATAACAAAATCTACATAATAAAGCATACACACCTCAACAAAAATCAACATGAAAACAAAATATAACTACTTAGTCATTAACAGCAGTAGCTGGATAAATTATATGATTGATTATATATGGATATTAAATGGAAAATAAAAGAAATGTTATATACTGTTACAAATTTGCAGATGACCTTCTACAGACACTGCCATATAAACATTTTAGTTTAACCAGTCATAAACAATAAATAAAGGTCACATTGAACTACTTTTATATGGGAGCTGACTTTTAAACCCACAGTAACCTACTCTCTATTATGCATCAACTTCAGATAAGATGATCTGATTTTTTATAGTCACTGTGCTTTGAAAAAAAGATTAACAAGTTATCATACTAATTAGTCAACGAAGTGCACACATGTAAATCACAATTTTATATACATGTATAATAGGTCTATAATAAATAAAAGGTGATGTAGAGATAATATCAATGTGTCAGCAAAGCTCATCGACACAAAACACAAAAGATACATAAAATCAAAATAAGGTCTTCATAAATTGTCATATGTCACATGCATGTCTAATAAATTTGTCAAGTAATTTATTACCCCGAGTCAACTAGAATTGTTAAAATAAAAAATAAAATTTTCAAAATCATATGAATGGTGTTCAAGCTTAGAATTTTACAAGAAATTTTACACAGAAAATAAAAAAAAATCAAAAAAAAATCAATGTATTTTACTTCTGATATATTCATAAAAATATTATGTTAAAACATTAAGAGGCTGAAAATATGAATATTTATTTATTTGTTTTCATTATTATTGGTATGATATATTTTTCAGTGTTGGGATATAATTTATTCCCCGGTGACAAAAGATGTTGTATATTACTTTAAAATTCTGGAATTAACTTTGTACATGGGAGGATTATAACAATTATTTGTAATTTGGTTTAGCATTTGTTTCCTGTATATTACCTGAATAATTGTGTAATGAAAACTGTTTCTACCTGTTTGTTATTAATCAGGCTTATCTGTTGTCATTACATCTGTCTGAGATTTAATAGTAATCTTTCTCGGAGTTCGTTTTTTTTGGTATTTTTACTTTCTTGTATTTAAATACATATCTTGACTAAAGTTGTCGGATTGCCAAGTGATGTCTGACTTAGTTGTAAATTGGTAAACAAATCGTCATATAAAAGCAATCACTCAAATAAAGGGTCTACCAACGATTTCAGCAAAACTTGACTTATTTATAGGTATTGTCTTGCTGAGCTTTTTTGCTTAATATATAAGTTTTTCAGATATTTAGCGCAAAAAAATGGTAAAAATCATCATTAAAGGGCGATAAATCTAATAAGTAGTCCTAGGATGATTTTAGCCATTGACTTATTAGTAGATCCTGTCTTGCTGATAATTTTTGCTTTTCAAAGCTTTTCTCTATCTATTATAGATTTCACGATAATATTAAAAAATGAAAAAAAAAATATTGGTGAAATTAATCAGTAAGGGCAATTACTCCGAAAAGAAGTTGTCTGACAGCCTTAATACACTTAAACAATAGGTAGATCTAAACATTCTGAATTTGTATGCTCCCTCCCCCAACAAATTGTGTCTATTCTAGCAGTTTTCAGGATGAAAGACAAAACTTGCATTTTACCCCTATTTTATAGCCATGTCAGCCATGTTAGTTGGAAGGCGGTGACAACGGACACATTTTTAAAACTAGATATCCTGATGATGATTGCGACCATGTTTAATTAAATTTGACGTAGCAGTTTGCCTTGAGAAGATTTTTGCAAAAGTTAACGGATGACGACAGACGAAGGACGCTAAGTGATAAGAAAAGCTCACTTGGTCTGTTGGGCCAGGTGAGCTGAATAGGTTAAAGTACTCTGATTCATTAATTTCCAGTAGACTATATCATGAACTATAGTTAAGTGAGTTATCTCCCTTGCGTAGCAAAAATTCTTATGAATAGGTAAAATATAAAACTTTCTGTATTGGTAAAAATATCACTATTCGATATGAAATAATATAATTACAATTGTTCAAATAAAAAATCATGCAAATAATAGTATTTCTACAGTAATATTTTCCAAGTTTAATGAAAAGTCTTCACTTATCATTTAACGACTAAAATCCCTTTTACATTCTTGTTCTTAAATAAGGCCTTATTAAGAATGATTCATTTTACAATTAAGCGCAAGACATAAATGATTTATATAACATTAGATATTTTTTCAAAGATAGAGTCAGAAGATGGCTAATTTAAGGAGACAGCAGTGTTTACCGATGTTCCAATGTTAAGCTAAATGACCAAAGATATTGGGTATACAACAATGAGACAACAACCTAACACAACAAATCAAAAGTAATGTTGAAATTGCAATCTCAGTGTTAAAATACAATCTACAATGTGTTGAATTTTGAATTCATTTTTGTATGTCTATCATTTTTGGGAAGTTTGCTATAGCAATACTTTCCTAAGGCGTCGGCCTCAAACTTCCGGTGACAGACTATCGCAAATGTTCTGCTCCAAGATAATGTAGTACTAGTGTTTGATTACTGATTTTAGGAAGATGCTTTTGAAATTTTGAGTCCTTTTGAAAAGATTACAGCTTGAATAAAAAAGGAATGAATGTTCACCGATAATTCAGGTGAATTTAACTTCATTTTGAAAATGAGTATCACAAACACTACTTCGCGGATTTTCCATGCGCTGAAGAGAAAATCAAAAGAAATCTACGCGAGACATCGTTTAATTCATGAATATATCGTGAATGAACATTTTCCCGCGAAATGTTTACTACGTACGATATTTACAAATGTTTATTATTAAATATAAAGCTCGAGTGTATCGAAAGAATCCCGTATGACTGACATTACTGAATGCAACATGTTTTATATTTTGACCAAGCTGTGAGATAATTTATTTCCACAAAACACTGGTCAAGTTGAATTTTGGTGGCGTCGATTTTACAATTCTAGAGTTATGCTCCTTAACAATTGGAAAGGTTGCTTGAATTTTTTGTTTACGATTTCTGACTTTACTTTGTCTCCACCAACTTTTATGAATCTTGTACACAATGCTCATTATCACAAAACACTGATTAAATTTGAATTTTGGTGGCGTCAGTTTTACTGTTCTAGAGTTATGCCCCTTTACAAATTTAAAAATTGCTGATTTTTGTAGAGCCGTTGACTTTTGTCGAAAAAGCGAGACATAGCGATCCTACATTTCGTCGTCGGTGGTCGCGGCGTCCACAAATATTCACTCTGTGGTTGAAGTTTTTGAAATTTTAATAACTTTCTTAAACTATCCTGGATTTCTACCAAACTTGGACAGAAGCTTTTTTATGATCATATGATAGTATCCAGAAGTAAATTAAAAAAAAACAGTATTTTACTTATAAATGGAGTTAGTTTTTTCTGCCAGGAAACATTGCATTCACTCTGTGGCTACAGTTTTTAAAATTTTGATAACTTTCTTAAACTATCCTGGATTTTTACCAAACTTGGACAGAAGCTTGTTTATGATCAAAGCTAGTATCTAGAATGAAATTTAGTTAAAATTTTGTTCTTGTTTTTCCGTATTTTACTTATTAATGGACTTAGCTTTTCTTCCAGTTAACATTACATACAGTCTGCAGTTAAATTTTTTAAACATTTGTTAGATTCATAAACCATCCTGGATTTTTACCAAACTTGAACAGAAGCTTCTTACAATCAAATGATAGTATAGAGAGGAATATTTTTATTATTTGTGTCCTCATTTTTGTCGAGCCTGCTATTTACAGCAAACGTAGGCGAGACACCAGGTTCCGCGGAACACTTACAATTTGTTTTTCAATTCCGTGATCTAACTTTAGTGTGCCTCAACCAAATGTTACGAAACTTATACACAATACTTTTAACCACAAAACCAAGACCAAGTTTGAATTTTGGTGCCGTCATTTTACTGTTATGGTTAAGGTTATGCCCAGTTACAAATGGAAAAAATACTATAAAATCACAGGCCCTAGATATGGCATGGGCACATAAAGAAATTAACAGAGCTTATTGTATATTTGATTATTTTAGATCTACAGTTTAAGGTTGCAATAGAAAATATCAAAATTTTATATGACAAACATATGAAAAAAAGTGATATTGCTGAAAAGAAAATGGTTTAGTTAAAAACATCAAAGCTGTGATTTAATACATATTTGAAATTATACACATCTATAACCTATTTGAAATAATACACATCTACAGTTACAAACTTCCTAGAGGTGCTATCCAGCACTTTGATTTCCAGTAGTTTTTTCATGCATACGTTTATTTATTTCGCAAGGACAAAAACGCTCACTTTGATAACGTTGTCGATGAAAGTATTTTTTTCCAATTTTAAAATTTTACTATGAATCTCAATTGCACAATCAAGTAAGTAATCAAACAGATTTTTACTATATGTTGTACAAAAAAAAAATAAGTTGTTTTTCATTTGTTCCGTTGATTGATAGCTTTTATTTTGTCAGTTTTTATGGACTTCCTCTTTTTGAATTTGCCTTCGAGTTCAGCATTTTTGTTATACTTTTTTAAGAAGCAATTGAGAACAATGGTATTCTCTTCCTAGCAGTAACGTTCGATAACTGAGTATTTATCGTTTTATAAAAGTGTTTCTACTAGCAATTACCATTTATTTGTATAAATACAATCTTTGACACATAATTACATATTATCTTTTGAACTAATCATCTCATTTCTTGAGATTGCATACATAGAAAAAATAACAACAAAATTATTTTCATTTACCTGTGTATAATATTATTGTAAATGGCGGATTTTTGTTTAAGGTTATTGTTGTTTTTCTGAAATTTTTTAACATTTCATAGCGGTATAATACTGTTACTTTAATTATTCATCCCTTATTTTATTAATATTTATTGAGTCTGTATTTACATTGTATCATAGATCAAATTTATTCGTTCAGTGTATGTTTACTTGTGTTAATATGTCTTTTGATTGAGTTTAGCCATATCAATTGATATTTTATAGTGTGTCTTTCTATGTTGTGATGTTACACTATTGTTTCAGATAAGGGTGAAGGTTTGGTACCAATGAAACTTTCAAACCCGCTGCAATTGTTTGCACCTGTCCTAAGTCAGGAATCTGATGTTCAGTAGTTGTCGTTTGTTGATGTGTTTCATAAGTGTTTGTCGTTTCTTTTTTTTTATATAGATTAGACCAGTTTGAATGGTTTTACACTAGTAATTTTTGGGGCCCTTTATAGCTTGCTGTGCGGTGTGAGCCACGGCTCCGTATTGAAGACCGTACTTTGACCTATAATGGTTTACTTTTATAAATTGTAACTTGGACGGAGAGTTGTCTCATTGGTACTCATACCACATCTTCTTATATCTATAGAAAACATGCAGTGATTTAGCTGATTTTCTAAAATAATCCACATGGCATTAAACAACATTTCATTTTATTTAGATGGAAGTTTGAATAAAAGAAATATAAGTATACGTCTTGAGGTTTGTTAATTAATTAATCATAGGCTCCCAAAAATCTCTATAACTTCTTGAAAGAAATATACAGTAAGAAAAAAATTACAATGTATAGAATTGTCAAAACACAAATAATATGAAAGTATCTGTGATTGAAAATTCATGATTGTCACATTAATATTTATTTGCACTTTTTCTGAATCGTAATGATTCAATTCCAAAATGGCAATTCTCCTGTGCCACATTAAGAGGATTTTGACATTTACCATTACACTTATTGATATTAGCTGAATGTTGTAACAGTTTTTGTTAACAGCATCAACATTTCCTTCCTGATTTGCTATTTAAAGAGACGAATAACCATCAACACTACAGTGGTTGACATCTGGCGAATGCTTAAACAGTTCTTTAAGAACATCAGTATATCCCTGCTGACTTGCTTTATCCAGAGGTGATGCACCATCATTGGCACACTGATTTACATCAGCTGAATGTTGTAACAGTTCTTTAACAACATCCACATGTCCATTTTTACTTGCTATAAGAAGAGGTGATACACCAATATTGTTACATTTATTGACATCACCTGAATGATGTAAAAAGTTTTTAACAGCATCAACAAGTCCTTCCAGACTTGCCCAATAAAGTGAAGAACAGCCATTGTTACCACAGAGATCAATATCAATATCATCACACCGCAGAAGTACACGTACAACCTCTATCCTGTTGTTGTAACAAGCAATCTGTAGTGGTGTGGTACCATCATTACTACATTTATTGGCATCAGCTGAATGTCTTAAAAGTTCTTTAATAAAATTAATATGTGCGTCCTGACCTGTAATTAACAAAGGTGATACACCATCATTTGAACATTTATTTACATTAGCTGAGTGTTGTAACAGTTCTTTCACAACATCAACATGTCCTTCCTGACCTGCTATAAACAGAGGTGATTCACCATTATTGGTACATTTATTAGCATCAGCTGAATTTTGTAACAGTTCTTTCACAACATCAGCATGTCCTTTCTCACTTGCTATATACAGAGGTGATGCACCATTTTTGTTACACTTATGTACATCAGCTGAATGTTGTAACAGTTCTTTAACAACATCAAAATGTCCTTTATGACTTGCTATACACAGAGGTGATACACTATATTAAGTACATTTATTTACATCTACTGAACGTTTTAACACTTCTTTAACGACACAAATATGTCCTTTCTGACTTGCCCAATAAAGTGAAGAACATCCATCATCATCACACAGATCGATATCAACATCATCACACTGAAGAAATACACGTACAACCTCAATCCTGTTTTTGTAACAAGCAATCTGTAGTGGTGAGGTGCCACCATTACTACATTTATTGACATCAGCTGAATATTGTTACAGTTCCTTAACAACATTCACATGTCCATTCTGACTTGCTATAAACAGAGGTGATATACCATTATTCTTACATTTATTGACATCAGCTGAATGTTGCAACAGTTCTTTAACAACATTAACATGTCCTTCCTGACTTGCTATATACAGAGGTGATACACCATTATTGTGACATTTATTAACATCAGCTGAATGATGTAACAGTTCTTTAACGACATCAATATGTCCACCTTTACTTGCGCAAAACAGTGAAGAACATCCAGCATCATCACAGAGATCAATATCAACATCATCACACTGAAGAAGAACATGCACTACCTCAATACTGTTGAAACAAGCAATCTGTAGAGGTGGAATGCCATCATTGTTACATAAATTGACATCTGCTGAATAATGCAATAGTTCTTTAACAACATCTACATGTCCATTTTGACTTGCTATATACAGAGGTGACACACCATTATTCTTACATTTGTTTACTGCTGCTGATTTTTGTAACAGTTCTTTGACCACATGAACATTACCTTGTTGACTTGCCCAATAAATAGATGAACGATCATCATTATCGCAGTGATCAATAGCAACATCAGCATACTGAAGAAGAAGATTAACAACCTCAATCCAGTTGTTGTAACAAGCAATATGTAGTGGTTGGATCCCATCATTTCTACATATATTGACATCTGCTGAATGCTGTAGCAGTTCCTTAACAACATTAACATGTCCATTCTCACTTGCTATATACAGATATGATACCCCATTATTTTTACAATGGTTTATGTCAGCTGAATGTTGTAACAGTTCTTTAACAACATCATCATGTCCTTCCTGACTTGCCCAGAATAACGAAAAGTAACTATCATGTGTACAATAATTGATATTGCTTTTTCTGTATATCAACCATTTGACCAAGTCAACAGTTCCCATATAGCAACACCCTCCGAGGGCTATATCTATACTGTTCATATCTTGTTGACATGCAAGTTCTTCTTGTTTTGATCGATCCAGTTTGTTTATATAGTTTATGAACTTCTCTGTAAATGAAGGAGAATGCATGTTTCTATTCATAAATACATTGTCTACATAACCGTTCTCCCAGTCTTTAAGTAATCTTTTTATGTATCTATTGATATGATTATCAGATATTTTAATAACAAACTCTATATATGTGTCTATGTTACCAGGTATTTTCCATAGAAATCTTTCACATATGAAGTCAGTTTCAGAATGATCAATAAAGAGCTGTAACATATTCTCTCCAAAGTTCTTGGCCAGAAAATCAAACAATTTATCATGGATAATTTTGTATGTACTATCGTCTTTGACCACATATGTACCTTCAAGTGTTTCAAGGGATTTCTTTAAACGTTTGACTGATGTTCCTTTATTCAGTTCACACTCTACAAGTAAATCTTCAATCACTGCTGCTAGTTCCTTATCATTATTGGACAGGTTTTCTTCTGTAATTGTGTTATTAAACATTACACAAAGGACTAAGCCACAATATTTCATCTTACCATCATCACCTTCAATATACAGGTTTTTAAGTTCATCTTTAAAAACATCAAATGGGTTGCTGAAAAAATTATCTAGGGTTACATGTTTGTGGAGTTTCTGTTTCTGATACAAACTACATAAAAGTGGGAAAAAATCATATGTCCCTGATAATTCAATAACCTTATCAGTATTTTCATTGATGTACATTTCAGCTAAAGCTAATTTTTCAGTTTTGTTTAGTCTGAATTCGAGAGAACTTAAATCAATTTTATTCATTTTGAATATAGATATACTGCTGAATTTTTCATCTTTATAAACTTCTTGTCTACATGTGGAAATAATTTTACAACATTTGTCTTCAAGAAGAGATTTAATATGGTCAAGCCTTTGTATCCACTCATTGAAGATCTGTTGATTAAGGGTATACCGTCCACAAACATCATCAAAGACAAATAAAGTGTTCCTTTGATGTTTAAACCATTGTCTTACATCGTCAGGAATACTACATGGTATTATGATATAGCCTTGTTCCATCATCTTCAGGGCAATATGTCTTGAAAGGAAACTTTTTCTAGTGCCCGAATTTCCAATGATTGTTATACAACTTTTTGTCATGATAGTTTCCATTACTTTTTTTTCTGCCTCTGTATTAACAAACTTTTGGTCATCCTCAGACCACTGTTTCAAGCGTTTTTCAAACTGCTCTGAAAAAATATAAGACCAATTGTACTGAACATCAAAGTATATTTTTTTTCAAATCATTGTCAGTTTGATTGAAAAAATATCTCAAAGTAATATTGTAACTATTTGTCTTTGTACTGAATTAGCACAGACACTCTCAATATAAGATGAGTTATCTGATTTTTGCAGCATTTCTTTAAAATTAGAAGACCATTTATTTTCACAAATTTGAAACTTTCTACAAAATAATGGTTCATCGGCGTAGGTGCCAATTATGTTGACAATTCTTAAAAAATGGATTATACAACAAAGACACCACGAATGTGTCGCCAAAAGCTTTGTTATGCAAAAAAAAAAAACAATTTAGGTGTTGTAGTATAAGATATTTAATTACTGTCAGTTTTGCAATCAGAGAAAATATAGAAGATGCTCTAAAGTATTTCTCTTGTATATTTAAAATTAATATATCTAGAGGGTTGGCATGTGCAAAAAAATTATTTTTGTCTCGTTAATCTGTTGATAATGCCCTTAATATGTTCATCTGTAACAGTATCAAAAGGAAAACCACAATTAATGTTTCTACAGTGGTGCTCCAGATCAACATATGTGGAAGTCCAAAATCAAAAACGTTGAAGAGCATATAGGACCAAATAGGACCACTTTAAATAAAACAATATCCGTATTTTCATGACAGTATATTAGTACTGGCTACTGGGACTAACATTCAACCAACAGAGGTCTAGACTCAATGGTACACAGAAAAAAAAGTTGCTGCTTTATGTAGAAGGGATTTCTAAATAAAGGCAACAGTAGTATACCGCTGTTCGAAACTCATAAATCGATAGAGATAAAAACAAATCCGGGTTACAAACTAAAACTGAGGGAAACGCATCAAATATAATACAACGACACAACAAAAACAAAACATTAAAATGTAACACACACAGAAACGAACTATAATATAACAATGGCCATTTTCCTGACTTGGTACAGAACATTTTAAGAAAAAAATGGTGGGTTGAACCTTGTTTTGTGGCATGCCAAACCTCCCGCTTTTATCGCAACGTCAAACACAACACCAAAACGACAACATCACATGACAGGACCACAATAGAAATAAATGGGAGAACATATAGGACAAAGAAACACACGAATAATAGCTAACAAAAGGTACTAGGCTTAAAATTCAATACGCCAGACGTGCGTCTCGTCCACACAAGACCAACCAGTGACGCTCAGATGAAAAAAGTTTGAAAGCCAAAACTAAGATTTTGATATATAAACAAAAATTAAAAGTGTTGTACCTTTATTTTTGGTTGCTTGAAGTATGGTGTAATGCATTTGATAAAGGAATATACCAAACAGACCCTTTTTAAGGTGGCAATGTAATCATCAAACTTTACGGTCTCAATGAGGGAATCACCAGCACAGTAGTCAGCGTTTCTGTGTTGTCATGAATTATCATTGATAAGGACAACATTTTTAATTAACTGTTTTTAAAACTTGAAATTTTTCGAAATACTAAGGATTTTCTTCATAAGGAGTAGATTACCTTATCTTTATTTGAGGGAAACTTTCGGAATTAAGGTTCCACGTTGCTCTTCAACTTCTGACTTCATTTGGCTTCACTTTTTTTATTCGAGCGTCATTAGTGAGTCCTTTTGTAGACGGACCGAACGTCCTGCGTACAAAATGTTAATCCTGGTATCTATGATGATTTATTTACAAGCACTGGGTAGATGCCACTGCTGCTGGAGGTTTCCTCTCTGAAGGTAGAACCAAACCCAGTAGTCAATACTTCTGTGTTGACTTGAATAATCTTTGATATGGTCATAATTAGAAATTAACTGTTTTTTTAAAACTTTGAATTTTTCGAAATACTAAGGATTTTCTTTTATACACTACAAACCAGCAAAAGTCTAAAATGTCCTATATCTTTTCTCGACTACAGATTTTTACTCGACCAGTCTGAATTGTTCTAAATTTTACCCAATATTACTAGACCCGAATGTTAACTATACTCGACTGTACTGATTTGTACTTGACCTTATCTTTGTCATTGACAAAAGTCTGAACTATTACTCGACCTGTCAGAAACGGTCTTTATCCATTCCAAGACCTGTACTTGACCAATACTCGACCAGTTCTCGACCTATTTTTCAGTCTGCACCATACTCGACCAAAGGTCTGAACTAAACTCGACCAAAGTCTGAACAGTACTCGACCAGTCTGAACCATACTTGACCAAACAACCTATCAACTTATTAGTTTTAACTTTTAAACTGACACGACAACAGCAACAATATACATCCTTACATGATTATCAGATTTATCAAATAGAGATAGTCAAATTATCTAATTTTAAAGTCTCAGTCTAGGTAAAAATTGATTTCTTTTATCTGAAAAATATACCTGTTTTAAGGATAATAAAACCTTATTAAGATACCAGAGGGGCAGTCAAACTCATAGATCGAAAACAAACTGACAACGCCATAGCCAAAAATAAAAAGACAAACAGACAAATAATAGTACAGATGACACAACATAGAAAACTAAAGACTAAGCAACACGAAACCCACCATAAACTGGGGGTGATCTCAGGTGCTCCGTAAGGGTAAGCAGATCCTGCTCCACATGTGGCACCCGTTGTGTTGCTTATGTTATTACAAATTCGGTATATAGTCTAAAGACAAGTCACATAGTAACGTTCGTTGTGATGACGTTGTTGCGGTTCCAATTGAGATAAAAAAAAAACGTCGTATATACCCCGGCAAGTTCCTGACTATATACTGACATTTCTGTGTTGTTATCCAATCACAAAACTCGACATATTTGTAATCCGTAATATATATATATATTCTACAGATGTCGTCGCGATGATAAGGAATACAGAAAAGAACTTGAGATGCGCTGTTTGTTTTAATCACACATCGTTGTCAATATAATGGAATTTTATGCGACTGTCATACAAGTGAGAGGTTTAACTAGCTATAAAACCAGGTTTAATCCACCATTGTCTACATAAGAAAATGCCCTTACCAAGTCAGGAAAATGACAGTTGTTATGCATTCGTTTGATGTGTTTGAGCTTTTGATTTTGCCCTCTGCATAGGGACTTTCCGTTTATAATTTTCCTCGAAGTTCGGTATTTTTGTTATTTTACTTTTTATTAAGACATTCAAAGCAATTACGTAACTTCATACTACCCCCGTGGTGTTACATATCTTGAAAAGTCCCGTGAAGGATGAACATGTTAGAACAATTATATTATGTTATATTTATTGTGAAAGTTTGGTTTCAAAGCTATATTAAATACATTTTGAATTTCAAGTTATTGTCTTAATTTCTAGCCAAGGAAAATAACCGTTGATAAAATAGTTCCTAAAGGAATGAAATACAATAGATAGATACAGAAATAGGTCTAAGTTGGTTCTGACGAGGTCAAATATGGTTCAGACTAGGTCGAGTAAGGTTCAGACTTGGTCGAGAATACACTCGGTTAAGTATGGTTCAGACACTTATAAAACGATTAAGTGCTGGTCGAGATTCTTCATTCCGTCTGATGTTTTGTTAGTGTTTTCCTGAATTCTTTTTTAATTGTACGTTCTTTTGTTTACTTTTTACACTAATCAAAATTAAAAGGGGGAGGGAAATGTTTTTTTATGAAACTAGTTTAAACTTGAAACTATTTATATTATGACTGTCGCATGTTACAAATGTCGTCAGTGGTTGTCTTTTGTTATAACCTACCGATTTCGTCATAAAAATGGATAATGTATTGAGGTTATCTTTGATAATCTCCATCACAACATTTTTGAACTTTTGGCAGACTGGTTCTTGACCTATTGTATTTGTCTTTGTAATATTTCTATTTTTGAATACAGAAATCTGATCTGTAAATGCACTTGTAATGTAACACTACCTGAATGAAATAAGCTTACCAAGAATGTTTTTAGGAACAACTTCGTCTTGTGTACGTGCCAGTTCTTCGATTTTCTTATGAATCAGCTGAAAATCTTAAAAAAAAGTGATTTGTTTCTTTATAATCAAAATAGGAATTTTAAAAATTTAAAAACTATTGAACCAAATTTCTCATTTTTATAATATTGTAAGATACACAGTGCCCTGAAATAAAACCTCTTTATCAAGTTATTCATAATTGAGATAAAGTAGCTGTCAATTACATAAAATTGTGTAGCAGTTGGAAGTTTATCATTGTGTATAGGAGTTTTCAGTTTTTTTAATATTTCAGTCGATTTTCATTGTTTTTATAAAAAATGGGAGCAATTTCAAAAGTCATGATGGAAGTTATTATAGAAAATCATTATGTGCACATGTATAATATTTTAAAATTGAATGCTATATGAGTATGAAAATGTGGTATGATATTTGGTTGGGTTCGTGTTGCTCCTTCTTTAGTTTTCTATGTTGTGTTTTGTGTACTATTGTTTGTCTATTGGTCTTTTTCTTTTTTAGCCATGGCGTTGTCTGTTTATTTTCGAAATATGAGTTTGAATGTCCCTCTAGTATCTTTTGCCCCCTCTTTGACAAGGAGACAACTCTCCACCAGAGACCAAATGACATAGAAGTTAACAACTAAAATTCACTGTACGGCCTTCGATAATGATCAAAACACTTACCGTTAACATGGTAAAGACCAATATTTATACCAATAAAACAATATTCAAAGTTTTAAGTATATAGTTGAATTGGTAACCTTCTAGAATAAGTTTATTTAAAGGACCGATATGTTAACCAGATCGTATCTAAATTTCCTCTCCCGGTAAACAATATCCGTTAACAATTAGTATGTGCTTTTATACTGTTGAAACTAAGTTTTCTACTGGTTCAGCCAAACTTCCAATCCTAATCTATGAAAGAATTTAATAAATGTTTTAAGTAAATTGTTGTAACGAAATCCCTGACTTCATAAATTACCAGTAATACATAGATTACGTTCATTGAAATCCAATACGTTTACTTTTCTAAATTGTGCAATTTTTTGATAAAAATGATATATGCAAAAATTGTATAAAATACAGAGCCAAATATAAAGAAGTGTATCTAAAAATTGTACAATTGGTATTCTGAAGATTAATCAAAGGTCGATTTTTTTTTCATATCTTCTTCTATGATGATCAATATTATTTGGAAATGTTGTCTATTTGAAAACATCCTATGGACACTTTTGTTTAATCCTGCGTTTTTATTATACTCTGCAACATGCTAATTATATCATATGCCTATATGATTGCATTTATTTTGCATTCCTGTGTCTGAAAATATTAAGTTTTGTCTTAATCGTTACTATATTTCATGATGGCACTGGCTAATGACAAATCCTTCAATTACTCAGTTTAATGACTTGTCGCATTGTCGCTTAGTGTGATCTTAAGCATATATATCAAGTACAGTACAGATTTTTATTTCCTTTCCAATACCTAATAAGATATGCAAAATAAAAAAAGAAATACAGTCGAACCTCGTTATGTCGAACTCGGTGGTTTCGAAAACTCAGATGAGTCGAAGTAATTGCTGGGTGTCGGCACAATTCCAGTTCAAGCACTGTATTTAAACCTCTGGTGAGTGGAACTCGGTTGATTTAAATTCTCGGTTAAGTCGAATAAATTCTATAGTCCCATCGATGGAAGATTAATGTATAAACCCGATTTCTCGAAGGCAGAAAGTACGAAATTTCGAAAAATGCAGACATAAAGATAAAAATTCAAATCGGAAGTTTTTTCTATGTAACCAAATCATTTTCATAAGTGTTTAAAGCTGTGTAACACTTGTATAACAATTAAAATGATATATCTATGGTGACCGGTAATTAACACTTTTGCTGATCGTCCAAGCGGAACTTGAGTGTGATGAACATATTTCATCTGATATAAAAACGAAACTAATTCAAATGACCAAAGACGATAATTGAATGCAAAGCAGACGATCCAGTGATCTTTCAGAACTTGTTTCATTCCACGAGTAATTCCATAATTTATAGGGACTGACCTTTGTAAATATTTTTGTATTGATTTTATTTGTGACTGTTTTGTATCTGTACTTTTGTGTTTAATTATTATGATGGACCACAAAATTTGGAGCTTGAATGCACATCATAAATTTTCATATAAAAAAGGCACAATGTTCAAAATAGAGAGGTTAAGCAATGGAACGTCTACGTGTACGTCTGCATGTAGCAGGGGAAAACCCTCGATTTTCTGCGTATTACGTCATCGGTTTTGTTTGGTGCTAAGAAGTTCACGTATAGGACAACATGTGAGTCGGCGGCTACAAAAAGGTAAGAACTTGTGGCTTCTATTTCTTTCAAACCAATTATTTGTGAAGTTATATATGTACAGAAACTAGAGAATGTGCCATTTTAAAAATTATATTTAAAGCTTTTATCACTACAGTTTAAAAGCACAATGAAACGGTAAAAGTGCAAAGCATTTGATGTAAAATGACGGCATATTGGAGGTTTGCCCAATAGGAATTTAAATCAAATATGACATAACAACTTCTATTAGACGCTAATATTATTCATTTTTTTTAGCCAATAAATCATGTGACAGCGTTTTGTCGTTTTTTAAGAATTTCAATTCATGATTTCAAGATCGCTAAAAATGCGTGTAAGTGGGCAGATGCCCGGTAAATTATGTTGTCAAATGAGTATAAACTCGGTATTCTTTCCGAGTTCAAAGAAGTGTATCAATGAGATTGCATAATAAAATTTAAGGGGGACTTATAGTGTTTAACAACAATTAGATGGGGATATTAAAATTTTTTTTGTCGCACTTCAAATCATTTTGTGTTTTCGTAGAATGAACAGTGGTAACAGAAAGACACAGGTCAGATTTCAGCCAAAAGATGACCTTTGGTCAACTCCGAGAGGTCTTAGCAAAATTCCCATTTAAAAATAAATCAGCCAGGACTTAGATAGTTTCAACATTGTCTAGATTAGATTTCCAACTACACACAAGACGTATTACAGAAAGACCATGCTAGCTAATTGAGCAACATAAGAAACAAAATGCTCTGTCTTTAAAAAGGTACTAATAATATATCATAGATATAAGAAGATGTGGTATGAGTGCCAATGAGACAACTCTCCATCCAAGTCAAAATTTATAAAAGTAAACCATTATAGGTCACATAACGGTCTTCAACACGGAGCCTTGGCTCACACCGAACAGTAAGCTATAAAGGGCCCCCAAAATTACTAGTGTAAAACCATTCAAACGGGAAAAACCAACGGTCTAATATATATAAAAAACGAGAAACGAGAAACACTTATGAACCACATCAACAAACGACAACTACTGAACATCAGATTCCTGACTTAGGACAGGTGCAAACAAATGCAGCAGGTTTAAACGTTTTAATGGTACCAAACCTTCACATGATTACTTCAAATTTACTGAAAATAAATCAAATTAAAAAAGTAAATATCCATATAAACAACATCTGATAAAAAATCTCACATGCGCCATTGAATGCAAACCTTCAAAATGTTTGGTCTAACCAATGAAAGTTCTACTAGTTATATACATATATGTGTAGTTGTTAAAAAATATATGGTTGAAATCACATTTTGAAAATGATAAATCGTACATAATTTCTTGAACTAACTAGATTGCATGTAAAATTTAGAACTGAATTTGCTTTATGCTAAGGAAAGATTTTGTATATCTATTGAAAAAAAATAATGAAATGAGTTTTATTCATAGGAATATAAGTTCCAATAGTTTTTTTTAAAGTGGTATCATAATAAAAAAGAAAGAAAACAAATCGTTATTTTAGAATAGTTTTGACCAGAGACTGTATTCTGTGCATTTAACTAATTTAATAATTCTGGCATGTCAATTGCATGCTCGTAATAAGTTTTTTTTTTGTTATATTGCTTGAACATTCCAGATCAGGAATAGATAAAAAGTCCGGGGAAAAGGAAACGTTATTGCAGAAAATCATATCTTTTATTGAAAATGAACAGCAGCAGAAAGAAAATATAAACAGATAAGGGAAACGGATGAAAATCGTGGCAAAGACACCAGAAAAAGAGCCATGGGAAATAGATAGATCAAAATGAGTATTACTTTAGAAAGGGCAAAGTATAAAATTAATGCAAAGAATATAGTACATAACAAAAATGTTTATAAATATTTCAAAAGGTTTCATTATCTTACTGTAGGCAGCATTATTTTTAAGTGTAGTTGGCTAATACAAGCTGTCTCAATTTCAGATTCTTATCTACATCTACAAAAACAGAAATATAAAAAGGTGTAGAGAATAAATGATCTTGAGAAAAATAAAATTACAAAGCTTGAAATATATTAGCAATAAGTGGTTTCCATGCATCTCATAATGAAATATGAAAGGATATTCGCACTGTACAATAACATGATGTGTTTATTTCTATTAAAGGCGATAAATATATGAAAAAACTTCACTGAATGAAACTAACCTTAATATTGGAACAGGGACATAAACATAAATTGCATATCACAGAGGTTCCAAAGGTTTTTTGGACCTCAGTGGTGTTTGGTCCAGTAATTGTTCAAGCATTACTGGTCTAGTAAGTTTTAGAGCAGTCTTTTACATTAGGAGTATTACAAAATTCTTACATTTTCACTGGTCATTTTGTCCAGTAATTGATGACATTTCACTGGACCAAACCATTTATCAATGGACATTGCGCATGTCCAACAGACCTTGGGAATGACTTATATCAAGTGTTTTAATTATCAAACAGATTTAGATTGAATTGAATTAATCCAAATAGTATATATTTTAGGTGATGATGATTCTAATGATGCCACTCCATCCAAAAGAAGTAGTTCCATTAATATTGTTGGATATTTGAAAGAGAAAAATGAGACGAAACTAGACTTTAGAAAGCAGGAACTGGGTGTTAGGAAACAACAGCTAAAATAAGATGAAGAAAAATTGAAATTGGAAAAGCAAAAACGACAGCAAAATTTAGAAAAATGAAAAACACGAAAAAACAGCGGATGTTTGATTTGTTAAAATAAGTGTTTAGGTGACCTAATTTAGACATGAGCTATAAACAGATTTATATGCCCTAGACAATAAGTAAAAGTTATTGTATATAAAAAATGTCATCCCTGGTTATTGGCCGTATATACATTTATATGTCTCATTGATACTGTGAATAGTATGATATCATTTTAAGTGGGAGTAAAACTATCTACCTCTAGTACAAATTAAATCTATTGATAACTAGAATTTTAAAGTTGAAATGTAGTGTAGTTGGCATTAACTATTTTCTTCCAAGGAGAATTATTTCATTTTTTCTTGGAAAATCTGATTTATATTTTGTCATTTACAAACCAAAGGTCTATAGTTTCCTTCACTGATAAAACTGACCATGTGAAAGTATATGTTTAATATAAGGTTATAGAAGAAAAACTACTCCAATTTGAGCGTCTAAATGAAAATATGAAAAAAGGAGATTTGGGATTATTACAATGAAACAGACAGCAATCCATATAACAAATATAACCAAAAAAATTAAAGAGGGCAACATAGAGTCGTCAGTAGAAAAGGGTCAAGTTCTAAATTGTCTTGAGTCTACAGAAGTTGTGGATATATTTAACAGAACAAAAAAATCAAAGGTCTGTCACTATTACCTTGGGCAATTCAACGAATAACGACACACCTTATGATATGTCATGCAACAACTATTGGCAAAGTTCCTGACTTGGGACAAGCAATTTAAAATGTAGCGGGGTTAAACTATATTCCCATTTTTAATCTTAATCCGTAGATCAATAAAGTGCACAAAAGAACGTACGATAAAAATCAGTACAGAACAGAAGTAGTATTTAAAGCTACGGTAACGATATAATAGTGAACAAAACACCAAAAAGGTAAATTATACCATATCAAAGAATGTTCCAATTACTCAAAGCTAGCTAGCTGTATGAAGCCAACTCAAAGTACTTAACTCCCTGATATGACTGTCATATTAAAAAACTCGGTACATGCATTTTGAGTGACAATAGACGGTTAAACCTGGTTTAAAGTGGAATTTGGAGTTTACCCAACCAAGAAAACAAGATGAGAAGGGTCTCAGTGGCCAAGTCTTCTAAGTAGTTCAACTGCTGTATCACTAGTCTGTCAACGCCGAAGTTGCAATTTTGAGTTCTGCACTTGGCAGGTGCGTTCGACTCCATTCTTAATTGACTGGGAATGTTAGCTTTCCTACCGAATGTCGATGGTTCTCTCCAGGCACTCCGTATTCCTCCACCAAAAAAAAACAACAAAAAAACAGTGGTGAAAGTGGTGTTAAACACCAATCAATCAAACGATATGAGAGTTGTTATTGTAATCTAGTAAGACAACGAAAATAAGAACAAATTTTAGAAACAGTATTTTAAAACATATTCCAGGTAAACATCAAAAACTTAGAGAATTTTGTTCTTCAATGCAAATGTCAACAGAATAGACCATCTGAAATTATTTTACTTGGATTTCAAAATTGTTGTCCGGAAAGTTGTCAACCAATAAAGTATTCCTCTAGTGTTGGTGGGTGTACATTTGTTTCACTACCAAAGAGACTAGTATGACAGTCTGTCAAAAGAACTGCTACCTTGTAATACTTTCCCACGGGCTGAAGGAATAATTTTTGGTTTTTCTTGTAGTTCAAAAATGCAAAAAGCGGCAACAATTTCCCAAATGCCCACTGCACCCAGAAGCGTACTGCAGACATTCGTTTGTAAAAAATCATCAAATTCCTTTGAATGGTGTAATTATTTATCCATCATCGCGGAATATGCTGGATCAAAAATATTCTTCCCTGTAGAGTTGTCATGTGTACTCGTATTTGGGTTAAAATATCACTTTCTCGCAACATTTCCGCGTCGTGACGACGACCTTCTATAGGCCTAAATAAGTTCGAGATTAGCCCATTTGCTGTAACAATACTTTTAAATTTCAAGGCATGAGATCATTTTGGCCATTAAATGCAAGTCTTTTATTTTCCTGTGGTCTGCATATTGGCCAGTTCCTGTCTACGTCGGATAGCAGATGACAATGGTTAACATATAAATAATCAAGAACCTCATTGATTACATAAGAAAGTTCTAACTTGGATCTGCCAAAGATGGGTTCAAGATCTTCAAGACGAAGCATACTTTTATTCTACTCGTACGCGTTCACGTACACGCACTTTAGCTTAACCTCTCCAATATCTCGTTTACACCAACTTGCCGTATTTCGAATTCTTGCATCCAAATTTTTTCCAACACTATCGACCTCGGATGAGTCGAAGCTCAGATAAGTTGAATAATTTTGTCCATCTCTTCGACTTCGACTGATGTATTTATCAAGACCTTGGTATATACCTGTATATAAATTTGGTATCACTTTCATAGTTTATGAATGGCCATTATCGCAATATCTTCTTACAATTGTAGAAAATTCCTCTCTAGATGCATTCAATTACATTCATATATACGTTGGATTTATTGTTTCGTTTTGTACCATAACTTCCATGATTTTGTTGTAAGAAATGAAACACAAACATGACAAATGTTACCATAAAATACCTGATTTGTTTAAACTTGCATGAAAGTATATACCAAAACCAGTTAATCAGGTATTCATGGAAAAAGATCTTACTTACTTTTCTCTTTCAATGCATCAACATTTTCTTCAAGGGCATTTAATCTTTTCATCACTTTTCTTTAAACCGTCAAGTCTCTTAATATACATATTTCTTGTTTCCTCATCCATGCAGCATGTTTCCATTAAATCAATAAACTTGTCAACAAAATCTCCTGTTGCTTACCTAGGTATGTCTCAAGTCTGCCTGCAATGTCTTTGAACTGTGTAAAAAACTGTGGAAATTCTGTAACGTTCACTTGTTCATTACCTCTGTGAAGGATTTCGTTTCTTAATCTTCGGATTCTTTCAAGGTCATCCCCTGGTGTGATATCGGTCGGACATGTTAAAGACGAATGGTTCCATCCTTTTGTTGGCGGTTGTAGCAAATTCAAATTTCTTACAAGTTTATAAATAAATGGGATATCAAAGTTCGTATATCCTTTTGTCGCAACATTATTTAACAATATCAATTCATCAGGTCTTAGATTGTTTGATAGGTACCAGTTATTGTTAATATCATGTGATAATCTATGTGGAGGCTCCTTTATCATCATAAGCTCCTGGAGAATATCAGGAAACATCTGCTGCGCTACATGGCCTATTCTTGCAAAATTTGTTGACAATGGCTGAGATGCAGCAGATGAAGATGCACTCGTCATTACTGAAAAAAACAAAACAAAACAATACATTAATATGATACTATGAAATCAATATCAAATGTATATTTAGTGCATATTTGTTTATCTGAATCAATAGACTATCAATCATAATAAAGAATTTACCATAAAAATCTGGTTCCTGAAATTAACATTGATAAACTTGCAGGAAAGAGGGTTCATACAATATTGCGAGAAAACAAATGGCATGACGTAAATACTACACCGGATTTATATAAATTCTTCTACATTCAAGGCAGTTCACTCCAAAGAGAGATAAGAAGTAAATAGTCTATCCTTTCCTTGTATCAGCTTAAGTCATCCCCTGAATATTTGAAGGTGACTACTTTATATTCGGTACTTGAATTAAACAAAAAACTTTAGTCTTTCAATTTTTTTAACTAATGTCCGTACTGCAAATAACACATAGAACGAACTTATTATTAACTTTGATAATACAGCATACGAAAATAATAGAATAAATCAATTTTGAGTGTAAAAAGAAACCTCTTTGGATGTTTAAGATAAATCGCATGCTTTTTGTTCTTTCAATTTGGTTGACAAGTAAAACTTTTCGACTCTCTAAACTAAAATGTACACTATTCATTATCTGAACAAATAAAAAAGTTTCTTTATATAATTGAAATGTGTTTTGACAATGTGACTGCAAATGTATTTGCTTCAACTCATAATATTATCATTCTGAAATGAATAAAAGGAAATATGGTAGCATATTTACTTTAACTGTGATGAGATTCGTAAAGCTATACACTTTATCCTTAAAACATCGATATTTTTTTCGGCAATGAAGTTTATCTAAAGGTTGTAGGTATTGCTATGCGCTTTAACTGTGCCCCTATAATAGAGAAATTTTTCCTGTATTGTTATGAATCAAAGTTTATTACCAAACTCAGAAAAGATTAATCTTAATTCCATTTAATTGATAAATTCAACCACACTTACTTTGATGATATTTTTTGCGTTAAATAGTCTAGCCTTCTTTAATTATACTGCAGAAATTTACAGAAAAAGGAATTGACTTCAAATAATTTAATATAAACAACAATATAACTTTCTTTTCTAGAATTAGAAATTACAACTGGGAAGGAACAAATTATACATAGAAAACAAAAATAATGTAAGCAAAAAATCAAACGAAACGATCATCATCAAAAGACTACATTTTGTATTTAGAGAACATTTGTTTCCATTAGAGGATGTGTTATTAACAGATAATTGGCATTCCTACTGGTACCAACTGTGCTCCTCTGTTTGCCGACTTATTTCTTATTCTTATGAGGCAGAATTATCCAGAAAAATGAAAAGATTGTAAATGGGTTTTAATTATTAGTAACAAAATCGATGTTTATACTGATAAAAAAATAATAAAAAATAAAATAGAAGTGTTAAAATGGTAACCTTTCAGCATATTTAAAGGATCGATAAGTTCGCACGGATCGTATCTAAATTTACAAGCTCGATAAACAACATCACCGTAAAAAAATATGATTTGCTATCCCGTTTGTAATCGGTTTTCTACAGGAACATCCAAACTTCGAAATTAAATATTTATATTTATGAAAGAATTTAGTAAAGGTTTTCAGTAATTTGTGGTATCTAAATACTTACTTTATAATTTACCAATAATATATGGACAACGTTTATTGAAATCCAAGGCCAATAGAGACACAGACATACCGTAAGATTGGACTAAATCATTGTCAAAAAAAGAAAATTAACCATAGGAAACGTAAAATCGTCCCTTTTCTTAGTAATCGTGTAAACTGGGATATCTTAATCTAGAAAAGTTATTGCTGTTTATATTTGATTTATTAAAAGTAAGTTTCTAAGAGTAATTTGGCAGTATAATCAGAGAATTCTTGATCATCTAAAATAAAACGTTTCACAAAGTGTCATTAAGGTTAGGGAATGGATTGTTGAATATATAATTCAAATCGAATTTAGACGGATCTTTACTGAGTATCGCAATAAACTGAGATTCATAACAATACAGAAATAAGTCTTCTATTACTGGAGCCCAATCGGTGCCAATAGGAATTCTTACAACCTGTCAATAAACTTTATTGCCGAGACGTACAGAGATGTTGTCAAAGAGAAAGTTTACAGCTTTGACCATATAATTGCACTTCTAGTTAATATATCTAGCATTACAGAAGAAGGCTTTATATAAAGATATATTTTCCATCAGATGTTTCAAACAAGCATTTGATTGAATAGAAAAAAAACTTTTGTTTGATAAGATTGTGTGGAAGTGTAGTGTAGAGTGTCGAAAAGTCAATCAAATAAAAAGGGACACCAATACCCCTAAAGTTATCTTAATTTCCAGGTAATTTTGTACACTTAAACAAATATTTGTATATGCTTTATTATAAGAGTCGATGAGAAGTTGTTTGGTAGTAGTTGAGGTACTAGTTAAAAACACTGAAAGATTAGTTGTAGAACACTTCCTAGAGGCGGATATAAAACGATTTTTTACGGGGATTATATGTAGTGTTGGTAACTATTACATAGTAGGGATCTTTAAATGTTTAGATGAGGCCTAAAGCTGAGATGTGATAATGATATGATGGTTAACCTGTGACTCCCTGTTGAACGCACGAAGTTAACCTTTTTTTGAACCCGGAGGCAGGTTTCAGCTGGTCCCTAAACAAAAATGTGTTCTTGTTCAGCAAAAAAGGACGTCACATTAAACTCCGAAACATATAAATGAACCAAAAAAAAAAAAAAAAAAAAAAAAAACGTACAAGACTAACAAAGGCAAGAGGCTCCTGACTTTGGACAGGCGCAAAAATGCGGCGGGGTTAAACATATACCTCTAGCCAATGTAGAATAAACAAACACACAGTAATACACACAGTAAAAATCAGTTTAAAAGAAGTCCGAGTCCGATGTTAGTTTAGGAAACAGAGAAGAAACTAAGCAAAATGACAATGATACATACATTAACAAAGGACTACTAGCAGTTACTGACATGCCAGGTCCAGACCTCAAATAAACTGATTGAAAGATTATGTCTTCATCATATGAAAATCAAGCACAATCTATCCCGTTTAGGGTTTATTATCATTCCATCATAAAATATACAAAAAGAACATAACCCGTATCATGCCAACAACTGGTTTTAGAATAAATGTGTTTATTTCCGATGCAAAGACCCTATAAGTGAATCAATAGTAATTCCAAAAAATATCATCTTTAGTGACCTGACAACAGTATCGTAACTATATCCCTTCTGAATAAGTCTATTTAAAGGTTTGGTTAATTTTGAGGTGAATGTGCTTTGCATATAATATCACCATAAAAGATTGGATTTGAAATACCTGAACGTATAAGATGTCTGCACGTCGATTTTTATGTAACGAGGATAAAATTTATTAAATGTTTTGACAAGTTTGTGATATCAAAAACCCTGGTGTAGTACTTTTTCAGTAATACAGAGATTTCTTTCGTTAAAATCAAATATGTTGTTACAAGGGAACGTTACCATCTAAAAATGGATGATTAACAAAAGGAAAGAAAAATCATCTCTTTTATCGTAAATTTTGGTAATAAGCTTCCCGTTAAAGATAAAGATATTAAGATCCAGGAAAGGGCAGTGTTCATTGTTAGTATTAGCTTTATTTAAAGTCAGTTCAGTAGGATAAATCTCTTTAGTATGATACTGAAGTCATCGTTATTGAGAGCCAATTTATCATCCAAATATCTAAAAGTGCTATTATATTTCGTTTCTGTGTGTGTTGCATTTAAGTGTTGAGTTTCTGTTGTGTCGTTGTTCTCCTCTTATATTTGATGTGTTTCCCTCGGTTTTGGTTTGTGGCCCGGATTTGTTTTTTTCTCAATCGATTTATGAATTTCGAATAGCGGTGTACTACTGTTGCCTTTACTTTTTGTATCAGATGTTGTTTCGATAGGTCTTTGCTGATTTTAGTCATTACGTGTAACTCGTAACAATATAGAAACAGGTCCGCAATAAGTGATGCACAGTTAGTCCCCATGGGAATTCCGATAACTGGACGATCTACGGAATCTTCATAGCGAACAAAAATGTTATCTAATAAAAATTCAAGTGCAGTTATCGTATCAAAACTGGTCCAAATGACATAGTTTTTTTTTTGTTTGTTGTTAATAAAAAATTACCTAAAAGAGTTTGAACATATATATCGCATTCTGACTTTTTAAATACCCATTTAATGAGGTGTGTGAAATTTTTCTCAATGAGATTATGAGAAAAGTGGTATATAGGGTAGAAAAATAAAAAATGTGAACAGATTTGAAATCACCTATATGAACATGCAGTTTATCAAGTACTTCCAACAAATTTTTGACACTCCAAAAGTAATTAATTCCACTATTTTCAAAGGCCTTATTTGAACAATTCATTACCAGGTTTTTGATTGTACCAATTGCACTTGTAAGTAGAATAGACAGTTTAGTAGTGGAACAATAGCTTGAAGAAGAAATAAATCTATATTTGTAAGGTGTTTTGTGCAGCTTCGAAATGTATACTCCATACGCGCGTGAAGTTTGTATATTGCTGCTAAGGTCAATTTAGCATTGAAATCATATAATCAAAATTGAAATCGTCTCATTTGTCATAGATTCTGGTACTGAGATGACCGTTGTTGTCAAATTCGAGGTAAATGTCTAGAAATGATGCGGAGGTAGCTGTATCCGTCGTTTCTTTACTCTCTAGTTCAGGAGGATGTATTCTGAAATTTTGCTAGTGTTTTGTTCGGACAGCTGCAGATTTACATGTTCTGCTCATTGCTCAGTTCTTTACTTTTCTCGGCAGGCATTTTTGTAATTTAATACGGTCCTTAGTGAAATTTAATTTGGTATATTTTTATTAACCAGTGTGACGATTCCTAATGAGGAACAGGCACATTTATCGGGTCTTCTTATTATCTGACCATATTCAACGCCATTTTGGTTAAACACTTTTGACCTCTGACTGTACAACCTAAACCAGTTGGCGTAATAAAGGTATATTTATTCTCTTCTTAACCTGCCAATAAATTCCACGTCTAAAATGTTTGGCAATTGATAATTTTATCGTCTATTCAAACAAGACTGTTATAAACGGATTTTACTTAAAATGAGTAACACTATGGGAGCCATACCACAGTTAGACAAGTAAATTCTAACATTTTTATGCTAATGTGTTTATCTTTTAATACATTTGTATTGGGGTTTGAACTGCAATTGCTTTAATAGCAATTTTATTTTGCGATGCCTGTGTTGTGGTTGGCAAATTTGATGAGATCAGAATATTTATCTCCAACTTGAAGGCGACCAGATTTTTTATTTTCACTTAGACGATGGACAGAATATTTGTTTTATGCTTGTCCAAAAAGTGACAGAAAAACTTCATGAATTCCTCCCTATCCCTTTCGATTCAACTTGTCGTCCCCTTAAGTAATTTAAATTTTATGATACAGATCACATTGTCTAAAGGATACACAGATAGAGTAGTGTAAATGAAGTATGGAATTTTGATTGTATATAAATCCGAAAATATAAAAGCATAACTATCAGGGGTTGATCCAGGGGTTTGAATGTCCAGAATTGTAAAATATCTGCCGAGTGTAGCAAGGAAACAAATAATTTGACGATTTTATATAAAAAAAATATAAATTGTTCGGTCAAAACGGGGTATATATGATTTCCTGATTAAGTTATTGACAATACGTCTTAAATGAAAATTGAAATAACATTTTATAAATTTCATAGCTCCGATGTGCTTTTCAGGATTGTCTTTAAAATGTTTTACTATAGTAATTCTTTGTAAATGTGACGAGCGAAGCGAGCCCAAAAAATTGATAATAATGAATATTTTTCTGCCAGAATATATATTTTTATGTGTGATAAGGCAAGAATATTTATTTTCAACTGAATGGGGACCAAATAAAGCTATAAGGAGAATATATGATAAGGCCACTTGCTAAGCCTTTGATAAGAAAATAAAATTAGAGAGATTTATAAAATATCAAATGATATTGTTCAGATGTTTAAAATGTATACGTATATCAGAGCATTATTTTGAATTGTCCATATTTAGGTTGGGGTGTCAAACATCTTGCATTTCAGGCGAAATGCAAACCTCCCAAGCTAGTATAATCTTTTAAAAAAAATTTTATATATAGAGATGTTATGAGTCTGTGTAAAATATCTTTTTTGGGAATAAGGTCTTGACTGTAATTAACTGTATCAACTCTTCTAAAACTATTTTTAGGTCATATCAATAAAAATACTACAATATATTGGCAATCGCCAATGGCAGTCAGCAGGGTTTAAGAACATCCGAGGTTCGACCTGCTAGTCAAATGCGTTTTGTTAAAATATACTTTTTCTCTTTTTAGGTCTTTTGGAAAATGTTGTTTGTGCTGTATTTAGACCCCTCTACCAAGAAATTTGTTTTGCATGCACACGTATAAAAACTGCAGTTTTTATCCAACGCAATCAAAGGTTTAAACGTTGTTTTCAATTTAGACTTGTTTGTATTTTTTCGTTTGGGCTTGTATTATATTTGACTTCGGGTTTATATGATCCGTTCATCCTATTTCGAATCTTCAAAATTCAACAGTCTATCCTTAATTGAGGTAAATTATATGGCTTTCCAAATACCGTTTCGATTCCTAACATCACTGAAAAGACATTAATTATCGAAATCCGGTTATGGTGTACTAATTTTTGCACCTTTTGTGTGCGGTATACCATCTTTTCCGCAAGTTTATTGTTTTCTGTTTGGTATTAAATTATTAGTTAAGATCCATTTTGTTACATCCGGTGATCCGTTTATTTGGCAATCGCCAATGGCAGTCATCAGGCTTTAAGAACATCCGTTGTTCGACCTGCTAGTCAAATGCGTTTTGTTAAAATATACTTTTTTACTTTTTTGGTTTCTTTGGAAAATGTTGTTTGTCTTGTATTTAGACCCCTCTACCAAGCAATTTGTTTTGCATGCACGCGTATAAAAATTGCGGTTTCTATCCAACGCAATCATAGGTCTGAATGTTGTTTTCAATTTAGATTTGTTTGTATTTTTTCGTTTGGGCTTGTATTATTTTTGCCTTCTTGTTTATATGATCCGTTCATCCTATTTTGACTCTTTAAAATTCAAGAGTCTATCCTAAATAGAGGTAAATTATATGGCCTTCCAATTATCGTTTCGATTCCTAACATCACTAAAGAGACATTAATTGTCGAAATCCGGATATGGTGTACTAATTTTTGCACCTTTTTTTTGCGGTATACCATCTTTTCCGCAAGTTTATTGTTTTCTGTTTGGTATTAAATTAATAGTTAAGATCCATTTTGTTACATCTGGTGATCCGTTTATTTGGCAATTGCCAATGGCAGTCATCAGGGTTTAAGAACATCCGTTGTTCGACCTTCTAGTCAAATGCGTTTTGTTAAAATATACTTTTTCACTTTTTTAGTCTTTTGGAAAATGTTGTTTGTGCTGTATTTAGACCCCTCTACCAAGCAATTTGTTTTGCATGCAAACGTATAAAAATTGCGGTTTTTATCCAACGCAATCATAGGTTTGAATGTTGTTTTCAATTTAGACTTGTTTGTATATATATATATATTCTTTTTCACTTTTTTGGTCTTTTGGAAAATGTTGTTTGTGCTGTATTTAGACTCCTCTAACAAGAAATTTGTTTTGCATGCACACGTAAAACAATTGCGGTTATTATCCAACGCAATCATAGGTTTGAACGTTGTTTTCAATTTAGACTTGTTTATATTTTTTCGTTTGGGCTTGTATTATATTTGCCTTTGGGTTTATATGATCCGTTCATCCTATTTTGACTCCTCAAAATTCGAGAGTCTATCCTAAATTGAGGTAAATTGTATGGCTTTCCAAATACCGTTTCGATTCATAACATCACTGAAGAGACATTAATTGTCGAAATCCGGATATGGTGTACAAAAACCTTTGCACCTTTTGTTTGCGGTATACCATCTTTTCCGCAAGTTTATTGTTTTCTGTTAAGTATTAAATTTATGATTAAGATCCATTTATTACATCGGTGGTCCGTTTACTTGGCATTCGCCAATGGCAGTCATCAGGGTTTAAGAACATTTGTTGTTCGACCTGTTAGTCAAATGCGTTTTGTTAAAATATACTTTTTCACTTTTTTGGTCTTTTGGAAAATGTTGTTTGTGCTGTATTTAGACTCCTCTAACAAGAAATTTGTTTTGCATGCACACGTATAAAAATTGCGGTTTTTATCCAACGCAATCATAGGTTTGAACGTTGTTTTCAATTTAGACTTGTTTATATTTTTTCGTTTGGACTTGTATTATATTTGCCTTCGGGTTTATATGATCCGTTCATCTTATTTTGACTCCTCAAAATTCAAGATTCTATCCTTAATTGAGGTAAATTATATGGCTTTCCAAAAACCGATTCGATTTCTAACATCACTGAAAAGACATTAATTGTCGAAATCCGGATATGGTGTACTAATGTTTGCACCTTTTGTTTGCGGTATACCATCTTTTCCGCAAGTTTATTGTTTTCTGTTTGGTATTAAATTAATAGTTAAGATCCATTTTATTCCATCCGGTGATCCGTTTATTTGACAATCGCCAATGGCAGTCAGCAGGCTTTAAGAACATACATTGTTCGACCTCCTAGTCAAATGCGTTTTGTTAAAATATACTTTTTTACTTTTTTGATTTCTTTGAAAATGTTGTTTGTCTTGTATTTTGACCCCTCTACCAAGAAATTTGTTTTGCATGCACACGTATAAAAATTGCGCTTTTTATCCAACGCAATCATAAGTTTGAACGTTGTTTTCAATTTAGACTTGTTTGTATTTTTTCGTTTGGGCTTGTATTATATTTACCATCGGGTTTTTTTGATTCGTTCATCCTATTTCGACTCTTCAAAATTCAAGAGTCTATCCTTAATTGAGGTAAGTTATATGGCCTTCCAAATACCGTTTCGATTCCTAACATCACTGAAGAGACATTAATTGTCGAAATCCGGATATGCTGTACAAAAACCTTTGCACCTTTTGTTTGCGGTATAACATCTTTTCCGCACATTTATTTTTTTCTGTTTGGTATTAAATTCATAGTTAAGATCCATTTTGTTACATCCGGTGATCCGTTTATTTGGCAATCGCCAATGGCAGTCAGCAGGGTTTAAGAACATGTGTTGTTCGACCTGGTAGTCAAATGCGTTTTGTTAAAATATACTTTTTTTACTTTTTTGGTTTCTTGGAAAATGTTGTTTGTCTTGTATTTAGACCCCCCTACCAAGAAATTTGTTTTGCATGCACGCGTATAAAAATTGCGGTTTTTATCCAACGCAATCATAGGTCTGAACGTTGTTTTCAATTTAGATTTGTTTGTATTTTTTCGTTTGGGCTTGTATTATTTTTGCCTTCTTGTTTATATGATCTGTTCATCCTATTTTGACTCTTTAAAATTCAAGAGTCTATCCTAAATAGAGGTAAATTATATGGCCTTCCAATTACCGTTTCGATTCCTAACATCACTAAAGAGACATTAATTGTCGAAATCCGGATATGGTGTACTAATTTTCGCACCTTTTGTTTGCGGTATACCATCTTTTCCGCAAGTTTATTGTTTTCTGTTTGGTATTAAATTAATAGTTGAGATCGATTTTGTTACATCTGGTGACCCGTTTATTTGGCAATCGCCAATGGCAGTCATCAGGGTTTAAGAACATCCGTTGTTCGACCTTCTAGTCAAATGCGTTTTGTTAAAATATACTTTTTCACTTTTTTGGTCTTTTGGAAAATGTTGTTTGTGCTGTATTTAGACCCCTCTACCAAGAAATTTGTTTTGCATGCACACGTATAAAAATTGCGGTTTTTATCCAACGCAATCATAGGTTTGAATGTTGTTTTCAATTTAGACTTGTTTGTATATATATATATATTCTTTTTCACTTTTTTGGTCTTTTGGGAAATGTTGTTTGTGCTGTATTTAGACTCCTCTAACAAGAAATTTGTTTTGCATGCACACGTAAAAAAATTGCGGTTATTATCCAACGCAATGATAGGTTTGAACGTTGTTTTCAATTTAGACTTGTTTATAATTTTTCGTTTGGGCTTGTATTATATTTGCCTTCGGGTTAATATGATCCGTTCATCCTATTTTGTCTCCTGAAAATTCAGGATTCTATCCTAAATTGAGGTAAATTGTATGGCTTTCCAAATACCGTTTCGATTCCTAACATCACTGAAGAGACATTAATTGTCGAAATCCGGATATGGTGTACAAAAACCTTTGCACCCTTTGTTTGGGGTATACCATCTTTTCCGAAAGTTTATTTTTTTCTGTTTAGTATTAAATTTATAATTAAGATCCATTTATTACATCGGTGATACGTTCATTTGGCATTCGCCAATGGGAGTCAGCAGGGTTTAAGAACATTTGTTGTTCGACCTGTTAGTTAAATGCGTTTTGTTAAAATATACTTTTTCACTTTTTTTTGTATTTTGGAAAGTGTTATTTGTGCTGTATTTAGACCCCTCTAACAAGAAAATTGTTTTTTGCATGCACACGTATAAAAATTGCGGTTTTTATCCAACGCAATCATAGGTTTGAACGTTGTTTTCAATTTAGACTTGTTTATAATTTTTCGTTTGGGCTTGTATTATATTTGCCTTCGGGTTTATATGATCCGTTCATCCTATTTTGACTCCTCTAAATTCGAGAGTCTATCCTAAATAGAGGTAAATTGTATGGCTTTCCAAATACCGTTTCGATTCCTAACATCACTGAAAAGACTTTAATTGTCGAAATCCGGATATGGTGTACAAAAACCTTTGCACCTTTTGTTTGCGGTATACCATCTTTTCCGCAAGTTTATTGTTTTCTGTTAAGTATTAAATTTATAATTAAGACCCATTTATTACATCGGTGATCCGTTTACTTGGCAATCGCCAATGGCAGTCAGCAGGGTTTAAGAACATTTGTTGTTCGACCTGTTAGTCAAATGCGTTTTGTTAAAATATACTTTTTCACTTTTTTGGTCTTTTGGAAAATGTTGTTAGTGCTGTATTAAGACCCCTCTACCAAGAAATATGTTTTGCATGCACACGTATAAAAATTGCGGTTTTTTATCCAACGCAATCATAGGTTTGAACGTTGTTTTCAATTTAGACTTGTTTATATTTTTTCGTTTGGGCTTGTATTATATTTGCCTTCGGGTTTATATGATCCGTTCATCTTATTTTGACTCCTCAAAATTCAAGATTCTATCCTAAATTGAGGTAAATTGTATGGCTTTCCAAATACCGTTTCGATTCCTAACATCACTGAAGAGACATTAATTGTCGAAATCCGGATATGGTGTACAAAAACCTTTGCACCTTTTGTTTGGGGTATACCATCTTTTCCGAAAGTTTATTTTTTTCTGTTTAGTATTAAATTTATAATTAAGATCCATTTATTACATCGGTGATCCGTTCACTTGGCATTCGCCAATGGCAGTCAGCAGGGTTTAAGAACATTTGTTGTTCGACCTGTTAGTTAAATGCGTTTTGTTAAAATATACTTTTTCACTTTTTTTTGTATTTTGGAAAATGTTATTTGTGCTGTATTTAGACCCCTCTAACAAGAAAATTGTTTTTTGCATGCACACGTATAAAAA
The DNA here is from genome assembly GCF_021869535.1 of Mytilus californianus. Taxonomy (NCBI): domain Eukaryota; kingdom Metazoa; phylum Mollusca; class Bivalvia; order Mytilida; family Mytilidae; genus Mytilus; species Mytilus californianus. The sequence continues at coordinate 111,047,775 of NW_026262734.1, read as the reverse complement.
TTGCGGTTTTTATCCAACGCAATCATAGGTTTGAACGTTGTTTTCAATTTAGACTTGTTTATATTTTTTCGTTTGGGCTTGTATTATATTTGCCTTCGAGTTTATATGATCCGTTCATCTTATTTTGACTCCTCAAAATTCGAGAGTGTATCCTAAATAGAGGTAAATTGTATGGCTTTCCAAATACCGTTTCGATTCATAACATCACTGAGGAGACATTAATTGTCGAAATCCGGATATGGTGTACAAAAACCTTTGCACCTTTTGTTTGCGGTATACCATCTTTTCCGCAAGTTTATTGTTTTCTGTTAAGTATTAAATTTATAATTAAGATCCATTTATTACATCGGTGATCCGTTTACTTGGCAATCGCCAATGGCAGTCAGCAGGGTTTAAACACATTTGTTGTTCGACCTGTTAGTCAAATGCGTTTTGTTAAAATATACTTTTTCAATTTTTTGATCTTTTGGAAAATGTTGTTAGTGCTGTATTAAGACCCCTCTACCAAGAAATTTGTTTTGCATGCACACGTATAAAAAGTGCGGTTTTTATCCAACGCAATGATAGGTTTGAACATTGTTTTTAATTTAGACTTGTTTATATTTTTTCGTTTGGGCTTGTATTATATTTGCCTTCGGGTTTTTATGATCCGTTCATCCTATTTTGTCTCCTCAAAATTCAAGAATCTATCCTAAACTGAGGTAAATTGTATGGCTTTCCAAATACCGTTTCGATTCATAACATCACTGAAGAGACATTAATTGTCGAAATCCGGATATGGTGTACATAAACCTTTGCACCTTTTGTTTGCGGTATACCATCTTTTCCGCAAGTTTATTGTTTTCTATTTAGTATTAAACTGATAATTAAGATCCATTTATTACATCGGTGATCCGTGCATTTGGCAATCGCCAATGGCAGTCAGCAGGGTTTAAGAACATGTGATGTTCGACCTGGTAGTCAAATGCGTTTTGTTAAAATATACCTTTTCACTTTTTTGGTCTTTTGGAAAATGTTGTTTGTGCTGTATTTAGACCCCTCTAACAAGAAATTTGTTTTGCATGCACACGTATAAAAATTGCGGTTTTTATCCAACGCAATCATAGGTTTGAACGTTATTTTCAATTTAGACTTGTTTATATTTGTTCGTTTGGGCTTGTATTATATTTGCCTTCGGGTTTATATGATCTGTTCATCCTATTTTGAATCCTCAAAATTCAAGAGTCTATCCTAAATTGAGGTAAATTGTATGGCTTTCCAAAAACCGTTTCGATTCATAACATCACTGAAGAGACATTAATTGTCGAAATCCGGATATGGTGCACAAAAACCTTTGCACCTTTTGTTTGCGGTATACCATCTTTTCCGCAAGTTTATTGTTTTCTGTTTAGTGTTAAATGCATAATTAAGATCCATTTATTACATCGGTGATCAGTTCATTTGGCATTCGCCAATGGCAGTCAGCAGGGTTTAAGAACATTTGTTGTTCGACCTGTTAGTTAAATGCGTTTTGTTAAAATATACTTTTTCACTACTTTTTGTCTTTTGGAAAATGTTGTTTGTGCTGTATTTAGACCCCTCTTACAAGAAAATTGTTTTGCATGCACGCGTATTAAAATTGCGGTTTTTATCCAACGCAATCATAGGTTTGAACGTTGTTTTCAATTTAGACTTGTTTATATTTTTTCGTTTGGGCTTGAATTATATTTGCCTTCGGATTTATATGATCCGTTCATCCTATTTTGACTCCTCAAAATCCAAGAGTATATCCTAAATAGAGGTAAATTGCATGGCTTTCCAAATACCGTTTTGATTCCTAACATCACTGAAGAGACATTAATTGTCGAAATCCGGATATGGTGTACAAAAACCTTTGCACCTTTTGTTTGCGGTATACCATCTTTTTCGCAAGTTTTTTGTATTCTGATTGGTATCATTTTAATAGTTAAGATCAATTTTGGTACATCTGGTGATCCGTTTAATTGGCAATCGCCAATGGCAGTCACCAGGGTTTAAGAACATCTGTTGTTCGACCTGCTAGTCAAATGCCTTTTGTTAAAATGCAATGTTTCACTTTTTTGGTGTTTTGGAAAATGTTGTTTGTGCTGTATTTAGACCCAACTACCAAGAAATTTGTTTTGCATGCACACGTATAAAAATTGCGGTTTTTATCCTACGCAATCATAGGTTGGAACGTTGTTTTCAATTTAGACTTGTTTGTATATATATATATATATATATATATATATATATATATATTTACTTTTTCACTTTTTTGGTCTTTTGGAAAATGTTGTTTGTGCTGTGTTTAGACCCCTCTAACAAGAAATTTGTTTTGCATGCACTCGTATAAAAATTGCGGGTTTTATTCAAGGCAATCATAGGTGTGAACGTTGTTTTCAATTTAGACTTGTTTATATTTTTTCGTTTGAATTGTATTATATTTGCCTTCGGGTTTATATGATCCGTTCATCCTATTTTGACTCCTCAAAATTCGAGAGTCTATCCTAAATAGATGTAAATTGTATGGCTTTCCAAATACCGTTTTGATTCCTAACATCACTGAAGAGACATTATTGTCGAAATCCGGATATGGTGTACAAAAACCTTTGCACCTTTTGTTTGCGGTATACCATCTTTTCCGCAAGTTTATTGTTTTCTGTTAAGTATTAAATTTATAATTAAGATCCTTTTATTACATCGGTGATCCGTTTACTTGGCAATCGTCAATGGCAGTTAGCAGGGTTTCAGAACATTTGTTGTTCGACCTGTTAGTCAAATGCGTTTTGTTAAAATTTACCTTTTCACTTTTTTGGTCTTTTGGAAAATGTTATTTGTGCTGTATTAAGACCCCTCTAACAAGAAATTTGTTTCGCATGCACACGTATAAAAATTGCGGTTTTCATCCAACGCAATCATAGGTTTGAACGTTGTTTTCAATTTAGACTTGTTTATATTTTTTCGTTTGGGCTTGTATCATATTTGCCTTCGGGTTTATATGATCCGTTCATCCTATTTTGTCTCCTCAAAATTCAAGTCTATCTTAAATTGAGGTAAATCGTATGGCTTTCCAAATACCGTTTCGATTCCTAACATCACTGAAGAGACATTAATTGTCGAAATTCGGATATGGTGTACAAAAACCTTTGCACCTTTTGTTTGCGGTATACCATATTTTCCGCAAGTTTATTGTTTTCTGTTTAGTTTTTAATTTATAATTAAGATCCATTTATTACATCGGTGATCTGTTTATTTGGCAATCGCCAATGGCAGTCAGCAGGGTTTAAGAACATGTGTTGTTCGACCTGGTAGTCAAATGCGTTTTGTTAAAATATACCTTTTCACTTTTTTGGTCTTTTGGAAAATGTTGTTTGTGCTGTATTTAGACCCCTCTTACAAGAAATTTGTTTTGCATGCACACGTATAAAAATTGCCGTTTTTATCCAACGCAATCATAGGTTTGAACGTTGTTTTCAATTTAGACTTGTTTATATTTTTTCGTTTGGGCTTGTATTATATTTGCCTTCGGGTTTATATGATCCGTTCATCCTATTTTGACTCCTCAAAATTAAAGATTCAATCCTAAATAGAGGTAAATTGTATGGCTTTCCAAATACCGTTTCGATTCCTAACATCACAGAAGAGACATTAATTGTCGAAATCCGGATATGGTGTACAAAAACCTTTGCACCTTTTGTTTGCGGTATACCATCTTTTCTGCAAGTTTATTGTTTTCTGTTTAGTATTAAATGTATAATTAAGATCCATTTATTACATCGGTGATCCGTTTATTTGGCAATCGCCAATGGCAGTCAGCAGGGTTTAAGAACATGTGATGTTCGACCTGGTAGTCAAATGCGTTTTGTTAAAATATACCTTTTCACTTTTTTGGTCTTTTGGAAAATGTTGTTTGTGCTGTATTTAGACCCCTCTAACAAGAAATTTGTTTTGAATGCACACGTTTAAAAATTGCGGTTTTTATCCAACGCAATCATAGGTTTGAACGTTGTTTTCAATTTAGACTTGTTTATATTTGTTCGTTTGGGCTTGTATTATATTTGCCTTAGGGTTTATATGATCCGTTCATCCTATTTTGACTCCTCAAAATTCAAGAGTCTATCCTAAATTGAGGTAAATTGTATGGCTTTCCAAATACCGTTTCGATTCATAACATCACTGAAGAGACATTAATTGTCGAAATCCGGATATGGTGTACAAAAACCCTTGCACCTTTTGTTTGCGGTATACCATCTTTTCCGCAAGTTTATTGTTTTCTGTTTAGTATGTAGTAGAGAATTGATAAGAAGTATTGGATTCGTAAACGATAATCAACGAGCGACTTAAGTCGCAAGTTGATTATCGTTTCCGAATCCACTACTTCTTATCAATTCTCTAGCTTAACCCATTTCTAGTAAAACGACTGTCTGTTTTATGTTTTGACAATGAATCAACGATATCTCATAAAAATAGTTTCGTATTTTGTCTTTTTTATTCTATAATAGCTGGAAATGATTAAATCCACACGGTTCGCATCTATATTTAGACATTTGACAAGTTAACATAAGTTTAAAATAACTTAAATGGGGTGTTAGCTCCCCTTTTTAACACCAGATTTTATTTTTGTATATACATATTTCATTTAATGTTTAATCATTACAAATTATTTAAATTGAATAGATTTTGGTATATTTAATTTATTCAAAAAGACGTATATTAATATACAGAATTTATTTATCTTGTTTTGAAAAGTTAAAAAATTTTAATTACCAAAATTTAGAACCTTCAAAATGTATTTATATAATATTTAGCAACTTGAATTGGTATATTGGAGACTAATCACCTTGAAGCCGTTCTTAGTCAGATAAATATTATTAGCGTTGATGCCATAAACCTGCCCTTTCATGATAATGCTCAAATTCATGTTGCTTTCCATAAGTATTAAAACTATGTGCTATCGATTTAAATTGAACAATTATATTTAAATTTTGTTTAATATGTTTCCGTTCCATTAAATTAAGATTATTTTAACGTTATTACATTTGGCATATATCGTTCACCGGTCAATAAACTAGTTTTATCTGTGGTACGGATTCTGAATCCCCATCAGAATTGCTCTTGCTACGGACTTACAATGAATAAGTATGTGGATTTCATTCATTTACCTTCAAGCTGTTCATAGCCGTGATCGTCTAGTCGTTGGTAACGAATGTCATAACGGTGATATTAGCAGTGCAAAGTTCGAACCTAGTATCCGGAATGAAATTTTTTCATTGCAATTTTTTTCTGCACCAAAATATTGTTTTAATCCTAGAACATGTAAAAGTATTATATATATTTCATTTTCATATAATTGCGATGATTTTGTTTCTGCTTTTACTGTCAAAGAAGTAGTTTTAACCCATTTCTTAAAAAAAAAAACAACACCCAAAATAAAAGAAAAATCAATAAACATGAACAAACTAAGATATATATATATTTCATTAGATTACAAAAGTGAATTATCAATGAGACAGAAATACAGTTAAATGACATGTATTGACAATTAAGCACTTTAAGAGTACTATTCATATAATGATTGATGTCAGCCATCGTGGTCTAGTGGTATCATGCATAGACTGAAGAGTATTGATTATAAAGAAAATACGCGCGGGTTCGAATTCTACACATGCCACTCGTTTTTGAGAGGATAAAAGATCGTAAGTTAAAAGGTTAAAGTTATAAATAAAGTTCTCTTAAGTTAATACTGTGGTCAGTGGATTCTTGAAAAATAATCTACAGTAAGAACAATAGACTGACGTCAGAGAAATGGGTTAATAAATGTATAATTAAGATCCATTTATTACATCGGTGATCCGTTTATTTGGCAATCGCCAATGGCAGTCAGCAGGATTTAAGAACATTTGTTGTTCGACCTGTTAGTCAAATGCGTTTTGTTAAAATATACTTTTTCACTTTTTTGATCTTTGGAAAATGTTGTTAGTGCTGTATTTAGACCCCTCTAGCAAGAAATTTGTTTTGCATGCACTTGTATAAAAATTGCGGTTTTTATCCAACGCAATCATAGGTTTGAACGTTGTTTTCAATTTAGACTTGTTTATATTTGTTCGTTTGGACTTGTATTATATTTGCCTTCTGGTTTATATGATCCGTTCATCTTATTTTGACTCCTCAAAATTCAAGAGTCTATCCTAAATTGAGGTAAATTGTATGGCTTTCCAAATACCGTTTCGATTCATAACATCACTGAAGAGACATTAATTGTCGAAATCCGGATATGGTGCACAAAAACCTTTGCACCTTTTGTTTGCGGTATACCATCTTTTCCGCAAGTTTAATAATTTCTGTTTAGTGTTAAATGTATAATTAAGATCTATTTATTACATCGGTGATTCGTTCATTTGGCATTCGCCAATGGCAGTCAGCAGGGTTTAAGAACATTTGTTGTTCGACCTGCTAGTTAAATGCGCGTTAAAATATACTTTTTCACTTTTTTGGTCTTTTGGAAAATGTTGTTTGTGCTGTATTTAGACCCCTCTAACAAGAAATTTGTTTTGCATGCTCACGTATAAAAATTGCGGTTTTCATCCAACGCAATCATAGGTTTGAACGTTGTTTTCAATTTAGACTTGTTTATATTTGTTCGTTTGGACTTGTATTATATTTGCCTTCTGGTTTATATGATCCGTTCATCTTATTTTGACTCCTCAAAATTCAAGAGTCTATCCTAAATTGAGGTAAATTGTATGGCTTTCCAAATACCGTTTCGATTAATAACATCACTGAAGAGACATTAATTGTCGAAATCCGGATATGGTGTACAAAAACCTTTGCACCTTTTGTTTGCGGTATACCATCTTTTCCGCAAGTTTATTGTTTCTGTTTAGTATTAAATTTATAATTAAGATCCATTTATTACATCGGTGATCCGTTTATTTGGCATTCGCCAATGGCAGTCAGCAGGGTTTAAGAACATTTGTTGTTCGACCTGCTAGTTAAATGCGCGTTAAAATATACTTTTTCACTTTTTTGGTCTTTTGGAAAATGTTGTTTGTGCTGTATTTAGACCCCTCTAACAAGAAATTTGTTTTGCATGCTCACGTATAAAAATTGCGGTTTTTATCCAACGCAATCATAGGTTTGAACGTTGTTTTCAATTTAGACTTGTTTATATTTTTTCGTTTGGGCTTGTATTATATATGCCTTCGGGTTTATATGATCCGTTCATCCTATTTTGACTCCTCAAAATTCAAGAGTCTATCCTAAATTGAGGCAAATTGTATGGCTTTCCAAATACCGTTTCGATTCCTAACATCACTGAAGAGACATAAATTGTCGAAATCCGGATATGGTGCACAAAAACCTTTGCACCTTTTGTTTGCGGTATACCATCTTTTCCGCAAGTTTATTGTTTTCTGTTTAGTGTTAAATGTATAATTAAGATCCATTTATTACATCGGTGATCAGTTCATTTGGCATTCGCCAATGGCAGTCAGCAGGGTTTAAGAACATTTGTTGTTCGACCTGTTAGTCAAATGCGTTTTGTTAAAATATACTTTTTCACTTTTTTGATCTTTGGAAAATGTTGTTAGTGCTGTATTTAGACCCCTCTAACAAGAAATTTGTTTTGCATGCACACGTATAAAAATTGCGGTTTTTATCCAACGCAATCATAGGTTTGAACGTTGTTTTCAATTTAGACTTGTTTATATTTTTTCGTTTGGGCTTGTATTATATTTGCCTTCGGGTTCATATGATCCGTTCATCCTATTTTGACTCCTCAAAGTTCAAGAGTCTATCCTAAATTGAGGTAAATTGTATGGCTTTCCAAATACCATTTCGATTCCTAACATCACTGAAGAGACATTAATTGTCGAAATCCGGATATGGTGTACAAAAACCTTTGCACCTTTTGTTTGCGGTATACCATCTTTTCCGCAAGTTTATTGTTTCTGTTTAGTATTAAATTTATAATTAAGATCCATTTATTACATCGGTGATCCGTTTATTTGGCAATCGCCAATGGCAGTCAGCAGGGTTTAAGAACATTTGTTGTTCGACCTGTTAGTCAAATGCGTTTTGTTAAAATATACGTTTTCACTTTTTTGGTCTTTTGGAAAATGTTGTTTGTGCTGTATTTAGACCCCTCTAACAAGAAATTTGTTTTGCATGCACAAGTATAAAAATTGCGGTTTTTATCCAACGCGTCTCATGTTATGCGTATTATTAGTATTTGCCTATCATACAGATGTTTATTCAACATATATGACATAAATAAATAACCGTAAAGATACCCGAATAACAAGACATACATACATAAACAATACAGTGTGCAAAGCGATATAACTCTAATACATTTAACAGACAGTAGATGTGGGTGGCGCATATTCACCAAGAACACATTTTTGCTATTTCTTCTGTAAAATGTATGTGCCTTTACCCAATACTTGCCTAAAAAGATGGTAAAGGCTGTTTGTAATGTTCGAACTGTTGATATTTCTCTTTACCCCATTTTCAAGGTTATTCGCACATATAAAGAAATACGCAGGTGTTTTTAAACGATTTTGACAATTATGTAAGATTTATATGGCAATCATGCGCAGTCTTAACGTAAATATTTGTGAAAAAAATCGTATAGCAATGATCTCTCAGCTAATTCATGTTATTGCAAACATTCGTTTTGATAATATACCAGGATAATAATGATGGTCATATCATACATTGCGGCGAAAATGTGTCCCCTATGGTACACGAACAACTTGAGTGGCGTTTGTTTTTTTAACATTTAACCAATGTTTTGAAGATGATTCCTTTATCAAACATGTTTTTTCATATAGTTTAATATCTGATACCTACATAAAAAGTTCCAAATATTCGAATGTAGGTCGGATGTAAGTGGGAATGTACGAATTATGCGGCGAATATGGTTCACTCACTCTGCATGTCTAAAAAAGTATAAACTGGCAATCTGAATACAACTAATACAATTAAAGTGTATATTTGAAATGTATAAATCAAGTTAAACCTCAATCCTCTACCCAAAACAAAATAATCAACAACATTACCGAACTCCAAGGTAAATTCAAAAATGGGGAAGTCCACACAATCTGAAAAAAAAAAAACAAAGGCCCGTCTATATCAACCAACGGAAGGAAGGGGGAAACACTCATATTCCTGACTTGGTACATGCAATCTTAAAAATAGATTCAGGATTAAATGCTACATTCTGTCTAATGACGCTAATCACTCATCTATTTATGAATTAATATTCCAGTTACTATCATGTTTACATGTAATTATCGATGTTTAGGTAACTACACAATTAACAGAACACACACAGTACATTATACCAAAATTAAATCAAAAGTCACAGACAATACAGCAAACTTAAAATACATAGAAAAAATGTATATGTCGAAATTTGTGGAAGACCCTCTAGTTAAAAATTTAAAACTAAGTACACGTTTTAACAAAGATGCAAGTGCTGTTCGTCATTTCGGACATTGAGCAATAATATTATAGTGTCTACAATCTATGCCAATAAGTTTGTGGCCCCTCTTTTCCGTGCATGACAATTATACTAGTATATAAGTGCATTATTTGATTACTCGAAGGGGCATTTACTGATGACAAACACCTAATGTATCTAATTGTATGTTCATCAATAGGCATTGTGACTGGTATTCAAAAGAGGATACGGGTTATTATGAAACATTAATTTCGAAGTATAAGATGATGATATTTTAAATGTTTAACTAATAGAAACAAATATATAAGACGATATGCAACCTCGTTGCATGTAAATATATCTTCATACCAAGATCATTTGTCAAAAAATAAAATAAGTTAAGACTTGAACACGGTTGTATGAGAGGAAGATTCAGAAGAATATGAAGAAATATTAGTAAAACCTTATATCGTCTTAAAGCAAAGGGGACACACATTAACAGTTTTTGTGATTTCTTCCTAGCAACCATGTTCCAAAACCCTTCATTTATATAAATAAAACGGGCCCAAAAGGCATAAGCAAGTACTATGGACTTTGACTAGGGTTCTTAGTGATTATATTCACGCTGCATATAATTAAAAACCTACACTTATAATAAATACACATGTCATAGATATCACATAACAATATAAAACATAACTATAGACAAAGGGGAATAAATCAAATATGCTCCAAACTATATTTCTCAATCTGCTATTTTAATGCACACATAAAGTGTCATACTAATGTGCTATAGAGTAAATAATCTCAATGGAAGTGTTCCGACATATTTAAAAAAAAATGCAATACTAAGAAAACTGACAGTCACAAACTAAAACATGTAACACATTCTTACCATATATGTAGTAGATAAATTATGCACGAATCCATCACACACTAAAAGGTACCAGTATATTGTCTACTGAGTTCTATATCATAACCTGAATAAAATTAATATTACATTCAGTTCGTTAATTTAGACATTACTCTTACATAAATCAAAACACAATGTTCTCAACAAAATGTCTTTCAGTTTCATATCTTTGTACTAATGTAAAAAAGAAGATGTGATATGGTTGCCAATGAAACAACTCTTAATGTTCTCTTAAGTATATGAACATTATAAAGTTTATATACTGTGTTATGTGATGACAATTACCAAATATGTTTTATTAATAAAGGTTTATATTTTAATATAAGTGGTAATTATTTTCAATTATTTCCTCTGTATACTCTCATCCTACTCATTCATTCATTTTTTATTCAATATGTTAAAACATCAAAATTTTAGTTCATGTTAGTAAATAGGAAATAACTGACCTGTAGAAATGAATAATGAATTCCAACAGAAATATGAAATATATATGATATCCAATATTATCCAATAATGTCAACATATCACCAAGGCTAAATAATACAGGTAAGTAACAATACTGTCCCAAAAAATTGGTTCATAAAGAAATCAACAAAGAATACATATTGAACTCAGAAGTGACCGATATAATGAACACACCAAGGTAAATTGAAAACGGAGATGTCCATAACACTTTACAACAAAGGTCGTCTTTATCAGCCAATGGAACTACTGGAAAACAGCTGTCACATTCTTGACTTCTTTCAGGCATTCTTGACTTCGTTCAGGCTTTTCTGAAGAAATCAATCATTGAATACAACTCACAGTAAAAATGAACCATGCCAAAAATCTTTAAAACCAAAAAATAAATTGATAGATCAGGGAAATTTGCAGTCTATGTACAAATTCAAGATTTTTACTGAAATCAGAGAATTTGATACACTGTCAAAAAATTATGTTAGGCTTTTTAAAATGAATCCATTTAATATTTTTTAATGAATGCATTGACAAATTAAAAAAAAAAAATTAGATCTTAAACTCTAAGCTTAAAAATGGATATACCTCAATTTTTTTTTACTTTTATAAAAGAATGTGCAGCATATATATCTAATTAGTTTGATAGGAAGTATACAAATATGACTGAATATTCAAATAACAAGTAAGTTTGTAGCCCTTCAATCTGTATTTTTGCAAAAACTCATACAGAGAAAAACTATGTTCATGTGTTTACAAAGAATGAAATAAGAAATGAGAAACTACCCTGATTGATATGTTTTCAGAAAACATATATAAGATAATCCTTAGAAAATGGGAAGTTAGCTCATCATATAGTAAGACCACACCAGCAGCGTTATTTAAAAAAATATAAATTACATTTTTGAGTAACAATTTGCAAAGGTAAAACAACGCAAATTGCTCTAGCTTCATTTTGTCATCGTGTAACTAAGAATTTGTATTTATTTTTGTATTAGTTTTAGCTAGAGATAAATAATTAGCCACCCTTATATGACTTCAGATGGTTTACATCCCATATAAATCCTTAATATATCTATTAAATGTTTGTGAACTTTTGCATTTGTTGTAAAGAAATAAATGCTGTTATTCAGGGTTCAGAAAACTAGAAATTAATGACTGCAAATATGTCAGGTGGTGGTACAGAAACAGTCATGCAGAATAACGTATGTGAGCGATTTCGTGTCTCTAAATTCTTCCTTCGAAATTAAATTTAAAAGTGGGTACCATTTGTTTTTTTTCTATATTCCAAATGCAGTCATACGAATGCAATATATATGTATAAAAATGTAGATCGGCCTTTACCATGTTTACAACTAAATGTCCGGTTAATTGAACCAAAAATACTATTGGCTTTAGTATTGCTGTGTAAATAGTAGATACTTTTAAATAATACTACCAATATCTTTTTTATTCATTTTCAATGATATCTTAATTGTTTATAGCATAAACATATTCAGAATTATTTCTTTTATAGTTGACGTGCTTTCATTTATTGACATTACATTTAATATCCAATAACTTATAAAGTTCGAGATTGCATGTTAGTTACGTAAGCGCGTCACTGTTTGTGATATCCTATGGTGTCTGCCGTTGATGGAATATGTTCTATGTTGTTCAGCGGTTTGCATGTTGTGTCAGCTATAATATTATTTGTTTGTGCTTAACTCTGCGATGAATGTTCTTGCGTGTGTTTGTGCTGTATTTCTGTCACATAGTGTTGTCATTTTAGCGATATTTTTTTAACATTGTCATAAAGCGGGATATTTGACTAGCCATTAAACAAGGTTCAACCCACCATTTTTTTTAAATGCCCTGTTCCAAGTCCTGAATATGGCAGTTGTTATCAAATTGTTTGTTTCTATGTATATATTGGCGTTTGTTTTCACTTCAGTGTTCCTGTTGTGCTTTTTTTTCCTCTTATAGTTAATTTGTTACTCTCGGTTTTAGTTTGTAACCCGGATTTGTTTTCTCTAAATTGATGTATGACTTTTGAACACCGGGATACTACTGTTGCCTTTATTTGATCAGTTGTAAAGTGCATCATAATCATTTTGTAAGACATATGATATTGTAGATGGTGCATAAATTTTGATTTAGATACTAGAAGGAATGCTTCATACCTTGATCTCTTCCTCAATAATGACACAGATGGACGACACTAAAATCTTTGACAAACGGGACGATTTCAACTTCCCAATTATCAATTTCCCATTTCTAAGCAGTAACATACTCTTTGCTTCATCGTATGGTGTTTACATATCTGAGTTGATATGTTATGCTCGTGCATGTTCACACTATACGGACTTCATATACAGGAGTGTGCTCCTTACGCAGAAACTGCTCCAAAAAAGTTATGAGGAGGAAAGATTAAAAATGACACTCAGTAAATTGTATGGATACCATCACGCACAAATTGATTGATCCATCCGATGTGTCTGTCTCTAAACTAACTAAGGACATCTTTACCATGTCTAAGATTATGGTTTACCATTTACGTCGTCTGGTCTTTTAAGTACCGAGCGTGACCTATTCCCGAATATGACTGGTTTGCTGAGTGTGAATTCGCATTGCTATAAAACGTGTCTCGGTATTTGTTTATCCAGCGTTCATGTATTTAGTTATGATGTTTTATTTGTAATTCTGATCGGATATTGTTTTGTGTCTTATCGTTCGTAGTTGTAATTCTGTTTTTTTTAATTTTTATTTCGTATGTAAAAGTAAAGATACTTAATCACCCAGTTCATTTGTATGTTTTTAGTTTAAAGCAACTATGTGTACAGGATTTATTTGTTTTACACTGCTCGATTTTGAAGAAAGGCCGACATAGTTAGATAGTGCTGTTAGTTGCACAATTACTAACACAATTCTATATTAATATTCTTGTAATTATTATAAAATACATCGAATAACATAATTACAAACTTAATCTCGATTTCTATCTTATTTTTAGAAATTTACCTGTGACGTCACTTTTTGTGGTGTTAATAAATTTGTGTGACAAACAGTTCGTAATTCTATTATGCTTTTTTTGTGTACTGTCCTAAATTAATTTTAGGTATTCGTTGTTATTCTGGGGTTAACATGTCAAAATGTACTATTATATTATATATTTATGTATTACCAAATATAAATTAGAGCATATAATATTCAAACCAAATCTTTTAGAAACATATAAAATGTAAACCAACGTGTCTAGTAAGTCATGACGTTATATTTGACTTTTCATTTTTTTTTCCAAAATGTCGGAACATTTCAAAATCTCTACCAAAAAGATAAAATGAACAAAACTGAGACAAACCTTTGCTGATATTTATTTCTTCTATCGAATTGAACTTTGCAGTTCATATAATATTCTGGGGCTTGCGATTCTATGATTCATTGATGCTGCTTGCATGACAATTTTATCAAAGATCCCATGTATGGAAACATTCGAACGTTTTCGGACGCCATCAGCATATGCTGACAGTGGTAGTGCCAGGTAAGTCACAAATGATAATGGGTATTTTCCACTTCCACAATCTTTTCTTATTTTTTTGGTACACGAAGATGATAAATAAACAATATTAATCACAGAATTTAATTATCATGATTCTTCCGGTGCATCCTTCATGATGGCCCCAATTCAATTCACAAACACGTGTATGTATTATCGGCATTGTTTTGTCATACAAATGTAAAAAATGTGTATGCTATCGCCACTGTTTGATATCTAGAAACTTTTTTGAATAATATGCAGTCTTTTGTTATAACTTTTTATGTTTACATGTTTGATAAATGGCGTCAAATATGTACCCTTAATCTAAAGAAATTATCAAATACCTAAGAAAACAAAAAGCTCGTGGACAAATTTATTTATATCTGGGTCCTTTCACTGGCTCTGTCGGCCAAGTTCGGGAAGTTTACCCGATGCATAATTAATGAGATGACTAAGCACACAACACGATATTAATTATGAAATATTAACACTACTGTAGTTTTGGTAAACATTCCAAAAATCTTATTGTGAGTTTTAAGTACATATCTTTGATTTTAGCAGCTTTAAAACTTGGTTATAATTTTGTCAAAATCGTATCTACTATCCCTTTAACACTTTGCTGGATAATATTCATGGAATGTCGAATCGTTATGACAGGTTAGATATCTTCCTGTAACATCAACCAATTTGCAAAGTGGACTGACATGTAAAGGCGATTGACAAGTTTTTTCTAGGCTGTTCGTGCGTGGTATGCTGTCTAGACATATTTAATGTTTTCGTTATCATCTGCTTCAAGCCATCTGTGCCATCATTTTGTTAACTTATTTATACCATGCAAGGATAGTGTTGTACATTTTAGTAATTATACCAGGTTAGCACACATGTATTTCTGATAAAACAATTTATTGAGTGCATGTCCATATAACGGTTATTATTTGATGTAAGTATGAAACACATGCATATATTTCAGAGCACAATTTGCCAAGTTAGAATTAAGATTATGCTGAAACATTGGAATTGTTGTACTATTGAACGATTCGCCAGACGTAGTTGAGCTATTGTTGTTGACAATATTGTCCACGGCTGCTTTTGTGAAACCATCAGGTTTCATGGGAGGAACCACATACTCAATTTGGAATATTTCATCAATGGAATCCTCTAGTACTGTAGATAAATAAATAATTGGATTATTCATAAACGACAAATGTAAACTGTACATTTTGTCATTTAATACCTCCTCCTTTATAATAGAAAAATAAAACAAGACGTTACATTGAAATGCAAAATGTCATATATGCCTCAATGAAATATCTTGACTGCATCTGACTATTTGGCCAAACGATTATCAACTAACATGACTAATGTGCTTAATACTGTTGAACCAATTTTTGCCTACATTATGACTTCTTGAACTACCGGTATCGCTGTCATACAAACAAATTGTTGCGTTTGCTTGTTTTATTGCAAAACCAAAATAATCACTTAATAAAAGAAACAAGCCCCTGCCTTGTGAATGGCCTGGTATTACTGCAATTATTAGATCATTACTATGTCTACTTCAAGTGGATCACAGAGAAAACTGTCCGACACTTGAAATATACGTTTTAGTTACGTCTAGCTTAAATATTTGAATAACGCCAGTGTCTATACGTGATTCACTCTTTGTAGACAAATGTTCTGCAGGAATGGTACTGTAGTTACGATTTTCTATACTTTCCTCACACATCTGTTTATGTTGAATGTGGCATACACTTGATGTTATAGAGCACTTAGCTGAAGGTATTTTAAACTTAAACACTTTGTAACCTTCTATAAGGGAATTTTGTCGGTTTTGATATCATATGGCGGTCATCTTGGAAAAGCTGCAATATTTCAATTTCAAGTTGGGTCCATAGCTTATATTGTTCGAAGCACACAGCACTACTTAAATGACAAAATTACACTATATAAAGGATGTTTGTTGTTTTTGATATTTTGTGGCGGCCATCTTGGAAAAGCCGCCATATCGAATTTTCATGGCAATATTTTTTAAACCACAAGCACTACTGCCATGCCAAATTTGACTAAAAATCTGACCTTATATAAGTGATATATGCTGTTTTTGATATTTTGTTGCGGCCATCTTGAAAAAAAGCCGCCATTTAAAAATTTCTAGGTGGGTACACAGCTAATGTTATTCAAAAAACCAAGAACTACTTCAATGCAAACATTGGTGCTTTTATCATCAAACCTACTGATCTACCAGACTACAATGCAACTTGCTGTCTACGTTCAGTTACAAAGTCAGTTATCTATTGAACACGGATACCGTTTAAATACAGTCTCTTTCATAATCTTTTTTTGACTATTTGTAACTAAAACTGTATAAATTTCCCGCATTTCAAGCTCCTTTCTTGGTTTTCGCTAATCATGAATGCTCCAGTCCATATATTGAAAAGCCAAGACTTTATCAGAAAAGAAACACTTTCAGAGCTATATGACAAAACGAGGCCTAAAACAGTCATGTCCGTTTAAGGTTTACCTTGCCTGAGGTAGCTGGAACCTTAGTTTCTTAATAACTTCTAAATTTATTGAAAATGATACATGTGTTACACAAATGTCAGGACAGTTTCGATATAAATCTTGAACAATTTACACAAAAGACGATAATTTATCAACCCTTTAGGTCGGAATCAAATGAAAAAAATAAATATAAATCAATCGTTCGTATATGAGTTTATTAGAAAGAATATGTTAATATGAAAATCTACAATAAAAATTTTTATTTACAGTATGATTCTTGCGAGTCAATGTATGAGAAATTTACTGCTTCCTGGATTCTGCAATTTCTTTCCAGAGTATGGAATTCCCCTTCTTCCATTAAAGACATAAGAGACATTGTCACAATCCAACTTTTAAAGTTTCCAAAACAAGAATATGTTAATTCAGATTGTATTAATGACCTACTCAAAATTTGCCAAAATCAATAAAAAATTTTTTTTTACCTGTTTGTATGGATTGATTTCTTAAATAGATATTGAAACATTTGACTGCAATGTTATTAAGGTACAATCAATAAGCCAAAAAAACGTTACGATATTTAAGTACACGGCTGAAGATGTTATTAATTTATTTTCATGCATGTGAAAAATATATATCTACGGCCGTATCATTTTCATGTTCTTTTCATTACAGTATATGAGTAAAAGGCTCATTGCGTGTATGTTGTTGACCATTCTTAATTTAGAAAAAAGAAAAAAAAAACATATTACAATAATCATTTTATCTAGAACACATGTGTTAGTATATATCTTAAATATTATCAAACTTTTTCACTCATATTTTATAGGGATGATCACAAGGAAAACAATAAAGAAACGCTATTGGAATATACAAAACATACTTAATTAGTATAGATCTACAGATGATTTCTTTGCGCTGATTGATTTATTTACATTTATTGCTTTTTTGCTTTGTAGAATAAAAACACAATTGCAAATATAGCATATTATGAAATCTTAAATTCTAAAAATACATGAGTTATTTCGTAAAAGTGTCCCGAACATTAAATAAGGATCAAATTGAAGACATTAAAATTCACAATGACCTACTCTCTGTTATGCACCAAGTTCAGATTTAGATGATCTGATTACTTCGAAACATGATTTACCAGTTTACATAAACATATAAATCACATTGACCTACTTTTTATGTACATGTATTATATGTGTATAATGCATAAAAGGAAATGTGGAGTAAATATTAATGTACCAGTAAAGCTTAACGACACATAACACAAAAGATATCTAAAAATAGAAATAAGGTCTCAATCAACTGACCTATGTCACATGCATGTCTAATAATTTGCCAAGCAATTTATTAATGAGAGTGACAATAAGCATATTTACACAAGTTTATGTAATCTTAATCATTATATTCACAAAGATATATGTATGAATTCGCACGTTAAACAAGACAAACACCACTTTGATTATTAAAACATGCACTGTATTTTAACCATAACATATGGGTCACATAAGTTTCCTCCTGTTTGAATATGAGGATAGTGGGTCTACAATTTACTAAAATTGATTTGACATGGAAGTGGTGGATACCATGATTGTTTTTCCTCAAATTCAATGAGACAAACTCAAAACGTCAAATATTAACCATAATTATTTCTATATTAGCAGACATTCTACAAAGCAAGTTATGACACATATCAATAATTCGTTAGAACATTCCAATGATATCGTTAAGTTATACAAGATTATACAAATTTTCAGGTAATTACTCAATAATTAGAAAAATAATCAAAAATAAAAATGTTAAGATCGCTTATCCTCAATTATTTCCAAAAATTAAAAGACAACGACAACCAACTATAGGCTCCATAGAGTAGTTTTGTTCACCTAGCTCTATTTGCATTTTTAACGATAGACACCCTCCAACATTGTGGATCTTGTATTATTGATTTTTTTTCTGTTTACAGTTTCTCTCCATCTTCTTTAGTATTTGTCTAAAAACTAAAAAAAAAAGCCTACGCAGCTATATATCAGCCACAACAAAAGTCGATAACTCTTTTGCTACAAATCTTCTGGAAAAGGGTCGATAAGTTCTTACATTAAATTATGTGCAATAAAGACAATAAAGACAATAGTAATATACCGCTGTTCAAAAGTCATAAATCGATTGAGAGAAAACAAATCCGGGTAACAAACTAAAACCGAGGGAAACACATCAACTATAATATATATGCAGTATATCTACGGTAGGTCAAATATTGATAAAAGTTTAATCAACCAAAATTGTTAAAATACAAAAATCAAAAATGCCCCAAATCATCTGCATAGAGTTCAGGCTTAAATGTTGACGACAAGTTTTACATACAGAAAATTAGAAAAATTGATGTATTTTACTCTTGATATAGTTAATCAAAATGTTATGTTAAACACTAAGAGGCTGAACATATTAATATTTAATTATTTGTTTTCATTATTATTGTAATGATATATTATTCAGTGCTGTGAGTGAATATTTTCCCCGGGGACAAAGTATGTCGTATATTACTTTAAAACCAAAGACAATTGTCTCTGAAAAATATACCTATATACTTTTAAGGTGCACTAGCTACGAGATATGAAAAAAAAATAGAATATGATTTTGTATGGTTCAACCATTAATAAAAGTGAAATAATGAAATAATAATTCGCTATTAGCAGCCAATTTGGTTCAATTTTGTCAAAACGAGCAAAGAAACATCGCTGATGAATTATTCACTTGCAAGTGGATGATTCGACCTCATTGAATCCGTATTCATGTGACCTTCTATTTAACCCATTAGCCAGAGATTGGTTATGCATAAATTAGTCGTGGTCAGCCATTAAAAGGAAAAGAATGTCAACATTTAAAGTGAAACTAAGGTGAACCATTCATTGACTGATTCGATCCACAAAAATACATTCTTATGCAGGTAAAAACGATAATTAACTGATGTTTTAACCTATAACATGAAATCAAACAATCCTAGACAAATTCAATTGCACGAGGTCGCTATCTAGTTATATTGATGTTTATGTCGGGTTTTGTGACCATCGGCAGTCTTTGGAGGTCATCTCGAAAGTTAATCAGATGGCGTATAGACTCAAATACACACGAAATTCTGATATATATTATCTAGAATATGCATTGGTAACTGTTTATTTCAGACTTATTGAAATTTGGATATACGTTTTAGTATCTTATCATGGAAATATGAGAATTTGAGTCAAAAACATGAATTTGACTGCTAATGCCCCTTAATATGACACAAGATACTTAACTAGTATATTTGATAACATTGCAATTGGAAATAACTTTGTACACGTGATTACAACAAGTATTGGTAATTTGGTGTTGCATACGTTTCCTATGTATATCTTGAATAATGATAAAGCACGTAATTTAAACAAAATTTAGACTGTCATTACTAACATTTTAGGAGGAATTATGCTCGACCACTAAGGAAAGAGATGCAAAGGTAGAAAAAAGGTCAGATTTACGAAATGATTTAGGTTATTCAAGGGCCTATGCAATTTCTATGAGAAAAACTGGTGAAGTGCCAAGTCATGAAAGTCAAAGTGATGTCTGAATTTGTTGTTAATGCGTAAACAATTCGTCCTTTAACTATTCATATAAAGGGTCTTCCAACAATTTCAGCAAAATTTGACTAATTTAAAGATCTAGTCTTGCTGATCTTTTTTGCCTGTTTACGTCATTAAGATATTAGGCATCAACGCAAAAAATTGCTAACACATTCATTGTTAAAGGGCAATAACCCCTATGAGGATATTCGGACGATTTTAGCCAGTTGACTTATTAGCAGATATTGCCTTCCGGATAATTTTTGCTATTCAATGTTTCTCTCTATCAATAATTGATTTAAAGATAATAATCAATAATGAAAAAAAAAAAAATGGCAAAATTTGTCATAAAGGGCAATATAGCGGTTTTCAAGATAAAAGGCAAAACATTTTATCCCTATTTTATTGTTTTGCCATGTTGGCCATGTTTATTAGAAAGCGGGGTAGTCGGACACATTTTTAAAACTAGAAACCACGATGATGAATGCTGTTAAGTTTGGTTAAATTTGGCATATCAGTTTTCCTGAACTATATTATCTCCCTCTCGTAGCCAAAATTATTATGAATAGATCAAAAAAGAAAATGTTTGTATTGGTAAACATATTATCCTTTCATTTGAAATAATATAAATACAATCGCTCAACTAAACATTCATGCAAATAAAGTCACTCTTACATTCTTTTTCTTTGATACAGCCTTAAAAAGAATGCTTAATATTACAATATAATCGAAAAGAATAAATGAATAATAAACATTGATACAACTGTTACACTATATATTTTTATTTCACTTAACATTTCTTCAAAGTGTTAGAAGATGGTTCACTCAAGGCGACAGTAGTTTCAAATATTAAGCTGAATGACAAAAGATATTGGGTATACATCATTGAGACATCAGCCTCACACAAGAAAACAAAAGTAATGTAGAAAATACCATCTCAGTGTTAACATACAAACTACAATGTGTTGAAATTTTAGATTCATATTTGTATGTTTATAATTGTCCAGTAGTTATTTCATGAATGTATAAGTTTAATTTCTTAAGGACTAATACTCTCACTGTAATAACGCTGTCGTTTAAAGATAAATTGTCAAGTTTGAAAATTTTATTTTGCATTTCACATGGCACAAAAAGTATATAATCAAACACAAACATTTCAAATGTTGTAATGCAAATTAAGAAGCAATTGAGAACGATGGTATTCTCTACCTAGCAGTAACGTTTGATAACTTAGTATTTATCATTTTATCAATTTTTTTCTATCATTTATTGGAAAATGTACATAAAATTACATATTATCTTTCATGTCTTTTGAACTAATCATCTCATTACTTGATATTGAACACAAAGCGAATATGTAATAATTTGGTGATTTTCTCATATATAATCAACGTGGCATTAAACCACATTACATTGTTTATATGGAAATTTGATTTAAAGAAGATACAGGTATAAGTCTTAATGGTTGTTAATTAATTAATCATAGACTTCCAAAAATCTCTTTTAAAAAAAAACATATACAGTAAGAACAAGATTACAATGTATGGATTTGTCAAAACACAAAAATATGAGAATATCAGTCAATGGAATTCATCATTGTGACATTAATGTTGATTTGCACGTTTTCTTAATAGCAATGATTCTATTTCCAAATGTCCCTTTTGATGTGCAACATTAAGAGGATTTTGACCTTTACAGTCACACTTATTGACATCAGCTGAATGTTTTAACAGTTCTTTAACAACATTAACGTGTCGATTCTGACTTGCTATATACAAAGGTATTTTACCATTATGGTCACACCTATGGACATCAGCTGAATGTTTTAACAGTTCTTTTAAAACATTAACATGTCCTTCCTGACTTGCTTGATAAAGTGAAGAACATCCGTTTTCATGACAGAGGTCAATTTTAACATTATCCAACTGAAGGAGAACATGTACAACCTCAACCATGTTGTTGTACCAAGCCATCTGTAGAGGTGAGGTGCCATCATTAGTACATTTATTGATATCAGCTGAATGTTGTAACAGTTCTTAAGCAACATTAACATGTCCTTTCTGACTTGCCAAATAAAGTGAAGAACATCCATCATCATCACAGAGATTAATATCAACATCATCACACTGAAGGAGAACATGTACAACCTCTATCCTGTTGTTGTTACTAGCAATCTGTAGAGGTGAGGTGCCATCATTAGTACATTTATTGATATCAGCTGAATGTTGTAACAGTTCTTAAACAACATTAACATGTCCTTTCTGACTTGCTATATGCAGAGGTGATGCATCATTATTGTTACATTTATTGACATCAGCTGAATGTTGTATCAGTTCTTTAACAACATCAATATGTCCTTTCTGACTTGCTTGATAAAGTGAAGAACATCCGTTTTCATCTAAATGATCAATATCAACATTATCACACTGAAGGAGAACATGTACAACCTCAACCATGTTGTTGTAACAAGCCATCTGTAGAGGTGAGGTGCCATCATAAGTACATTTATTGACATCAGCTGAATGTTGTAACAGTTCTTTTTTACAACATCAACATGTCCTTCCTGACTTGCCAAATAAAGTGAAGAACATCCTTCATCATCACAGAGATTAATATCAACATCATCACACTGAAGAAGAACATGTACAACCTCTATCCTGTTGTTGTTACTAGCAATCTGTAGAGGTGAGGTGCCATCATTAGTACATTTATTGACATCAGCTGAATGTTGTAACAGTTCTTTAACAACAT
Source organism: Mytilus californianus (assembly GCF_021869535.1). NCBI lineage: Eukaryota > Metazoa > Mollusca > Bivalvia > Mytilida > Mytilidae > Mytilus > Mytilus californianus. The sequence goes on along the minus strand of NW_026262734.1, from coordinate 111,024,595 downwards.
TAACATGTCCTTCCTGACTTGCTATATGCAGAGGTGATGCATCATTTTTGTTACATTTATTGACATCAGCTGAATGTTGTATCAGTTCTTTAACAACATCAATATGTCCTTTCTGACTTGCTTGATAAAGTGAAGAACATCCGTTTTCATCTAAATGATCAATATCAACATTATCACACTGAAGAAGGACATGTACAACCTCAACCATGTTGTTGTTACTAGCAATCTGTAGTGGTGAGATGCCATCATTAGTACATTTATTGGCATCAGCTGAATGTTGTATCAGTACTGACTTGCTATATACAAAGGTGATTTACCATCATTGTCACACCTATGGACATCAGCTGAATGTTTTAACAGTTCTTTTAAAACATTAACATGTCCTTCCTGACTTGCTTGATAAAGTGAAGAACATCCGTTTTCATGACAGAGGTCAATTTTAACATTATCCAACTGAAGGAGAACATTTACAACCTCAACCATGTTGTTGTACCAAGCCATCTGTAGAGGTGAGGTGCCATCATTAGTACATTTATTGACATCAGCTGAATGTTGTAACAGTTCTTTTTTACAACATCAACATGTCCTTCCTGACTTGCCAAATAAAGTGAAGAACATCCTTCATCATCACAGAGATTAATATCAACATCATCACACTGGAGAAGAACATGTACAACCTCTATCCTGTTGTTGTTACTAGCAATCTGTAGAGGTGAGGTGCCATCATTAGTACATTTATTGACATCAGCTGAATGTTGTAACAGTTCTTTAACAACATTAACATGTCCTTCCTGACTTGCTATATGCAGAGGTGATGCATCATTATTGTTACATTTATTGACATCAGCTGAATGTTGTATCAGTTCTTTAACAACATCAATATGTCCTTTCTGACTTGCTTGATAAAGTGAAGAACATCCGTTTTCATCTAAATGATCAATATCAGCATTATCCAACTGAAGGAGAACATGTACAACCTCAACCATGTTGTTGTAACAAGCCATCTGTAGAGGTGAGGTGCCATCATAAGTACATTTATTGACATCAGCTGAATGTTGTAACAGTTCTTTTTTACAACATCAACATGTCCTTCCTGACTTGCCAAATAAAGTGAAGAACATCCTTCATCATCACAGAGATTAATATCAACATCATCACACTGAAGAAGAACATGTACAACCTCTATCCTGTTGTTGTTACTAGCAATCTGTAGAGGTGAGGTGCCATCATTAGTACATTTATTGACATCAGCTGAATGTTGTAACAGTTCTTTTTTACAACATCAACATGTCCTTCCTGACTTGCCAAATAAAGTGAAGAACATCCTTCATCATCACAGAGATTAATATCAACATCATCACACTGAAGAAGAACATGTACAACCTATATCCTGTTGTTGTTACTAGCAATCTGTAGAGGTGAGGTGCCATCATTAGTACATTTATTGACATCAGCTGAATGTTGTAACAGTTCTTTAACAACATTAACATGTCCTTCCTGACTTGCTATATGCAGAGGTGATGCATCATTTTTGTTACATTTATTGACATCAGCTGAATGTTGTATCAGTTCTTTAACAACATCAATATGTCCTTTCTGACTTGCTTGATAAAGTGAAGAACATCCGTTTTCATCTAAATGATCAATATCAACATTATCACACTGAAGAAGGACATGTACAACCTCAACCATGTTGTTGTTACTAGCAATCTGTAGTGGTGAGATGCCATCATTAGTACATTTATTGGCATCAGCTGAATGTTGTATCAGTACTGACTTGCTATATACAAAGGTGATTTACCATCATTGTCACACCTATGGACATCAGCTGAATGTTTTAACAGTTCTTTTAAAACATTAACATGTCCTTCCTGACTTGCTTGATAAAGTGAAGAACATCCGTTTTCATGACAGAGGTCAATTTTAACATTATCCAACTGAAGGAGAACATTTACAACCTCAACCATGTTGTTGTACCAAGCCATCTGTAGAGGTGAGGTGCCATCATTAGTACATTTATTGACATCAGCTGAATGTTGTAACAGTTCTTTTTTACAACATCAACATGTCCTTCCTGACTTGCCAAATAAAGTGAAGAACATCCTTCATCATCACAGAGATTAATATCAACATCATCACACTGGAGAAGAACATGTACAACCTCTATCCTGTTGTTGTTACTAGCAATCTGTAGAGGTGAGGTGCCATCATTAGTACATTTATTGACATCAGCTGAATGTTGTAACAGTTCTTTAACAACATTAACATGTCCTTCCTGACTTGCTATATGCAGAGGTGATGCATCATTATTGTTACATTTATTGACATCAGCTGAATGTTGTATCAGTTCTTTAACAACATCAATATGTCCTTTCTGACTTGCTTGATAAAGTGAAGAACATCCGTTTTCATCTAAATGATCAATATCAGCATTATCCAACTGAAGGAGAACATGTACAACCTCAACCATGTTGTTGTAACAAGCCATCTGTAGAGGTGAGGTGCCATCATAAGTACATTTATTGACATCAGCTGAATGTTGTAACAGTTCTTTTTTACAACATCAACATGTCCTTCCTGACTTGCCAAATAAAGTGAAGAACATCCTTCATCATCACAGAGATTAATATCAACATCATCACACTGAAGAAGAACATGTACAACCTCTATCCTGTTGTTGTTACTAGCAATCTGTAGAGGTGAGGTGCCATCATTAGTACATTTATTGACATCAGCTGAATGTTGTAACAGTTCTTTAACAACATTAACATGTCCTTCCTGACTTGCTATATGCAGAGGTGATGCATCATTTTTGTTACATTTATTGACATCAGCTGAATGTTGTATCAGTTCTTTAACAACATCAATATGTCCTTTCTGACTTGCTTGATAAAGTGAAGAACATCCGTTTTCATCTAAATGATCAATATCAACATTATCACACTGAAGAAGGACATGTACAACCTCAACCATGTTGTTGTTACTAGCAATCTGTAGTGGTGAGATGCCATCATTAGTACATTTATTGGCATCAGCTGAATGTTGTATCAGTACTGACTTGCTATATACAAAGGTGATTTACCATCATTGTCACACCTATGGACATCAGCTGAATGTTTTAACAGTTCTTTTAAAACATTAACATGTCCTTCCTGACTTGCTTGATAAAGTGAAGAACATCCGTTTTCATGACAGAGGTCAATTTTAACATTATCCAACTGAAGGAGAACATTTACAACCTCAACCATGTTGTTGTACCAAGCCATCTGTAGAGGTGAGGTGCCATCATTAGTACATTTATTGACATCAGCTGAATGTTGTAACAGTTCTTTAACAACATTAACATGTCCTTCCTGACTTGCTATATGCAGAGGTGATGCATCATTATTGTTACATTTATTGACATCAGCTGAATGTTGTATCAGTTCTTTAACAACATCAATATGTCCTTTCTGACTTGCTTGATAAAGTGAAGAACATCCGTTTTCATCTAAATGATCAATATCAACATTATCACACTGAAGGAGAACATGTACAACCTCAACCATGTTGTTGTAACAAGCCATCTGTAGAGGTGAGGTGCCATCATTAGTACATTTATTGACATCAGCTGAATGTTGTAACAGTTCTTTCACAACATCAACATGTCCTTCCTGACTTGCCAAATAAAGTGAAGAACATCCTTCATCATCACAGAGATTAATATCAACATCATCACACTGAAGAAGAACATGTACAACCTCTATCCTGTTGTTGTTACTAGCAATCTGTAGAGGTGAGGTGCCATCATTAGTACATTGATTGACATCAGCTGAATGTTGTAACAGTTCTTTAACAACATTAACATGTCCTTCCTGACTTGCTATATGCAGAGGTGATGCATCATTTTTGTTACATTTATTGACATCAGCTGAATGTTGTATCAGTTCTTTAACAACATCAATATGTCCTTTCTGACTTGCTTGATAAAGTGAAGAACATCCGTTTTCATCTAAATGATCAATATCAACATTATCCAACTGAAGGAGAACATGTACAACCTCAACCATGTTGTTGTAACAAGCCATCTGTAGAGGTGAGGTGCCATCATTAGTACATTTATTGACATCAGCTGAATGTTGTAACAGTTCTTTCACAACATCAACATGTCCTTCCTGACTTGCCCAATAAAGTGAAGAACATCCATCATCATCACAGAGATTAATATCAACATCATCACACTGAAGAAGAACATGTACAACCTCTATCCTGTTGTTGTTACTAGCAATCTGTAGAGGTGAGGTGCCATCATTAGTACATTTATTGACATCAGCTGAAAGTTGTATCAGTTCTTTAACAACATCAATATGTCCTTTCTGACTTGCTTGATAAAGTGAAGAACATCCGTTTTCATCTAAATGATCAATATCAACATTATCACACTGAAGAAGAACATGTACAACCTCAACCATGTTGTTGTTACTAGCAATCTGTAGTGGTGAGATGCCATCATTAGTACATTTATTGGCATCAGCTGAATGTTGTATCAGTTCTTTAACAACATCAACATGTCCATTCTGACTTGCCCAATAAAGTGAAGAACATCCGTTTTCATCACAGAGATCAATTTTAACATTATCACACTGAAGAAGGACATGTACAACCTCAACCATGTTGTTGTTACTAGCAATCTGTAGTGGTGAGATGCCATCATTAGTACATTTATTGGCATCAGCTGAATGTTGTATCAGTTCTTTAACAACATCAACATGTCCATTCTGACTTGCTTTATACAAAGGTGATACACCATCATTGTCACACTTATTGACCTCAGATGAATACTGTAACAGTTCTTTAACAACATTAATATGTCCTTCCTGACTTGCCCATAATAAGGGAAACCAACCATCCTGTCTACAAAAATTAATGTCACTATTCCTACTTATCAACCATTTGACAATGTCAATAGTACCAATATAACAACTTCCTGAAAGTGCTATATCTTTACTGTGAATATCTTTAGTACAAACAAGTTCTTGTTGCTTTGATGGATCAAGTTGATTTAAATGTGTTACAAATGTTTCTGTAAATAAAGTAGAATTCATGTTTCTGTTGTGACATACATTGTATACATAACCGTTCTCCCAGTCTTTCAGTAACCTATCTATATATCTATTTACATATTTATCAGGTATTCTTATTACAAACTCTATTTCTGTGCCCATGTTATCTGTCATCTTCCAAAGAAACCTCTCTCTTATGAACTCAGTATCAGCATGATCAATGAAAATGTGTATCATCTTCTCCCCGAAGTACTTAGCCAGGAAATCAAACAACTTATCATGGATTATTTTGTATGTACTATCCTCCTTGACCACATAGGTACCTTCAAGTGTTTCAAGGGATTTCTTTAAACGTTTGATGGATGTTCCTTTATTCAATTCACATTCTCTTAGTGAATTTTCTATAACTGCGCCTATCTTCTTATCTTGTGTGGACAAATTTTCTTCTGTTAATGTGTTGTTAAACATCACACAAAGGACTAAGCTACAATACTGCATCTTACCAGCATCACTTTCTCCATACATTTGTTCAACTTGATCTTTAAAAACATCAAAAGGATTGCTAAAAAAAGAGCTAATGCTTACATTTTTCTGGAGGTTCTGTTTATGATACAAGCTACATAAAAGTGGGAAAAAATCATATTTTTCTGACAGTTCCTTTACTTCATCAGTATTGTCCTTAAAGTACACTTCAGCTAAAGCATTTTTTTCAGCGGCACTGAGTTTAAATTCTTGTGAACTTAAATCAATGATACACATTTCGAAAAAAGAGAGATTGCTAAAACATTCATCTTTGTAAACTTCCAATCTACATGTAGATATTATTTTACAACATTGGTCTGTAAGAAGAGATGTAATGTGATTAAGATTTTGTTTCCAGTCATTGTAAATTTGTTGATTAAGAGTATATCTGCCACACACATCATCATAGACAAATAATGTTTTCCTATCATGTTTAAACCATTTTCCAATATCTTCAGGTTTACTACATGGAATTACAGTATAGCCATGTTTCATCATTAAGAGGGCAATGTGTTTAGAAAGAAAACTTTTTCCAATGCCTGAGTTTCCTACAATGGTAACGGAACTTTGTGTCAAAACGTTTTGCATTACACATTTCTCTACTTTGGTACTAACAAACTGTTGATCATCCTTCTTCCACTGTTCCAAGCGTCTTTCGAACTGCTCTGCAAAAAAAAAAAAAAAATCAACAAAACAAATATGGAATTTAAGTTTAATTCTCAAGGTGCAATAACACCAATAACGCCACATACGGTTGCATGCGTTGTACTTGTTTTAAAGCAATATTCGTTTTTTTTAGTGTTCCTACAAAATACTTTAAACTTGAGAAAACCTGGTTACTAACGTTTGTAAATGAGAAAAAGGGAGAAAATCAGTAAAGATCCGTCTAAATTCCATTTAATTGATAAATTCAACAACACTAATCTAACCGTTATCATGGTGATTTGTTTTCGTTAAATAACCAAGAATTCCCTGAAAAGACTAGTACTGCCGAAATTTACCCAAAGTAACATTTTTTTTAAATACATCAAATATCAACAGCAATAACTAGTTATAAGAAGATGTGGTATGAGTGCCAATGAGACAACTCTCCATCCAAGTCAAAATTTATAAAAGTAAACCAATATAGGGCAAAGTACAGTCTTCAACACAGGACAGGTGCAATTCACTGTAAAATATCTGTCCATTCCTAGATAAAAATTAGTCAGTTTTAAACAGAAACTCGGCATGAAAATTAACGACAAAAGGGAAGAGTTTTACTTTCCCTATTGTTAATTTTTTTTTCTTTGGACGGCGATGTTCCTTTGGCACCGCCTTACGGTGTTTATATACATCAACTCGTTAGCTGTGTCCATGCTTTTAGTGGCATTTTGGATTTCAATAAGCGTAATCTATGTATTACTGGTATATTGTTTTATTTGTGGAGGAGGCAGGAATGCCCAGTGAGAACCTCTGAAATTCGACAGGAAAACGACAATCCTAGTAAATTAAGAGTCCAGCACACCTGCCTCGTGTAAGTTTCGAACTTACAACCTCAGTGTTGACAGGCTAGTACTCCGTGTTTAATGCCTCGCTATGAGATGAAGAACAGTAATAAAACTGCAATAAAGGCGCTGTTCCTTTGCTTTGTTGTGTGTATTTTACGGTGCATGTACTAATTTTGTTTTTCTATTCTAGTGATACAGTAGGTGAACTACTTAGACTAGTTGACCACCGAGGCACTTTTTTTAAATAAAAAAAAAACATTAAATGTTCACATATATTTATAGTAATTTTGAATCAGAATCTCATGTCGTTCTTAAGGCAGAGGCGAAAGATATCAAAGGGACATTCAAACTCAGCTAATAAAGAAAAAGACCAATACTTTTGGAATTTTGCGTTAAAAAGGGTGACAGATGGACAGACAAATTGAAAATTATAGATATATCCTCGATACGAGCCCTTATCGAGTTAATAATTCGTGTGCATGTTCTTTTGTTTGTACTAAAGATGCCTTGTTGTAGGATTAAGTGAATGTTCAAATGTTCTACATCAGTTCACATCACGCTACTCAAGTGATATTATAAGTTATCTACGTTCATATACGTAGATATGTATATTTTAAAACCCTGAAGTATCCAAGTACATCCTGAGGCGAAGCCGAAGGTGTACAGGGTACTGAAGGGTGATAAAATATCCATATCTACGGATATGAACGTAGATAACGAATTAATCCCCGGTCTTAGTCCAAATCTGGTGATTTTTTGAGAAATTCGACCACAAAGTGTACCGTGAAAGCAACGTTTTTTTTCATAATTAAAAAATGTTTCATTGAAATTTGGGAATATGACATATTTCTAACGGGGTGTAGGGTACTTACTTTGTAGAACCCTACAGGTAGTCAAATATAAGACGTTTTTAATACAGCGACATAGAAACTGGAATGGGTCGAATTTGGCGCTCGATATAGTGAGAGTTACATCATAGACGTTGTGACGACGTCAACTTTGGTCATTTGCATAGCTAGGTCAGTAGTCGCATTCATTGACAATGTGGCAGCCAAGTAATGCATTTACTAAAATGAGTGCAAATGATCGACATAATAAGATAAAATCGTTAGTGGATTAAATATATTATTACAGACATCATGAATAATCTACAGAATTCGATATTTCACAAGGAACAACCATCACTAGTAACCAGTATTTAGCTTGATCGGCCAAATAGGTATTAACCATCTTTAAAAAAATTTACTGGAATATTGAATCAGATTAACAAAAATAAAAAACGGGTTTCTATCTTATTCAATACATTTTAAACTATTTTAATACCAGTCAAATAGATTCCCTTGTGGTCATTCAAGTTATTTTAAGACCAGGGACCTGTTTATCGAAACTGTCCTAAGATCGGTCCTAAGAATTTCTTAGGACAGAAATTAGGATAAAGTTAGGACCGACTTACGACATGTCTAAGCATGCACGTCGAAGCTATCTTAGGATTATCTTAGCTAGGATATCCTAACCGCTGTCCTAAGTATTGGCGTAAAAGAATATAACAAATTAAAAATAAAAAAATGAAAATATTGTATAAAATTTATTTAACCAATAACTATAATTAAAAAAAAAGAGAAATAATTAGAAAATAATTATTAGTTTTAAATTAAAGGTGATAAATACTTTTTATATTATAATTGTACATTGAAACTCATAACACAAAACAGGATGAAATTTGAAAAAAAAGGCAGAACAGGAGTTTGGAGTAAAAAAAAGGCAGGATGAGAAACTTTGCCAAAAAAAAAAACAAGATGACAGTTTACATGTATGTAAAAAATTCAGGATAAACTAATAAAAAAAGGCAGGACCGAATAGAGTGAAAAATAAAAAGGAAGGACAGATATTACAACAACAAAAAAAGCAGAACAACATTTTTCATCCTAGCCCCCCCCCTTCCGTCATAAAAATCAAATGGTAGTTCCCTAAAGAGAATGCAACCAATACAGGCAATATTTGTTTATAAAATAACCATCCTTAATATATATCCTTAAGTTAGGACCATCCTAAGACCATCTTAAGACACCTAAATTGGTATCCTAAAGTTAGGACAATTCCTAGGATTTTCCTAAGTTACGACATGTTTGATAAACCCACTTAGGACTAAGATATGTCCTAAGTTGGTCTTAGGACACGTCCTAATCCTAAGGCTGCTTCGATAAACAGGCTCCCGGTTAACCTCCGTCAAACTAATAAGCCACGCCTCCGTTAAACTAATTCAAACGGATGTTAAGTCCTTTCTAACTTTAATGTGTCCGCCTTCTTGTAAGGTAAATCACTCAAGCAGAAAAGCAACCCCGATAGATATATATTTATCTTCAATCCATTCCATACGTTATAGATTTTCGTAATAAATATTTACAATTAAAATGACTTAATGACAAATAGATAAGAAAATAAGTAACTTAAAATTATTGATCCAAGATATTTTTTAAATGCAGCAAGAAAAGTGAACCAGTTAGAAATAGAAATTTCCAGTAAATAATATGATTTTAATATGTCCTCATGTAGTAACTCTTTATCTGAAAGAGTGTTGATGATTGATAAGAAAACTCGTGTTTTCTCAGTATTTGTTGTCTCTAAACAATAATTTCTAAAAAAAAATCAAACGAGAAACTAAATCAAGGTTTGTGAAAGACAATTAAAAAAAAATCAAATAGAAATACATTAAATACAATAATGTATCTGTTACTCTATATGGTGATTATTTATATTTCTGTTAATTTGTCGTATTCCCGTATATTAACTTTTCCTCTTCGTCTGTATTCCTATTGTGTATTCCATTTTGATAATTAATAGAGGAACAAATGTAAAAGGAACAGACAATAGCCATTGTTTACATAAATTAAATCGATATAATATTGTATCCTTAAGGTTAATAAAAACTTTTTACAATTACCGACAATTAATACAATATATATTAAAAGTTTTATTAAATGAAACCTTTGATTGTGAAAATGTTAAAATTGTTGACTCTTTTCCGTAAACAGTATAGTCTTGTTGAAAGTAATAAATGAATTAACAAATCAATCTACTTTTAACTCTGTTTTAAAGTTGTAATATTTGTCACTGGTGCAAAAAAAAAAACCATTCACAGCGGAAAAGGCTGAAAATACCAAAATGAAACATAAAAAATAATAAGGCGCGGTTATACGATTGTGTTTGGTAAACATTATACACATGAGGGGGTGGTGGTTCTACACGCTCTTCTGAGTGTGATTAATGGAATATTTTTTTCTTTTTTAAATTGATAAATCGTTTGTAATACACAGGCCTACAGAAAGGGTAATAAACATTACGATCCAAGATAATAAGTCATTGCAAAGCAAAAAAGAAATTATACATTGAATATACAAAGTACATACACAATTAAAAGAGTATGATGAACTTAAACGTGTTAAACTTAAATTTAATCTAGGTTTGTAGAATGTAGAATGATAGTTGTATATGCTTGCCATTTGAAATATTTCCGTACATTCTTTAATATGTTTTTTTTTATCTTTTCGTACTTAATGATGTTCCTTTCTTTCCAAATTAAAAATTTCCATGTTAATAAAACCGTATTGAAAATTACATCCTATATGTATGATTCATTTGCAATACACAGAATAATAGATTCCTCCAATTTGTTTTTAAGTTTTGCTATGATTGTTTTTTTTTATATATATCAAATGAAATTATCTTGTTAAAACAACTACTATACATCATTTGTTTTATCCAATACGCGAGAATATGCACTTGTGTTTCTTAAACATTATTACAAAAGTAACAAATCCCATTGAATTGCTGGAATTATTTTTTATCTCTTCTTCAGTATATACAATATTATGAAATTTTCCATTGTAATTGGCTAGCTTATCTAGTTGTAACATTATTTTGTAAATCTTTACTTATATCACAACAAATTATTTTTGGGTCTTTTATAGCTTTTTATAGCTTACTTTTTGTTTTTGAAACGAAAATTTACGAATAAACTGTAAAATTCGCCACACTGCATGTAAAAGATGTCAAGACAGTACGTTTCATAGTTGATACGAAAAACATGAACCTGGAAAGCTGAACAATTGAATAATTAACGTTTTTAAGTGCAGGCTGCATGGACTATGTAAATAAATTCATTAATAAAGATAATTAAAGAACACAGGAAGGTCAATACATGAATAAAATTCAATTTTTTTATATGGCAGTTTGTTTGTTTGAGAATCATCAAATGTGTTGATACAATACGACGTTTCATCGTGTGATGACTTTTTAGATTGCTAATACTAATAAACTCGTACCATTACCTGTGTATTAGAACAGGTCATCCAATAACGTATTCACAATTGTCGGTTTGCGGAATTGATGCGGTTAAATCTTATCGGTTGCACGTGGAGATGTCTTGATGAATAAATTAAAATGCTATGATTTAGCTTTACTGTTTTAGATAGTCATGCGAAATAATTAGTTTATATTTGGTAATATGAATACTAGTATTTAGGTGTAATACCACCAAATCATAGTACGTCACATCCGGTTGCATACGAAAATAGGTCGAAAAAAAATATTCCCTTGAATTTGACAGTTGTAGGTAATTGATCCTACATTTCATTGCAGTAAAACATTTCTGAGTCATAAACATATATCTTGGGTATTTCAAAGCACCATTATTTCTTTATTTGGGGTTTCTATAGAATATTTTGGAAACTTGAGGTTACATGGTTACTAAAGCTTGTACACAGGTTAAAAAAGGGGGAAAATTTGATTGGTTAACTTCCAGTGATGGTTATTTTCTTATATGCAATGAAATGTTACGTGAAATTTTTTCTATAGTACTGGACAGGATAAAACTTAACTCATGCCAAGTATTTCTTTATTTGAAACAAAGATAAATTCTGCACAATTTTTTGACAAGTGCAAATTTAACAAAGACTAATAGGGGAAAATCAATGGTGGTATTACACCTAATATGGGAAGCTGTACATGCACCTTTGACCTTGTGAGTACTCTCATGTGTTAAAATTTCATGCTATTTAAGTGAAATATTACAAATAATGAAATATTCTGAGTGGATTGAGTCTCCAAAATACATTTTATAAGAAAATCTCCTTGAAATAGGACTTTACCATGAATATTAGTTGACAGAACAAGCCATACTTAGAGTCTTGGGGAGCTTTTTCTCCTTATTTCTTATATTCTGCTATACTAGAAATTTTTTCCTAAGAAATACTTTAATAAATATATAGTTTTAAGTAAATAAATTTTTTTTTACAGCAGTAACAACAAATTATTCACCAAAAGAGAAGTTTTTTTTGTCCCTCTCTGGAACGCGGCGTAAATATAAGTTTTACGTAAGGACTTATTGAAACCTCCTTGGAGACAGTAAACTTGTATACGGATAGTTCATTAAGCTTGAATACATCAATTAATCATTTATAATAACATTTCTATCATAAATGAGTGAAAGTTACCCCAAAATGTTTATTTATTGGCCTAAAAAGTAGAAATTTTGAGGAAATGAGAGGTATAAATGGACCAAAAGAGACCTCATAAGGAAGACAAAGAGGTCCATTAGTAGTATTTATCATATAAAGTCATATTTTGTATCATATTCAACTGTTTGTAGGCAGATGAGATAAATATTGTATCATTTATTGGTGCACACTATATTCTATCATGATGCGGCTTGGTTTGAATTTTTCGAAGAAATTTTGCTCAAATCGCTGTAGATGTCGTCTTACATTATACTAGATTTTTCTCAAACTATTGAACTGATTATGACAAAACTTGACAGGAATGCTTGAAATAACCAGTATAACAAAGGAAAAAAGTCACATTCAGTTTATTTAACAAAAAAGTCTTCTTTATGGGAAGCTGTACATGCACCTTTGACCTTGTGAGTACTCTCATGTGTTAAAATTTCTTGCTATTTAAGTGAACTATTACAAATAATGAAATATTCTGAGTGGATTGAGTCTCCAAAATACATTTTATGAGAAAATTTCCTTGAAATAGGACTTTACCATAAATATTAGTTGACAGAACAAGCCATACTTAGAGTCTTGGGGAGCCTTTTCTCCTTATTTCTTATATTCTGCTATACTAGAAATTTTTTCCTAAGAAATACTTTAATAAATATATAGTTTTAAGTAAATGAAATTATTTTTAAAGCAGTAACAACAAATTATTCACCAAAAGAGAAGTTTTTATGTCCCTCTCTTTAACGCGGCGTAAATTTAAGTTTTACGTAAGGACTTATTGAAACCTCCTTGGAGACAGTAAACTTTTATACGGATAGTTCATTGAGCTTGAATACTTCAATTAATCATTTATAATAACATTTCTATCATAAATGAGTGAAAGTTACCCCAAAATTTTTATTTATTGGCCTAAAAAGTAGAAATTTTGAGGAAATGAGAGGTATAAATGGACCAAAAGAGACCTTATAAGGAAGACAAAGAGGTCCATTAGTAGTATTTATCATCCTAAAGTCATTTTTTGTATCATATTCAACTGTTTGTAGGCAGATGAGATAAATATTTGATCTTTTATTGGTACACACTATATTCTATCATGATGCGGCTTGGTTTGAATTTTTCGAAGAAATTTTGCTCAAATCGCTGTAGATGTCGTCTTACATTATACTAGATTTTTCTCAAACTATTGAACTGATTATGACAAAACTTGACAGGAATGATTGAAATAACCAGTATTACAAAGGAAAAAAGTCACATTCAGTTTATTGAACAAAAAAGTCTTCTTTATGGGAAGCTGTACATGCACCTTTGACCTTGTGAGTACTCTCATGCGTTCCAGAGAGGGACATAAAAAACTTCTCTTTTGGTGAATAATTTGTTGTTACTGCTTTAAAAATAATTTCATTTACTTAAAACTATATATTTATTAAAGTATTTCTTAGGAAAATTTTTTTAGTATAGCAGAATATAAGAAATAAGGAGACTCTAAGTATGGCTTGTTCTGTCAACTAATATTCATGGTAAAGTCCTATTTCAAGGAAATTTTCTCATAAAATGTATTTTGGAGACTCAACCCACTCAGAATATTTCATTATTTGTAATATTTCACTTAAATAGCAAGAAATGATTAATTCAAGTATTCAAGCTGAATGAACTATCCGTATAAAAGTTTACTGTCTCCAAGGAGGTTTCAATAAGTCCTTATGTAAAACTTAAATTTACGCCGCGTTCCAGAGAGGGACATAAAAAACTTCTCTTTTGGTGAATAATTTGTTGTTACTGCTTTAAAAATAATTTCATTTACTTAAAACTATATATTTATTAAAGTATTTCTTAGGAAAATTTTTTTAGTATAGCAGAATATAAGAAATAAGGAGACTCTAAGTATGGCTTGTTCTGTCAACTAATATTCATAGTAAAGTCCTATTTCAAGGAAATTTTCTCATAAAATGTATTTTGGAGACTCAATCCACTCAGAATATTTCATTATTTGTAATATTTCACTTAAATAGCAAGAAATTTTAACACATGAGAGTACTCACAAGGTCAAAGGTGCATGTACAGCTTCCCATATTAAAGAAGACTTTTTTGTTAAATAAACTGAATGTGACTTTTTTCCTTTGTAATACTGGTTATTTCAAGCATTCCTGTCAAGTTTTGTCATAATCAGTTCAACAGTTTGAGAAAAATTTAGTATGATGTAAGACGACATCTACAGCGATTTGAGCAAAATGTTCTTCGAAAAATTCAAACCAAGCCGCATCATGATAGAATAAAGTGTGGACCAATAAATGATCAAATATTTATCTCATCTGCCTACAAACAGTTGAATATGATACAAAAGATGACTTTAGGATGATAAATACTACTAATGGACCTCTTTGTCTTCCTTATAAGGTCTCTTTTGGTCCATTTATACCTCTTATTTCCTCAAAATTTCTACTTTTTAGGCCAAAAAATAAAAATTTTGGGGTAACTTTCACTCATTTATGATAGAAATGTTATTATAAATGATTAATTGAAGTATTCAAGCTGAATGAACTATCCATATCAAAGTTAACTGTCTCCAAGGAGGTTTCAATAAGTTCTTACGTAAAACTTAAATTTACGCCGAGTTCCAGAGAGGGACATAAAAAATTTCTCTTTTGGTGAATAATTTGTTGTTACTGCTTTAAAAATAATTTCATTTACTTAAAACTATATATTTATTAAAGTATATCTTAGGAAAAAGTTTCTAGTATAGCAGAATATAAGAAATAAGGAGAAAAGGCCCCCAAAGACTCTAAGTATGGCTTGTTCTGTCAACTAATATTCATGGTAAAGTCCTATTTCAAGGAAATTTTCTCATAAAATGTATTTTGGAGACTCAATCCACTCAGAATATTTCATTATTTGTAATATTTCACTTAAATAGCAAGAAATTTTAACACATGAGAGTACTCACAAGGTCAAAGGTGCATGTACAGCTTCCCATAAAGAAGACTTTTTTGTTAAATAAACTGAATGTGACTTTTTTCCTTTGTAATACTGGTTATTTCAAGCATTCCTGTCAAGTTTTGTCATAATCAGTTCAATAGTTTGAGAAAAATCTAGTATAATGTAAGACGACATCTACAGCGATTTGAGCAAAATTTCTTCGAAAAATTCAAACCAAGCCGCATCATGATAGAATATAGTGTGCACCAATAAATGATCAAATATTTATCTCATCTGCCTACAAACAGTTGAATATGATACAAAAGATGACTTTAGGATGATACATACTACTAATGGACCTCTTTGTCTTCCTTATAAGGTCTCTTTTGGTCCATTTATACCTCTCATTTCCTCAAAATTTCTACTTTTTAGGCCAATAAATACATATTTTGGGGTAACTTTCACTCATTTAATCCTAGTCAATAAAGATGGAGTCGAGCCCTCCTGACATTTGCTGGATTTGAACTCACAACGTCAGTGTTGACAGGCTATTGATACAGTGGTTCAACTATTTAGACCCCTCGGCAACCGAGGCCTAACTGACACGACAAGGTATTGCTTCTTTTCAAAAGATATACTGCTCAGACAAAATTTACGATATCGAAGATTTATCTATTTATCATGTTATTTGGATTTAATCTGAAATAAATTCGTGGTTAATTGAACATCTTTCAAGTCCAATACATAACACATTATGATTATTGTAGCAAACACCGGAAAGCTGATTATATTTTTACTTATCTACTTTCTAACTATAATTTGTTTTACTTAAAATTCTCCCAAACTAACTCCGAAAGTATTAATATATAATAGTACCTAGTAGAAATTGCGATTAGACAAGGGAATTACATACCTATTTCGTGTAATGGCACTTCAACTGAAATAAAATTTTAGTTTAAAACGGTTGTTTCGTAGATAATGATAATATAAGTTACAGAAATAAATCAGACATTCAGCTCAAGAAATAACGAACCTTCAGAAATACGAATATTTTTTTACTAATCATTAGTTTTGACTTTACTCTTATTACTGGGATAAATAGAATCAAGAAAGTTTATTCAAATTATATTGCACGTAGGATCATAATGTGTATATTCTGCTTAAGAACTCTCAGTATTAGCTATTCCATTCCATTTGTCGTTGATATTAATAAAGTTCTGACATTTTTTTTACTCAAACAACAATAACATCCAGTGAGCACATTAAAGCAAGAGCAACACGGCTTGTGCCACATGTAGAGCGGGATCTGCTTACCCTGCTGGAGTACCTGAGATCACCCCCCAGTTTTTGGTGGGGTTCGTGTTGTTTGGTCTTTAGTTTTTTATGTTGTGTTTTGTGTACTGCTGCTTGTTTGTTTGTATTTTTCCTTTTTAGCCATGGCGTTGTCAGTTTGTTTTCGATCTATGAGTTTGAATGTCCCTCTGGTATCTTTTAAAGCCAGCTTGATATATTGGAGCTGGCTACAGCAGTAAAGAAATATCAATAATAACTTTTTTTTCGATAAATTGAATTAAATTATCATGAGAATGTATTTCTATGGCAGAATATCGACTCATCCAATTTCGACTCATCAGGAGTAAAAATACATGTATCTATATGGCACAAAGTTCGGGACAAGATGAAAATTTCGACTCATCCGAAATTTCGACTCAACCGAGTTCGAGACAACGAGAGTTAATATAACTGTACAATGAATAAGTAATACAAAACCTTTTAATTTGTGTTGTTTTGTCCTCATGAATGTGCTATATAATATCATTTTGTAATCTGCGCTGATTATCAAACGCAACATACCTTCACTTCTGTGTCTTTTTTTCCTTTTTTTCGTCAAAAATATTACAAAAAACACTACTGCAACTGCTAATGGAACGACAATCCCAATTATAATACCAGCACTGAAATGTATCGAAATTAAATTTATAGCAACTATAGAAGCATGGGTATATTCCCATCTTTGATATCAAACACAGGATGTAGATTATTTCACACTTTGAAACGTAACATAAGACCGTTGACACAAGAAGGAAATCATGACAATTGATACAGTATGTTCCTTTTGGAACTCTAACCAAAGATAAAGAACTCCATTCTTTTTTACATTACACAATGTTGACTGCTGTACCCCTATTTTTGACATTTTTACCAATTATGTCTGTTTGTTTTGTTCACACATCGTTGTTAATATAATGGATTTTGATGCAACTGTCGTACAAGTGAGAAGTTTAGCTAGCTATAAAACCAGGTTTAATCCACCATTTTCTACATCATAAAATGCCTGTACCAAGTCAGAAATATGACAGTTGTTATCCATTCGTTTGATGTGTTTGAGCTTTTGATTTTGCCATTTGATTAGGGACTTTCCGTTGTGAATTTTTCTCGGAGTTATTTTTTTGTGATTTTACTTTTTAATGTTTTGGAAATGCAAATTACATGTATTGTACAAAATCATGTTATTTTAATGGAACTATCAAGTGCCTCGTAAGAAACAGTCTCTCTGATGTTTGTCTATTGTTTTAAGAACTGAATGTCTATTAGTATTAACATATATTTACACTTAAACATGTTTAACTATTTACCGCCCAATAATTACTCTTGAGGGATCGAACGTGCTCGCATTTTCGTTAATCATGTGTTCTGAAGCCTACGCATCATATCACCACGGGCGCTGTGATACCAGACATAAATTCAATGTCATGAAAATTCTTTGGACGAGTATTGTGAAAATAAATGTATAAAGTTTGAGATTGCATGTTGCATGTGTTATTTACCTAAGCGCGTCACTGGTTTTTATATCCTACGGTGTTTGTCGTTGATGGAATATGTTCGTTGTTGTTCTCCAGTTTGCATGTTGTGTCGACTATTATATCATTTGTTTGTGCGTTTCTCTATGATGAATGTTCATGTGTGTGTTTGAGTTGTATTTTTGTCACGTAGTGTTGCAATTTCAGAGATATTTTTAACATTGTCATAAAGCGGGGGGTTTGGAAGCCATTAAACAAGATTCAACCTACCATTTTTTCTTAAATTGTCCTGTACCAAGTCATGAATATGGCAATTGTTATCAAATAGTTTGTTTCTATGTATTTGATGTATGCTGGGCGTTTCTTTTTGTTGTACTTCAGTGTTCCTGCTGTTCCTTTTTTCCTCTTATAGTTGTTGTGTTTCCGTCGGCTTTAGTTTGAAAACCGGATTTGTGTTCTCTGAATCGATTGATGACCTGTGAAGACCGGCATACTACTGTTGCCTTTATTAGTATTTGAATGCTGTTAAATCTTCGTTTTTGTTAACGCAATAAGTTATTTATATTTGCACTGTATGTTGTTTAAAAATTTACACATCTTAATCATTAAGGATAAAGGTATCATGTGTATTAGTTATTATGTATCCAGGGAGAATATCTTATTCAATCTATATATGTGATAATATTCCATATCTTTATTTTATTTATCCCAATGCTTATCTAAACCATAACAGACCTTCACAGTTACAGTTACTTGTGTGTGTTTACTTTTCATAAATAGTTCATAAACAACCAGTACAATCACATAAACAGATTCCCTAAAAAATTACGAACTGTCTTGGGATTTAACAACAGACAGTTAATCCCCTAGGTCTAAATGACAATATCATGGGCCAAGGAAACAAATGTTATATCATGACTATTGATGATAAAAGACGACGTAATCATAGGTCTCAAGGCATGGGAATCGCATTAACCGCAATCAAAGAAAAAAAAAAATATCGTTCTAATTTTGCACTTGAAGATTTTTTTATCTATATCTAAAACCAATGGTAGACATCAATTGTTATGCAAATTGGGTAAAATGCCAAATAGTAATTACATAATATCTGTAACGAGTGTGATACAATATCGTTTTTCAGTTCAAAATATGAGTCTACACGGATTATTACAGTTCTTTGTCACCATAGGCTGTTCCTTCAAATTGACAAACCTGAAGATCATACAAAGTATTTTTTCAAAAATAGATTACATTATAAGAGGAAATGGTTTTATCAATTTGTCTAGTATTTTTCATGATTATACCGTTCAAAACTTTATACCTCTATATCATGTATATTTTGATAACATTGAGCTATCTATAATTTCTTATTCGTATTGAAAAAAACAGTTAGTAGTTTAATTATACGTCAGTTACATCAGACGTCAGTATAGAAATTAATGATTCTTCAATATGAGAATGTGAAACATCGAAGTTTAGATATGGTCCCTATAGCCATGTTATTCCAGTGGACCTCAACATCGTTCAGGACAGAGAGGTTATAAACTTTCTGAAAAAGGACCAAAATATCGCACACCGTCAATAATAAATTTGGAAGTGTGTCGTCAGATTATTTAACATATTCTTTCATCAAAGCATTTGTGTTCGAACCGGTCTACAAAACAGCAAATATTGTGGCGGTGGTATGACGTAAAACTACACGGAAGTCCTTACGAAGGAAATTATACATTCAACTTCATTTAAGGCTGTACGCTCCACAGAGAGTCATAGGTAAATAATCATGTCACTTCTACAGATCAGCTTTTAAAAGGCCTCCTCGAAACGTTTGAAGGTCCCCACTATGCACTAGTTACCTATACTTAACAAAAACCCCTTAAAGTATTGTTTCATCTCGGCCTTTAGTAAGTGCTCTACTATTAATCTTTCTGTGCTTTTATCGAGTTACTTAACTACTATCGTTAATTTTTGTAATAAAACATATGAAAACAATGGATGAATCATTTTTGGAGCGTAAAAATTTTTTTGATGCTTTAGATATATTACGTGCTTTTGGTGGTCCTTTTGCCTCGGTTGACAGTTTTTACTTTTCGTTATTCTAATCTTCCAACAATCTACTGAGAAAAGTAAATGCTAGATATACTTATTGAAGGTGCGATGGGATGATTAAACCACCACATTTTCTCCTTGACAACATTTAACTACGTTTTGGCAGTAAAGTTTATCGACAGATATCAATATACTTAAAGGCACCAATTGTGTCCCATTAAAAGCAAATATTTTTATTTACTTTTATGAATCATAGTTTACGACCGAACTCGTTAAAAATCACGAACTCTCTAACTATACTGCTAAAATCTACCCAAACGAACACCAGGGTTTTCGATATCACAAACTAGTCAAAACATCTACTTAATTTTATCATCGGTACAAGGACATCATTCGTAAACATAAATCAACATGCAGACATGTTATACCTTCAAGTATTTCACATCCAATCTTTTATTGTAAAATTCTTTACAAAGCACAAAAATGTCGGCATTCACCTCATAAGCTAACCAAGTTTTTATTACTATAATGTTGTCAGCTCATAAAAGATGGCATATTTTGGCTTTAATATTAGTTCACTTATAGGGTCTTTGCATCGGAAATAAACACATTTATTTTGTTTTTTTGGTTTCCTGGCAGTGCTAGTTATGATGTGTAAATTATATAAATATTATTCAAGTCTTTCGTTTTACGTTTTATAAAGGTTCTTAATTTTCTTTTCACGGCGTCACGGCGAAATAAAGTTAATTAGATCCCGTGCACATGCAGGGGTGGATCCAACCATTTTTAAAAGGGAGGTCTAACCCAGGATAAAAGGGATATTGAAAACCGTGCTTTTGTTCACATCTGGTTTTTTTTTAATGTCTATGGGTTGTTTTCTCATTGACACAATCATAAACATTCCAAATTCCACGAGTAGGGGTAGGGGGAGGAGGATGAAGGACATGGAAAATGAATAATATGTCCAAGTTAAGAATTCAATAAAATACACAATATTGCCGAAGATAAGACTTGGTGGTTATAGTAATATTAGCTCAACAAACTGTACGACAAGGGTTTTGCTAATTGTTAAAGAAATATGTGACATGGATTTGTCACATATTTGTTTTTATCATATGGATATATGGCACATTTACAATCATACTACCTCTCCTTATTTGTATGTTACGGGACGACCATTTGAAATTCAAAAAGGGGCATTATAAACGATTTTGTTTTGCCTGGTAAGAACTGAAGAAAAAAAAACTTTAAAACCAAGATAGGATGAAAACTTATATACTGCCAAACTGACTACGATAAGGACTTTGCTAATTGTTGAAACCCGTGCGACATCTAGTTTTTTGGTCTATTGATTGTTGTCTCTAAACAATCATACAGCATCCCTTTCATCGGATGAAATGAATGGTTTACCCAAGAAACTGCAGGAAACAATTGTGTACAATAATGGAAATAATTTTCCGCTCCACAAAGGAAATGGTCGTCTTCTAACAAAGAAAACAGCCTTGAAACTTTTTAGAAAATTAAAAAAAATTTAACAATATGTAACACCAACGTCTTTATTGCTCATCATATTTCTCAAATAAAAACGAACTCCGTGACGTCAGAATTTATCTCGAAAATTTGCGTTTTCGATTATAATTAATTCAAAATTATAATTGTTTAAAGTTCAACTGATACATCTTATTTCAAGTTCTGATTATCCGTTTTAATGCATATTACAAACTATCTTATTAAAGCGCAACATAAAACAATATCGTTTTGAACTAAAAATAACTGAAGGCACAAAAAAGTTGCATTTTCGGAATTGAACTGAAGAGTATAATGAAAATTTAAAAAATCTACATCTTTCTCTTTTAAAACTAGGGACTGCGTCGGACTGCAAACAGTTATCGGCAAAGGAAACCCTACTGGTAATCTTCTTTGGTTCATCATTAATGGCGATACATTAAACTGAAAAGGCATTGACATTGGTCCCATAGGATAATATCCATAAGTCGTCAAATACTGTAAGGGAGAAGCACTCGCGGAAGTTACTGTAGAGCTAGTTGTAGTAGTTGTAGTAGTTGTTGTAGTTTGAGGTGTTCTTAATTTTGGAAACTCGACGCCATAAATCTCTGGTTTGGATTTTTTGGCTGTTCCGTGGTTTTTTTGGATACTTCTCCAAAATTTGATGAAAAGACCTGGCGGCCGCGTCTAAGTCTTTAGGTATAATATCCCGGTAATGTTTTTCCATAATTGCAATGTCAGGATGAATTAAAACCATTTGAAAGTTGTCTCAAACCAAAACTTCCTACTGGATAGTACTAATCTGTGTTTGTGTTGACAAGATGTGGTAAAACTTTGCTAAAAAATGTGTCGCACGTTTTTTCATATGTTTGCTTTTTCAAATGAAGGTTTTGTTTCAGCTTCTCAAGATCCTTGGTAATATTTTTGACTGTTGAAGATGCATCGTAAAACTGCTTTTTCTCAACATCGTGCTTATCAAGATCATTACAAATCTGTGGACCTTCGCAAACGCCAAAGTTCGCAATTCCGCGTTGTATGTCCTAGTCTCATGTGACGCTGTCCATACTGAGATTTGGTTTAGTCAACCTTTAAATTCGAATTGGTGAACTTTTTCTCCATGTTCTCCAAATAAAATTGAGAATGGAAATGGGGAATGTGTCAAAGAGACAACAACCCGACCATAGAGCAGACAACAGCCGAAGGCCACCAATGGGTCTTCAATGCAGCGAGAAACTCACGCACCCGGAGGCGTCCTTCAGCTGGCCCCTAAACAAATATGTATACTAGTTCAGTGATAATGGACGTCATACTAAACTCCAAATTATACACAAGAAACTAAAATTAAAAATGATACAAGACTAACAAAGGCCAGAGGCTCATGACTTGGGACAGGCGCAAAAATGCGGCGGGGTTAAACAAGTTTTTTGAGATCTCACCCCTCCCCCTACACCTCTAGCCAATGTAGAAAAAACAAAAGTACAACAGTACGCACAGTAAAACTCAGTTTAAGAGAAGTCCGAGTCCGATGTCAGAATAGGAAACAAAAGAAAATAAACAAAATGACAATACTACATAAATAACAACAGACTACTAGCAGTTACTGTCATGCCAGCTCCAGACCTCAATTAAACTGATTGAAAGATTATGTCTTCATCATATGAATATCAGGCACAATCCCTCCTGTTAGGGGTTTAGTATTATACCATCATAAAATATATGAGAATAACATAACCCGTGTCATGCCAACAACTGGTTTTAGAATAAATATGTTAAATTCCGATGCAAAGACCCTATAAGTGAATCAATATTAAAGCCAAACTATGCAATCTTTAATGACCTGACAACAGTATCGTAACTATATCCCTTCTTAATAAGTCTGTTTAAAGGTTTTGTTAGCCTTTGAGGTGAATACTGACATTTTTGTGCTTTGTAAAGAATATTACCATAAAAGATTGGATGTGAAATACCCGAACGTATAAGATGTCTGCATGTTGAGTTATATTTACGAATTGAAGTGTTCTTTAGCACTTTCAAACTCCACACTTTTAATGTTGACTTTATCTTCCAGCTCATCAATTAACAACTGTAATGGAGATCTGTACATATTTTTCCGTAACTGACGCTTACAGTTGGACTCGAGTGCTTCAACGGGATCTCTGCTTGATTTGAAGTAGCATTTCGGTTCCATAACATTTCTTTGTTAAAAACCCACTAACCTAGGGAGAGCATCCATAAAAAATTCTCAATTTCATCCATATCATGTAGGTTCCCTCGATCTCCTTTGAGCATCTAAACGATTCCGTTATACAAGAATCACTGACGACAATTATCCAGTTTTCCTCATTATCGAGATATTGGTTTCGAAATATTTTTCCTCCTAAACTAGGAATTCGGCACTGAAGGTCACTTTTTGATTCCTCATATGTGCATGGAGTTTCTGGAATATAGAACCTTTCCCAGGCTCATACGTTACTTTAATTTGTGTTTTGTTCATGATCAAGATCTTTGTTCTGTGCATGTAGCTCGTGCATCCCAAGATACATTCGGTTTAGTCTATTTTCATACATGTTAAATGTACTGTTATAGATATAAATCATCGTTGTACTAGTAGCCCTCTTTTGGACGATACCACTGGGCTTTTGTTTGTTTTTTGAAAGGTTAGACACACACGTTCCGTATACTAAAGTCATATGAGGGTGTTGATGGGGTTTACAGAATAGAAAATTATGATATTTAAAAGTGCAGAAAAAGAGTTAAAAAAAAAAAGAATACAGAAAATTACCTCAAACGTGAATTATGGAATACAGAAATGAAGGACTCCACATCCAGACCCTTTTATATTGTTTTAGTAAAAAAAAGTGAGGTACATGTACAGAATTACAAAAAAAGAATTTCATGAAGTATAAAACAAACACCAAAAAAAAACAAAAATTTGAGCATAATTAAAAGGGGCAGTCGAAACCAAGGGACCAAGTCGAATAAAAAGACACAAAATCATTGGCCAGATATAAAAACTATAATGATACAAACAATTTTCAACCCCCTCCCCAAGAAAATTACAGATTACAAATGCATCATTTCATTTAAATAAACAATGCTTAAAATTCGAATAAGGTTAATGTTTTTAAGCTTTAAAGCAGAAAACTGCAACCCAATATTAACCCGGCCAAATTATTAACTTAGCAAATCGCATAAATCTATAAATAAGCGATTTCCCGCTCACTTAAAAAGTTGGCGCATTTCTAAAGCGAATCTAATAATGGCAACAAAGAAAAATAGTTACGGCCGAGAATACTTAGCAGGAATGGCTACGGGGCGAAATATGAGAAGTTTAATAATACAGGAAATGATAAAAGATGGTGCAAATTTGAAAACTGGTGATGTACCAAGAGGAGTGTACACAAAAATTGCCGGCAAATTTAAGATCAACAGACAATCTGTAACAAATTTCTGGAAGAGATATGTCTCAGAAAGCTCAATCTCACAGAAAAAGAAAGAAAAAACAATGATAAGAAGAAGAAAATTTAAATGAACCAGACGTTAGATAAATTGAATTTATTAAGAAAGAAAATCTCTCAATTACAGCCAGGGAATTGAAGGATAAGTTACTTCGCTATTCGCCTGCGAATGCTAATGTAGATGTGTCCACTATTAATCGCACAATGTCCAGAGATCTTGATTTTACATTTAGACGATTACATCGTCCGTTCGGGGATAGATTTACACCGGGAAATATAAGATATACCCAAGCGTATTTAGAACTTATCCAAATTAAAACACCACATCAAATCAAGTTCTTGGACGAGAGTGGTTTCAAGTTGGTCACTGCAAGCAGAAACTATGTTCACTCACAAAAAGGGGAACAGTGTATCGAAATTGGGAGATTTATTCCAGGTGCAAATTTAACTTTAAACTTTTTGATAGGTCTTGACTGCGTTTTATATTATAATTTTGTCGACGGTCCATCAAATTCAGAGCGTTATCTTAATTTTTGGCACGAGGCAAGTCTAATACGGGACTGTTATGGCCGACCGACCTTTTTCCGGGAGATTTGATATTTGTTGATAATTGCGCTATCCACCACCATCGAGCTGAGGGAATCCTTAATAATTTCTTTAATATGCAAGGTATTGATTATGGGTTTCTTTCGGTATACTCACCGGATCTGAATCCCGTTGAAATGTGTTTTTCAAAACTTGAAACTGTCATAAAGCAAGAAAGGTTTAAGGAACGTTTTAGCCAAAACCTTAAATAAGCCGTGATTAAAGCAATTCAGGAAATAAACAAGTCTGATATTAATGGATGTCATAGACATACCGGATATTTCAATGTTTAGATGTTGTTCTTGTTTTTTGTTTTGTTTCATTGTAACAGTGAGTAGTTGTAGTAGATTCTTTTGTAGTCACGTGAGTTCATTGATAAAATTAAATCAATACCAAGATTGTTGTTTTTATGTTATAGGCCAATGAAATCGATCGATACATTCCCTTTTGCTAAATACAAACAACATTGTTACGATTGATTGGGCAAACGCTAAACTTGACTGCAGTTGAGTGTATACAGCATGAAGTTCACCAAAACCTGTAGCGTTATTTATTTTCATATTGAATAAAGCATCTGTAGATGCCTTCATCTTGATTTTCCTAGACATACACTTTTAACTTTTCCTTAATTTTTGGCATTTTTGATGTTGTTTAACGTTCTTTGTAGTAATTTCAATATCAGGATAGAATAGGAATATTGATTTTCAAAACAGTAAACCTCAACATTAAGTATTTTTGTTGGTCAGCTGCTATATATTTCTTTTATCATACCATCCAGATATATATTTTTGTATTGCCTAGTTTTTCAAAATTTATGAAACAAGATTTTTGTCAATTGCTTTCACACAATTTTAATTTTGTTTTCGATCAGCTTACCAACTCTTTTATTACACTCATTTGTATACATTTCATTATTCAATTGATTTAAAATGTTTTAATTCACAAATAACTGAACTATGTGAACCCAAACCTCTTTATTTGGACTGTACCAAAAGATATCAAGATTGTCTGAATCGTTTGCATAATTTCATAATTAAAAATGAAATTTGATATTTTTACAGGTAGTTTTCATTATCTAAAAAACTACTGTTTTATGCCAATATCCCTGCATGTGTATATTTAAGGACACTTGTAGATTTTAGGGTGCACTATGATGATCAGAACATTGAAAAACAAATGTTTGATAATACAAGGAAAGCAATTGTTTCGTAAAAATTAAGTTCCAACAACGAGGAAGTCAAATATTGTGCTTTTTTCACCAAATGAATTAAGATGGGTGTAGTCCTAACCTGTACAAATATTTAACTTTAAGCAGACTTTATGACTGCTTTCCAAGTTAAATGAAGACATTGTAAGCAGGCTAGCAAGTTAACTTTATCGGTGGTAGACCAGACCTATGTCTGCTATTATAGGACTGCTGCAGATTGTTCCAGACCAGACCTGTGGACAAATCTACTATTGACAGGTCCTGGGAACAAGTTTGCCCGGACAAGAACTGGAGATAGGTCTCGTTATGTCAGATTGCCGTCTTATTAGTACTGAGCTTTTATTATGTAAACAATAATCGTATTGTTCGATTTTATTTCATTTTATTTTCTTATATACATTATATTATTGCTTTAAAATAGGGATGGCAACGAGTACAAGAGTACTCGAGTATTCGATCGGAAGGCCGAGTACTCGAGTACAATTTAGTACTCGGATGCTTGTTTTGCCTTTTATAAATATTAAGATATTTCTCCTCACATTTCCCCTTATCTTAGTTCTGTTTGAAATATTACCTTCGTAATAATTTTAATTAATATCTATTAACAACGTAAATACGTTTATCCTGAGACTACTATGTGTTATGGTAGTCTCAGGATTATCCATAATCGCAAAACGTCTTTTAGCAGTACCAGCCACGTCCGTTCCGTTGGAGAGGATTATTCATGTGTAGGACTGGTTGAAACAAAACTTAGAAACATACATTCATCTGAAGTTTTGGATCAGATCATATTTGTGAACAAGAACAAAATCAAAGTGCCCTTCGATGAACCTTACGCAACTGATTAGAGACATGTGTAACTGTGTTTGTAAATGGATTACCACTTTCATGGACTAATAACTGAAAAGCCGTAAACGTACCTTTGTTTTTTTTTATCAAGACTTCTTTAGAAACGTGATTGGTTTGAGTTGAACATTAAATGTAATAAATGTTTTGTGAACCTTAATTATTGTTTAATTTGTAATTTAATATCGTTTCATACAAGTAGCTTATGGTTCAATAT
Organism: Mytilus californianus; assembly: GCF_021869535.1. NCBI lineage: Eukaryota > Metazoa > Mollusca > Bivalvia > Mytilida > Mytilidae > Mytilus > Mytilus californianus. Next base: position 110,996,464 of record NW_026262734.1, on the reverse strand, counting down.
TTTGTTGACAAATTATGGCAGAAGTCCTAATATAAAAAGTACTAACTGCACAGGAACAGATGATACAGATTGTCAATCAAGTCGGACTTTATAATTGGCATGTTTCAAATTTGGTTAATGAACATGATGAACACACACTAATTGCTATTATGATAGGAAGTTTTAGAAACGGTCGTCAGTTATTCGTTATTCAATTGACACAAAAAAAGGACTAGCGATACACATAACCAAGGATTAAGTTAGGTTTTGAAGTTATATAGTTTGAGTACTGCAATAATATGTATGCCTTTCGTTAAGATGTTTTGAGCGATGTCATTATATTATAGTTTGGTTTATTAAAAATAATAACACAAATACCGCATTGCAACAAAAATCAAAATTTTCGCTAGACGTTTAAGATTTATCCGAGTACTCGAGTATTAAATTTTAGATCTTTTGACATCCCTACTATAAAAGTTCACACTTGTTGATCGAAATATATACATGCAACCAACATCAAAGAAAGCCATGACAGTTTCTTTTTAATTGGAAATTGATGCAGAAAAAAAAATGAAGTCATTGAGTTCCAATATTGCTGTTATTTGTATTAAGCAATCCATCCGGAGTTAAAAAAAGTTACTAATTTATTATGCGGCTATATATATTTTCATAATAAAGTGCAAATATGGTCAGTTTTAATTGATGCGGTCAAACTTGTGTTAGAAGAGTCAGCTTGAAATATGAAAGCTTCAGATTTTTGGTGACGATTCAATTATTTGAATAAAAAGATGACATGCTGGCACTCTAAATTGAAGTAGAAATTCTTTTTTAGTCATTGCGTTCCAATAATGCTCTGATTAGTACTGTAAAATCCGTCCTAATTTAAAATGTTTACTGATTTATTATGCGGCTAAATATATTTTTATAATAAAGTGCACATATGATCAGCTTTGGTTGATGCGGTCAAATAATTTTGTTATATGAGCCAGCCTGAGATATACATACTTCTGTTTATTTGTAACGATTCAATTATTTTTATAAAAAGAGGACGTGCTGGCACTCTTAAATGATACAGAAAAAGAAACAGTAGAAGTGTGGGCACTCTGAATTGTAGCCGACAATAAGTATAGGTAACTGTATACCAATATTGCTTTCATTTATCATGATTATTGTATATAATGTAGGATCTATGCGATTTTGTCGTTTTTTATGTTTTTACGACTTAAAAAAGGGACTTTTAAGAATTTGATATTTATTGAGATATATATTCAATGCACGTTAGCAGTGTTACCATTATCGTTATCGATTATTCAAAAAAGGTCACGGAGAAATTTGTACGACAAGCAAAGTTTTAAGTATACTTTATTTACAAATACAAATGTACTTAATCATGTTAATATGTATTGTTTAAATCAAGAAACAATGACATTTCAAAATAATTTATATAAATCGATGTAGGGCGGCCCTGGTTACATGTAATCATTGTAATAAGTTGACTTAGTTTTAAGCAGACCAGCCAACAGTTTTCCTGAGATCTGGTTCCATCGGATTTGTCAAAATCAAAGATAACTTATGGCAGAACTGGTTTCGAAGTAGACTTAAAAAAGTAACAGGCCTGTATAAAGTTATTTTTTCGGCAGTCATAAAAACAGTCATAGGACCAAGTCCGTTTTTCAAGTTAACTTGATTGTGGTCCTTGGACTGATCAGAATTTCAGAATGGCAAATGGTATTGGAATAAACAATTTTGTGAAGTGTTCGGGGTTAAAAGTTAATTTTTCTTTAACCGAACCAACATGGTTTGGAAGAAATACATGTAACAAAGAAGGTTCCCTTCCCATTCAATGGACAGATGGTTTTAAAACATTAGGTTTAAAATTTAATGCTTTTGAAGAAATTGTAAATACTAATGTAGATACATGGATAGACAAACTGGAATCAATAATTTAAATGTGGAAGATCAGAAACCTTAACTTGATCGGCACAATTATAATTCTTAAATCACTTTCAATATCAAAGCTTATTTATGTCATTTCATCTACTCATGTACCAAAATCTTATGGAATCAAAATTCAACGTGATATTAACATTTTTTATGGAATGGTTGTACTCCGAAAATTAAATGCGATGTTATTCAAAAGTCTGCTTGCGAGAGGGAACAGAAAACCCCAAATTTGGAATTACTGCTGTTATCCTTTATATTTATTTGTTTTTATAGTGATTAAGATCATAACACAATGTTGACTGCTGTATCCCAATTTTTTGACATTTATGTCTGTTTGTTTTGTTCACACATCGTTGTCAATATAATGAAATTTTATGCGACTGTCGTACAAGTGAGCGGTTAAGTAAGCTATAAAACCAGGTTTTATCCACAAATTTCTACGTAAGAAAATGCCTTTCCCAAGTCAGGAATATGACAATTGTTATCCATTCGTTTGATGTGTTTAAGCTTTTGATTTTGACATTTGATTAGGGACTTTCCGTTTTGAATAGTCCTCGGTGTTCGGTATTTTTGTGTTTTTTTTTGCTGCTTTTTCGTATTATGTGAGTAAAAGATGTCTGTTAGAACATGACTCCAAATGGAAACATGTTTCCAAAGCATTCTTCTCTCTTTTTGATTTACAGGATTTATTTATGAGCAGATGTGCATTTGAGTTTCTAAATTAAAAGGCACCTCTTTATTATGAAGAAGTGTTATCTGCTTGGAAACGTTTCAAGGGGATTTTCAATCCGTTACATGCATTTCATGTGAGAAAAGAATTTATTTGGTTCCATATTTTTTCAAAGTTGACAGAACGAGTATTTGTTACCGATCTTGGTACATACGAGGAATTGTGGAAATTTTTGATTCACTGCCTTTTAAATGTACTATAGAAAGCAAACTTCAAGCTTTTCAATATGAAATGATACACAGAATAGTCTCTCATAATTATGCTCTTGAAAAATATAAACCTTTTGTAGAGAGATAGAAACTATTAAGCATATTTTTTTGAATGTACAGAAATACAACAATTTGGCAAAGAATTCTCTTAATTTGTGGTATTATTTTTTTGGAGTAAGAATATTTTGAATAAACACAGTGTCAAGTTTAGTGTTTTAAATTCTGATAACTTTGTTTTAAATTATTTTATTCCACAGGCAAAGCATTTTGAATACGAATGTATCATGTGTGTATGTAATGAACTCAAGAGTAGTTTAAAGATGTATCATGTACTTTGTATTCACAAAGTATGTTGTAAATGTTTACTATTATTTAGTCGCATAATAACAATTATAACAATGCCATTAATTGTATTCACTTATGTCTTGAAACAATCAATGTATGCACTGTAGTTTGAACACCAAAAAGATCAATAAAAATAGAAATTGAACAATATCGTTGAAAGTATACTGACGTCAACATCAAACACTAGTGACCCACAATAAATACTACTGACATCACAAAAAATAAGGTTCCCTGTCCCTTTTTTTATTGAACAATCTTTTATGTTGACAAGGCCCGGTATCACAAGCTTTTGCACGATTTATAAGTCAAAAGTTTGTTTTAAATAACACAGAAGAACGCTAGAACGTCAGGTATGGAAACTGTAACATATGGTATCCTGGATCACTGTTTAAATCTCGACCATTTGTTAGTCAAGACGCATATGAAATGAACAAAACAAGTCCATTCAAAGGATTTAAATCTAAGCATATCGGTATTAAATATACAACATAACGCAGCTATATATATCTCTGGTTAATGCACATTTTTTAATCCTTGTTTTGTTTGCCTCTTTTCTAGCTTCTTCTTGTACTTCTGATACATGATATACATTTATGGAGCAAATAACCATAATATAAAAATAAATTCTCTATCTTTTCAGACAGATTTACACCATAAGTTTGTTTTATAAAGTACGTTTAATAGCGAATTTGATACAAACCTGAACGACTAAGGCGAAGTAAAGGCTACTGAAACACAATAATAAAATATGGTATGCTCGCTTTTACATAATGAAGAACAAACAATTATATTCAATATTCTTGGACATCCCCTACACAGTCTCAACGTTTAATCAACCTTTTATGTGTTTTCAAGGTAGCATGCTCGACTTGAGTGTGGAAGACTCAAACTCCGACCTGGTCAAATTATTGGTATTTGCTGCTTCCACGTTAAGCACGCGGCATTTAGCCGTAAGAACAACACATTTTCATGTGTGTGTAGATTAAAAATTATATTTCAATTATCTCCGAATCGTGCCTTTCTCAAATTTTTTGTTATATCTTTTTCTCTTTTTTGGGGAGAGGGTCACTTTTTTATATAAAAAATAAGAAGATCTGGTATGATTGCCAATGTGACAGCTATCCACCAAAAATCAAATGAATTGTTGATTCTAAGCAATTATAAGCAGTCATAAGATCTTAAACTATGAAAAAAACATTACCGTATAGTCGGTTTAAACTACACCGACATGAAAAAATTGACAAAATTCAATAGGAAAAAAATATCAGCCTTTAACAAAACAATTTACTGAAACAAAAATTAATGACATGAACCTAGGACAATCACTCAACTACAGTCTCCTGACTTGGGAAAAGCACATATATAATGTGGAGGGGTTAATATGAATAAGAAGGGGTGGTATGAGTGTCAATGAGACAACTTTCCATCAAAGTCCAAATGTATCAAAAGTTTACAGTCATAGGTCAAAGTACGGACTTCAACACGGAGTTATAGCTCACAACGAAATGCAAGTTTTAAAGGGGCCAAAAAAGACAAGTGTAAAACAATTCAAATAAAACGGTCTAATCTACATAAAAAAAAGAAACGAGAAACACCTATGAACCACAACATGAACCATCAAAAAACGACATCTACTAAACATCAGGTTCCTGACAAGTCATTAAAATGCAGCGGGTTTAAACGTTTTAAACGGCGCCAACCTTCACCCTAATCAGAGACAGTAGTGTAACATTAAAACATAAAACGACACACTATGAAATATCAATTTAAATGGCTTAACTCTAAGTACACTGAACGAATAAGTTTGATATATGACACAAGATAAATACAATATTAAAACGTATTTTCTCGCTGCATTGAAGACCCATTGGTGGCCTTCGGCTGTTGTCTGCTCTTTGGTCGGGTTGTTGTCTCTTTGACATATTCCCAATTTCCATTCTCAATTCTATAGCCTATATAACATAGATTTTCAGGCAGTAATACAAAAAATATGTACAAAAATGTCAATAAGACAACTCTTACCTGAGGCAAACTGGCGTTAAATAAAAAGAAACGTACACAGGTAAATTAAAACATCATTATTTTGTCGTAAGAAGAATGGAATTAAACCTGTTGGACAAAATTAATAAATTTGTTGTGCATAGTATGAGTACAGAAGCAAAAAAGCATCGTCATAGTTGGTAAATATTAAAAAAAGCGAGACAAAATATATCGCAATATAACTAAACATTAAATTACAGAATTGCATTACCAATTGCGTCAACAGGTCAAATTAACACGAACGTACAATATGAGAGTCCTCGCAGTTACTGAAAGCTAGTTAAAAGCAATTAAGGTATTTTTTGTATATTTAATTGTAATATATTTTTTTTAAAAGCACACAATTCACGAATGAGTCAATACCTAGTTTTGTTTTGAAATCGAAGAAGTGGTTTTTTTCAGTGTTTCAAGAATTGGATCCAATGGAATTAAGGTGAACAGACTGCTCCTACTCGCTAGGCACGAGAAAAGAATAACAACGGTACCTCCAAAGCCATGCATGTTACTTGATGTAGGGGTTAGTTTAGTATAGAATATTGAAGAGAAAGGCTGTCAGGTAACAAACGTAATCATGGATGATGATACGACAACCATGCATAGCAAGAATACGCAGCAAAATAGACCATGAAGTAAAAAAAATGAAGTGATATGGGTCATATTAGAGTACAACTTGGAAGTTTATTATAAAAAAATGAAGAAAAAAGATAAATACTTATTTGCTGATATTATTCATGATATTGCTCCCCTACACAATTTTTACATGTTTGCTGTCCTGTGTCAAATAAAATGACCGGAAATCAATAGCCGAAAACATTTCCACAATCGTTCCCCATATTCTTAACTGTCATTATTATTGTAAAGAACTCTGGTGCAACTGAATTTAAAAGAAAAAAATTCATCCAACCACAGCTACAGATAAAAACGCATCAAAAGTCACCGGCTTAACCATTGCTCACAACTTTCTATTTTACAGCGGTCACACAGTAGATTCATGTCTACAGCAAATAGCTCTACAAAAATTCATATGCTGGTTAAACGGTATCCCTTCTAGGATATTAATTTTGTTAGGACATGCGTTACCTCAAGATTTTATTATATATTCCGTTTACACTAAGTCTTGCATGAAACTTTGAAAAAACTCCAAGCTGTCAGTTTGATACAACTCTTGAAACTACTTCAAGACCAAATTGTCTCGTCTGTAGAATTGAAAAAAAAAATGCGTACCGTGGTTTAGATCTTGACCAAACATTGCTAGCATACAATCGAGAACACGAAAACGGTATACAAAGTATACTGTCTAAGAAAAGAGATGACGGACAAGTCAAAGTTACTAAATACAAGTCTACAGCGAAGAAAATTAGAGAATTCTTTGCAAATAAAATCGACAAAAACTAGACCTTTTTGAAGACCTGCTTGAGCATTATTTCTTGTGTAAATTAAGAAATCATTATGCATGCACTTTGCAGCAACAAAAAAACTATCACAACGAATGAATTACGCATACATATAACACTTTGTATAACTCTACATGTACATGAACAGTGATGTACTCTAGGTGAGCTATCACCTTGTCATTATGATCCACTTTTTATAAAACACAATCTCGCTGAAACATCCGGCTCATTTGTTATTCGCATCCTTTATATTACAAAAACAGCAAACACAACTTAACGTTTTTTGTATAAAAATATGAAGGATTCAGGATAATGTGTTCTTCCTTTTGTAATTAAATGTTAAAAGGGTATCGACACTTTATTATTTGTTTTAAAACGAAAAACTAATGTATTAACAAGCACATTCTATCGTATTTATTAAATATACAATAAAATATTCTACAAAAATTGTACGGTGATGTGTAAGTAAAATCTCAGTTTTAACAAATAATAATCTCTTGTTTATTATTGTTTGATATAAGTCAGTCTATCAATACTATTACTGTCTATGTAATAAATTTATTCTACTCCTAAATTTATTAATGTTACTTTGCAAACGGTATTGATGGAGCATTGACAAATTATTTTAGAAGATTTTTTTATATGAATTTGGTTTTGATTTAGAAAGAATGTTTTACGGAAAACCAGATAATGTTTTCGGTGGGATATCGGATTATCGATGAAAGTTCATTAGTTAAGGTAGTATTATAAAAATATTATACACCAGACCAACTGACGAGGATGTTAGCAACTATGAGTAATCGGACTGTCTTCAACAATGAGAAAAAAAAAACACAACTCATTGCAAGCTATAAAAAACCCCGAAATGACTAATGTAAAACAAATTAACGTTACGAGGAAACCTTTTATTCACAGAAATCACTGGTAGATATGTTTTAACAATGACAAAAATATATTTCACCTTGGCATATATTTCGGCGGGAATGAAATAAACCCTTATTCAAGAAATTAATACAAATAAGATCATAGTGATATGATTGAGAATGGAAACGGGGAATGTGTCAAAATTACAACAATCTATCCAAAGTATAGAAAACAGCCCGAGGCCACCAATGGGTTTACAACACAGCGGGAAAATCCCGCACCGGAGGTGGACTTCAGCTTGCTCCTTAAAAAAACGTGTACTAGTTCAGCAAATATGGACATGATACTAAATTCCGAAACATATGAATCAAAAATAAAGTATTATACAAGACTAACAATGGCCAGAGGCTCCTGACGTAGGACAGGCGCATGAATCCGGTGGGGTTAAACATGTTTTGTGAGATCTCAACCCTCCCCTTTACCTCTAGCCAATGTAAAATACACAAAACACACATCAATATGCACAGTTAAACTCAGTAAAAAAGAAGTCCGATGTTAGAGCAGGTAACAGAAAAAACTAAGCAGAATGACAATGATGCATACATTAACAGTGGACTCAATTTAACTGATTGAAAGATTATGTCTCCATCATATCTAAAATCAATCACAAATCCTTCCGTTAGGGGTCTTGTATCATACCATTATAAACGAACATAACCCACATCATACTAACAACTATTATTTTAGAGTAAATGGGTTTATTTCCAATGCAAAGACTCTATAGGTCAATCAGTATTAATTTTTAAAAAATGCCATTTTTAATGACTGATAACAGTATCGTAACTATATTCCTTCTCAATAAGTCTATTTTAAAGTTTGGTTAGCTTTTGAGGTGAATGACGATATGTTCTTACTTTGTATGGAATATTACCATAAAAGATTGAACGTCAAATACCTTTACGTATACGATGTCTGCATGTTGATTCATATTTACGAGTTATGTCCTTGTACTGATGATAAAATTTAGTAAATATATTGACAAGTTTGTAAAATCACAAAAATACCGAACTCCGATGAAATTTGTGATATCGAAAACCCTGGTGTAATAATTTGTCAGTAATACAGAGATTCGTTCGTTTAAATCAAAGACTTTGATACATAAACGAGCGAATCGAACCAGTTGAGATATATCAATACCATAAGATGGTGACAAGGGAACGTTACCTTCTAAAAATGAATGATTTACAATAGGAAATGAAAAAGCATCTCTTTTATCGTAAATTTTGGTAGTAAATAAACTCATCATAGATACCAGTAAGCTTCCCGTTAAAGAAATAGATATCAAAATCCAGGAAATGACAGTGTTCATTGTTGGTATTAGCTTTATTGAAAGTCAGTCTCTTTAGTGTACATATTGAAGTCATCATTATTGAGAGTCAATACATCAGACTTAGGGTCATTTACATTGGAATGTAATGAATTGAATTACGCATTACATTACAAAAATTATCAATGACACTAATTACCATTACACAGTTTTGACAATGTAATTAATTAAATTACAATCACTTTACCAAAGTAATTAATCAAATTACACATTACATTTTATCCTAATTGTTATAACCAATATGTAATGTACAGTATATATAGAATAATACATGGTAAAATCTTTATCGCATGCTGTATCACCACGAGAAACCAATATCAGTACCGAGGGCTGATATTGGTCGAGTGGTGATACAGCATGCGATACGAATTTTTCCATGTATTGATCTGTTTATCATATATTTTAACAAAATCAGATTCAGGATATGTAAGGGAACAATGTAGGGGCCTGGCAAATTTTAGAAATAAATATTCTGGAACTCATCAAGTTTAGATGAAAAAAGATAATCTTGTCTTATACATGTACATGAAAAATAAATATTCTGATCCCAAACACATTTTTTATCATTTACAAATCCGGAAAGAAGTATTATCAGTTGTTGTTTTGAGGGATATGCAGTGAACGTCACCCCCTCCTTATCGCCTAAATAAATATAATTTCGTATATGAAATCTCAAAAAAAAAAAAAGAAATTGCTGAGGGTTGGCGAAGAGGGGCAGATTTGGGGATGATGAGAAAATAAATATTCTGGCCCAGGCGGAGTGAACATAAATAATCTGGCCACCTGTATCATGTGTATGTTTGAAATAAATATTCTGACCTCATCAAATTTGCTAGCTCCCCCTCCTCCTAGCCCCCAAACAAATCTAGATGGCCATCCACTAGCAGACTGCTGCTAAGCACTCTTGCTGGTGCCTATTTATTGTGGTTACATTTCGTATCATGCCAGGAAATTCGACAACTTGACGTCATATGTCCAAATTTGACGTCATTCGATATATGACGTCACGCTTTGATGAAGTAACACTGTAGACCTAGCGAAGCCTCAGAAAAAGATTAATTTATATGATTTGTGGTCTTTAATTTGAAAGAGATGCGGTAATGAATAAGTAATTGCATAAATTTCAAGCGGATAACAACTGAGTAGTTCCGGAAACAATCTCGAGATGTTCCAAAAAAGGTGCGATACGCGGTATGCGATACGGGTTTAGCTATGCGATACGGGGTATGCGATACATGATAGATGATAAAGACTGGAGTTCAGAACCTTTATTAGATATACAAAATTTCTGTATTTAGTACTACATATATGATAGATATATATATAACTCGTCTCAAATTAAGCATGTGTAAAATATTCATGTAAGCTTATGTAACAATTTGGATGTAAAGTGTTTTCATGTACTTGATATCTGGTATTTTTTGTCATCTATTGTCATTAAATTTCTTAACTTTTCAATATTAACTATTGCCAAACTATATGTCAATGGCAACAAACATCACTATAGCATTCCTTTATTATTATTTTTTTTTTTTGGCATTTGGTCAAATACTATTGAATTTCCTTTAATTAAGGTAGCCAACTTAGGTTGTCAACTTATTTTCTTTTCATTTTTAAGAAGAAGGATTTCTTTGAAATTTAATTAAAAAGTTTCATATAAATTTCAAATTTATTTTTTTCTTTAAAAATTTAAGAAGAAATATGCTTGTCATTATATTGAAAATAATTGAAGTATAATGGCATGGCTTGATAAATTTGTATTAATCTGCTAATTGGATAAAATGCATGAAATAGCATGGTCCCTAGGCTGTTTTACACACATATTAATCAGACTAATTGCCATTTGTTTTTACAGCTGATAATTTTATTTCTATAAACTTATTGTGTATACTAATTTTACAAAATTAGAGTGTGCAAGGATTTAAAACATTTATACCGTCATGTGAGTCAAATATTTTAGAAGTACATTGATGGCAATTTGCTCTAAAATTTTCATGATGATCTGTTGGTTTCTCATTAATATATGTGAATTAGATATTGTCCTACAATTACAGTCGAACCTCGTTGTGTCGAAAACTCGGATGAGTTGAAGTAATTTCTCGGTCCCTGTAAAATTCCCGTTTGATCAATGCATAATTACCTCTGATGAGTCGAACTCAGTTAATTCGAATACTCGGTTAAGTGGAGTATACTTTATAGTCCCGTCGATATAAAATCAATGTAAATTGATCCCGATTTCTCGAAGTTCGAAAGTAAGAATTTTCGAAAGATGCACCCCTAACGATAAAAATTCAAATCGGATGTTTTTTTAATGTAACCTTATTGATTCAAAAGTAGAGTAAACATACTTGTTTGTATAACAGTTAAAATGACCTGTTTATGGGGGCCGGTAATTAACACCTTTGTTGATAATTCAAGCGGGGCGTTAGTGTGTTGAACATATTTCACAAGAGATTAAAACGAAACGAATTTAATTGACACAAGCCGAGATTAAATGAATCGAGAGAATTAAAACTCATTAATTACTATAAATAAAAGGATTAAGACAATTATGATAAATTCAAGATAATTTAATGTAAAGTAGACGACCTCATCAGAGACCGTTCAGAAATTATTTCGTTCCGCGAGGGATTTCATAATTTATAGTGTTTACCTTTGTAAATATTTGTGTATACTATTGATTTTATTTCTGCAGTCGAACCTTGTTGTGTCGAAGTCGAAGGGACCGGACAAACTTATTTGACTCATCCGAGGATCGACTCATCCTGGGTCGCGTGTGTCGTCATAATTTGTAAATAACTGAACGTGCTATTGAATTTTAATATCAGATATTGTTTCGATGGGTCTTTTCAGATTTAGGTCATAAATTTTAACTCATATCAACACACTTATCTGCAATAAGTGGTGCACAGTAAGTCCCCATTGGAATTCAGATAACTTGACAATATTCGGAATCTTCATAGCGAACAATAATGTCATCTAGTAAAAATTCAAGTTATCGTTTCAAAGCAGACCCAATTGACATAGTTCATTTGTTTTTGTTGCTTACAATTTACCAAAAAGAGTATAAATATATATATATTCACATTCCGACTTTTTATTTTTTTTTTGCTATGGCCGTGCCAGTATTTCTCTTTCAGCTTTTCTATAAAAAGTTCGAAGCCCAAAATAAAGATATGTAGGACAAAAACCAAAATAGTTTTTAGAACATATATAGAGAATATCATATGGCTTTTTCAATATCACATCCGTATCAACCCGAGACACCAATATAATCCCAAGAGCTCTGCTCGAGGGATTATATTGGTTGAGGGTTGATACGGTGTGTGATATTGAAAAAGCCATATTATATACACTTTATTATATACATATACCTCACGTAGATGTTTTTTTATGTGACATGACGTCATACAGGTAAGGAGGTTTGAAATGACGTCATACAGATTAAAGGTTTGACATGACGTCATACAGATTATGGGTTTGATAAATAAAGGCAACAGTAGTATACCGCTGTTCGAAACTCATAAATCGATAAAAACAAATCCGGGTTACAAACTAAAACTGAGGGAAACGCATCAAATATAAGAGGAGAGCAACGACACAACAAAAACACAACATTAAAATGGAACACACACAGCCTTTGCAACAGTGACTGTAATGGATGACGTGACGTCATACAGATTAAAGGTGTGATAAAGCCTTTGCAACCGTGCTGATATCGATATCATCACGGGTGGCTGATACAGCACGCTTGCCAATGATTGTATTACACATACAATTTCTCTGTGTTTACTACTAAATATATAATAAAACAGTCTATCCTATCCTGCACATCGAACGAATGTTGTAAACAGCCAAAGAATGTTGTGAGGCAAATATAAAATTGGACAAATGACTAATGATTATTTTTCTTTTGATAAAAGACTCAAACGAATTTCGGACACATATTTTTGGTAAAGGTTTATAAATAGTATGTCGAAGAAATATTACAAAATATATTATCATATAACTCTTACTTACATTTGAATCTCAGAGAATCTACTGTTACCAGTTGGTTTGGTATCACTTTTGTCTGCAAATAAATAAATTATAATATAATGAGCTTTTCCTTTCATCAAAATAACACTAGTTAGATATATTGTTTAAGTAAATGGAAACACGCTGAGATCCCCATAGAGGTTGTACTAGGGAACGAAGGTGGAGTCGGATAATTCGAACACACAGTGGATGTACATTTCACCCAGTGATCACACTGTATTCAGTAGATATTAACTAAGTTGCATGATGGACATTTCTGCAAACGAACACAGTTACTTCGAGAAACAAGAAACATATTTGCCAGTGCGAAGAGCATCATTTTGTTCTTAGCCTAAAACACTAGATTATTAAAACAAAACCTTCCATCCAATATCAATATGTTATGTTCAGGAATGAACGTAATTGCCTGGAAACTTTATGTGTAATTGTTTATTTCAAATATACACAGAATTAAAGCAACACGAGCATTTTGATATTGAGATATACTTTTGCTGACCAATAACTGGCTTATAACCAGCTGAAATGAAACAAAAGATATGCAACAACTTTTTATAAGAGAAGGTGAGAATGGAAACTTTGGTAAATTTGGATTTTGACATGTTTAATGTAGTTCATATTTTAGGGTGTTATGAACCCTAGATTAAAACTCTTCAAATATATCAGGCTTAGGAAGTGAAACACCAGACTTGCGTTTTGTCTACATAAGACTCACCAGTGGTGCTCTATGTGAAACATTTGGAAAGCCAAATGAAATATTTTGATTTTGAACAGAATGAAATACCAAACAAATCGGTTAAGAATGTATTGAATTCAGCTAAGCCAAAGTAGTTTATACCGGAGGGTAGAAAATTTCCAGTTTTAATATTTCTTTAACATTAAATAAACTGAAAATGAAATATCAATGTGGTTGGAGGAACTTACCAAAAATAGAAGGTTTATAGTTTAAAATTATAGACACGCGTTTCGTCTACAAAATACTCATCAGTAGCATGCAAATCAAAACAATTGCAAAGGCAAGTCAAATTAAAGAGCATTAAAAACCGACATTCCGAAGAGTTGTGCCAGATAGGGCTAAGGTAATCTAAAGTAGAAAACCTTACGTTTGAATATTTAAACACTTTAGGAACAGTGAATAACCAGAAAGGAACATATTAATTATATTTCATATTAGCACAAAAGTGCACCAACTGTTAAATCCCATGTGTTATAAAAGCTCATCAAATATAACTCGCTAACAAATTAGTACATCCGAGCGTTTCGTCTACATAAGACTCATCGGTGGTTCTGAAGTCATGATAAACTTGTTAATACTGAAATCATTATATAATCCAAACGTCCTATAGAAAAAAGTTTCTACAATTCGACAGAAAGACGAAGTTGAATCTTTAAGACGCAATACTTTGCATCTCTTACCCCAGTAACAGTATATCGGAAAATATTATATAAATGGGCAAAAATCTTATCGCAAAAGATCATGCGTGCTTGAGTTGAATGTTTTGTCCAAAACAAGAAAAACTCAAAAGGAACTGATATAATATTTCGTTTCATATTTCATTATATTAAGTTATTAATGCTACAATTGAAGGTCTTTCCATGTTAATTTTCTTCATAAATGATAAGAAGCTACTTCCGGTTTACTCAAATTTACTTTTAATTAAGGATTTCTTCTTTCTGATTCAATACATATATGGTTTCTATAAACATAAATCTGAAATATTGGAGATAACTTCCGGTTTAGAAAATATCATTTCCGGTCTGATAATTTAGCTGTATTTACACTAATTTCAAAAACGTTGGTTTACATATACGTGTGCCTGTTAAAAGAGATATAATTGGCTACTTCCGGTTAAGAAAATGGCATTTTCGGTTTTACTTGATAGTTTTATATACACTGATTCCAAAAATATAAAGTTTGTATATACTTACGCCTGTAATAAGGAAATAATTTGCTACTTCTGGTATGTAGAATATCACTTCCAGTCTCAAATGATAGGTTTATGTATGACCATTTAAAAAATATATGGTTTCTAGATAATTTTCCATAAAATAAATGCAAACATGACTACTTCCGGTTCATTTATGATCTCTTACGGTTGACATTTTTCAAGGTGATATGACACTCGACAATTTTGCTTTATCATGTAACAATCTGGAGTAATCATCAATTTACCTTAAAATAAAAAAACTTTTCAGGGGCAATAACTTCAATTAGATCTCATTGGATTATTTGGAACAATATATATCATATCTTCATCACAATAAAGCAGAAATTTTCACTAGTACTTTTGTATATAACTTCAAATAAGAGTAATAGAGAGAATGCAAAAACAAGCAAAAGTCAAATTGAGAGCATGACCTTGATCTTTGACCTTGACCTCATTTTCTCAGAAAGGACCCAGGGACCTCAAATAAAAAGACTCTAGGTTTATACGGCTTGCTGTTTATGAGTTACGAAAACATAACGACTAATTTATCTGGTAAAGGGAGATAACCCTGATAAAATTTCACCAAATCAGCCAAAAATTCCTGAGAATGTAATGAACAAATATAAAAATGAATTTTGTCGTTATCGTTATTGGTTATGGAGGAGATACACTAACAAGACAAACAGTGTTTGAGGAGATAGCTCTTACAATAAAAAAAAGTCTTCGGCAAAACAAGATGAGTGTTAAAGGCGCAATAACTGTTCGGTATAATGTTCAAAATATTTAAGCGACATCATGCAAATCAACTTTATACAAGAAAACGGTTTGGCGGAAGAAAAAAAAACAATAATAAGAACATAATCAATAGTTCTTTCTAATGAACAGTGGAAAGACCTAATAATCGGAAAAAATCAATAGGTCTTCCATGAAAATATGAAAAATCTAATTAATACCACCATCAATATATTGGTCAGGTGTAATGCATTTGTAAAGACCCACTACAAAGGAGTAGCTGTTTTTAAATAACAAACAAAGAAAGAAGCTTCGAGCTATCAAAAATGTTTAATTTAAGTTTATCTGTAATTTATAAATTCTACAATTCTCGTTCTCTAATTTTTCATTTACAATTTATGTATACTAATTATGATATTCATTAAATTGTAAAACGTCGGATGCACTGTTTAATCAGTGTAAAGATGGTAAATACAACGCATAATTATGACTTTTATATCTATAGATGTGTTCAAATTTTCACCATGAGTTTAACGGTACCACATATATTAGAATGTAAAGATACACAAAAATAGAGTGTTTTGATATGTTCTTTTTTTGTAAATTCACGATTATAAAATGTTGATTTACGTAAGGCAATAAGGTTGTTCTACCACCAGGCATACATCACAGTAGCTTAGCTGGATTTTCGGTCTATTATGCTCTTCAACTTCCTATTTAAATTCACCTCCGATCTGTTTTGATTCGATTTGATGGCAATGGTAAATCTTATGTCAACGAATCGGGCGTATGATAAGCCTGGTATCTAAGATAATTTTTTCAAAAACTAGGCCGTTGTCAATATAGTGATGTTTTGACCCGACCAATCACTTTCCCAGTAGTCAGCACGTTTGTGTTGATATATAATTTCTTTGATATCTTAATGATCTTTTAGAGTTACTAATTTTACAAAGCTGAATTAATCGAAACACATTGCTAAATCTACACTTTGACATAGATAGACTGAGCCATATATTGGACAACTTTTCCGAATTTCCGTTAGCCGATGCTCTTTGTAGTTATTTAAGCCTTAAATTTACTGATTTTAGCACTACCGGTGTGTAATTTATTTTTGACAAAAAGTCTATCTGACATATTGAATAATGAACTTTGTCTTTTTCTGTGTTTTTTTTTAACTAATACTTGGTCAATGCCTCGGCTGGTGGACGGTTTTTGACCGATCATATTATCTGCATAGTGTCATCAGCATCACTTTTCTGTTCAAATGAAATATCATTAATATTGATATATTTTTGTTTTGTAAACTAACTGTCAATAAAAGTTCGATTCCTTTGAAATATTTTATTTCATGCCAAGGCATAGATTGCCTAGGCCCTCATTTAGCACAATTGTGTTAATTTCTTGTTTGATTTGGCCTTCCTTCTATTTGATTAGAGCACCGTGGATGATTAATATACAGATTAACCATGTATCTGTTAATAATGCTCGAAAACTAATATTCAACCGAGATATATAGATTCTACTACTTTATCATATACTTATAGCAAATAACATATAATTTGTACAGTATGATAATAGCATTGAATTTACGTGAATTCCATATTTTTCCGAAATGGTTTTTACCGGGCTGAAATGAAAAATTTATCACATGCTTCGATTATTATCACATGCCTTTCGTAACGTTATCGCATGGCATTCCGGCGATACTCGGCAAATTCCGGAAAATACACCTCAATGGTACGTTTTCAGTGAAAAACATTACAATTAAAGTAGGGTACAAAACAATTATTACGATACAGGATAATATATCATGTAAAATGCACACAAAAAAAATGTTCAAATAAATGCATTTTTAAAAGTTTCCAGCATAATTTAGAAAGTTACTGTACAAATGTTTTTACAAATTTTTCCAAACAGTGTTCATTATGTTTTGTTGATTTTTTTCATCGTGAATAAAAAAGTATATCAAGCTGTTGTTTTTTCACTCTGTTGAAGCATATGTTAGAAAGATTTCATATCGGATGTACTCCATTTGGCGTCCGACGTCCGTAAACTTTTCACTTTTGGAACTTCTACGTGAGAACCACTGAAAAGGATCAATATATTAAACTGTTTTTTTTCTCCATTGATGAAGCATATAAAAAAAAGATCATAACATGTCATTTTTCATATCAGATGTATTGTCAACCCTTGGTCAATATCAGCCCTCGAGCCTTTGGCTCTTGGGCTGATATTGAACCTTGGGCTGATAATACATCTGATATGAAAAATGCCATGTAATAATCTGATAGTATCAAGTGTGATACGATATTCATCTACTCGAGACAGTTAAATTTTCAAATTTAAAACGCGAGGCTAGTCGATTTTTAAACGATATGCAGACAAACTCAAACTTGTTTTTTGAGTGATCTGCAAGTAGATGTGTAATTTTTATGGGACGTCATCAGACATGATGGCCTTTTTTCATGACGTCACAATAGGAAATTCATAGGACAGCAAGAAAATTTGACGTCATAATCGAATTTTGACCAATGAAGAAATGAGATCAAACGAACCCCACGTTGATTAAATAAAAATAAACAACAGGTCAGGAAAATGGTAAATCGTGTAAGATTTAGAGAAACTTGTATCTACGTTGGCCATTCTTATTTTAGAAGCTAATCAAGACCAATTCTTTCTTTTGTCTTTCAGTTTGGAATGGGGAATACTTGAAGTTAAGGGTAGAACAGTTGAATGTTTTAAAGCTATTGCAAGAATAAAGAAGATATGTAATCTGATAGATCATTGGATTTTTTTATTATCCTCATCTTATTCACATCGACTTCCTACTTATTCAGTATTTGCACTTACCTGTGAATACTTCTTCTTCCAATAAAAATTTCTTCTGTCCTAATGTTACACCATATAAGCAGGAATACGAAACATTAAGATCTTCTTTTGTCA
The DNA here is from genome assembly GCF_021869535.1 of Mytilus californianus. Taxonomy (NCBI): domain Eukaryota; kingdom Metazoa; phylum Mollusca; class Bivalvia; order Mytilida; family Mytilidae; genus Mytilus; species Mytilus californianus. The sequence continues at coordinate 110,977,934 of NW_026262734.1, read as the reverse complement.
GATTTTGTATAACTAAGGTATATCCATCCTGAAAAACCTTTCCATCATACTTTTTATTAGGGTGTCCTGCTTTGACATCTATAAACAGTGTCTGTTGTATTGGAGTCCATCTGTCCCATCCTGCATCTTTTGGACAGCAGTTTGGAACATTGCAAAATAATGTCACGTTTTGCCCATAATCTGTTACCTTTCCAGTAACTGTCCATTCCAAAACACCTGAAACTGTTTTATTTGAGTTATTTCTAGGCAAATGTTCTATACTTTGAGAAAAATATAAATAATTCAAACAATGATAAATAGATATTAGAAGATGTGGTATGAGAGCCAATGAGACAACTCTCCATCCAGGTCACAATTTGTAAAAGTATAAACCATAATAGGTCAAAAAACGGCCTTCATCACGAAACCTTGGTTCACACTTAACAGCAAGCTATAAAAGGCCCCACAAATGACAATGTGAAACCATTCAAACAAGAAAACTAACGGTCTAATCTATATAAAAAGCGAGAAATGAGAAACACTTATGAACCACATCAACAAACGTCACTACTGAACATCAGGTTCCTGACTAAGGAAATGTGCAAACAAATGCAGCGGTTTTAAACGTTTTAATAGGCGTCAACCTTCACCCTAGCCTGAAACAATAGTGTAATATCACAACATAGAAAGACATACTATAAAATATCAATTGAAATAGCTTAACTCAATCAAAAGACATATGAACATACACTGAACGAATAAATTTGATCTATGACAGTGTTAATACAAAAATAATTTAAAAAGATGTAAAGCAATACCAGAAAGACAACCATATCATTGGACAGAATGCCGCCACATAAAATAATAAGTTCAGGATAACAAATAAGAAATTAGAACATCTATTGATTTCTTTTACAGAGTTGTCTCATCTGGTTTTTATTTACAGTATCATACCACATCTTGCTATTTTTATGTTTACATTGTTATTTGCATACACATAAAAACATACAAAATAACAATATAACAATTCCAATATGTAGCATGACACTGTAAAAAAAACACACGATGAGACAATTCTCCGCCAGGGACCACATGACGTGAAAGACTATAGGTTCTACCTTTAATAATGAAAACTTATACTAGTATTTAGTATATATTTCCATGAAAACAAAGCAGAAGAGTAACACATTTAATGGTGTATTCGCTGCAATTCTGATAATTCTAAAATTTTAATAATTTCTGAACGAAAGTCAACTCGCTAGTTTCGGTAGAGCATGATAATACACCAAAATATTTGCCTACCTATTCATAGTTATAACTTCTCAGCCAATACATGACTGGCATGTATCTCAAAATGACATTGTGTGTGTGTGTGTGTGTGATGAAAGGCAGCATAAAATAATCTATATTGAATTTCGTGTTAGCTTCAAGTTGTATTCATTTTCAGAGAATTCCTCAAACTTGCATTTATATCTATTGTTAACTTGTTAATAAAATATACACATGATGACATTTTTAGTTACCTTGTATCATATGACAATTTATTAATATCAGCAAAGGTAGTAATTGCTTCATGTCCAACATATATCTGAAAATAAAATAAAAAAAAACACAACTGTTATGTTCTTTACTTTGCACTGGCACTTTGACCAAACCTGGTTTCATAGCTAGCCAAACCCAAAATTATATGCTTCGCCATATTGAGAAAATTGAATGTGTAACCAAAACAGACATAACTGGTCAATGTGACAATAATTGTGATCCATCAGTCCCAAGTGTGTATTCATATATCACAGACATACAACACAAGACACAAAAAACTTCAAACATACACAAAAATAAAATTGATAAAGACGCAATTAAAAAAGTCTTCCTAGTCGATAGTTCATACTATATCACCACCACGTATAACCCCGATACAAATGAATCCGGACGTTGACGCGTTCGAATTGAACACATCGTGTACCACTGAGTTCAGACAGTGAATAATTTATACTTTTAAAGAAAATCCAATATTTTTTCTTCTGATATTTTGCTTCAATATATGCTTTGTCGTACTACTCATTACTTAATACAAGGATTTTCAAATATGTGATATTTTTATAGGCAAATTATAAAAAAAACGCACAACCATGCCACTGATAAAATCATGCTTGCTATTTTTAAATATTCAAAAGTTTCTCGTGCCTCTTAGTTTTTAAAACATACATTTGTGGAAGTATCATTGTTTAAAATTAATATGATATTAAAAACAAATGCCTATGTTTGGCAGTTATATATACCAGTCTGTGATACTTTTTGTAGAACGACGAAAATATAACTCATATTTTTAGTTTTCAATTGCAATTTACTTATTTACGAATAAAGTGAAAAACGAATACCTATTCATAATTTTTTAAGAAAAGGTTAAAACGAATTAAAAAAGATTCAACTAATTAATTATTCACGTTATTCAATTTTCATTATAATTGAACATTTCTTTCCAGTGACTGTTTTCCAGTGACTTTTTCCAGTGACTTTTTTTGCCACTTTTCCCCAGTGATTTACTACCGTGCTAAAAGTTATGAGGTCAGTCATTGACCTGCTACGTCACCGGAAGTTTGGAATCGTCTGCTTTATTTACATTTCGTATAATTTTATGAATGGTACCAAAACGCACGAAACTGTCATTGTCATTTTGGCGAAAAATGCCAATGCAGCATTGCATAAGGCTGGTATGAAAGGACTTGATATTGCACCGCAAACAGGACATCCACTTCTAACTACTTATGGAGTTTTAACTCGTTTTAAAGGGTGAGGAAATTCGGAAAACAAGGAGAGAACAGGTAGGTCAAATCGTCTAACACCGTGGGATACTAGCAATTTTTTAACCACTGTCAAATCAAATAGGAAACGTCTACTTCATGAACTAATTGCTGCTGATTTTAACGAATGGAGAGAAGAGCCCGTTTCTAAGCGTACAGTTCAGCGAAAATTGTACGAAGAGGGGCATACAAAGTGTGTTGTAAAATAATCCATTAGAATTCGTGCTGCAAATGTAAAAAAAAGCTGGCATGATGTACTTTGAACTGACATAAAACAGTGGGAGATTATTGGAGAAGAGTTATCTATAGTGATGAATGTCAGGTGGAAATTGCACAAAACAATCGACTTTTAGTCTTGAGACAAACCAGTGAGGAATGGAAACCTTCTCGTTTTAATTCTGACCCTGGGATACGTTTAGATTTGATGATCTGGGGCTGAATTACCTATGGAAGTGTTGGTACTATTACTATTGTAACTGGTAATATTAATGCTTTTATGTATATTGAGATTGTCAACAATTTTGTTTGGCCTGTTATTGGTCGTCATTTCCCTGGTGACAATTACATATACCAAAATAACAACGCCCCGGTTCATAGAGCTAGTTCTGTGAAAGATTTAATGGAACAAAATTAACTTCATTGTATAAAATGGCCAGAAAAATATCCAGACCTTAAAATCGTTGAGAATATGTGGCGTAAAATTCAATTTAAACTGTTAAAACAGGCATATAGTACCACCAAAAAGGTTCAGATGGAGACTGCAATTCGTAATATATTGACAAATATACTCGTAGAATTTATTAAAAAAAAACTTTATGATTCGATTGTAAGACTTCTGACGCAAATGGTAAGGGCAAAAGGAAACATCACAAAATACCGGGTGAGGTCGGATCATTTTATTAATATAATTACAAAGGATGAAAGGTGATAGGTACTTGAAAACTGTAAATGGCAGCTATCTTGGAATAGTCTTCCCTTTTGTCATAAGTCTGCTCACATATAAATTCAACACTTTTATAAAATAATAACTAAAAGAGTCAAAGGCGTTATTTCGCGAAAAGATGTAGTACAAAATACCAATTGAACAGTCAACCGAAAGGAGAAGTGAGGGATAGGTACTATTTGTAAACCATAAGTTTTTATTAAACGCATTAAGCAGAGTCGTCGTATTACCCAATTGAAAGTAAAGTTAAAAGTTATGAAGAATTATAGATTGGTCTTACTATCAAATATACAAATGTTGCGATACACAGCCTATATAGACATACGAGACATTACATTTACAATAAAACACAAACAAATCAGACAGTTATTTACCAGACACATCTGATTCATTATAATACCGCGACCTCAACCACAGGGATTATATAAGTTGAAGGTTGAAACATGCACGGAGTGTGATATTCAACATAATATATACTGTATTCAAATATATAGATGTTGTTTTTGTTTTCACTTGAACTGATATCTGATACAGAACAAAAGCCATTGATTGTGTTACACATAACATCTACAAGTATATATATTTACTACAGTGTATAAAAGTATACATTATAGAAATTATTAACACACACACATCTTTAATAACGGCTATAAATATCCGATATCAGACAAAATTCAAATTACGATTTCAAAATGTCCATATTGTAATTGATACAGTAAATATAAAAGTGATTGTAACGGTTTCCCCCGAGTCAGTTTTCTTTTGCAAAACCTTATGCAAACAATTTTATTACCCGCCACATTCAATTTTAATTCGACAACTTATTTTCCTGTTTGCAAACAAACCGAATTTCCGTTCGCACTGTCATCGTCACATGTACACTTTGGGTCTAATATAAAGTGTACACAGTGTCAGTCTGAGTCCTAGTGTATATTAATCCAGCATCTCTAACTTATCATTTACTTTGTAATAAATGTACACTAATTAAAACAATAATTAACGTTTGTGGATACTATGAAATGACATTAAAAAGACTATCAAACTTTCGTACTGCCACTAATTGCGATTTTCGGAATGCCAATTAGAATATTTCTATCCACAACATTGTAGGATAGAATTTCCTTTCAATCAGTAAGATACTTTCCGTCCTGTTAAAGGTCTCTCAATATAAACACAAAATTCTCTCGAGATTGCTCCTTTCCATCCCATCGTTATACGATTTTAAAATTAAACATATGTTTAAAACCCTGAACGCTACAACGATTGTCAAATGTTTACTTCAGAACAATTTATTAAAATTGTAAAAACAACTAATTAATGTAGCATGATGTCATTCGCCCAATCTTTTCTTTAACTTTTACACATTATTCTCCTTGCTTTTCTACATTTATCATGTTGAAGTGATGTGCGTACCTACTGTCAGGAACATTGAGGTATTGTATCGTTGTATATGATTATGTGATTTTTTCCACTTTTCTTTATCTAAATAATCATGTGGGATAGTATATTCTCAGAAGGGAATGTATTTAATATTGTCTTGGAATGAAAATATCTTTTATTGCACCTTTTCAAGTTTCATTTATAAATTTATAAAATGAATGAAACTTGTTTATAAAAAGTGATAATGAGACTATTCTTGTAAAAAAATGAGTAACACGCAACCAATTTCAGGTACTCCGGAATGGTAAGAAAATCATGCACAACATAAATCACCTGACGTGTTGTTCGAAATTTGATTCTATATTTAATAGTTTTACTTTTAAAATTCTACCAGTGGTGTTAACCAGATGTGGATTCTCAAAAATTCTATAGATCTACTGCTAAATCTTAGATCACAGTCTCTGCAATTTAGCAGCAACATTTAGACTTTTGATTTTTCTACGCTTTACACTACAATTCCCCATGCTCAATTGAAAGATCGATTTCATCATCTCATTTAACAGAGCTTTTTCTATAAATTGAAATAGTAGATACAAATTTCTTGTTTTTGTGTTATAATAATTCTTATTTTGCGAAGAACCACACTGATTCTATTAGAAAATATACTGAAGATGATATTATCAAAATGCTGGACTTTTTGATCGATAATTTATCTGTTAAGTTTGAAGGATTGATATTACAACAGACAGTCGGTATTCCAATGGGTACTAATTGTGCACCCCTGCTGGCTGATTTGTTTTTGTACTCGTATGAAGCAGAATTTATTCAGAACCTTCTAAAAGACAAAAAGAAATAGCACCTTTCGAAATTCTTTAATTTTACTTTCAGATATATTGATGATGTCCTATCACTGAATAACCCATATTTCAGCCAGTTCTTACATATCATATATCCCAGTGAACTTGAAATTAAAGATACTACTGATACTAGAAGGACTGCTTCATACCTTGATCTCGTCCTCAATATTGACACAGATGGACGACTTCACACTAACATCTATGACAAACGGGACGATTTCAACTTCCCAATTATCAATTTCCCATTTCTCAGCAGTAACATACTCTCTGGCCTATCGTATGGTGTTTACATATCACAGTTGATACGTTATGCTCGTGCATGTTCACACTATACGGACTTCATATACAGGAGTGTGCTCCTAACGCAGAAACTGCACCAACAAAGTTATGAGGAGGAAAGATTAAAAATGACACTCCGTAAATTTTATGGACACCATCACGAATTGGTTGATCCACACGATGTGTCTGTCTGTAAACTAACTAAGGGCATTTGTACCACGTCTTAGATTGTGGTTTACCATTTACGTCGTTTTGTCTTTTAAGTACCGAAGGTGACCTATTCCCGAATATGACTGTTTTGCTGAGTGTGAATTCGTATTGCTATAGACGTGTCGAGGTATTTGTTTATCCTACATTCATGTATTTAGTTATGATGTTTTATTTGTAATTCTGATCGGATATTGTTTTATGTCTTATCGTTTGTAGTTGTAAATAAAGGCAACAGTAGTGTATTTTTTAATTTCTATTCGTATTTAATAGTCATGATAATAAAGATAATTAATCACCCAGTTCATTTATATGATTTTAGTTTAAAGCAACTACTAGTATATGTACAGGATTTATTTGTTTTACAGTTTGATTTAGTTGAAATACCGACATGGTTAGATAATACAATTAATTACACAATTACTAACACAATTCTATATCAATATTCTTGTAATTGTTATAAAATACATCAAATAACATAATTAAAAACCCTATCTCAATTAATATCCATTTTTTTAGAAATTTACCTGTGACGTCACTTTTTGTGGCGTTGATACATTCGTGTGACGCATAGTTCGTAATTCTATTATGCTGTTTTTGTGTACTGTCCTGAATAATTTTAGGTATTCGTTGTTATTATGTGGTTAACATGTCGAAATGTACTGTTATATTAATTATGTATGTATTTCTCTGTCCTGAGTGTTCTTGCATTTATGTGTACTGTATTCCTGTCATGTAATGTTGTCATTTTAGCGGTATATTTAACATTGCCATAAAGCGCGAGGTTTGGCTAGCCACAAAACCAGGTTCAACTTACCATTTTTTCTTAAAATGTCCTGTACCAAGTCAGGAATATGACAGTTGTTATCTAATAGTTCGTTTATATGTATGTTGCATTGTCGTTTGTTATTAGTTGCACTTCAGTGTTTCTGTTGTTTCGTTGTTTTCCACTTATAGTTGATGTGTATCCCTCGGTTTCAGTTTGTATAAAAAGAAGATGTGGTATGATTTCCAATGAGACAACTCTCTATAAGAGACCAAATGACACCCGGATTTGTTTTCCCTCAATCGATGTATGACTTTTGAACAGGGTATACTACTGTTGCCTTTATTAAGGTATTTGGATTTCTATCTTTTGGATTCAAGCCTTCCTGATCTGGAAAAAGAGTAAGCCAGAAGATGCACGTTTCGTCTAAACAACAATCATCAGTGGTGCTTGTATCAACACATTTTGGAACGCTTTATTAATACGAAGTTTATGAGCATTTAAGATTAAAAAGTTGTGTCAAATACGGTTATAGCAATCCATTAACGTGAAAGAAAACCTTAAGTGTTCCGAAAAATTGAACTTTTCATAAACAGTGAAATTACAGAAAATAAACCTATCAATGAAATTTCATGTCAGCAGGAAAGTTCTGATTCCTGGGCTGGTGGTATGTTTACCAGCAGTGGCATCTACCCAGTATTTGTACCACTCTAAAGATAAAAAGCTTATATCATAAATACACCAAACGTCCGTTTCGTCTCTTGGGGTGTGAATGCAGTATATTTAGTTTTTTGTTTTGAACATAATTTAGAACGTTTGTTTTCCTGTTTGAATTGTTTTACATTGAGGTCAGTTACAGCTCACTATGCGGTATGGGTTTTACAATTTGGTGAAGGCCGAACGGTGACTTATAGTTGTAAACCTCTACGTCATCTAATCTTAAATAGAGAGTTATCTTATTGGAAATCATACCAACTGTTTTTATTTCTATATGTAGTTTGCATTTCAATCAGGATAAATAATGATCAATGACCTGGTTAGGTTATTAGTGTTTGCTTCGAAATAGATATCATTAAACCTGTGTATTGTCCGAATTGTTTCTTCCAAATTAGTCCTGAACATGCATGAAATAATTTCGATAGATTTTAAGAAACAAACAATCAATCATTCAATCAAAATAAAAATGCCTATCGGTTTGAATGGAAATACCTCAATATGGCCATCGAGTACTTTGTATGGGTTAAAGAAAGGCAACAGTGGTATACGCCGTTCAAAAGTCATCAATCGATTGAGAGAAAAAAAATCCGGGATACAAACTAGAACCGAAGGAAACACATCAACTATAAGAGGAAAACAACGGAACAACAAAAACACTGAAGTGCAACTAAAACAAACGCCAACACACATAGAAACGGACTTTTTGATAACAACTGCCATATTTTTGACTTAGTATAGGACATTTTAAGACAAAATGGTGGGTTGAACCTGGTTTTATGGCAAGCCAAACCTCCTGCTTTGATGGCAATCTTAAAAAATATCGCTAAAATGACAACACTTCGTGACAGGAATACAGTACAAAAAAACGCAAGAACACTAAGCACCGAGAAACGCATAAATAAGTTATATAATACCATTATCTAGTAGTACATTTCTACATGTAAACCGCAAAATAACAATAGACATCTACCTTTAAGAGCCAGTCTGCCATAAAACCATGCAAAATCCTAAATTTCGTCCAAATTGGTAGTTACAACTTGCCAAAATTATATATATTTCCAAAAACTTTAGGTACTCAGGAGTTAAGATAAAAAAAATTTTTTTTGTTAATGTGCGCTTTTTTCCATTAAATCGCCTAATTTGCATATTAGTGAATTAATTTGAAAAATGGCTAAAAAAACACCTTATTTAGGCACTTTCTAAGGGTCTGGATAATTGATATAGCTCTTAAATGAAATATTATTTTTATCATATTTTGAAGGAACATTAGTTAATAACCAAAAAAAATAGCTTTTTGAGAATTTCGGACCTTTTGGCAGGTTGCCAGAAAGTTCGCGCAACAGATGTAATAAACAACTTGTATATACTACATGTACTCAATAGCAGTTTTCTCTCAAGATCATATTTTTTATTCTTAACTTTTATAATATTTTGAAAGGTGTATATCAGTTCTAAGACAGGTAAACAAAATTTAGCTTGGCAAATAATGGAAAGTTGATCATAAATACTCTTAAAATAACCAAAAATGCAATAATTCTAATAGTTTTTGTTTCTTGTTATTTAACTAAAATTGCTTAAAGTAGGTGGTAACTGGGCTAAAATTGATTTATTTTATGTTGAAAAATATTTCTGGCTAAATGTATGGTTTTTTTCTAGTTAATTTGCAAAATTTAACACTAATTTACCCAAAGGTAGCCTCAATGTTATTTTTGTGGTTAAATTGTCTCCCTTAGTGGAAATCTTTCACTGGCAATATGGTAACTTCCAGTGATGAAAAGCAGACGTGTCTGTTCGGTACGATTTTTCTAATCTTGGAGGTTGTTGTGGACAATCAAAGCACTATACAACTCAACTGTTAGACAAGGTTTATCTTTGTACAAAGGACACAACCACCACCTTGAATTTATCCACAGCACTGAGGGCAGTGAGACCTGTTTATCAAACTTTCCACATGTTCCAGGAGGACTATTTTATACACATAAGTGACATTGTTTTCTGTTGATCGTGCTGTTATAAAATTGTCAATATTTCCATGCCTATGGCACAGAAACTCTTTTGGGATATATTGGCGGGACTATTCAACAAAGTGTGGATTCAAAGATCGTCCTGCTGACATTAAGGCAAAACTACAAAAGGCGAAAAGCTGATAGTGATGGAGGAACCACACTAACCCTATCATAGGAATACTGACTTTTGTAATGACAACTAATTCTAAAAGGGTCAGGTAAACTACAAAAATAAATTAGTTAATTATGACAGGGGCGGATCAAGCCAATTTAAAAAAAGGGGGGATGGTGGTTCTTAGCAGGATAAAAAGGGAGGTCCATCCATGTGTCCCTATTCAAAAGCATTAATCAGCCAAAAAAGGGAAGGTTTTAACCAACTGGTCCCTAGTCCAAATATATATGACGTCTTTTTTCTATTTTCTTTTTTTTGCTTTGACATGTTTGACGCCTTACAGGCTTACTGCGATGCAGGCGCCATAGGCATAGCCATAAAATAAAATGGCCTTTCAAGACGTAATAATTATTTTGACCACCGGTCCCTCCCTGGATGGATCCACCACTGTATTGTGAAAAGATTCATTTTTAAAACTGCCACATATGCATGACATAGTTGTGAGGTATATAATTATGTGATACAATGAACATATATACATGTTTATGGAAAAAGGCATTTATTTCTAATGCATGTAGATATGTGATATATGCAACACGCACAACCACCATCTAATTACGAGCTGTAAATTACCAGAAATGAGTCATTAAATATAAAAAAAAACAACCTGCACTACATGTATATATGGTCAAGGTACAAAAAATTGTAAATTATAAATTTCTATAGAAGCAAGGACATAACAGGGCGGCACTACATGTAAAAACCAACCTACAATATATTCCTTAGTTGGAAAGGGCACACATAAATGTAGTGAGGTTAAACTTGTTTTGATTTTGTCACTAAAATCTCAATTCCCCTTTTATTTGTCTGAAATGAAAGCACAAAATCTAGGTTTTTATAGGGTGTGAGTTTCTCACTTGAAGTTGTATGACGTTTTACATGTAGTCTTGATATTCATTCTGCTTACTGACTTTGATAATGTCTCCATCATGTCCATGTATTCGAATGAGGCATGCCTTTTTGTAAATAAATTAGTTTTAACCTTTAATTTGATAAGACTTGGATGGAGAGTTGTCTCATTGGCACTCATACCACATCTTATATCTATTGTCTATTATAATTTATTCACTGGCATCATGCCGTAGAACAACAGGTTTATAAATTGATTGATTGTTCACACCTGAAACATTATTCATCTGGACATTGATATGATCGTGTTTTATTGATGTTTTTAGTGTGTATGGTACCATTGACTGGCTGCATTATTCCATTTTTTCACAAAGGCTTACATTGTAGGTCTCTGCAAGCAGTGTTTTGCACAGATTAGACAAACAGTAGCTGATGGAGGTATCATAGTTGATACAAAAAAGATTATGGTGAGAAAACATTCATGTATGAGAATGTTATTGCATTTATAAAAAAAAGAAGTGATTTGAATTGATTGCAAATGTGACAATGCTCCACAAGAGACTAGATGACATAAAAATTAACAACTATAGGTCACTGTATGGCCTTCAACAATGAACAAAGCCCATACCGCATAGTCAGCTATCAAAGGCCCAGAAATCACAAATGTTTAACTATTTAGAATGAGTAAATATATGTACAAAACAATGAACGAAAAAAAACAAATAGGGTATACAGCAACAAACAACAACCACTTTGAAGTTAAATTCGTTTGAAGGCGCCAACCCTCATCTAACCTGGGACAGTAGTGTTACAGTACAACATAAGAAATCAGTCATGTGTCAGTTGAGGCTTAAGTTATCAGATTGACACAAAGCATAAATTCATCTAACAAAATCAGAGATCGGATGTGGCAGGGTTCTTATACATCCCCACATAGTTTATTTACAGGGGCAATTGAAAGGCATTTTGAAAATTTTAAACTGATTGTAAAATGTACAGAGATACAGTTAGTGGGAAGTTAGGGAATCATGAGACGACCAGTGGTAAAATTTTTAACCATTACCAAAAAAGTGATAATGTCATAAATATTACTGTATATTCTGAAATTATTGCGATATTTTTTTTGGTTATAATCGCACTAATTTAAAGTCGCATTTTGAAATTTACTATATGAATTAAACAGGATTTTTCTGAATATTGCAAAAATTAAATTCGCATTTCAGTCTAAAATTACATTACAAAATCGCAGTTATTAATGCACGCAATAATTTCTGAATTTACAGTACTGGGTATAGCTTTGTATTAGTTTTATTATGGACTTGGATTCAATCAAGGACCTCATTAGAATTTCCTAATAAACATTTATAATTAGGTCATTATGACCTACATTTTCACTTAAGTGACACTAGATATAGTCATGAAACATGTAGTATAGCTATGATATTTGACCAGTGGATAGGTTTTGGGTAGAGCAATAGGGTAAATGATAAAAATTAGGTCACCTTGACCTACATTTTCCACATGAGTGACATGGTTAAGTTTTTTGCATTAAGGTCAATATCTCGGGTACAAAATTGTATAGTTTTGATACTTAACCAGTGTATTGATTTTGGATAGTCCAAGATGATTCACTTTTATAAAGGTAATGTTGACCTACATTTTCCACTTGAGCAACTTTGTTAATTTTGTGTGTTTAGGTCTCTCTGTAATAGACATGGTATTACATTGATACTTGACTATAGCTAGTGCATAGATATTTTGGGTAGTACAACATGGTTACTATTGATAAGGTTACTTTTGCCTACAATTTCTGCATGAATGGTTTGGTTAAGTTTTTGCATGAAGACATTGAGGTTTTATCAGATATACTAGATGTGGTAAAGCAATGATTTTACTCCCCCAGTTGTGATATCTTATATTTTTTTTTTCATTGGGTCTCAATCAAATAGATTTCATAGTTATCTCATATATCATGGACATTGTATATTTGAGAATTCATTTATCTTTAATTTAATAAGGGATATATTATTTTTTTTAAGTATATTTGTAGATTTATTTTTTTATCTTTTTAGATGGAGATGAAAGCTAAATTAAAGATGCTCAGGTTGTCATAGGAGTATATGCACAGCATCAACTAATTTTTCATAATATTTAGCATCAGATTGGGAAGCAGATAACATTTCTGACCGGGAGAAACTCAACAGAGGCTTGCATTTCCTGATAGTACCTGTTGAATGTTCATAGTATTGTAAAAAAAACAGCCCATTAAAAATGATTTTAAATAAACTGAAGTATTCTACTTTTGAAAAGTGACTTCAATAAGTAGCGATAAGTTAATACATGCATTTAAAACAAATTGTAAAAATGCTAAATTTTGGGGCTTAAAAGGGGTCTTACCAGGCCTACTTCTGTAGTATATTTTCAATTAAAACTAGTTAAACTGAGTTTAATCAAACAAGATAAGCAATAAACATTATATCTGTCATTATTTTTGTTATATTTTTACTATCACATACATGTCGACTGTTATCCCAGAAGCTACATAGGGATCACTATCTGTCATTCATGTCAGCGTCACAAAATTTAAGTAACACTTTTCTCAGCATCTGCTTGATATTTGACAAAAAGCTTATAAAGATTAATTCCAATATAAAAAAATGGACCCCTTTTCTAGGTAAGAAGCACCCAGTCTCAATTTTTATATGTGTATGTATTATCATCAAATACAACATGTATTTAAATATCAAGACTGAACAAAAGGGGCCATATCCATTTTAGACAACAAACGTCTAAAATTAGCACAAATGCTAAAATTGTAAAGATTTCAGAAATTTTACATAAATTAATGATGAAAGTACCTGTTGAATGTTCATAGTATTGTAAAAAAACAGCCCATTAAAAAATTATTTTAAATAAACTGAAGTATTCTACTTTTGAAAAGTGACTTCAATTAGTAGCGATAAGTTAATACATGTATTTTAAACAAATTGTAAAAATGCTAAATTTTTGGGCTTAAAAGGGGTCTTACCAGGCCTACTTCTGTAGTATATTTTCAATTAAAACTAAGTTAAACTGAGTTTAATCAAACAAGATAAGCAATAAACATTATATCTGTCATTATTTTTGTTATATTTTTACTATCACATACATTTGTAAAGTTTCTCTTGTAACCAATAAAAGATTCATAAATACGGCAAAACTGCCATCTTGTCCATCTTAAATTGTTATTTTATCGTAAGAAGGTATCATTTGCCGAGCACCATTTTCTTGCATTTTGTAGATAAATATATAAGCTTCGTGCTGTATTACATTTTATTAAAAACAAAACTTGATCTTACAAGATTCAGGTCTTAAAAAAAGACAAATTTTGCTGAATCGGCACTTTTTCAAAACCATGCAATATCAACCTGCTAATAGGAGTATTGAGAAATGTCAAAACTTTGAAAACTATCCTAATTTTCTTTCATTTTAAGTTGTTGGTTAAGGTATGAGTTATCATTAAGCTGCAACTTTTCTATAATAATACAAAAAACCAGGTCAAAATACCCTAAAATAGGCTTAAAATGGCCTTTTGTCAGTACAGAAATGGACAATTATCAAATGTTCTGCATACACAAAAAATGGCTGAATATTTTTTCAAAATATTTTGCACAAATACTTATTACATATAAGGTATCAAAAATACAAAATATCAGTCTGAATGGAAAATTTTGGATTCGTACCATTTTGCATGATTTTTCCACAGACTGGCTCTTAACTACAACACAGCAGACAAAAAAAACAGCGACGTATTTTTGTGACGTTTATATTACCTTAATATTCATACAATTATATGAAACGAGATCCATAATTATCATGATTAGGACGGTAAAACTTAAAAGTAATGCCTGTCTCTACCACGGACTATATAATTGTGTAGAAATCATATCAAATGGTTCTGTTGGGCCAGCATTGGGATGTTAAAAATGCACGTTCATTTAATAGAATTGGATAATGTACACGATTACCTGCATAAATGAATCAGCTTTTTTAACACACACACAACTCATTGTTTATAACATTTTGAACAGAGACTGACACTGACGAAGGCCATTTGTTGTGAAAAAATATCTGTCAATACGAATTCATTTCATCTTGTCCGTATTTCATTAGAATCGTTGCCCAAACCTAAATACCTTTATAAAAGAGAGACGAGAGATGCATAAAACGAAAAACGGCTTATATTATGTTATTTGTCTGTTTGTACAAACGTTGGAGTGTCTGATATGAATAAACAAGCAAAACAAATTGCTAATGACACTTCGATATGTCATTAATAGTTAAGCGAATTTTTTTTGGCAGAACATCAATAAATCTGATTTTACGAAGGCCAGACAGATGGATGATTAAATTTAACCCAAAATCTGAAATTATGGTTTTATTGTCACGGGTTGTAAAACCCCTTAAAATTATATCTTACAAATCCCTATGACAAGTTAAATACTCTTTTACATGGAAAACAACCAATAAAATTGCCGTATTTCAGACATAAGTAGAACAGCCCTTTTTGTGAGGAGGTCTTTTAATGTCAATATTAACTTAATCATTGAACTTTTACTGACTTACAAACCGTCAAAAACATAAGAAAAGTACACAAAAAGCAATTGCAAAAACCTAATTCCTCTGAATGTGACGAGTCTAAAGATGTTCAACTTTATTGATAGTTAAACAGTACTCAGACCGATATGTACAATTAACAGTTATCAAATTGCAATGGAAACGGACCGATTAAATGGCATTACATCATTTAATTATTTATTTATTATAAATTTGTTAGCATTAAAATAACACCAAATGATAGTTTTACAAACTTAGGCGGGTAAATTCATATATTGAATCGAATTTTTCGAAATAACGATTTCTTATTTAATAAATGAGGCAATCAAAACCCTATACATACCTCATTTATAACTGACCAATGAATATTCTGCACAACAACGTCTTGTTATATATATTTGATGTTTTTAATCTGTCAGTAATCATGAAATAGATTCGTAAAGACCAGATCTTATAAAACAGTAAGTAAATTCTTCCGACAATTAACTTTTAAACTGCTTGTTTCAGAACTTCTAATCGAACAGACCTAGATGTATAAGGCCCTTCACAATATGTATCCGGTAAATGTTCATTTTGTATTTGATTCTGTAATTTTCCAACACTACGTTACATGCGAATGCAAAATAATTGGTGTTGTTTGTTCAGTCTAATTAAATAATAGATCTTGCTTTTTTTGTTTTTTTTTAATAAAAATTATGCATGCAAACTTCAATGAATAAAATCGTATTATATGAAAACAAACTCTTTTATTCTAGTCGTCCGTATTCCCTTTTGTTGTCTAAATGAAGCAAAAACACCTGAAATTTGTTTTACCTTTCTTAGTTTTATCCTTGCCTGACAAAAAATCATATGTTATAAATCGTATTAAAACATTAGATAAGAAGCATATTAAAAACGTATTACAAACTTTTTTATAAGCAGTCAGTAATGTAATAAATTGAAGGAAAAAAAACCCCCCAAAAAACCATAAAAATTTAAATGGAAATTGTACATTATAGCATTTTACAAGATCTTGTCTTTGTGTGCTAAGTACATGGAACAATTTATGAAGTTGATTGATTTTTGTTTGCTTTACGTCCAGTGGCAAATATTTCATGCATGTTCATCACTATAACAAATAGATTTAAATACAATGGGTAGGTCGTGCAATAGGAGGTCAACAGTGAGGTTGGACGTGAAACTTTAAAATGCCACTGGAAAATGAGGGTATATTGAATAAGGACAAAAATTTAAACTTGCAACAGCTGGCCACATTCGGACCACTCAAATAATTGATGCAAGAGTTTTTAATTTGCCGAGAGCGTTGATCCATGAAATCTTCACTGAAGTCGATCATCGATGTTTACGTGTAGTTTGAAATATCATTTCACGTATCCAATTTAGGTTAGATACTTTTAGCTCGCTTTAGTAACTGTGAGAATTCTGTGAAACTGTTTTGTTTATCGTACTTGATTTTTTTTTATATGATATTCTGTACTACCGCTCTCCTGGTTGGTCTCGAGAGCGGGAGGTCGTTTGTTCGAATCCCGACCGGGCCAAACAAAGACGTTAAAATTGGAATTTGCTATTTCAACGCTAAACACCTGACATCATAGAGTAAGAGCACAGACTGGTCGGCTCAGAGTCGGAAATGTGTCCGGGTCGGATGACTTTTCTTACTGCGAACTAATATCTTGTAAAATTACACGTTAAAAAAAACGACTCAGCGTGTCAGTCTAGTACAAAGCGGGGTTAATACTCATATCATATTTACATGTTATCGTCCTGAATATTCATTTTATATGCCGCTGGTCGTCATCCATTATCATCATTAATTTACCGTTATATTATACAGTGTAGTGTATTTCTTCTACTGTTTTATAGTACAACTTCTTAAATTTTCACCGATCAAAATTAAAATTGGGCAGGTGAAATTTTTCAACCAAACACTTCTTGTGATTGATGGGATACCTTTGACGGTAAATAATATTAAATCAAATGTTTCTTTTGGGATATATAATATTTGACGGTAAATATTATTGAATTAACTCTGTATATCATGGGGCGGTTTTGAGCTTTTTATTTTGTATACGCATCTTTCTATAAAAACTGAATGTTGAATCTTAATGTTTTGATTTGTCTGTGTCTTTGGGTTGCTGTCGCATTAATGTATACATTTATATCCTTTTATTCAAAACAAAATGATTCACTTGGGTATAGAGATATTGACATGTCTGGACCTCTCCCGTCCCACAGTATACCCTTGCCTTGGGTGCGTTCGTTTAGCTTGTCGGATATATAAATGCGCAGCTTTGTCTGATCGATGACTGGTATAGTGGGAATTTCACGCTATCTATACGTTAAAAAACATTAGAGGGAAATACAATCTACGCATGAGTTGAATGATTGAAATGTGTTAACAACAAGAAAGATCGGCTAAATCTTTTCAAATAAGTCGCATGGCTGATTTTAACACATTTTTTGCCACTTTTGCCAGGACAATTGTAGATGATGTTTTTTTAACAAAACCGATAAACAAGACAATATCTAAAAAAAAATGAAATGCTCAAAATAAGTTGAATCCTTATATAAATTAATGTCAACATTTTTTTATCCATTTTTGCTTTTATGTCAACTATCATACCAGTCTGAGATATAAATAAACTTTAAACAGCAAATGTTGTCACCTAGACGAGACAGTCGTCATTGTACGCTTCAATATAAGAGTTATTGCCACTCAATAAAGATTGGTTTTCTGTTCTAATCCCCTCTCCTATTAGTTTTGCTGGAAAGGATACAATGTAACCCCTGATGTGTAATACGACAACGTTTTTTAATGTTAAAAAAAGATTAAATGCAAAGAGAAAAATGATGGAAGAAATGCTAAGATTTACGCTTAAAAATGCAAATGTAAATAAAATTAAAATATATAAAATTAGGAAAACTGTTAGAGACAATTATCAACTGAAGACAAATGATTATATATCACTAAATGAAGCTGATAAATTAATTGCTCCATTAATGTCCAGTGGCAAATATGTCATGCATATTCACGACGAGTGGATCAACCTGAAGCAAATGATTACAATTTTAGAGTGGCACTTTTTACAATAAGCTTAAGGCAGAGCGTTCTATTGAGGTAAAACGTATGCCGTAATAGAATACAGTTGAACCATGATGGAAGTCGTGTAAGTTAAGCTATTAGCCCTCCTTCCCTTTTTTTTCCACGGTAGACGAATGTCAAAAACAAAACGTCATGAATTTACAATCACTAACGGCCACTATGAGTAAATGAGATATATGAACTTTTTTTGTAAATAAATTCCTATTGCAGCCAACGTCTCCCGGTTCGAGACAGGTTAGTATTTCCACCAAAATACCGTTTTATTATTGACCGGAGATATTAAAGCAACCAAAAGCACATTGAATAAAAAAAATTTTAAATTGTAAATTTTGGTATTTTGCTGGGTGTTTTCCCGATCCTATTTCGGACCCCCTGATTTTAAAAGGGCGTATCTAATTAGTCATGCCCGATTAACTTTTAGTAAACTGAACCTCAACTTAAAGACCTTCACCGGATAAATAAGTTCGAGGTACATTACGTAGACAATAGAAATCCTTTGTTAAATGAGATCGTCCCAGGTCTCTTAGATAATTATTTTGCGTTGAATAACAATGAAAAATGCACGAGCAGGTTTGTAAATGTATATATACAGCAATTGGTAACCAAATATGGGCACATTATTTGCTCGTTTTGGCTACATGACATACACTTAGTTGTTCATAAGGTTGGAAAATTCCCCTTTGAATTGCAAAATATAGTCATTTTGTTTCAATGTATCTTCATAATAACCATGATAATATATTTCAAGTTCACTCAACTTGATAGCTTAAAAAAGGTTGAAGCATTAAACATGAAAATTAATTAGAATCTGATTGTTATGACCTATCCCCATTGTGGTGGGATAATGTTTTTATGTGTCCCTCTGAATCAGATTAAGGTTTAAGTTTACCGTGAAGTTGAGTGAAATAAACAGACCAGAACTGTTACGTATACTTATGATAATCAAATTATTTTTCTTTTCTATTATGAGGTAATAAATTGCTTTTATTTGGCCCACTACTGTGAACCAAAAATGCTTATTGTGTATGTCTTCTTTAATCTATGTACAGATGTCTTTCCTAGTAAACAACTACATTTAAAAGCGAAAAGTCTTATAAATTTGCCAATGGCGAATTTCACTCTAAAATTGTTGAATGTGTTCTTGGATACACGCGTTTCATTAAAGTTGAATATTTGATTTATCGTCTTGATTATAAAAAAAAATCTGTTGTTTGATAGAACGGGTAGTCATTGACGTTTATCTTGTTTTATATTATTCAAATCCTAGTATATCATTTTGAATGATCCTTTAGTATTTTTCACCACTCGTTTATATTTGAAATGCACTCCTGGCGCTATTAAATGATGGGTACAATAAATGTTATTTTAACATATCAGGTATTAAAGTTAAATGTCGTATCCTTTTAGAAAATATGTGTTAGTGTAAGTTTTCGATCGATATAACTTGTATTTGTTTACAAACCAGGTATACGGTTTTTATGTACCCTCTTTTTATTTATTCAGGGTACGCAACAAATATTCAAATATATATAAAAACGCAAACCCAGTGCCAGAAAGTAAATTATTTGACATTATTTCTCAATTGCAAACAAATAAATAATTAGGGGTTTAAAGGGATTATTGTGGCATAACAGAAAGCCTGTCGATATGTAGTATTGTCTAAAACCTATACTTAATAAATATGTGTTTTTGGGAATGTTCTTGGTAACTCATATTTTCGTATTACGTTTGTATTTCTCGGTAATATATTCAACCTTTGAATACGTGCCATTTTTAAAAATTTTGTTAAATCATATTTCCGATTTTCTTTTGTAATTCTAAAAAGTTCAACAATATTTTAAAGATTGTATTTCAGCGCAGTGGTGAACAATACATTGTTCAGACTTTAAATACTGTCACGTACATTTAATTTTAGTGAAATGTGATGAGTCTTGTCGAACAACAATAAATAGAATTTAATTTGAATACCTACTTGACATTTATAAAAGGCTTTGACACACCCTTTTTCGGAACAGGGACGAACATTTCACCAAAGTGTCTCTTTAAACTATTATAAATGTTGCAAAAATGAATTAATAGACCGAGAAGTCGGATTCATGGAAAGGGGAGATATCAAGAAGAATTTTTGATTTTTTATTTTTTTAAAAGAATAAAAAGAAAATCAACGCAGATAATTTGTCAGAAAGTGTGTTAAAGGTAGTTTACCATAAATCGGTTGGGCAAACAATTAATGTATTTTATCTTTTCTTTTAATCAAGTGTCAGATGCAGAGTTTTTTTTTTAATTTAAAGGCACCTCGAAAGTCTGGCAATCCTTTCCTTACAGGCCGCCATATTAAACTAGAGGCTCTCAAGAGCCAGTGTCGCTCACCTGATTCTACTTTGGTTTTGGAAATCATGTAAAAATAGATTAAAATCATAACAGATACCCTAATAATGAGTGAGGCCAAATTTGGTTTAATATTGGTCCTGTAATTTAATAAAAAATCCTGGTGGCCATCTTGAACAGTAAATCGGCAACAAAGTAGCAACACTTCATCAGCACCTCATAAGAAACATTTATGCCATGTTTTGGTTTCATTCCATTCAGTGCACCTCTAGAAGAAGCATTTTTATGAATTTCCCACAGGGTCTTATGTTAAAGGAAGTCCCCCCATTGGCGGCCATCATGGATGAAGGATCAGCTTCGAAGTAACAAAACTTAGTCAGCACCTCATAAGGAACATTCATGCCATGTTTGGTTTCAATCCATTCAGTATGTGGTTCTCTAAAAGAAGACATTTGTATGTATTGTCCATAGGGTCCTTTGTTAAACATTGTCCCCATCGGGCGGCCATCGTGGATGAAGGATCAGCTTCAAAGTAACAACACTTGGTCAGCACCTCAAAAGGAACATGCATGCCATGTTTGGTTTCATTCCATTCAATGGTTCTCTAAAAGAAAAACATTTGTATGTATTTCTCATAGGGTCCTATGTTAAACTAAGTCCTCCACTGGCCGCCATCTTAGATTATGGATCGGCTTCATAGTAACAACACTTGGTCAGCACCTCATAAGGAACATTCATGCTTTGTTTGGTTTCATTGCATTCAGTGGTTCTCTAAAAGAAGACATTTGTATGTATTTCCCATAGGCTCCTATGTTAAAATAAGTCCCCCGCTGGCTGCCATCTTGGATGATGGATCAGCTTCAAAGTAACAACACTTGGTCAGCACCTCATAAGGAACATTCATGTCATGTTTGGTTTCATTCCATTCAGTGGTTCTCTAAAAGAAGACATTTGTATGTATTTCCCATAGGGTCGTATGTTAAACTAAGTCCCCCGCTGGCGGCCATCTTGGATTATGGATCGGCTTCATAGTAACAACACTTGGTCAGCACCTCATAAGCAACATTCATGCCATGTTTGGTTTCATTCCATTCAGTGGTTCTCTAAAAGAAGCATTTGTATGTATTTCCCATAGGGTCCCATGTTAAACTAAGTCCCCCGCTGTCGGCCATCTTGGATTATGGATCGGCTTCATAGTAACAACACTTGGTCAGCACCTCATAAGGAACATTCATGCCATGTTTGGTTTCATTCCATTCAGTGGTTCTCTAAAAGAAGCATTTGTATGTATTTCCCATAGGGTCCCATGTTAAACTAAGTCCCCCGCTGGCGGCCATCTTGAATTATTGATCGGCTTCAAAGTAACAACACTCGGTCAGCATCCCATAAGGAACATTCATACCATGTTTGGTTTTAATTCCATTCAGTGGTTCTCTAAAAGAAGACATTTGTATGTATTTCCCATAGGGTCCTATGTTAAAATAAATCCCCCGCTGGCAGCCATCTTGGATAATGAATCAGCTTCAAAGTAACAACACTTGGTCAGCGCCTTATAAGGAACATTCATGCCATGTTTAGTTTCATTCCATTCAGTGGTTCTCTAAAAGAAGACATTTGTATGTATTTCCCATAGGGTCCTATGTTAAACTAAGTCCCTCGCTGGCGGCCATCTTGGGTGATGGATCCGCTACAAAGTAACAACACTTGGTCAGCACCTCATTAGGAACATTCATGCCATGTTTGGTTTCAAAACAGTGGTTCTCTAGAAGAAGTTCAAAACGTAAAAAGTTAACGACGACGACGGACGACGGACGACGGACGCCAAGTGATGAAAAAGCTCACTTGGCCCTTCGGGCCAGGTGAGCTAAAAAGCAGTTAAATATTGTATTTTTTTTTGTATGTTGACAACTATCGCAATTACTCCATTTCGGACATAAGCAATGTTAAAAGGTAACCTGATATTCTCACTCATCGTCATTGGAATTATTGACCTGTTCTGAACAGGTAACGTATCCTTCGCAATTTCAATGCAATATTACGAAATGAAAAGAAAAAGATGACTTCATGTGACAACAATTTAAAAATATGTAGACCTGTTTTATAGAGTTTAAGACGAAACATAACATATTAAAAGGAACATAAAGATTAAGTTTACCCGGAAAACTGAGTATTATGATTAAAATATTTGTAGTTTCATTCCAAATAAAACATGCGTATCTGGTGAAACCTATTCTTATCAGGTATGTTACATTTCATTGATCGAAATCTATTTAGACATACACGGTTATCTAACAATATTCTCATTAAAATGAATAAATATTTCAACAAGACTATCTAGTATTTGAGAGCAAATAAACCGAAAGCATATCAACAGAATAGTTGAACGTCAAAGATCAACTTTACTTAGGTGGATTTTCATCTAAGATTTAGAATCATACCTTAAGGAATTAGGAGGTAAGAAGATAACAAAAGGTAAACAACCCCCATTATCAGGTGAAAAAAATACAAAAAAACGTTCATATAACACATACCCATAAAACTAAATATTAGTCCAACACAAATCTCAAGAACAATCATTTAGAAGGGCGGTGAGGTTGGGTTTCGGATGAAGTTGAACTCGGATGTTCCTAAAGGATGAACAGGTTGCTCGTGCAAAACTCAAGTCAGGGATTATTCGGATTATTGGATGTAATAAAAAGTAATAGAAGACGAGGAGTAATACAAAACAAGATGCAACCTTTAATAAATGCCAGTTCCAAATTAACTGATTGGATATCTATCTCAAGGGTTGATCATCCACTAGCAGTGGGATCAATAATGAATGAACTTATGGTCATTTCGTTTTTGAAAGTTTTTAGCATTATGGTGTATACAACCTGTATATAGTATATGATAAACACAAACAAATAAACGATCATTACTCACTCCCAGCTAAACAATGTTCTTGTTGTTGATTCTGCCGACAACCATGTTATATCCCGACTGTTTTGTTGAATAGTCTGTATAAAAGGAATATTATATACGTAAAAACAAATCACATTCCTAAGTTATATGAAAGCTTTAATTTAGTTGACCGACACATTTACCTAAGGAATTACTCCATTAAATTGGACATATTACGATCTTTCGTGTAACTTACAAGAAAACTATCCTAGCCATCTTCGTGTAACCAAATAATAACCGTAATAGATGAACCCCCTTTTTTTTTATAAATATACGACATTAACCAAACGTATGAATCTAGTTGATCTGGACGATGAAAACTATTGTTGTGCTGAAATTCACCAATATGATCTTTTTAATATTATGTTCGTATTTTATTGTATAAAACTGTATGGAAATGTTTTTGTTGTACGCTTTCAATAATTGCAGTCCTATTGTAAATGAAAATGCAGGAAATGAGTCGATGACTTCTTCTAATGGTTTTCTTGAAATCAAAATCCCCCAGAAATAAAGGTAGCAGTTTGTAGGCGGAAGAATGTTCAAACTATTGAATACGATTTTCATCAAACTGCAGGTCGTTAGGCTACTGTAATGATAATCTTTCCTTCCATATGAAGAATGGAAAGTCAGTGGATCCTCATCTTTCAGATACGTATACTATTATCAACGGACGGGCATTAAGAATTGCCTCTACTTATGTTATTATAGTACAGTATTAAGTACATCTAGACATAATCTCATGAAAACAAAGTAGATGTTCAATTTGAAAACAATCCTCTCAGTAGAAATAACATGTTTATAAATTCTTTCCTAAGAACTGAACGAACTTCAATAAGTGGTATACGAATGTTGGTATAAGGCGTTCAGGGCAATAAATGAGTAAGATGGTAACTATGAAACATGTGTGTTATTCCATTTTTTCTGCTTCTCTTATGGCTGTGTTAAGTAAATGTTATCTATTAATGCACCCCATCTGTGTGTAAGTCCATGCGAAATAATGTAATATGTGTTGTTTTATGTTTGTCATCTAATGTGTGCATTCGTGATATCGATTAATAAAACCTGAATATCGTTGTGGTCAAAATTATACGTGTACACTAAAAATACTACAGTCATTAATATTTGATTTATGTCATAAAATGTATATTGAATTCGTCCCAATTAAAAGCGGTCCGAGTTTTATAAACACATATAATTACAAAAACGAAATAAATAGTTAGTACACTAAAATTAGTATCAAACCTCAACCAGAGATCAAATGAAGGAGATGTTAGTAATTACAAGCAGTTGCACGTCCTTCATCAATGAGAAAACCGCATATTGTATAATCGGGCATAAAAGGCCCCGACATAAAAAAAAGATATGGAAGAATAATCAGAAAACCAATAGCTTAATCCTAACAAAACAATTTACGAACAACAAATATGACAGACAAGATCCAACGACAACCACTGATCTGCAGGCACATAAGGAATGTGGCGGAGTTATACAAGTTCCTACTTGTAGTTAAAAATTAAAAAAAAGACAAAAATCTAATACATGACCATAATGTGTACAAATATATAAGAAGACAGTTAAAAGAAAGTTGATGAGCAGCGGACGAATAAAGTGCTTGCTCAGATGCAACTTGATACCAAATACACGACAAGTTATTCAGACGAGCGGCGGAAATTGGTCAACCAGTATACCCTTCTTACAGAGAGGTGGTTTAAATAAATGTTTTTATTGACTGTATTTTACATCTTTTCATGTTTTAAATCAGTAAACATGTTTACTTACCTTATCACAACAATTATTTAACCATCTAGTCCGTTAAAGGATTTCATAAAATAAAATGAACAATCGGAATGTGAAGTTGTGATGACTTCCGTGTGTACAAGTAAAACGGAAAAAAACATGACTGCAATGATCGCTCTGCTGCATTTACGGAAATACGATCATTCTTTCGTATAGATTAAGGAAATCCCTGACAAAAACGTTTTTGTTAAGGTTGTCTATTAATAAGTTTGTGAATGTTTAAATCTTATACATTGATTTAGAAGAATATTAAAGATCACAAACAAAAACTGAGTATCAAAACCGGGTGCACCAATCATGTGAGCTTCACATGTTATGTGTATTATTAGTAATTGTCTATCGTACAGATGTTTATTCAACAAAAATGACATACATAGATAACCGTAAAGTACACGAATAACAGCACATACATACATAGAGCATTCAGTGTAGAAAGGGATATAACTCTATTACATTTAACAGACGTTACATGTCTAAAATAGTATAATTTGGTTCTGTTTTATCTGAATACAAGTGCATATTGGCAATTGAAATGTATAAATCAGGTTAAACTCGATCTTATACCCAAAACAAAATAAACAACAAAAATACTCAAAGTTAAATTCTAAAGGGGGACTCGACTAGTATATCAATCAACGGAAGGAATAAAAAACAACTGTCATTTTCCTGACTTGGTACATGCAATTTCCGAAGAAATTAGAGTCAGGACTAAGATCTTCATACATCGAATGCAGTATGGTCTATATCAATGTTTTACGGTCGATCATCTTCTCATACTATCTTGTGCTATGCTAAGTTGGTATATTATTTGTTCTAATTATTCTTGGAAAAATGATCTTGGTTTGACGTGATGAATCTTTATAGATTGAAGTCAATGTTATGTTTGTAATATAGGTGTTGTAAATTCTTCTCTTTGTTGGATAGATACAGTACTCCTCTAACAAACGCATGTAAACGCATGTGGTTGAACGGTTACTGTACTTGCTGTAATGTTACTAATTAAAATGTTGAACTTGTCGCTGTGCTGGTACTTAAAACCTATCATCGATGGTTTAATATCTAAATATGTAGGTATAAATGTATCTGTTTGGTGAGTTATAGCAGATGTGAAGTATAAGGTACTGCTGTGTTTGCCATGACTTAAATGATGTTTTACTGTTAAGAGGTATACTGACTCTAAGCTGATTTAAACAAAGGTATTCTATTGTTTGATCTTAAAAGTTTTTTTCCTCAGCAGTTTATATTTGAACTTAAAATACCACAGTGTTGTAATGTTTGATGTCCGGATACATATATATATATATTTGATCCGTTTCTTTCAATTAAACGTTTGCCTCAATGATGTAAATATATCAAATACACGGAAATGAATTCCCATATGCACATTCATTGTTGATAATTTTTTTTAATTGTTTAAGTGACGTGGTCTTAAGTATAAAATTTCTTGGCTATGACTGAAGCTGAAGAATCTGACTCTAATAGACATAAAGTTGATTCGATGAGTCATCCACAAAGTTCAGGTAGAATGATGGACATAATCTAGTTTCGTGAACTCTTCCTCTAAACTGACGAAAACCAAATCTCTGTTGATACGATGTCGTTTATTTGTCACGTTGTTTTTGTCTTGTTGATCTTGGCGCTTATAGTGTTGTCAAGATTCGAGTTGTTAATGTTCTGTGTCGATTTGATTTAATGTTACGGCCAGTACAGTTTTCCTCCTCTTTTTTGCTGCTACAATCTGCTTTGGACTATCTTTCACCTTGAGTAGTCTCAATTCTCCTCAAGGCTACACGGAAACTTTTAAATACCTGGTAGCATTCTTTCTCAAAGTGCCATATGTCCTTAATTACGTTACTTAATCCTTTCCAAAACATATCATGCATCATGGTTTCTGCCTACGTATTGCTAACTTTCCTTTAGTGGATGGCTTTGTCAAGTATATCTCACAAGCAACAACTCCATGGTTACATCCTCAGTTTCCTTCTGTTTTGCATAGTGAAAGTCACTCATGAAAATTTCAAATTCATCTTCATTGCCAATTACGCTTCCCATCTAGGCCATGATCTTTGTAAATGATGCATCTGGTCTGAAACGCATTGCAACTAATCATGCTTCATCACACAAAGATCTAAGTATGGCTTCTTCTGAGTAGATCTTATCTTTCGTTACTCAAAGTACCTCATGTTTCCAAGGCTTATATGTGGTTCACCTTCTTTCCAATTTACGAAAAACTAATCTGACAAACATGAACCAACGACAACCACTGAATTACAGGTTCCTGACTTGGGTAAGGCACATATAGAATGTGGCAGAGTTAAACATGCTCAAACCACCCCTAACCTTAGACAGTGGTGCCAGTTTGTGAACTGCATAAAATATGTATAAGAATGTATTAATGCACATGCACTGCAGTGCACAAAGTAGACATAAGTGTAAAAGAAAGGCGAAAGATACCAAAAGGGATATTCGAAGTCATAAGTCGATAATAAACTGAAAACGACATGGCAAAAAAGAAGCCAGGTAAGAATATACTTCAAAGATATTCACAAATGTAAAATATTTCATATCTATGCCAGTATGCATTGTTATTTAAATAGTTTCACACTTTTTTTAATCATTTTAACCCGTTTGACTGTTGAAACATATGCAATCACTTCATGTATTGCCTTTTCTGATTAAGTTGACGTAAATCGTAAAAGTTTATAGTTGTTGTTCTTTTAATTTGTAAATGATTTATTCCATTCACTCTGAACAAAAAAAATCTTTAAAGTTCTTCAATCTGGAAATTCTGGTATAACGGTATGTTATACATGATTTTATGGTTCACATTTTCTCGCTAAACTAAAATAAATTGTCAATAGTGAATGCCTTTTATTTTAGTATTATGGTTTATGATAGACATAATATTTTATTTGATCATTTTCATTGTCACTAAACTAAAAAATACAACGAGCTCCAAAGAAAATTCAAACACGCATTACGGAAAGTCCATTATCAAATGGCAAAATCAAAAGCTCAAACACATCAAATGAATGGAGAAAAACTGTCAAATTCCTGACATGTTAATTATATTTCCTTCTGTAAACAATGGTAGATTAAACCTGGTTTGATTTCTAGATAAAGCTCTCACTTGTATGACAGACGCATAAAATTCCATTATATTGAAAACATTTTGTGAACAAGACAAACAGACATAATGAATAAAAATATCAGAAATTGTGGAACAGCAGTCAACATTGTGTTAAAATCTTAGTCACTATAAAACTAAACAACTATGTTAACAAAGAAAAAAATAGCATATAGACGAAGCACAATAGTTAAAATGAAAGACATGAATAAAAAATGAACATAGCACAATAACACAATGAAGGGATGTATAAATACCGAGCCAAGCCAAACGGGTATTACCAGAAATGGACTAAACAGTAAAGGTTAATAATATAACAAGACAAATAAAAACCACACTATATAACAAGTAATTAAGATGATAAACAACGTCAGTACCTAGAATCTATACTTCAAGACTTTACAATTAACTTTACAATTACAATAGTATCTTTATATTATATTGCTAGGTCTGCCAAATGCAAAAAGTAGCCTATTTGGAAATTATAATGGTCAAGTTTATCAGCAAGCAAAGCCAAGCTTCAGAAATATTGTAAAACCAACTACACAAAAGGCGCTGTGAATGAAACATTTTGAAAGGATACTGAAATATTCCACTGGTGTATTAGAATACAAACAATCCAAGTCGATTTATCTTGCAATCAAGCTAAACTTTTAACTTATTTATTAAAACATTTCATTCCGATTTCATCACAATTCATTATGTAATAACACATAAATAATCAATAAATGTTTTTGAATTATTAATTGTGTTAATGTTTGAAATACCTACATATATTTAAAAACGACTTTTTTATTTTAAAGGTGTTGACTTAAATGATGAATTAGTTGTTAGATACTAAATAAAGATATCAATCAATTGCTACACCGGGTTTTCTCTTAATTTGCAATTCGTAACCAAGGATTGATGGCTCACCTAACAAACAAGAAAAGTTAACTCTTTATGCATCGAAGTACACATTCAAATAGATCAGTTGAAATGACTAGATTAAAGTATAATCTAAAAAAGTATTATGTAGTTGACAATTTAAATGTCTAAGAATATCCAATTTTAGCAACATTTGGTAAATTTAGTGTGCCTTCAAAGTTGATTGTTTCAAAACATGAGAACGATACACAACTCTGCAACGTAAGAAACTTTTCAAGCAATGATGTCGGCATTTAAATAACGGCATTTAAGGGATTGCGTGTCAAATGACTAAATGTTTAACCCAAATTGGTAAATGTTAAAGAATGTATGGATTGCAAGATATATGTAATCATATCACAGAAAAGTACAGTTTTGAAAACAAGGCTAGGTTACTGGTTTCATCGATCTTAAAACCATTCTCATAAATACTGTTTGCATTGGTATTATTTGGGTCTCAAATTGAAAGAAAAGAAACCAAGAATCTGCTTAAATTTTGACAATTGACCTAATATGAGCTATTGAAGTCTTATATAAAAAGAAAAATGGGTGTTATGCGGCAAAATATTTTACTTTGTATCGTAGGAAAAAAAACAAAATTTCCTAAACTTAAGTAGAATTCGTTTGGCGTTTACTCATCTCTTCAAGTGTGTTTTTTCTACATTGGCTAGAGGTATAGGGGGAGGGTTTAGATCTCACTGGGCATGTTTGATCCCGCCGCGTTTTTGCGCCTGTCCCGGGTCGGGAGCCTCTGGCCTTTGTTAGTCTTGTATGTTTTCTTTAATTTTGGTTCATTTTTGTGTTCTGGAGTTTGATGTGACGTCCATTTTCGCCGGGCTAGTACTCATTTTTATTTAGGGGCCAGCTGAGGCCCGCCTCCGGGTGCGAGATTCTCTCGCTGCGTTGAAGACCCATTGGTAGTCTTCGGCTGTTATCTGCTCTTTGGTCGGGTTGTTGTCTCTTTGACATATTCCCCATTTCCATTCTCAATTTTATCTATCTGTATATTCAGTTTAATAGCAGAACTTTAGTTAGTTTACGTTACGTTTACGTCACGTTATTATGTCTGTTTGTTTTGTGCACACATCGTTGTCAATATAATGAAATTTTATGCGACTGTCATACAAGTGAGAGGTTTAGCTAGCTATAAAACCAGGTTTAATACACCATTTTTTACATAAGAAAATGCCTGTACCAAGTCAGGAATATGATAGTTGTTATTCATTCGTTTGATGTGTTTGAGTTTTTGATTTTGCCATTTGATTAGGGACTTTTCGTTTTGAATTTTCCTCGGAGTTACATATTTTTGTTATTTTACTTTTTACAAGCAGTCCATAGTTTGATACTACGCAATTCCAAATATACAGTTTATATGAAAGCGTTGAATCAACTAACTTCAAACTGAATACTGTGAGTTTGCATTTCTTTGTATTTCGATAGAACAATTTTACGTTTTAAAACTTATCGAGGTTATGCAGTAGTTATGATCATTCCGCATGAACAAGTATAATTAGATCAAACTCGCATACATATTAAATATCCTATTGTAATTACTACTCTATTCGTCCCTTTTGTATTTAAGATATACAATATTTGGTATTATCATCATGATTGCTTTATGCAAAAGTTATAGACGGTTGATTATTGACAAATTGAGAAATATATGGGACCACAGTATTTACGTATAAGGTAATTGTATTATGTTTACTTTTTTCCGTATTTTATTTGAACATTACAGTGTACTGAAGACTGTAACATTTACAGATCTCTTAAAATTATAAAGAAATTAATTAAAAAAGAAACGTTATAAATTTCATGCGTCCGAAGAACTTTTCTGGCTTTATCTTTCATCGGGAACGCTCTAAGTCGAATATTAGAAAGCTATTAGAGTACTAAAGGTACTACAGTTAAGGCGGTTCACAGGTTAACATCTTCGCATTTTATATCCTTCCAAATCCCAGAATAGTTTGATCCTTGAATTTCTCTTTCCCTTCATAATTTGCCTTCATTTTGTTGTATATAAAGGTTTATAAATAACTGCATGCTTTTCTTTCGCAGGTGAGGTTGCAGAACAAATAAAGGAGAAGAAGCTTTAAGATTTTCCCAGAATTTTTTACCGCTGTTGTTTGTTTTTTTGTTTGTTGTTGTAGTTAAACGTCAATGTAAGCATTCCTGTCTTTATCATGACGGTCATTTTCATTGTCGAGGGAGTCGGGGAAGCCGAAGAGACTACCACCTTTGGCACAAAATGTTGAAATATTTATCAAAATAAGATCTGATTTAACACATCTCGGCACTAGTGGGTTTCGACTTCACGTCCTCGGGGTTGACAGGCCTGTGAAAACTGTTGATGTCTCCTTTGTTTAAGACATACGTATTTTGGATTATTATTGTTTTAATGAAAGTGTTTCTGGTTTCAAAGTTAGTAGCAAATATTTTATGAATATTCAGAACAATTTTCTCCTTTTCCGCAAACTTGAATTTATTACATTAACAAAGAAGCGGGTGACAGAATTTGACGCTATATTGTAACTTATTTCTTCATACGCTAAACCAGAATAAACTTGTTGTCATGGTATAAGCAGTTGCAGCTGTTGGATTACAATTATTGTCACATTAATCAACTACGTCTGATTGGGTTGCTCATCAAATTTTGTCAATATAAAGGAATTATAAGCAACTGTCATATAAATGGAAGGTTTGGCAAGCATTAAAACCGGGTTTAACACATCGTTTCCTTCGAATACTGGCTGTACCAAGTCAGAAATATGACAGTAGTTTTCTATTCCTTCGTTTGGTTGATATAGTCTAACGTTTGATTTTTGTCAATTTTTATGTAATTCCTTCTTTTTTAATTCAACTTGGAGTTCATTAAGTTTGTAAACACTTTTTTATGATAATGAGATTGGAACTTAAGCTAATTTACGGGAAATAACGCGACTCTCGTTATTCTACGAAAAAGTCAGTGTTAAAAATAATTTCTAAAAAAAAAAAAAATGAACTAATTTATTTATAGTATCATATTTTTATCATCAAATCAGAAAAAGATTATCAAACATACTAAAGCAATTCCTCTTTAATTGACGCCACAGGATATGACTCACTAAACACTGTATAGGGGCTACACAGCGTATGTAACCAAGGGAACAAAAATTACTAACCCATTTTTTGTGGGCTCACAGTAATCAATCATTACTTATCTTTGAAGTATGAAGAATAATAGTTTAAATTTCGTCTTTCTTCCTTTTTCACAGCGTTTCTCTTTCCTCTACTTTTCATTGTCCCTTAGTTTACTCTTACTTCTTGGGTATATTTATATGTACAGGCAAACTATTTTGGCCTTAATCTCAATTTTGAAAAACACACAATTACTAGTACAGTCTTGAAATTATTATAATCGTGTTTAATAATAACATTATAAAATATTTCAATGCATATTCAAGCTTAACTTTATTTAAAAAAAATGTGCGTCTACAATTGATTGGGTAAATGCCTGTAGCTGTATCTGCAATCGGCCTGTATAAGACTGATTACACCACAAATGTAGGACAAGAAAGCTATAAGGAGAGAGTATGATAATAGGGCCACGTTTTGAATAAAAAAAAAAGATTAATATAATATAAAAAAATAGCATTCTTCAGATGTTCAAAATATATAATATGTCAGGTAGTTGTTTTGATAATTATTTGGTTTCGGGCCTCAAACTTCTTTTAATTAAGTCAAATATACAAACAACTCCCAAGCTAATCTCATTTTTCGACACATTTTTGATATAAAGAGATGTCAATCATTCTAGATATAAGGATTTCGCTGTATAAAGTTGACCAAAAAAATGTTTAAAATGAAAAAAGTGTAAAAAATTGTTACTACGTTCATATATTTGTATGTTAAATTTTTCGATTACTTTTGTTGATCAACAACATTTTGGTTCTCATTATCATAGTCTTGAGAGTATCATATAATTGTACATAAAATTATTATGACACTTTCGATTTCGACTTTAAACATGTTTAACCCCGCCGCATTTTTGCGCCTGTCCCAAGTCAGGAAAATCTGGCCTTTGTTAGTCTTGTATGTTTTTTTTTTAATTTTAGTTCATTTATATGTTTTGGAATTAAGTGTGACGTCCATTTTCACTGAACCAGTACACATTTGTGTTTAGGGGTCAGCTGATGAAGCTTGATAACGAATGTATAGAATTCATAGTTTGGAAATCCTGTAGAAGAAAGCGACAACATTCATTCAGACGGACGTTTTGCATAGGTAAACCAGTTTACCCTCTCCATCAGAACAGGTGTATAAATAAATATTCCTGCTGAGTATTATCATGTATACCTATCATTATAAGTTTTACTCACCCTATCAAGACAGTTGTCTGACTTTCTAGTCCGGTTAAAAAAATTCATAAAGTTTACATAACAACCGGAATGTAAAGTTGTGCTCACTTCATTGTAGAAGTTATTGGAAAGATTTAAATTAAACGTTTTCAAAACTATTATTGACACGATCACTCAGGTGCATTTAAAGTAATACAATATTTCTTCGTATAGATCTTTGACAAAAACGTTTGTTAAGGTTGTTTTTTGATACGATAGTGAATTTTAAATTAAGGCAACAATAGTGTACCGATGTTCAAATTTTATAAATTGACTAAGAGGAAAATTCAAGGTCACAAACAATAACTGAGAGAAATGCATAAACTTCAACAGGCGCAAACCCAGGTGCATCGACCGTGTAAGCGTTTCGTGTTATGTGTATAATTAGTTTTCTAGTCTACAGATGCTAATTTATCATATATGACATAAATAAATAACCGTAATTACACAAATAACAACACATACATACATAGTGTACAAAGGGATGTAACTCTAATTCATTTAACAGAAAGTATATGTCTGAAATAGAATTAACTGGTTCGGAACTATCTGAATACAATCAGCACAATCAAAGTGTATATTTGATATAAATAAATCAAATTACACTCGATAATATACCCAAAAATAAAAAGTATTAACAAAAACAAAATACCAAGGTAAATTCAAAAAAAGGAAAGATCCATAAAACCTGACAAAACCAAACACTTAACTATATCAACCAACGGAGGGAATGGAAAACAACTGTCATATTCTATACTTGGTACAGGCAATTTTCGAAGAAAAATATAGTACATATATTAAACTAAAATTAAATCAATAGAAACAGACCATACAGTAAACTTTAAAAAAAAATATTGCTCTTATCATGTAAATGGCGAAATCTGTGGATGATCATCTTGAGTCGTTCCAGGTTAAATTCATTTTTCTGTAGTCAACGCACACTCTTAGTGATCCGTTCTTTTTCTTTTCTAGGGCAATGTTGGAGGCATATTGGCTATGAGACCTCTTAATTATTCCTGCTCAGAGCATTGTACAGATGTCTCGTTCATCGATGGCACTATGTATCTATATCAATGTTTTAACGATCGATCATCTTTTAATAATATCTTGTGGTGTGTTAAGTTGGTACGCCAAATGTCATAATCGTCCTTTGAAACATATATCTTGGTATGACTTGATGAATCGTTTTGAAGTTCAAGTTGATGTGTTGTTTGATTGTCGATGGATATCTCGGATTGTTGTAATAAAGATGGTGTATTTTTTTTCTTTTTATTGATATGTTGATCTTTGATGTACATGTTGGATTTTTCTTATTAATTCATATAGGGGAACTATGACTGTTGAAGCTTTACTAACTCTAATGTTGAACATGTCGAGGCTCTGGCACTTATAATCTATCAATAATGGTTGAATATCTAAATATGTAGGTAATACAAAAGTATCTATCTGTTTGTTGAGTAATAGCAGATGTGAAGTGGTAAAGTAATTATGTGGTTGTCATGACTTTAATGGATGTTTTACTGTTCGGTGATATAATGACTCTTAGCTAATATAACCAATGGTACTCCTTTGTTTAATTTTACAAATTCGTTCTCCCTCAGTAGTTTACATCTACACAAAGAATACCATGGTGTTGTTACGTCTGATAAGCTTGAATTTAACGTTGGGCTCAATCATGTCAATATATCAATAGCACAACAATGAATTCCTAACTATGCATTCATTGCTGATAATGTGTTCAAATGGTTTAATTGATATGTCTTTATGCTGTTGAGTATAACATTTCTTGGATATGGTTAAAACAGTGGATCCTGTTTCTTATAGAGATAAGGTAAATTCGGTTGTCAATACACAAATTACAGGTGTTAAAATGGATTTGCAAAGATTGTGTATAGGGCTTTATATATTCATATCGATCGGCTGTCCTTTGTCGATGGCATCATCATATAGTTTAAACGTTGACCATTGACACAATTCAAGGCTCGACATTCACTGGCAATATGTGAGTTTCTACAAGCACCATATTAT
Organism: Mytilus californianus; assembly: GCF_021869535.1. Classification (NCBI taxonomy): domain Eukaryota; kingdom Metazoa; phylum Mollusca; class Bivalvia; order Mytilida; family Mytilidae; genus Mytilus; species Mytilus californianus. Next base: position 110,941,771 of record NW_026262734.1, on the reverse strand, counting down.
AGGTTTAAATCTATAAGTTGGTCTATGTTGACAGATTCTGATGCCGGGTCTGACCAAAACATCTACCATAACCCCTGTCATCCCTTCTATCATAAACTATATCCCTTCTACCACCTCTTTCGTGACCTCTACCTCTAAACTGACTATAACCCATCTTTTTTGATGCGATGTTGGTTGTGTGTCACGTTGTTGTTGTCTCGCTTATATTGTTGTTAAGATTCGAGGTGTTGATTTGCTTTAGTGTTACGGCATATTTAGTTTCCTACTCTTTCTCTGCTGCTACAGTCTGTTTCGATGTATCTTTTACCTTATGTAGTCTATCAAGTTGGTGTTCGTTCTCTATTCCCCTCTAGACTACACATAAACTTTCAAATGGCTGGTAGCGTTCTTTCTCAAAGTGGCTAATGTCCTTAATTAATTTACTTAATCCTTTCCAATGCTTATCATGCGTCATGGTACCTGCCTGTGGATTGCTAGTTTTCCTTGAGTAAAGGCTTTGTTAAAATACATCACAAGCGAAAACTCCATGATCATACATCCTCAGTGTCCTTCTGGTTTGCATTGTGAAGACAAATATGATAATTTCAAGTTCATCTACATTGCCAGTTACGCTTCCCATCTTGGTCATGACATCTGATGTGTTTGGTTTGAAACGCATTGCCACTAATCCTGTATCATCACAAAAAAATCTAAATATGGCTTAAATGAATGCTTCTTCTGAGTGGATCTTATCATTCGTGAGTCAAAGTACCTCATAACTCAAAGGCTTATATGTTGTTTCAACTTCTTTCCATTTCAGTTGTTGAGTATAATGTGATGTTGTTGATGATTGTGGTGCCGGATCCCAACTGTAATTTTGCCATTGCGTAAGTCTCATTCCACTCTTTAAATGACTTATGTGCATCGCCTTTGGTTTAATATCCATGAACTGTTCATAATCCTTTGAATCCGACATGGTGTCAAAATACGAGGAATCTCTTTTAAAGATAAACTAACTCTACAAGAAACAGAACAAATTGGAGTACATACAATATAAAACAAAGTTATGTCAAATAACTACAAGAGATGGGAAATGAATATGAATAACCTACTATAAAACAAAAAAAGACCATCCTAAAATGAATACCACCAGTAAATATCAACTACCTTAAAGTCTTATGAAACTTAAAATTTAAAAAAAAAGTTAAATATATTTTATATACTTGAACGGCTACGTTTTACTATAAAACAAGTGTACGTGCACATTCTTGTAAAAGGGCATCCTTTATCTCATCAAAATCTTCATAAATGTACCACTGTTGAATTATTGTCTTCCCGTAGACTAATTCTTCGAAATTCCCGTATCCAGTGACCTTAACTACGAGACCTCTCGTAAGAACTTCGGCCACTCACAGAGTAAGTGCGAGGAAAAACCCGTGATGAAAAAATGTAACAAACGTGGACTTGAAGGTTAATAGTAATACTTTTCGAACAAATTAAAAACACAAAATCGTATAACATGTGTTAAGGAAAAATTTGATTAACAAATGGGAACACATGGAAAATATAAAAAAATATTGGCATGGCTCATTGTTCACGTGTTCCACGTGCTCTATGTTGATTGTTTATCAATGTCACGATCCGTTTAACTTCGGCAACACAGTCGAAAGTTAATAAACTTGCGATCAACGAATCACTGAAATATTATTTAACTTAATATTATAGATTCGTAATAAATATAAAAAACGTGCATGCAGGACTTAGCTTAGTATAAATTAATGCATTGGTTCAATAATTTCGATAACATTATAATTACACGAAACTCGTTTCATATGACTTGAAGATAAGACAAAAAAATTTGAATTTGACAATACTGATGTTAAAATGTTTCTTTCGTTGTCAATATTATTCGAGCAAAGAAAATAAACAGCACTACAATGTAGAAATTTTCAACGATATCTGTTTTTTTTTTTTTTTTTTTTTGTTTTTTTGTTTAGGCATTATAACTTTTTATCGATACCTCTGCAAGGTTCGTTTTTTGAAGAAAAAAAAAAGTAACTAACGCTTTTTAATTTGGTGCCTCTGCTCATTTTTGGATGTAACTTCATCAGGTGTGATCAACCCAAACATTTGAATGCCAAGGATGTTTAAATAATTGAAGGGTTATATTCAATTTTTAAGTATGAAGCTATACCGCGCTTTATACAAAATGTGCTTCAGTCAACATTTTACGACCAATAAAATAACAAAATGAAGCATTTAATTCTTAATTCAACTGAAACTGGAGGTATAACTCTCAAAACAAAGTTTTCCCTTTTACACATGTTTTTAGAATGTTTACATTTTTGTCGTTATGTTGCTCTTATACATATTACATTGTTAGCTTAGCTGCTTTTTGTCTCACTTGATTTGTATCACAATGAATAAAGATTTTACCAGAAACACTCATCTGAAATCGGTACCATATGTTTATACATATTCTTGACCTGTATCTTTATTCCTCAAAAAATTCTGAAGCATAAGACCCAATTATACATGGTAATTGAATATTTTCGACACAATTCTCATCTTTTATGAACAATTTATCATTAATTGTAATTATAGTCTTGCGTCATATTCTATGCATAAGTTATCCATCTTTCCATTCTATACGATTAACACTTGCTTGAACACGCATAAATTTGTATTTCAACTGTTGAAACAAATAAAACAGCTGTGTCTGTGCCGTAAGGAAGATTCATTATAATTGGATTGAAAATATGCAAATATGCAGCTTTAACCATATTAATTGGGTAGATTACAATTGAGGGATACATGTGTTTGAAGAATTGCTACTTTTATTTGATATTTGAAAGTGACAAATGAAATTAAACGACTTATTCATGTTATTGCAAAAAATGAGGCAAAGATATAAAGGCAACAAAAATATCCATCATTCGAGGACAAAAACATTCCAAAAACATCAATTGACAATTCAAGTTCCGTAAACATAGTTAAATACGACACAAAAAGTAAAGACAGAGCAACAAGAAACTAACATAAAAACCTGAGCGAGAGAAAGGTTGAGGGTGAGAGTTTGGAGAAGCTATTCCAATACAGTCACCTTATTCTTATTTTGATGTTATATTCGTATAATTTCAAAACATTTGAAAACTTTGGAAACGTCGATTTCGATATGAAACAGGGTCTTACTGTCTGCAAGAGGAATACAGGGATGCATGTTCTGTACACAGGCAAAATTTGCTCATGAGATTCACCTCAAACGAGCTTATACATGAATCTCACGTGAAAATTTTTACATGAATTTCATGTGAACTTTACATAAAAAAATTGATATTTTTCATGATTTTGAAGGGGCACTAGCTACGAGATATAAAAAAATTATAAAATATGATTTTTTTTTTGTTCAACCATTAATGAAAGTGGAATAGTGAAATAATAATTCGCTTTTAGTAGCCAGTATTGTCTAATTTTGTCAAAATAAGCAAATAAATATTGATGATGAATTATTCACTTTGATGAATTATTCTCTTGCAAGTGAATAATTCGACCTCATTGAATCCGTATTCATGTGAACTTTAATTTAACCCCTTAGATATAGTTGGATAACGCATGAATTGCGTGCATGTTTGATTATTTAAAGGAAAAGAATGTCAACATTGAAAGTAAACAAAGGTAATTCATTTAATTGACTGATTCGATCCTAAAAATAAACCTTTTTATGCAGGTAAAAATGATGATTAACAAATATTTTTAATCTATAAAAGAAATTAAATAGACCTAGAAGAATCCAATTGCACGAGATGCGCTATCTATTTATATCTTTATTTATGTTTATATCCCTTATATGGGCATCGGTGGTTTTCGGGAGCTCAACTCGACAGTTAATTAGATGGCGTTTAGACTAATATACACACAAAACAAAGCTACATATTATCGATCCTATGCCCTGTAAATTGTTTATTTTAGATTTTTTATAATTTGGATAAATGTTTTACATTGTTATATAACAAATATGAGAATTTGAGTCGAATCGGTGAACATGAATTTGACAGCTAGTGCTCCTTTAATTAAATTTGAAAATTTAGATGTTATTTGAATTACTTTATTTTTAAAAATTCACGTGAATCTCACGTGACAAAAAATCATGTGGTTTTCACGTAACCTCACATGAACTGATTTCATGAGAGTTTCACGTATAAGCTCGTTTGAGGTGAAATTCACGTTAACTTCATGTGAGATTCACATAAATCTAAATTCACGTGAAATTGATGTGAGTGAAATTTCCCTGTGTATCTCCAGTCAACCCCAAAAAATAACTTAGACATAATCTTACAATATCTAACTAAGTCTATCATAACAGAATGCCACCGTTTAAAGTCATTCAATTATACAATATATTGTAATTTTCTTATTCTTATAGATTTGACTATTATATAAATTAGACTATGTACATGAGAGTTTTTATTAATTACCAGTATAATGACCGATTCTTACTCACACAACTATTGGACCATCACTAAAGTCAGAACAATCTGAAGTTGTTTATATTCAAGCTATCTATAGTGGCGGTGAGTTCTTTCCGAGATACCCCATTTCGTTATATTTGTGTAGTTTAACTCTGTCACATGCTTTAATTCATTTCGTTTAAATTTTCCAAAAGCAGCATTCAATATATGTATTTACATATTTTCGACATGAAAAATATATATTAATAACCTTTTGAATCCGAAAATAAAACTGTAAGCACAAAACATTTGCAAAAATTGTCAAGAGAGATGAAATTAGTATCATTCCATGTAAAATGAATGGAGAAGTCGATTTCACAGAAGAAAGCTCGTGATTCATTATAATTATACCTGTATATTATAGGATATAACTATATGTTTATAGCAATTATCCATATTGACAAGATATATTGTCAACTGACTTTTCAAATGAATACAAAAAATTGAAAACAACACACTTAATAATTTCATGCGTCCGAAGCGCTTTTCTGGATTTACCTTCATCAGGAACGCTCAATGCCAAACATTTGAAATCATAAATGTATAAGTACCGAAACAGTTCAAGATCTATATGACAAAAATACCTAAAGCAAATAGCCAAATTCATCTAAGGTCAACTTTGCCTGAGGGAGTTGAAACCTTAGTTTCTTTATAATTTCAAAATCCATCAACGGACAATTTTAGAAAAGTTTGTTTTAAATCATGTCAGTACCTAAGTATTGACTACTGAGCTGATGATACCCTCGGGAACTGATAGTTCACCAGCAGAGGTATCGACCCAGTGATGTAAAACATTGAAACGACACGCTTAATAATTTCATGCGTCCGAAGCACTTTTCTGGATTTACCTTCATCAGGAACGCTCAATGCCAAACATTTGAAATCCGAGGGATGTATAAGTTCCGAAACAGTTGAAGAGCTATATGACAAAAATACATAAAACAAATAGCCAATATAAAAAAGAAGATGTGGTATGATTGCCAATGAGACAACTCTCCACAAGAGACCAAACGACACAGAATTTAACGACTATAGTTCGTCGTACGGCCTTCAACAACGAGCAAAGCCAATACCGCACAGTAAGCTATAAAAGGCCCCGAAATGACAATGTAAAACAATTCAAACGAGATCATCTACGATCAACTTTGCCGGAGGGAGTTGAAACCTTAGTTTCTTTATAATTTCAAAATTCAATATGCGATTTTTTAAAAGTATAACAAAAAACACACTGTACACGAACAATTCTAAAATAATTAGATGTGCGGGGATAATAGTTTTATAATCACGTATTGCTTTCATACAGCATGTGCTGTTTTTATGCTGCATACGTTGATTTCAAACAAAACAGAAGCATAAAACTATGACAGAGTCAATAATTGAACTTAAACTTATTGTAAATATTTCGATATGTGTAATACTTTTCTCTAATCGTCATTTCTCCGTCAAAGTGTTTGGTAAAAGATTACGTTATTTGACATTATTTGTGCGTTTGTTGGGCATAAAATATACGTCAATACGTCATTACGTTTAGCAAAGGATTGAATATTCTGATTGGGATAATTTCCTAAAGACTGCTTAGATAAATGTGTTAAATGATAAAATTAATATATTTCTTTATGCATGGTTCGATTATGTACATCGGAGTTTATCAATGTTTGAAAAATGTCAAGCAGACAACAATGACTTTGTCAGTTCAACGATGCAGGGATCCAGTTAGTTTATAAATCATTTAGATGAGTTAGAAATCAGCGTATAGTAAAAGAGTTTTTCTGGTAATCGAAATATGATATGCAAACCAACTCCTGTTCAATATTTTAAAAATTTGTCTTTACCTCAGTGACATGATGCAATGCTGGACATTGTGATAACATCTAACATGAGTAAAATTATCAAATTGGTTCAATCGTGATTCAAATATTTTGAATTCTTGGATTACTTTTTCGTTTTAAAGAAGACCTTTAAAGAATAAAATATCTTTTCGGTCTGAATTTGTATACATTCAGTTCTTTAAGAGCGCCTTAACAGCATAAATATATTGTTGTAGGACGTTAAAAAAGTGAAGAAAAAACATTACTGATTTTTACTCTGAAAAATAGGTTTTTATTTGACATTTTGGCCTTAAACGGACTCACTAACAATCATATATTAATTTGATTATGAAAGCGAAATGAAAAACAAATACGGGTTTTCGACAAGATGTTTTGATATCGTAATTTGAGATATAGCGTTGTTTCTAAAACACATGATATAAGAGACGTCAGAACTTTGACATGACTTATACTTTAATGCATTTTTAGTTAATATAATTGTTTGGCAGTAAATGGGGAATAATCCAATTTAAGTCGTGTTCATTTTTGCGTTTGGTATACTATCGTTTTGCAGAAAAGCGCTTCGGACGCATGAAATTTATATAGTGTTATGTTAATTTTTTACAGTATTGGGTTGATACCGCTGCTGGTAGACTATCAGTCCCCGAGGGTATCACCAGCTCAATAGTCTTACATAATTTAGATTTATAACAATAACAAAATAAGATGTGGTATGATGTTCAAGGAGACAACACTTGAAATCAATAATATTTGGGCATCACAGTAGCAAAAAAATAATATTCGGGAACATTTGGCAATGACGTTCAAACATGTATAATATAGAAGAACGAATAAACGTTTAAAATTGAGAATTGTCTCTTCATTTTACACCTTCACATATAAGAACCGATTTAACAAGTATTAACGATCAGTGATTATACCTTTATTTTATCAACATACATATCGTAGTTTTCCTCTTATATTTGATGTGTTTCCGTCAGTTTTAGTTTGTAACCCGGATTTGTTTTTTTCTCAATTGTTTGATGAATTTCGAACAGCGTTATACTACTGTTGCCTTTATTTAATGGTGCATCATTTTTGCCAACCTCAGGGGGATGTCACGTGCATCAGGTACACCCCCTGGATCCGCCTCTGTCTCCTGCACCAGAGACCAAATAACGTTGAAGTTAACATCTTTAGTTCAACAACGGCCTTCAAACCCATTAGTAAGCTATAAAAGTCCCTTAATTCACGAATGTAAAACAAAACTAAAATCAATAAACAAAAAAAATTGTATGACAAAAGACAACCACTGAATTACAGGCTCCTGACTTGAGACAACACAAACAGAATGTGGCTGGGTAAAACATGTTTGCTGGCGCCTTTCTTTGTCTGTTTATAATTTTAGATATTATTGAGAAACTTAGGTTTAAATTCCCTCAGAAAAAGTTGATCTTCGGTGGATTTGGCTATTTTTTAAAGATTCTTTCTGGTCATAAATCTCCTCAACTGTTTCGTCTTTAAGTGTTCCTAATGAAGGTAAATTCAGAAAAGCGTTGCGGACGCATGAAATTTATAAAGTTGTTTATTCATCAATTTTATAAGTATAAATTAATTACTAAGATCAATAGTATATAGAAGCTGGTTGTGTATAAACGCTGCAATTTTACCAAGTAAATCACAACCCAAGAACGATATGTGCAGTATTGTCGACAGACCTTCACCACACATTTGTAGAAATGGTTGAAATATGTGTTAAATTTTACACAAAATGTAACTCGAATAATTCAAGTCCTTACCATCGCCGATGAAAATATTGGGTATAAAGAGGGCAATCGGTTAGGCTTAAATATATATAAAACTGATTTTTGTTAATAAATTAATAAACCATGTGCTATATAATTTGTATAAAAAAAGACGATGTGACATAATGCCAATGAGACAACTCTCCGCCAGAGAGTATGTATGTATGTTTACATTTTATCATTTATTTTTAACGAACAAACCATTCTTTTTAGAAAAAAGTGTAAAAATAATTTGTATGAATGAGTTGTTCTTCTTGTTATATAACTCACTTATTATTTACACATAATGCACCACTTACTATTTTTATATGTATGTCTTCATGTACATGTATTGCTATGGGATGATCTTTCTCCTTTTTCCACACTTCAGAGTGCTAAGGAAGTGGAATTCAAAATCATTTTACTTTACAACTAAAAATACATGTGTTTTGCTGGTAATAGGCATAAAATAATGTTACTCGAATTTGAAGTCTTTTTTGACTTTTGTAGGTGTCATACTACATCGATTCTGATTTTTGTATTTTTATTGTGTCAAAATTTAACTGTGTTGTGTGCAGTGAAGACAGTGTCACAGCAGTACTCATAAATATATGAGTTGATACCATACTGGAAGTAAAAACTTGATTATTCGTTGGCTTAGCGTCCAGTGGCAACTAGTTCATTCAACATTATAAAAAGTAGGTCTGCAACCATTTAACAATATATACAATAAGTATTCATGCATCATCACTAGATCAGAATGATGAGTGCTATGTTTTGAACTTCCACTTGATAAAGAGCCTATTATGAAAAAAGGAGAGGAAAAAAGACACCATAGTTACATGTATGTTGAATATTGCATGTTGCTCAACCTCCATTTTTAGATAAATTAAATTTACAACTTTACACAATTACGAATGCTACAATTGAGAACTATTGACCCGTCGGTATCCATCAATTACTGTTTTGTAATTCTGTGGTCCTGGTCATCAATTTTTCAAGGCGAGATGATTCTGTTGTTAGTTAAACCAAGGAATGATATATTTTAAGCTTTCTGACAGTTTAAGCTAATTGTTTTTCATGTTTATTTGTTATATACGCTACAGAAGATGGAAACTTTAAAACACTCCATCAGTGAATGAAGTATATAAGTGATAACAAATCTAAATCAGATGAATCGTTTGAGAAATGTTGGCATGTAAACAAATAGAATAAAGCAAAACACTCTGGCAGCAGTTTATTTAGGTTTTTGTTTTGAAGGTGTTTTGTGTTTTTTTATTCGGTTCATTGTGCATTTAATGTAATTTTCTTTTAAATAGCTTAGAGTCTCTATATATATTCGTTGATATTTTTTGGACAACAAATCTTCACAAAAGGTCTAAAAGAGAGGAGAAAGATACCAAAAAGATATGCAAGATCATCAATACCAAGAATGTGATTCGATTTTTACTATTAATCAATACCAGTGCAGGCATTTATTAACTTAATTAAGTAAATAGGATGTTTCAACACCCAGTTAGATAGAAGGAGAATCATAGGTGGTGAAAAGTAAGATAAGTGGTAAGAATGGCATCATAGTCGACAGGTTTAAGTGAATTTTGACATTAGAAAAACAAGGTTGTATACAAACAAATATTCTCAATACTTAAAATATTATGAAAAGTAACACTGACGGTTTGCATACAATCTTTCACAGAAGGACGGTGCCAACAATAACTGAAATTTACTTTTGAAGGTTATACTGCATATATCAAAAGTTATTATTTTCCTATTTCTAGTCGTGTTGGGCTACAATGCAGGCAAAAATATTTTCTCAATGTTCAAATCTCGTTAATCGATTAAGAAGAGAAAAATCATGGAGCAAACAAAAACTGAGGGCATCGTTTGAACTCCAAAAGGAGAGAGAATGTGTGCTTCAACAGCTTTGCATGCACCTCCCACAAAATAACAGTTTTTCTGTCAGTTTAACATTGTAAAATACATCAAACTGTGTATAGTTTGGATGACCTATCTATTTTAACTTATTTCAAGTACATTATGCCATTTGGCAAAGAAATTCATTATTATTCCTTTTAAAGGATTGGATATGTATAGATTATAACATGGCAATTTTCATATCAGACCCTTTATCAGCCCTAGGTCATGATATCAGTCCAAGATCCGCAGTCTTAAATGACTTGCGGATTTCCGCACTGTGTTGATGTTTTTCAAACAAATTTCCGGAAATGCACGAAGTTGCATGTGATAAACATCACGGACGTTACCGGAAAGGCATGTGATAACATTCCGGAAGCAGTTAATAAAGGTTAGTTTGTCAGCCCGTCGAGGAAATTCTTAGCAATCTGGTTAATAAACATATTAATCCTTTCGAGTCTTTTAATGTTTTTAAATGTTATTGAACTGTAAAATTTAAGTAATATTTTATACAAGTATATGATAAAAGAAAATAACACTTTATCAGTTGCATATGTCCGAAGCGATTCCTGGATTTATCTTTCTCAGGAACATTCAAACTAAACATTTTGAAAGTCAATGATGTATAAAACTACGTGAGGATTTATATGATCTAATAAACCTATGATTTCTTTATTAGTTGTTATTGACTTTGAACTAGCTGTCAGTCACTGCAAGTACTCTCCGATCTCTAGTTTGATTCATATTTGTTTTTAGGGATGTATAAATACACTGCAACGTCCGGACTGTGTTTTTGTTAGATGTTTTGCTGCTTTGTCTTTATCTGATGAGATAAGCCCTTTTCAACTGATTTTTATAGTTTGTTCTTATGGTGTACTGTTACGCCACTGTCCCAGGTAAGGGCAGGGTTGGCACCTTCAAACATGTTTAACCCCGCCACATTCTATATGTGCCTGTCCCAAGTCAGGAGCCCGTAGTTCAGTGGTTGTCGTTGGTTCATGTCTGTCATATTTATTTTAGTAAAAATATTTGCTATAAATTAGGCCGCCAGTTTTCTCAATTGAATTGTTTCATATTTTTCATGTCGTTGCCTTTTATAGCAGACAATATGGTATGGGTTTTACTCATTGTTCCAGGCCGTACGGTTGCCTATAACTGCTTACATCAACTTCATTTGCACTTTGGTGGATAGTTGTCTCATTGGCAATCATACCACATCTCCTTATTTTCATACTAAAAAAAACGAAAATTGTCTTAGGTCAAGTTTGCATGGGAGTCGGAACCATATATAATGCTGTATTCAGGTTCGGTGAAATATTCCGGTTGTTGCTGAAAAACCAGTTTATTATCCTCCTTAAGGACAGAATGATAAACATGAGTATAGTTGCACAATGTAATATAATAGTTAATTATAAGAGTATTAAGATGAATAAATAAAGAAATGAATACAATAACTAAATAGATAAATAAATGAATAATCAACTTGGTCCGAGTACACAGTTATTTCGTAGTGCATTTCTTTTAGACAATAAATGAAAATTAAAAAAATCCCACCTGCGCTTTCTCAATAATATTTTTACAGTGTGTTGTACTACTTTTGGGACAAATTATATCAAAATTATAGAAAACTTCATCGGCTCTAACTCAAAATATGGACAATTTCATGTTAAGGGGGTCTTCAAATCTTTTGACAGCTTCCGAAGTGCTAATTTTTAACATTTTTCAGCTGGACCAAATCACTACTTTACTTTAAAATTCATGACCCAAATTTTTTTACAGTGTCATTTCACCCCCCTACTTACTATTTGAGTCATAAAACATGGAGAAATAAATTTGGAAGGGGTATAAAAAAAAATCGACAAGTAACACACTGTCCACACTAGGGACTATATTCGAATAAATCAATTAAAAGAAAAAAAAAAATAATTGATCAGATAATTCAATTAATTTCTATGTAGAGATTTCAGATGTGATTACTAACAAATAAACTGTCATATTTCTTACATAACCTATAAATAAACTTTACACACGAAGACGTAAAACTGTCTGTATCTAAGATTTCAAGAAGGAAACATGTTTCACTGTTACATGATAGAAGAGTAAGTGTCAAATGTGTGTCTTCTGTATTAGAAAGCGTTGCGGAAAACTAAATGGGTCCAATATTAATCAAGGGCCTTGTGAACTAAGCTGTCTTAGGACTATGGCGTGTCTTGGGATGGTCTTAGGACACGTCTTAGTTCTAAGTCAGGTTAACGAAAGTCTTCTTAGTTAAGATGTGTCCTTAATTTGGTCCGAAAGTTAAGGATACACTAATAGGTGTCTTAGTGTGGTTTTGTGATATTCTTAAAAGTTACGAGGTCATAAGTCGAAATAAAAACAACAAAAATGGCCTTCAGTTAGCATTTACCTTTATGTAGATACTATCCAATGTCTTCTTCCTAATATTATTCGTCACCACACTTGATAGCTTGCTGAATAAAATCACCCTATATAAAAATAAGAAGACGAGGTATGATTGCCAAGAAGACAACTCTCCACCAGACACCAAATAACATAGAAGTTTAATAAAACTACAGGTGACCGTATAATTAGCTATAAAATGCCCCGAAATGACAAAATGTAAAACAATTCAAACGAGAAAACTAACGGCCTGATTTGTGTACAAAACAATGAACGAAAAACAAATATGATATACAGCAACAAAAGACAACCACTGAATTACAGACTCCTGACTTGGAACAGGCACATACAGAATTTGGCGGGGTTAAACTAGTTTGTTGGCGCCAACCCTCTCATATGTGAGAGTACAACATAAATTCAAACTGTAAAAATCAGTTGAAGAGGACTCAACTCATCAGATCGACACAAAGCCGAAAAACATCTAACAAAACCACAAATCTGACGTGGCAGGATATTTATACATCCTCACAACAAAAAAGACACTTAGTACAGATCTAAGAGTACTCGCAGTGACTGACAGCTAGTTCAAAGCCAATAACAACTAATAAAGAAATCATAGGTTCATTAGGTCATATAACTCCTCACGTAGATTTATACATCATACATCACAGACTAAAATATCAATCAGTACACATCCAAAATCCAATGGATTTAGTGTAAAGACGTCATTTACAGTCAGAGAAAAACACGACCTTGTGCAATGCCAAGATACAGGTATCAACATGTTGTAGAGCCATGAATGTGCTTATTGATAACACAAGTACTTTGTCTGGTTGTTCTAGAACTAACCTGATGCACATATCTTGATAAACTGAGATATTTCGGGAGTCATTTAGTGAAGTAAATCAAGAACTAAAATTGATTTCTATATATAAAATAATCTGAAATGACCATCCGTCGTAGCTCTCCAAAAAGTATGTTTGACGATGTCATAGTATTACTCTCATTTAAAATAATACGTGCTGTCTTTTTTTGGTGCTTAAAAATTCTATCAACATTGGCAACATTTTTTTCACCTGATCAAATGGCCTTAATAAGGCTAATTCAATACATGTAATGAAATCGAGTGGAATAGTTTATACAGCTTAAATTGCAGCATTATAATAGCCTCTAACAATTTTGTGACAATTCAGTTTAGTGGTTGCATGAAATTTATTTATCATTTCTAAAAGTATATTTATAATGTATCTTATAGTAATAGTATATTACGATACAACTGTATTTTGCGTTAATTTTGTTTTCATAGAAGATGCAACCTCTAGATTTACATATATACTGAAATACATTAAAATATATTGCATTTAATTCTCTTAATTGAAAATAAATGTGTTAGGATGGTCCTATTACAATTGTAGTTAGGACATATCCTAGGATACTTTCATTTGCATGGACATAGATCTATCCAAAATAAGTCTCTTGTTGGCGATACGCTGCAGCATTGTATTAAAATGTGTACAATTGTATTGTCATAGAAAAATCCACACTTATGGCATAAGAGTAAGTCTGGTTTGTTTGGTATAGCATGTAGATGTTTACGTCCTCGTTCTTTGGTCTCATGGCGCATCTCTTTGTGTTTTATATAAAAGACAAATAAAGGTTTGTTTTTCATGTGATACCATACATTCAATTTGTTTGTCCTTTAAAGGTAGTTTTATATGAAGTGGCCAGAACTTTAACCTATCAAACTCTGTACATGTAGTTAGTATGACGTGTAGTGAAATTGCCTTTAACGTAATAACCCCTTTTTAATGTATATATTGTGTGACTGCATTTAAATCAACACTTAACAATCACTCCACTTGTCTGTCCGTTACTTTTCTTAGTTTTGTGGCGCATTTGTTGTCTCTATAGAGAGTCGTAAATAGGGTTGTGAACGATATTCGTGAAATTGTAAACTACAGTTTTTACAATTTTGCCATTGTCATGTAACATAAGGAGATGTGGTATTGTTCCTAATGAGACAACTATCCACCAGAAACCAAATGACGTATATATAAGCAACACATTCCTATATAAGTTGTACATCCATCTACAAGCACTAGTGTATAATGCCACTATGTTCCACCGAAATGTACCTCGATAGTTACATTGTTCTGAAAAAAACCTTCTTATATGACAATGCTGTGAGGTGTGATTTATTGATTGATTAGTGTATGGTGAATATCAGAGTTTGGTAGATTCCTAATAGTATAAAGCTTGACCAACAATCACTTTCAGAACGTTCCGTTATGATTTTTGCAGAACTTTTTATTAAAGAAGAAATGTTGGGGTATACTAAACTTACCAGCATTAATAATTTAAATTAATAACTTAAATATAAGAAAATGTGAATCTTTACCATTATTCAAAAAACAAATTCGTACCCAAAATAGTAAGGTCCAACTGTATTACTATCAAGGATATCGTCTTGGTCAAATTCTTCATGCTCGCTTAAGAATGTATTCAAGTTCATTGAATTCTCACCTATTCCTTCGTAATTTAGTAGACTCCCCAAACTGTCGTTGTTGTGATGTAGAAACGAACTCTCACTTCTTGTTATCTTGTCTTATATACACCGATTAATGACATGAACTATTAGCTTCTGTTTCAGTTCTTCCTGTCCAAGTTGACATAAAAATTTTGCTTTTCGGATCAACGGTAATCTCAGATGAGCAAAATAGTAATTTATTTGGTTTGGTGCATAAATACATTATCAAAAGCAAACGTTTTAACCCTTGATGTTTCTGCGTCATCATTTAATAGGAACCAAAGCATTTCCCATTGTATACATTACAAATATTCATGCTTATTCTTTTTTCTCTATTGTATTTTTCACCTTTTCAATATTTATATATTTATTACAGAATATGCCAGTATATATATTTATGTATTGTTCAATAAGTGTATTATTTGTGTAATAGGAGACAGATTTGTAAAAGCAAATTTACTTGTTTCTGTATCGTAAATATTTGTTTCAATTGTATTATATCGTTATGTGATGATTTATCTGAATAAATATTGTTTAAAATAAGCCGGATAATTTCTTGCCGTATCAATCTAGTCAAACACATCTGTTGAGGAATTGTTGTCCCGAGACGATAACTGAATACCTTCTTTATTATCTAAATGAAAACGATTATAACATTTAGTTAATTTTCAGCTGTATTTCTATCGTCTTTACTGTCCTTGGTCTGACTTCCCAATATAGACTGTTGATTGGTATTTACCGTCGAGTAGCAATTTATTTTTTGTATATAAAGGAAGGTACGTCATTATAAATTCGATAGTTAAGGGTCTTGATTATGAGGGGGGTCTTCTCCTCTCTCCCCACTGCATCATACACCTTTCCTAACTACACTATTTCCCTTTACCTCACAGTCTATATTACTCAACAATCAATCGATCAATTAAATGAATGTCGTAGAGTTTTTATTTTCTATACTATCAATGTTTTTTCTTGACATCAGGACTGGGTTGCCCAAAACTATGGCTAAATTTAGCCATTGGTTAGCTTATCTAATAGAAAATTATCTTATCCAGTGGCATACTATCCTTTGGCTATTTTTGTATTGCTCAAAAGCAAAATTGAAGTATGGTTAGTTAGCCATTGGTTAAATAGTTAACCAGTGGTAAACAGCTACTTTCTAAGTCCCAAGTAACCATAATTCCTTATCAAGTGATCTGCACTAATCAAAAACAACCGTAAATTTTATTACGTAGCGGTGCAACTAAAGATTTCAACTGCGAGATTTTTCACAATAGTGCTTTTAACCACAGGTACAAGAGTAGACTTTATTTAGTGTAAACATATACTGAATACTAGTTAGTGTAGATTATGGCTATATTTTACTTAAGAAATTTCATCTTGTACCTTTGATCGTAACCGGTAAAGTAAACTTACAAAGAAAAAAAGGTGCTTTCTAACACAACCGCGTTATTGTCTAAAAAAAGAATCTTTGTAAACCAGGAAAAAAATAATCATCACAGATTATTTTCAGCTCAGCATTAAGTTGTACTTTGAAATCTACATCAGTTATTTTTTTGGCATGGTGAAAAAATATCAACCAGACTTCAATTTAACTGATTGAAAGATTATGTCCTCATCATATGAAAATCAATCACAATCCCTCACGTTTGGGGTTTTGTATCATATCATCATAAAAAAAATATCAGAAGCACATAACCCGTATCATGCCAACAACTAGTTTTAGAATAAATGTGCTGATTCTTGATGCATAGACCCTATGAGTGAATTAATATTAATACCAAAATATGCAATCATTAATGACCTGACAATAGTATCGTAACTATTTCCCTTCATAATAAGTCTTTTTAAAGGTTTGGTTAGCTTTTGATGTGAATGCCGACATTTTTGTGCTTTGTGAAGAATATTACCATAAAAGATTGGATATGAAATACCTGAACATATAAGATGTCTGCACGTTGGTTTATATTTACGAATGATGTCCTTGTACTGATGATAAAATTTAGTAAATGTTTTGGCTAGTTTATGATATCGAAAACCCTGGTGTAATAATTTTTCAGTAGTACATAGATTCCTTTCGTTAAAAGCAAATACGTTGTTACATACACGAGCGAATCAAACAAGTTAGGATATATAAACACCATAAGATGGTGACAATGGAACGTCATTAATTGTAACTCATAACTACACAGAAACATGTCCGCAATAAATGGTACACAGTTAGGCCCCATTGGCGTTCCGATAACTTGACGATATAAGGAATCTCTAAAGCGAACAAAAATGTTATCTATTAAAAATTCAAGAGCAGTTATAGTAAGTACTGAGTGAGTCGTGGATAATGTTAAGACACTCATTCCAATTAATTATTGAGGGGGGGAGGGCAATGTTTAGGTCCTTTACTGAGGAATGATTTCAACTCTCGGTCACGAATGATGCTAAGGTCTCCTGTTATAACATGGGAACTAGGGCCATAAATGTATTCGGAATTACTGCAATTTCATGACGTAGGTGTATTGTCACTGATATTTACATCTTTACACACTTATAATTAAACACATATTTCCGGGTAGATTTTTTGTAAATATAACAAATAAGAGGGAGTTCAAAATTATCAAAATATCCAGCTTGAATTTGTTCTTAAACAGAATGATCGTTAGCAAAACAGGCAATATTTACAAAATCAAAACTTTTATTGACATATTTGATTTTAATAAATGTATTTATGATCTTCAGGGTGATATAAGAGACACCAGGACTTCGACATGACTTATACTTTACGTAATTATCTGACATATCTCACATAACATATTTAGATTGAAAATCATTTGTAGTTAATATAATTGTTTTTCAGTAAATGGGGAATAATCCAGTTTTAATCGTTTTCTTTTTTCCATTACGGATGCGTTATAGTTCAGTACAAATGTATACTTTCGTTTTCCAGAAAGGCGCTTCGGACGAATGAAATGTATATAGTATTGTTTTCATTTTTTAAAGTATTGGGTTGATATCTCTGTGGTAGACTATCAGTCCCTGAGTGTATCATCAGCTCAATAGTCTTACATGATTTGAATGTATAACAATAACAAAATAAGACGATTTGGCATGGTTGTTAATGAGACAACACCTGAAATCAATAGTACTTGGGCATCACAATAGCATAAAAAATAATATTCGGGAACATTGGAAATGACGATCAAACCTGTATAATACTGTAAATTTTGAAATTATTGCGTTGTTTTTATTATTGCGAAATATGCTAAAGGGTTAGAATCCTAATAATTTAAACGCGTATTTGTAAATTATTTATATGAAATAAGCAGGATTTTTCTCAATATCGCAAAAATTAAAATCGCATTTTAGTCTAAAATGACAAAACCGCAATACTAGTAATAAATGCACGCAATCATTTCTGAATTTACAGTATAATATTGAAGAACGAATAGAGTTTAACATTGAGAATTGTCTCTTCATTTTCACACCTCAACATATAAAGAACCGATTTAACAAGTATTAACGATCGGTGATTGTACCTTTATTGTATTAACATACATGTTATTAGAGCACCATTTTTTCCAAACTCAGGGAGATGTCACGTGCATCAGGTGACACCCCCTGGATCCGCCTCAGTCTCCAGCACCAGAGACCAAATAACGTAGAATTAAAAACTTAAGGTCAACAACGGCTCTCTAACGCTTAGTCATCTACAAAAGTCCCCGAATTCGCAATTGTAAAACGATCCACTCGAGAAAAATAAAATCAATAAACATTAAAAAAAGTTGTATGGCAAGAACCGACAAGCACTAAATTACAGGCTCCTGACTTGAGACAACAGATACAGAATGTGGCTGGGTAAAACATGTTTGCTGGCGCCTTTCTTGAATTTTTAGTTCATAAACTTTGAAGTTATTGAGTAAATCAGGTTAAAGTTACCTCAAGCAAAGTTGATCTTAATTGGATTTGACTATTTTTTAAAGATTCTTTCTGGTCATGAAGCTCCTTAACTGCTTCGTTTTTAAGTGTTCCTAATGAAGGCAAATTCAGAAAAGAACTTCGGACGCATGAAATTTATAAAGTTTTTTTTTTCTTTTTTTTTTTAACTATAAATCTGACTAAGATCAAAAGTAAACAGAAGGTATTTGTGTAAAGACGCTGCAATTTTGCCAAGTAAATCACAATCCAAAAACGATATTTGCAGTATGACCGAGAGATTTTGAAGTCTTTTTGACTTTTGTAGGTGTCATGCCAAATCGATTCTGATTTTTTTATTTTATTTATTTAATTTGAAATTCATTTTTGTTCATAAATGTAATATTTAACTGTGTTGCAGTCACGACAGTGGCACAGCAGTACTCATAAATATTTGAGTTGATACCATACTGGATGTCAAAACTTAATTTTTCGTTGGCTTATCGTCTTGTAGCAACTTGTTCATACAATATTATCAAAGGGTAGTTCTGCAACCATTTAACAATATATCCAATAAGTATTGATGCAACACAAATCGATCAGAATAATGAGGTCTATGTTTTGAACTTACACTTGAAAAAGAGGCTATCTTGAAATAAGAGAGGAGAAATACACCATAGTTACATGTATGGTGAATGTTGTTCAACCTCCATTTTGTTTGGATACATTAAATCTATAATTTTACACAATTTCAAATGCTACACTTGAGAACTATTGAATTGGCTGTATCCAATACTACTTTACTTCTGCGATTCTGTTTATCAATCTTTCAAGTAATGATGATTTTGTCGTTAGTTAGACCGAGGAGTGATATATTTTAAGCTTTCTGACAGTTGAAGCTGATTTTTTTTTATGTTTATATATGCTACGAAAAAATGCAAACTTTAAAACACTCCATCAGTAAATAAGGATAGAAGTGATAACAAATCTAAATCAGATGAACCGTTTGAGAAATATTGGGATGTAAACAAATTGAATAAACCAAAACAACATTCTGGCACCAGTTTATTCAGGCCTTTGTTTTAAAGGTGTTTTTGTTGTTTTTGTTGTTTTTTGTTGGTTGTTTTTTTTTTGTTTTTTTTGTTTGTTTGTTTGTTTGTTTGTTTTTTTTGGGGGGGGGGGGGGGGGGGGGGGGGGTATTGCAGTGTCCTTTACGTATATACTAAAAGTACCAAATTTCATGTCATTTCTTTTTAATACTGTGTGCCTCTGTATTTTTCATGACACGTTTTGGAAAACATTTTATTACAAAAGTTTGAAGTTAAACAAACTGTCAAAAAAAGACTTGGTACATGCATTGAATTTGGATTGAACCATGTTTGTTTTACATCAGGTCGAATCAGTCGTGAACCAGACATTTCTGTTCCAAGTAAATGTAACTATGTTGTTTGGAGTCAACGTTCACGACTAGATGTTATTATGCATTAATACACAGCACAGTGTGACGATATGGGCCTCGTCAAAGACTCGAACTCATTCAAAAACTGAAATGCATTTTCATGTGGATATCCCCAAATTTCCGACAATTTGCTAATTTTTTTTCATTTTGTGAAAAAAATTATGTTTGAAATTTGATATGGCAGGTTGAACTACGTCGTCAAGTGTTTAAGAAACTCCCGTGTTTGGCGTACTAGAATTGGTAAAATCTGAGGTTTGAAATTTATCAAACGGTGTCCAGGCAGGGGTAGCTGGTGTCTAACAAAACTAAAAAAGTATTTAACTGTAGCGGAGAAGCCGGTAGTTGCAATAAATAGCCAATATCGGGTTCTATGTCGTCTGTTTTTTTGTTATACAATAGAAAGTCGTCTGTAAATACAGACTCGTTGTCGGATTCCGACATTTACTCAATAAAATACAATGTTATATATACAATACGGAAAACAAATCAGTAATAAGAACAATCCCACATACTATACACTACGATGTAACAAAGTCGACGAGCAGAAATGAGACAAATCTCACATTCTACATATTAAATGAAAATAAATACAGGCAATGCATACTATAACAATTACATTAGATGTATGTTTCATTAATATACGTTATGTTGATTGGCTAACAGCAATCTCGCGTCATTCTCCATTTCCAAAATGAATTGCATGAATTGAAATATACATGATGGCACATGTTTCCACAATAAAGTGCACAGGTAAATGAAAGAATAACTTGATGGTTATCATGTTTTCTTGATCATATAAAAAAAATTTAATTATACGTATTGAATGCTCCTTTTAGTAATGTCATAGGGTTGTAAAGGCGTTGACCGTGCGTGCATTTTTAAAATGAAAAGCTTTCGTGCTTCATACAAAATGTACTTCGGTCAACGCTTTTACACCCCAATGAATTTACAAAAAGAAGCATTCAATTCATATTTAAATCTTTGTTCTTGCAATCTTCAATTATTCCAAGTAATTCAGTCTACGAACGTCCATGACGGATTTTCTGACAAGGGGAAGAATCATTGATGTATAAATGGCGAATAGATGTATAAAAATAAATGTCTATTTATGTTTATGTGGATATATTGTTCAGTTTTTGGTGGGGTTAGTGTTGAACAGTCTTTAGTTTTAAATTTTGTGTTTTGTGTACTACTGTTCGTCTGTTGGTCTTTTTCTGTTTTAGCCATGGCGATGCCAGTTTATTTTCGACTAGTTTGAATGTCCCTCTGGTATCTTTCGCCTCTCTTTTAAGTCCCTTACCGACGAAGTCGAATGGGACTTTACGTTTGCTCTCCGTCCGTCAGTCCGGCAAATAAGTTTTCCAGTTTTTCTTCATGCTTGAAGATATTGATTTGATATTTAGTGTATTGTTTTATCATAACAAGTTACAGATCAAGTTTGAATTTTGTTCCGATCTGATGATTTTGTGCAGAGTTATGGTCCTTTGACTTAGAAAATTCACTAAAATATCAATTTTCCGCAGTTTATGTTTGTCATTCTTGAAGATATTGATTTGATAATTGGTTTACAGTTTTATCATGACAAGTTACAGATCAAGTTCGAATTTTGTTCTGGTCTGATGATTTTGTGCAGAGTTATGGTCCTTGGATTAAGAACATTTATTCAGATAAACAGTTTTCAACACTCTTTTTCGTCATGCTTGAAGATATTTACTTGATATTTATATAGTTTCATTAGTTATCAAAGTTACCAGGCTTATAATTTGATACGCCAGACGCGCGTTTCGTCTACATAAGACTCATCAGTGACGCTCAGATCAAAATAGTTAAAAAGCCAAACAAGTATAAAGTTGAAGAGCATTGAGGACCATTTGTATAAACCATGACAAGTCATAGATCAAGTTGGAAGTTTGTTCCAAAACAATAAATTTATAATCGGTAGGGGACTATGTATTGTCATGCAATACTCACAGAATACTTGTTTATTCAACCTTTCCGAGTAGAATTTTCAATTGTTTATTGTTTCATTTCCGTCGACAAAAAAAACCCAACATATCGCCAGTTCTCCGGGCTAATAAGCTAATTTCTAAACCTTGAATATTTAACAAGGTCAATACATAAACAGGCAGTTTTAAAGCCATTGAGAAATTTGTAGGGAGCCTGGAGGGGTGTTAAAATATTCATGTATTTTAAAAGGGGTCTTGAATTTATATTCCTTCAAGGTGGGACTTGAAAAAAATAAGAAAACAATCGAATTTTTCCTTCCTAGTCCCTCAAATGAAATACAATGATCAGTCTCTTTTGTCATAAGTATATAAATCAATATTCATTAAATATTGATATCATTGTCTCACATGCGTCAAAAGTCGCAAAATGCTAGACTTATGGATTACAATCTAGCGGCAGCGACGGCATAAAATATTTGTATAAAGCTTTATTTTTCAGAAGGTAGAAGACCTGGCTGCTTCATACCTTGAATGAAAATGCTTTATACTAAGAAGTTTCCTGTCTGTCATATGTCTATTGCCATTTTCATGGTTAAGCAATTGCATCTATCGACGAAGTTAAGGTTTGCACTCTGTTAATATGTCTGTCTGTCCATCCTCCAGTTTGGCAAACTAGTTTTCTACACTTTTTTCCTTCGTGCTTGAAGGTATTGATTCGATTATTTGGTACATAGCTTCATCATGCCTAGTTACAGATCAAATTTGAATTTGTTTCGGTCTGATGATTTTGTACAGAGTTATGGTCCTTGGACTAAAAATTCACGCAAGTAGTTAGTTTTCCGCACTTTTTCTTGTCATGCTTGATATTTGGTTTATAATTAAACGATGACAAGGAACAGATCAAGCTTGACTTTTATTCCAATATGATGATATGCGAAGAGTAATGTTCCATGGATTGAGTTTGAATGTCCCTCTGGTATCTTTCGCCCCTCTTTTAAGAAAATTCAGGCAAGAAATCATTATCCCGCATTTTTTTTTTTCATTATACTTGAAAATATTGATTTGGTATTTGATAAATAGTTTTACAATGACAAGTTACAGATCAAGAATAAATTGTGTTCGGTTCGGAAGATTTTTTTTTCAGCATTATGGTCCTCTAAAATCATCTGTTTTACACACTTATTTTTGTTATGCTTGATATCGATTACATATTATATATATTGTTTTATCATGGCAAGTTACAGATCAAGTTTAAATGTTGTTCGGTTGCGAAGATTTTTTTGCTGCGTTATGGTCCTTGTACTTTGCAAATTCATCAGTTTTTCAATTTTGTTTTCGTCATGCATGAGGATTTTGATTTGATATTCATTATATAGTTAAACACCATGACAAGTTATAGATCAAGTTCGTTGTTCCAGTACAATGAATTTTAGCTGGGAGGGGACTATGTATGGCCATGCAATACTTTCTGAATGCTTGTTTTAGTTGTTTTGTCGCTGTGAAATCTCCCTTATTATGAGTTATAGGGTAAATATATTTGGTATATTGGATGCTTGTAAGGTGTGCATATATTCCCAAACACGGGTCACCTGACTTCATTTTATGGATGAGTGATCTATGTTAAGTTTTCGTGGCCAAGTCCATATCTCAGAGATACTATACATGCTATTTTGTAGTGTGTGGAATGACTGAAAGGTGTCTTTGTTTGACTGGCAGGTTTCATCTGAACTTGACCTCATTTTCATGGTTCATTTGTCAAAGTTAAGTTTTTGTGGTTTGTTTAGTTTCTCAGATACTATTTATATTATCAAAATATAAGCCGTATTTGGTATTATTGAATAACAAATTTTATCTGACCTTGACCTTTTTTTAGGATTCATTAGACAATTTTATTTTCATTTTCCTGTTTTGGCTATATCAATTAATGATACTATATACCATATGGCCACTATATTTATTATGTATCATGGAATGATTGTAAGGTAGACATGTCTGTCTGGCAAGTTTTTATGGTTTTGTCCATTTAACAAATACTATAAGTCATTGTCAAATATTTTTGTTATAAGGAATGGTTGTTAGGTGTATATGTCTGTCTAGTAAGGTTCATCAGACATTGACCTCATTTTCATGGTTAATTACAGTCAATATTCAATTTTGGCAATCAGGTATGTTTCTCTTGCCGTTTGACTGCAGCATCCTAGTATTTCCAATAGACCAACTTTATTTGGTGTATGGTATGAAATTTAATTTAATCAAGTAAAGCAGGCGAGAAATTTCCACATGATTGTGCACTCTTGTTGTCATTTTAGTTGCATTTTATGAAGTTAGTTATTTGGGCGTATTATGTTTATGTGATACTTGTAGTAAAACCTTCATAGTACAGACTTTAAACACGAATTCCTAAATAAGTAGAACAGGCGAGACATTGCAGCATGTGCCCTCTTGTTTATAAATCGAAAAACATGATTTTACTATTCCAGCCTTTGATTTCATATTAAATCATTGTATCTGTTCAATTATTGTTAAATAATTTTATTTTGTTTTTTTGGAGGGGTTAAAAAATACTCACTAATTCATGTTTTCGTTTTGCTGATGGAGTTAAATCTAGAAAAGTGCTTTAGACACATATAATTAATAGTTTTGTTTTCTTTTGAACAGTGAAGGAACTTAACTACTTTATGTTTATGCTCAATTGTTTAACACTTGTGATTCAGCTGAAATTAATATAAAGTTAATGTTAATCTTGGTATCTGGAAGTTGTCAATGAAATATATCCTTTGCTTATCAAGCCTGTACATATAAATCAAACTTTTAGGTTAGCTTTGGGAAATTCAATAAATCCGACATACACGTTGGCATTATAAACATATGATAAACTTATGCATATCAATCCTTTTTCTTTAGGTATAAAACCACGAATTCATAACCCCATTGCTTTCTACATGTTCTATGTTAAATTCTGTAATTTCAAGCATTAATGATTACATCTTTTAAGTTAAGATAAAGTGGCAGTCATTTCATATCAAAACTATCCCTTATCCTGACTTGTGCTGAAAATTTTAACATGCATTTAATTGCATATTAGAGTGTACTGGTTCCAAGAAGTTAGTTACTACAAAAACAGGTACATTTGATCTGAACGACAGAGCAAATGTGCCCTCCTATTATAATAGTAAATTCTTTTTTATTCTTCAAAAGAATCTTTTAACAAGGGTTCTACATTGATCCCAAGTCCCCAAGCTTTCATTTGATACCACAACTACCCAAATACTTCACCTATTGACAAAGATACAGTTATGCGTAGGAACTCTTTTGATAAAATATGTACTACTTTCTTGAATTTTTTTTTCGAGCGGTACCAACTTAGTGGTTCTATGCATTTAGGATGTGAAGCTGACTATAGACGCAGATGCCCGCCAAAAAAAAAAGAAAATAAAAGAACGCTCAATATTTGCACAACCTAGAGTTGTTACAAAACTGAGATAGTATCTATCAGATTTTCATATCCTAATAATTGTTCTCCGAAGTTGGTGTTAAACATGTACATGTCAACTTTATTGGAAATATTTTCATCTCGAAACGTTAGATTGATATATCAATGAATGTTAAATTTTCTAAAAATTCTTTTTGCCGACTTATTTGTGTATTCATTTGAAGCAGAATTCATACAATACTCGTGCTTCCCACGTTCATAATTTCTTGAAATCGACAACATGGATAACTTTAGATTTAACTAAGATTCATTGCCAACGTGATGGATTCAGGTTGTACACTGTCAATAACATTAACGGTTCTAGTTTTTCTGCATTTTACATTTCGAGCCAACCTGCCATTTGTTTGTTGCAACATACTGTAAACCAACTAATTTTCGGGACTTTCGCGAGAAGAAAACTATCGCGAATATAAATCGTGGCGAATATGTAAAACTTGAAATTTTCTTTACTTTACTACTAATACTTCAAGTAAATTTGAGAGTGGAGAAATGAAATCGCGGCGAAATGGGGTCTAATCGAAACTACCACAAAGTGTACACAATGCCGAATCGGTTGGTTGACGGATGGAAAATCGTTTAGAAAACCCCGAATCGATTTAACAACTACAGTTTACATTATGATCGGGCTAAATTATGACCTGACACAGGTAATCGTTTTATGCCTCGAAGCACTTTGAAGAAACTTGGTATCGTCCAGGTTGTTTCCTCAAAAGACTGACCTATCGTTTTGAAAGGACATAAGTCTATATTAGCATATAGATATAGAGGATAGAATGACCCAATTACACAAAGACTGTGAACTAATCTAGTCATTGAACCACTTTTCCCGATGCTGACATCGTCCCTTAACTGCATCTCTACATAAGTATAACTGATTGTCTTAGATCTACCCTGACTAAATAGGTCCATAAAGGGACTTCTTATCACATACATATTTCGATAAATACTAATGTCAGCACAATACGTAAACAACGAATCTCAACCGTCACAACACGACTAGTCTCGTCTTAGTGGTTATTAATGTTAAAGTAATGTTTTTGTCATTAGTTTTAGATATTGTAATTGACATTTGACAGTTCATATTTTTCATGAAAACAACAAGGTACAACTTGAATGCTCATTATGATTATAACATTTATGAACATGATTTTACTAACTGGACTTACACAAGATATCATTGACATTCATTATTTTATCCAATTTTAAATTATTTGCTATATACAATAATTCATTGATATCAAATTTGCAAATTCATGAATAACAGATATCCTGAAATGACAAAAATTTACAAGGGTATGCAGAAATAACAGAAACAATAAAGATAAGCTTCAACAATATCAAACATGGAACCAAATGCCTTACTATATGTTTACCAAGCTACGTCACATACAAACAATGAACAATGATCATACGATTCAGAAATATTTCCATGTAATAAAAGATTGTAAATACAAATCTGTTAAGTGAAACTGTTACATAAGAAATTACTATACGCAATAGAGTATTTCCCTTTTCAAATTTAGTGAACTCCGATTTGGTCAAGTAACCTTATCATAGAAACAATTGATAAATAAAACAAAATGCTTATGTAATATTCATTGTATCAATCCCTCCGCTCCAAGACAATGAAGATAACAAAAAAACACACATATCTTAGCACAACTACTGTCCATGCAGATGTTCTGTTCAACATATAGTATTTTAATGACCTATTGTTATATGGAACCTTGTCTTCAAAAGAAAGAAATTTAAACTTTCGTTAACGACATTGCATATGCATTAATAGACAGTCATGTCACTGACTAGTCTTATGTAAACGAAACGCGCGTCTGGCGTATTAAATTATAATCCTGGTACCTTTGAAAACTAATTAAATTTGTTGAAAAGCCTAGTTTGACCCTTTTTTTACAAAATCCTTGATCCGCATATGAAAAGAATATTAAAAATTGTTTCTGTTACTTAATTAAAATTATTATTATATGCACATTTGAGGAAATTATGACCTAATCATGTTAATTGTTGTTAGTAAGCCCAATCACAGACATACTCCAAATTAAGTTTAGTCTTTCTAGCAACTAACAAGAAATGTTAAATTTTAATCTCTATGGCAGAAATCAAATTCCGAGGTTAAGCTTAACGTTTCTGTATTTTTTCATATGAAATTTACATCTCATTACTATATACACAGGTAGAAATGAAATTATACACTTAATATAATTATTGAATCATACATCTGAAACTCCGACAATACACTAAAACAAATCATTAAAAGAGTCAATTACGTGATTTTCCAAAATGTATTTCACATTTCATATAGACGCGATATACCGTTAATCAAAACAAAAAGAAAAGAGGAATACAAAAAAAAAGAGAAATATTTCAAAAAATGAAAACTCAACAATACAATTAAATCAGTAAAAAAAACATCTAGATGTTTATACAACACAATGATTCACGAATTGACAAGTGTCAATACAGTATGTTATCACTTTTACAATTTGAAAATGATGCTTCTCTATTTGTTTTATGCATTGTAAAATGGTCAGCATTAAATTTATTGGCTTTTGCTGAATAATGTAACAGTTCATTGATAACGTTTACGTGTCCATTTCGTCTTGCTATCCTGAGAGGTGATACACCTCTAAAATCGCATTTATTTGTATCTGCTGAGTGTTTTAACAATTCTTTAATAACATAAACATGTCCTTGGTGACTTGCACAATAAAGTGCAGAACGTACATTTTTATTACAGAAATTGATATCAACATCCCCACGCCGAAGAAGTGTTTTAACAACCACTATTCGGTTTGAATGCGAGGCTCTTATTAAAGGGGTACTACCATCATTCATACATTTATTGATCTTCGCTGAATGTTTTAACAGTTCTTTAACAACAGTTACATGTCCATTTTGACTAGCTATCAACAGAGGTGACACGTTACGATTAAAACATCTATTAACATTTGCTGAATGTTGTAAAAGTACTTTAACAACATTGATATGTCCTTTAAGACTTGCTATCCATAGTGGGGATCCACCATCATTTGATGACTTGTTCACCTTTGCTAAATGTTTTATATGTAAAAGTTCGTTGACAATATTAAGATTACCATTCTGACTTGCTATCCATAGAGGGGATTCACCTTCATTATTACATATATTTACGTGTGCGGAATTTCGTAACAGTGCTTTAAAAACAGTATAATGTCCTTCCTGACTCGCCATCCATAAAGGTGACTCACCTGCATCCGAACATTTATTTACATCAGCTGAGTGTAGTAACAGTTCTTTTACAACATTGACATGTCCATTCTGACTTGCTTTCAACAGAAGCGATTCACCTTCATCACTACAATTATTTATATCTGCTGAATGTTGCAACATTTCTTTAACAACATCAACATGTCCTTCCTCACTTGCTATATACAGAGGTGACACATCATTATTGTCACACTGATTGACATCAGCTGAATGTTGTAACAGTTCTTTCACAAGTGCAACCTGTCCTTCCTGACTAGCCCATAATAAAGGAAGGTAACCATCTTCTGTACAATAATTAATGTCACTATTCCTACTTATCAACCATTTGACAAGATCAACAAAACCATTGTAGCAACATTCTGCAAGTGCTATATCTTTACTAGTAGTATCTTTTGTTAAGGCAAGTTCTTCTTGCTTCGAATATTCCAGTTTGTTTATACAGTTTATAAATTTTTCTGTGAATGCAGGAGAACGCATGTTTCTGTTTCCAAATACACTGCGTACAGAACCACTCGCCCAGTCCTTCAGTAGTCTTTCTATATACCTATTGAGTTGACTTTCATGTATTCTAATGGTAAACTCTATATCTGTGTTTAAATTTTCTGATGTCTTCCAGATAAACCTCTCGCTTATGAAGCCAGTATTTGCATGAACAATTAACAGCGGTTGCAATTTATCACCGAAGAACTTCGCCAGGAAATCAAACAACTTATCATGGATTATTTTGTATGTACCTCTTTTCTTGGTGACATATGTACCTTCAAGCGTTGCAAGGGATTTGCTTAAACGTTCGATGTATATTCCTTTATTCAGTTCGCATTTATGCAGTAAAGATTTTATCATTGCCTCTATCTCCTTACCTTTTGAAGACAAATTTTCTTCTGTCAATGTGTTGTTTAACATCACACAAAGAACTAAACTGCAATATTTCATATTAACATCTTCACGGTCTAGATATATATACAGTTAATCAAGTTCGTCTTCAAAAACGCCAAACGGATTGCTAAAAAAAGCGCTTAGGCTTACATGTTTCCGAAGTATCTGCTTACGATATAAACTATATAAGTGGGAAAAAATAATATTTTTCTGACAGTTCTTTACTACCTTATCAGTATTTTCATGAAAGTACGTATACATATCAGCTAAAGCAGATTTTTCAGCGGAGTTTAGTCTGAATTCTTGTGAACTTATATCAATGTTACATCTTTTGAAGATACACAGACTGTTAAATTGTTCATCTCTATACACCTCTTGCCGACAGGTAGACAAGATTTTACAACATTTGTCTTTAAGAAGAGATATAATGTGATCAAGCCTCTGTTTCCAATCACTGAATATCTGTTGATTAAGGGTATAACATCCACAAACGTCATCGAAGATGAATAATGTATTCCTTCCATGCTTAAACCACTGCCTTACATCTCCAGGGCTATCACATGGAATTATAATATAGCCTTGATCCATCATCTTGACTGCAACATGCCTCGAAAGGAATCTTTCCCAGTGCCTGAATTTCCGACGATCGTTACGCAGCTTACTGTCAAAATATATTTCATTCGTTGTTTCTCTGCTCCTGTACTGACAAACATTTGATCTTCCGCCTTCCACTGTTCCAATCGTCTTTCAAACTGCTCTGAAAGTACACCAGATACATTAAGATAATCTAAAATAAATTATCAACCAAATCAATTTGTAATGACAAGTGACCACAAGTAGCTTGTTCTACTTATTAGTATTAATGTTCAGGAAAGCATACTTTGCCCTTTGATTCCTTTTTTAATAGCAATATGCACAATATTGGTTCATGACATAAACATCTGATCTTAGGTATTCAGATAAGACCTAGGGTTATTTCTGCAACATATTTTACTGGAACATGATTTAAGTAATGCTTTAAGGGGTAAGATAAGTTAATTATCTTAGTGATTGACTACTGGATTCGGAAACGTATTAATAGATTTTAAGTGGAGATTTTAAAACGGGAAAACTAATTTCTGTCAAAAGATAAAATGTATAGATGAATTATATAAATATCGTATTGATAAATATTTCGTTTAAACATATAACCATCGTCAGTGTCAACGTAGTCATAAAACAACTGTATAAACAGTCGATCTACTTGGACAAAGAAAGAGAAAATCCGCACCCGTAACAATTATTTAAGATGTTCCAAGTTGATTATAAAGTAACTGCTTACACCTTTTACACCACCCCTTCCACCACCAATAAAAAAACCACAATAGTTAATATAAAATATAACTTACAAAGTCATTTGTATTTTTCGTACACCGTAACAATTCATTTGTGTCTTGCTTCATTCAGTTACAATTCTTCTTTTATTGTAACTGGATAATTAGCGCCCCGCCGAATGACGATTGCCCTGTAGTGATCATTCCGTCCGTCCTTCCGTCAGTCTATCCGTCCGTCCGTCCGTCCGATCGTCCGTAACAAATTGTGTCCGCTCTATATCTAGAGAACCGTTATAATTTCATACTTTATATTTGACATGTATATTAACCAACCCCAGCGGATGTGTCATAATGTTTGTACAAATTCCTTGGTCAAAGGTCAAGGTCAAAAACTTTGGTTTCAGTTGACAACCCCATGTCCTATGGTAAAGATCATGTCCGCTCTATATCTTGAGAACCGTTATGATTTCAAAGTTTATACTTGACATGTATATTAACCAACACCAGAGGGTGTGTCAAAATGTAATGTACAACTTCCTAGGTCAAAGGTCAAGGTCAAAAACTTTGGTTTCAGTTGACAACCCCATGTCCTTTGGTAAAGATACATTTTTTTTACCACACGTTATTCACAGCGGGGCCCACAGAGATGGCTCCCATCTCAATGATGTCTAGTTATTAATACAGTTTATATCTTGATAAATAAGTGATGTTTATTTCACATTATAAATGAGCCTTTGAACGTATTTAACACCTGAAATCACAAGAAAAGAATATCCAACTTTAGTGTGATCGGTAAAAAGGATGCAAATCCGGCAAATATGTGCAGAATGGAATTTAAGTCAGATCAAGCATATCTAAAGGTTTTTCTTGTCGTATATCATACCTTGGGGAGTCGAATATTGCCCAAGGCCAGTCTTTCATTTGATCAGTTCTCATTTCTTGGTGTGCTCTACGACGAGAAAAACCTCCAAATATGCATCATTCATAGGTTGCACTTAAGTATATATAAACAATGCAATTTCCCATATGAAATCCTTTTACGACTTAAACTGTGCTACTTTTATAATGAAGTTTCGTAACAAATTATATCCTAGAATGGAAATTCCAAAGTTGTGTCTCTATGAGATGAAACATAGAGATCATATTTTGAAACCAGTAGGTAATCAAAACAAAATATCTATGAATATTATATTATATCACCCTAAAAGAGACGAGCTTTGTGAAACAGAGGTATTTACAAAGTGCAACTTATACTAACATTAATTGAAATGTAAAACTCTTGAAAAACCCTTTTTTTTCACAACATTACTTATTCATCAGAATCATAGCCTAAAATAAATCACTGCATGTACTTTAACGTTTATCTTACACTTCATTTGATGCTCTCACCCCTGTTTCCATTTTTAAAGCATTTGAAGACAAAATAAGACTTTAATTATTATTAGCTTACCTTATTTGTATGTTTTGCGACATGCAATGCTTATAACATGAATGAAACTTCTCTGATAGCAAATAGAAACCATTTCAGGATACTATCGTTAATATATCAATATTCAATCATTCCAACATTCAAGATTATACAAATTATCCAATCCTGCCTCTGTCTCCAGTTCCCGTCTTAATTTATACCCATTTACCTATAAAAGTTCACTTTTTTTGTCTCTAATGGTCAGTTAAGAAACCATGCACGATAATATTATCTCTTACAATATATCTAACATAATTTGGCTAACATTTGAACTAGAAGTGTTAAAAAACAAAACCATTTTTGCAAAAGTTGTATGTATGAAAATACCAGTTTAATATATAAATTCATTAAAAGTTTTATAGAACTGACTGCTAAATTCTGTTATGTGCATGTCTTCAAAGCAAGTTTTTTTTTTCTATATGCAAAAAGACATCTATAATAATTCAATCATAGCCTTTACAGGTAAAATTATATGTTTTTCGACCCAGGGGTTAGAAATTTTTCTCTGTTTTTTTGCCACTTGGGCCTCAAATTTGCTAAATAATTCTACTATTTCTGAGAATATGGAATATTAAGTACATTTTTATGATAGAACACACTGGTGTAACGAAATCTTTGTACACCTAGAAGGAAAATTCTAATGATCTAACATCAAAATGTCCAGTTCATTTTTAAATGTTGCTGACCAGTTGCGGTTAAGGAGAATTCAAGGGTTTCATCATTACTCCATTCTGTGACTGTTATGTATTTCTCACAAGGGTCTCCGTACTCAGTAAAAATTATTTCAGGATTCTTGCATAAGAATGAAAAGTAAAACTACTGTAACCTCATGGAAATGTCTTGTTAATGATGTATGAGAGCCTCCGAAACACTCTAATGTACTATGTTCAACCAATGTTTTCTAACCAATCACATAAGGTTCTCAATGGTATCATTTCTATTTTAA
Organism: Mytilus californianus; assembly: GCF_021869535.1. Lineage (NCBI taxonomy): Eukaryota > Metazoa > Mollusca > Bivalvia > Mytilida > Mytilidae > Mytilus > Mytilus californianus. The sequence continues at coordinate 110,908,186 of NW_026262734.1, read as the reverse complement.
TACCTTATTAGGCCAGTTCCACTGCTCCGATTTTGGAACAGCAAAAAACAATTGTTCACAAGTATGATTGACACATGTCTCGGGAATGATTAAATAGACCCATCATAGATACCAGGATTGCTATTTTGTATTTGCGCCAGACGAGCGTTTCGTCTACAAAAGACTCATTAGTGACGCTAAAAAAAAAAAAAAGGTTAAAAAGGCAAAAAAAAGTACGAAGTTGAAGAGCATTGAGGACCTAAAATTCCTAAAATTTTTACCAAATACAGCAAAGGTAGTATATTCCTGAGGTAAACAGATAGTAGCTACGATTTTCACTAAAAAATTTTTTTAATCTAAATGTATGATTTTGTACAAAATGTTAAATAAGTATACACAAAACCATGACTGTTTACTTTCAATTCAGCATTTAGAAGCTTTTTACCGTTTTACACCTGAATTAAATTTTTGTCAACCAGACAATAATTCGATGTGAAGCCAACCATTATTCATATGACCTATGTTGACCTTAACTCGGCAAACCTCAATGCACAATCGCACGTTGCCCCTCGAAAGGAAAATGTAGAACAGAGAAATGTTATCGCGGATATGAAACGTGTATTGATAGTTTATGTGAAAAAAGGGAATATAAAAGAGATGCCACAGACAAATTATTGTTAATTGAAATTAAATAACGGCGATGAGATCGTTTATTATAATCGGTTACAATACTTGCCACACGGGAAAGTCACAAAGAAGTAGCTAACAACACGCCGTTTTGCGAAATGTTTACATTTCTATATTATTCCAGATAACACGAAGACTCCCGTGGTTTCTTCGTGATTGCCCCAATTCAATTCACAAACACGTGTATATATTATCGGCCTTGTTTTGTCATGCAAATGTAATAAAAAAGTGTATACTATCGCAACTGTTTAAGATCTAGAACCATTTTTTAATAATACTAGTATGCAGGCTTTTGTTATAACTTTTTATGTTTACATGTTTAATAAATGGTGTCAAATATGTACCCTTTAAAGAAATTATCAAATACCTAAGAAAACAAAAAGCTCGTGTTCAAATTTATTTATGTCTGGGTCCTTTCACTGGCTATGGCGGTCAAGTTCGGGAAATTAACACGATGCTTAATTAATGAGATGACTAGGCACACAACACGATATTAATTATGAATTATTAACACTACTGTAGTTTTTGTAAACATTCCAACGATGTAATTGTGAATTTTTAAGTACATATCTTTGCTTTTTGCAGCTTTAATACTTGGTGATAATTTTGTCAAAATCGTAGCTACTATCCCTTTAACACATTGCTGGTTAATATTCATGGAATGTCGAATCTTTATGACAGGTTTGATATCTTCCTGTAACATCAGTCTATGTGGACTGACATGTAAAGCCGATTGACAAGTATTTTCTGGGCTCTTCATGCGTGGAATGCTGTCTAGAAATATTTAATGTTTTCATTATCATCTGTGGTATTATTTTGTTAACTTATTTATACAATGCAAGGGTAGTGTTGTTCATTTGAGTAATTATACCAGGTTAGCATACATGTGTTTCTGGTAAAACAATTTACTGAGTGCATGTCTATAAAACGGTTGTTATTTGATAGAAGTATGAAACACATGCATGTATTTCAAAGCAAAATGTTATAATGAATTTGCCAAGTGAGAATTAATTTTATGCTGAAATATTGAAATTGTTGTACTATGGAACGATGTGTTAAACGTAGTTGAGCTATTGTTGTTGACAATATTGTCCCCGGCTGCTATTCTGAAACCATGCAGGTTTCATGGGAGGAACCACATACTCAATTTAGAATGTTTCATCAATGGAATCTTCTAGTAATGTAGATGGATTATTCATAAACGACAAATGTAAACAGTACGTTTTGTCATTTAATACCTCCTCCTTTATAATAGAAAAATAAAACAAGACGCAACATTGAAATGGATAATGTCATATATGCCTCAATCAAATAGCTTGACTGCATCTGACTATTCGGCCAATCGATTATCAACTAATGTGCTTAATGACTGTTGAAAAGTTTTTGCCTACATTATATAGATATAAGAAGATGTGGTATGAGTAACAAGAAGACAACTCTCCATCCAAGTCACAATATATAAAAGTAAACCATTATTATTATGAATAATTATAAGCAAGAATTATGACTTCTTGAACTACCTGCATGTTCAGCCTTTTCAAGTATCGTTGTCATACAAACAAATTGTTGCGTTTGTTTATTTTATTGCAAAACAAAAATAATCACTTATTAGAAGAAACAAGCTCCTGCCTACAGACACTTGTCAAACACAAGAAGATCAAAGAAGCCAGGTTATTTAATTTCACTTTCTGATATATTGATGATGTTATTTCCCTTAACAATCCGAACTTTTCTGATTGGGTTCCATTAATATATCCCCCAGAACTAGAAATTAAAGAAACAACAGATACGGCTTCCTGTCTCATTTTTAGACTTATACCTCGAATTTGACATACACAGTCATCTCAGTACCAGATTCTACGACAAACGAGACGATTTCAATTTTGAAATTATCAATTTCTCCCACCTTAGTAGCAATATACTAACTTCACCTGGATATGGGATATACATTTCGCAACTTATTCGGTATTCAAGAGCTTGCAGCTCCTCTTTAGACTTTGTAAAATGTCACCAGTGTCTGAGCAGAAAGTTGATGAACCAGGGGTACGCCAAAGAACGTCTCTTCCTTTTTTCTAAAAAAAAATCATCGGAAGGTACCAAGACCTTGTTGATAAATATTCCGTATCAACTTAACAAATAATACACGATGGTCTTGAAGTATAGATTCTGGGTACTGACATTGTTTTACATCTTAATAACGTGTTATAGTATTCTTTTATTTGTCTTTATTGATATTACTTTTACTGTTAATATAAAAAAGAAGATGTGGTGTGATTGTCAATGAGACAACTCTTTACAAAAGACCAAATGACAAAAAAATAAACAACTATAGGTCACCGTACGACCTTCAACAATGAGCAAAGCTCACACTGCATAGTCAGCTATAAAAGGCCCCGAAATGACAAAAGGCAAAACAATTCAAACGAGAAAACTAACGGCCTTATTTATGTATAAAAATGAATAAGTTAAGTCTGTTTTTTGTGATATCCATTTGACGTGAGTCTGTACTTATGCATCCCGTTATACACTGAATGACAAAATTAATCTATTTCTATCTGTGTGACGTCAAACGCGCGATTCTACGTCAAAGTTAATGATAATCTAACCATGTGTCTGTCGGGGTAAGGATTCGGTCCCAGTACTTAAAATCTTTCAATCCTTTATGGGTGGATTTTACATATATAAATTAAATCGTATAATAAAAAATCAAAATGAGGTTGTTAGATTTGATGTAGGCCTTCTTGTGCTTCTTTGTTACATTTGTTTGTTTAAATAGTGATTAAGATGATAACACAATGTTGACTGCTGTACCCCTATTTTTGACATTTTTACCTATTATGTCTGATTGTTTTGTTCACACATCGTTGTCAATATAATGGAATTTGATGCGACTGTCATACAAGTGAGAGGTTTAGCTAGCTATAAAAACAGGTTCAATCCGCCATTTTCTACATAAGAAAATGTCTGTACCAAGTACGGAATATGACAGCAGATATCCATTCATTGGATGTGCTTGAGCTTTTGATTTTGCCATTTGATGATGGATTTTCCTTTTTGAATTTTCCTCGGAGTTCAGTATTTTTGTGATTTTACTTTTTTGTGAATTGCCTGGCAAGCCTGATATTACTGCAGTTATTAGATCATTACTATGTCTACGTTTAGTGGATCACAGTTCGACACGAGAAGCTAAGAGAGTTAAGTCTAGCTTAAGTATTGAATAACGCCAAAGTCTATACGTGATTCACTCTTTGTAGACAAATGTTCTGCAGGAATAGTACTGTAGTTACGAAAAAAGTAAAATCTCAAAAATACTGAACTCCGAGGAAAATTCAAAAAGGAAAGTCCCTAATCAAATGGCAAAATCAAAATCTGAAACACATCAATTGAATGGATAACAACTGTCATATTCATACGATCTTCTATACTTTCCTCACAAATCTGTTTATGTTGAATGTGGCATACACGAGAATTATACATTTTAGTTAAGTCTAGCTTAAATTTTTGAATAACGCCACTGTCTATACGTGATTCACTCTTTGTAGACAAATGTTCTGCAGGAATGGTACTGTAGTAACGAAAAAAGTAAAATCACAAAAATACTGAACTCCGAGGAAAATTCAAATAGGAAAGTCCCTATATCAAATGACAAAATCAAAAGCTCAAACACATCAAACGAATGGATAACAACTGTCATATTCTTTCCTCACAAATCTGTTTATGTTGAATATGGGATACATTTGATGTTATAGAGCACTTAGCTGAAGGTATTTCAAAATTAAACACTTTGTAACCTTCTGAAAGGAAATTTTGTCGGTTTTAATATCTTATAGCGGCCGTCTTGGAAAAGCTGCCATATTTCAATTTCAAGTTGGGTCCATAGCTTATATTGTTCGAAGCACACAGCACTACTAAAATGACAAAAATTGAACTATATAAAGAATGTTTGTTGTTTTTGATATTTTGTGGCGGCCGTTTTGGAAAAAGCCGCCATATAGAATTTTCATGGTGGGATCATAGCCAATATTTTTTAAACAACAAGCACTACTGCAATGCCAAATTTGACTATAAATCTGACCTTATGTAAGTGATAAACATGTATGCTGTTTTTTATATTTTGTGGCGACCATCTTGAAAAAAGCTGCTATATTGAATATTTATGGTGGGTTCATAGCTAATATTTTTTAAACAACAATCAGTACTACCATAAACTATAAATCTGACCTTATTTAAGTGATATATGCTGTTTCTTATATTTTGTGACGACCATCCTGAAAAAGCCGCTATATTGAATTTTCATGGTGGGATCATAACCAATATTTTTTAAACAACAAGAACTACTGCCATGCCAAATTAGACTATAAATCTGACCTTATATAAGTGACATATTCTGATTTTGAAATTAACTGGCGACCATCTTGGAAAAGGCCGCCATTTAAAAAAATTCCAGGTGGGTACATAGCTAATTTTATTTGAAAAACCAAGAACTACCTCAATGCAAAGTTTGGTGCTTTTATCATCAAACCCATCGATCTGCCATACTATAATACAACTTGCTGTCTACGTTCAGTTACAAACTTTAAGTCAGTTATCCGACATACGATTGAACACGGATACAATTTAAATACAGTCTCTTTCATAATCTTTTTTTGAGGCTCTTTGTTGAGAGCTTGTGCCTTATGAGGATAAATTGCATCCCAGAATATACGATGGTCTATTAACACTGACTGGTTTTCCATTACGTCAGAAAACTGTCAATTACATGATCTACCAGAACTAAATCCAGACAAGGAATCTGAAATTAAACTGTCTAACGATTCTTTTATTTTCGTATCCGTGACCTATTAATACTTTCTCCTTCATCGATGATGTAACGAATTGGAACATTCCAGGATGACTTTGAAAGAACTAGTAGGAAGAATTAATCCGACAGTTCATTGTTTTGTACAGCACATAGATACTCACGGAGTTGTATTGTATAGATCGATGTTGTTTTGCTTGTTTGACATAGAAGGGTTATTGTCACATCTGTAATAATCTTTATCTCTTTTGATCGATATCGGGTGAAAGCATATAATTAAAATAGGCTACTTGTGTTTTATGACTTTCGAACAGCAGTATACTACTCTTGCCTTTATTTAATAGAAAAAAATACTTTTTCGGTTGCTTCTGTTGTACATAGTTTTCAATACATTGTAAGGATAAATCCCGAGCTCACAAAAAATTAAACTAACACAGATTGCTGCATTTTAAACTCCTTTCTGAATTTACGTTCATCATTGACGCTCGAATACTAATATTGGAAAAGACAAGATTATATGAGAACAGAAAAAAACGAAGAGCTTTACGACAAAACGAGGTTTTAAACAAAGTCATGTGACCATCTAAGGTTTATTTTGTCTGAGGAAGTTGGAACCTTAGTTTCAATTTTTTGAAAATGATACATGTGTTACACAAAAAGTAAAATCACAAAAATAATGAATTCCGAGGAAAATTCAAAACGGAAAGTCCCTAATCAAATGGCAAAATCAAATAATAAAACACATCAAACGAATGGACAACAACTGTAATATTCCTGACTTGGTACAGGCATTTTCTTATCAAGAAAATGGTGGATTGAACCTTGTTTTATAGCGCCTAACCTCTCACTTGTATGACAGTCGCATCAAATTCCATTATATTGACAACGATGCGTGAACAAAACAGACATTATAGGTAAAATTGTCAAAATAGGGGTACAGCGGTCATCACCGTGTCACAATCTCAATCAGAACAAAAACAAACAAATATTTAACAAAAAAGCACAAAAAAGCATATATCAAATTTAACAACCACGTTCATTGCTTACTTATTTTTGAATTTTATTTAAGTATGTTAAAATCAACCCAACACAAATGTCAGGAAGTGTAGATATTTATATCTTGACAAATATACACCAAAGACGGTGATTTATCAACCCTGCATTTGGAATCAAACGAAAAAATAAATATAAATCAATCGTTCGTATATGAGTTTATCAAAAAAGAATATGTTAATATGAAAAACTACAACATTATCTATTATCTACAGTATTATTCTTGCACGTCAATGTAAATATACTGCTTCCTGGATTATGTGATTTCTTTCCAGAGTATGAAAGTCAACATCTTTCATTAAAGACATAGTGTTTCTGGTTTCTTGTTTTCTATATAAATTAGACTGTTGTTTTCTCCCGTTTGAATGGTTTTACACTAGTAATTTTTGGGCCCTGTATAGCTTGCTGTTCGGTGTGAGCCAAGGCTCCGTGTTGAAGACCGTACTTTGACCTATAATGGTTTACTTTTATAAATTGTAACTTGGATTGAGAGTTGTCTCATTGACACTCATACCACATCTTCATATATCTATATAAGTAACATTGTCACAATGCAATTGTTAAAGCTTCCAAAAACAAGAAAATTTTAATTCAGATTGTTTTCAGGACCTACTAAAAATTTCACAAAATCAATAGTTTTTTTTTTACCTGTTTGTATGGATTGATTGTTTTAATAGATATTGATAAATTTGACTTGAATGTTATTAAGATACATCAATAGGTCAACGAATTGTTACTTTATTTAAGTACACGGATGAAGACGTTATTACAATTTTCTTGAATGTGAAAAATATATATCTACTGCCGAATCATTTTCATTTTCTATTTATTACAGTATATTAGTAAAAGGCTCATTGCATGTATGTTGTTGACAGTTCTCAATTTAAAAAAAAGAAAAAAAACATAAACAATAATCATTTCATACGGAACACGTGTGTAAGTGCATCTCTTGAATAAATAATCAAACCGTTTCATTTATTTTTATACGGATGATCAGAAGGAAAACAACCAAGATATTACGTTATTGAAATATACAAAACATATTTAATAATTCTAGATCTACTAATGATTGCTATGCGGTGACTGATTTATTTACATTATTACTTTATTATTATTATTATTATTATTATTATTATTATTATTAATATGATGATTATGACTATTATTATTATTATTATTATTATTATTAATTATTATTATTATTATTATTATTATTATTATTATTATTATTATTATTCTATTTTATATTATTTTATTATCATTATAATTATTATTTATTACCTTTAGTCCAAATAAGGTCATCAACAATTGACCTATGTCTGAACAATTTATCATGCGATTAATCACTTCGAGTCGAAATATCATAATAAGGTATTAAACAATTGACTCAAGTCTTAATAATTATCATGCAATTTATCATCTTTAGTCGATACATGATAATATCTACACAAGTTTAGCTTGTTAACACAATCTTATTATTGATGCACAGTCACAGCGATATGAATAAAAAATAGATACCAGGATTGAAATTTTGTATTTGTGCCAGATGCGCGTTTCGTCTACAAAAGACTCATCAGTGACGCTCGAATAAAAAAAGTTAAATAGGCTAAATAAAGAACGAGATTGAAGAGCATTGAGGACCAAACATTTTTAAAGGTCACACGTCCATGTAAACCCATATAAAGTTGAAAATAACATATTCATTGGCCTTCAACAATAAAACGTGTCACATGACAGTTTGGCTCTATTAGACGATACTTCTTCTGAATGTTAGCACACAATATTACCATGTTCTTCGTGACTTGCTACACACGAAGCTGATGCATCATCATTATAAAAGTTTTCTGCTTCTGCTATTTTTTGTAACAGTTCTTTAACAATATCAACATGTTCATTTTGACGTGCTACATATAGAGGTGATGCCCCCATATGTTTACACTGATATACGTCTGCCGAATGTTGTAACAGTTCTTTGACAACATTAACATGTCCTTCCTGACTTGCTATATACAAAGGTGACATACCCTTACTGTTACTCTTATTTACGATTGCTGAATGTTTTAACAATTCTTTGACAACATTAACATGACCTTCCTGACTTGATATATAAAGGGGTGATGAACCATCATAACAACACTGATTGACATCAGCGGAATATTCGAACAGTTTTGAAACAACATCAACATGTCCTTTTTCACTTGCTATATACAGAGGTGATATACCCTTATGTTTACACTGATTTACTTCTGCAAAATGTTGTAGAAGTTCTTGAACAACCTTAACATGTCCTTCCTGGCTTGCTATATACAAAGGTGACATACCCTTACTGTTACAATGATTTACCATTGCTGAATGATGTAATAATTCTTTGACAACATTAACATGACCTTCCTGATTTGCTGTATACAGAGGTGATGAACAATCATAACAACACTGGTTGGCATCTGCTGAATATTCTAACAGTTTTGTTACAACATCAACATGTCCTTCCTTACTTGTTATATACAGAGGTGACATACCCTTACTGTTACACTGATTTACGTCTGCTGAATGTTGTAAGAGTTCGTTAACAACATCAACATGTCCGTTGTGACTTGCTATACACAGAGGAGAAACACCATTTTTGTGACGGATAGAGACATCTGCTGAATTTGGTAACAGTTCTTTAACAACATTAACATGTCCATTCTGACTTGAGACATACAAAGGTGATGCATCATTATTGTCACATTGATTAACGTTTGCTGAAAATTTAACAAGTTCTTTAACAATACCAACATGACCTTCCTGACTTGCTATTAACAGAGGTGAAACACCATTATTGTTACACTTTTTGATATCCGCTAAATTTTGTAACAGTTCTTTTACAACATTTATGTGTCCATTCCGACTTGAGACATACAAAGGTGATGCGCCATCATTGTCACATTGATTTATGTTTGGAGAATATTGTAAAAGTTTCTTAACAACATTAACATGGCCTTCCTGACTTGCCCAAAATAAAGGTGAGCAACCATCAACAGTACGATGATTAATGTCTCTATGCTTACTTATCAACCACCCGACCAGATCAACATTACCTATAAAGCAACTCCCTGCAAGTGCTGTATATTTATTATGATTATCCTGAGTACAAACAAGTTCTAACTGCTTTCTTTGATCGAGTTTGTTTAAACTTGATACTAATGTATTTGTAAATTTAGTATCATTCATGTTTCTGTTATGAAATACACGGTATATAAAACCATTCAGCCAGTCCTTCAGAAGTCTCTCGATATAACTGTTGACATAATTATCAGGAATTGTTATTGAAAACTCTATTTCTGTGCCCGTTAAATATGCTGTCTTCATTAGAAATCTCTCATGTATGAATGCAGTTTCGGCATGATCAATAAAGAGCTGTAACATCTTTTCCCCAAAGTACTTGGCCAAAAAATCAAACAGCTTTTCATGGATGATTTTGTATGTAGTATCTTCCGTCACCACATATGTACCTTCAAGTGTTTCAAGGGATTTCCTTAAACTCTTGGTGGATGTTTCTTTATTTAGTTCACATTCTGTAAGTGAAGCTTTTATCACTGTATCAATATCTTTAATGGACAAGTTTTCTTCAGTCAATGTGTTGTTAAACATTACACAAAGGACCAAGCTACAATATTTCAACTTACCATTATCACCTTCGCTTATCATTTGTTGAACTTGATTTTCAAAAACAGCAAAAGGATTGCTAAAAAAAGACTTAACGCTAACATGGTCTTGGAGTTTTTGTTTATAATATAAACTACACAAAAGTGGGAAACATTCATATGTTGCCGACAATTCCTTTACCTCGTCAGTATTTACTTTAAAGTACACTTCAGCTAAGGCTATTTTTTCAGCATCACTTATTCTGTAATCCTTTGAACTTAAATCCACATTGCACATTTTAAAAATTGACAAATTGCTACATTGCTTATCCTTGTAAACGTCTAACCTAAATGTAGACAAAATTTTACAATATTTGTCTTCAAGGAGAGATCTTATGTCATCAAGCCTTTGTTTCCAGTCAGTGTACTCTTGTTGATCAAGAGTATAACGGCCACATACGTCATTAAAGACAAATAATGTTTTCCTCCCATGTTTATAAAAAAAAGAAATATCTCTAGCTTGACTACACGGAATAACAGTATAACCATGTTTACTCATTTTGAGGGCAATGTGTCTTAAAAGGAAAGTTTTTCCAACGCCAGAGTTCCCTACGAGGGTAATGGAACTTTGTTTCAAAACAGTTTTCATTAGTTTTTTCTCTAAAGCTGTACCTACAAACTTGTCATCATCTTTCTTCCACTGTTCAAACTGTTTTTCAAACTGTTCTGCCAAAAAAAAGCCAACAAAAACCAACAAATAATGAAATCAAATCGAATAGTTTCAATGTATGCAGATTTTGGTTCATATCCAACTATTGCGGTCATCACGTGACTTTAACAAATCAGTTGTAAATGTTTGATGGCCAATCGTTTATCAATGAAAATTAAAGGGCTTCATAGATTAAAGGTCATACCTATTTTTAATTTTTGTTACATTGTGAATTTTACCTTCCAACCCCGTGTTTTACAGAATTATCTTTTTTACAATTAAATATGTTCTATAACAATTTTTTGCTTGGAATAAAGTTTGAAAATTGAGGTGACATAACCACACACCCTCTGTTGTCTTCTTGGTTAAACCTCGATAAAATTGCATTAATATTAATAATCTTACATAATACATTTTCTCAACTTGTTGATGGTAAAAAAATATTCTTCCAAGCCCAAAAGGATGTACAACACATTAATTTCAATGAAATAGAAAACCAAATCAGTTTAGGTCACAAACTTTTTGCTTAAAAATTTGATTGAAAAGTTCACATTGTAGCGTTCGTTTGCAATAGTTTAAAAATGGCGGCCGTTGTCGTAAGGAAACAACGACACGGCATGTACTTATTTAGTTATTAATTGAAACGTTATATTTTGAATCAATCAAAATAAAAACTTGTATGCATCGATCATGCACTGTTTACATTGACAGCGTAGGCCGACTTGTGAAAATATATTTTGCAAAATTTTTACGATGAAAATCAAATAACTGTTTAATGCATTCCTTTTCAGTCATTGTCTCACCTTAAAGCAGCATATACTCAAAAATTCTTTCTTTTAAATAAAGTAGATAAATGCTGTTTGTATTGATAAATTTTCGAAGTAACGAAAAAAAAGACGAACAATTAATTTTCAAACGTAGGCAATGCTCGACATTAAATTTCACTGTTAATACTGCAATTAAATATTCCACATAATTGTCTTTTCTATTAATACCTTAGTACAGAGCTAGATTAAGGAAATATATAGTCACAACATCAACGTGACCAAAGAAAACACACATGGCATCTATCATGGTGTACGTTTTGTCGAGACTTAAATATGTAGATTAGTATTGTCCGATTTCTTATGAAAGTTAAGCGAGGTGAAATGTCTATAATTTTCAATTTTCTAAATTATTCATCACAAGAGTAACCAATAAATTTTTTCATAATCATATCATTCTAAACATCCTATTCATGAACATTCCAGAAATTTATCAATGAAATTTATGCACCTGTCCTAAGTCAGGAATCTGATGTTCAGTAGTTGTCGTTTGTTGATGTGGTTCATAAGTGTTACTCGTTTCTCGTTTTTTATATAGATTAGACCGTTGGTTTTTCCATTTGAATGGTTTTACACTAGTAATTTTTAGGGCCCTTTATAACTTGCTGTTCGGTCTGAGCCAAGGCTCCGTGTTGAAGACCGTACTTTGACCTATAATGGTTTACTTTTATAAATTGTGACTTGAATGGAGAGTTTTCTCATTGGCACTCATACCACATCTTCTTATATCTTTCAGATATTAAAGTTACAAACTGATGTTATACTCGTCAAGAAATTGCATAACGTGTGCCAGAGGCAGCTAATATATTTTTATATGTTCTAAAAATACCAATGATGTCATTCTTTAAGTTATTTGTAAAATTGGAGTTATCTTTTTTTGTTCATAATTGTAATTGAATCAACTACAACCTATGCTTTATACAATGCAATGTTTACTTTTACTTCCCACTGATAAATTGAAGCAATCTTAACCCATCAGTTCTTACACGCACTTTGATTTCAAAATCCATGCACTTTGAATCATACCGATTTTGGCGGTAAATTTGACATTTGCAACCTACGGATAGTTTTTGACACTGTAATTAATTTCAAATAGTATATTATCTACATTCTTTCATTGAATGGTAGCATGCACAGATTTTTTTATTTTTTGCTACAATTTTACAAAGTCTTCATGTTATGCACACCAAATGTATAAAATTTCTCCCACGATACTTAAGAGTGTGTTGCGTTTACTACAAATGTTGACAGAAGGACAAAAGTCAAATTATAAGACCCAATATCCTCGATTCGGGTTCCGTATACAACCACAAACAAAATCTGTGTGCCTGTATTTGCACTGTAGTTGGCTTGTAACAGGTTAAGATAATATTCTGATGGAATAAACTTACCAAATGAACGTTTATAAATGATTTCATTTTGATTCATCTGAATATCTAAAAAAACATCATAATATTACTTCAAATCAATTAAAAATCTTGAGATTCTACATGCACACTTTTAATATATATACAAATAGCCAGCACAGTGAAAACATCCTAGCATTCAAACTGTAGGCGGAGTAATATTGAATAATTATATACCCATAATGGGACGGACGGACGAACGGAGAGATGGACGAACGGAAGGACTGATGGACAGGGGTAAAACAATATGCCCCCCCCCCCCCAAAGACAAACAGAAAAACAAAAGTACATAATACACAACATTGAAAACCAAAAACCTGAGCAACACGAACATCACCACAAACTGTGGATTATCTTTTGTAAAATAACAGAGCCCGCACCACATTCAGTAAAAATGTTTCATTTATAACGACATCTGTATTTGTTGTCCTTGTAGCATTTATCATTTAATTTTGTAAAAGACCAGAGCCCGCATCACAATCAATAAAAATGGTTTATTTATAACGACACCTGTATTTGTTGTCCTTATAGCATTTTTCATTGAAAAAGTTCAAATTGAGTGGGATAACTATTTATATTATAGTTATATATAGCTGATTATCAGTAGTTATAATATATATATCATGTATATATAATAAATGTTTAAAATAAGTCGTGTACAGATTCGTATACTCATAAAAACACAAAAATCAGGTAAGTAGATAATAAAATATTAATAACATTGTTCTAACGTTTACATCCTTCACGGGACTTATCAAGATATGTAACTAAGTAAAGTTTCCACGGGGTAGTGTGAAGTTACGTTACTGTTGTGCATAAATTGCGTACTCCCTTTACGCATTTAGCTTTGCTTTGAATGTTTTAATAAAGCGCTTCTCCAGAAATTTTCTATATTCCTCATCATCGAAACGACATTTGTAGAACGGGAAAATTTTAAATTTTCCATTGGTACATATGTCTAAGTGTTCACTTAGTGGTATTTGCCGTAAGTGTGAGTGGCGGATTTGTTGTTTGTGGACACGTACTCTTGCACTTAGTTTCCCAGTTTGTCCGATGTAATTTTCTTTACAGGTTGGGCATGTTATACAATAAATTAAGTTTCTGGATTTGCAAGTCATGACTACATTTACATGAAATATTTGTCCACTTTTAAATGTTTTTGTTTCACCCGTTTCAAGATAGTTATAGTTATCTTTACTGCAAATTCCACATCTTGGATCTCTACATGTTTTCACAGAAAAATTTTCAATTTTCGATTGAAATTTTGCTTTTGTAAGAATTCTTTCTAAGTTCCTTGGTTGTCTCTTGCTATTGATTACAGAGTTCGCTGGAATAATTTTCCTCATCCTCTCGCTTTCCATTAAAAAGGGTAAATTCGTTTTGATGGCATTACACACATTGGTGATGCCAGGATCATGCGTATTAACGAACGGAATTATGTTTTTTTTTCTGTTTTTTGTTTCGGTGTTCTAAGTTGAGCTATTCTGAATTCTTTAGCTTTTTTGCACCAGCCTCGATTAGGCTTAACGGGTACTTTTGAAGAAGTAAGGACGACTTCGATTCAATTAACCTAGTTTCTCGTAGATCTTTGTCTGTGACTATTGCACAGATTCGTCGGGCCATACAGAAAGGTATATTCCGTTTTGTGTGCGTTGGATGCCACTTACTTTGTAACATATCTTGATAAGTCCCTTGAAGGATGAAAACATTAGAACAGTTTTATTAATATTTTATTATCTACTTACCTGAGTTTTGTGTTTTTATGAATATATATATATTGTGAAGCCTAGGTGGTCGAGTGGTCTAGCGCGTCGGGCATAGTGCAAGGCGATTTGGTGCCACGATATCTCAGTAGCATGAGTTCGAATCTCGGCGAGGGAAGAACAAAAAATTTGCAAAAGCAAATTTACAGATCTTACATTATAGGGCTGATGTTTAGACGAATTATATATACAGATGTATTTTCAGCCTTGTATCACCATCACTGCTGGTGATCCGATGGATAAAATCTGTTGTAGAGTCGTCACTGGTTCAGACGTTCTTATATATGTATATGTATATACAAATTAAGCATCTAACAAGAGTATCATAATGTTTAAAGTTTTGGCTGGGCGGCTGATGATCGGAAGCCATAGACAAATTTGTGAAATATGCATGTGTTAAAATAAATACGGAGTTGTATAAAAAATATATATATGAGTTAGTATGTATAATAACTACTTGAATACAGTAAGAAAATATGAACTATTTTAATAATATAAAATCATATTTGTATATGCGGGCTCTGTTTTTTTACAAAATTGTGATCCGGAAGGGTAAGCAAATCCTGCTCCAAATGCGACATCCGTCGTATTGCTCATGTAAGGTGTTGAACTTATTACTAGTTTATTGTTATTACAGAACTGAAAACGATAAACTATATAATATGTGTTGAAAATAATCATTATTGTTGTAAATCAAGATAATATATTTATATTTTTAATAGCTATTAGACGTGTTAGAAAAGTCGACACTACTGCTGGCGCTCGTGTTGGATGGAAGATGAATACTATATGATGTGGGGACCATCTCAAAAAGTACAAATACTAAATATTTTTGTTACCTGTATGGGCGTGTTTGATACCTCTGAGATTAATCATAAACAATTATATTTATTAAAGAACGCAGGAGAAGATCAAATGTATTTTTTAATAACCAGAAAAGGTTTAATGTATACAATTTTATATCAATTAATATTTATCTTGTGAATAATTTATCGTGTTTTAACTTTTTGTAAAAAAATGGTAAAAGGGTGTAGTCGTATACTACGAAAGCCATAACACACCAAAAAAAAAATTGACAATCTGTGATCACGGATTGCTAATCTGTGATCTCGGATGGTACTCCTGAACTAAATAATTATGACAATTGAATCACTTTTTTATTAGATAATAAAACTCGCATTTACTGAAAGCTAGCTAAAAGTCATTAACAAGTAATAAATAATTCAAGGTCTATTCAAAAATTCGGATGGTGTTATTATTTACTTTGAGCTAGCGTTCAGTAACTGCAAGTACTCTAATATTGGTTCGTTGTGTGTCGATTTAAGAAAAAAAAGTTTGCAAGACTAAACAAAAGAGAAAAAAACAAACTTAGCTTCAGTTGACATTGTTTCTCGTAGCTACAATTGCATACCCTATGACGGGTTTTTATTAATGTAAATAAATCGACCCTTCTTGACCCCATTGTAATCATATAAAATAAAGTCTCTGCATTTCCGATTCCAATGGTTTTTATCCTACCGCTAACAAAATTGGAGGGGAAAATGTAACGATACCGTCTGTCCGTCCTTCCGTCAAATTTCCGTCCGTAACACTCTTGTTAACACTCTATATTCAACATCGTTCCAGGATTTTGACCAAACTTGGTACATACTTAGTTCTTATTAATATCTAAAGTCCTATAAATTTTCGAGGTTAAAGGTCAAGGTCACTGTCAGACTTGTAATTTATTTGATATTCTTGCTAACACTCTAGACTCGATTTTGACTTTGCTTGGCATATACGTAACCCTCATGAATATCTAGAACCCAATACATTTTCAAGTTCATAGGTCAAAGGTCAATTGACCACCTATTGTTACACCATATAAGAGACTTCAATTCATATGGAAAACGCCGAAAAAAAATGTAAAAAATTGAACAAAAGAATGTTTGAGTGTCGTTGTTAATATGAAAGTGACCACACAATCCAAAATTTGCAATTTAGAATAAATCAGTGAGCATTCATCTTGTGTAAAAGGTGAACTTGTGGTTTCCAAAATATATTGTTTTATTCCAGAATGAGAGAAAAACGATGGTTTATTTCCATTAGGAGATAATGCTGGACAAAACTCTTGTTCCTTTATGAGTTTAAGAATTTGTTGATTCTGAAACAAAACAAAAAAAAAACATGTCCCCCTCCATTTTTTCACAAAAGGCATAAATTTGCCTTATTGTTTTATCAAACTTTGGTTTCTTTAATAAAAAAAATACAATAACATGTATGGTTATAATTATCTCTAATATCCCACGTAATTTGTTTTAAAATTCACATTTAATTATTAATTTTGGGTCTTTTTAAATGATTGTTTGATTTTGTCTTGCATACTATAAATACTGTATTTCAGTGGTCATACATGTAATAAAAAAAGATAGAGTATTTATACTTTGGAAGATGACCCCCACATCATATTAAATCCATCTTCCATCCAACACGAGCGCCAACAGTAGTATCGACTTTTCTAACACGACTAACAAAGCAATTTGTGTAGATTTGATTAGTATCAGGTTTTTAGATTTTACTTTATTGTTTGTTGTTTTTCATAAATTTTATTTTATTTTCTATTAATTTGGTGAAATCTGCCTCAATAGTTAACAAAATTGTTTAACAATCAAACATTTATCATCAACAGGACTAAATGAATAAGTGAAACGATTTTAAACAGACTATATGCTGTTAACTTACGTTGACGGTTTATTTCCTTTAATCTGTGAATTTTCTTACATACCATGACTGAAAGAAGATGTAATATCATCATACTTAAATACAAGTGCATCATTCGTAACGTGTCATGTAATCGTGACAGTCATTTGGAGAATATTCCTGAAATAAATATATGTCTACAATTCTGTAAATATTTGAGCCGTAATGACCGGTCTTGTTACACGCGGGTGTGGTGATAAGGCTTGGGGGTCGTTAATGCAGGTCAAACCAATCCCATATACGTGCGAACACATCATGCGTTAAAGAGTACATGGAAGTGCAAAGTAACACGTTGATAAGATTTTCAAATTTGATATTAACATGATATGTTGCCATAATGTGAGACTTTTGATATGTTGCCATAATGTGAGACTTTTGATATGTTGCCATAATGTGAGACTTTTGATATGTTGCCATAATGTGAGACTTTTGATATGTTGCCATAATGTGAGACGTTTGATATGTTGCCATAATGTGAGACTTTTGATATGTTGCCATAATGTGAGACGTTTGATATGTTGCCATAATGTGAGACGTTTGATATGTTGCCATAATGTGAGACGTTTGATATGTTGCCATAATGTGAGACTTTTGATATGTTGCCATAATGTGAGACGTTTGATATGTTGCCATAATGTGAGACTTTTGATATGTTGCCATAATGTGAGACTTTTGATATGTTGCCATAATGTGAGACGTTTGATATGTTGCCATAATGTGAGACGTTTGATATGTTGCCATAATGTGAGACGTTTGATATGTTGCCATAATGTGAGACGTTTGATATGTTGCCATAATGTGAGACGTTTGATATGTTGCCATAATGTGAGACGTTTGATATTTGAAAATATTCTGTTCATGTACGTATTCCATTCCAAATTTTAAATTTGTGCTGATGTTAAAATCTAACGTTCTTAACGTTCTTATCATAAATTGCAAAACATGTATTGTTTTATGTTCATGTTAATATTATAATATATTACTATTTTGTATATTCAACTGCCGTTTCGACTAGCTTCAGTTTTTACTATCTATGAAACATAAAATATATTTAATTTTTTCGCGTTTATTTTTTTCAAATCGAACCGAACAGGTTACCATGAAGTTTGATCTTTATTTTCATTTTAAAAATCTAATCAGAAACATTGCTTCTAATGCCTTAAGATTAGCGTTGTATTATAGTGTTATCAAGTGTAATGATTCGAAAGGATTCTTATTATGAAATTCTTTTTTACAAAAAATGATGAGAAACTTTCCCTTGAAATCATACAGTGTCAGTTTGCGATAAAAATGTAGCACGCAAAGTCAACCGAAATATTTTAATCCATACAAGACATACGCGAAAGATATCAAATGAATATCAATAAGTAGAAAACCAACATACAATTCAATGGTAAAATAAAAACGATAAACGACAAAATACAAGCAACATCACATAAAACACGACATAGAAAATTCAAGTCTAAGCAACACGAGCCCCAATATCAGTCCGGTAAGATCCTTAGTGCTACGTATGGGTAAGTGGATCCTGCTTCATATGTGACATCGTCATGTTGTTCATGTAAATATATAACAATAAGTTATATTCGCTATGTCACAGTCGAGGAAAAGAAAATGGAATTTGGTTGACAACAACTGATAACATATATATTGTCATATTCGAAGTAGATATTCTATAACGGTCAAACAACTCGTGATGGCGTCCAAAAATTTCGACTTGATGATTTTAACTTCAACACTTTATTAGGTTGTTGATGGCAACTATGATAAAGGATAAGATATGATTCATTATCAAGTACATATTCATTGAATTCGAATATAAAACAGTGTTTTAAAAACATGTGTTGAAATCATTTAGATATCCGTTAGTCACTAGTCAGATATATGTATATAAAAATAAGAAGATGTGATATGATTGCTAATGAGACAACTCTCAACTACAGACCTAATGAAAAAATGTAAAACAATTCAAACGAGAAAACTAACGGCCTAGTTAATACACAAAATAATGAACGAAACACAAATATATAACCAGTGTAGATACTGAAGTCGTCATTATTCAGAGCCAATATATCATTCAAATATTTGTATTAGATGTTGTTTCGATGGGTCTTCGCTAACTTTAGACATACATTGCAACTCATAACAATACAGAAACAGGTCTGCAATAAGTGGTGCACCTGACTACGTACATACACATACAGAATGTGGTAGGGCTAAACATGTTAGCAGGCACCCAACCCTCCCCTTAACATGGGACAGTGGTGTAACAGTACATTGAATGTCGTATGGTAAACGTTTTAAAAAATGCTATCAGATTGGAAATCGGCCGTTAGTTTTCTCGTTTGAATTGTTTTACATTTTTCTTTTCGGGCCTTTAATAGCTAACTATGCGGCATGGGCTTTGCTCATTGTTGAAGGCCGTACGGTGACCTATAGTTGTTCATTTCTGTGTCGTTTAGTCTGTTGTGAAGAGTTGTCTCATTGGCAATCATACCACATCTTCTTTTTGATATGGACAGCAATCAAAAACAATCAATTGATTATAGGCTCTTGGCCTGAATCTCAGAGGCGTATCCAAGGGGGTCATGAAATACAACAGAGGTACCTTAAGGGTAAAGAATATGTTTATACAATGAATATGTAACTTAAAACCATCGTTAATAAGTAATACAGTTTCTTTAATGTGGAGATGTAAATGTGAAGAGATGATTCTCAATATCAACTGGTTTGCTTTCTTCAATTAGGTTTTTATGCCCAATTATGGGCATTATATTTTTCGGTCTGTGCGTCCGTTCGTCCGTCCGTCTGTCCTGCTTCAGGTTAAAGTTTTTGGTTAAAGTTTTTGGTCAAGGTAGTTTTTGATGAAGTTGAAGTCCAATCAACTTGAAACTTAGTACATATGTTCCCTATGATATGATCTTTCTTCAAATTAGAGTTTTGACCCCAATTTCACAGTCCACTGAACATAGAAATTGATAGTGCGAGTGGGGCATCCGTGTACCATAGACACATTCTTGTTTTTTATCTTTAAGGTATAAAGGTTATGCCAACATCAAACTGATTTGTCATTCTGGTTATTATAAGCATCTTAAAGTCTTTACCCACCCATATGAATTTCATTAAAATTTTGACTTATGCGTTTTACACTCTTGACTTCATGAAAAACCACAAAAAGCACCAATCTGAAGAACCAACGTCTCTTATTGGACCTAGAATCGTTATGGATTTTGTTCTCTATGAGATGGACATCTAGAACCCCGACAAACTCAGTGTTTTTTTATTTTTGATAGCCGGACTTGTTTTGTCCGAGTTAACTATCATTCGAAAATAAAGTGTGGTAGTATTTCTAGTGAGATACAAAATTCAATGTTACCAAAGTTAGTAACTACAAGCATATAGAAACACAAAAAGTTTGTGATTTTCTAAACATTTGCCATTTTAAAATTGTCAGCACGATAAGAATATTATCGTTAAAATATGCAGCCCAGATTCCTGCATGTTTTATTTTAACTTAAAAAATAGAAATGATAAATTGATTGAATGATGCACGTGCAACATGATTGATTTATTGTTTTCCTAGCGTCCAATGGTAAATATGTTATGTATGTACATTATTAATCACCAAAAATATACAAGATGAAGGTCCTATGATAAAGGTTGATCGGGATGAGATGGTGGTGGTGGTGGGGAGATTGACTGGTCCTTCAAAATGCCACCTATAGGCTCCTCAAAGATTTGTTGCAATGGTTCTTCAAGTGCATAGGGCATGATACTCTCATCATGCTCATGGCGAGTAATCGGAGTGAACGTCACAAATCTGAACGGACGTTGCTGCTTATTAAGACACTTATCACAGCCAAACGGACACCCAATTTCAGCGACGGATTTCCTGCCGGTCGGAAGAAGAAGACCAAAGGGACCATATTTATATTCCACAGTTACCGTGGCGTCATCGGTAAATAATGTGGTTGGGCAAAGCATCAATCATCTACCTAACCTTACACATTTGCTTTGTTGCCTCTTTAATGTCTTTATAGTTGTCAATAAAAAAATGAAACATTTCAAAGTTAGTACTGAAAATTTTCTGGACCCCCATTTGTTAATGACACTCGTACGTACTGGCTGATTGTTGGTTGGTTAACGTTCACTTGCAAGTTCAGGATGAGCACAAAGTTCCAACACATACTACAGGTAGGTCCTGGAAGGAGGCCGTCCGGAATTACGTCGTGGAAGTTTGGACTGCCACTGGATAAAATGAAGTATATTAGGTAAGGACAAAAATGTTGCCTTGCAACAGGCCATTTATGTACCCCTCAGAGAGTTTTTTTCTAGGGTTCGTAAAGTTATGAGAGCGTGGTGCTTTCTCTCCACGAGGCATTGGATCTAATATTCCCATTATGACTGGACATGGCTGCGTACTTGTACATCCCACACAGCTAATCAGGTTCCCCACATCGGCAAGTGTCTTACTGCCGGTCGGAAAAAGACCAAAGAGACCATATCTTTATTCCCCAGTCACGTTTTGGGGTCACCGGTACATAATGCGTTTGGGTTAATTTGAAACATGTTTGCAAGTCCATCACCTGCCTAAACTAAGACAGTGGTGTGAAACACGTGATGAGAATAGACTTTACCAAATTCTTTCATAGCCAAAAAGATTTGGCTAAAAAGTTTTGCTGTACCTGTTGAATTCTTATTTAAAACGAGATAGCATATCTTATTTTTTACGGTGATGTTGTTTAAATAGCCAATGATTTTGTTTTTGAAAAATCAAAACATCAACAAATATTATTACCATATGTACACACTTATGAGAACTCATGAGATCGTACATCCTCTCGATACTGTTTACTTATATTTGGCATTGCACAAGTTCATCATTTTTATTACGTCTTCACTCTAAATCCGTTGGATATATATACTGACTAATACTTTAGGTTTGAATAACATAATTTACCTTTTAGTTGTAATTGGCTTTGAAATAGCTATCAGTTACTACAACTACTCTTATTTCTGTACTTTATGTGTATTGCTTTTGTGCCTTATATCGATATTTTGATTTGAGCCAATTGCAACTGTAAAGATTTTTTTTTTATCATGTTGTGCTGTTACATCAGTGCCCCTGCAGGTTAGGGAGAGGGTTGAGGGCTCACATGTTTAATCCCGCCGCATTATTTATGTGCCTGTCTAACGTCAGGAGCCTGTAGTACAATGGTGAAACAGATCTGTCACATTTGTTTTTCGTTAACAAATAATTCATTAGTTATAAATTAGACCGTTAGTTTTCTCAATTGATAGGCGACTACTAGTATACGGTATAGGTTTTTCTCATTGATGAATGCAGTACGTTAGAATATAAAAATTGCTTAGACCCACTTCATTTAAACTTTAGGGATAGTTGTCTCATTGGCCATCATACCACATCTACAAAAAAAAAAAAAAAAAAAAAAAAAAAAAAAACAGATGGAATGCCATCTAATGCATACGGCAAACGAAGGTCAACGAGCTCTTATGGCTGTTTTTGTTTAGGCGAACTTGGAACAACATCGGAATTTAAAAGAGCCTTAAACTGTGAACAGCAAGAGTCTTAATTGATGTTTTATTGGCTGTACTATATTTTTTTAAACTTTATTTCATCTGTAATATATTTCTTAACAGATTATTTCATCTGGAATAACGTTGAAAGTCCTAATTTTCAATAGAAAAAATTATGATGTACGCTAGTTAAAAGATGGCAATTTTGGCTTTAGATGACTGATATTTTATGTCAACTACTTCGACTAAGTTTACAGATAAAAAATTACAAAAAAATTAAAAAAAATGGTCGCCGATGCCATCTCAAATACCTTAAAAAGAAAGGGATTTGTGACGGTTTTTGTCAACGAATTGTACAGTGATTATTTAAAAACGAGCAACGAACTCGACACATTTGGTGATACGAACGGTACAGTAAGAGAAAACTTATTTAGTATGATATTGCGTTTATTCTGAGTTCTTGGGAACATTTGAAGGCACGTACTAATTCAACGTATCGTTATTTATTATTGCTTAAGGTATTGAAACGCAAAAATTTATGTACAAAAAGATATTCAGCATTGTTTACCACAAAAAACGTAGGAAATTGCACCATGTCTTTGCTTTTTTCATCTAGCAGTTTAATCAAATGTTATATATACTATATTAAACTTGCAACAACTGTATAATTGAATAAATAATCTAACATACACATTGACATATTGATATATACTCAAATAAGTTCTAGAGAGCCTTCGAAATTGTTGTCATCCCAAATGTTATCCTGATTATTGCTTCGAACGCATTAACGTCCGGATTCATTTGTTTCGGGGTTATACGGGGTGATTATGTAACAATCAAACTTGCTTTGTACAAGACGACAGTTTTGCATTATTGATACATCGTAACTTTATACTTACTGTAGAGAGAAACAACACTGGTCATGAATATTAGTAATACTGTGGTAATATATAAACACTGCAATCTGTGTGTTTTACCTAAAACAAGAACAAATTATGAACATAGTTACTGTTTCGTTTTACATGACTGTTTCTTATTGTATCTTAAATCTAACAATGGAATAAAAAGACCCAGTTTTTTAATTGTATATTTGTTAGTATGACAAAACGATGGAAAGTATTAATTTGATAAAAACTTAAAAGTATATTTAGAAAGTTTCAGATTGGTTAACCTAAAGATTAACAACAAACAAGTACGATGATTTTTGATCATACTAGATAAAGATAGTTTTAAAAAGAAATATTGTAATGGCTTATTCAGACTTTTATTGTTTAATTGCTGCTATTTTACCTTTATTTACATATCCATTTAGACAGGAAATGTCCGTTTCAAAAGGACGAGTTTTAACCAATTGAAATGTTAAGCAACATTGAATTTTCAATCAGAGAAAGCTTATGTACAGTATACCAGTTCTTCGACTTACTCACCTTTCATTTCAAGCTTTTCTATCGATATTTAAAAGACCGTAAATATTTAAACATATTTCATTCACGAATTGACCAATTATTGAAAGTTTTAGTATATCGTTTTGGTTTTTGGAAAAAAAACCAACAATAGAAAAATACTTAAATGTTTTAAATCAATATCTTTACTTTTACGTTATATGTTGATTTCTACAGTATAATTATTTATACATGCTCATATTAGGTTACGTCAATGATGAAAATACAACGAGCCATGCAGAGTTTACTTCTTAAGATGGAAAGTCAGTGAAATTGCATTAACCTCATTGTATAGTAAATGACATGTTCAACTGATATTTAACGTATGATGATTACTTTTCTTTTTTCCTATTTACCTCCGAAATAGATTACCTGAGCTGTATTTGGCAAAACGTTTCGGAATTTTGGGTCTTCAATGCTCTTCAACGTCGTATTTTATTTGGCCTTTTTAACTGTTTTTGATTCAAGCATTAGTAAGTAAGAAAAAATTGGACAAGTCACTAGGACGTCAATGCCAATGATATTCAGACATATTGATAACGCCCCAAAACACTTTCCTTCCAATTGAATAATCCAAAGTTTGATGATTATGTTGACTGCATCTATCAAAATAAACTTGAACTTTAGAATACCACACAAACATTCAAGTTTCTTGAATTACGTACAGAAACTAACAATGAGGGTCGATTGACAACCAAATCGTACGACAAAAGAAGCAGTGTCAATTTTCCCATCGTGAATTTTCTATTTCTTAATAACGACATTCAAACAGTGCTAACGATAAAAGAAGATGTCTCCAAATTGATACAACATTCCATGGATTTCGTTTTCTATCTTGATTTCTTTAAAAGACGGATGCTGCTTAATTGAAAGCTTGGAAAGCAAGGGTGATAACGTGGAAGTCATGCCATTCGAAGTGTGACGGACGCCATCATAATAAGGGAGACCATTATTGAATAAAAGTGTCGCATATTGATACTTCCTGTATGCATGAGCAACACGACGGGTGCAAAATGTAAAGCAGGAACCGCTGAACTTCATGCGATTTCACAAGTTTATATAACAATATAGAGATCTTGTATAATAACCAATGAGACAACTATACACCAAAGTTCAAATTAAGTAGATGTAAACAATTATAGGCAACCATACGACCTTCAACAATGAGAAAAAGACATGTCGGTTATAAAACGCCAAAGTATGAAAAATATGAAACAACTCAATTCAGAAAACAACAAAACAATTAAACAATTATGAAAAACAAGTACGACAGACTTGAAACAACGACAATCATAGAACTATAGTCTCCTGGCTTGGGAATTAAAAATGTGATGTTAAAACTATGGTGATTTCCTATATGACACTTACCATTGTATTCATCGTCAGCGTTATTAAATTGATCTATTACTAATGTTGTTAGCATATGGTTTTCTGCTAACCTGTATATGGAAATATGACAATATATCAATAACAACATGATCAAGTATACACCATTACCTGCTCAGGATTATATACAAATTACGTATTCTGTTGATGAATATATAATAAACAACATTTTGTTCTTCATCGGCCTTGTAGATTTCCATGTTTAGTGCATTAGAATTCATTCATTCATAACGCTTATTTAGTATAAGCATTCCAGGTGTTGCTTGAACCGGTCTTATAGAGTCAAACAAACAAACAAACTAGAGGCTGTCAAGAGCCTGTGTCGCTCACCTGTATATACTGATGCTTTGGAAATCATGTAAAATAGGGTTAAAATCATGACTAATAGTATTAGATACTATAGATTATTAGATATTATTAGATACTATAATGATATCTAAGATAATAACCAAAAACTGCAAAATTTCCGTAAAATTACTAACTCAGGTGTAGCAACCCAACAACGGGTTGTTGGATTCGTCTGAAAATTTCAGGGCAGATAAATGTAAATTTAATGAACATTTTTGCCGCCTGTCAGATAGTTCTTAATGCTTTAGTTTCAGAGATATAAACCAAAAACTGCATTTTACACCTATGTTCTATTTTTAGCCATGTCGGCCATGTTTGTTGGAAGGCGGAGTTATCGGACACATCTTTTAAACTAGATACTATAATGATGATTGCGGCGAAATCTAATTAAATTTGTCTCAGTAGTTCCAGAGTAGAAGATTTTTGTAAATGATAACAAAAATTCTAAAAATGGTTTAAAATTTACTATAAAGGGCAATAACTCCTAAATGGGTCGACTGACAATTTTTGTCATGTTGACCTATTTGTAGATCTTACTTTGCTGAACATTATTGCTGTTTACAGTTTATCTCTATCTGCATAATATTCAAGATAATAACCCAAAACTGCATAATTTCCTTAAAATTACTAATTCAGGGGCAGCAACCCAACAATGGGTTATTCGGTTCGTCTGAAATTTTGAGGGTGGATAGATCATAACCTGATGAACATTTTTACCTCGTGTCAGATTAGCTCTAAATGCTGGAGTTTCAGAGATATAAGCCAAAAACTGCATTTTACCTCTATGCCCTTTTTTTTAGCCATGTCGGCCATGTTGGTTGGCAGGCGGGGTCATCGGACACATTTTTTAAATTAGATACCCTAGTAGTGATTGTGGCAAAGTTTGGTTAAATTTGGCCTTGCAGTTTCAGAGGAGAAGATTTTTGTAAAAGTTAATGGACGACGACGAGCCAGATGTGCTAAAATTGAGAGAAATACAATTACTGAATTTTTGTATGATCTTTTAATTGATATTATTATCTTTTTTAATTTTAATGTCCATCATAAAGAAAAAGAAATGCAACAAAGAAACCGTTAAATTCTTAACCTTAGATATGGACTAAGAATATGAGCTGAATACAAAAGCATACTGTTTTAGTATATTTTCAAACGACAACAACATATATACCATGTGGTTATTTTACTACAAAAGACTGGGTAATCAAAGCCTTGTTATTATTATACTAAATCACAGACATCAAATAAATGTAATTGTGAATTGGTTTTGCACGATATGTATACATATTAAAACATATTTCCCAATGTCTCATAACGATTTCATTTCATTTTTTTGTTCGTAAATGTTTTTTTTAGTCATTTGCATCTTTTCGGATATGATATCATCCTAAGGTAATATGCAAATATGTTTGTTTTTCTTCTTATGATGACTTTATTTACTGTACAAAGAGGCAAACAATACTAAGGGACCTATAGAAAGTATAAGAAATCAGACAATACCAAGATCAAAATGAAACAAATGAATGCACAGAAAATTTAATTTAAAGCAACACGAATCCTAACAAAAACCCAGTGATAATCAGGTAAGATGGTGCCATCTCAACTATGCAAGTACAGCTGGAATGTTGTGAAATAAAAAGAAGAAGTCTAAGATGAGTAGATGACTTTTTTATCATTAAGTTGACTTCCCAACCTACCATTTTCATGATACTTGTAAATGTCTCGATGTTCTCAAGATATAATCAGACTTAACTGTAACTGTGGTTACCCTTTTTAATTCAATGAGAGAATGGGTTCTACACTGTCAAAACCTGGGCGAAATTAAGGGATAAGACATCATGTTAAATACACAACTTTAAGAATGATGCTGACATCTTATTCATTCTTACTGGGAAGCTCATGTATGAAATTGTATAAAGAAACAAGTCGGCAAAACTTTACTCTTCTTATGTTTTGTAGACTGTTGCATATCATTTTGATTGTATTTTTGTTGCTTTTGCATTGTTAGTTGGTTTTCGAATTATGAGTATTACTATCCTTTTGATATATTCCTCTGTTGTATCCTTTTCTTAAAAAGATATATATTTATCATTTCTGGCATATGTGTACTGCAACAAAGTTGGAAGCATTTTTTTTCAATTATCTGTAAGTTTAAAATGAGAACTTATAGTGTAAAAAGTCGAGTAGGAACACTTTTGTATATGCTATTGCATTAGACAAGATACTAAATGAATATAGTCTCTATCAGATCTATGATTTTTTTGGTTTTCATATCAAATACACGCTAGAACTGCTTCCAGCTCAGTGATTTCACAGTAATTCATTTCCGGGATTGGTTCTTGATTGAGTCGATTTCAATCAATTAGAAAAAGGGTTTTTCATATGGTAGAACCGTGTAAATATACATTTTATTGACCATGCATACTTCGTGTGGGGACGATAAATGGCTGACCCGTGTTAAGAGAGAGCCATATCTCTTGCACGTAAAATACACCCTTGTAGATTTCGAAGAAGATCAGGCTAATGCCGCTACAAGGCAGCACTCGCACCCGCAAAGTGGAAATCGATTAATATAAGTTGCAATAACTTGTTCCCCAATCCACTATAAATAAATATGTTTAAACTAAAGTTTGAAGTGCTAGGTTTTTCTTCTGTACATAAATAAACAAATGCTTTAAATTATAAATGGATGCGATACTTTTAAAATATAATAGCAGTTCTTTTTAATGTCATTATAAGTAACATTGCATGTTAATAAGCAGTTTTCAAGTTACTGCTAAACGTCAAAATGTTTTTTTGACAATATATCTATATTCACCTCAAACCTTCAAACAGACTTATTCAGAAGTCCTTGCTCGGAAATAAACACATTTATTCTAAAGGCAGCTGTTGGCATGATAAGGGTTATGTTTGTCTCATACCTTTTATTATGGTATGGTTCTAAACCAATTACAGGAGGAATTGAGCTAGATTTTCATATGATGAAGACATAATCTTTAATCAGTTTAATTGAGGTCTGGAGCTGGCATGTCAGAAACTGCTAGTAGTCCTTCATTGTCATTTTGCTTAATTTCTTTTGTTACCTAGTCTGACACTGACCCTGACTTCTTTTGAACTGAGCTTTACTGTGCGTATTGTTGTGTGTTTGTTTATTCTACATTGGCTAGAGCTATAGGTAGAGGGTTGAGATCTCACAAAATATGTTTAACCCCGCCGCAATTTTTGCGTCTGTCCCAAGCCAGGAGCTTCTGGCTTTTGTTGGTCTTGTATGTTTTTTTTTAATTTTAGGTCATTTAATATATTTTTTGGTGTTTAATGTGACGTTATATTTACAGAACTAGTACACATTTTCTTTAGGGCCATCTGAAGCATTCATCCAGTTGCAGGATTTGCTTGCTGTGTTGAAGACCCTTCGGCTGTTTTCTGCTCTTTGGTCCAGTTGTTGTCTCTTTGGCGCATTCCCCATTTCATTCTCAATTTTATTTAGACTTGAAATAAAACAGACGACATAAAATGATCTATGAAACTTTGTTTTCAGACAATACGCTAATTTCAAAAAATGTACCGTAGTTCATGGTTAACTGAATTTAAAAATAATTTAGATGATCGACATTTATATAGACAATTTCTTAAAACCTGTTCATCCCTGCATACATAAGGAATTAGTTTTTATAAAACAAATCGTCGATATAATTCCTTCCCTCTTATGTTTAACAATCCATCCGAAGGTATGAACAGCGAATTTATCCCGCCAGTACTATGGTACAGGCTTTGATTATACAAAAAGAAATATTGCCATTTTGTATATACATATACATAAAAAATACTATAGATTTTGTGTTAAAATGTCCCTCATTATGTACAAAAAGAACAGAATTTTAAGGTTGTAAGATGATATCTTTACAAAAGATAAAATACTGACACCGAATACTGATGCGACAACAAAATTTGCAATTTTGAACTTTAATTTCTTAACAAATTATTATGAGGTAGAAAAGTACTCAATTAATAGGCCAGTACAAGAATATTAATAATATAAAATAAGTATTGTCACTTTTTATTGTTATCGACATAGATATTTTAACCGTAGACTTATAGAACTCTAAATTAGTGTAAAACAATTCATCCTTAGTGACAAAAAAAAAACAGAATTTCAATGCCGTTGTATAATATTAAAACCTTTTTTTTGATGCGACAACTAATTTTTAATTTAAAACTTAAATTTCTTCTTTTTGATTTCTTACAATCCATTAGGTAGAAAAGTACTCAATTATAAGGCCAGTTCAAGAATATTAACAACAAAAAGAAATATCGTCACATGTTATTGTTATCGACATATATATTAATAACCATAGACTTATAGATCTCTCAAATTGTGAAAAATACTATTCATTCTTTGGGACCAGCAGAACATAATTTCAATGCCTTTGTATAATATTCTAAAACAATGGAAAGTAAAGACACCTTTTTTATGCAACAATAAAATTTGCAATTTTAAACTTAAATTGCTTAACTTTTATGTATAACAATCCATCCTATGGTATAAAAAGTACTCAATTATCAGGCCAGTACAAGCTAAAATATTTATAAATTTATAAAAAACGAAATATAGTCACTTTTTATTGTTCTTGACATAAATATTAGAAACCATAGACTTATAGAACTCTCGATTTGTGTATATATATTCAGCCTTATGAACCAAAAGGACAGAATGTTAATGCCGTTATATAATCTCCAACAAATTGGAAAATATTTGCTCCTTTTTAGCTCATTGTCCCTTTTAGGAAAAGTGAGTTTTTCTCATCACTTGGCGTCCGTCGTAGTCGTCCGCCGTCGTCCGTTAACTGTTATAAAAAAGTTATAAAAAACTACATAGACAAATTCAGCCAAACCTGGCCACAATCATCAATAAGGTATCTAGTTAAAAAAATGTATCTAAGGACCCCACCTACAAACCAACATGACCAACATGGCCGACATGGCTTAAAATAGAACATAGGGGTAAAATGCAGTGTTTGGCTTTTATCTTGACAATATGTAAAAATGTGCATCATATTAATATCTATTTGCCCTGAAATTTTCAGACGAATCAGACAACCAGTTGTTGGTTTGCTGCCCCTGAATTGGTAACTTTAAGAAAATTTTGTAGTTTTTGGTTATTATCTTGAATATCATTATAGATAGAGATAAACTGTAAACAGCAATAATAATGTTCAGCAAAGTAAGATCTACAAAAAAGTTGATTGACTAAAATAGTAAAATTGACCTCTTAAGGAGTAATTGCTCTTTGAAGTCAATTTTAACAATTTTTCGTAAATGTTTGTAATCATTTACGCAAATCTTCTCCTCTGAAACTACTGGGCCAAATTGAACCAAACTTGGCCGCAATCATCATAAGGGGATTTAGTTTAAAAAAATGAGTGCGATGACTCCGCTTGCCAACAAAGATGGCCAACATGTTTAAAAAAAATAGAACATGTGGGGTAAAATGCAAGTTTTGTCTGTTATTCGGATAACAGTTATACATAGGGGAAATCTGAAAAGGGTAAAATTGTTCAGAATGTTGAGCTCTACTAATTGTCCATTTTATGTAAAAACTGTCAGACGATTTCCTGTAGGAGTTATTGGCCTTAAATGACAACTTGTACCACTTTTCCTCATTTTTGCCTTATTATCTTGAAAACTATGATACATGTAGATAGAGAGAAACTTAAAACTGCAAAAATGATCAGAAGGACAGGTTCTACAAATAAGTCTATGATTTAAATCGTCACTTGAATCCTCATTAGAGTTATTAGCCTTTGATGACGAATTGTTAATTTTTTTTTTGCGTTTTTGCCTAATATCTTTTAACCTATAATAGATAGAAAGAAATTTAAACAAACAAAAATGTTCAGCAAGAGAAGATCTACAATCGCAACAAATGTCGAAAATTGTCCGAAGAATCCTTATTAGAGGTATTGCACTAAAATGACAATTTTTACCATTTGTTTTGCATTTTGCCTTATATGATGAACATTATGATAGATAGACAGAAACTTAGATCATCAAAAATGATAAGCAAGTCAAAACCTACTAACAAGTCAAATTTTGCCGATATCATTAGTAGACTGTTACTCATATAGGAGTTATTTCCCATAAATTAGGAATCTTTTTTTACCCGTTTTTGAGTTTGTAGCAAAAGCTAAATAAAATAGAGAAAAACTAAACAGATTTCAATGATCAGCAATATAAGATAAAAAAAACCCCAGAGATTTTATTATTAATTATATTCTCGTCTACAATGTTGGAGAGTGTCCTTTTTTAAATATCTAAATTTTCCCAGGTGAGAGACAAAGGCTCTTTAGAGCCTTTAGTTTTTTTGATGTATGATTCTTGCTGGGGGTCCTCCTTTTCATTATTCCCTTTTTATACCATTTTCTCTATCTATTTTGTCCATAATTCTCGTTTCTCCATATTTTAACCAGGCATGGGGTAATGCTAATTTGTAATTGTGATGCATGGTAGTGCATTACATTTTTCCAAGTAATTGCATGTAATGTGTAATGCAGTAATTTTTGCATTACATGTAATTGTAACTTAATGCATTTCTTTAGCAAAAAGTTGTGTAATTTCATGCATTACATGGCTTTACTTTTTTTCAAATACTATGTATCTTTAACATATTGTTGGAGATTTAACGAAATCAGAATTTAAGATATCCTGATGAACTAAGACCATAATCATTTGAATATTGATTTTCTATTTATTTTTCATCCTTTTCATAAATCACTACTGAAATGACCACATTACAAAATGACCTCTATAAAGAAATAATACAACACTGTATATCAGATTGAGTTCTTTTTTTCATTTTATTTCATATATTTTCCTGCATAAAAAGATAAATATTTGAAAAGCATTACTGTATTCAATGGTTGTCAAAAGATCAAAGAATACCTTGTCATGATTAAATAAAAGTTAATTGAACATTGTTCTAAAACACTAATTAGTTTGTTTTACATTGATTAAGCTCTATGTTTATTATATAATTAGGAAAGAAATTCTCAGTAAATATTTTGATTGAAATTAAAAAAAAAGTATACATTAAGTTAAAATAATTAAAAATGTAATAGCCGTATTGAATCGACTTTTTACATGTATACTTTTATGGAACAATTACTGCATATGCTAGAATCTTTTGTGACTTCATGTTTTTTTTTTAAATGTTTGATTTTTCAATTCACATTATAATAAAATTTACAAATGTAATGTGTAATTCAATGCATTACATTGCTAAAGTAATTGTAATTTAATGCATGTCTTTGATTAATGAATGTAATTGTAATTTAATGCATAGTTTTGTTAGAGTTATTGTAATATAATGCATTACATTGAAATGTTATTCGCCCCATGCCTGATTTTAACACCCAGTTATTCTCTTTTTACCAATAAAATTAGCTACATAGTGTCCAAGTGACCAAATACGATATAATATATGTATAATTGTCAGTAATCTTTATATAGGGTGAGAGCGAAGATCGAATCTCCATATGGAATTAAATGACCCCATATATATCGCATAAGGTCACGAATTCATCTTACCGACTATTTCAACTTGTTAGCTTTGAGGATGTACTTAGATGAGGTTTTGGAAATTTGTGTCAGATATTCGGACTACTTGGTTTTCCTTCGATACAGGGTAAAATAGTTTGCCCCATAACACCCATTTTCTATTTATAAAAGACTTAAATAGCTCATAAAAGGTCATTTCCCAAAATTTAAGCAGATGCTTGATTTTTTTCTTTCGATTTGCGACCCAAATAATATCAATGCATATGTAAAGTAAAGTCCGAGTCAGCCTTTTCCCGCCGTATTTTAAAACTCAAATATCTCAAAAAGGAGCTCCATAACCTATAATTATAACAATGTTTTTAGTTTATTTTGTTCCTTAACTGATGCTCTTTCGACTCATAGTCTTAATTTTAATTTCTTGATTTTTTAAATTTCACTTTAGTACATCCTTAAATGTGATTTATGAATTTATTTCAATCATTCATCCTCAATTTTTTGTTTGTTGAAACCTTTAAGGTGTTTCCTCAACATCGTGGTGTTTTTATAAAGGGATGTAACACTACTACTGATCGTGTATTGAAATAAGTCCCGCCTACTAACCCAATATAGAATACACACTGTTTCCTCGCGGTTGCATTTAACGAATCATATTCTTAGGAATGTACAGGAGGTAAGATAATATATTAATATCTTACCTCCTTTACCTTCCTAGGACTATGTGAATCATGTCAGTGTCTAAATGATGCCGCGAACTGACTTATATTTCATTCATTTATAAAGATGACATTGGCACTCCCCGTTAGTTTTTATTGATCTCTTTAAACCTTGGCATATTTACTCTTTAACAACCAAATACAACTTTATTTTTATTCATTATTGTAGTTCTTTTGGGTTTGCCGGGATGTTGAAGTTGAAGGTTCACACGTTATCTTTGAATGTCGCCCGTTACCATGGTAACAAGGTCGGCAGTTCTGAGACACACAAAAAAGAAGCTTGGAGATTATCAAAATTAGTTCTGGGTATGAAAGTTTCTTGAGAAAAAATCAAATTCATTTAAACTAAGTTTTATTAACATATTTTCATTTGTTAATGAATATATTAGATACTGGTACCTTAATTATCCCGTCATCGTTAACATTAGTATAGAACATATATCATGATTAATTGTGTTAGTACACGTATGTTCATTAATCCGGATATAATTTATGTCTTCACCTGAATGATTTTTTCATACTAATTGCTTTGTTTACAAAATAGCTAGATAACACGTGTAGTGCTTTATAAGGAATATACACGATTGTATCTGATCTGATATGGATTAGCCAAAGAATTTTTTTAAAATAATTTTTTTTCGAACGATTATTAATATGCCGTTATTTTATTCTGTTGTGAATATTTGTTTGTAAAAGAGAAAATGTGAATATTCATATTGAATATAAATATTTGGTGCATTTTCAGCCTTATTTTTTTCCTATTT
Source organism: Mytilus californianus (assembly GCF_021869535.1). Lineage (NCBI taxonomy): Eukaryota > Metazoa > Mollusca > Bivalvia > Mytilida > Mytilidae > Mytilus > Mytilus californianus. Next base: position 110,872,860 of record NW_026262734.1, on the reverse strand, counting down.
TATGCACAGCGTGGACAAAATTGAAAACTTTTCAATATATATACATATATATAATTCGTCTAAACATCAGCCCAACAATGTTAAATCTATAAATTTGCGTTAGCAACTTTTTTGTTCTTCCCTCGCCGGGATTCGAACTTATGCTACTGAGATATCGTGGCACCAAATCGCATTGCACTAGCGCTAGACCACTCGACTACCTAGGCTCTTAAAATAGAGCTTTCGGTGGCCGGGTGTTACCTTTCCTCGTCAGTTTTAATCTAGCGTCGTAACACAGTACATGATATATAAGGCATGAAGATGGAATAGTTACAGATCAGCTGAATTATCTATTGTAAAGGATCCTACAAATTAATGTAAGATGCAGTCACAGAAATAATTATATTATAAGTACGTCTGAACCAGTAAAGACTCTACAACAGATTTTATCCATCGGATCACCAGCAGTGATGGTGACACAAGGCTGAAAATACATTCTGTATATATAATTCGTCTAAACATCAGCCCAACAATGTTAGATCTGTAAATTTGCGTTAGCAATTTTTTTGTTCTTCCCTCGCCGGGATCCGAACTCATGCTACTGAGATATCGTGGCACCAAATCGCATTGCACTATATATATAAGTGCCTCAGAATTTAACTTTAACACACTAATGAGTTTTATAAAAATAGTTGTTATATTTTATATATTCACGCAATATTTCGCTTCACAAATTAGCTTCATCAGGCGCGTGCAGCCAACCAAGTACAAAATCAATCAAAACAAATAGTTTTTTACTTAAATAGAATGAAGTTCAGGATTTATTCATTTGGTTTTGGGTAAAACTGTTTTTCATCTCTCTCATTCAGTCCACCAGGTTCTAGAGTACGTAGCTGATGCATCCAGAATCTCTCTCTCTGTCTCTGTTTTCTACTTTGGGAGTCCCAATTTTGGTTTACCTCTATTATTTGAAAGGTGATATTTTCAAAAGTATGTCCTGTTCTTAAGGTGTATCGTGATTGGACAGTTTTTTTTTATATAAAAATACCGGTGATTGTTAAGTCTGATGTTGAATTTAGTTTCTGTTTCGTCATCATACTGCAGCTTGCTAGTTCCACAAGTAAGAATATAAATACTATTATCCGTTTTACAATTAGATGTAACATAAATGTTGTATCGCTGCTTTGCTACTGTGCTGCTGAAAGAGTGGTCAGTGTTGGCGACTTTACAGCACTTATGAAGGTCAAAGTTGTTATTCTTCTTTCAATGACAGAAGAGTTACACCACTCATTATAAAAAGTACACAGACACAGAAAAATACTTTTTTTGCGCCTGGCTCAAGTCAGGAGCCTCTGGCCTTTGTAAGTCTTGTATGTTTATTAATTTTAGTTCATTTATATGTTTCGAAGTTTAGTATGACGTCCATTTTCAGACATTTTTATTAAGGGGCCAGCTGCGGCCCACCTCCGGGTGCTTGATTTTCTCGCTGCGTTGAAGACACATTGGTGGCCATCGGCTGTTATCTGCTCGTTGGTCTGGTTGTTGTTTCTTTGACATATCCCCTATTTCCATTCTCAATTTTATTAGATATAGGAAGATGTGGTATGAGTGCCAATGAGACAACTCTCCATCCAAGTCACAATTTATAAAAGTAAACCATTATAGGTCAAGTTACGGTCTTCAACACGGAGCCTTGGATCACACCGAACAGCAAGCTATAAAGGGCCCCAAAAAATGACTAGTGTAAAACCATTCAAACGGGAAAACCAACGGTCTAATCTATATAAAAAAACGAGAAACGAGAAACACTTATGAACCACATCAACGAACGACAACTACTGAACATCAGATTCCTGACTTAGGACAGGTGCAAACAATTGCGGCGGGTTTAAACGTTTAAATGGTACCAACCCTTCACCCTTATCTGAAACAATAGAGTAACATCACAACATACAAAGACACACTATAAAATATCAATTAGAATGGCTTAACTCAATCAAAAGACTTAGTTACACAAATGAACATACACTGAACGAATAAATTTGATATATAATACAATGCAATACAAAGTTCATAAAAATAAGGGATGAATAATTAAAGTAAAAGTATTATGCCGCTGTGAAATGCTAAACAACCCCAGAAAAACATCAACTTTGAAAAAAAATTACGCCATTTGCATTATCAAACTTTTACACAGGTAAAAGAAAATAATTTTGTTGGTTAGTATACTTCTACTTCTGTCTGTATAACCTATCGTTTAGGAACACCAAGAAACTTCTTGTATATCAATAAAACTATTCTAAAACTTGGTACATGTACAATTTTATTGCATGTTTTAATATGTGTGTCGAAAGTAGCTAATGAAGCTTATATGTATGTTGACACTAACCTGAATGAATTATCAGACAGAGTGCTGGTAAATACAAGAGTCACGGTGGCTTTAATTTTAAGAGACAACATATAGTAAAATACCGAGGGCACGACAAACAGTTTTGGTGAATTCAAATCAGCAACTGCTCATTGCGAGTGGTGATAGATTTATAGTTGATTCCATCAACCATTGAATAAAATTTTCAATGAACTCAACTATTACACGACTTAATTGTTTATCATTCCAAATCTCATTCTCTGTACATTCTGCTTTGCCCGGTCTTACAAATTCGTACGATTTACTCCTGGCAAATCAATATGAAATCGTATGTTTCATTATTGCAAGTGTTTGGAATGTTCAGTTTTGAACTTTGACCTTGCTTTAATGATAATTCAACTGTTCGAATTATTAACGACCGTGCCAGTCAGAACGTACAGATAATAAGATTTCGAATGATACAATAAAGTCCTGTATTTGGTTGGGGCACACACGTCCTTAACTAAGAGGATTTTTGAAAAATCTCACTCGCCTATTAGAGTTACGATACAAATAAACTTATATCAAAAGGACAACAAACTTTATAAATATCAAATGAAAAATTTGGATAAAATTGTAAAACAAGGAAGTAAGATCTGATCTGATATGGATTAGCCAAGGAATTTTTTTAAAATAATTTTTTTTCGAACGATTATTAATATGCCGTTATTTTATTCTGTTGTGAATATTTGTTTGTAAAAGAGAAAATGTGAATATTCATATTGAATATAAATATTTGGTGCATTTTCAGCCTTATTTTTTTCCTATTTTATGCACAGCGTGGACAAAATTGAAAACTTTTCAATATATATACATATATATAATTCGTCTAAACATCAGCCCAACAATGTTAAATCTATAAATTTGCGTTAGCAACTTTTTTGTTCTTCCCTCGCCGGGATTCGAACTTATGCTACTGAGATATCGTGGCACCAAATCGCATTGCACTAGCGCTAGACCACTCGACTACCTAGGCTCTTAAAATAGAGCTTTAGGTGGCCGGGTGTTACCTTTCCTCGTCAGTTTTAATCTAGCGTCGTAACACAGTACATGATATATAAGGCATGAAGATGGAATAGTTACAGATCAGCTGAATTATCTATTGTAAAGGATCCTACAAATTAATGTAAGATGCAGTCACAGAAATAATTATATTATAAGTACGTCTGAACCAGTAAAGACTCTACAACAGATTTTATCCATCGGATCACCAGCAGTGATGGTGACACAAGGCTGAAAATACATTCTGTATATATAATTCGTCTAAACATCAGCCCAACAATGTTAGATCTGTAAATTTGCGTTAGCAATTTTTTTGTTCTTCCCTCGCCGGGATCCGAACTCATGCTACTGAGATATCGTGGCACCAAATCGCATTGCACTATATATATAAGTGCCTCAGAATTTAACTTTAACACACTAATGAGTTTTATAAAAATAGTTGTTATATTTTATATATTCACGCAATATTTCGCTTCACAAATTAGCTTCATCAGGCGCGTGCAGCCAACCAAGTACAAAATCAATCAAAACAAATAGTTTTTTACTTAAATAGAATGAAGTTCAGGATTTATTCCTTTGGTTTTGGGTAAAACTGTTTTTCATCTCTCTCATTCAGTCCACCAGGTTCTAGAGTACGTAGCTGATGCATCCAGAATCTCTCTCTCTGTCTCTGTTTTCTACTTTGGGAGTCCCAATTTTGGTTTACCTCTATTATTTGAAAGGTGATATTTTCAAAAGTATGTCCTGTTCTTAAGGTGTATCGTGATTGGACAGTTTTTTTTTATATAAAAATACCGGTGATTGTTAAGTCTGATGTTGAATTTAGTTTCTGTTTCGTCATCATACTGCAGCTTGCAAGTTCCACAAGTAAGAATATAAATACTATTATCCGTTTTACAATTAGATGTAACATAGCTGTTGTATCGCTGCTTTGCTACTGTGCTACTGAAAGAGTGGTCAGTGTTGGCGACTTTACAGCACTTATTAAGGTCAAAGTTGTTATTCTTCTTTCAATGACAGAAGAGTTACACCACTCATTATAAAAAGTACACAGACACAGAAAAATACTTTTTTTGCGCCTGGCTCAAGTCAGGAGCCTCTGGCCTTTGTAAGTCTTGTATGTTTATTAATTTTAGTTCATTTATATGTTTCGAAGTTTAGTATGACGTCCATTTTCAGACATTTTTATTAAGGGGCCAGCTGCGGCCCACCTCCGGGTGCTTGATTTTCTCGCTGCGTTGAAGACACATTGGTGGCCATCGGCTGTTATCTGCTCGTTGGTCTGGTTGTTGTTTCTTTGACATATCCCCTATTTCCATTCTCAATTTTATTAGATATAGGAAGATGTGGTATGAGTGCCAATGAGACAACTCTCCATCCAAGTCACAATTTATAAAAGTAAACCATTATAGGTCAAGTTACGGTCTTCAACACGGAGCCTTGGATCACACCGAACAGCAAGCTATAAAGGGCCCCAAAAAATGACTAGTGTAAAACCATTCAAACGGGAAAACCAACGGTCTAATCTATATAAAAAAACGAGAAACGAGAAACACTTATGAACCACATCAACGAACGACAACTACTGAACATCAGATTCCTGACTTAGGACAGGTGCAAACAATTGCGGCGGGTTTAAACGTTTAAATGGTACCAACCCTTCACCCTTATCTGAAACAATAGAGTAACATCACAACATACAAAGACACACTATAAAATATCAATTAGAATGGCTTAACTCAATCAAAAGACTTAGTTACACAAATGAACATACACTGAACGAATAAATTTGATATATAATACAATGCAATACAAAGTTCATAAAAATAAGGGATGAATAATTAAAGTAAAAGTATTATGCCGCTGTGAAATGCTAAACAACCCCAGAAAAACATCAACTTTGAAAAAAAATTACGCCATTTGCATTATCAAAATTTTACACAGGTAAAAGAAAATAATTTTGTTGGTTAGTATACTTCTACTTCTGTCTGTATAACCTATCGTTTAGGAACACCAAGAAACTTCTTGTATATCAATAAAACTATTCTAAAACTTGGTACATGTACAATTTTATTGCATGTTTTAATATGTGTGTCGAAAGTAGCTAATGAAGCTTATACGTATGTTGACACTAACCTGAATGAATTATCAGACAGAGTGCTGGTAAATACAAGAGTCACGGTGGCTTTAATTTTAAGAGACAACATATAGTAAAATACCGAGGGCACGACAAACAGTTTTGGTGAATTCAAATCAGCAACTGCTCATTGCGAGTGGTGATAGATTTATAGTTGATTCCATCAACCATTGAATAAAATTTTCAATGAACTCAACTATTACACGACTTAATTGTTTATCATTCCAAATCTCATTCTCTGTACATTCTGCTTTGCCCGGTCTTACAAATTCGTACGATTTACTCCTGGCAAATCAATATGAAATCGTATGTTTCATTATTGCAAGTGTTTGGAATGTTCAGTTTTGAACTTTGACCTTGCTTTAATGATAATTCAACTGTTCGAATTATTAACGACCGTGCCAGTCAGAACGTACAGATAATAAGATTTCGAATGATACAATAAAGTCCTGTATTTGGTTGGGGCACACACGTCCTTAACTAAGAGGATTTTTGAAAAATCTCACTCGCCTATTAGAGTTACGATACAAATAAACTTATATCAAAAGGACAACAAACTTTATAAATATCAAATGAAAAATTTGGATAAAATTGTAAAACAAGGAAGTAAGACAATCCAGTTTTTTGCAGAATGTATAATGTAAGGCGAATGTTTATTAACGTTACAACTTTTCTTTCAATAAACATGCTCAAGCTATGAGCTAATAGGCATCAGTTTATGATATATTTTTTTACTCCAAATGTAGGACAGTTTCAAGGGTTAAATATAATGCAATATATCAAAATTGACGCTTAAGGTAGTTCAAGGGTATACCGCCATCTTGAATTGTACAATCACAGTAAATAATCGGTCTAGTTCTTTGCCCAAATCTGCAAATTTGGAGACAGATTTGCAATTTATTGGTTACACTGTTTATTTATATAAAGAAAACTTAGTTATTCATTGCATTATCGAAAATGTTTTAACAAATACCAAATATTTGTGCTTTAAGAATTAATTTTTCAAATAAGCCATTCAAGGGGAGATAACTCTCTTAGTACAAAATTTATACTGGACATATAGGGAAATTTTCATTTTTTACTTGTAGCAAGAAAACAACTTCGATGACACCATTTTTTCTTTTTATTTTCTTAAAGCATATTATAAAACCTATCTTCTCATATTTTATTTCAAAATTCTGTCTCATAGATTTCTTTATATGCACACAAATGTGTTTTTTCATGAACAATCTAAGCAAATTTTGGCAATTTTGAACAACTCGTACCTTGAAAAATAGTGCGATGACCCATACTTTTTATCATTTTTTTTAAAAAAGCATAGTGAAATCTTCATTTTGGCAAAGTATAAGAATATTCTGTCATTTTTTTTCTATACCCCTGAACTACCTTAAGCAGCTTGACTTACGATCTGGCTAATACTTCATCACTGTCACTGGGACATTGTTTATCTACAATTATAGAAACACACCATATATACATTCCATATATACATTCTTGGTGAAAGCAGAATACGTCTAAATCGAATGAAATTCTTATTTCGACGAATATCATCTCAAATAAAATATTCACAATGAACCTTTAAATTGCAATGCACTTATTAATAAAATGATTAAGGAAAATATACTCTGCCAAAAAAAAAATACAAAATACAAAACGCATATTGGTTTAAAAAAAAATAATACATGTATTTTGAATTAAAATATATACAATTACCAATAAAGATATTAACTCGAAACGTTTTAGTTAAGAAGAGAATAGTCAATTCCGCCGAAATTGATGAAAACAAGTCAAATTTATCACAATAAGAGTTACTGCCGGTGCAATTATAATAAGTAGCGTGTATAACCACTTCTCGCTGTTAAGACTGCTACGTATCTCCTCGGCGTGGATGATATCAACGTTCTAATAATGTTGCTTAAAATTGCACGCCATTCTTGCTGCAACATTTTTCGGAGCAAGGACCTGAGAAGCGGGTTTGATGCTTGCGCACACGTTTATCCAGTAGGTCAAATAAATGCTCAACAGGATTCAATTGCGGTCATTTGGAAGGTCAAGGTAGCACATTCATGTTATTCTACTGGAGGTTGGCGATTGTTTAACAAGCTCTATGATGCCTTAGCATTGTTCTGCTTAATTTAATTTCTCTGTCGGTCAATAACATGCATAAGGTGGGGTTTAAGAGTTTCGTTTTTGAGCCATTAAACTACACAGGACATGTTTCAATTTTGTTTTACGGTCATCGGAGATAGCCGCTCACATCTTGATACTTCCTCCATCGAAGCTATCCACTGGTCGGACATACAAGAAGGCAAAACGTTCATTCAGTCGGCGGTATACACGCGTTTTCTAATCACTTATGTCAAACAAAAAACGTAACTCATCACTAAACCAGATTCTGCGTCAGTTGCTGAATGTCCAGCTTCTTAGTCAATTGCATCATTTGACACTATTCTGTCTGTCTAATGGCCTCACAACGGGTCTCCTGGATCTAATGCCTTATTGTCGCAGTCGATTGCAGACTGTTTGTGAGATGATTTTTCTCAATCCTGGTATCCCAACTTCCCAACTTCAATGAATGTTGCGGGAATGGTTCGATTCCGTAGATGAAACACTCGGATGTACCGATCCTTCTTCCTGAGCGGTCTTTAGAAAAGACAGGCTGCTAGAATCTGTTCCAAAGTTGCGAAATTGTGATCTTGTTAAATATTTACAGTTATTACTACTCCACTGTGGGAAACTCTAGCCTGTAGACGGCCAAAGACGATATTGAAAAAAACAGGGTCCAACCTTGGCGTGACCATGGTGACAGCATGTTAACGTTGTGGTGAAGTAAATCTTCAAAAAACTATGTCCTAAATATATGCGCAAAAGTGTAACAGTTGAGTTGATCACATAATTCGCGGCTTAAAATACTATACATGTGCCTGCACTTTTAGCAAGCCAATTCAAAAGAACGGACAAATATAGCTAAAACCTTACCTGTAAAAAATCGATGATTCAATTGACCGTTTCATTTTGTAAAATATGTGTTTTGCATTTTCAAAAATTCATCCGAGCTATGAGTTTCTGTTTTTGAACAGTATAACTTGTACTGTAAGTGCTCTTCCAAACAGTAGCTCGTTGAAATCGAAATATCTAAATTTAGAATTTTTTTTTTGCATTTTTCCAGAATATATAAAAGCAAAAAAGATAAACATTACTTTGAATTGACTAAATGGTGTTCATTAATACGCCTCTCCCCCCCCCCCCCAAAAAAAAACATGAAAAAAAAACAAAACAGAAAAAAAAAATACATAGATATAGACAAAATCAACGTACATAGTACAGGCAATATCAACATATATTTTTCATATGTTTTATATATTATAATACAAAATATCTGACGCCACAATGGAAAAGTGATGACGTCAAAAATTCAAGCGGGGCAGATTCTCTGGTCAACCGAGACCGATTTCCAAATAGCGATAAGGTGTATGCTTATGTTAATACATCACAGGTCAACTAGTGTAGCTCATTCATTCAGAAAAAATCGATTTGAACTCCGTAACATATAAAGGAACTAAAAAAATAAATACAAGACCAACAAGGGCCATAGGCTCCTGACTTGGGACAGGCGCAAATGACACAAAAAATGCCATCTCTACTCCTGAGAATTATTTTTCACTACCTAACTTTTGTGAATGAACTCTATCCCATCTGCCCCCTATTCCAAAGGCAACAACTGTCAAAACTTCTGAAAAAAATAATACTTAGATTTTATGAGTCCGCAGAACATTTTCTTGATTATCTGCAACTATTAGATACCTTCATAATGTTGCCTGGACCTAATAGAGAAAGAGACATGCAACTAAATTAATTTTTAATTCCATTTTCCCGCAGTTTTCACCTCTGAATACATTGCTATATTTTTAAAGCATTTCTCTGTTCAAACATTGGTTTACAATTTTCAGGATTTGAACATTTTTTATTCCTGATATTTTATCATCAATAATTTCTGTGTAGTTGGAAAGGAGACTTTTCATAAGGTGAAATAATATACATTGTTGTATTTTTGTTATGTTTCCAGAAAAAAACCTTTAAAATTCCATTTTATCAAAGAATCTTAGTTAATGATTTTTTTCATGAAATGTGGATTCATTCCGATCATGATGCACGACATATCAGAACGGGAGCAAATCAAGGATTTAATTTTAATTAGATTGGGTTCATTCTTTATTAAATTCATACATTTCCTGTATCTAAATATTCAAATAAAATGTACTTTTAAAAAAACATATTTGGAAGAAACATATATCAATTGTATTGTATTTTGATGAGTTTATACTACCAATTATTACTTCACTACAGATCAATTTAGCACTGATTTCACTGACGATTTAGTTATTGTTGAACATTTTTAGAAGTTTTTTAAAAGTCCCTTTAAGTCCCAGATCTGGCATGCAAGCAAAGTGAGCGATTTTTTTTTGGAACCGCACGGTTTTGAATATTTGGGGCCCGAAATATTTTCGTGTGTGATAAGGCAAGATTACTCATTTTCACTTAAATAGGAGCCAAAATAATCCAAAATCTGCCAGGCACCCCTTTCCCATCTCAGAATCAAATTGTTGTCTCCTTGGGACTTAGGACTCATAACTTGTATTTGAGAACTTACATTCTTATACCTACCTTTTTTATCTTGAATATAAGATAATTTTGTTTATTAAAATATTGTATATTAAGTTAAATAAGATAGCTTTGATGATTGATTTATTCAATATCTTACTTAATTGATAAGATAGCTCAATTAGTTTATATATAAGTTGAACATGGAACAAAAGGTCAATGTTGCAGTGTTTTATTGGAAGATGCAAGGAAATTGCGCATAATTGCAAGCAGTGCAACTAAATTGCCAATTAAAGACAAACTGATGCAACATCATTTATCCGGGAACATTTGCATCCCAAATTCACAGATAATAAATTCACGAGACATGGCTCTTAGCAAGAGTCTGTGACTAAAGAGCACATAGGGTCGCTATGAAGTATCTTTTTAGATACTGGCATATATGTCTCAATTGAAGAGCAATTGCTTTTTAGTAGTCCAGGTGGAATTTTAAAGGATGACACATTACTTGAAGTTTAATGTCCAGTTCGAACAAAACGGATTACACTTGAAGAACTGATAAATGGTGGGAAATATGCGTGTTATTAAAACCACAGAAAGACATTATCAAATAAAAGTCAAAGGAAGTAGGGGTTATTACATGTAAAAAGAAAAATACCAAAAATACCGAACGCCGACGAAAATTCGAAACGGAAAGTCTGTAATCAAACGTCAAAATGAAAAGCTCAAACACATCAAACGAATGGATAACAACTGTCATATTCCTGACTTGGTACAAGCATTTTCTTATGTAGAAAATGGTGAATTATACCTGGTTTTATAGCTAGCTGAACCTCTCACTTGTATTACAGTCGCATAAAATTCCATTATATTGACAACGTTGTGCGAACAAAACAAACAAACATAAAAGGTAAACATGTCAAAAATTAGAATACAGCAGTCACCATTATGTATAAGAACAGAGTCACGTCTTATGTAACAAAGAAACTCAAAAAGGCATATACACAAAGCACATAAATGCAAAAATTGACGATAAGCGTGTGGTATTACTATATATTTTCACTTCGTACTATGAACATCAAAATTTTTTTTTTTGTAAAAATATTTCCTTTCTCTATTGGAACTGTACACGTATACCTAACAACAAAATTATTTTCATTTACCTGTGTTTAAAGTTATTGCAAATGGCTGATATTTTTGTTCGAGCATATTGTTTTTCTTAAATTGTTTAACATTTCATACCGATATAACATGTTACTTTTATTATTCTTCCCTTAGTTTTTTTTTTTGTATTTACATTGTTTCATAGGTCAAATTTATTTGTTCAGTGTATGTTCACTGGTGTTAATTTGGGGCCCTTTATAGCTTACTGTTCGGTGTGAGCCACGGCTCCGTGATGAAGACCGTACTTTGACCTATAATGGTTTACTTTTATAAATTTTGACTTGGATGGAGAGTTGTCTCATTGGCACTCATACCACATCTTCTTATATCTACATAGCACAATAAGACAATGACGGGATGTATAAGTACAGAGCCATGTCAAATGGATATAACAAAAACCGACAAAAAAGTAAGAGTAATATTCATAAAGACAAAAAAAAAGTAAAAGCCCAAAAATTCCGAATTCCGAGGAAATTCAAAAAGGAAAGTTCCTCATCAAATGGCAAAATAAAAAGCTAAAACACATTAAACGAATGGATATCACCGGTCATATTCCCAACTTGGTACAGGCATTTTCTTACGTAAAGGTTTTCTTTGTCTACTTTCGGGTTCTTGTCTCGACAGTTTTCGTCTACCGGGTGTTGTCTGGCTGTCATAAACAAGATTTAATTTCGGATAAGGATTTTGTTCAGTCGGAGTTCCTTCCAAACAGTGTTCCGAGCATACGAAAACTTGCTTTGAAAGTGTTTTTTCTATTTAAAGCTTTAATCCACTGCAATCTCTTTGTCTCATTAGCGGCATAACATGTATTTTAAATGGAACCAAACAAGAATACTCGTCGTCATTTCCATATAATTCATAAAAAAATACTTTCCAAGCTTTTAATGTACGATGATTGTTATAAAATTTATTAACAACACCTTTTCTTACATTTTTCGTTATTTGCCATGGTCATATGTACGTGACATATGTGAAATAAGAACGTTATACATGACCAATAATCATATAGATTAGAAATTACACGTGCGTAATCATTCACGAGTGCTAAGACTGACGTACCACGTGACCTGTTAATGGCAGCGAACATGTTTTTGAGATAGGACATGGATAAACCCGTGTATGGAACCACTAATTCAGGTTCAGTCAGAAAGACTATTCAAGAAACTAGTACATATTTCGAACACAATAGTTCCTACGCATAGCTGTATCTTTGTCAATAGATGAAAAATTTGGGTAGTTTTGATATCATATAAAAGCGTGGCAACTTGGAATTACTGTATAATCATTGAATTGAATTTCTTTTGAATAATAAAAAGATATATACTATTATTACAGGAGTGGCACATTTGCCCTTTTGTTCAGACCAGAAGTACCTGTTTTTGTACTATAAAACTTGTAGTAACTAGTACGCTCTAATATTCAATTAAAGGTATATTCTGTTACGCCTTTCCTGAATTTATATAGTTCGTTTGATTATATTCTTAATCTGTTTATGTATTCCAGTCTAGGAGGATTATTCATCGTTAAACCGTATAGAATGTCAAAACATCGTATCATCGTTACCTTTCCTTTTCTTACACGTACCTCGAACTGAATACTGCAAGGTCATCTCAGTACTGGAGAACATTCGGAGGACAAACGTCATCTAGGACACAATTCTAGTTAACCACAGAGTGAGTTACATTTATAACTTTGTATTTGATGCCTTCAAATCGTTCTTCACTTAATTGAACTCTTTATCCGTGATATACTGGAAACTTTACCTTTAATAACTGCAGCTTTATTTCGCGTTCTATGGACTTTGCTATTGTCTACACTTGACATAAAATTGAGAATGGAAATGGGGAATGTGCCAAAGAGACAACAACCCGACCATAGAGCAGACAACAGCCGAAGGCCACTAATGGGTCTTCAATGCAGCGAGAAACTCCCGCACCCGGAGGCGTCCTTCAGCTGGCCCCTAAACAAATATGTATACTAGTTCAGTGAAAATGGACGTCATACTAAACTTCAAATTATACACAAGAAACTAAAATTAAAAATGATACAAGACTAACAAAGGCCAGAGGCTCCTGACTTGGGACAGGCGCAAAAATGCGGCTGGGTTAAACATGTTTTTTGAGATCTCAACCCTCCCCCTATACCTCTAGCCAATGTAGAAAAAACAAACGTACAACAGTACGCACAGTAAAACTCAGTTTAAGAGAAGTCCGAGTCCGATGTCAGAATAGGAAACAAAAGAAAATAAACAAAATGACAATAATACATAAATGAACAAAGGACTATCAGCAGTTACTGACATGCCAGCTCCAGACCTCAATTAAACTGATTGAAAGATTATGTCTTAATCACATGAAAATCAGGTACAATCCCTCCCGTTAGGGGTTTAGTATCATACCATCATAAAATATATGAGAACATAACCCGTATCATGCCAACAACTGGTTTTTTGGAATAAATGTGTTTAATTCCGATGCAAATACCCTATAAGTGAATCAATATTAAAGCCAAAATATGCAATCTTTAATGACCTGACAACAGTATCGTAACTATATCCCTTCTTAATGAGTCTGTTTAAAGGTTTTGTTAGCTTTTGAGGTGAATACTGACATTTTTCTGCTTTGTAAAGAATATTACCATAAAAGATTGGATGTGAAATACCCGAACGTATAAGATGTCTGCATGTTGAGTTATATTTACGAATGATGTCCTTATACCGATGATAAAATTTAGTAAATGATTTGACTAGTTTATGATATCGAAAACCCTGGTGTAATAATTTTTCAGTAATACATAAATTTCTCTCGCTAAAATCTAATACGTTGTTACATACACGAGCGAATCGTACAAGTTGAGATATATAAACACCATAAGATGGTGACAAGGGAACGTCACCATCTAAAAATGGATAATTAACGATAGGAAATGAACAATCATCTCTTTTATCATAGATTTTTGTATTAAGCTTCCCGTTCATGATATAGATATCAAGATCGAGGAAAGGACAGTGGTCATTGTTAGTATTAGCTTTATTTAAAGTAAGTTCAACAGGATAAATTTCTTTAGTATACATACTGAAGTCGTCATTATTGAGAGCCAATATATCATCCAAATATCTAAAAGTATTGTTAAATTTTTGTATCAGATGTTGTTTCGATGGGTCTTTGCTGATTTTAGTCATAAATTGTAACTCATAACAATACAAAACAGGTCCGCAATAAGTGGTGCACAGTTAGTCCCCATTGGAATTCCGATAACTTGACGATATACGGAATCTCCAAAGCGAACAAAAATGTTATCAAGTAAAAATTCAAGGGCAGATGTAGTATCAAAGCATGTCCAATTGATATAGCTCTTTTGTTTGTTGCTACTAAAAAATGACCTAAAAGAGTTTGAACATATGTATTGGCATTCCGACTTTTTAAATGCCCATTCAATTAGGTGTGTGAATTTTTTCTTAATAAGAATATGAGGCAAAGTGGTATATAGGGTAGAAAAATCAAAACTTTGAACAGATTCAAAATCACCAATATATGCATGCAATTTATCAAGTACTTCCAACGAGTTTTTGACACTGCTAATAGTTTATGTTTGTTACAGATATCGTTTTCTGAAAATGAAGTCAGTTGGAATGTTGGTGAATTCGTGATTTCCTTTTGCAGAACATGCATACATTATAACATTAATTGAACACATTGTAAAATTGTATTTTCAGCTTTTTACCATTTGTTAGATTGGTTTGGGAATAAATTATCAGCACCTGATAGTCTTATTGCTTGAGCCCAATCGTCGGTTAAACTTAATGGTCAGGCCATTACAGTAAAAAGTCTACAACTTGCCTGTTGTGTCACACTGATAACGCCACTCCACGTCAGTTCTACAGCTGCAACCTGGCTGTTGAGCCCTGCAAGAACGCGTCATCCCTTGACGTACAGTAAATTGACGACAACCTGTCTACACATATCCAGACAAGGAACTGCAACGTAGTATCGTTACAACTGTAACAACAACATTACGCAACACAGCTTGTGTGTACCAGGCAGCTAACCGCCAACGTTTGCAACAGTCTATTTTAATTATACTATCCGTTAGTTGATTAGAAAACATGGATTCTGATCACGCAGAACGCCAAGATGACTTCGAGCGTCAAGAAATAAAACTCCAAACAGAAGCGGAGCTGAAAATAGATGCTGGACAGCCTGTGGACAATCCGTCGAATGTAGAGGAAAATCCCGAGACTAGGCGAGTACGTGAACTCACGGAAAAAGGCCAGGGTGCATTCACAGAAAAACGTGACAAGTTCTGTCAGGAACTAGAGGCCCTCTGGTCTGATATAGAATCCCAGTTATTGGAAGTCACCACGCCACCTAACGAGCTCCAGCAACTCTTAACAGCACAGGACAAACTTGTAAAAGCCTGTACTAACTATCGTAGGCTCACAGATGAATACCTGAACTTTCTAAAAAGGACCAGAACATTGGACAGTCTAACGGACATAGACGCATGTAATCTCACGTTAGATATTCGACTGTCCAAAGTGGACCTGGCAATAGAAACATTGCACGAACATCGCATCGCCCTGACCAAGGCTAAATCCACTAAAACAAAAACCTCAAAGGGTAAGAAAACCTCACACAGCGGTATGTCTAACGTGTCTGACATGTCAAGCCTAGCACGGAGGAAGCGTGCCAAAGCAGAGGTTGCCAAGTCTAAAATAGCCTTTGTCGAACAACATGCCCTGATCCTTCAACAGGAGGCAATGTTAGAGGAACAAGCTATGTTCAGACAAGCTGAAATGGAACAGGAAGCCACACGTAAAAAGGCTGAAATGGAACAGGAAGCCACACGTAAAAAGGTTGAAATGGAACAGGAGGTGGCACGTAGAAAAGTTCAGCTAGAACAGAAGGCCGCACACAGAAAAGTGCAAATAGAACAAGAGGCCATACGCAGGAAGGCTCAAATGCAACAAGAGGCCGCACAAGTAAGCCGGGAAAAAGCCGAGCTAAAGGCCAAGTTTAACATTCTCGAAGCACAAAGAGAAGCTGCAGCCGCAGAAGCCGAGGCTCGTATCCTAGAGTACGATGACAGCCAAGCGCTAGACGATCTCCCTGACGAGACGGAAGACTCGCTCCAACGTGTGCAAGATTTCGTCAATAAACATCCTGATCCAACTGCCGTGCAGGAAGTGACAGGCCCTCAAAAGAAAAATCAAACGCCTGTTAAGATTGAACTAAGTCATGAAGCACCAGCGTTCGTGCCATCCGTGGCATTGAACTTGCCATCACAAACACCTGCGGTCTTTCCTGCACATGCTAAATCACCAGAAGTTAATGTATTCCCAGATCTGGGAACAGTAGCTGGCATAGGAAAACAGGGCGTTTAAGCAGAGATCCCTGTCTCACACCAAAAACAAGGCGTTTCAGAAGAGAGCCCTGTTTCATATCAAAAACAAGACGTTATAGAAGAGACTCCTTCTGCACACATGCAACAAATCAATCCTACGTCGGAGATAACCAGATTTCCTCTACGAAAGGGTCTGCTGTTCTCCCAGTTAACAAGCTTTAACGACCGGGCAGAATCCTTCCATACATGGAAAGCCAGCTTTAAAAACGTCATAGACGAATTACAAGTTTCAGACTCGGAACAGATAGACCTACTTATTAAATGGCTTGGACCAGAGTCTGCCAAACATGCCATGAGTATAAGGGCATCAAATGCAAACAACCCAACAAGAGGCCTACAGAGACTATGGGAGAGACTGAACTACTGATATGGTGCTCTAGAAATGTTGGAGGCGTCTCTCGTCAACAAACTTGTCAACTTTCCAACACTGACGAACAAAGACAGCGCACTTCTTTACGACTTGTCTAATATTCTATCAGAAATAGAGTATCACAAGGAAAATCCCAAGCTGGGATGTTTGCTAGCTTATTTCGACTCTTCGTCCGGGATTAATTCCAAGTGTGGAAAAACTGCCACACGGACTCCAAGAAAAGTGGATAACAAGGGCTTCAAGATACAAGTCTAAATATGAAGTTGCCTTTCCACCTTTCACAGAATTCTCTGCCTTCATCAGGGAAATTAGCAAAATTAAGAACGATCCTGGGTTCATCTTTGGGTCAAAAGTCACACCAAATACAAAAGGTGCTGCGCCAAAGTTCACACCTCAGACGTATTCTAAAGTCAACGTCCATAAGACAGCAGTTGAACAACAACCTGGAGACAGCCGTGAACAACAAAGTCTGTGCATTTTGCATAATACAAGCATCCTTTGAACGAATGCCGAGCGTTCCGAGCCAAATCAATAGAAGAATGCAAGGAACTGTTAAGACAAAATAATGTTTGCTACAAGTGCTGTGAGTCAACCACACACAGAAGTCGGGACTGCAACGCAAGTATCAGTTGTAATGAGTGTGGAAGTCAACGACACACCACCGCACTACACATAACAAAGGTGCAACCGCACGAACAATCTCAATCTAGTTCCTCTGGCACAATCTACGGCGGGGAGCAGACAGAGTCCGCTGAAATCATATTAACCTCTGTGAGTTCGACCTGCACAGAGATCCACAAAGATCCTAAGAGTTGGAAATCTTGTGCCAAGATATTACCTGTGGATGTGTACCACAAGGACAGGACAGACAAAATTATCCGGATGTACGCCATCATTGACGACCAAAGCAACCGGTCTCTTGCCTCGCCTGAATTCTTCAGTCTGTTCAACGTTCGAGAAAAACCTGAGAACTACTCTCTTACAACATGCTCCGGCAGAGTAGCTACTTCCGGGAAAAGAGGAAAAGATTTCGTCTTAAAATCTGTACATGGTGACGTACAATTTGATCTGCCTACATTAATTGATTGTAATTATATTCCCAATAATCGAGACGAAATTCCTACTCCTGAAGTCGCAATGCATCATCCTCATCTAAAAGAACTCAGAGGAAGCATTCCACCAATAGAGGAACATTGTCAAATTCTTTTCTTAATTGGAAGAGACCTTATAGAGGCACACCACGTCCTTGAACAACGCCTAGGACCATCCAGAACTCCATTTGCCCAAAAGTTGAAACTTGGTTGGGTCATAATTGGAAATAGATACATTGACAAGCAAACTGTTCCGCTTGAAGTCAACACGAAGATAACTAACGTTTCAATCACGGAACCAGAACAACGTCTTGCCCCAAGACCGGAAATAGTCTTCAAGGACAAGAATCCAATTGTTGTTCAGGATAACGACCAATACTTTAATGCGAATACCAAGGTTGCAAAATCGCATTCCATACAATTCCTTGAGTGTACTGAACCTAGTACCAAGCCTGGTAAACTCACGAATTTCTCTAAAGGGACAGCACTCGTGTCACTAAAAGCAAAATCTGTGACTTTTATAGAAAATTCTATTGATGAAGAAAAAGTCATTCCGAAATCAACAAGACCTGAAGTTTATGGAGAGGAAATCAGTCGCATTCACAAACCTATTCCGAAAGAAGGACCGATTGCTAATCTCAATCTGCGTTTGAACAATCAACTTCTACTCCGATTAGGAAGCAGTATCGTCAAGTCTGACTTGAATATTAGTGAAAAGGAACCGGTGGTCTTATCTGGACATCATCACACCTTTTTTGGACATTACTACGACAAAATCAAACGTCGAGGACGCCACTTTACAGCGACTAGATCCGCAGGATGGAACGTTAGGACGAAACGCTTAATTTCGTCTGAGACTCACAAAGATGTGACATTTCGCCAAATCGGACGAGGACCAAGTACTAACTCCCGTCATACTTACCGGAGAATATCGCCGTCTTACAACGTTGGAGAAAACAGTTCCCATTATCGATACAGCAGAAATGGAATATTCTACAGAACACAACAATCTCATCCGAGATATCCTTCTTCTAATAGACACGAAACTGTGCCAAACCCAGTTTCCCGTAGAATGAATTTATTCAGGAAACTTTATAGTGAAAAGTCGTAAGTTTAGACCTGATATTTCTCACATGACCAATAGTGGACATTTCACCTGTACATATTCAATTTATGTTGGGATTTATTTATTTATCTTATATTCATATGCGATTAATTTATGGAATAGTGATATCAGATAGACATCATACGGGGAGTATTCTGTTACGCCTTTCCTGAATTTATATAGTTCGTTTGATTATATTCTTAATCTGTTTATGTGTTCCAGTCTAGGAGGATTATTCATCGTTAAACCGTATAGAATGTCAAAACATCGTATCATCGTTACCTTTCCCTTTCTTACACGTACCTCGAACTGAATACTGCAAGGTCATCTCAGTACTGGAGAACATTCGGAGGACAAACGTCATCTAGGACACAATTCGTGGCTAACCACAAAGTGAGTTACATTTATAACTTTGTATTTGATGCCTTCAAATCGTTCTTCACATAATTGAACTCTTTATCCGTGATATACTGGAAACTTCACCTTAAATAACTGCAGCTTTATTTCGCGTTCTATGGACTTTGTTATTGTCTACACTTGACATGCATACATTATAACATTAATTGAACACATTGTAAAATTGTATTTTATTTTGTATTTTCAGCTTTTTACCATTTGTTAGATTGGTTTGGGAATAAATTATCAGCACATGATAGTCTTATTGCTTGAGCCCAATCGTCGGTTAAACTTAATGGTCAGGCCATTACAAGGTATGTTAAATTTTCAGCACTCGTCAGGATAAGGTATAGTTTAGACATGAAATGACTGCCACTTTATTTGAACTTTAGACAAAATAGCCATTTTAATGCTTAAAATTGCCGAATTTTACACAAAAAGCAATGGGGCTATAAATTAGTGGTTTTATATCTTCATGATTTAAATCCGTAATTTTCACTGTGCAAAATACCTTTGCCAAATGTTGTCTAACAACAATAAATGAATACACATCTTCAGGAGATTAGTATCACATTCTTAAAAATCAATTTAGTGTATAATAATAAGGTAAAATTGTTATGTCCCCAAATTTTTTATAGCTTCACTATTAGTTACATAATGACTGACAGCTTATACTACCAAGTATTGAATGTTGAGAATGATCAAGAACATACATAAAAAACTACACTTTAAATTATAAACCAGGGTAAAACGCATATAGAATTGTAATATTCTTTTTTGAAATGTTTGTATTGAACACACAATTGGCCAAACATTTGGAAAGTGTATAATTTACAAAACGCTTGACAGAAAGAGAATTAAAGTAATTATAACTCTAGTTTACACTACATATTTCTGTTTCGTAATACATTTGACTTTAATTGCTCCATTTTGTTTTAATTTTAAAACCAGAAATATTTACGTTTGAGGAAACGACGACGAACGATAGAATAATGTATGGAACTGACATATAGTAATAATCGGGAGCAAATTATTATCAGTGGACAAAGTCCTCAATGACTGTAGGAAACTCAATAAAACGAAACTTCAATATACTTGTGAAGTCACAGTAGTTAACTTTTTTTCACAGTTACTCTTGCCACTTGCCATGTTATAGCCATACCATTTCCCGCAAACTTGTATATCTGGTTTCCAGAGAAAAAAGTACAATAATATGAGGACGAATATTTCTAATATATTCTGTTTGTGTACGTAATAAATTGAGTCAAGTGTTTATTCAACATACGATTTAAAAGCAAATAAAATGAGTTTCCTGGGAGAAATTAACCTGATGAAGCAGAATTTTGTATCTGATTCTTAATGACGAAAAATAATCTGATAATAAGTCGATTTCAATTTTTTAAGGTAACAATTTTTATATTTTTAGTTTAATATTACTTTAAAACTAAAACGAAATCGTAACCTGAAGATATCGTTTCTTTCCTTACATTCAAAATGCCGTTGTAAATTAATTCATTACAACAGGACCAAATTCGGATCAGTTCTATTATGTCAATTGGTTTTTCATCAGAGATCATTAACCTGAGAATTAACCTGGTTTTCGTCTAACTACTATACCTGCTTTAAATACAGGCATATCCAAGTTAAGCTTAAAATATGAAATTTGGTAAAGAGACATTCATTGTTTGGTCCAAAGTCACAAAGACTAAAAAATTAAGGAAATTTAAAACGTTCCAGATGGAATATCATAGTTGGTCTGAGGAAACAGTAATCGTTTTTTGGCTATATTGTTCCTAATGTGAACAGTGTATAACTTGTTCTTTATTTCATACTCTTTGCAAATAGTTATCAAAGATACCAGGCTTATAATTGATATAATTATGATACGCCAGACGCGCGTTTCGTCTACATAAGACTCATCAGTGACGCTCAGATCAAACTAGTTAGAAAGCCAAACAAGTATTAAGTTGAAGAGCATTGAGGACCCAAAATTCCAAAAGTTGTGCCAAATAAAGCTAAGGAAGTCTATGCCTGGAATAAATCCTTAGAATTTCCAACTATTCATACATTTGCAAACAGTAAATTTATAAAAATGACCATATAATTGATATTCATGTCAACACCGAAGTGCTGACTACTGGGGTGGAAACCATTTCTTGATATTAAAGTATAAATATGACCCAGGTTAATCCACCATTTTCTGCATGCAAAAATATCTGTCAGGAATATGATGGTTGTTATCCATTCGTTTCGTGCGTTTTAGATTTTGATTTTGACATTTGCTTAGAGAATTTCCGTTTCGAATTTTATTCGGAGTTCGGTATTTTTGTTATTTTCTTTTTTCTATTAAGTGAGGGGTTGACATTACAATGATTAAAATTGACGCCGCGCCCCAAAGAGGGACATACAAAGCTTCCCTTTTATTGTTACTACTTCAAAAATAATTTCATTTACTTATAACTGTATATTAAGGTATAATAGTTTTTTTTTATTATAACAAAATATAAAAGATAGACTGAAAAAGTCAGACAAAATCTCCCCAAAACACTGAGTGTAGCTCTGTTGACTTATATTCATGGCAGTGTCCTATTTCAATGCAGTTTTCTAAAAAATGTGTTTTTGTGATTCAATCCATTCCAAAATCTCATTCTTGTAATACTTCACTTAAATTTAAATAGCATGAAATTTTGATAAATTGGGTTACACACAAGGTCAAAGGTGCATGTGAATGTGACTAACTACGAATTGGTGGAATTGCACCTGGTATGCTTTTTAAAACTTTTTGTTCCCTTTAAAATACATTACATATATATTGGAGAACAATGAATGATACAGTTTTTGAATTATTCGACCCACATCTTCACGGTGGGTAAGGTTGTCCTGCGAGAGAACGTTATGTGCTGGTGATTCGGTCCTGACTGGTGCTGGTGGGTCCTGATTCTGTGCTGGTGTGTTTGTTTACATTGTATCAGAACGGCAATCAAACAACCGTTCCGTTGCTTAATTTTTCTCTGACCCGTCCTAAATACCATGCAAGGAATAATACAACATTTTTTTATTGCAAAAGTCGTCGTGCAAATTAGCCAAGCGAAATTGTCCTGACGACGTACTGCTGATTAGGTAAAACGGTCCTGGTTCTGTGCACCTATGTCCTGGTTCTGTGCCTTTATATTTTAGTTAAAAGTGGCAAATATTCAAGATCATTGATGCAGAAAAGTTGTGTAATTGATAGAAAATATACCTAACATATATTTGGTGGATATTTCATATGAGCAAAGTTGAGTCTATTTTGTTTTAATTTGGTTTTTGAGAGGGGGTGCAAGATATATTTTGTTGAGGTGTTTTAGACATTTTAAAACATTTGTTAACTGTTATTTTGAAGATATATGAGCTGTTAACTGTTATTGACTAATTAGCTGTTATCTGTTTTCTTAAAATTGACATTGTTGTGAACTGTTATTATGAAGAAAAAAAAACCTGTTTACTGGTTTTTTTTTATTTTTGAATTCACTGTTTTCTGTTTTCTTATTTAAGATAATTTAAATTGCTGTTATCGGTTATCAACAAAAACAGGCGCAAAAATGCGTCGGTGTTAAACATGTTTTGTGAGATCTCAACCCTCCCCTATACCTCTAGCCAATGTAGAATAAACAAACACACAGCAAAACGCACAGTAAAACTCAGCTTAAAGAAGTCCAAGACCGTGTCAGAATAGGTAACGAAAGAAACTGAGCAAAATGAAACTGATACATAAATTAACAAGTGACTATTAGCAGTTACTCCCATGCCAGCTCCAGACCTTAATTAAACAGATTGAAAGATTATGTCTTCATCATATGAAAATCAAGCACAACCTAAGTTGATCACGGCAAACTATCATGTGCGTTCAGATAATAAATTCAGTGTAACCTAAACATCCTGGATATTGTTTCTCTGACAAATTTGTCCGACACTGTAGATACTTTTTTGTCATCAACCATATGAATCTCAGCCTTGTTTCTGTGCGTAAGAATCATGTGCCCTCAGCAGCTAAAATCAAATTTCTTTGTAACAATTTAGTATTTACTAAAAGGATGACAATAATATTTCGTTTTTTTTTTTGAATAAGGGAGAGGGATGTCACGGTGAAAGTTGTTAAGCTTGGAATAGTTTTGAAATTCTAAAACTATTGATAAAAAATTATTTGATGCAGATTAAAAGCTGTACTTTAAAAGAAAAATGTATCTATTAGCTGTTAAGCATCATTTGCCTTTTGTGAACATAAAGTCATTGTATGATAGGTTGTCGCGGGGAATTTTCGAAAATAAAACACTAAAAAATATTTAAATAGTTCGTGGAAGAAAAGAGAATTTGTCAGAGAATGAACACTAGATACCCTAGATAACACACACAAAAATAAGATTTTGTAAGTTATACATTTTAAAGATCTAAAAGTAAATTCTGTTGTCAAGGATTTTTGATAAAGAATTAAGAGGAAGAAAGTACGGGCGGTAGGTGCAACAGGATACCGACAGCTCACATGGCTCGTCAGGGTGGGAGCTAAAGTTATTGAGATTTTGTTGAGGATTTTACCACTTACTGCTGTTTTTCTCAAAAAACCTATCAATTTCTTCTTATCCTATCTTCACCTCCATGCAATCTCCATCTTTTTATGATCACTAAATTGAACTGTAAAATACTAATTAGTATCTTCAACATGCCCTTTATAATGTCTGATGTATACAAATTTATGACAATGACTGTTGTGAGCACAAGATTCACTGCACAGTTTTTAAGTTCTGCTATACCAAAAATTTAAATGTGAACTGAACTTAAGTTTTGCGAAATTTGTTTGATGAATACCGATTGAAATTTTAATCTCATAGAACATGGTTTATCTATTAGTTGAAAATACGGCTTTGAACTAGCTCTCAGTAGCTGCGAGTACTCGTGGTTCAATAATTTGTGTCTTTATGTTATTATGTTGTGTGCTAAGTGTTGTGTTGTTACACAACTGTACCAATAAAGGAGGAAAGGAGGAGGTGTTGGTTGGGTTGAGGTGGGGAGGAGGATGTGGAGGCTGAGCGAGCGCAAACAACCATGTTAAGTTACGAGTGCCCAAAACAAGTGGTTGTTGATGGTTGCCATTTGTCATATTTGTTTTTTTTTTCAAAAGAGGATTTTCAATCAGGTCGAACGTCTTCATTTTTTAATCGTTTACATTTTTATAGCTAGCATTCGTTATAGTTTTCGCTCGTTTTTGCAGGTAATACTTTGACTTGCAATTGTTCACATCTTGCTCCATTGTAGTTAGTTTTTATCAGCTATATATGGTAAGCAACAATGGGTCGGTTTTTTTATCCAGTCGAAGGAAAAATTAGAGGCACCAATAGTTAGATCATCCAACCTCGTATATTTAATTGAAATAAACCAGTCAAACGTTTATTGTCGTTATAAATGTCGCTTTACCTCAAGCACCTTTTAATTGTTTGTTAGCATGTTATCTAGAGCATCACCAATTTAAGGGCATTTAATATCTTAAATAAAACTATTCTAATTAGATATATTTTCATCTGATTATGTAATATAAGTTACGATTATTTGAAAACGCTTATTAAACAGTCAATGGATGTTCAAAAGTAAAAATAGGAGTCACAAAGCCGATTGAATACAATTATCTGTCCAATTTTATTGATTCTGTAACGTTTGTTTTGAATATGACCAACCTTTTACCAAAAATCCCCAGCACCGTATCAGGACCCACCAGCACAGAATCAGGACATGTCTAAACTGAGAAAATGCACAAGTTTAATTAATTGCGCAGGTTTTTCACACATAGGCATTTTTTATTTGTTTTTTCAGTTCTAGATTTTCTAAAAATGAACACTTTTCTGTTTCGCTTACTGAAACAGTTTAGAGGGTCACATTTTACATTGTTTGCCTATGAACCCATAAGAAACAAAATTGAAATATCTCAACTATTTCCTTTCAATTTTTATGCTGGAAAACGTCAAAAATCAGCATTTTCGTTTTGTTTACATATTTGCAATGATCACCAGCACCAGTCAGGACCAAATCACCAGCACAAAACGTTCTCTCGCAGGACAACCTTATCCACCGTGATCTTGACATTTAAACCTCAAAATTAAACATTCAAATTTGAAAATTAAAACTGCTATCAATTCAATAATATATATCCTATGGCCCTGGCCAACTTTCCTATGCTTAGGTCATTCAAAGTTTTTTTTTTTTTTTAGAATTGGTCATTTATATTTATCCGTTTTGGTACGATGATATAGTAGTGATTTGTTCCAGTTACACAAGGTAAAAAATTAGTATGTCAGAACCTGTTAAAACTAAAATTTAGACCTCCCTACCACATAATTAACCATATTTGGAGTTAGAGCTGGGAGAATTTTCTATAATTTTGATATTATTATTTGTCCTATAGGTGGTTTTTTTTTAATTTGAGTTTATTGTCTGAAAGAAATGCACTACGAAATATTTGTGTATTCGGGCTTGTTTGTAAAATGAAAAAGGAAAACAATGATGGCTTTAGGACATTTGTCTGAGGTCTTCATTTTTTGATAACACGTAACTAAATAATTATTTTGTCTGACTTCTTCCTCTTTACTACATATATATGTTGTTAGTTTAATACTTACTACTCGGAAATAGCTTTGAACTTGTCATGTGGTAAGACTTTAACTGGTGCTTTAAACAAAAACTAATGATTCGGATAACAATCTGTTTGAATCTTCTTCACTCTTTTTGCATGTGTGTCAGCACGAAGATGTGCATCTAACATTTTCTATATAATTTTTTCAATTTATTATTGAAAAAATAATATAATAGTCATGTTGTGTTTAATCATTGCAGACACCTTTGCAATTATTGGTATACTTTTCTTTCATGACCCCTCTAATAAATATCAAAACAAATAAGAGTATCGTACAAGTATATCATAAATGTTAGGTCTACCATGGATGCAGATAAAGGAGTGAATACTTCAAGGAAACATAGAAACGTACACTTATTTTACCCTTAGCCTGTCGTCATACTGTCTCTTGACGATTTACTGTTAGAAGGAATATTGTTTGTTTTTTAGCAACCCAAGAAATGCAAAAAAGTGATTTCCTGTATTACATTTTTCTTGATAAAAGAAAAGTGCAACAATTATCTTTTTTTTTTCAAACCTTGTTTACTTCCTCTGTCTTATGTGAGTCAAGACATAAGCACATCTAACAGTATCTGTAGTATCCTGTATTTCAAGTTTGATAGGATATATACGTTCAATGAAGTCATCACACTTTAACTTATTTAGTGAATAAACTCCTCATAGATATATGTTCCAGGATTGCACTTGTCTATAACTACAAAAGACTGAACAGTGACATCGCGCAAATAAAAATAAGTCAAAAGACCAAATAAAGTACGAAATTGAAGAGCATTCAGTATGTTGCGGACTCAATATTCCAAAACGGTTTTGCAAAATACAGCTGAGGTAATCCCATTGTTTATTGAAAAACACTTCCTTCCAACATAACACATATGTTGTCAATAAATCAAGAATCAGAAAAATGTCAGTATCAGAGAATTTTTAGTTTCAATCAGAAGGATTTTTCTACAAAGTAGGCTTTATCCTTTCCAAACAAGATAATTGATTTACCCCTCGGTATCTTTCGCGTCTCTTATTGTAATTTAAACACTATCCTGGGTTTAAATTTTGTTATTTGTATTTTTCTGTACTGGGAATCAAACCCAACGGTCTGTGAAGTCTGTTATGTATGACTGATATCAAACACATCGACAAAACCTCTCAGTTACCAACTAGGTGAAATTTAGACGGAATTACTCTAAATATCGGCACAACAATGTTAAAACGCCAAATTTGCGGAAGAATGCAAACGGGTCGAAAATCAAAACCAAATACGAAGTTTGACAGCCTTACATTTTACCTGTACGACGAATGTCTATTAAATAAATGTAAATGGATTCTAAGTACTTTTCCATGACAAATATGCGAAAACGGATACTTCCGAAATGAAAACAGGTCGAGATCAAAACAAATACAAAGTTTGACACCATTACAACAACAAATTACGAAAATTACAACAAATAGTGGATACCCAGTTCGTGTATAGGGATAACCGAAGTGTTTCAATTACCTTTACCTTTCATCAACAGCAAATTTCAAAAAAATAAATAAGAGCATGAAGAGTAAGTCGAAAAAGAAAAAAATCACTCACGTATTAAAACCCAATTTTTCAGAACAACTGAAGGTCTTTCCACATCAATTTTCTTAACAATGAATAGGAAGATACTTCCCGTTTGCTGAAAGTTACTATTTGCGTCCAATCATATGTTTTTCATACAAATTCGACAGATAATTGGTGTTTATTTACTTTTGGGTAAAATAAGGGAGACAATGATCTACTTCCAGTTAAGTAAATGTCACTTCTGGTCTCATATATTTGCTTCGTTCACTGATACCAAAAATACTTTTGCTTTTAGTAACCATAAATGTTTGGAATCAGTGTGAAAAAGCTATCATATGAGACCGGCAGTGACAACATAAACCGGAAGTAGGCAATTACCTCCCCTTTTAAAAAAGGAGGAGATAATTGCCTACGTCCGGTTTATATTGTCACTGCCGGTCTCATATGATAGCTGTTTTACACTCATTCCAAACATATGTGGTTTCCATATACATTTACCTGTAAGACATATGTCTATTAGAAAAATATATATATATGGGTTTTAAGTACTTTTCCATGACAAAAGTGCGAAAACCGCTACTTCCAGTTTCCTCAAGGTGACGTATGGTTGACATTTTAAAGGTCAAGTGTCGCGCAGCATTTTACAAAAGGCCCTATGGAGTTATTGTGAACAAAGTTGAAAAAATAATCAATTAACTCCTGTCAGATGTCATTAGATTATTTCAAACCAAATGTAGCATATCTTCATCACAATTGTTCAAGCATTTTGCACTAGTTCTTATATATATATATAAATCTTTCAAAGTGTCAGAGAAAATGCAAAAACAAGGAAAAGTCAACATTGAGAACCTGACCTTTGACCTTGACCTAATTGTTTAGGTTGATATTTCTACAGATGTAACAAACAAATTCGATTTAGTCGATATATTTTTTGGTTAAGGCACACACATTATAAATACTGTGCGAGCAGATATTTCTTACACAGAAAATAGTTCGGCTAAATAGGGTAAAATATAAAAGAGCATAAACTGTACGATACAATATATCAAATATTGGTGGACCACGGACCTCAAACCAAGATACCTTAGGTCTCTATTACTTGCTGTTCATGAGTAACATTTACATATCCCTTATGACAAATACAAAAGTGAAACTTACTCTCATATGGAGTCTGTATCGCTTCGGTTAAAATTGGCCGATGTATCCTGAGTACAGCAAGCAATTTGGAGAAATAAACTTATTGATTTGTGTTACAGTTGCAAAGCAAATTCGTACACAAAACACGGTGTTTGGGGAGATGACCTGTACAAACAAATTGTTCGGGTGAATAGGATGAGTTACAAAAGCGCAATAACTGTTCGATATGATGTGGAAAAAATCCGAGAGACATCCTTTGATACCACTATTTAACGCAAGAAAATGGTTTGACAGAAGATGAAAGAAAAATAATTAAAAACCAATTGTTCACAAACAATTGAAGGTCTTTCTACATTAATTTTATAAATAATTCATCAGAAGTTACTCCCGTTTTTCTTTAATTTACGTCACTTCAAGTCTCATATGATAGCTCCTTTCATACTGATTTCAAATATTCATGGTTTTAGTATATTTTTGCTTAAAATAAGGAAGATAATTGATAACTTCTGGTTTATAAAATGCCACTCCCGGTTTTAAAAGGTATCTGTTTTACTCTGATTCCAAAAAAACATGGTTTCTATATACTTTAGCCTGTAATAAGTGAGATAAGAAGTTACTCCCGGGTTATCGAAGGTCACTTTTGGTCTCAAATGATAGGTTTATGTATGTCTATTTAAAACAAATAGATGATTTGTATGTATATTTCCATGAAATAAGTGCATAAATGGCTACTTCTTGCTAATAAAGGGTCACTTTCGGTTGGAATTTTTCAATGCAATATATTAACCAACACTTTGCAAAAGACCGTATGGATTTATCATGTATCATGTTGAAGAAATACTCAATCAATATCAAATTTAAACTTTTCAGGGGCAAACGCTCATATAGGATCTCATTGGATTGTTACAGAACAAACTTATACCTTTTTCACAATAAAAGTAATATTTTGCATTTGTAATTCTATATATAGCTTTCAGTGGAGATAAAAAAAAAAAAACATATTTAGAACATGACCTTGACCTCAAATTCATTTTTGAGCACCAAGGACCACAATTCAATATATACTGGTAACTATCACTAACTATTCATGCTATACATCAACATATCACTTATTGAAAATACAGGAGGCGAAATAACTCTCATATGGATTCTTTGTATCGCTTCGGTCAAAATTGCCAAACGTCCTGATGATAAATCGAGGAATTCGGTTATTTAAAAAAAAAATTGATCGGTTTCTTTACGATTATGGAGATAACTTTTGCAAAGAAAAATATTCGGCTAAACATTGTCAATTTCAAAGGCGCATAAACTATGCGATATCATATACCAAACATCTAAGCGACATCTTGCAAACACAAAATTACACGCAAGAACAAAGATGGCGGAAAAAGAAAATAATATTTATCGCAACAAATACAATAGGTCTTTCCACAGAAAAAAGGAAAAACCTAATAAAGTAAATCAAGGTTATTTGCAAAACATGTGTCGTCTTAATAATTTCTTTTTACAGTCTTGAAGATATATAACAAATGGTGTATTGTTGAATCAATATAAAGCTTAACTGCGGTTTATATTTTATTACTCGTTTGCTGTATCTTCATCAATCTATAATACTACAGAGGTATGCAGATGTGTGATTGTTTTTTGTTTTACATACCTTTTTCATTGCAAGGAAGTTTGTGACAGGAACAGTCTTCTTCCGACGGTATGCAGTAGCAGTTGTTTCTTGGTTTGGTAGCAAATTCGTATCCTCTTGACAAGTCGCATCCACATGTTGTGTCACTTTTCAAAGTTCCAGTTTGAAAAGCGTATTGTCCCTTTTCATTACAAAATGACTTTTGAAACACACATTTACTGTTTCCATCAGTTGAGAAGGGGAAAGGTTGATAACGATTGATGCTGCAGAGTGCTTTGTTGAAGTACGGTTCATATATAAGTTTACTGCCTAAAATTGACATAAACGAATTTAGAAGACGAACACTCAAAAACTAAGGTAGTTGACTATTTCAGTGATATTGCTCTGACTAAAACTACCTTCATGATACTGACACATTTCTTGTTCACGCTGCACATGTTTATTTGTATACTTTCTTCCGTTCTTCGACTCAAATATTTGTTAAAGATATATCCTCAATTACGTCTTCTGATAGTCAGGATGATATTTTTTTTATTTTCCTTGGTAACTTGCTATCCAACATCTCTTTTTCTCTTACAAGAAGTGAACTTAATTATCTTTTTGTTCGGTTTTCAATTGTACAACTGTAGAAGTTGTTTCAGTTACATTAATTTAGATTGATAAGATTCATTTTACATCATCCTAATTATACTGATGGGGGATTCATGTTATCCAAAATAGTAATAGATAATTAAATTTAATGTTTCCTTTTTTAAATATTAGTGACAACAACCCGAAAGAGGCGAAAACCATCCAAGGCAACCTTTGGCAATTCCGAAAAAATCCAGCAACTGGAGTATGTATACTTCAATTAGAAGAAGGAGTCTAAATTGTTACAGCAACAAATAAGCTACTCAAAATTTGAAAAAAAAACACACGTGCTAAAAACCTTTTAAGAGTCTAAAAATATGTAAATTTTGTTATCGCTTCAAATTGATTTTTTTTTTATTGTGACCTTTTTTGAATTGTATTAGTTTTGCTGTTTGCAATAACAATAATATAGAGTTAATACTTTTAGAAATAATTTTATCACCCGCCTACAATAGAAGAGGAGCATTATGTTTCCCAGTGTGTAATTTCGTTTGTGGTTCCGTCTGTCCCGTATCATGTATTATTTTTTGTTTGGGATAGTTTAAGTACACGTGTTCATTTTGAAGTGAATCGTCGACTCTCGTTATCTCGAAGTAAGTCAGACCAGAGAAATTTTTCGAGATACCCGTAGTTTGACTCAAAGAATACCGGAGGTTAAACATATCGGAAATTTTACAGACTAAGGGCTACAACTCTTGCTAAGCTTAGTTAATGCCGGCCGATGAATAAATGAATGGGTCTTTAATCGTTGTATCTGTATGTTATTTCTTTTAATCATTATAATAAATTTATATGTTATCGTTATCTACTTATTTCTTTGTACAGATGCAAATTGTTTTCCTCAGTTTTTAGCCGAAGTAGTAATATCAATTGATTCTAGCGTGATTTAAATTTGAAAAAACTGTTGATACAAGTGTGTTTGTTTTAGAAAATTAAGATTTCAATTCATCTTTTTCTATTTCAATTATTTTTTTGCAAGCTAAAGTACAAAAAAGATTAATGACGCCTATTGCGTAGATTTGAGTTGATCACTAAGTCTTAATCTTCACTTTTTCACAACCAAGCTCATAAGTGTTTTATATCGTTTAAATATTTTTCAAACATTATAAAAATATTTTTTTCTAAACTATAGCAATATATCCTAATTATCTGTCATGGTGATCAAAGATAATCTTAGGTAAAAAGTAAATAACAAAAATACCAAATTCCGAGAAAAATTCAAAAAAGAAAGTCCAAGTTCGAATGGCAAAATCAAAAGCTCAAACACATCAAACGAATGGACAACAACTGTCGTATTCCTGTCTTGGTACAGCCATTTTCTTATGTAGAAAAAAATGGATTAAACCTGTTTTTGTTAACTAGCTAAACCTCTCAATTGTATGACAGTCGCATACAATTCCATTATATTGACAACGATGTGTGAACAAAACACACAGACATAATAGGTAAAAATGTCCACAATTGGAGTACAGCAGTCAACATTGTGTTATAATCTTAATCGCTATATAAACAAATAAATATGTAACAAAGAAACACAAAAAGACATTTAGACAAAGCACATAAAAAAATGAAAACATGAATATAAAAATTTACCATAGCATAATAACACAATGACAGGATGTATAAGAACAGAGCCACCTTATATGGAACAAGGAAACACACACAGGCATATACACAAAGCACATTAGCAGAACTGAAAGACGAGTATTCCATTATTAACCATAGCAAAATAACAAAATGACGGGATGTATAAGAACAGAGCCATGTCATATGTAACAAAAAAACAACACAAAAAGGCATAAAGACAAAGCACATTAGCAAAAATGAAAGATAAAAATACAAAAATTTACCATAACACAATAACACAATGACGGGATGTACAAGTTCAGAGACACGTCAAATGGTCATGGATATCACCAAAAAAGAACTAAATAGTTAAAGTAATATTAGGGATATATTAATGAGTCCAATCAAAGTTTTGATTTTTAATGGAGAGAACACCATCAATGTATCTGCATTTGAAATTTTATTGAACCTATATGCTGAGAGTACCATGAGATGCGCACGCAGATCGTAGAGGTCACTAGCGTATTTGGTCTTATGAGGTCAAGTCATGGAATTTATCCCTCTTATGTTTATTTGAAAATAATGGATATCTTAATTGTTTTTAACTGGAAATTAATATATTTGTGACATTTGGAATACAAACTTTACGATTTGATATAGTTTTTGGATGGATTAATATTTTAACGATGTAGCTTGTGATGGATAATTTGTCACGTTGTCAGCATACATTTGTTAATGACATGGCTGAACATTCGAGCATTGACTCGGTATCGGAACTTTCTGGCACGGCCAAGACTAGTTCAAAAAGTGACAATATTTTTAGCATTATGAATGACCACAGGCAACTTATTTCGCCAGGTTATGATAACAATATTAGTGGGTTTCAAGCAAGCATTGAAAACATTAATGTAGGAGGAGGAGCCATGAGCAATGCTCCTGTCACTCACACTCCGGAAGTAGTCACACCGGATATCTACAATATGCTACTGCAAAATCAATTGCATATCCAAACTTTGATGAAAAATCAGAATTCAAGAACTGATACTACACAAAGTTCCACAAAGGTGAATCCTAGACAATCGGCAACAATGGCCGGACCAAGAAAGGTCGTGAAAAATAAACCCACAAAGGATGATTACCAATCGCAACTGGACAGTTTGTTTGATAATGATATGAACAATAACCAAACTAAAAACATATCTGCACAGTCTGAATTATATTCAGATATTTCTAGTGACGAAAGTTACGATAGCGATGATGAAGCATGTTTTGAGAATGAAGTAGATAATGATATTGAAAAGGCAGAAAATGAAAATGTCTTGGAATCCATGAAATAAAATTGAGAATGGAAATGGGGAATGTGTCAAAGAGACAACAACCCGACCACAGAACAGACAACAGCAGAAGGCCACCAACAGGTCTTCAATGCAGCGAGAAATTCCCGCACCCGGAGGCGTCCTTCAGCTGGCCCCTAAACAAATATATATACTAGTTCAGTGATAATGAACGCCATACTAAACTCCAAATTGTACACAAGAAACTAAAATTAAAAATAATACAAGACTAACAAAGGCTAGAGGCTCCTGACTTGGGACAGGCGCAAAAATGCGGCGGGGTTAAACATGTTTATGAGATCTCAACCCTCCCCCTATACCTCTAGCCAATGTAGAAAAGTAAACGCATAACAATACGCACATTAAAATTCAGTTCAAGAGAAGTCCGAGTCTGATGTCAGAAGATGTAACCAAAGAAAATAAACAAAATGACAATAATACATAAATAACAACAGACTACTAGCAGTTAACTGACATGCCAGCTCCAGACTTCAATTAAACTGATTGAAAGATTATGTCTTCATCATATGAATATCAGGCACAATCCTTCCCGTTAGGGGTTTAGTATCATACCATCATAACATATATGAGAAGAACATAACCCGTGTCATGCCAACAACTGGTTTTTAAATAAATGTGTTTAGTGCAGATGCAAAGACCCTATAAGTGAATCAATATCAACGCCAAAATATGCAATCTTTAATGACCTGACAACAGTATCGTAACTATATCCCTTCTTAATAAGTCTATTTAAAGGTTTTGTTAGTTTCAGAGGTGAATACTGACATTTTTGTGCTTTATAAAGAATATTTCCATAAAAAATTGGAAGACTTCATTAGTTCAGATGAAAAGACAGGTCCAAAAATTAATTCTGGTTTAGCCTCATACATGAACCAGGGACTGAGGACACGAGTCAATGAAGAAAAATACAAAAATCTCACAAAGAAATATGATAAGCCTGCTAATGTGAGCAGTCTAAAAGTCCCACGAGTCAACATAGGTGAGGATTTATGCAATTAAATTGCATTTTGATAAAAATTTTATCTTGTGAAAAATCAAGTGTATCTGCAAATCAATTTTTTATAATACAAACCATAATTTACATGGTAATAAATAATATAGTATTATAAATATGATTAAAAACTCGCAATAATTATCATGATTATGCGAAATGTGTAAATGTATAAATATTGCGTAAAAATCCTTTGCATGTAATAATAATATACACACTATAAACTTTTTAGTGTATATATACTAAATTTATATTATACTTGTAGGTATTTGGAAACAAATGACACCACGGAATAAAGATGTGGATGTAAAATTACAACGTTTACAGAATCTCTTGTCTAAAACAGCTTGCCCATTGATGTATATGATGGATATGTTTGTGGATAAATCTTCAAAGAAAGAAGGAATGTCTAGAGAGGAACTGCAAGCATATGCAGTTACGTGCAGAGATACGTACCAGCTATTTCAAGCTTGTTATAGCGAAATAACCTTCAGACGAAGGAGTTTCATTAAGGGGGACATTCAACCCCAGTATAAAGGTCTGTGTGATGATACCACACCAGTCACTGACATGCTGTTTGGGGACGATATTAAAGAAAAAATCAAAGAGCTAGATGCGGAGCATAGTGTGTGTAAAAAAGTTGGGAAGGATAATCCCAAGAACTCATATCAGTCTTCTAACAGGGGACGTAGCCATCATGGCCATGGAGGGCGTGGATTTCCTCATAAATTTGGGAAAAGAAAACGCCACATTGATGGAGGAAAACCAATCAAAAGAATAAGGAAATATGATGATGATGGTTTTTTAGACCGCAGCAAGACATTCAACAAGAAGAAAAACAAAGACAAAAAGTAGATCATGTTATTTCTGATAGTGATGTAAGTACAAATGATCACTTGATTGACTTAACTGCTATAAAACTTCAAAATATTCCTAATAATTTTATTGGGGGGAAAATTTCAAAGTTTTTTCATCGATGGAAGGAATTAACATCTGACTATTGGATCTTAAATATTATTAAAGGTTATCAGTTAGAATTTGAAAACATTCCTACACAGCTTATAAAGCCATACCCACTTGTATTCAGCAGTGAAGAAAATGAATATGTACAAAAAGAAATAGATAAGTTTATTTCAAAAACAATTATTCAACCTGTTACTCCAATTAAGGATCAGTATGTTTCAAATATTTTTGTGAGACCCAAGAAAGATGGCACTTATCGAGTAATTTTAAATTTAAAACAGTTAAATCTTGATATTGAACAAATACACTTTAAAATGGAAACTTTTAAAACAGCAATAACAAACATTACACAAAATTGCTGGTTTGGTTCTGTTGATTTAAAAGATGCATATTATTCTGTTAGCATCAATGAAAAAGATAGGAAATATCTTAGATTTTATTGGAATGAGGTTTTGTATGAATACACTTGTTTGCCAAATGGATTAACAACAGCACCGCGAATTTTCACAAAAATTTTAAAAGTTGTTTTTTCAAAACTGAGAAGTAAAGGACATTGCAGCACACCATATATTGATGATAGTTTACTTGTGAGCAAGACCTTTTCTGGATGTCAAAGTAATATAATTGACACAGTACAATTATTAGATCATCTTGGTTTTACCATACATCCTGATAAATCTGTACTTCAACCTACTCAAATTATTGTGTTTTTGGGTTTTGTGATTAATTCAATAACAATGTGTATTAGAGTAACAGAAGAAAAGGCAGACAATATAATTAAATTATGTAGTCGGTTAATTCTCAAAGAAGAGATTACAATAAGAGAGTTTGCACAAGTTATTGGAAAATTAGAAGCAACGGAACCAGGTGTACAGTATGCACCATTATATATAAAATCTTTAGAAATTACAAAAGATATATTATTAAAACAAAATTATGGAAATTTTGATGCAAAAATGTCTTTGTCAGATGGAAATATTTCAGATTTAAATTGGTGGGTTAATAATATAAATAGTAGTTTCAAACCAATGACTTTAATAGATCCGAAGTTTATTCTTAACACTGATAGTTCAAACACTGGTTGGGGTGCAGTTGTGCAAGATACATTGTTCGAAACCAAAGGGTTTTGGTCATATGAAGAACAGAAAAACCATATTAATTTTCTAGAGCTTAAGGCAGCATTTTTAGCATTAATTTGGTTTTGTTCGTCAAGAAACAACATTCATGTAAAAGTGTATCTAGATAACATGGTCGCAGTGAATTATATTAATAAAATGGGTGGCCGCATTGTAAAGTTAAATAATTTGACAAAGGAATTGTGGATTTGGTGTATACAAAGGAAAATTTGGGTTACTGCTTGTCATTTGCCAGGAGTTGCTAATATAGAAGCAGATAGACTATCGAGATCAATAAATGTGGATATTGAGTGGAAATTGCATGATGATGTTTTTAATATTATTGATTTTTTTTTTTGACCACATGATGTAGATTTGTTTGCATCAAAATTTAATCATCAATTACCACGTTATTTCTCTTACTTTCCTGATAAATATGCTGAAGAAGTAGATGCTTTTTCTGTAAAATGGAGTATCATTAATTGTTATTGTTTTTCACCTTTCAGTCTGATAGGGCAGATATTGCAAAAGGTGGACCAGGATCAAGCGGACATGACATTAGTGGCACCATTGTGGAACACTCAGAACTGGTTTCCACAAATACTTCATCGGATTGTGGCACAGTCATTTATAATAAACAGTAGAAAAAATCTTCTTTATCAACCCCAGAATCCAACAAAAGAGCATCATTTAGTGAAATTACGATTAGCAGTTTTCAGGATATCGGGGAAATCTTGCAAAATTATGGATTATCAAAAGAATCTTCCGAAATCATTATTGCATCTTGGAAACCAGCTACTCGACAACAATATTGGACATATTTCAAAAGATGGTTGTTATTTTGCAGTGAACGAAAAATTAATTCATTTAAAGCCACTGAGTTAAATGTTTTAGAATTTGTAACTTCGTTATATAAAATAGGTTTAGGTTACAGTGCTATTAATACTGCCAGAAGTATGTTATCTTCATTTATGTCTGTAATTCAAGAGAAAACTGTTAGGCAATGGCCATTGGTGAAGCGCTTTCTAAAAGGCATATTCAATCTTAAGCCATCATTACCCAGATATCAAAGAACCTGGGATGTTGAAGTCGTGCTTAAATATTTGAAGACATTAACACCAGTTTATATGTTATCTTTACGTGTTTTATCATATAAGCTAGTTACACTGCTATTATTGTTAACAGGTCAAAGGTTACAAACCATTCATGGCTTAGATTTAGATGATATAACTGTTACAGATAGTAACATATATATAGATGTGAGAAATTTATTAAAATGTTCAAAGCCAGGGAGGCATTTACAACCAATAGAGTTGCCAGCTTTTATTGAGGATAAAAGTCTGTGTATTGTAACTGTTCTAAAAGAGTAGTCAGTTAGAACATCATGTTTTCGGAAAACCCAAAAATTAAACTTGAGCTGTATAAAACCATATTCTCATGTGTCTAAAGACAGTCTTGGACGTTGGGTTAAGATTGTTTTGCAAACGTCTGGTGTAGACATAACTATATACAAACCACATAGTACTAGATCAGCAAGTACATCTGCAGCACTACGGTGTGCTACTTCAGTAGATACTATTTTAAAAGCGGCAGGTTGGTCAAACGAATCAACATTCAGAAAATTTTATGATAAACCTGTATCTAAACAAAATTATAATGATAATTATAGTGTGAAGGTTTTGAGAAGTCATATCTTATCAAATTCTGATAAGTCTCATGTATAACATGAATAATGATAATACATATGTTAGATTTACAATCAATGACATTTTAAAGTTTAACATAACATGTGCATATGTCAATGTATGTTTGATTTACTTTACTTTTGTACTTTGATAGAATACAAAGTTGATACAACATCTTGTTTTTAAAGCCTGAAAATAAATCATGATTGATGAGGCTGTATTAAATTACAGTGAACATGAGTAACAGATCACATATCTCTGAAATCTCATGGTACTCTCAGCATATAGGTTCAATAAAATTGTACAATTAAATGAGACTTACCTTAAGTCGAAATTTGATTGTAATTTTGTTGAACCTATTTATGCTGAGAGTTAACATGCCCTCCTTATCACTCGTATTCCCACCCAGTTTTCTTTTGGTGTATCATGTGCTTATGTGCTCTGTTACATTCTCTGAAAAATGACCTCTACGATCTGCGTGCGCATCTCATGTTAACTCTCAGCATAAATAGGTTCAACAAAATTACAATCAAATTTCGACTTAAGGTAAGTCT
Source organism: Mytilus californianus (assembly GCF_021869535.1). Taxonomy (NCBI): domain Eukaryota; kingdom Metazoa; phylum Mollusca; class Bivalvia; order Mytilida; family Mytilidae; genus Mytilus; species Mytilus californianus. Next base: position 110,833,374 of record NW_026262734.1, on the reverse strand, counting down.
CATTTAATTGTACAATTAAATGATCTGGCTTCTTTAATCATCTTGTTTTTAACAAGTTTCTGAAGGAACTCCGAAACATATGAAAATAAGAACAGGTCGGCATAGGAATGCCGACAATTTGTAGAAACAGTCTACCTCCAAATGCAACAAATATGCTGTCAACAAGAAACTCCAGCATACTGATCACTTGTTCCTCTGTGTGGCATATTTTACCTGTTTGTTCACTATTAACAAAATATGGCGTAGGGTATCCCAAAGTAATACATTTATAGCGTATGCTACCATTTGTATGTTGAAAAGCAGTTTGGACTATTTCTTTAAGACGATTTTTACAATTTCACATGTGAAATGGTGAAATACAAGGTTGAAAAAAAAGTTTTGATCTAATTTCAGAAAAAGATCGTTATTGAAAATTAAACAACAGTTCTAAAGAATCCACATACAGGTAAACATATGTTGAAAAAGAAAGTCATAAATCAATTCAGTGGTAAGTGGCTTTAAACTTGAAAACACGTGTATTATCAGTAGAACTCTTCAATCCATTTCAAGTCCGAGGTCATGTTTGACATATGTGTATAGTCTGAGATAAATAATGCAATTTATAACCTTTTGTTTATCTTGGGACGGTAAATTCGGTTTGAGGAAACCGAAATTTCGACTCATCCAATTTTGTCTTATCAAGAGTTGAACTACATATATTTATATTAAGTTCGAACCCACGGGAAAGTTTCGACTCATCCAAAATGTCGAGTCAACCGAGTTCGAGATAACCAGACTTAACTTCATATTCAAAATTAATGTTTGAATTATTTAATTATTTACCGGTTTACTGATCATAGTAATGTAATAGCATCTGGGGAAATCAACTTGAAACTTAGTACATATTATTATTAATGAATATGGTTTTCAATATGTATGCCAAATTAGTGCATTAAGCGAGCATAACATGATTTGTATATGGAAATAATTGCTTAGATATAAGAAGATGTGGTATGAGTGCCAATGAGACAACTCTCCATCCATGTAACAATTTGTAAAAGTAAACCATTATAGGTCAAAGTACGGTTATCAACACGGAGCCTAGGCTCACACCGAACAACAAGCTATAAAGGGCCTCAAAAATCACAACACAAACAAACAAATATATAACAAAGAAGCACAAAAAGGCATATATCAAACCTAACAACCTCACCCATCGCTTTTCCATTTTTGAATTTTATCTATGTATGCCAAATCCACCCATAAACGACTAAAAGTCTTTAAGTACTAGGACCAAATGGCTAGACCAACATTGACTCTAACGTAGAATCGTGCGTTTGACGTCAGAATGTAAACGTCACACAGGTAGAGATATGAAATAATTTTGTCGTTCAAAGTATGAAAATATTATAGTCTTTAGTTCTTTAGGCATATCCTTTGCAAAATGTAAAATAGCAGTTCACCTTTCCTTCTTGCCGCTTGTCTATATGCTTATTGTGTATTTCTTCTAAAACAAGAGCCACGTCATATGTATAAAAGAAACACAAAAGGGCATATAGGCAAAGCATTAGCAAATATGAAATACCAGAATACAAAAATTATACTAGAACAATAACACAATAGCGGAATGTTTCAGTTTAAAAGAAGTCCGATGTCAGAATAGATAATAACAGAAACGAAGCAAAATGACAATGATACATAAATTACCAAAGGTCTACTAGTAGTAACTGACATGCAAGCTCCAGACCTCAATTAAACTGATTGAAAGATTATGTCTTCATCATATGAAAATCAAGCACAATCCCTCCCGTTAGGGGTTTAGTATTATACCATCATAAAATATATGAAAAGAACATAACCTTGGTTATGCTAACAACTGGTTTTAGAATAAATTTGTTTATTTCCGATGCAAAGCCCTATGAGTGAATCAATATTAATACCAAAATCTGCAATCCTTAATGACCTGACAACAGTATCGTAACTATATCCTTTCCAAATAAGTGTGTTTAAAGGTTTAATTAGCTTTTGAAGTGAATCCCGACATGTTTGTGCTTTGTTTAGAAAATTACCATGAAATATTGGATGTGAAATACCTGAACGTATAAGATGTCTGCATGTTGATTTATATATACGAATGATGTCCTTGTACCGATGATAAAATTTAGTAAATGCTTTGACTAGTTTGTGATATCGAAAACCCTGGTGTAATATTTTTTTCAGTAATACAGAGATGTCTTCGTTGAAATCAAATACATTGTTACAAACACGAGCGAATCGAACAAGTTGAGATGTATAATTAACAATAGGAAATGAAAAATCATCTCTTTTATCATAAATTTTGGTATTAAGCTTTCCATTGAAGATATAGATATCAAGATCCAGGAAAGGGCAGTGTTCATTGTTAGTATTAGCTTTATATAAAGTCAGTTCGGCAGGATAAATCTCTTTAGTGTACATACTGAATATCTAAAAGTGTTATTAAATTTTTGAATCAGATGTTGTTTCGATGGGTCTTTGCTAATTTTAGTCATAAATTAAATCGTAACCCATAACAATACAGAAACATGTCCGCATTTAGTTGTGCACAGTTAGTCCCAATACGAATTCCGATAACCTGCCGATACAGAATCTCCATAGCGAACAAACATGTTATCTAGTAAAAATTCAAGGGCAGTTATATTATCAAAGCAGGCACAATTGACATAGTTTTTTTGTTTGTTGTTACTTAAAAATGACCTAAAAGAGTTTGAACATATATATTGGCGTTCCGACTTTTTAAATATAAAACAGAAGATGTGGTATGATTGCCAATGAGACAACTCTCCACAAGAGACCAAATGACACAGAAATTAACAACTATCGGTCACCGTACGGCCTTAAACAATGAGCAAAGACCATACCGCATAGTCAGCTTTAAATGCCCATTTAATCAGGTGTGTGAATTTTTTCTTTATAAGATTATGGGGCAAAGTGGTATAGTGGGTAGAAAAATCAAAACTGTGAACAGATTTGAAATCACCAATATAACCATGCAATTTATCAAGTACTTCTACCGAATTTTTGACACTCCAAAAGTAATTAATTCCACTATTTTCAAAGGCCGTATTTGAACAATGTATTACCAGGTTTTTTATTGTACCATGTGTACTAGTAAGTACAATAGATAATTTAGTAGTGGAACAATGGTTTGAAGACGAAATTAATCTATGTTTGTAAGGAGCTTTCTGACTTAGGACAGTTGCAGCGGGTTTAAACGTTTAATAAGTACCAACCTTCACCCTTATCTGAAACAATAGTGCAACATCACAACATAGTAAGACCACTATAAAATATCAATTGAAATGGCTTAACTCAATCAAAAGTCATATTTACACCAGTAAATATACATGAACGAATGCGTTTGATCTATGATACAATGTAAATATTAAATCAATAAAATAAAGGGTGAATAAATATAGGCAGCAGTAGTATACCGCTGAGAGATGTTAAACAATTTCAGAAAAACAACAATAACCTTGGACAAAACGCCCACAAATAATAATATTCACAGGTAAATGCAAATTATGTTGTTGTAAGGTATACAGTTTAAATGGAAAACGGAAATATTTTTACAAAAAAAATGATTTTGTTGTTTATAGTACCAAGAAATAAAAATGTATTGTCATAAAAAAACACTTATCAAAGCTGGTATACATGTAATACTCAGAAACGTGTCCATCCCCCCCCCCCCCCCCCCAAACTTGTCCGATTTCCCCAAAAGTGTCAATATGAGGTTAATGAACGACAAAACAAACCCTAAGGTTTCCCTTTTACACGCACAGAAACCAATTCTGCATGAAGCAGGTCATGCATTACCCTCATACATTATAAATACATTAAGGCATAATCGGTCAATATTAGTACAATATAATTCCCTTAATAAACTAGGATTTAAACTGTACAAAACTAATAAACTGCAATGTTTTTTTTTCTTAATACGCATGACATATTTGCCACTGAACATTAAGCAATAAACAGTCAGTAGTTAAGTGTGTGTTGCAAATTCAGCTTGCAATTATGCGTAATATAAATAAGCGGCGTTGAACAATTTATTGCTAATAAATGACCACTTTATTAACAGTGAAGCACCGGTAAAACTTACAAGATGAAATGTACTGTATTAAATTCTTTATTGTAAAATACCTCTAGCTGAACTTTAAAACAATGATAATTATATTTATAAAAAAATAATAAAACCGCTGCAAGGAAAACAAACTTTTTATTGTGCGATTTTTTTAACTTGATGTCTGTTTATTTGAAAGCAGAAGTCACTGTGCACAGTGTAGCATGTCTTGGGCATTTGTCTATACAGACTACTACACTTTTCCTCTTGATTTCTGTGGGTAGCTACTTCGATTTTTAAGAATCCAACCGTACCCGAAGGTTTTTCCTGTATTCCACGCCATTAAATCGCCGTAAACGTTTTTGACTTCACTGAGAAATATTGGCGTTAAGAGTTTTGAGACGTTCTAGCGTTTTCATCTGGACACGTTTTAGCGAATAACAATTATCGGACACGTTTGGGGGTATGAAATCCGACACGTTTGGGTGATTTAGGAGAAGTTTAGGCGAAATAGACATGTTTGGGGGAGTAGGACACGTTTGAGGGGATGAACACGTTTGGGAGTGATACATATAGACGAGAAATAACCCTGAATAAGTAAACATTGAATAACAAAAAAACATTACAAATAGCATCACCAGGTCAAAATAACAAGAAAGTACAATTTGAACGTACTTGCAGTTACTGGCAGCTAGTCAAAAGCCAAAACCAAATAATAATAAAAAATCATGCATCAGAGACTAAAATCAACTAAAACACATCCAAGGGATAAAGTATTTTAACGTTATGGACAGTCAAAGAAGACATGACTTGTGCAATGCCAAAAATTAATGTATCGACAGGTAGAAGGATAGGAGTTTACCTCTTTATAGATAAAAAATGAACGTAGATGTGTCTTTTTACATCCCGTTTGAAAAGAATACAATTTAAGTTATGTTTTAATTTGCTGATGACAAAATCGATACTTGTTCCAATGTAAACTATATTCAAAGATCTTATAACAACAGTGGTAAGATAACCTTTACTAATAATTTTGTTTAAAGGTTCGATGAGTTTACACGGATCACATAGTGTTTCCGCGCTTTAAGTACAATATAATTGTAAAATTAAGGATGTAAAATACCGTTTTTAATAAGTTTTCAGCCAAATTTACTAATCACATCTTTGTATCTATGAAAGAATTTAGTAAAAGTTTAAAGTAGTTTATGGTAACAAAATCCCTGACTTAATAATGTACCAGTGATGCATTTACCTGTGAATACGCGTTTGTTAAAATCTATGACATCACTACACACACGGGCATAACGAACGAGTTGGGATATATAAACACAGTATGATGGAGCTAACGGAACATCGCCGTTTAAAAATGGAAAATTAACAATAGGGAATGAAAAATCGTCTCTTTTTTCGTAAATTTTTGTATGAAGTTCCCTTCGTAATTTTTACGGACGCCATCACGAGTTGGTTGACCGTTATGGAATAACCGTTTCACAGATGATATCGGATATGTTCCTTATGTCGTAACTACAATACCCTCCCTTTTCATGAATGTGACTTAACGAATTAGACTATTTACCGGATTTGTAATAACATAAGCAACACGACGGGTGCCACATGTGGAGCAGGATCTGCTTACCCTTCCGGAGCACCTGAGATCACTCCCAGTTTTTGGTGGGGTTCGGGTTGCTTAGTCTTTGGTTTTCTATGTTGTGTCATCTGTACTATGATTTGTCTATTTGTCTTTTTATTTTTGGCCATGGCGTTGTCAGTTTGTTTTCGATCTATGAGTTTGACTGTCCCTCTGGTATCTTTCGTCCCTCTTTTCCCTTTAGATATTGAAATGTCTTAATATAAAAAAGGACAACTACTGATGTTTATGTTAGATTAAGTTAAAGTAAGTTCCTTTGGTAAAATTTCTATAGTATATGTTGAGAACTCTGGATTATTTAACGAAAAAATATCATCAAGATAACGGTAGGTATTGTTTGTTTTTCTTTTGTGTTCTTTTAATAATTTTGTAATAGACTCGCTGTGCCGTTGTATCTTTAAATGATTCTCTTAATTAAGAGGACGAGACCTGGATATTAGTTACGTCTCTGTTGCAGATGTAGCCTCTTATTTTTTGACAATTTTTTATAAATAATTCCTGTATTGCAAACAAACAATTAAAAGCACTAATCAGAAGAATGACGTATCTTAGAGGTCTATAAAGCATGTGATATCATATATATTTTTTTCTCTGTACACAATTTAAATAAAAAAAAAAACAACACGATATGAGTTCATCTAACGTTTAGTTTCAATTATAATTAGCTTTTAAGATGTAAGTGTATGAAACATGTTTTTCTGTATCTGATATGTTTTTTCAGTTACTTTTACGTGTTTTTTTTTTGGAAAAAAAACTCAGCTATAGTGACACAAATATGGTTTGGATTGTAACATTTCAACAAATGATTAAATATGAAAAATATTTTAGTTACATGTAAAACAAAATACCAATCGGAATCTGATATTAAATTCGCTGTCAAAATAAGGTAGGAAGATACAAAAGAGACAATAAAAATCAATAAGACGTAAGCAAACCTAAAACTTAAACCGAGCAACACAAACCGGAGGTGTTATGAAGTAATCCTGGCAAGGTTTACGTAGGTTCTTTTCTTTATCATTTTAAGTAGTTGGTAATTCAAAGATAGTATTACCTGTGCTGCTATAATCAAGTCCATTGCAGGTCTCATGATATGTATCCCCTGGCGAACGAAACAAACATACGTATTGTGTATCACCACAGTTAAACTTTTTCCCTCTAAAACGCCATTCTGCTGCAACGGGGCATCTAACTGCATATTCCGACGTCACAGCAATAACCTTGAAGATATTAATACTGTTCTTAATCTATGTCTAATATTCAACGTGCACCGGATGATAGCATTTTGTTTGATATTCATATCTCAATGAACAGGTTAATATTTACGTAAATTTTGTTAGTTTTAGGATTATCAGTTTATTTCAGTCAAAACAATAAATATGAAAAAAGACAAGAAAGTTGTATGTCTGTGACCATTACATAGTTCGTACTAATCGATGTCTTCGAAAATAAACACTGAACAATCTTTATAAGTAAAATAGAATCCAAAATAAAAAGAAGTATAAATAACAGAACATGATCACTTGAGCCGTGAGGCTAAGTTTATTACATAAAGTTGCTTCCAGTTATTCAAGCAGAAAAAATATCATATATAAAGATTTTCAGAAAACTGTCATGTAAATTACATATGAAAGACCCGTAGTGCCAGTATGATATTCAATAAAAACTCGAACAATTATAAATACAATACACCAAGGCTTTGGAGAAAATATTGTGAGGGCGTATGACACATGTGGCAGCAAGCTTAATATTTAAAATATTTCGAAGAAATACAGATTTTAACAAACCAGTTTCATTCTTGTTAGTAGGGAGAATCAAGACGTCTCTCACAATTGATGGACATTTTATTAAGCCTTAAGAACTAGAAGTTCTAAAGAGCATGTGTCGTTCACCTAGGTCTATGTGTATCTTAAATAATATAAATCATGTCTCAAACGTTTGTGTTGATCTTATTTTCTATTTTCATACACTGTTTACAATTTCTCTCAATGGGTGGACTAGTTTTACCTTTCCTCGTCAATTGAATCTAACGTGAGGGTACCCAAATTGCACCTATTTTGACGTTTATTTATGATCCAGACAAAAATTTCCAGTCTCTCTTTATTTTATTGTATTATTTTCATATGGTTCCACCAATTTAATTTTGAATCCATATTGAATTATAGAAAATGGTTTGAAACAGACCTCCAAATGATCCATGGTCCTGTAATTAGGAGAACCAAAATCGCACCAATGCTTAAATTCAAAACTTTAAAAATCGGATAACAGATGTTTTGTTTCATTTTTTAAATGTGTATAACAATTTGACATCAGTCCATGCTTACTATTCATTTTTCAGGATATGGATGCTAGTAACATATTTTATTTGCTGATTTTTAAAAGATGACTGTTTGTAGACGTCGCCTGTCAACGTTTCCGTTCATTTTACTTTTTCTAGTGAATACTTCATCTGTGGTTATATACTATGAACGTTTTGTGTAAATTTAAATATATTTATCTATATTGAAAGACGTGTATAATGTCAAATAATTAAAGTACAAATTGTCTTGTCTTTAAGAAATCTTATAAGATTTCCGCTTCTATTTTTGCTAAATAGGTGCAATTTCGGTACTCGGTGTAATTTGAGAAATGTGACGTTAGAATTGAAACACAGTACATGATATATTAGGCATGGAGATGGAATTGATTGCAGATTACCTTAATATCTATCGTAAAGGATCGTACGGTACAGTCACAAAAATAATTATTTTAATAAGTTCGTCTAAACAAGTGACAATTTACGAAGGATCAATCCAATGGATCACCAGTGAAGATAATACACGGCTGAAAACACATTTTATATTGATACCTACTCTAAATAACAGCACAACATTGTTAAATCTGCAACCCATTGGTACCCGAGAGGTTTCGTCACCGTAATGATGTCAAACACATATAACAAACATAAAGAAGGGATTTGATTCCAAGTAAAATTGAAAAATGTATATGTAAGTTTTGACATAAATTCCATTAGTGAACAGAAATCAGTTAACCGACAAATTCTAATGTAATGAAATTAGGCACACAAAGGAAACTTAGAATATAATTTGGTGAGTCCATTAAAGCGACAGATTTAGGTAGCGTTAATTTTAGAAAAGAATCCAAGTTAAATAAATAGGCTGATGTCACAACATTGGTTTAATTGTTTAACTCAACGTCTATTTAATCAGGCAATCCAGACACAGAAGAATCTGAGCTTGAGCCTAAAAGTCTTTAACTACAATTGTTAATGACGGACTGTTCTTGCATAAGACGCTGTTTTTATGTCTCGCATTATCAATACCTTCCAAAACCCTTTGTCCGAGAATGTCTCAAATTAGTATCAGTCTGCCAAATATTATAGCAAAGAATTCAGTTATCATGGCAACTCAACCACAATTAAACGCAGAGTGACCGCAGGATGTACAATAGTATTTGTTAAGAAAATGAGGCGTCATGTAGTGTTAACGTTCGTAGCGAACCGCAAACGATTATGAAAAGATTGACACCTAGTTAAATGTATTTAATATTAATTTATATAGTAATTTTTCAAAGCCTGTTTTATTGTTTACCTCTATTCAATAACGACAAAAGCTAATGCATGTTTTTCTTTGAAGATAAATTATATAGTGGCTTTGGCCGTTTGTTAAATTTCAGCCTTAGAAATCTAATGTTTTAATCAATTACTGAGAACCAATTGATTTTTCGCGGTTTCTTTATTTCACGTCTTGCACTTTGGAGACCACTCAGAGCCAATATAATTTCGCGATTGTCAAATTTACCTGATGTAGTTTGATAAGGAAAAATCCAAGTTTTACATATTAGCGACAAGTTATATTTCCTTTATATTTTTTTCTTGCGAAAGTCGTAAAAATAAGTTGGTGTACAGTACTTATTTTAATTTGTAGAGACCTTACAATATTATCGGGATATATCAACTTAAAAAATGATAATGGCATAAAACTGATATTTGTTTTACACTGAAGAAATATGTTATAACAAAGTGAGTTAAACCTCACCTTCGCACTCAGTGAATAATATTTTTTATTTCGGTTATAAACCGATATTTTTCGACTTTAAAAGTACACGATATTCATGTATCTATAACTTCATACTAATATTTCCAATTTGGAAGTAGTATGGAAAACAATATATGCCTAGATTTTGGGTTTTAGAAAGGTTGACAAATAACTGAAATATTTTGGGAAATTGGTGAAAAATAGATTACGAAAACAATTTTGTTATATGTTTAGCTGACAAATGATAAGCAATTCAAAACGTCATTGACGTGAAAAGGTCACAGTCACATATAATTAACATCCCATGATAGAAAACAAATTAAAATATAAGACATTAAAGAACTTGTTGCTTGTCGTTTTGATATTCTTTTCAATATATTCTTGTGTTTAAATATCTTTTAATCATGTTATTAAATATGACATATTTAAGGCAATCATACCACATCTTCTTATTTCACCTCAAATAGTTACAGTACTTTAACATTATGACAAAAAACAAATAGCAAAGAACAATCGCAGTTTAAGAGAACTAGATTAAAGTTGAAAAACATATCGTGTTTGCTCAGAATAAATAAAGGCAACAGTAGTATGCCGCTGTTCAAAAGTAAAAAAATCGATTGAGATAAAACCAAAAAAGGTTACAAACTTAAACCGATCGAAACACATCAACTATAAGAGGAAAACAACGGAACACCAGAAACACTGAAGTGCAACAAAAACAAATTACAACATACATAAAAACGAACTATTTGATAACAACTGCCATATTCCTGACTTGGCACAGAACATTTTAAGAACAAAATAGAGGGTTGAACCTGGTATTATGGCTAGCCAAACCAACCGCTTATATGGCAATGCTATTAAATTTCGCTAAAATGACAACACTACATAAAATATCATTTAGTACACCGTCAATGGATTTAGTGTAGAGACACCATACTCACTTTGGTAAAGTCTTTAACTTGTGCCTAATAATGATACTTTTGTATCCAAAAGATGCAGGGCTATAAAAGTTAATACTTGGCTTGTAGTGTATGTTAAACGTTGTATTAAACAATTGAAAATATATAAAAGTAATGTAAAAATTATTTTATTCAATGAACCGATACGAGTATTTGGATCCTTTACAGACAGGTTCTAAACAATATAATCAAAATGACGTTGACATCCCGTTTGCAATGCAAGTACTGCAAAATTAATAATCACAATTTTAAGTACAAGCAGGACATTAAGCAAATGTTTAATGTACATAATAGTAGCGATCTCTCTTACTTGATAACTATTCCAATTTAATTAGATTGCGTGTATTAAAACAAATGTCAACTTAATCCTGTCCAGGTACACACATCCGTCCTGATGTTAATCTGATGACTTTAATTTGATAAAATAAATGAGAATGGAACCGGGAATATGTAAAAGCGACAACAACTCGCCCAAAGAGAGAAAAGTGTTGAACAGCATCACAGTTTCAACTGCTTCCTGGAATTCATCTCAACTCTTTTTGCAGTATCGAAATAATGTGAATTTACATGTTCTTTGTATCTGTATGAGTACGTTGAAGATACCAATTATGGCTTTAACTTAACGGGACTGTTTCATTCTTGTTTCAGATAAATTGATCTCAACTAAAAATTTAATACAAGTTTGCCGTATATATAGAATCACCCCGAAGTGTATGTTAAAGTAGAGATAAGTGTATATCAATAGATTCCACGTGAACATTATAATCTGTATTAAGCAAAGCATTATTTGAAAAGCGAAAAAGCAACATACAATACATTACAATAAGAATGGTAACGTGTATTATGCACTCTAAAATCGCGGAAGAAGTTTTAAAGATATTTAAGATATACATACCTGAAGAACAAACAAAATCCTTAAATTATTCATCATTATTTAGCATTTTTCTTCTGTAAAATACTTTTATACTATTGTTCATCTAAAATTAAAAAATAAATAAATACAGTGTCAGTTCAGTATGATAATGATGATGTAAAATTAATCATATAAATCTTTCCTGATTTAACTAAAACAATCGTATAAGTTATACATGATAAAAACCGAACCACACATGTACTATTCTAAAACTTCACAGTTGACACATGTTAAGTAATTCCAATAGAGGCTGCATATTTTTACAACCCAATTAATATCATATACCCCCGTGAACTTGAAATTAAGGATAATAGTGATACAAGAAGGACTGCTTCAAACCTTGATATTTTCTTCAATATTGAAACAGATGGACATCTTCACATTAAAACCTATGACATACGGGCTGATCTCAGCTTCCTAATTACTAGTATCAATTTCCCATTTCTAAGCAGTAACATACCATCTGCTCTGTCCTATGGTATTTAGATATAAGAAGATGTGGTATGAGTCAACCCTCCATCCAAGAAACATTTTGTAAAAGTAAACTGTTATTTGTCAAAGTACGGCCTTCAAAACGGAGCCTTGGCCCAGACCGAGCAGCAAGCTATATAGGGTCTAATCTATACCAAAACAAACGAAGAAAAGAGAACACTTATGAACCACATCTATAAACAACAACCACTGAACATCAGGTTCCTGACTTAGGACAGGTGTAGCGGGTTTGAACGTTTTAAAAGGCGCCAATCTTCACTCAATCTGAATGAATAGTATACATCATTACATAGAGAAAAGGATAACCACAAAAATACCAAACTCCGAGAAAAAGTCTAAACAGAAAGTCCCTAATCAAATGTCAAAATTAAAAGCTCAAACACATAAAATAATGGATAACAGCTGTCATATTCCTGACTGGGTAATGATATTTTCTGATGTAGATAACGTAGATTAAACCTGATTTTAAAGCTAGACAAGACACCCTATAGAATATCAATTGAAATGGCTTAACTCAATCAAAAGACATATTAACAAAAACAAGTGAACATACATTGAACGAATACATTTGATCTATGACACAATGTAAATACAAAATTAATAAAACAAGGGGGTTAGATGTAAAGCAATGTCAGAACGACAGCCATAACATTTGGACCGAATACCGCCAACAAAAATAACATACACAAGTAAATAAAAGTAATTTGAAGTAAGGTATACAATGGAGAACGAGAATATATTTTATAAAATAAATAATTTTGTTGTTCATAGTACGAGAACAGAAGTGAAAAATTATCGTTATACCAAACACAAATTGCTTGTACTGGTATTGTGAAAATATTTTTATAAAATTCGAGATAGCACATTCGTTACGTAAATGCGTCACTGTTTGTGGTTAGTCAGTCGCTGATGAAAGATGTTCGTTGTTGTTCTGCAGTTTGCATGTTGTGTCGACTAATATAATGTTTTTTGTTGCACTTCAGTGATCTTAGTGTTCCTGTATTTTCCTCTTATAGTTGATGAGTTTACCTCGGTTTTAGTTAGCAACCCGGATTAGTTTTCTCTCAATCGATTTATGACTCCGGTATACTACTGTAGCCTTTATTAAACATTGCTGTATTCTCTATCGTTTGCATTCATCGTCAGGAACAACGTCATTAAGAGAAGACTATTTGTCTGTGACGTAACGTAGGTACGCATAAAACAAAATCAGTAGATTTTGTCTATCAATGCTTTTATCTGATATAATTTTTGCACAAAAAATCCATACAATGGGAATAAATGATCATAAAAGACGATTAATAAAGAAAGGAATCGACTTATAATTACAGCTTTGTTTATCTATTTGCTAATTATTCAGTGCCGATAAATTTTTCTCTTATCTTTATTTTAAAATATTTTCCCCTAAAAATTGCAAAAGAGGAGAACATTTCATTTAAAGGGCAATTAAACCTTTAAGGATTAAAATGACAATTGCGGTCAGTTGACACATTTGTAGATTTTTTCTTTTTTGTTGATTGCTAACCTAGTTTGAACTATTGTGGATAGTTGTCTCATTATCTACCATATCACATCTCCTTATGTTTATGTTGTTACTAATCATAAAAACTGAACACATCTCAACATGACAAATACATTTGCTGTCTGCGTGGTCACTTCGTATATGTATTATACATATATCCTTCAACATATTTAAACATAAAAATGACGTAACGGACATAATGCAAGGTAAACCTGAAAACAAAAGGACTTTTCTTGTGTGTGTCCGATACCTACACTACACAAGGCTCCGTACAAACAACGGAACATTGCTGGCTCAAATGCATGTTCTATAAAGGAATTGTTCTTAAGATGTTGTCCGCAATCAAAAATGTATTACATAAATACTGTGACACTGTTTACTCGCGTAACGGCATTAACCATATATATAATTATAGATTCTTAACAATTCCAAACAACTTCTGGAAAATTAGGCCTCTTTCTGAAATCATTTCTTTCAAAACAATCGATTTTTCCACCCTATAAACAACCATATCACATGAAAAAATTAAAATCCGTCTAAAATCTAGAAATATTACTTAACAATTTTCTCTATGAAAATTCTACCACACGCTACAAATGTATTGTTTTTGATATAATTCTACTTTTTCTTTACTGAGCCCGAAAATAAAGTATGCTTGATCGAAGAACAAGTGATCAGTATCTCGAGCTTTCTCATTGACAAATTTGAAGATCACTAGCTGTTCTAAAGTAAAGATCATTTAAAAATTCTCATAGGGGTCTATTGTAAATTCTTTCATTCATGAGCCCACTCAAAGTACCCATGAGTAGACCCTAATGAAGTCCATGCTTAACTCCAAAACATATAAATGAACTAGAATTAAAAATCATACTAGATTAAAAAAGACCATAGGCTCCGGACTTGGGACAGGCGCAAAAATGGGGTCAAACATTTTTTGTAATATCTCAACTCTCCCCTATACCTCTAGCCAATGTACATACAAAAAACACACAGCAACATGTACCGTAAAACTCAGTTTAAAAGAAGTCCGAGTCCGCTGTCAGAATAGGAAACAAAAGAAACTAAGCAAAATGACAATAATACATAAATTAACAAAGGACTACTAGAAGTTACTGACGTGCCGGCAAGAAAACAAAAATACCAATAATTGGCATTTATAACGCGAAAATTTTAATAGGCATTTTCCGTATAAAATTCGGTACGTATCCGTTATCCTTCCGTTAATGTCCGTTTCACATCCGTTTTATTCGTTATACGTCCCGTAGAAGTCCGTTGGTGAATTTGTCTAGCGGATGTCCAACGGGTGTATAACGGACAAGTAATGGATACAAAACTGAAACGGAACGGACTAGTACCATAAAAAACGGACGGCTACAGGACGTCCAACGGACACTTCATCCGTTGGACGTCCGTTTAAAGTTTTGAACATACTCATAATTTTCTACCGGGACAGAACGGACGTCGACGGATAAAATGGAACCTGAACGGACATGAAACGGATATGGACGGATGTCTAATGGACATTGCACGGATTGAAAAAAAAAGTTATCCGTTCGGCGTCCGTTCGCGCTATCCGGTAAGGTGTGACCTTGGCTTTAGTCAGGAAGATGGAAGTTGTTTTTTCACTTGTTCCGTCGATTAATATCGTGTGACTTTGTCTGGTCTGATAGATTTCCTCTTTTTTGAAGTTGGATATGCTTGTTATACTTTTTATTATATTAGTTCTAATTCATAAAGAACATGAAATAATTGTAAATTCTAACAAAAGTCCCCATACGTATAAAGTAAAAACAACAAAAATTCTGAACTCCGAGGAAAAATCAAAACGGAAAATCCCTAATGCGTATACAACCCTAGTGAATTATCCTTATATTCATTCTATTAATTTTGAAGAAGGAAACATGGTTTTAAGGTATGGATTTCAACCATTACATAGATATTTGAACATGCTTAAATGACAAGGGATGGATATGACTCCTGGGAACCATATAAATCATTCAAAATATTTTGACATAACTAACAAGAATATCTATCGTTTACTTCGTTCATGCTTCTCTTTACACGATTTACCATTACAGTAGTTTATACGTATTACCAATTATTCTTTAGTAGAAACCACTGTTAAAGTAAGATTGCACTATGAAAACATCAATTAAGTGAAAATAAGAGGAAATTATAAGAAATTATTGAAAAATTTAATCTAAACGCGAGGAAAAAGAAAATACATGTCCCAAACACTTGAGGTTTCACGTACAGACGAAACTGTCGGGAAGATAAAGGTGCTTAAAATATCTTTAGATAGCGAAAGCAAGACAGCAAATATATAAATACAAAGATTTAGACAATATGTAACATAAGATAACAGATTTCAGTTAAATATTTGTGCCGATTTTTGCTCGAACGAGTTGTGTTTGGTCAGGAATTTATTCGGAATATAACTAAACGGTCTGAATACTCATATGGTTCGTCCCATTAATAACCAAACGAGTATGTACGCATATTGTCAGAACATACGCGTATGGTCGGATCATATGAGTATGCCCATATGGTCATGACCATACGCGTACGGTCCAAATACTCATATGGTCTGGAACATATATTTAACAACAAATATTTCATTCAATCATTGCTGGAAAATATCTATTTGCTTATGTCAGTTGGAAATTTGTATTTGGTCATTTATAGTGCTGTGTTAAAAAAAGAAAATTACTGTTTGAGAAATTTGAAAGTGGCGCAACCAACGCTGTTTCTACACCCACCAGAAATAAGAGAGAGTGCAAAGGTTTCAGATATATACTTTACTTATAATTGTGATATTCGTAATTTGAAACACATAAACCGGTTCTTATGTAATTTATCCTTGTCATCAAGGTTGGCAAAAAAGCGGTCAATACTAGTATTGACCAGGCCAGCGGTAAATACAGAATACCGGTAAATACCGGGAAATACTGGCAAATACTGGTCAATACTGGCAAATACTGGTCAATTGAAATTTTGATAGAATATTACTATTAAAGACAGTCCCTACCTGGTCAATTACTGGGTAAAGGGACAGAAAGTCACTAATTTACTACATTGTACAAGGACAAAAAGTAACAATTAATTAGTTTAAACAAGTGTTTGAATATGTAAGGGAAAACCCTTGAAATAAATTCATTTTAACGTGGCTAAATGAAGATTTATTAAATATTAATCATACAAAGAATATTTCTTGGCACCATGAAGCCAGTCACTAAAAAGACTAAGACAGCTTGTTTTCTTAACAGTAATTTCATCAAATGTAATAACAAAAGATGTCTTAAAAAATAAGTCTTTTCTTAATCAAAGAAACAGTTCTCTCAAAATTGAATTGTGACTTTCTGTCCTGTGATATTTTGCCCTACATTCAACAAATGTTAGTTATGAAAGTTTTCAAGTCAATATTAGACTTTTTTAGTGTTATCTTTTCTTATATAAATTGAAATTCTTCATGAACACATCATGGACAGTGATTATTAGAATAAAATATTAAAGAAATAGATAAAAACAGCAGCCAAATGAGTATAGATCCTTCAAACTTTCCATTTTCTGTATTTAGTTGAGAAGATATTTATCATGCTGTTGAATAGTCAGGAATAAAATCATTGTATTAAAGAGTCTTCAAAAATAACTTTTATGACTTTTTTCCTGTTATATCAACATTTATTAGGGGACAGTTGTAATATTAATTAAACTTTTGACACTTGCTTGCCATATAATAGGTAATGCCCTGATAATCTAGTCACCTGTAATTCTGTTTACCTGTTAAAATCAAATCTTTTTCAAGAAAAAATATGTTGATATTACTGATATAGCAACTTTATATCCATACCTTAAGTATGTTATATAGCATTACCCCATAGAACTATATTAAGGTCTTTCCTTTCACTATAAGGAAAGACCTTACTGTATTTCTTCTGATTATTATTAAGGTCTTTCCTTTTCCAAAAGGGAAAGACCTTACTGTATTTCTTCTGATTATTATTATTAAGGTCTTTCCTTTTCCAAAAGGGAAAGACCTTACTGTATTTCTTCTGTTTATTAAGGTCTTTCCTTTTTCAGAAGGGAAAGACCTTACTGTATTTCTTCAGATTATTAAGGTTTTTCCTTTTTCAAAAGGAAAAGACTTTACTGTATTTCTTCTGCTTATTATTATTAAGGTCTTTCCTTTTTCAAAAGGGAAAGACCTTACTGTATTTCTTCTGTTTATTATTATTATTATTATTATTATTCTTTTTCCGCCAAACTTTGACAAAGTTAGCAGCCTTAACCGTAAGACGTGTCGCTTTCATGTTCACACTTTGTATCGGTGTCATGAATACCTATCCGGAACTCACCCTGTGAGTCGAAAAATGTTGTCGGTTCGGAGTAATCCCTCCGAAACCTAAAAACCTTGTTATCATTCAAACACCGTAACCGTAATAGGTAGAAAAAAACCGAAGGGTGAAATGTGTTCAGGACCAGACCCCGGTTCTTCGTTACATTTGGATTGAAAAGATTCAACGACTCATTGGTAGGGTTATGCCCCTATGAAAATTAACCGCAGTCGGTTGGCCCCCAAAACTCAGAAACCGTAAGTCGTAGACACCTAAGATCTTCAACAATCATCATCCATTGATGTGACTCTGAAAAATATCTCAAGGTCAAATTTGTATGTTGACCTTGACCTTTGACCTAACACCTTGTTATGGGATAATCACAGAAACCATTATACTTACAGAAGTTTTGAATAGTAGGAAATGTTTGGGTCATTAAGGCGCAACTTCGTTACATTTTGACCGAAGAGATTTGACCTTTCTGTAAGGGGCATAACCCCTAGTTTAGGTTTCTAAAAAAACAAAATCAGGTTTTACTGTTAAACCAAAGGTCCTAGACCCATGGGGTCTTCAGCAATGACATTGGGGACTAATGACCTTGACAAAGTTCAAACGGTCAAAGGTCAAGGTCATGTCCCAGATAGCGAATTATGTGTTTTTGACCTTATTTAAATGATTTTTAGTGTGTTTTGAAGGTTTTTAAAATTGACCTTGACCTTTGACCTTAAAACTTATTAATTGGATATCTCATAACGACTATACTTACAGAAATAGTAAATAGTGAAAAATGTTTGGGACATAAAGGCGCAACTTTTTTACATTTTGACCGAAGAAATTTGACCTTTCTGTAAGGGGCATAACCCCTGTTTTAGGTTTCTGAAAAGACAAAATCAGCTTTTATTATATAACCAAAGGTCCTAGACCCATGGGGTCTTCAACAATGACATTTGGGACCAATGACCTTAACAAAGGTCACAAGGTCAAATGTCAAGGTCATGTCCCAGATAACGAATTATGTGTTTTTGATCTTATTTAAAGGATTTGTACTGTGTTTTAAAGGTTTTTAAGGTTGATCTTGACCTTTGATCTTACAATTTTTTATTGGATATCTCAAAAACGGTTAATCTTACAGAAATAGTAAATAGTGAAAAATGTTAAGGTGACTGAGGCGCAACTTTTTTACATTTTGACCGAAGAGATTTGACATTTTCTTAAGGGGCATAACCCCCGTTAACGGTTTCTGAAAAGACAAAATTAGCTTTAACTCTTTAACCAAAGTCCTAGACCAATGGGGTCTTTTAAATTGATATTGTGGACCAATGACCTTCACAAAGGTCACAAGGTCAAAAATCAAGGTCCTGTCCTTAATGGCGAATTTGTTGTTTTTTGTCATATTTTTATTATTATTATTCTTTTTCCGCCAAACTTTGACGAAGTCGGCAGCCTTAACCGTAAGACGTGTCGCTTTCATGTTCACACTTTAATTCGGTGTCATGAATACCTATCCGGAACTCACCCATTGAGTCAAAAAATTCTGTCGGTTCGGAGTAATCCCTCCGAAACCAAAAAACCTTGTTATCATTCAAACACCGTAATCGTAAGAGGTAGAAAAAAAACAAAGGGTGAAATTTGTTCAGGACCAGACCCCAGTTCTTCGTTACATTTGGATTGAAAAGATTAAACGACTTGTTAGTAGGGTTATGCCCCTATGAAAATTAACCGGTGTCGGTTGCCACGAAAACTCAGAAACCGTATGTCGTACACACCTAGGGTCTTCACCAATGATCATCAATTCTTGTAACTTTGAAAAATGCCTCAAGGTCAAATTTGTATGTTGACCTTGACCTTTGACCTAACACCTTGTTATGGGATAATCTCAGAAACCATTATACTTACAGAAGTTTTGAATAGTGGAAAATGTTTGGGTCATTAAGACGCAACTTTGTTACATTTGACCAAAGAGATTTCACCTTTGAGTAAGGGGCATAACCCCTGTTTTAGGTTTTTGAAAAGACAAAATCAGCTTTTACTATATAACCAAAGGTCCTAGACCCATGGGGTCTTCAGCAATGACATTGGGGACTAATGACCTTGACAAAGGTCAAAAGGTCAAAGGTCAAGGTCATGTCCCAGATAGCGAATTATGTGTTTTTGACCTTATTTAAAGAATTTTACTGTGTTTAAAAGGTTTTTAAGGTTGACCTTGACCTTTGACCTTTCAACTTTTTAGTCGATATCTCAAAAATGGTTAATTTTACAGAAATAGTAAACAGTGAAAAATGTTTAGGTGACTGAGGCACAACTTTTTTATATTTTGACCGAAGAGATTTGACATATTCTTAAGGGGCATAACCCCCGTTAACGGTTTCTGAAAAAGTAAACTTAGCTTTAACTCTTGAACCAAAGGTCCTAGACCCATGGGGTCTTTTACGATGACATTGTGAACTGATGACCTTCACAAAGGTCACAAGGTCAAAAGTCAATGTCATCTCCTAAAAAGCGAATTTGTTGATTTTTATCATATTTTAACAGTTTTTTGTGTGTTTAAGAATTTATCAATACATTTTACGTCTATTGGAACATGTATTTTACATTACAAAAGGAAAGACCTCTCAATTGTTTAGGAACAATTGACATTTTAATTAGTATTATTATTCTTTTTTTTCCGCCAAACTTTGACAAAATTTCCCTCTGTAACCGTAAGCCATGTCGCTTTCAGGTTCACACTTTGTATCGGTGTCATGAATACCTATACGGAACTCACCCTGTGAGTCGAAAAATTTTGTTGGTTCGGAGTAATCCCTCCGAAACCATAAAACTTTGTTATCATTTAAACACCGTAACCGTAATAGGTAGAAAAAAACCGAAGGGTGAAATCTGGTCTCGACCAGACCCCGGTTCTTCGTTACATTTGGATTGAAAAGATTCAACGACTCATTGGTAGGGTTATGCCCCTTTGAAAATTAACCGGTGTCGGTTGGCGACCAAAACTCAGAAACCGTAAGTCGTAGCCACCTAGGATCTTCACCAATGATCATCAATTCATGTGACTTTGAAAATGCCTCAGGGTCAAGTTTGTATGTTGACCTTGACCTTTGACCTTACACCTTGTTATGGGATAATCTCAGAAACCATTATACTTACAGAAGCTTTGAACAGTGGAAAATGTTTGGGTCATTAAGGCGCAACTTTGTTACATTTGACCGAAGAGATTTGACCTTTCTGTAAGGGGCATAACCCCTGTTTTAGGTTTCTGAAAAGACAAAATCAGCTTTTACTATATAACTAAAGGTCCTAGATCCCATGGGGTCTTCAACAATGACATTTGGGACCAATGACCTTGTCAAAGGTCACAATGTCAAAGGTCAAGGTCATGTCCCAGATAACGAATTATGTGTTTTTGACCTTATTTAAAGTATTTCAGTGTGTTTTAAAGCTTTTTAAGGTTGACCTTTACCTTTGACCTAACCACTTTTTATTGGATATCTCAAAAACGATTATACTTACAGAAATCGTCAATAGTGAAAAATGTTTGGGTCATAGAGGCAAAACTTTTTTACATTATGACCAAAGAGATTTGACCTATCTGTAAGGGGCATAACCACAATTGACTGTTTCTGAAAAGACTAAATTAGCTTTTACTCTTGAACCAAAGGTCCTATACCAATGGGGTCTTTTGTAATGACATCCTGGACCAATGACCTTGACAAAGATCATAAGGTCAAAGTCAATGTCATGTCCCAAATAGCGCATTTTGTGTTTTTTGTCATATTTTAAGGGTTTTAAGTGTGTTAAAGAGCTTATCAATGCATTCTACGCCTAATGAAACATATATTTTACATTATGAAAAGGAAAGACCTCTCAATTGTTCGAGATTAATTGACATTTTAATTATTATTATTATTATTATTATTATTATTATTATTATTATTATTATTCTTTTTCCACCAAACTTTGACGAAGTTAGCAGCCTTAACCGTAAGACGTGTCACTTTCATGTTCACACTTTGTATCGGTGTCATGAATACCTATCCGAAACTCACCCTGTGAGTCAAAAAAATTTGTCGGTTCGGAGTAATCCCATCGAAACCAAAAAACCTTGTTATCATTCGAACACCGTAACCGTAATAGGTAGAAAAAACCCGAAGGGTGAAATTTGTTCAGGTTCAGACCCCGGTTCTTCGTTACATTTGGATCGAAAAGATTCAACGACTCATTGGTAGGGTTATGCCCCTTTGAAAATTAACCGCAGTCGGTTGGCCCCAATAACTCAGAAACCGTAAGTCGTAGACACCTAGGATCTTCACCAATCATCATCAATTCATGTGACTTTGAAAAATTCCTCAAGGTCAAATTGGTATGTTGACCTTGACCTTTGACCTAACACCTTGTTATGGGATAATCTCAGCAACCTTAATACTTACAGAAGTGTTGAACAGTGGAAAATGTTTGGGTCATGTGCAACTTTGTTACATTTTGACCGAAGAGATTTGACCTTTCTGTAAGGGGTATAACCCCTGTTTTAGGTTTCTGAAAAGACAAAATCAGCTTTTATTATATAACCAAAGGTCCTAGACCCATGGGGTCTTCAACAATGACATTTGGGACCAATGACCTTAACAAAGGTCACAAGGTCAAATGTCAAGGTCATGTCCCAGATAACGAATTATGTGTTTTTGACCTTATTTAAAGGATTTGTACTGTGTTTTAAAGGTTTTTAAGGTTGATCTTGACCTTTGATCTTACAATTTTTTATTGGATATCTCAAAAACGGTTAATCTTACAGAAATAGTAAATAGTGAAAAATGTTAAGGTGACTGAGGCGCAACTTTTTTACATTTTGACCGAAGAGATTTGACATTTTCTTAAGGGGCATAACCCCCGTTAACGGTTTCTGAAAAGACAAAATTAGCTTTAACTCTTTAACCAAAGTCCTAGACCAATGGGGTCTTTTAAATTGATATTGTGGACCAATGACCTTCACAAAGGTCACAAGGTCAAAAATCAAGGTCCTGTCCTTAATGGCGAATTTGTTGTTTTTTGTCATATTTTTATTATTATTATTCTTTTTCCGCCAAACTTTGACGAAGTCGGCAGCCTTAACCGTAAGACGTGTCGCTTTCATGTTCACACTTTAATTCGGTGTCATGAATACCTATCCGGAACTCACCCATTGAGTCAAAAAATTCTGTCGGTTCGGAGTAATCCCTCCGAAACCAAAAAACCTTGTTATCATTCAAACACCGTAATCGTAAGAGGTAGAAAAAAAACAAAGGGTGAAATTTGTTCAGGACCAGACCCCAGTTCTTCGTTACATTTGGATTGAAAAGATTAAACGACTTGTTAGTAGGGTTATGCCCCTATGAAAATTAACCGGTGTCGGTTGCCACGAAAACTCAGAAACCGTATGTCGTACACACCTAGGGTCTTCACCAATGATCATCAATTCTTGTAACTTTGAAAAATGCCTCAAGGTCAAATTTGTATGTTGACCTTGACCCTTGACCTAACACCTTGTTATGGGATAATCTCAGAAACCATTATACTTACAGAAGTTTTGAATAGTGGAAAATGTTTGGGTCATTAAGACGCAACTTTGTTACATTTGACCAAAGAGATTTCACCTTTGAGTAAGGGGCATAACCCCTGTTTTAGGTTTTTGAAAAGACAAAATCAGCTTTTACTATATAACCAAAGGTCCTAGACCCATGGGGTCTTCAGCAATGACATTGGGGACTAATGACCTTGACAAAGGTCAAAAGGTCAAAGGTCAAGGTCATGTCCCAGATAGCGAATTATGTGTTTTTGACCTTATTTAAAGAATTTTACTGTGTTTAAAAGGTTTTTAAGGTTGACCTTGACCTTTGACCTTTCAACTTTTTAGTCGATATCTCAAAAATGGTTAATTTTACAGAAATAGTAAACAGTGAAAAATGTTTAGGTGACTGAGGCACAACTTTTTTATATTTTGACCGAAGAGATTTGACATATTCTTAAGGGGCATAACCCCCGTTAACGGTTTCTGAAAAAGTAAACTTAGCTTTAACTCTTGAACCAAAGGTCCTAGACCCATGGGGTCTTTTACGATGACATTGTGAACTGATGACCTTCACAAAGGTCACAAGGTCAAAAGTCAATGTCATCTCCTAAAAAGCGAATTTGTTGATTTTTATCATATTTTAACAGTTTTTTGTGTGTTTAAGAATTTATCAATACATTTTACGTCTATTGGAACATGTATTTTACATTACAAAAGGAAAGACCTCTCAATTGTTTAGGAACAATTGACATTTTAATTAGTATTATTATTCTTTTTTTTCCGCCAAACTTTGACAAAATTTCCCTCTGTAACCGTAAGCCATGTCGCTTTCAGGTTCACACTTTGTATCGGTGTCATGAATACCTATACGGAACTCACCCTGTGAGTCGAAAAATTTTGTTGGTTCGGAGTAATCCCTCCGAAACCATAAAATTTTGTTATCATTTAAACACCGTAACCGTAATAGGTAGAAAAAAACCGAAGGGTGAAATCTGGTCTCGACCAGACCCCGGTTCTTCGTTACATTTGGATTGAAAAGATTCAACGAATCATTGGTAGGGTTATGCCCCTTTGAAAATTAACCGGTGTCGGTTGGCGACCAAAACTCAGAAACCGTAAGTCGTAGCCACCTAGGATCTTCACCAATGATCATCAATTCATGTGACTTTGAAAATGCCTCAGGGTCAAGTTTGTATGTTGACCTTGACCTTTGACCTTACACCTTGTTATGGGATAATCTCAGAAACCATTATACTTACAGAAGCTTTGAACAGTGGAAAATGTTTGGGTCATTAAGGCGCAACTTTGTTACATTTGACCGAAGAGATTTGACCTTTCTGTAAGGGGCATAACCCCTGTTTTAGGTTTCTGAAAAGACAAAATCAGCTTTTACTATATAACTAAAGGTCCTAGATCCCATGGGGTCTTCAACAATGACATTTGGGACCAATGACCTTGTCAAAGGTCACAATGTCAAAGGTCAAGGTCATGTCCCAGATAACGAATTATGTGTTTTTGACCTTATTTAAAGTATTTCAGTGTGTTTTAAAGCTTTTTAAGGTTGACCTTTACCTTTGACCTAACCACTTTTTATTGGATATCTCAAAAACGATTATACTTACAGAAATCGTCAATAGTGAAAAATGTTTGGGTCATAGAGGCAAAACTTTTTTACATTATGACCAAAGAGATTTGACCTATCTGTAAGGGGCATAACCACAATTGACTGTTTCTGAAAAGACTAAATTAGCTTTTACTCTTGAACCAAAGGTCCTATACCAATGGGGTCTTTTGTAATGACATCCTGGACCAATGACCTTGACAAAGATCATAAGGTCAAAGTCAATGTCATGTCCCAAATAGCGCATTTTGTGTTTTTTGTCATATTTTAAGGGTTTTAAGTGTGTTAAAGAGCTTATCAATGCATTCTACGCCTAATGAAACATATATTTTACATTATGAAAAGGAAAGACCTCTCAATTGTTCGAGATTAATTGACATTTTAATTATTATTATTATTATTATTATTATTATTATTATTATTATTATTATTATTATTATTATTCTTTTTCCACCAAACTTTGACGAAGTTAGCAGCCTTAACCGTAAGACGTGTCACTTTCATGTTCACACTTTGTATCGGTGTCATGAATACCTATCCGAAACTCACCCTGTGAGTCAAAAAAATTTGTCGGTTCGGAGTAATCCCATCGAAACCAAAAAACCTTGTTATCATTCGAACACCGTAACCGTAATAGGTAGAAAAAACCCGAAGGGTGAAATTTGTTCAGGTTCAGACCCCGGTTCTTCGTTACATTTGGATCGAAAAGATTCAACGACTCATTGGTAGGGTTATGCCCCTTTGAAAATTAACCGCAGTCGGTTGGCCCCAATAACTCAGAAACCGTAAGTCGTAGACACCTAGGATCTTCACCAATCATCATCAATTCATGTGACTTTGAAAAATTCCTCAAGGTCAAATTGGTATGTTGACCTTGACCTTTGACCTAACACCTTGTTATGGGATAATCTCAGCAACCTTAATACTTACAGAAGTGTTGAACAGTGGAAAATGTTTGGGTCATGTGCAACTTTGTTACATTTTGACCGAAGAGATTTGACCTTTCTGTAAGGGGTATAACCCCTGTTTTAGGTTTCTGAAAAGACAAAATCAGTTTTTACTATATAACCAAAGGTCCTAGACCCATGGGGTCTTCAGCAATGACATTGGGAACTAATGACCGTGACAAAGGTCAAAAGGTCAAAGGTCAAGGCCATGTCCAAGATAGCGAATTGTGTGTTTTTAATCTTATTTAATGGATTTTTAGTGTGTTTTAAAGGTTTTTAAGGTTGACCTTCACCTTTGACCTTACAACTTTTTATTGGATATCTCAAAAACGGTTAATCTTACAGAAGTCGTAAATAGTGAAAAATGTTTGGGTCATAAAGGCGCGACTTTTTTTACATTTGACCGATGAGATTTGACTTATCCGTAAGGGGCATAACCCCTGTTAACTGTTTTAGAAAAGACATATTAGCATTAACTCATGAACCAAAGGTCCTAGATCCATGGGGTCTTCAGCAATGACATTTGGGACCAATTACCTTGACACAGGTCACAAGGTCAAAGGTCAAGGTCATGTCCCAAAAGCGAATTAAGTGTTTTTAACCTTATATAAAGGATTTTAGTGTGTTTTCAAACTTTTTAAGTTTGACCTTGACCTTTGACCTTACAACTTTTTATTGGATATCTCCAAAACGATTATACTTACAGAAATAGTAAATAGTGAGAAATGTTTAGGTTACTAAGGCACAACTTTTTTTACATTATGACCGAAGAGATTTGACATATACTTAAGGGCATAACCCCCGTTAACGGTTTCTGAAAAAGTAAACTTAGCTTTAACTCTTGAACCAAAGGTCCTAGACCCATGGGGTCTTTTACGATGACATTGTGAACTGATGACCTTCAAAAAGGTCACAAGATCAAAAGTCAAGGTTATGTCCTAAATAGCGAATTTTGTTGTTTTTTTTTGTCATATTTTAACGGTTTTATGTGTCTTTGAGAGCTTTTCAATGCATTCTACGCCTATTGGAACATGTATTTTACATTTTGAAAAGGAAAGACCTCTCAATTGTTCAAGAACAATTGACATTTTAATTATTATTATTATTATTATTATTATTCTTTCCGTCAAACTTTAACGACATTTCCCAAAAAAAGTACGCGATATGTTAAAACGATATTAGGTATCTAGTATCAGTTGACCAAAAGCTATCTTGTGGTTGGGGCACGACCCCGTAACATTTCCTTTATAGCGGTTATCTCCCCGAACACTAAAAACCTTGTTATCATTCTAACTCCATAACCATAATAGGTAGAAAAAAACGAAGGGTGGAATTTGTCCAAGAGCAGACCCTGGTTCTTCGTTACATTTGGATCGAAAAGATTCAACGACTCATTGGTAGGGTTATGCCCCTTTGAAAATTAACCAATGTCGGTTGGCAACTCAAACTCAGAAACCGTAAGTTGTAGCCACCTAGGATCTTCACCAATGATCATCTATTCCCGTGACCATGAAAATTGACCTAAGGTCAAAGGTCAAGGTAATGACCTAGATTTTGACCATAGCTTGTTATCGGATTTACTCAATAACCAAAAAAGATGGACCTAGGGCAGCAAATCTGTTTTTCGGGTCCGAAATGATGATTTTTTGCTGATAACTCAAAAGAGTTAGAGATAGAAAGAAACTTTGAATTGCAAAAATGTTCATCATAATAAGATCTATAAAATTAGATCAAGGTCAGAGGTCAAGGTCCCTAGCAACGACATAAAACACCTTAGCAACCATATATTTTTGAACTTAAAAGGCTATGAATAATATAAATATGAAATTTTAATACTGGAAATGACATTTTTGTCCCTAGCAACGACATATAAGTCCTTAGCAATCACTTATTTTTTTAACTTGAAATACTATGAATAGTATATATGACGTTTTTAATACTGGAAGTAATATTTTTATCCTTGGGAATGTTTTTGTCCTTAACAACCACTTGTTATGAACATAAAATTCCTTAGCAACCATATATTTTTGAACTAAGAAGGTTATCAATAAAAGAAAAAAGGAAAGACCTTTGTATTGTTCATGAACAATTGACTTTTTAATTATTATTATTACTATTATTATTCTTTCCGCCAAACTTTAACGACATTTCCCCAAAAAAGTACGCGACATGTTAAAATGATATTAGGTATCTAGAATCGGTTGACCAAAAGCTATCTTGTGGTGAGGACACGACCCCGTAACATTTCTTTTATAGCGGTTATCTCCCCTAACACCGAAAACCTTGTTATCATTCTAACTCCGTAACCATAATAGGTAGAAAAAAAACGAAGGGTGGAATTTGTTCAAGAACAGACCCTGGTTCTTCGTTACATATAGATCGAAAAGATCCAACGACTCATTGGTAGGGTTATGCCCCTTCGAAAATTAACCAATGTCGGTTGGCCATTAAAACTCAAAAACCGTAAGTTGTAGCCACCTAGGATCTTCACCAATGATCATCCATTCACGTGACAATGAAAATTGACCTAAGTTAAAGGTCAAGGTCATGACCTATATTTTGACCTTAGCTTGTTATCGGATTTACTCAATAACCGTAAAAGATGGCTGATAAAATGAAACGGAGAAAATGTGTGTCATGTCGAGATCTACATTTGTTATGTGGGTCCAAAATTATTGGACCAACAATTATGGACCCAGGGGACCAAAACTGTTTTTCGGGTCCGAAATGATGTTTTTTTGCTTATAATTCAAACGAGAATAGAGATAGAAAGAAACTTTGAATTGCAAAAATGTTCAGCATAATAAGATCTACAAAGTTAGGTCAAGGTATGAGGTCAAAGTCCCTAGCAACGACATGAAACACCTTAGCAACCATATATTTTTGAATTTAGAAGGCTATGAATAATATATTTATGACATTTTTAATACTTGAAATGACATTTTTGTCCCTAGTTACGACATATCAGTCCTAAGCAACCACTTGTTATGAACATAAAAGTCCTTAGCAACCATATATTTTTGAAGGCTATCAATAAAAGAAAAAAAGGAAAGACCTTTCAATTGTTCATGAACAATTGACTTTTTAATTATTTATGGTAAAAGTTAATAAAACATATCAATATCATTCTTTTTTTATAAACTAAATCATGCAACAGGAATAAAGTAAAAATAATTTCCCCTATCAAATAATGTTTAACTAGAATTGATGGTTAAATCTGTCAAAAAAATTATGAAAATTTCAATCGACCAGTATTTGCCAGTATTGACCAGTTGAGGAGTATTAACCGGGGCGGTAAATACCGGTAAATACCAGGGGCGGTATTTACCGCCCAACCTTGCTTGTCATTAAGGTGGCTTCCTCCATCTTGGATTTTGAAGTAGCAGATAACAATTGGTTTAGATCTTTAATGACATGTGCAAATTTTGAGAGTAGTATGTAATTCATGTGTAAGACTTTTCATGTTAATATAGAATATTATGTGTTTTATCATATTTATGGCTGTATTTTCTAAAAAACACAATATTTTTGTTTGATTAATTTTTTTTTCAACTTTGCCACATAAGGGGAGATAACTCAGATAAAGTAATTTTTATAGTAGAAAGTGTTGTGAATTTACCTTTTTTAATATGTAGCAAGAAAACAAGTCTGGTGACCACATTTTTTCCTTTTCTTATCTGAAAGCATTTTATAAGAGCTATCTTCTCACATTTTATCTTAAAATTCTATGTTGTAGTTTTTTTTTTTATCACACAAAATTTGATTTTCCATGCATAATCTATACAAAATCTGACAATTTTGCACAACCTGTAGCGTGAAAAAAAGTCCGGTGACCAATACTTTTTATTATATTTTGGAAAAAAGCATGATAAAAACTACATTTTGACAAATTATTAAAAAATTCTATGGATTTTAATTAAGACCCCCCATCCACCTTAAAGATAAGCAACAAATATTTATCTTTATAAAAAAAATAGGAAGAAAACAAAACAAATTCCATTATCAAAAATTGTTCACGAACGAAGCCAGGTTAGATACGATATTAGATATCTAAATTTAAATTTTTATATCATATTTTTGATTAAGCCAATAATTGCTGTAAAAAAGTGACAGAAATTTACTAACCTCCAAAAGGAGTAAGACCAGATGTGTTGACAAAGTAACAATATATAGTTTTAAAATAAAAAAAAACACAAAAAATCACATTATAGATCGAACATTGTTTCTGTTAGCGCTTTCACCGCATCTCCTACGGTTCATCAGACAGAATTGTTATCGTTAATAGTAGCGACTTGTGACGTTACATAATAGTAACGTCTTGCGGTAGTTTGTATATATTACTGAATCATTTTCAAACAATCGGAGAAAATCAAAGTCGGACACATGGACCCAATGCTGTTTTAAGCATGCTACATCATTATCTGCATGGTAATACTTACGGTGAAATGGCGTGTCATTTTTATGCTGATAAATCCGTGGGACAAAACAAAAATAGAAATACTTTACATTATCTGTTGCAAAGGTGCGCAAAGGGTTTACACAAAACTATTTATTTGCTTATATGATTTCTGGGCACACACTATGTTTATGCGACGTATGTTTTGGCATGTTGAAAAAGAAATTTAGAAAGTCGGACGTAAACACTGTATCACAACTGGTTCAAATTGTAGACAATTCTGTAAAATGCAATAGGTCAGAAGTTTATAATGGAAATGTCATGGACGAAAACTAGTTAAAGTGGTGCAGATGGGATAATTTCTCCACTAAATATATCAAACCACTTAGATGTATAGGAAAATTTCATCACTTCAGATTTACCAGTGACGAAGTAGGAGTCGTATTTGCGAGAGAAACTCTTGGTCAACCGGAGAAAAGACTGATCCTTCTACAGGAAACCGCAAACCTACCGGAGAAGTTATTCAGCCAGCGGAGCTGATAGAGGAGAGAAGGCGTTATCTGTACAATGAAGTCCGTCCTTTTGTTCAGTTCAACTTCCGTGACGAGTTTTATCCTTGCGTCAGAGGAGTAACATTTTACATGTACATTACTGGTTACAGTTGGATTGAAAACTTGAGAATCTTTTGTGTTTTCATTGTTACATTCTTATGAATTAAATTAGATATTGTATACAAATGCAAGTTTTCATGTCTCTCTTCATTCAGAGAAAATAACCGATACAGAATAGAATCAATGCACGATAACGTTAATTTCACCACGTTGTCGTGAGATTCTGATATTAAATCTATTTATCCGTCAAAACTTGGAAATGGCGAAACGTTTTACAGAAGAAAGCTACAGTAAAACGGTCTTTTGTATTAATATTTTATGATTATTAACAAAATGAATATAAACAAAACGCAAAATGGGTTTTTTTTTGTGCATAAGGTCTATTTTATCCGACGAGGCTCATATATCATTGGTATCGGTATCGGATTCGACCCGGAACTTTAATTAATTTTTGGTAAAATTAGTTATGCGGAAAACAAAAGAGTTTAGGTGTAATTTTTAGTCATCACCAATGTCATATATTAGCTATATATATTATTGAATTCTTTGAATCGTCGATTTTACGTCATGGCGGCTAACAAATTGGACCTCGTTATTTTAGTATTATATATATTATAACTTGTAATCCAGCAAGTTGACAACTGTTTTATTTTACTCAAATATAGCAATAGCAATCGATTTTTGCGTTACAAATGAAGTTATTCTTTTTTCAAATGTCTTGATTTATGATTGATGATGAAAGTTGTATCATTTTGCAAAAATAAAAAAATACTTCAGTTCAAAAAAAGTTATATGATCGATCTCAAGATAAAAGTAATAAGTGAGTTAACGTTCTGCAATTAAATAACAAACTGGCATTTACGAAATGAATATAATAGGATCGATATACAGTTACATGTTTTTAAAGATTAAAAGATGATCATAGAACATAAACAACTAATAGTACATACCATGGCAGAATACAGTTAATTAACAAAACGAACGGGTTGATAAAAATATGTGATTTTTTTTTCTTATACACAGGAAAAATTGCAACATATGTTTTTCATATGTTTTCAAAACATATGATTTTCATATGATTTTCATATGTTTTTCATATGTTTGTCCCAAACATATGAAAAACATATGTTTACAAACATATGTTTACATATGTTTTGAAACATATGAAAACATATGGAAGCAAACATATGTTTTCATATGTTTTATAAAATATGTTTACATATGTTTGTAAACATATGAAAAACATATGATTTTCATATGTTTTCATATGTTTTATAGGACATTAAAAAAAATGTTTTGAGAAAATGTCAAAATTTGTCATTTAATTATCACATACATTTTTTCATTTATTATCTATATAGCGTATTTCTCAAACAGGAAAGTTCACTTTTTACTCTTCCCACGAAATCCCACATGATCATGATGCTGAAAGCAGGTCAGCCCTGTCAGTGTCACCCCCACAGCAGAGCTATCTAATTTTGAATTGAACAGAATGTAAAATAAGTGAATGAGTTATAAATATTAAATAATAATATGAATAAATATTCTTTTTTTAGTTTGTTCTTTATTCTCAATTCTTTTTTTTATTGATAATCCCATTATTCTCTATGATTCTTTATTCTATATTTCTGCTTTTTTTTGCTATCTGTTCTTTATTTTGCACTTTATGTCATTATTTTCTATTCTTAAACCCCCATCTTGATTCCAGACCCTCAAATATACGTAAATATACGAAAGCTTGCATGGTACGTCGAACACGAAAACCCGGAAATCTTTTCATCGTTACCGTTTTTTATACTATGACGCAAAATCCATGGACGCTCACGCGACCATCTGCTGCTGTCTTTTTAAAAGTTTTTAAGAATGGACAGAGATAGATGATACAAGGAACTTTGGTTTTTCAAACTGGCGAATCAAAAATTTATTATAAACAGATAAATTGAAATGGGTGACTTGTCGATTAACTGGAAGAAACCGGGGAACGAAACACAGAAAATTTATGAAACGAAAGTCAACGCAACGAAAGTCAAAGTGTTTTTAATTTGATGGATAATTTTACGTACCCTAAAAACGCAACGAAAGGTAAATATTATTATGCACATTTTGTTTAATTATTGGATTAAAGTAGAAGATGTGTGTGCTTTCACTAAGTTTATTTTTCACGAAAAACTATTTGACTGTAGACTTATACTTGATGTAATTGAAATTGTTTATCTAATGTCACAACAGAACTTAATTACCTTAACTGATGCAGACCTGTATATCTTATTATCTCTCTAGCAATTAATAGCTATTTTACACTTAATAGATAGGGGTGTCCCTGGGGAGCAATTACTCCCCCTTTTTCATATAATTTAGATTTAAAAAATGTATTATACCTTTTCATACATCGCGTAGGTAATATTGTACATGTAACCTTTTCCCAATTTTAATTATAAGTGCACGTGATTCCAGGACATACAGGAGCGGACAAGAATCACATTCCGGCATTACCGAGAAAATCATCACATTTGATTAAAGCTCAAATCTGAGGCTCAAATTCCTTATTTTATGTTACCTTAAGGCAAAACAAGACTTGCAACTAAGAAAATTACAGGGCTTAAATTTGCATATGACAAGTACAATAAGCCTTAATTATCCTGAGTCTGAGACTACTATTACTGAGTACTATAACAATAAACATCTAGTAATTCTCAGCCTTAACATACATGTATTATACTTCTGATAGTTTTCCACACCTATTCACATATTTTTAAGCTGAAAAATATGAACCAGGCTATTACAGCGGCAGGTCTTATCACCTTGTTGTACATTATAAGATGTGGACCCTAGTCGAGTGCATGAATGGTCTACTTTACATCTACTTAAAATGTGAATATAAAAATAAGAAGATGTGGTAAGATTGCCAATGAGAAGGGTCCAATTCTCCACCAGAGATCAAATGATGACATAGAAGTTAACAAGTATAAGTTATGGTACAAGATGACTTCAACAATGAACAAAGCCCATACCACAGTCAGCTATAAAAGACATTTAATGGAAATGACAAATGTAAAACCATGCAAATGAGGAAACTAACAGACTGATAATGATTTATAAACAAAACAAGGAACAAATAAACAAATATGATATACAGCAACAAAGTGAACAAACGACAACTTGAACCGCTGAATTACAGGCTCCTGACTTGGGACAGGCACATACAGGATGTGGTGGAGTCAGACTAGTTTGTTGGTGCCAAACCCTCCCCTTAAGGGAGCTATAATTTGTTTTTTATGTGGGGGGAGGTGGGGCTAGGATGAAATTTGAAAAAAAGGCAGGATGAGCCACTTTGCCAAAAAAAAAAAGGCAGGATGACAATTGATGTAAAAAAATTGTCAGGATAAACTATAAATAAAAAAAAACAGGACTGAATAGAGTGGAAAAATAAAAATGCAGGACAAAATTTTTCATCCTACCCCCTCCCCCCTATAAAATAAAATGGTAGCTCCTTAACCTGGGATAGTGGTGTGAAACTGCTCAACTCATCTGACATCAGATCTGTACAAAGCAGATTTAACCACTTTGATTCATCACTTCATACAACAGTCATGACTATGGATTTAATAAACATAACATGCATAAGATGGATTAGAACATTCAAATAATTTAATACTTTTGATATAGTTAATTTTTTTTCAGGGCAAGTCTAGATCTGTTGTTCTTGTTTTAAAAGATCAAAATAAGCCAATTTTGCCATATAAAAATATTAAAGGCAATTTGGCAGATATATTGTAACTTCATTTTATTATACATTTGAACATGTTATACATTATTTCTTTTAGCATTTTCAATGAAAGTACATTTTGTACATGTACTTCAAGAAGTAGAAGAATCTAAGCAACAGAACAGAATTCATTTGAGGCATTGCTTTCTAGATTATATAATGGATTCATAGATTGTCATATTGATTTATGTGCATAAAACGAGCAGTAATCAATGAATAATTTTGTGATGAGAGGTATGTAATGAAGAGGATAACTTTGTTTAAATATTTGGTTGTTGTCAGACTCTGTATACATGTTGCAAGTTTTGAGGTCATAGACATGATAGAGTTGAAAGTTTTGATTCTTGTTGTGGGCTATTTCTATAAGCAGTGACAAATTATTATTTTTTACAGGTCAATTTTATAGAAAATAGCGTTGGAAGCTCTATTAACACTTAATTGCTTGTTCTTTTTTTGTCTTGCAAAAACAGTCATGAAAGTGAGTCTTGGGCATGCTGTTTTAACAGAGGCGAAGTCATAAACAATTTGTTAAAAATTGAGATTAGGTCAGATTAAGAGGAACCAAACAATAACTTATGGCCGTGTTATGGTTATATAAGTCAATAATATTTTTTGCAGTAGAAGTAGGATATCCACTTCTCATTTCCATTTCCATTGAGATTATATGGTCCAAATCCCTCAGTCATGGTTGATTGACTTTGATATTTTTACTTAACTTAAATGTGAAAAGTTTCTGATTAGGTCAGTTTGAGTGAACCAATAATGATAAATCTTTGATATTTGGTATGCAGTTGTATATGTCAGAGTACTAGCGCATTTCATATCCCTTGTTTTTATTTTGCCCAGCCCCTCAGTCATGCTCTATTGATTTTGAAACTTTGTCAAGTCATGGATGGTGTTTGACTTTGGATGTTTAAGCATTGTCATTATAATATCAACATTTGAAATCTACTAACAGGATTTCATACAGAGAAGACATACTTCTATGTCTAAAGTTTATTCATATGATATTAATGTATACCAAAGGTTTATTATATACCATTAATGTCTTGGATAAATTATTTATACAGGAATTACTTCACTTTGAAATGTAAATTCTATGGAAGATAACCAGTAAAGCACTGTAATGGTTACATTTTTTTGTCAGATATTTTTGTAATTCATACCATATGTCTATATCAGCATGGTCTTTTAGTTTTATGAGTTAGAAAATAACTGCTGATCAAATATGTTTACAGTAGTTATACCTCTTGGAAATAGATATTGTAAGAAAAACTGCATTGCAAGCAATCCCACACATGTCTTCATTTCTTTTAGATTATTTATAATTTATGAAAAAGGTTAAAAGAACATACATATTTTTTGCTTTTTGACAGCAAATTTTATATATCCATCAATTGGCGAGGTACATTGAAGCGCTATTCTTTTATTTAATGCATGAAGTATGGATGGTAACACAAATGACAACATATTACGGGTATGTTCATGAGTTAATATTGCCTTGTCTGAAAATAGTATACGTGAAGTACTAACATTGAACTATGGTAACGTTGTAACCCTAATGCTGTAGTGAATGACGTTATTGTATAGATTTCATAGCTACAACAACGATTAAACTTACATTGCAATCATAAGTATTTATTGAGATTCCACTACATGCCTTTAAATTGTATATTTAAACAATTTTGCCTATGTAACAGGAAATCAAGATTTAATAGACATCAGAGTTAATGCCTAAATGTTGTTTTTTTTTAAACTGTAGACAGCAGAATAGATGATTTTATATTAGAAAAAGTTCATACTAAACTAAGACGGGCTTAGGCTATACATATATTATTAGCTCACCTGGCCCATTGGGCCAGGTGAGCTTTTCTCATCACTTGGCGTCCGTCGTTCGTCTGTCGTCCGTCGTCCGTAAACTTTTACAAAAATCTTCTCCTCTGAAACTACTTGACCAAATTAAACCAAACTTGGCCACAATCATCATTGGGGTATCTAGTTTAAAAAATGTGTCCGTTGTTGGGTTGCTGCCCCTGAATTGGTTATTTTAAGGAAACCTTGCCGTTTTTGGTTATTACCTTTAATATTATTATAGATAGAGATAAACTGTAAACAGCAATAATGTTCAGCAAAGTAAGATCTACAAATAAGTCAACATGACCAAAATGGCCAGTTGACCCCTTAAGGAATTATTGCCCTTTATAGTCAATTTTTAACCATTTTTCGTAAATTTTTGCAATCTTTTACAAAAATCTTCTCCTCTGAAACTGCTAAGACAAATTTAACCAAACTTGTCCACAATCATCATTAGGGTATCTAGTTTAAAAAATGTGTCCGATGACCCCGCCCGTGAACCAAGATGGCCGACATGGCTAAAAAATAGTACATAGGGTAAAATGCAGTTTTTGGCTCATATCTCTGAAACCGAAGCCTTTAGAGCAAATCTGACAGGATAAAATTGTTCATTAGGTCAAGATCTACCTGCCCTGAAATTTTCAGACCAATCAAGCAACACGTTGTTGGGTTGCTGCCCCTGAATTGGTAATTTTAAGAAAATTTTGCAGCTTTTGGTTATTATCTTGAATATTATTATAGATAGAGATAAACTATAAACAGCAATAATGTACAGCAAAGTAAGATCTACAAATAAGTCAACATGACCAAAATTGTCAATTGACCCCTTAAGGAGTTATTGCCCTTTATAGTCAATTTTATACAATTTTCATAAATTTTGTAAATTTTTGTAAATTTTTACAAAATATTTCCCACTGTAACTACCGGACCAAGTTCATTATAGATAGAGATAATTGTAAGCAGCAAGAATGTTCAGTAAAGTAAGATCTACAAACACTTCACCATCATCAAAACACAATTTTGTCCATCTGTGTCCTTTGTTTAATATGCACTTGGACCAAGGTGAGCGACACAGGCTCAGATTCTGCCAGAGGTGGCGTCGCTGTCCTAAAATTTAGGTTCAGTCTGTGGTTAAATGTTTTTTGAACATCGATAACTTTGTCAAACAGACATGGGATTTTGTGAAATTGAGACAGAATATTCGAAGCTTCTTAATGACCAAACTACAGTATCCAAGGCAAAATTTTGAAAATATTCTTTTTCATTTTTCCGTATTTGAACTAATAAATGGGCTTAGTTTTTTTGATGAGCTTGCGACTTCCGCTGCAGAAAGCTCGACATAGGGATGGTGGAAGACACGGATGCTTCATACTATGTACAATGTCTATAGATGCATATGTATGTTATGAAGTTTCTGTCAGTCAACTGTCCATTGTCCTTGAACTCATTTTCATGGTTCAGTGATTACTTGAAAAAATAAAGGTTTTTTGTAATGTTAATTTCTCTCATAATTTCTCTCTTATTAATATTATTTATAGTATTCATGGTAATAGGATATTTATATTTACTTAGTGTGTGGGTATCTTGCAAGGTCCTAGTGTCTGTCTACTCTGTCAGAAAGTTTTCGTGGTCAATTCAATATCTCAGGTATTATAAGCAATAAGTCTACTATATTTGGTGTATGGAATTATTGTAAGGTGTAGATGTCCAACTGGTAGTTGTAATCTGGCCTTGACCTCATTTTAATGGTTCAGTAATAAGTTTTTATGTTTTGGTCTAATTTTTGGATACTATAAGCATTCAGTCAATTATATTTGGTGTATGGAATTATTGTAAGGTGTAGATGTCCAACTGGTAGTTGTAATCTGGCCTTGACCTCATTTTAATGGTTCAGTAATAAGTCTTTATGTTTTGGTCTAATTTTTGGATACTATAAGCATTCAGTCAATTATATTTGGTGTATGGAATGTTTGTAAGGTGTACTGATGTAAAATTGAGAATGGAAATGGGGAATGTGTCAAAGAGACAACAACCCGACCAAAGAGCAGAAAACAGCCAAAGGCCACCAGTGGGTCTGACAGTAATCACCCGAACTTGACCTCATCTTCATGGTTCATTGGATATTTTTTTCTTGCTTAGTCTGTTTTCCAGATACTATAAGGTAAAGGTGAACTATATTTGGTTTCTGGAATGATTGTAGATTGAAATTGTAAGGTGTTTAGGTTAAACTTTACATTTATCTTGCAGGCTTCATCTGACCGTAACCTTATTTTCATGGTTCATTGGTCAGTATTAAATTTCTCTTGATTTGGTCTTTTTTTTTAGATACTAAAAGTATAGGTGAACTACTTTTATGTTTATGGAATGATTGTAAGGTGTTTATATTTGTCTTGCAGGTACAATTCTTGCCAGATTTTTTAAAACTTATTCTATAGGTTAATATCAGCATAATCCTAGTCAAGTTTTATAAATTTGGCCGATCAACTTTTTTCAAAAGAGTTATGCCCCTTGGAAATAATAAATTTATGGAAAATGGCCTCGTAAATGCTCTCATTTTTTTTTATTAAACTTATACATGTAGTATACTATTATAGTAATGCCCTTGAAGGTCGGTTTGAAATATTTAGTATACAAGAAAAAGAACTTTTTTTCCCCCAAGCACATTTTTTATTTATAAATATTTTTGAGAACAAAAAAACATGTTTTTTTTTTTTAATATTGCCCCTTGATAGATAAAAAATGTACGACTAGGTGGACATTGAAACTCTGTTCTTTTATTTTTACTTGCAGGAACTGAAAAGTAAAGAAACAGAACCAAAGAACATTAATTTTAGATTAATACAATATTGAACTCAAAGTCAATTTAGTTGTCTTTCTTAATCATACAGGATATTTCCAAAAAAGCGGCTGCATACACATGCACCAGTAATAGCCAACAGTTGAGACAATTAAATATCTGTGTATGGTGATATAGCAATAGAAATATCACATACATCATAGGGAAATAGAAATAGAGTATGTCAAAGAGACACACATATGAAAATAGAATATAGACAGTAGAAATGGAGTATGTCAAAGAGACACACATATGAAAATAGAATATAGACAATAAAATTGGGGTATGTCAAAGAGACTAACATGAAAATAGAATATAGACAATAGAAATAG
The DNA here is from genome assembly GCF_021869535.1 of Mytilus californianus. NCBI lineage: Eukaryota > Metazoa > Mollusca > Bivalvia > Mytilida > Mytilidae > Mytilus > Mytilus californianus. Next base: position 110,793,486 of record NW_026262734.1, on the reverse strand, counting down.
GGTATATCAAAGAGACAAACATATGAAAATAGAACGTAGACAATAGAATTTGGGTATGACAAAGAGACAAAAATATTAAAAATAGAATACAGACAAAAGAAATGGGGTATGCCAAAGAGACAAACATATGAAAATAGAATATAGACAATAGAAATGGGGCATGTCAAAGAGAGAAACATATGAAAATAGAATATAGACAATAGAAATGGTGGATGTCGAAGAGACAAACAAACCAAAATAGAATATACTAGACAATAGAAATGTGGAATGTCAAAGAGACAAAAATATGAAAATAGAAGAGACAACGTTAACAGGTTAATAAAAAAAGAATTCTACTTGATATAAAAATTATGGAGCACTGTTACTTTTCTGCATAAAAGAATGCCTGTATACAGTTGTTTTTTATTTGTTTGAGCTTTTGATTTTGCCATGTATTTTCTGTGGAGTTTGGTATTTTGGGTTATTTACTTTTTAAAGCAACAACTCATCACACTGAAGTATTTACACTCAAAATGAGTTCCTGACAGAAAAAAAAAATAACGAAGAAAAACATTAAAACATCAAAACATAACTTTAAAAAACCTACTGCAAAAAAAAAATACATATATATACAAACCATGTTTAGAATCTATGAGAAAATAAATGCATTTGAACAATTAAAAACATATAAAAAATATATATTTAGGACCAAGATAAAATCATATGAAAACATATGTTTGGGCCAAACATGTGAAAACATATGTTTAGGACAAACATATGAAAACATATGTTTAGGCCAGGTATGAAAACATATGAAAAACATATGTTTGTAAAAAACATATGAAAAACATATGTTTTCCATATGTTTACATGTATGAAAAACATATGTTTTTCATATGATTTTAAAAACATATGTTTTTCATATGTTTTCCATATGTTTTTCATATGTTCGAAAACATATGTTTTCATGTCGGGCCTAAACATATGTTTACATATGTTTTCAATCATATGAAAAACATATGTTAAACATATGAAAACATATGTTAAACATATGAAAACATATGTTGCAATTTTTCCTATGTACGAAAATTGGTATCTGATAAAAATTAAGATTATATTGTTGTTATTTTGTTTTTATACGTTTCAATAATAGACCATTATGAAAATATACACTGTTTGCAAACACATTTCTCTTAGAACAGAACGAATGTATATTATGTATTCATGTACAGATCAAATTTCTCGTAGTAACTTTGAATTAAAGATTAAGTAACATCCCCCCCTTCCGGGCCAACAAAAAATAAGAAGGTAAGACGATACAAAGGATAAGCAAACTCCATTGTCAAAAGGTTGACGGGTATTAGTTTATACGAATGTCAATACCAGTCAAAATGCAACTATAAACTTATTCCAGCACAAACAAATCAACTGATTAGATTTTTACTTCAAAGGGTTAATTTTCCACTAGCATAGATATAAAAAATACAGCATTCAGCTAAACGATAAGTAAACCAAACAAACAAAAATTTACTCACCGCAGCTGAATTGTTTGTTTTGGTTGATTCTGCTGAAAGGTTGTTTACAATTAATATTCATACTTTCACTGAAAAGTTGGTTTCAATAGTCTGTGTATTAAAATCATTTAAATATCTGTCATTATTCTTTTAAATGCTCAATAGTCTGTGTATTAAAATCATTTAAATATCTGTCTTTATTCATTTAAATGCAAATTCTTACGTCGATGAAAATTATCGTTGCGTTGCAAGTTAGTAATACTATGCTCTAGATCTACATCTTATGTAATGTAAAGCATAATGTGAATATATAGTGTCAGGTTTATGAAAGTGTACATGCGGATACATGAATAATACATGGTGTCCTATTATTTAATTTTCTATTTTCTGAATAATTTAAAACCTAAATACAAAACTTATCATTTAACAAGGATGATATTCTGGCGAATCTTTAGTCCTTCAATGAACATCACATTGAACAAACAATCTATGGACTTACCTTGTTTGTATTAGTTACCTAAGCGTCCCAAGACTCCGTACAAACAATGGTAAATTGTTGGCTAATCTGCATGATCTACAATGTATTTGTCTACTAGATAGACAACATTCTGCATTCAGCGAAAAAGGGTTTTCAGAAATGCTGTTAAACTATCAACTCGTGTAGCGTAGTGGTGTTAACCATGTGTGGATTAAAAAGAAATTCAGAAGAACTTCTAGATAATTTTTAATCTTGATCTTTCTTTGAAATTAGTTCTATCAAAATTTTAGTTTTTCAAACCTGTATTCAACCATTCCCGAAGTGAACATGAAAAGCGGATAAAGGAAATAATCCATAATGCTTTTCAATATAAAAATGGTAGCATACTAGTTACGCCATAAATTTAATACCATACCGCTTTTTTTGCTAAGAGTGAACTTAAAGTTAAAACGTGCTAACCATAGGAACAAGTGATCAATATAAAACAGATTCGTATTGACAACATATTTGTTGAACTTAGAGAGGTATTCCTATGTGAACTAACCGTGTGTCTCTCCTTGTCGACCTCTTATTCTTTTTATATTAGTCGGAGTTCCTTCAGACACTTTTCAAAAACAAGAAGATCAAAGAAGCTAGATAATTTATTTCACATTCAAATAAATTGATGATGTTTTTACAATTACCAATCCAAACGTTTCCGATTAGGTTCCATTATTATATCCTCAAGATCTAGAAAGGAAAGGAAAAAGAGACATTATCATTAGACTTATACCTCTAATTTGACATAAGCGGTTATCTCAGTACCAGAATATATGATAAACGAGACGATTTAAATTTTGAAACTATAAATTTCCCCTACATAAGCATATGGGGTTTACATTTCGCAACACATTGAATATTGAAGAACTTGGGGCTACTACTCAGTATAAAAAACCGTTTAATCGGTGTCGTAGCAAATAAATAATGAGCAAGGGTTTAATCTTTATCAAAAATTTTCTTGTTACTTTCTCAAGAATATAGACCTGATATACAAATAATACAAGATGGTCTTGAGTTATAGATCATCTATGCTGATGTTGTGAATTCTTTTATTTTTTCTTAAGTTGCATTTTATTTGTCTTCACGCTATCATGTTTCTGTTGGTTGTATGACTTTTGACATGACTCGTTATTTATACATCCCGCCATCGGGGTTTTCACTTTTTCACGTTGTGTATTACTATTGCAGGTGGTCATGATGTGCAATTTATAGGTTAAATTTTTTTAAGGCGTTTTTTCCAATTTGTTTCCCCTTGTATACCTATTTACTTAATGTTTAGGTGTAATACCACCAAATTATATTAAGTCACATCCGGTTGCATACGAAAATAGGTCGAAAAAAAATTCCCTTGAATTTGACAGTTGTGGGTAATTAATCCTACATTTTATTGCAGTAAAACATTTCTGGGTCATAAACATATATCTTGGGTATTTCAAAGCACCATTATTTTTTTATTTGGGGTTCCTATAGAATATTTTGGAAACTTGAGGTAACATGTTTACTAAAGCTTGTACACAGCTTAAATAAGGGGGAAAATTTGATTGGTTAACTTTCAGTGATGGTTATTTTCTTATATGCAATGACTTGTTATGTGAATTTTTTTCTATAGTACAGGACAGGATAAAACAGCACTCATGCCAGGTATTTCCTTATTTGAAACAAAGATAAATCCTGCACAATTTTTTGAAAAGTGCAAACTTAACAAAGACTAATAGGGGGAAATCAATGATGGTATTACACCTTTACTTATCGAGAAATTGTAAATACTGTATACGATATGTTCTACTAATAGTATTGTTTTCAGTTACTTATATAGCTCATTTTTGTTTTTATAAATTATTCAATTACTCAATAGAGTTATTTTAAATTTCAATAAATGCATGGACTAAATGTAGTTTTTATGAAATTGTACATTATTGTTTCTCACAAATTAATAAATTATCAAATTTGAGAGAGGAGTATAGAGAAACAGGCTTACTTTAAAAATAATTACAAAAATATTACTGAGTTTAGTTATTTTATACATTTTTGTAAGAATAAGTAATTACAATTATATAAGAATCATAATCATGAAATTGTTTTGGGTTACAAATCAGAAATAAATTAATTGAATCACAAGTTACTATCTATCTATAATTGCTGTCAGGTAAAATTGACACCATGTTTTTGGTTGAACATTATTAAACAACCTACCGCATTCATTGAAGATGACGTTTTTCAATTAGGGGAATCAAAAATCTTTCCAAAAAAAACAGTACTGTCCTACCTTTTGTTGTGATTAAACTGTATAATCCTGACTTTCACATTATCCAAGATTATTTGTCATTATAAATCCGCTATCATGGTTTCTATGAGGATGCTTTATTTACATAACATTCGTTACTCTCCGGTAATATCCATGTCATTGATGTGATACAGTTTCCCGCGCTTTTTGCATGTAAACAATAAAAATGATGAAAAGATCCGAGTGGCCCGAGAAAAATAGACTGCAGTTGTAACTCCACGGCAACACTTCCGGTAATATCAATGTCGGATTCCACCATTGAAAATAATCTTTGATTATGTGAAGTCAAGGATTATACAGTGCAAACACAATAAAAGGTAGGACAGGAGTGGTTTTATTTTATAAATATTGTTGATTCTACCAATTGAAAAACGTCATCTCGAGTTTTAGTTTAAACATATTTTATTTGCTGAATTAAAGCAAAATGGATTAGACACAAGTAAATCATACTTGTGAAGTCTTCTCCATAATACAATATAAAATTACAGTTATAGTATAATAAAATGGACATGCATGTAAAGCAAACAGTTCATAGAATATTATACAAGCTATCATGGGTAAAAAAGAAGAGAGAGAGAGAGAAAAAAAAGTTGGAAAAGTTATATAATTCTGTGATGATGACGTGAGTGTTGATGATGATGTTGATGATGATGATGATGTTCCGTGCCAGTATCAATAACGCTTTATGAAGGCACAAGAAATCTGTTTGACCTTTTGATGAAATTTTGAACATGTTTGAAAATATGAATATTTTGTTCGTTCGAAAGTTCCAAGTGTCCGCAAATTAATAGTTTTGTATCGGAAAGCTAGTTAAGATTAGTGAATAATGTTTTTCTACATGAAGTGTATTTTGGACAAACGAAGAAGTAATGATGGACATCCTCAATATCTGACCCACAATGACAAGAAGGATCATTTATAATATTAGCTCGAAAAAGGTCATTGTTTAAGAATGAAGCGGAGCATCGCAATTGCGTTACGATAATATTCAATTTCCTCGGGCCATACAAATAAAACGTTTCAATTTTACTTAGTAGACTATCGTTTTTCAATTCTTTCTTAAATTTAGAAATTTAGAAAACACTGCGAATTTTTGGATCAAGTTTATTCCATTCACGTATTGTAGAGGGAATAAAATAAACGATTCAGTTGTAAGGGAAAGTCTGCAAAATGAATCTTGAGTGAACGCGCCTGGCAATTAAAAATTTTTCAATAAAAATCGCGGTGCCAATTTTACATGACGGCGACTATATATCCGTCTACCTTACGAGTTCCAAGGAAAGTTATACTTTGATAGCCCCAAGAGACTAATAACTGACCCAGGAGCGTGGATATGAAATATCAGTGCGTCAGAAAGGCAATTAGTGTTTTACGTGGAATACTGCTTGTATTGTAGGGACAAAAAACAGATGTTTGTGAAAATTTGTTAAAATTGGTTAAGAATGTTTGAACGGACACCTATAAAAATAATACTTACAAAAGTAACTTATATCAAATATAAGTATGATCTAAATAAGCCTCGCTTTAAACAAAACAAGGCAATGCAATTTTAAAAGATACAGGTTTCAGTAATTCCCCTGCTTGATCAAGGACAACCACTTTACTTGAAGTCATTGACAAATTTTACACTTACTATCTAATACATCTTTTTGTGGGCGTCTTTGTTAGATTAATTTGAACGTTTGTTTTTAGTTCGTTGTGTTGTATATGCCTGGCATGTATGTTTACACAGATTTGGCTGCTGCATTCCAATTATTATCACATTAACCTTTAACATCTTTTGAGTTGCTCACCTTATTTAGTCAATACATCGAAACTATAAACAATTGTCATACAAGTGAGAGGTTGAGCTAGCCTCCAAAAATACATTAACTAATATAAAGATTAGAAAATGTTGTATGATAACTAATGAGACATCTTCCCACCAAACTTTAGAATCGGGGCTCTAATGGTCCAAAATCGCCCGAGATTTACAAAATAAAAAACAAAGTTCAACCAGCAGATTTTTCTCCATAAATTGTTAGAATACGAGTCAATTTTTTAAGGACAAATGTGTTTATCTGATAAAAAACTTTTAAAGACGTCCCAATAGTAGGTGCAAATGAAGTTATAATCGGGGAAATAAGCAAATACCGAAATGAAAATAAAATAGACAGTTTAGTGCAAAAAGTTGATGAAATGTTCAAAAAACTATCAACACTTGACAAAATTGACGAAAAGCTGAAAAAATATGAGTCGTCTATAAAAAAAATTTAGGTATAAATGTTGACACTCAGTCTGTTAATAAAAGGATTGACGCAATTGAAAAGGGAATGGAATTTGTAAATGGCAGCTTTGAAGTTAGTAAAACAGAACGGGAAAATCTCAAAAGTACTGTCTCTGAAATACAAATTAATAATGGAGACATTGTTACTGATTTAGATGATATTCGCCGTGATCTCAACAACTTGAATGAAAGGCATCTTGATTTGCAAACAAGGTCGATGTGCGAGAACTTAGTGTTTGATGGTATTCCACTCAGTAAAAACGACGAAACTATAGAAGGAACAGAAAACATTATTAACAACTTTATGTATACAGAGCATAAAATGGAGATTTCACCGAGCGCATCGTTTTGGAAAGGAAACAGACTTTCGTGATAAAAAAGATGGCGAGACGGATAAAAACAAGACATATCGTATGTCGATTCAAAAACTACAAAGACAGAGAAATTGTTTGGTCGTCGGCAAAGGAACTAAAAGGGACTCATTATGGTATCCAGGAACAATTCCCAAAAGAGATAAAGGACAAACGCAAAATGTTATGGCCATATTTTAAACAGGCAAAAGAAAATAAAAAGAAAGCTTATTTGAAACAGGATAAGCTATTTATAGATGGGAATGTATTTATCCTACTCGATGACGATGAGATGGAAACAAATGACGACAACGAGAAGTATGAAAAGCAAGGAGCGCGTCCAAGGGCAACACCTCAAAGAGAGCCTCAACGACAAACACATTGGACCCCGCAGAGGGTGAAGACACTAGATAAATCAAGGAGTATTAACAGACAGTTTCATTCACCCTGAATACTCCAGCGGAACGGACCTTCATTTAATTAATGATAAAACATCATGTCATATAGTAAACAATAAATCGATTCAAATATTAACATTAAATGTATGTGGTATTAAATCCAAATCAATGTACCCTGCATTTATTACTTTACTTGATAATTATGATGTTGTATGTTTTAATGAAACAAAAGTTGACGATCTGGATACAGTAGAATTGGATAATTTTTTTTTTCATTTTAAAAATCGTAAAAAGTATTTAAATCGTAAATCTGGTGTTATTGCCTTTGGCTATTAGAAATATTTAGAAAATTGTATTTCCCAAATACAAACCGATTGTCCTTTTGTACAATGGTTTAGTATTAACGAAACAATATTTGACTTAAAAAGTAGTGTTATATTCGGAGTAATTTACATACCACCTGAAAACTCTATATATACATCAGAAAATGCACTTTCAGATATAGAATTAGAATTGTTTGAGTAACAAAGAATAAATAAGTATATTTGTCTTCTAGGTGATTTTAATAGTAGAACAGCGAGTTTACAAGAGTTTAGTGATCTAGTAGCCACAGATGATTTTTTAGCACAGAATTTAATTGATATGGATGAATGTAGTAATGTAAATATCTTAGACAAATTGGGTATACAAAGGAAACGACACAGTGCTGATTTAAGTGTAAACACATATGGTAGAAAACTTATACAATTTTGTAAGAATAACAACATGTATATAATGAATGGTCGTATAGGAAATGATGAAGAAGGTAAACCTACGAGCAAGAATACAAGTGTCGTAGATTATGCAATAAGTACTGCAGATGTATTTTATTTAGTCGACAATTTTGATGTTCTACCTTTTAGCAGTTTAATTCTGATATCCATTGTCCACTTGAATTAGTACCCAATTGTAGTAATACTAAGCAATCAAATGTATATATGAATGTAAAATCTGGTGAAAATAATACAAGTATTGGAAAATGGAATCATGATCAAGTTAATGAATATAAAGACAATATTGACAAAGAAAGTATATCTAAATTGTCAGCTTTTATTATGACAAAAACTAAAAATTTTCAAAATGTTGATAAAAATACTATTGATGAAATTGTAAATGAAATTAGAGATGTTTTACTCAATTCTGGTAGAAATACATTTGGGGAGTTCGTACAGAAAACTGATGGATTTGATTTCACGGGAGGGAAACAAAATAACAGTGATTGGTTTAACACAGAATGCCGTCGGGAAAGGAGGGCGTTTAGAAAATCGAACAGGTTATATAAAAGATATGGTTCACGCATATTCAAGGAACGTATGAGACGTAGTGAGACTCTATATAAAAAAAACTATGGATAAATATATTAGATAATTTTATGTTAATTTACGATAAAAAATGCGATAAAAAAACTCAAAAGAATTTTGGAAAATTCTAAATCGAGGTAGACGAAGGAAAAACGTGATATTAATATTGAAGATTTGTTTTCTTTTTTTAAGGATCGGAATAAATATAACGTAACAGAAAACCGATACATATTAGAAAATGATGTTAACGAAAATTCATCAAATGTATTTCTTAATGCTTGAATCACTAAAGATGAAATAATGTATTGAAGGCCATAAAAAGCCTGAAAAATAATAAGACACCTGGTGATGATCTTATTGTAAATGAGTATATATGCTCGTCTATTGAATTTTTTATTGATGTTTATGTGTATTTATTTAATCTTATTTTTGACACAGGATTGTTGTCTGAGGCATGGTTAATAGGAAATATAATTTCATTGTTTAAGAACAAAGGCTCTGAAAATGATCCACAAAACTATAGGCCTATAACGTTATTATCTACTCTGGGTAAACTGTTAACCTCAATATTAAACACAAGATTATGTAATTATCTTGATGAATTATGTATACTAAAGGAAAACCAAGGTTTCAGAAGGGATTATTTTACGACTGAACACATTTTACTATACATTTTTTATTTGAATTATTGAAATTGGGAAAGAAAAAGTTACATTGTGCTTTTATCGACTTTGAAAAAGCGTTTGACTCTTTACAGCGAAATTTACTTCGGTTCAAATTATTGCAGAATGAAGTAAATGGGAAATTTTTTCGTGTTATTCAGAATATGTATGATTATGCCAAATCTCGTATTATACATCAGGGTAAAAAATACGATTTCTTCCCTTGTGAGATGGAGGTACGGCAAGGGGGAAACCTTTTACCTGCTTTGTTTTCTATATTTGTAAATTATCTTCAAACTTTTTTTGAAAAGAAAAATATAACTGGCTTAAAATCTTTATCACAAGATATCGAAAATAAACTGACAGTATTTTTGAAATTATTTTTACTTTTATATGCAGATGATACTGTTTTATTAGCAGAAAATAGTACTGACCTATAATACATGTTAAATACCTTTTACGAACATTGTGAAGAATGGAAAATGAAAATAAATACAAATAAAACTAAAGTTTTGATCTTTTCGAGTGGCAGAATGCCAGCAAATCTCAAGTTCACAGTAAATTGTAACGATATTGAAATTGTAAAAGAATACAAATATTTAGGTATTTTATTTTCTAGAAGAGGATCCTTTTTATCAAATAAAAAATATTTAAAGAACAAGCCACAAAAGCTATGTATAGTGTTTTAAAAAAAGGAAGACAAAATAATTTGTCAATAGAATGTCAACTTGATTTATTTGACAAGATGGTTTTACCAATACTGTTATATGGATCAGAAATATGGGATTTTGAAAATATAGATATACTTGAACGTGTACATTTACAATTTTGTAAAATGATTTTACATTTAAAACAGTCTACTCCGAATTTCATTGTGTATGCAGAGCTTGGCAGATACCCCATTACTGTGTCGTTAAAACTGCGAATGATTAATTTCTGGAGTAGACTTCTTAATGGAAAAGAAAGTAAAATTTGTGTTGTATTATACAAACTTGTTTTTTTTTATATATTATAATGATAACGGAATAGAAACTAAGTGGATATCATGCATTAAAAATATTTTTGATAATTGTGGTATGTCCAATATATGGAATGCACAGTTTGCTGGTAAATGGGTGTCAAAATGTATTGAGCAAAACCCCAAAGACCAGTTTCAACAATAATGCTTTGCTTTTGTTGCAAAATCGCCTAAAACTTTATGTTATCGTATTTTTAAAAAGTATTTACAATTTGAAACATAATTATTTTTTTGTTTTGCCTTACAAATTCATGTATACATTATGCAAATATAGATGTGGTAGTCAACACTTGCCGATTGAGTCTGAAAGGTGGCAGGGTTTATCAAAAGGAGACAGAATCTGCCGTCTCTGTGACTCAAACGACATTGGTGACGAGTACCATTATATTATGAATTGTGGTACATTTAAGTTGGAAAGAAAGAATGTTTTACCGAAATACTGTTGGTCAAACGCTAATATCTTTAAATGATCAACTGTTTAACTCATCAAATATTGTAATATTAGAAAAACTATGTAAATTTATCAAAGTTATAAATGTGAAAGTCAGTCCTCCATGTTATTTTCATTGTATTGTTCACACATGCTTGTAATAATTGTACCTTATAGTTATATTTATGTATGTTCTCTATAACAATGTAATTGTAGTTTTATGAGAAATAAAGTATTTGTATTCGTATTAACTACATTTTGACCACCGCACTATGCTTGCACCAATTTAAAATTTTAACATTGTGACAAGTTCAGAGATATAAACATTCAAACAAAAAGTAAAATCACATAATACTGAACTCCGAGGAAATTTCAAAACGGAAAGTCCCTAATCAAATGGCAAAATCAAAAGCTCAAACACTTCAAACGAATTGATAACAACTGTCATATTCCTGACATGGTACCGGCATTTTCTTATGTAGAAAATGGTGGATTGAACCTGCGCTAAACCTCTCACTCGTACGACAGTCTCATCAAATTCCATTATATTAACAACGATGCGTGAACAAAACAAACAGACACAATAGGTAACAAAGTCACAAATAGGAGTACAACAGCAACACGAACCCTACCAAAAACTGGGGGTGATTTCAGGTGCTCCGGAAGGGTAAGCAGATTCTGCTCCTCATGTGGCACCCGTGGTGTTGTTCATGTTATTACAAAAGCCGGCAAATTATCTACTTCGGTAGGTCACATTCGTGAAAAGGGAACGGGATTGTAGTTACGACATAAGGAACATATCCGATATCATCTGTATAACGGATATTCCATAACGGTCAACCAACTCGTGATGGCGTCCGTTAAATTTACGAAGTAATGATTTCAACTAAACCATTTGTTCACAATTAAAAGGTCAAAATTGGGAAGCTGAAATCATTTCTTTTGTCGCAAAGTTTTGTTTTAAACCGACCCTCACAGTCAATTTCTTGATATAAGTCCTAATCAAATGTCAAAATAAAAAGCTCAAACACATCAATCGAATGAATAACATTACAACTGTCCTATTCCTGACTTGGTACAGGCATTTTCTTGTGTAGAAAATGGTGGATTGAACCTGGTTTTATAGCGCTAAACCTCTCACTTGTACGACAGTCACATCAATACCGAGAAACACTTATGAACCACATCAAAAATCGAGAACCACTGAACATCCGGTTCCTGACTTAGGTCAGGTGCAAACAAATGCAGCGGGTTTAAACGTTTTATAAAATAGGTACTAACCTTTACCCTTACATGAAACAAAGGGTAACATCACAACATAGAAAGACACACTATACAATATCAATTGAAATGGGTTAACTCAATCAAAAAACATATTAACAAAAACAGTTAACATACACTGAAAGAATTTTTTTTATCTATGACACAATGTTAATACAAAATTAATCAAAAAGGGGTGAGATGTTAAACAATATTAAAAAGACAACCATAACATTGGACAAAATACCGCTAAATAAAATAAGGTACTCAGGTAAATAAAAATAATTTTGTTGTATACAGTCATGGATAGATAGATATAGGTAGATGTGGTATGAGTGCCAATGAGACAACTCTCCATCCAAGTAACAATTTATAAAAGTAAACCATTATAGGTCAAGATTCGGCCTTCAACACGGAGCATTGGCTCACACCGAACAGCAAGCTATAAAGGGCCCCAAAAATGACAAGTGTAAAACCATTCAAACGGGAAAACCAACGGTCTAATCTATATAAAAACGAAAAACGAGAAACACGTGTGAACTACATAAACAGACGACAACTACTGTACATCAGATTCCTGACTTAGGACAGGTGCAAACATTTGCAGCGGGATTAAACGTTTTAATGGTACCAAGCCCTCTCCCTTTTTTGAAACAATAGTATAACATCACAAAATAGAATGATACACTATAAAATATCAATTGGAAGGCTTAACTCAATCAAAAAACGTAAATTAACACACAACGAACGAATAAATTTGATCTGTGATACCTGAATGCAAATACATAGTTAATAAAAATTATAAGGGATAAATAAGTAAGGTCAAAAGTAAATAAACAGGTTTAAAAAAAATTAAAGTATGATACCACTGTGAAATGTTAAACAATATTTAGAAAATCATCACTTTTGAAAAAACCTGCGTCATATTATACACAGGTAAATGAAAATAATTTTGTTGTTAAGTATACTTCTTCTTCTGTGTGTATAAAATATTCCGTTTAGGAATACCAAGAAATTTCTTTAATATCAATAAAACTAATCTAACACTTGGTACATATAAGGTGAATATCAACAATAAAACTATACAATTAGTACTAAATAAAACTTCCTGTACAGGTGAAAGCATTGATAGATATGAAATGAAATAATTTTGATGTTCATAGTACGAAGAAGTGAAAATTTGTAGTAATTCCAAATAATCAAAGCTGGTAAATAGACAAGATCCATGTTAACATTAAATAACAAAAAAGCATTACAAATAGTATCAACAGGTCAAATTAACAAGAAAGTACGATTTGAGAGTACTCGCAGTTACTGACAGCTAGTTAAATTCCAAAACAATTAATAATAAAAGATCATGCATCAGAGAAAGAAATCAACTAAAACACATCCCAGGGATTTAGTATTTTAACGTCATGAACAGTCAAAGAAGACATGACTTGTGCAATGCCAAAAATAAATGTATCGACAGGTGGTAGGATAGTTAGGAGTGACTTCTTTATAGATACAAATGAACGTGTGTGTGTCTCTTTACATCCCGTTTGAAAAGAAAATACAAATTTAGTTATGTTTTAATTTCATGGACAGTCAAAGAAGAAATATAGTCATAAATCGATTAAAACAGGTAACTAACCAAAACAGGGGGAAAGACATTGAACGTTTTGCATGCAGAATAATTCATTGGCATCTACGACATGAAAAGAAAAAGAATATTGATATCTCTTCAAGTGACAACAATTTTGAAATATGTAGTCCTGTTTGGTAGAGACATAACATATTAAAAGGAACATAAAGATTATGTTTACCTGGAAAACTCAATGATATTATTAACATATGTGTAGTTTACATTCCAAATAAAAACATGCGTATCTGATGAAAACTATTCTCATCAGGTATGTTAAAGTTCATTGATCGAAATCTATTTTGACATACACGGTTATCTAACAGTATTCTCATTTAGATGAATAAATATTTTGACAAAACTTTCTAGTTTTTTAAGAGCAAATAAACCGAAAGCATTTCAAAAGTTTGTCGAACGTCAAAAACCAACGTTACCCGGATGAATTTTTCATCTAAGATTTAGAACAATACCCTAATGAAGTAGGAGGTGAATAGATAACAATGGATAAGCATACCCCATTATCACGTGAAAAGAATACAAAGAACAGTTCATATAACATGTATAACTATAACACTACTAAAAAGTATCAATTCAACACAATTTAAAAAAAAATCAATAGGGCGGTGAGGGTGGATTTTCAATGAAGTTGATCTCAGATGTTTCTGAAGGACAAACACGTTGCTCGTGCAAGTCGGTTACTCTTCGGATTCTGAGTTGTAATAAAAGAAAAGGAAGACGGGATTAATACAAAACAAGATGCTACATTTAATAAACGCCAGTTCTAAATTAACTGATTATATATCTATCTCGAGGGTTGATCATCCACTAGCAGTTAGATCAATAATGAATGAACTTATGGTCACATCGTTTTTGGAAGTATTTAGCATTATGGAGTATATAAATTTATACATAAATGATAAAACACAAACAAATAAACGATCATTACTCACCCTCAGCTAAACAATGTTCTCGTCGTTGATTCTGACGACAACCTTGTAGACAGTACATGTTATATCATGTTTTGTTGAATAGTCTGGATAAAAGAATATGATATACGTAAATTCATCATTTAAATTAATTTCGATGAAAACATTATCGCAGATTTGAAAATTATACAAAATATAACTTGAGATTCACAAGTGTTGTTATCAAAATCTTTATGTGAATGTATTTTGTCAAACATTTACTACCTAAAAATGTACTTGCAATAATTCACATTCCTAAATTATATGAAAGCTAGTTGACCGACAGATTTACCTAAATAATCACTTCATTAAATTTAACATATAAAGATTTTATAATTATACGAGACATTATGTGAATGGCTTAAATCAAACGTGTGCATCTAGTTGATTTGGACGATGGAAACTATTGTTGTGTTGAAATTTACCAATGAGATCTTTTTTAATATAATGAAAATCAAAATCCCTCAAAAATAAAGATAGCAGTTTGTCGGCGGAAGAATGTTCAAACTTTTGAATACGATTTTTATCAAACTGCAGGTCGTTATGATACTGTAATGATACAGCTTTCCTTCCATATGAAAATGGAAAGTCAGTGGATCCCTAATTTTTATATCTGTAAATACGTATACTTGTATCAACGGACTGTCATAAAGAATTGCCTTGACGTCTGTTATTATAGTACTAGTAATAAGTACATCTAGACATAATTTCAGTAAACGAAGAAGATGTTTAATTTGACAAACAACCCTCTCAGAAGAAATTACACATTTATGAATTCGTTCCTAAGTAATGAACGAACTTCAGAAAGTGGTATACGAATGTTTGTTACGGAGTCCGTAAATAAGTAAGTTTGTAACTATGTTACATGTGTGTTATTTCATTTTTCTGCATCTCTTATGGCAGTGCTAAGTAAAAGTTATCTATTATTGCACCCCATCTGTGTGTGGTTCTATGCGAATTATACAATATGTGTTGTTTTATGTTTGTCATCATAGATAATATGATATAGACTACTTAAACATAAATATCGTTGCTGTTAAAAATTCCACGTGTACACTTAAAATACGTCATAAAATGAATATTGAAAACATCCCAATTAAAAAGAGGTCCAAGATGTATAAACACATATAATTACAATAGTTATCAAAGGTTCTAGGCTTATAATTTAATACGCCAGATGCGCGTTTCGTCTACATAAGACTCATCAGTGACGCTCAATTCAAAATAGTTAGAAAGCCAAACAAGTACAAAGTTGAAGAGCATTGATGACCCAAAATTCCAAAAAGTTGTGCCAAATACGGCTAAGGTAATCTATGTCTGGGATAAGAAAATCCTTAGTATTTCGAATAATTCATAATTTTGTAAACAGTAAGTTTATCAAAATGACCATATAATTGATATTCATGTCAACACGGAAGTGCTGACTACTGGGCTGATGATACCCTCGGGGACGAACCGTGCACCAGCAGTGGCATCAACCAAGTGGTGTAAATAGTTATCAAAGGTACCAGGCTTCTAATTTAATACGCAAGACGCGCGTTTCGTCTACATAAGACTCATCAGTGACGCTCAGATCAAAATAGTAAGAAAGCCAAGCAAGTACAAGGTTGATCAGCATTGATGACCCACAATTCAAAAAAGTTGTGCCAAATACGGCTAAGGTAATCTATGCTTGGGATAAAAAAATCCTTAGTTTTTCGAATAATTCATACTTTTGCAAACAGTAAATTTATAAAAATGACCATATAATTGATATTCATGTCAACACCGAAGTGCTGACCACTGGGCTGGTGATACTCTCGGGAACGAAACGTCCACCAGCAGTGGCATCGACCCAGTGGTGTAAATAGTTATCAAAGGTATCAGGCTTATAATTTTATACAACAGACGCGCGTTTCGTCTATATAAGACTCATCAGTGACGCTCAGATCAAAATAGTTAGAAAGCCAAACAAGTACAATGTTGAAGAGCATTGATGACCCAAATTCCAAAAACGAAATAAATAGTTGATACACTAATATATTTACTTAGCACTCCATAGGAGATGCAGAAAAATTGAATAACACATCTATCCACCAAATATAAGAATTTACAACACATGTATTACAAACATTACATAAACTTCAAATTAGAAAGATTCATCACGTCAAACCAAGATCAAACCTACATCAGAGATCAAATGAAGTGGATGTAAGCAATTATAGGCAATGGCACGGCCTTCAACAATGAGAAAATTCCATATTGTATAATCGGTATAAAAGGCTCCGACATAAAAATTATATGACGCAATCCAAATGAGAAAACAAACGGCTTATTACTAAAAAAAGGAATTTACGGAAAACAAATATGACAGACATGGACCAACGACAACCACTGATCTGCAGGCACATACAGAATGTGGCGGGTTAAACAAGTTCCTATTTGTAAATCAAATTTTTAAAAAGACAAAAATTTAATACACGGCCATAATGTGTACAAATATAAAAGAAGGAATGAAGACTTCCGTGTGTACAAGTAAAATTAAAAAACATGACTGAAATTATCGATCTGCTGCATTTACTGTAATACATTTATTCTTTCGTATAGATTTAAGAGATCCTTGACAAGATAAAAATAAATTGCAAACACTGATTTTATCATGTGCAGAAAATGTATATCGGTATTTTGAATCTGTGGAAGACCAACTTGAGTCGTTCCAGGTTAAATAAAATTCTTTGTAGTTCACGCATATTCTTAGTGATCATTATTCTTCTTTACTAGGACAACTTTGAAGGCATAAAGGCTATGAGACCATATTATTATTCATGTTCAGAGCAGCATTTGTAAAGATGGCCCTTAAGATATCCATACGTCGAATACAGTATGTGTCTATATCAATGATTTACGGTTGATCATCTCCTCATACTATCTTGTGATATGATATTAAAGTTGGTATATTAATTGTTCTTATCATTCTCGGAAAAATGATCTGGGTTTGACGTGATGAATCTTTCTAAATTGAAGTTTATGTAATGTTTGTAATACATGTGTTGTAAATTCTTCTATTTGTTGGATAGGTGTGTTATATAATTTTTCTGCATCTCCTATGGCAGTGCTAAATAAAATTTATATATTAGGGTATCCCATCTGTGTCTGCATTGATGCAATATCGTAAAATATGTATTATTTTATGTTTTTCATCTATTGTGTGCGTTCGTGATATCGATTACTAAAACATGAATATCGTTGCTGTCAAATTCTACGTGAACACTAAAAATACTACAGCCCTTAATATTTGATTTATGTCATCAAATGAATATCGAAAACATCCCAATTAAAAGCTGTCCGAAATTTCTAAACACGTATAATTACAAAAAAGAAATAAATAGTTGATACACTAAAATATGTAGCAAACCTTAACCAGAGGTAACAAAGAGTAGATGTAAGCAGTTATACCCAATTGCACAGCCTTCAATAATGAGAAAATCTAAGTTTGTATAATTGGCTATAAAAGAGCCCGATATAAAAAATGATATGAAAGCATCTAAATGGGAAAACCAACGGCGTATTACTAACAGAAAATATTTTACGGAAAACAAATATGACAGACATGGACCAACGACAACCACTGATCTTTAGGCACATACAGAATGTTGCGAGTTAAACAAGTTCCTATTTGTAAATCAAAACTTAAAAAAAAGACAAAAATTTAGTACATGGCCATAATTTGTACAAATATACAAGAAGGCATTTAAAAGGAAGTTGATGAGCTGCGGATGAATAAAATGATTGCTCAGATGCAACTTGATACCAAATGCATGGATGTTTATGTGTAAATCTGTGAAAAAAGCGACAAGTTATTCAGACGAGCGGCAGGAAATGGTCAACCAGTATACCCATCCTACAGAGAGGTTGTATAAAAATATGTCTTCATTGACTGTATTATAAATCTTATCATGTTCTCAATCAGTAGAAATATCTTCTTACCTTAGCACAACAATTATTTAATCATTTAGTCCTATTATAAAATTTCCTAAACAGAATTAACAATCGGAGTCTGAAATTGTGCTGACTTCCTTGTGTACAACTCAAATTAAATGACTTTAATGATCGCTCTGCTGCATTTACGGTAATACATCCGTTCTTTCGTATAAATTTAAGAGATCCCTGACAAAAACATGTTTTGTTACAGATGTCTATTAATAAGTTTGTGAATTTTAAATTGAGACAACAGAAGTGTACCAATGTTTAAATCTTATACATTGATTAAAAAGAAATTTAAAGGTCACACACAAAAACTGAGTAGCAAAACCGGGTGCAACAATCATGTAAGCTTTAAATTGTATATGTATATTATTAGTAATTGTCTATCGAATCGTACAGATGTTTATTTAACAAAAATGACATACATGAATAACAACACATACATACATAGACAATACACAGTAGAAAGGTGTATAACTCTATTACATTTAACAGACGTTTCATGTATAAAATAGTTTAACCTTGCCCTGTTCTATCCGAATTCAACTTATACTATTAAAGTGCATATTGACAATTGAAATGTATAAATCAATTTAAAATCTATCTAATACATTGTTATACCCAAAACAAAATAACCAACAAAAAACTCAAAGTTAAATTCAAAAAGGGGGAAGTCCAATAAATTCGAAAAAGGCATACGCTCGACTAGTATATCAAATACAACTGCCATATTCCTGCAATATAAATCTACTGTTTACAAACTTTGAAATTTGAAATACTAATGCTTTTCTACCTCAGGAATAGATTACCTTAGCTGTATTTGGCAAAACGTTTAGGAATTTTTGGTCGTCAATGCTCTTCAACTTCGAACTTTATTTGGCTTTTAACATTTTTTGATTTGAGCGTCACTGATGAGTCTTTTGTAAACGAAACGCGCGTCTGGCGCAAATATGAAATTTCAACTGTCATTTAAATGAAATGTTTGGCTAGCTTTAAAACCAGGTTGAACTCATCGTTTTCTTCGAAAACTGGCAGTACCAAGTCAGAAATATGACAGTACCTTTCTATTCCTTCCGTGGGTCGATATAGTCTAACGTTTGATTTTGTCAGTTTTTATTCCTTCTTTTTTAATTAAATTGAAGTTCGTTAAGTTTGTAAGCACTGTTTCTATGATAGTGAGATTGGAAATTTAGCTAAATTACCCGAAATAACACGAATCTCGTAAAAAAGTCAACGTTAAAAAATTATATCTAAAAAAAACTAAAACAAAACTAAATGAACTTAGTTATTCATAGTATTATTTTTTATTATGAAAATAGAAAAGATTATCGACCATACCAAAACAATTCCTCTTTAATTGTCTTCGTTGATTATTTCAATACCTTGATGCATTATGTGTTTACACTCATGGGTTCCAATTCCTTCATTCATAGTTGATGAATTTGTATATTCTATTTACGTGTTTTTATTGGTTTCAATGTTCTTAATGTTTCGGCGAATTAATACATGTTTGGCTTATAAATGTTAAAGCGTTTCCGGTTGAAAAATAAATCCATAAAAAAGAACCTAGGACGCACGAAATTATAAAGTACATATTTGATTTCAAATCGTTTGTACTTTTTATTTCTAAGTGTCTGCTTCCACAAAGTTTTAAGCACCGTGGTAAACCAGTGTCGAGCTGTAGCGGCCATCTTGACCTGAACAGTTCTTAAAAGAATTAACAATAAATAAGCAAGTAATGTTCAATCTTTTATGATTCAGATACGCCTAAAATATTTGTCGCGGGGTTATGAATGAATATTCCTGTTCAGTATTTTATCAGACTATCATGTATACATATATCATTTAAAGTGATATTCATCCAATCAAAATAGTTTATCTGACTATCTAGTCCGGTTGAAATATTTCATAAAGTTTTAAAAACAAGAATGAAAAGTTGTATTCACTTCAGTGTGTTCAAGTAATAAGTTAGATTTAAATCAAACTTATTCAAAACAATTATTGACATAATAACTATGGTGCATTTAAAGTAAAGATTTTTTTAAGACATCTTTGACAAACACGGTTTGTGTGTCCGTAATTATTCTATCGTTTAAATGTTGTAATGTACTGTTATATTATTTATCTTGGTTTTTCTCTGTTCTGAGTGTTCTGTCGTTCAACTGTATTCCTGTCATGTAATGTTGTCATTTAAGCGGTATTATTAACATTGCCATATAAGCGGGAGGTGTCGCTAGCCATAAAAGCCAGGTTTAACCAACCACTTATCTGAAAATATCCTATACCAAGTTAGGAATATGGCAGTTTTTATCAAATATAAAAAAGAAGATGTGGTGTGACTGTCAATGAGACAAATCTCCACAAGAGACAAATTGATACAGAACGTACGACATTCAACAATGAGCTAAGGCAATACTGCATACTCAGCTAGAAAAGGCCCCGAAATGACAAATGTAAAACAATTCAAACGAGAAAAACTAACGGCCTACTTTATGAACACAATAATGGACGAAAAACAAATATGTAACACAGCTTCAAACGACAACAAGAAATAGGAAGATATCCAATAGCCGCAAAACTAGGTAGATCGACCGTGTAAGCGTCTCATGGTATATGTTTTATTAGTTTTCTAGCTTATAGATGCTTATTCAGAATAAAACGTATGAATAAATAATAGTAACTACCCAATACATACATCGTGTACAAAGGGGTATAACTCTAATTCATTTTAGAGAAAGTATATGGCTAAAATAGTATTTACTGATTCGGTTCTATCTGAATACAAAATTTATAATCAAACATGAAATGTATGAATCAAATTAAATCATATTCCAAAATAGACATTATTAACAAAAAATACTAGGATAAATTCAAAAGGAGGGAGGGTTTTTCGAACTTGACAAAACCAAACGCTTTACTATATCGACCAACGGAGGGAATGGAAAACAAACAACTGTTATATTCTATACTTGGAACAAGCTTTTTCCGAAGAAATATATTGCATATACTAAATTAAAATTAAATTAATAGACACACTGACAAACACTGAACTTTCAAAAAACAAGAATGCTCTAATCAGGTAAATGTCGAAATCTGTGGATGACCATCCTGAGTCGTTTCAGGTCAAATTTAATTTTCTGTAGTCAACGCACTCTCTTCGTGATCTGTTCTGTTTCTGTTCTAGAACAACTCTGGAGGCATATTGGCTCTGAGACATCGTAATTATTTCTGCTCAGAGCATTATATAGATGGCTATTAACATCTTTGTACATCAGAGGCACTATGTATATATATCAATGTTTTAACGATCGATCATTTTTAAATAATTACTTGAGCTGTTTCAATTTGGTATGCCAAATGTCGTATTAATCCTTTGAAACATACATGTTTATTGGTATGCCTTGATAACTCGTTTTGAAGTTGAAGTTGATATGATGTTAGATTGTTAGTGTATATTTCTGATTGTTATATAAAGATGGTGTAAATTCGTAACTTTATTGATATGTTGGTCTTTGATGTACATGTCGGATTTCTCTTATTATATCATATGGTGGAACAGTGACTAATGTAACTTTTCTTACTCAAATGTTGAACATTTCGAGGCTCTGACACTTATAAACTATTAATAATGGTTCAATATCTAAATATGTAGGTAAAACAAAAGTATCTGTTTGTTGAGAAATAGTAGACGTGAGCGGTAAGGTAATTATTTGATTCTGGTGACCTTTAATGAATGTTTCACTGTTCGATGATATACTGACTATTAGCTGAATTAACCAAAGGTATTCTATTGTCTCAATTCAAAAGCTATTTTTCCCTCAGTAGTTTACTTTTAAACAAAGAATACCATGGCCTTATAAGGTCTTTTGTCCTGATACATAGCTAAGTTTTATCAGTTTCTTTTAAATTAACGTTGGCCTCAGTCATGTCAATTTATCATTGAAGTGTACGACAATGAATTCACATCTTCTCATGCATTGTTGATAATTTGTTCCAATGCTTAAATGATATTTCATTTAGCTGTTGATTTTAACATTTCTTGGATATAGTCAAAACAGAGGATCCTGGTTGATTCGGCTGGCAATCCACCATGATATAGGGGGTATACTGGATTTGCATGATTGTGAGTGGGCTTTGTTTGTTTATATAAGCCGTCTGTCCTCGGTCGATGACATCATCATCTAGTTTAAACTTTAAGCGAATCAAGGCTTGGTATCCTCTGGCAATGTGTGAGTTTCTTCAATCACCATATTATAGGTTTAAAACTACAAGCGTTGTCCGATGTTAACAGAGATGCTGATGCCGAGGCCGACCCAAACCTCTACCATAACCTATGTAATCACTTCTATCATAAACTGTATGCCTCCTACCACCTCTTTCAAGACCTCGACCTCTAAATGGAGTTTAACCTAATCGTTGACTTGTTGATACAATATTGGTTGTGTTTCACGTTGTTGTTGTCCTTTATTGTTGTTAAGATTCTAGGTGTTCAGGTTCTGTGTTGATTTGCCTTAGTGTTACCGCAAGTTAAGTTTCCTGCTCTTTCTCTGCTGCTACCGTCTGTTCCAGTGAATCTTTTACCTTTGGTAGTTTGTCAAGTTGGTTTTCCTTCTCCATTTTCATATAGGCTACACATAAACTTTCGAATACTTGGTAGATTTCTATCTCAGAGGGGCTTGTCCTTAATTAATTTACTTAATCTTTTCCAAAGCATATCAAGCATCATGGTTCCTGCCTATGGATTGCTAATTTTCCTTGAGTGGATGGCTTTGTCTATATACCTCACAAGCGACAACTCCATGATCATGCAATCTCAGCTTCTTTCTGGTTTGTATTGTGAAATCAAACATGATAATTAGACATGTTAATCAACATTGCCAATTACCCTTTCCTTCTTGGTTATTATCTCAATTAATAATGTGTTAAGTCTGAAACGCATTGCCACTAATCCTTATCATCACACAAAAAATCTAAATATGGCTTGAATGAATGCTTCTTCTGAGTAGGTCTTTCGTGAGTCAAAGTACCTCATACTACCAAGGCTCATATGTTGTTTCACCTTCTTTCCATTTCAGTTGTTGAGTATAATATGATGATGTTAATAATGGTTATTCGGGTCCTAACTGTAATTTTCCCATTGCGTTAGTCTCATTCCACTCTTGAAATGACTTATGTGCATCGCCTTTGATTTAATATACATGAACTGTTCATAATCCTCTGAATCCGACATGGTGTCAAAATACGAAGAATTTCTTTTAAAGATAAACTAACTCTTCGAGAAACAGTTTAAAATTGAGAATGGAAATTTGGAATGTGTCAAAGAGATAGCAACCCGACCAAGGAGCAGAAAACATATAGAATCAAATTCATAACAGTGTCGTCGGCCGTAAAACTTTTGTTAGTAATAATACTGAAAAATTTACCTATAACTTGTTTGTCATTGGCGATGATTTTATGCTCACTCAGTCTATCAGAGGCCTTCCAGTGGGGATTTAAATAATCACTTGTTACACATTTCGATACATAAAATGAAACTTTCTTTTCACAAAGCTTTAAAGGAATTTGTTTTAAATAATTTTTATACCATCACATACAACAGTTTCATTTTTAAGAATAATAATATACAAAGCTGATATCATTAAATAACATAATAAAATAGGTTTATTCATTGTAAAAAAAACTTTTAAGTCGATGGGGTTAATTCACAAAATCTCTTTTTGATTAAGAGAACAAATACCTCTACGTTGTGATCATTTAAGAGTGGCCTACTATTTATTCAATGCTAAACATGTGGGTTTTGTTTGTGAAGAGTTCCGGATAATTAAAAAAATCATTTAATAAAAAGAAAACAAAAAACAAAATAATTCGAATGTTTATATTGGAAAAAGTAACGTTGTGTAAATCATAACAATTATTTTATTTCAAATCAAAATCAAACTGTTGAATATTTCCGCTGCGAGCAAATTTTGACCTTTTGCCGCATTTTTAAAATCACTTTTCTTGTTGGAAGCTGCACTGTGTAGTTTATATTCTTGTATTGTTTAATGCCAAATAAATCCAAGACAGACAAAAACAAAGTTGGTAGGTTTAAGAAATAATTGATGCAAGCTGTACTTTATTGTAGTTTTAACATGGGTAGGCATTATATTCGTGATTATTTTTGCCCGAGCGATAGCGAAAAACTACTATAAAATGTGTATTAGTTCAGTGAAAATGGACGTCATACTTACATGTTACTCCTAAAAAAATCAATGAACTAAAATTAATAAAAATACAAGACTATCAAAGGCCAGAGACTCCTGACTTGGGACAGGCGCAAAAAAATGCGGCCTGTATGATTTTGATGTAAAAATGCATATTTTTAAAATAGTTGAAAACAAAATTATCTGTCCAATGGAAAAGTCGAGGCCCAAAAAAGATGAACGGTGCATTATAGAAACATAGAAGCCGGTTGCAAAAGTTGACGACAATATCTATATCATGAGTATGGCTTATATACTTTTTACCTGAAATAAATATATGTATAGCAATTCCCTAGATACGAAAGACCAACATGTTGCCTTGGGCTGTTTTCTGCTCTTTGGTCGGGTTGTTGTCTCTTTGACAATTCAATTCTCATTTTATTATAGATTTAACTGCATATAAAAATAAGAATATGTGGTGTGATAGACAATCAGATAAATTCTTTCCAGGAACCAACAGACGTTAGCAAACTATAGGTCCCCGTGTGACCTTCAACAATAAGCAAAACACACACCACTGTATAGCATGAAAGTTTCAAAAGGTCTTGGCATGCCAAACACGAAAGTTGAGCGAGAGAAAAAACACGGATACCGCATGCAAACTGGAAAATGGTCCACAATATTACTTTATGACTCACTAAGTTGAAATTAAAGACCTGTCGAATGTCAATTAGTCCTTATCTATGGATGTGATGTATGTTTAACAAAAGGAAAATCATGGTTTGTTTGGACATTTGTATAATGCAAGTCTTGGTTTTAAATTATTTGCAAGAAAGCTTAAAGTCAATAACAAATAATCACTCACAGAAAGACGGCAAATACATCAACAATAGAAAAAAAATGAATAGACAAACTACAATGCACAGAATATTATATATATATTTTATTTGTGATCCTAAATTGTACGAAGTCGTCCATTACTATGTAAATTGGGTTGATTTAAAAAAAAATAAGTTGAATATGTTTCTGTTGCCGAGGGTTTTTCACAATTATAGTAGCAGTACAGCAGAACAGTTCAAGTTTCCTATATACACCCAATTATACATTTTACCAATACAATAACGTAAATGCAAATTTCACAATGTTTAATCCAAATAGCTTTCTTACTATCCAATAACTTGCAAGTACGAAAAAGACAGGGCAGAAGTATATTTTGTCTATATGTTTTGTATTTGCACAACTTTTGAAAGTGGATTATGCATTCGTTCTAAAATAAAATTTTAGACCAGATAAAAGATAAAAGATGACATAATTCGACAACCGCAACTGTTAAATCGATTTGACGTCCGAAAAAAGATAATCAGCAAGGAAAACAAACATCATATTAATGTAGAAAGTTTCAACGATATCCGTTTTTTGTTTTGTGTTGCATTATCACTCTATATCGATACCACTGCATGTTGAAGGTTCATGTTTTTGAACAAGCAATGAAATTAACGCTTTTTAAGTTGGTGTCTCTGCTCATTTTTGGATATAACTTCATCAGACGTGACTAGCCCACACATTTGAATGCCAAGGATGTAATAATAACTGAAAGGTTATATTGAATTTTTATGTATGAAGCTTTACCGCGAGTTATACAAAATGTGCCTCATTCAACGTTGTATGCTCAAATAGAATTACAAAATGAAACATTTAATTCTTAATTCAACTGAGGCTACAACTTTAAAAATCAAAGTTTGTCCTTTTACACATGTTTCATGTGTTTATAGAACGTTTACATTTTTGTCGTATTGTTGCTCTTATACATATTACTTTGTTAGCTTAGCTGCTTTTTGTTTCATTTGATTTGTAACACAGTGAATACAGATTTTACAAGAAACACTCATATGAAATCGGTACCATTGGTTTATACATTTTATTGACTTGTATCTTTATTCACAAAAACAATTCTGAAGCATAACACCCAATTAAACATTGTAAGTAAATATTTTCGAAACAATTATCATTTTGTATGAACAATTCGTCATGAACTATGATTATAATCTGACGTCATATACTTTGCTTAAGTTATCCATCTTTTCATTCAATACGAATAACACTGGCTCGTAAACGCTTGAGTTTGTATTTCAATTGTAGCAACAAATTTCACACTGTGTCTGTACCGTAAGAAAGATCCATTATAATTGGATAGCAAATATAGAACTATATGCAGCTTCAACAAGATTAGTTGAGTAGATAACAATTGAGGGATACAGGTTATGTGAATGACGAATTGCTAGTTTTATTCGATATTTGAAAGTGACAATTGAAATTAAACAACTTATTGCCAAAAAATGAGGCGGGGATACCAAGGTAACAAAATAAAGGCAACAGTACTATACCGAAAGTCATAAATCGATTGAGAGAAAACAAATCCGGGTTACAAACTAAAACCAAGGGAAACACATCAACCACAAGAAGAAAACAACGAAACAGAAACACTAAAGTGCAAAAAAACACCAAACAACAATGTACCACACAGAGAAACGAACTATAAGATAACAACTGCCATTTTCCTGACTTGATACATGACCTTTTAAGAAAAAATGGTGGGTTGAACCTGGTTTTGTGGCTAGCCAAACCTCGCGATTTATGGCAATGTTAAATATAAAACTTAAATGACAACATTACATGACAGGACTACAGTACAAATAAATGCAAGAACATTCATCATTATCCCTTAAATTACTTGGACATAATCTTACAAACTAAGTCCATCTTTAAGGAATGTCACCGTTTAAAGTCATTCGATTATTCAATTTATGGTAATGTGCTTATTCTTATATATTTGACTATTATTTCAATTAGACTTTGTTCATACGAGTTTTTATACATTACCAGTCTGTCTATAATGACCGATTTTAACTCACACAACTATTGGACCATCACTAAAGTAAGTACAGTCTGAAGTTAACATTCAAGTTATCTTTTGTGGCGGAGAGTTTTATTAATGATTGAACCTCTTGTAAATATTTCGATATGTTGTCCATTTAATACTTTAATCCGT
Organism: Mytilus californianus; assembly: GCF_021869535.1. Classification (NCBI taxonomy): domain Eukaryota; kingdom Metazoa; phylum Mollusca; class Bivalvia; order Mytilida; family Mytilidae; genus Mytilus; species Mytilus californianus. The sequence continues at coordinate 110,765,688 of NW_026262734.1, read as the reverse complement.
TAAAGTGTTTTGTTAAGATTATGTTATTTGACATCATTTGTAATTATACAAAATGATTTAATATTCTGATGGAGGTTGTTTCCTTATGACTGCTTAGATAAAGATAAATGTGTTAAATGATAAAATTAATACATGTATTTCTTCAAAGGGGGCGGGGGGGGGGGGGGGGGGGGGTGGGGGTTGAAATATGTACATCGGAATTTATCAACGTTTGAAAAATGTCAAGCAGGCACCGTTCAACGATTTGGGGATTCACTTAGTCCATAAAACATGTCAATGAGTTAAAATTCAGCCTATAATGAAACAGTTTTTCTGGTAAAGAAAATGATATGAATTGCAAACCATTCTGAAATGAATGATAGTCATTTTTAGGCCCTTAATATCTTGCTGTTCGGTGTTAGCCACGTTCCGTGTTGAAGTAGTTATCAAAGGTACCAGGCTTATAACTTTGATACGCCAGACGCGCGTTTCGTCTACATAAGTCATCAGTGACGCTCAGATCAAAACAGTTAAAAAACCAAACAAGTATAAGGTTGAAGAGCATTGAGGACCCAAAATTCCAAAAAGTTGTGCTAAATACGGCTAAGGTAATCTATGCCTGGGATATGAAAATCCTTAGTATTTCGAATAATTTTTACTTTTGCAGTTAATTTATAAAAAAATGACCATATATTTGATATTCATGTCAACACCGATGTGCTGACTACTGGGCTGTTGATAACCTCGGGGACGAAACCCGTACTTTGACCTATAATGGTTTTTCTTTTACAAATTGTGACCTGGATGGAGAGTTGTCTCATTGGCACTCAAACCACATCTTCCTATATCTACTAGCTCATGTTAGATATTTTCAAAATTGCCTTTACTTCAGTAGCAACAATAATAATAATACGTTCAAACATGCATATCAATATTGACAATCGAACAAACGTTTAACATTTATAATTGTCTTTCATTTTTACACCTCCACATATAAAGAACCGATTTAACATGTATTATCGATCGGTGATTATACCTTTATTGTATTAACATACAGGTTAATGGTGGACCATTTTGGCAAACCTCAGGGGCATGTCACGTGCATCAGGTGACATCCCCTGTATAAACCTCAAACTCCAGCACCAGAGACCAAATAATGTAGAAGTTAACAACTTACCCAGAAACCCATACCACTGAGTAAGCTATAAAAGTCCCCGATTTCACATATATAAGACAATCCTCTCGAGAAAACTAAAATCAATAAACATTAAAAAACAGTTGTATGGCAAGAAACAACAACCACTGAATTACAGGCTCCTGACTTGAGACAACACATTGTCAGAATGTGGCTGGGTAAAACATGTTTGCTGGCTCCTTTCTTGAATTGTCTGTTCATACACTTCGAAGTTATTGAGTAACTAAGGTTAAAATTCCCTCAAACAAAGTTAGTCTTATGTGATTTTGACTATTTTTAAAGATTAGTTTTTGGTCATAAATTTCCTCAACTATTTCGTCTTTAAGTGTTCCTAATGAAGTCAAATTCAGACACATGAAATTTATGAAAGTTGTTTATTTTCATTTTTTAAATATGAATGAATTACTTAGATCATAGTATATAGAAGCTGGTTGTGTATAAACGGTGCAATTTTACGAAATAAATCACAACCCAAGAACGATGACTGCAATACTATCGACGGATGTTAATACTGTGGTACATTTCACCACACATTTTTAGACATGGTTAATAAAATGTGTTAAATTTTACACAAAATGTACGTCGAATAATTCAAGTCCTTACCATCTCCGATGAAAATATAGGGAATAAAGAGGGCAATTGGTTATGTTGAAATATATGTTAAACTGATTTTTGCTATTAAAATAATAAACCATGTGCTATATACTTTGTATAGAAATAAGACGATGTTGCAAAATTGCCAATGAAACAACTCTCCACCAGAGAGTTGTAATGTATGTTTACATTTTATCATTATTTCTAACGACCAACCATTCTTTTTAGAAAAGTGGAAAAATAATTTGTATGAATGAGTTGTTCTTCTTGCTATATAACTCACTAATTATATACACATAATGCACCGCTGACTATTTCTATATTTATGTCTGCATGTACATGTATTGGTATGGGATGATTTTTCTTCTTTTTCCACATTTCGGAGTGCTAAGGAAAGGGAATTCAACATCATTACATTTTTCAACTAAAAATACATGGTAACAGGCATAAAATAATGTTACTCGAATTTGAAGTCTTTTTCACTTTGAAAGGTGGCATGCCACATCGATTATGATTTAAAAGTTTGTATTGGATTAATTTAATTCAATTTTTTGCATAAATGTAATATTTAAGTGTGTTGTGTGCAGTGAAGACAGTGGTACAGCATTTACTCGTAAATATTTGAGTTTATACCATACTGGATGTCAAAACTTGATTAATCGTTGGCTTAGCGTCCAGTGGCAACTAGTTCATGCAATATTATCAAAACGTAGGACTGCAACCATTTAACAATATATCTAATAAGTATTGATAAAAAGTTAAATCATAAAAATACTGAACTCCGAGGAAAATTCAAAACGGAAAGTCCCTAATCCAATGGCAAAATCAAAATCAAAATTGATGCAACAGAAATTGATCAGAATGATGAGTGCTATGTTTTGAACTTCCACTTGAAAAAGAGGCTATCTTGAAAAAAGAGTTGAGAAAAGACACCATAGTGATATTATGTTGAATAATCATGTTTAACCTCCATTGTTTTCATAAATTAAATCTAAAATTTTACACAATTGCTAATGTTACACTTGAGAACTATTGACCTGATTGTATCCTTTATTACTGTTTTGTACTTCTGCTGTTCTGTTTAGTAATCTTTCAAGTAATGATGATTTTGTTACTAGTTAGACCGAGGAGTGATATATTTTAAGCTTTCTGACAGTTGAAGCTAATTGTTTTTCATGTTTATTTGTTATATACGCTACAGAAAATGCAAACTTTAAAACACTCCATCAGTGAATGAAGGATAGAAGTGATAACAAATCTAATTCAGATGAATAGTTTTGAGAAATGTTGGCATGTAAACAAATAGAAAAAAGCAACACAACATTCTGGCACCGGTATATTCAGGCCTTTGTTTTAAAGGTGTTTGTTGTTTTGTGTTTTTTTGTGTTTTTATTTTTTTTTTTTTTGGAAGGGGGGGGGGGGGGTACATTGCAGTGTCATTGACGTATATACTTAAAGTACCAAATTTCATGTAATTTCTTTTTGATAATGTGTTACTCCATATATCTCATGACACGTTTTGGAAAACATGTTTTACAAAAGTTTGAAGTTGACATACTGACAGTGAAGACTTGGTTCGGACACTGAATTTGGAGTAAACCATGTTTGTTTACAGAATGTCGAATCAGTCGTGTGCCAGATATATCTGTTTCAAGTACAAGTACATGTAACTATGTTGTTTGGAGTCAACGTTTATGATTGGATGTTATTATGTATTAATACACATAGCACAACAAAACGATAGTTCCAATAGATGGTTTGCACTATATATATATATATATATATATATATATATATATATACAAGTCTAAATTGAAAACAACGTTCAAACCTATGATTGCGTTGGATAAAAACCGCAATTTTTATACGTCTGCATGCAAAACAAATTTCTTGATAGAGGGGTCTAAATACAGCACAAACAACATTTTCCAAAAGACCAAAAAAGTGAAAAAGTATATTTTAACAAAACGCATTTGACTAACAGGTCGAACAACAGATGTTCTTAAACCCTGCTGACTGCCATTGGCGATTGCCAAATAAACGGATCACAAGATGTTACAAAATGGATCTTTTAAATTTTTTAATTTAATACCAAACAGAAAACAATAAACTTGAAAAGATGGTATACCGCAAACAAAAGGTGTATATATATATATATTCATTTCCAATGTCTATTTCACTCTCGTCAAACCGAACATAAATCTTTTTTTTAACATATTTATCTACAGATATGATGCATTTACCGATTGTGGTCTTTTTGCTATGTGAAATATTATTTGTCATGACGGTTGATGCATGCATCGCTCCATTTAAAGATCTTGCATTTCCCTCAGATTTTGTTCGATCGTAATTAGTTTACTATAGATTTATACATTGGTAAAATACTGTTTCCTCTTATTCATTATTCTGAAAAGACAACAAAATCATACATAGAGAAAAAACTCACTCCATGGTGCAAAGAAATGGATGACTATTTTTTAGCTTGCTTTGTGGTATGGTTTTGCTCATTGCTTTGCTCAGGCCATACGATGACCTATAGTTGCTAACTTCTACGTCATTTTGGTCTCTGGTTGGGAGTTGTCTCATTTGCAGTCATATCACATCTACATTGTTGTACTTGGTTTTTTTTATACCATACACGATCACAAGTACAAAAAGTGTCATTGAAATAAAAGCTAAATGTGCTAACGTTCAACGTTTTAAACATAAACTTATATTTTATTTCATGTTGATCATCAAATTTGTTGACTAGTATTTATGACTTTTGATAAATGCATTTCGAATGACGCACGTGCATTCGCGTTTGATCCTGTTATATTTCTGGAAGAACCAGACTTCAAAATAGTTTATACAGCTGTCAAATAAAAGTTATACAACATAACATAACACTAGAAGGAGAGATCGGTTGATGTTATTGAAAAATCGGTTAAATACCAAGAATGTGATTTGATTTTTACTATCAATCAATATCAGCGCAGGCATTAATTAGTTTAATTAAGTAAATAGGATGTTTCAACACTTAATTAGATAGAAGGAGAATCATAGGTTGTGAAAAGTAAGATAAGTGGTAAGAATGACATCATAGTCGACAGGTTTAAGTGAATTTTGACATTAGAAAAACAGGGTTGTATACAAAAAGATCGGTGTATATATTCTCAATACTTAAAATATTATCAAAAGTAACACTGACGGTTTTCATACAATCTTTCACAGAAGGACGGTGCCAACAATAATGGCAATTTACTTTTGAAGTTTATACTACATGTATCAAAAGGTATTATTTTCCTATTTCTAGTCGTGTTGTGCAACAATGCAGGTAAAAATATTTTCTCAATGTTCAAATCTCGTAAATCGATTAAGAAGAGACAAATCAAGGTAACAAACAAAAACTGAGGGCATCGTTTGAACTCAAAAAGAAGAGAGAATGTGTGCTTCAACAGCTATGCATGCACCACCCACAAAATAACAGTGTTTGCTTTTCTGTCAGTTTAACATTGTAAAATACATCAAATTGTGTATAGTTTGGATGAGCTATTTATTTTAACTTATTTCAAGTACATTATGCCATTTGGTATAGAAATTCATTATTTTTCCTTTTAGGGATTGGATATGTAATATAAGAAAATAATACTTTATCAATTGCATATGTCCGAAGCGATTCCTGGATTTACCTTCATCAGGAACGTTCAAACTAAAAAAAAAATAATTTGAAAGTCAATGATGTATAAATCTACGTGAGGAGTTATGTGACCAAATCAACCTAATTATGATTTCTTTATTATTTGTTATTGGCTTTGAACTAACTGTCAGTCACTGCGAGTACTCTCAGATATGTACTAAGTGTCTTTTTTATTTTTAGGGATGTATAAATACCCTGCCACGTCCACTCTGTGTTTTTGTTAAATGTTTTTCTGCTTTGTCTTTATTTGATGAGATAAGCCCTTTTCAACTGATTTTTATAGTTTGTTCTTATGGTGTACTGTTACGCCACTGTCCCAGGTAAGGGCAGGGTTGGTGCCTTCAAACTTACGTATAACCCCACCACATTCTATATGTGCCTTTCCCAAGTCAGGAGCCCGTAGTTCAGTGGTTGTCGTTGGTTTAACATAGTACTCTAACATTAGATATGGTCCAGAGTTATGGTCCATAACTCTGGACTAAATCATCAGACCGGAACAAAATTCGAACTTGATCTATAACTTGTCATGGCAAAACTATATACCAAATATCAAATCAATATCTTAAAGAACGAAGAAAAAAGTGTGGAATACTGATTTGCCGGGCTGACGGATGGACAGACGGAAGGACAGACGGACAGAGTGCAAACCTAAAGTCCCCTTCGACTTCGTCGGTAGGTGACTAATTAAAAGAAAACAAATAAATAAATAATTGTACAGATAATTCAATTAATTTCTATTTAGAGATTTCAGATGTGATTACTATCAAATAAAGTGTCATATTCCTTACATAACCTATAAATAAACTTTACACACGAAGACGTAAAACTGTCTGTATCTGAGATTTCAAGAAGGAAACATGTTTCACTGTTACATGATAGCAGAGTTAGTGTCAAATTAAAATCACAAAAATACTGAACTCCGAGGAAAATTCAACAAGAGGCTCTCAAGAGCCTGAATCGCTCACCTGTATTACAGAGGAGAAGATTTTTAAATGTTAGCAAACTTGATGAACAAATTGTGTAAAATTGTCTTTAAAGGGCAATAACTCCTTAAGGGGTCAATTGACAATTTTGGTCAGATTAACTTTTTTGTAGATCTTACTTTGCTGAACATTATTGCAGCTTACAGTTTATATCTATCTATAATAATATTCAAGATGATAACAAAAAACTGCAAAATTTTGTTAAAACTACCAATTTGGTGGCAGCAACCCAACAATGGGTGGTTCTATTCGTCTGATAATTTCAGGGCCGATAGATCTTGACCAATTGAACAATTTTACCCCATGTCATATTTGCTCTAAAAGCTTTAGATTTTGAGATATAAGCCAAAAACTGCATTTGACCCTTATGTTCTATTTTTAGCCATGGCGGCCATGTTTGTCAATGGATCAAAACTTCGGATACATATTATAAACAAGATACCCTAAGGAACATTTAGGCAAAGTTTGAAGGTAATTGGCCCATTAGTTTCAGAGGAGAAGATTTTTAAATGTTAGCAAACTTGATGAACAGATTGTGTAAAATTGTCTTTAAAGGGCAATAACTTCTTAAGGGGTCAATTGACAATTATGGTCTTCTTAACTTTTTTGTAGATCTTACTTTGCTGAACATTATTGCTGTTTACAGTTTATATCTATCTATAATAATATTCAAGATAACAAAAAAACTGCGAGATTTCCTTAAAACTACCTATTTAGTGGTTGGTTGTTCGATTCGTCTGAACATTTCAGGGCTGATAGATCTTGAACCATTGAACAATTTTATACCTGTCAGATTTGCTCTAAAAGCTTTAATTTTTAAGATATAAGCCAAAAACTGCATTTGACCCCTATGTTCTATTTTTAGCCATGGTGGCCATGTTTGTCAATGGATCAAAACTTCGGATACAATTTATAAACTAGATACCCTAAGGAACATTTAGTAAAAGTTTGAAGGTATTTGGCCCAGTAGTTTCAGAGGAGAAGATTTTTGAAATAGTTTACGACGACAGACGACGACAGACGACGGACGACGACGGACGCCAAGTGATGGCATAAGCTCACATGGGGCTCTTCGGGCCCCGGTGAGCTAAAAAGGAAAGTCCATTATCAAATGGCAAAATCAAAAGCTCAAATACATCAAACGATGGATAACAACTGTCATATTCCTGACTTGGTACAGGCATTTTCTTACGTAGAAAATGGTGGATTGAACCTGGTTTTACAGCTAGCTAAACCTCTCACTTGTATGACAGTCGCATCAAATTCCATTATATTGACAACGATGCGTGAACAAATCAAGCAGACACAACAGGTAAAAATGTGTGTCTCATGTATTAGAAAGCGTTGCGGAAAACTCAATGGGTCCATTATAAATCAAGGGCCTTGTGAACTAATCTGTCTTGGGACTATGACGTCTCTTGGGGTGGTCTTAGGACACGTCTTAGTTCTAAGTCGGGCTAACGAAAGTCTCCAAAATTATTTTACTCGCGTAGTGGTATTAACCATATGTGGATTCTTAAAAATTCTAAAGAACTTCTGGACAATTTTAAATCTCGGTCTATTTCTGACATTAATTCTAACATAACTTTTGAATTTTTAACCCTGTATACCAACATTCCCCATGGGAAATTATAAAATTGTTTTGAATAAACATTGAACGATAAAATTTCTTCTTATGTGACGTTTACATTTTCTGACGTCAGACACGCGAAGCAATGAATGTAGATGCTTTTGTGCTTTTTTGTAAATCATTGTTTGTTTTGATATTGTAACACATTGATGATGACTGCTGTACCCATATTTTGACTATTTTATTTATTATGTCTGTTTTGTTCACGCATCGTTGTAAATATAACGGAAGTTGATGAGACTGTCGTACAAGTGAGAGGTTTAGTGGTAAAAAACCAGGTTCAATCCACCAGTTTCTACATTTGAAAATGCCTGTACCAAGTCAGGAATATGACAGTTGTTGTCCATTCGTTGATGTGATTTGTCATTTGATTTTGCCATGTCATTAGGGACTTTCCGATTTAATTTTCCTCGGAGTTCAGTATTTTTGTGATTTAACTTTTTTCTAAGTTAAGATATGTCCTAAATTTGGTCCTAAAGTTAAGGATAAATTAATAGGTGTCTTAGGGTGGTCTTATGATATTCTTAAAAGTTACGAGGTCATAAGTCGAAATAAAAACAACAAAAATGGCCTTCAGTTAGTATTTGAAGAATTTACCTTTATTTAGATACTATCCAATGTCTTCTCCCTAATATTATTCGTCGCCACACTTGATAGCTTGCTGAATAAAATCACCCTTTATAAAAATAAAAAGACGAGGTATGATTGCCAATGAGACAACTCTCCACCAGAGACCAAATAACCTAGAAGTTTAAAACTACAGGTGACCGTATAATTAGCTATAAAAGGCCCCGAAATGACAAAATGTAAAACAATTCAAACGAAAACAGCCTAATTTATGTACAAAATAATGAACGAAAAAAAATATGATATACAGCAACAAACGACAACCACTGAATTACTGGCTCCTGACTTGGAACAGGCACATACAGAATTGGGCGGGGTTAAACAAGTTTGTTGGCGCCAACCCTCTCATAACCTGGTACAGTGATGTAACAATACAACATAAAATCAAACTGTAAAAATCAGTTGAAGAGGGCTCAACTCATCAGATCGATACAAAGCCGAAAAACATCTAACAAAACCACAGACTGGACGGGGCAGGGTATTTATACATCCTCACAACAAAAAAAGACACTTAGTACAGATCTGAGAGTACTCGCAGTGACTGACAGCTAGTTCAAAGCCAATAACAAATAATAAAGAAATCATAGGTTCATTAGGTCATATAATTCCTCACGTAGATTTATACATCTTGCATCACAGACTAAAATATCAATCAGTACACATCCAAAATCCAATGGATTTAGTGTAAAGACGTCATTTACAGTCAGAAAAACACGACCTTGTGCAATGCCAAGATACAGGTATCAACATGTTGTAGAGCCATGAATGTGCTTATTGATAACACAAGTACTTTGTCTGGTTGTTCTAGAACTAACCTGATGCACATATCTTGATAAACTGAGATATTTCGGGAGTCATTTAGTGAAGTAAATCAAGAACTGAAATTGATTTCTATATATAAAATAATCTGAAATGAGCTTCCATCGCAGCTCTCCAAAAAGTATGTTTGACGATGTCATAGTATTACCCTCATTTTAAAATAATACGTGCTGTCTTTTTTTAGTGCTTAAAAATTCTATCAACTTTAGCAACATTTTTTGCACCTGATCAAATAGTCTTACTAAGGCTAATTCAATACATGTAATGAAATCGAGTGGAATAGTTTATACAGCTTAAATTGCAGCATTATAATAGCCTCTAACAAAGTTTTGTGACAATTCAGTTTAGTGGTTGCATGAAATTTATTTATCATTTCTAAAAGTATATCTATAATGTATCTTATAGTAATAGTATATTACGATACAACTTTATTTTGCTTTAATTTTGTTTTCATAGAAGATGCAACCTCTCGATTTACATATAGATTGAAATACATTAAAATATATTGCATTTAATTCTCTACATATTTTTAGTAATTGAAAATAAATGTGTTAGAGTGATCATATGACAATTGTAGTTAGGACATATCCTAGGATACTTTCATTTGCATGGCCCTAGATCTATCCAAAATAAGTCTCTTATTGGCGATACGCTCCAGCATTGTATTAAAATGTGTACAATTGTATTGTCATAGAAAAATCCACACTTATGGCATAACAGTACGTGAAGTGAAATTTCCTTTAACGTAATAACCCCTGTTTTAAGTTATATATGGTGTGACCGCATTTAAATCAACACTTTACAATCACTCCACTTGTCTATCCGTTACTTTTCTTAGTTTTGTGGCGCATTTTTTGTCTCTATAGAGAGTCGTAAATAAGGTTGTGAACGACATTCGTGAAATTGAAAACTACAGTTTTTACAATTTTGCACTTGTCATGTAAAATAAGGATATGTGGTATGGTTCCTAATGAAACAACTATCCACCAGAAACTAAATGACGTATATATTAGCAACAAATTCCTATATTTTTCATTACTTTCTCTAAGTTGTGCATCCATCTACAAACACTAGTGTAAACTGCCATTATGTTCCACCGAAATGTGCCTCGATAGTTACATTGTTCTGAAAAAAAATCTTATCAGACAATGCTGTGAGGTGTGATTTATTCATTGATTGGTGTATTGTGGATATTACAGTTATCTAGATTCCTAAAGCTATAAAGCTTGACCAACAGTCACTTTCAGAACGTTTCGTTATGACTTTGCAGAACTCCCCCAAACCTTTCATTCTGGTACAGGATTGTGTGAATGTTTGCCAGCGTCGCCAATGTCGCCAACATTTACGAAATCATTACTGTTCGCCACCGTCGCCAACGTCGCCAACATTTACGAAATCATTACTATTCGCCAACGTCGCCAACGTCGCCAACATTTACGAAATCATTACTGTTCGCCAACGTCGCCAACCTTTATGAAATCAATACTGTTCGCCAATGTCGCCAACGTCACCAACCTTTACAAAATCATTACTGTTCGCCAACGTCGCCAACGTCGCCAACATTTACGAAATCATTACTGTTCGCTAACGTCGCCAACGTCGCCAACCTTTATGAAAACAATACTGTTTGCTAACGTCGCCAACGTTGCCAACCTTTACGAAATCATTACTGTTCGCCAACGTCGCCAACGTCACCAACATTTACGAAATCATTACTGTTCGCCAACGTCGCCAACGTCGCCAACCTTTATGAAAACAATACTGTTCGCCAACGTCGCCAACCTTTACGAAATCATTACTGTTCGCCAACGTCGCCAACATTTATGAAATCATTACTGTTCGCCAACGTCGCCAACCTTTACGAATTATTAGGGATCGTGCAATATTTATCAGGCAGATAGAACCAGTGCTAACCATAGTTGGACAAACATATTTTTCATCCACTTCAGGCATAGGATCTCCACTTTTTTCACCTTTGGTGACCATAGGACATGAAGATTTATTTAAACTAAAAATTGTTGCTTTTTCTTACCTATTAATTAAATCCCTAAATTTGACAGAAATAAACCAAACTACCAAATAACCTGGCATTTTGTAAGATCAATATATAATTGAGATAGCTGTAGAGTTTTATGAAAATCCAAGTTGATTTAGAAAAGTTATACAAATCTTTAAAGTTGACTATCTGAATTTAACCTAAACTGAAGAGTGTAGCTTTTTCTTACCTATTAATTAAATCCTTAAATTTGACAGAAATAAACCAACCTACCAAATAACCTGGCATTTTGTAAGATCAATATATAATTGAGATAGCTGTAGAGTTTTATGAAAATCCAAGTTGATTTAGAAAAGTTATACAATTTTTTTAAAGTTGACTATCTGAATTTAACCTAAACTGAAGAGTGTAGCTTTTTCTTACCTATTAATTAAATCCATAAATTTGACACTAACAAACCAAACTACCAAACAACCTGGCATTCTGTAAGATCAATATATAATTGAGATAGCTGTAGAGTTATATGAAAATCCAAGTTGATTTGGAAAAGTTATACAAATTTTTAAAGGTGTGACTATCTGAATTTATCCTAAACTGAAAATTGTAGCTTTTTTACCTATATATTAAATCCATAAATTTGACACGAACAAACCAAACTACCAAACAACCTGGCATTCTGTAAGATCAATATATAATTTAAATAGCTGTAGAGTTATATGAAAATCGAAGTTGATTTGAATTTAGCCTATACTGAAAATTCTAGCTTTTTTTTTACCTATTAATTAAATCCATTATTTCACAGCAAGAAAACAATCTTCTGAACAACCTGGCATTCTGTAAGATCAATATATAATTGATATTGCTGTACAGTTTTATGAAAATCCAAGTTTAATTGGAAAAGTTATACAAATTTTTAAAGGCAACTATCGGAATTTACCCTTAACTGATAATTCTAGCACTTTTTTACCTATTAATTACATCCATAAATTTGACAGCAACAAACCAAACTACCAAACAACCTGGCATTATGTAAGATCAATATATAATTGAGATAGCTGTAGAGTTATATTACAATCCATGTTGATTGAAAAAATTTATAGAAATTTTTATAGGTGACTATCTGAATTTGTCCGAACTGAAAATTTGAGCTTTTTTTACCTATACATTTAATGCTTAGATTTGACAGCAATGAACCAAACTACTAAATAACCTGGAATTTTGAAAAATCAATATATAATTGAGATAGATAAGCTGATTCAGACCAGCCTACACTAAATTAAAAGGTCAAGACAGGTTGAGACTGGTCAAGACTGAGTCAAGACGGGTCCAGCATTTTGTTAAGACCATATTCAGATCATACATAGATTATCAAGTGCTCAATCAGACTTATTTAGTAAAGTTGAGACCAAGTTTGAGTTCAGTCGAGTCATGGCAAATCTGTGCTCGACCAGTCAAAATATGGTCTATCAGACTCTGAGCAGTTTGTAAAGTAATAGTACACATACTTTTTTCTGCATGAATGTCATAGGACATTGAGTTTTTACGGCTCAAATCAGTATATGACATTCATGATTAACTTTGTTTTGTCATAACCAGAATTTGCACTGGTCCCACCTGTCTGATAAATATTGCACGGTTCGCCAAACTTTACAAAATCATTATTGTTCACCAAATTCACCAACATTATTTTATATGTAATGTTCACAAACTTAGCCAAGTTCGCCAACATTTATTTTTTTTATGTTCTAGGCCAACTTCGTCAACATTAATTATTTTGTAGCTACAAAACACAAAAGATAGCTAACATTAATTTAAATAAGTGTGCTTTCAAAGAAGTACTTTAAAAGGCAAAAATAAAGTGTAACATTTTTTTAAACATCATCATTGAGGGGCCTGATGGGGGGGGGGGGGGGGGGGGGGGGGGTCTCATCACGATTCACGAGTTGATTTTTTTGTCAATCACGATTCACAGAAAATAAATTTCCATGATCACGGATCACGAAAATATAAAAAAAAAAATCTGTAGAAAAACGGATCACGATAGCGAAAATGCGCCGATCACGAAGAACGAAAATAACCGGTCTCACTAATTAGCGACAAGAAGAATTTTAGTGACAAGAAGCGTCAAGAAGCGACAAGAAGCGACAAGAAGAATAATTTTAGCGACAAGAAGCGACAAGAAGACTAATTAGCGACAAGAAAACATTTTTTAATTAAAATTTCTTATTCCAAATAAATATTAAGAGAATATGCAAAAGAAAACAATTTTCGCGACAAGAAAGTTAATATTCTATCAATAAATAGATAGAAAAAAAAATTGAAACATAGATCCAGAGACATAATTTATTGTATTATATGTCTCTGATAGATCTAATTGCTACATTTATTTGTGATATTTTATTATTTATTATGTATAACAGCAAGTATTACGTTTACCCTGTCGTATTATGATATTAATTTTACTTGTGTTTTAGAACAATAGCACTATATAATAAACTTGCAAAATGCATTATTTGTGCATCATTGTTCAGAAAATACAGACACAAATTGTGAAATACAAAGAACTGAAATCAAACAAGAGGAAAATATAAATGTGAATGTTTTTCATCATTTTATTTTGTGTATTGCCTCATTTAACGATATTTATCATGTTAACTTTATGAATAGTTTAATGTTGATTGAAGATTAAAGGAAATTAATGACAATCTTGAGTTTTCAACAGGTGTTCACTATTTACTATTTTCTATATTATCAAGAACAATGAATTGTACTGTTAGAAAGGAAATAATATTTCATGTTTTTGCGTGTGCATTTCCTTTGCTCTAACAAGCTGACTGAAGCCATTCAACTTTTATGTTTTGTATAAAGTAAATTAAATACGCTTAAATAATAAATATGGAAAAGCGTGGCTTAGAGTTCTACAAATAAAGCATCTTAAAAAATTGGCAAACCCCCATGTACATAGTGTATAACGATTGTGTTGAATGTAAACACGCTTACAATATAACAAAGCGTATATCTGGGACTACACAATCCCTTTCTTCCTCACAAATATTTAATTTCTTCATCTATCAATATAATAAAAAAGCTACACAATCCCTTTCTTCCTCACAAATGTTTAATTTCTTCATCTATCAATATAATAAAAAAAATATCAATTTATTCCTGCCCATATATTAAAAAAAATCAAATGCATATTTTTGAATATTTATTTGGAATAAGTAATCTTAATAAAAAAAAATGTTTTCTTGTCGCTAAATAGTCTTCTTGTCGCTAAAATTATTCTTCTTGTCGCTTCTTGACGCTTCTTGTCGCTTCTTGACGCTTCTTGTCGCTAATTAGTGAGACCCAAAATAACCCATCGGGCCCCTCATCATTCCCGGTGGTGAAAAATTAAATTCGGATTTCGGCCTCATGTACATTGTATCCGCTCTTGTCTCCGGAAATTCACAAGTTGTCAACATCCGTTTTCAAACTCTCCCTGGAAATTGACCGCTAACCTTTTACTGAGTCCTACTTGGTGCTGAGATTATAGAACATTATAATGCTGTGACTAAATGGTATACAGTATATCCCTTATTTTTGTAAGTCCCAAACACTAAATACCGACCAAAATGAATTTCAGTGCAAGAGTGATCACATGTATTTTTAATTCAAATGTATCAACTTAAAAGAATGTGAGACATATTACTTTTTACCACTATCAGACCACTCAGGGGCAGATTTACCCATTTTAAAACGGGGGTTCCCAGGATAAAATGGGGGAGGGTCCAACTATACGTCCCCATTCAAATGCATTGTTTGTTAAAACAAAAACTGTTGCAACCCCCCCCCCCCCCCCCCCCCCCCAGGAAACCCCCACTCCGCTTGACAGTAAACTGGTTCAATATATATTAATGGTTTTGTCCTAAAAATTTTAAAACAATCCATAAAGGCAATAGAGAAATTGAATTAAAAAGGTAAACTTAAATTATATAATAAAACAAAGGGAAACGAATACATGTATTCTGGATGGAGAGTTGTCTCATTGGCACTCATACCACATCTTCTTATATCTATTCAACGTCCTTGGGGGACTAATAATGGACGAAATCGTTTCTAAAAAATCTAATTTTACTGCTCTCAATACACCTTATCGCTATTTGGTCCAATCCGGAAAAACAGTTACTTAGAGTAACTTAGACAACTTCCTGTTTGGGTAAACAGCAAAAATTATCAGCAAGACAATTAAAAATAATTTTTATGCCCCATTTTTGGGCTTTATGTTTTCTGGTCTGTGCATCCGTTCGTCCTTTGAAAGTTTCATTAGTTTGTCTGTCCGTCTGTCCTGCTTCAGGTTAAAGTTTTTGGTCAAGGTCCAATCAAATTGAAACTTAAACTTAGTACACATGTTCCCTTTGATATGATCTTTCTAATTTTAATGCCAAATAAGAGTTTTGACCCCAATTTCACAGTCCACTGAACATAGAAAATTATAGTGAGAGTCATGAGAGTGGGGCATCCGTGTACTTTGGACACATTCTTGTTTAGTCATGAATTACATTTTAGATTTATACTATGTAATGAATTTTGGTGACTGGACATTCATTTGCCATTGTTGAAGGTGCAAATTTATGTATCTTGGTGTGTGACACAGGCTGTTAAGAGCCCCTAATCAGTCCCCTACCCTCGAAGTGGGAGGGACTTTAGGTTTGCACTCCGTCTGTCTGTCTGTCCCTCCATCAGTTCTGCAAATCACTTTTCCACACTTTTTTTGTCATTCTTGAAGATAATGATTTGATATTTGGTGTTTTATTTTATCATGATAAGTTACAAATCAAGTTCAAATTTTGTTCCGGTCTAATGATTTTGTGCAGAGTTATGGTCCTTTGACTTTGAAAATTCACTAAAATAATCAGTTTTCCTCACTTTTTTGTCATTGATTCTTGAAGATATGGATTTGATAATTGGTATATAGTTTTATCATGACAAGTTACAGTTCAAGTTTGAATTTTTTTCTGGTCTGATAATTTTGTGCAGAGTTATGGTTCTTGGGCTTAGAAAATTCACTAAAATTATCAGTTTTCAACACTTTTTTTTGTCATGTTTGAATACATTGACAAGTTATAGATCAAGTTAGAACTTTGTTCCAATACAATGAATTTTTAACCGGTAGGGGACTATGTATTGCCATGCAATACTCACAGAATGCTTGTTTTTTTAAAGTAGCAGAATTACATACTGTTACTGTATGATACATAGATATTTCAATCTGGGGGCAGCAATGACATAAACATGTTAAACTGTATAAAGCATTTTTAGATCATCACTTGGCGTCTGTCGTTGTCATCGTCTGTCATTGTTATCTTTTACAAAAATCTTCTCCTGAAACTGCTAGGCCAAATTTAACTAAACTTGGCTGAAATCATTATTGGAGTATATAGTTTAAGAAATGTATCTGATAACCCCACCTGCCAACCAAGATGGCCAACTTGGCTAAAAATAGAACATAGGGGTAAATTTTAAGATTTGTCTTTGATCTTGAAAACCACTATAAATAGAGAAAATCTGACAGAACAAAAATGTTTAGTATGCCGAGCTCTACTATTTGTTCTATATGTCAAAACCGTTATATGACTTATGGGAGTTATTGCCCTTAAATGAAAAAAATTACCTTTTTTTTCTCAATATTGCTTATTATCTTGAAAACTATAACGTGTATAATAGATAGAGAAAAACATTAAAGAACCAGAATGATCAGGAAGACAAGTTCTACAAATAAGTCTAAAGATAGAAATCATTGGTCAATTCCTTATTAGAGTAAATTATTGCCTTTTAATGACTATTTTAAGTAATTTTTTTGTTTTGCCTTAGATCTTCATTATCATAAGATTATTTACCCCTATGTTCTATTTTTAGCCAAGTTGGCCATCCTGGTTGGCAGGTGGGGTTATCAGATACATTTCTTAAACATGTTAAACTATATACTCCAATAACGATTTTAGCCAAGTTTAATATATATTAAGATAGAAACTTAGATAAGCAAAAATGATGGGCAAGACGAGATCTTTGATAACAATGGAATGGAGTTATTGTCCTTTAATGTCGATTTAAAATTGTCTGTTTACATGGTTTACTTTTACAAAAATCTAATCTGAAACTTGTAGGTAAAATTTTACCAGACTTGGCTACAATCATCATTATAGTATCTATTTTTTTGTACAATATGTCCTCTTACACCGCCTACCAACGAAGATGGCTGACATGGCCAAAAATAGAACACAGGGTAAAATGCAAATTTTGTCCATTATTTCGAAAACTGTTATGAATTGAGAAAATCTGACAAGAGCAATGTTGGAGAGTGTCCCCTGTAGAATATGTACTTAAATCAAGGTCAACCACACAGGCTCTTTAGAGCCTATAGTTTTTTAGGAGTTAAAGAAATGGATGCTTTTTACATTCTATTGCTATGCAGATACATAATGTTACGAAGTTTTGTCTGTCATATATGTACATGTCCTTTATTACCTGATTTTCACTGTTGAGTTACTGCTAAGAATTTTTTTGAGAGTTTTTTTTGTTAGGTTTTTCATTGATTAAGTGTAAGTAATGATTGAAAGCTGTACATGTTGGCCAGCAGGGTTTATCTGATTTTGGACTCATTATTATGGTTTATTGGTTAATGTTTGGCTGTTTTAATTAGGTTTATGTATCATTTGCTACAAGCAATAGGATTACTATATTTGGTGAATTGCAGGATTGCAATGTGAACATGTCATATTTGTGTTATGTTTATGTTTATATTCTTTTTATTTTAAAAGCACTTGTTACATTTTATAATGATGTTTGAAACGGCTGTTAGTAGGCTGTTAAGTCTTTTTTGAAGATTTTTTTATTCCTTTTTGGAAACTATTTATGGGCTATAGATATTTAATTATCAAAATGTAGCACTATTTAGTTTCTGGATAGGTTGCAATTTTTCAACTGGATTTAGCAATTACTTTTAAGAGATGGTATTAGATTTGCATGAATTTTTTATTCAACAAAAGATCCTGATGTGCAAGTATATCCCTTAATTCTAAGTTTTGATTGTCATTATTTGTTTTTTATTTATTCTTATTTTTATTAGTTTGCGATTTAGGCAAATAGGTGGTACTTGTTTGAAAGATTCGGAAACTGTAGAACAGGGGTACTTGTTAAAATCATTCAGAAATTGTGGAAGTTGGCGAACTGGTTTATGGGATTATAACTATATATCCCTTCTGAGTAAGTTTGTTTAAAGGTTTGGTTAGCTTTGAGGTGAATGACAACATTTTTGTTGAGCCTGTGACTTTTGTCGCAGAAAACTCAACATAGGGTAGTGATCCAGCGGCGGCGTTAACTAACTTCTTAAAAGCTTAATATTTCAGAAGGTAGAAGACCTGGATGCTTCATACTTTGTATATAGATGCCTTATGATACGAAGTGTCCATCTGTCATATGTCCATTGTCCTTGACCTCATTTTCATGGTTCAATGACTACTTTAAAAAAAAGTTAAGATTTTTTGTAATGTTAATATCTCTCTTATAACTGTGGATTCATTATTATTCGTTGGATACCAATTTTCGTGGGTTTCGTGGGTACAGGTTAACCACGAATATAAATGTTCAACGAATTACAAATGTTAATTTGGCTTTCTATGCAGAGATTGGCAAAACCACGAAATCAAATATCCACGAAAATGCAAGTGTTCCTCAATCCACAAAAATAAATGAATCCACAGTATGAGTAATAGGATAACTATATTTGGTATGTGCGTACCTTGCAAGGTCATCATGCCTGTCAGACAGTTTTCACTTGACCTCGACCTCATTTCATGGATCAGTGAACAAGGTTAAGTTTTCGTGGTCAAGTCCATATCTGAGATACTATAAGCAATAGGTCTACTAGTTTTGGTGTATGTAATGATTGTAAGGTGTACATGTTCAACTGGCAGGTGTCATCTGACCTTGACCTCATTTTCAGGGTTCAGTGGTCATAGTTTAGTTTTTGTGATTTAGTCTGTTTTTCTTATACTGATTGCAGTAGGTCAACTATATTTGGTGTATGGAAATATTTTTAACGATGTACATGTCAGTCTGGCATGTTTTATTTGACCTTGACCTCATTTTCACGGTTCATTGCTAAATGTTAAGTTTTTTTGTTTTGTTCTGTTTTTCTAATACCATGAATACTGTATGCAGTAGGTCGACTATATTTTGTGTATGGAAATATTTAATGAAGTTCATGTTAGTCTGGCAGGTTTTGTTTGACCTTGACCTCATTTTCATGGTTCATTGCTTATGTTAAGTTTTTGTGTTTTGGTCTGTTTTTCTTAAACTTTAAGCAATAGGTCAACTATATTTGGTGTATGGAATGATTGTAAGGTGTATATGTCTGTCTGGCAGGTATCATCTGACCTTAACCTCATTCTCATGGTTGATTGGTCAATGTTCAGTTTTCCTGGTTAACTTTTTTTCTTAGATACCTTAAGCAATAGGTCAACTATATTTGATGCATGGAATGATTTTAAGGTGTACATGTCTGTCTGGCAGGGTTCATATGACCTTGACTTTTTTTCATGGTTCATTGGTCAGTATAGAATTTCCAAGGTTTGGTCTGTTTCTTTTATACTATAAGCAATAGGCCATCTATATTCTGTGTGGGATAGTATTAAAGGTGTACATGTATTTCTGGCTTGGTTTATCTGACCTTGACCTCATTTTCTTGGATCATAAATGTTAATGTGATATTTGTAGTAAAACTTTATATGTAGTACTATCAACTATCAACATAAAATCAATGGTCAGTATAGAAGGCGAGAGATTTCAGTGTGTGCACTATTGTTGTGTTTTGAATAGATTATTAACATAAAAGATTGGATGTGAAATACCTCATGTACCTGAACATGACATATAAGATGTCTGCATGTTGATTTATATTTATGAATTATGTCTTTGTATCAATGATAAAATTTAGTCAATGTTTTGACTAGTTTGTGATAATGAAAACCCTGATGTAATTATTTTTTCAGTAATACAGAAATTTCTTTCGTTAAAATCAAATGCATTGTTACAAACACAAGCGAAACAAAGAAGTTGCTATATGTAAACAACATCAAATAATTTGAAGTTGGCGAACATGCGTTATGTTTAGAAAGTAAGCGAACAGTGGTACTGTTTAGAATGCTTCCAAAGTTGAAGAATTTGAATAACAGGGGTACTATTAAGAATGTTTTAAGAATTTTGTGAACATGGGCACTGTTACCTTAAGAATGTTGGCGATCATGGGTACTGTTCAGGACGTGGGCGTCGTTGGCAGTGTTGGCGAACAGGGGTACTGTTCAGAATGTTGGCGACGTTGGCGAACAGGGGTACTGTTTAGAATGTTGGCGACGTTGGCGAACAGGGGTACTGTTCAGAATGTTGGCGACGTTGGCGACGTTGTCGAACAGGGGTACTGTTCAGAATGTTGGTGACGTTGGCGACGTTGGCGAACAGGGGTACTGTTCAGAATGTTGGCGACGTTGGCGAACAGGGGTACTGTTCAGAATGTTGGCGACGTTGGCGAACAAGGGTACTGTTTAGAATGTTGGCGACGTTGGCGAACAGGGGTACTGTTCAGAATGTTGGCGACGTTGGCGAACAGGGGTACTGTTCAGAATGTTGGCGACGTTGGCGAACAGGGGTACTGTTTAGAATGTTAGCGACGTTGGCGAACAGGGGTACTGTTCAGAATGTTGGCGACGTTGGCAAACAGGGGTCCTGTTCAGGATGTTGGCCACGTTGGCGACAAGGTTGGCGGGTTGGCGAACATTTCCCCAATCCTGTACCAGGGTATTAAAGAAGAAATGTTGATCCAATGACAACTTTTGTCATGCCATAACGTTATAAAGCACATTTCTCTATGTGTCGTAAATTCATAAACGACAACATGTTAGTTGTGTAGCATTGTATATAAATTTTTGCTGTTTCATGTAATTCGTCACTCTTCAATTACACACTTGTATCATCATGTCATTGACGCTCATTAATTTCCTTGCATTTTTCCAAATCAATTACATCTGCTGCATAGCATGTGACACGCTTATTAATCATCTTCTCTTCTTCTTCCATATACTGCCCACATTCAACTTTCTGAATATACTGGCAAAATTGGTTCTGCATGGTTAAAAACGGGATAAAAACAAATGTTCATCTTATTTTGTAAGGTTGGTCATTTGAGATTTGAATGTCTCAAATGACTGTGCTGTGGCGATCTCCGGGGGAAGTTTGTTCCAGTCTTTGGTGGTGTTCACAAAGAAGGACCATTTCCTGCAGTCTTTGGTTGCTGTTTGTACCATGTATCCATGCTGTTGTGTATGTCTGGATACTCTGGTTGGTCTCTGGAGGTACATGTCTTTGTTGATGGCTACTTTGTCGTTGACGATCTTGTACATCATTGCGAGCCTGGCCTCTCTGTGTCGTTCTTGGAGACTTTTCCAACCCAATTCATTAATCATGTCCGTGACACTTGATCTGTTTCTGTGGCGCTTGGTGACGTATAAGTCTTTGTCCTAAAAAATGGGTACAGGTGTCAATAATTTTAATGAATTGTTTAGAAAATGACGATTTTACAGTTCTTTGCCAAGTAGTATGAATATTCTTCCATGAAATTATTTGACATTCTTGTACATTATCCCGAAATCTTAATTTTCATTAGGATTACCAGATCTGGTTTTTTGTCATCATTTGTTTTGTCAATTGATGAATACATTTATAGACAATACTCGTCGTTAGAAAAAACTAAACATATTCAGTTCTGATGTTAAAATGACACCATAACTGAAATACAGAGTTTTAATTTTACTGTCTCGTTTTTTTTTCAAGAATGTTTATCAAATTGTGTAAATATCGTCTATAAACACTCTTGATACATTAGAGAATTACACATTTCTATTTTTCAAGAGCTACTTTCCCTAATAGTGTCATGTATAGGATACAGAAAAAGTTTATGCAAAATGGTCGCAGCTTTGAAAAAAGACTTGGGGTGGTGTTATCGAATGTATCTTAGGACAAAGACTTATCCTAAGACTATCCGAGGTCACATCTTTGTCCTAAGTCGTGTTCTTGAATCTCTCCTAACTTAGGATATGTCGCATTTTTTCTCCTAACTTTAGGACACTAAACTAGTTGTCTTAAGATGGCCCTATATAAAGTTCATTGGTCTATCTTTAACTACATCGTGATCATATATTTAAAAAACACCAAATGTAAGTATCTTGATTGGTCGTTGTAACCACCTGATAAAACTAGACACTCCATGTTTTAATTTTAATACACAAAGGGAAATAAATATACTTTGGTCGATACGAAAATTGATATGCAAGAGAGATAACTAAAATTGCGTAAAAAAGCAACGAGCATCTTTTTTTTTTGCGAATAATGAGGTATTATTTCTTACAAAATTTAATTAAAAAAAAAAACTTCTCAGGCAAAGTCTGTCTTCCGAAAATGCAAGTATTTTGCCTATGGGATACAAATGTATTTTGTAATCTTTAGATACATCGATAAGATGAAATATCGAGATGTTTTATTATTTTTAATGTTTTTAATTGGGGGATACTTAACTTACCAGTATTAATAATTTAAATTAATAACTTAAATATAAGAAAATGTGAATCTCTACAATCATTCAAAAAACAAATTCGTACCCAAAATAGTAAGGTCCCACTGTATTACTATGAAGGATGTCGTCTTGGTCAAATTCTTCATGCTCGCTTCAGAATGGATCCAAGTTCATTGAATTCTCACCTATTCCATCGTAATTTTTTAGTAGACTCCCCAAACTGTCGTTGTGGTGATGTAGAAACGAACTCTCACTTCTTGTTATCTTGCCTTATATACACCGATTAATGACATGAACTATTAGCTTCTGTTTCAGTTCTTCCTGTCCAAGTTGACACAAAAATTTTGCTTTTCGGATCAACGGTACTCTCAGATGAGCAAAATAGTAATTTTTGTTAGTTTGGTGCAGAAATACATTATCAAAAGCAAACGTTTTAACCCTTGATGTTACTGCTTCATCATTCAATAGGAACCAAAGCATTTCTCACTGTAAACATTACAAATATTCATGATTATTCTTTTTTCTCTATTGTATTTTTCACCTTTCAATATTTAAATATTTTTATGTATTGTTCAATAAGTGTATTATTTGTGTAATAGGAGACAGATTTGTAAAAGCAAATTTGCTTGTTTCTGAATCGTAAATATTTGTTTCAATTTTATAATATCGTTATGTGATGATTTATCTGAATAAATAGTGTTTAAACTAAGCCGGATAATTTATTGCCGTATCAATCTAGTCAAACACATCTGTTGAGGAATTGTTGTCCCGTGACGATAACTGATTATCTAAATGAAAACGATTATAATATTAGTTAATTTTCAGCTGTATTTCTATCGTCTTTACAATCCTTGGTCTGACTTCCCAATATAGACTGTTGATCGGTATTTACCGTCGAGAGCCAATTTTTTTTTTTTGTATATAAAGGAAGATAAGTCCACTATAAATTCGATAGTTGAGGGTCTGGATTTTTAATAAAAAAAGATTTAGATAAGACAGCTGGGCTATAGGCCAATCTGTCCGCTGTGAAAAACGTCAAAAAATGAAAGGAAATGGAAGAGGGAATATCGTCAACCATATCTAACTAATACATTGACTGATTCCTGTCCTTTTATCTGTTTGTCCCTGGAAACAAGGATGACTTAAGTAGGCAGTCCCTGGAAACAAGGATGACTTAAAGAGGCTCACCACTGTACAGGCCTCCCGTTTAGTGTAATGTTATTTGCGGAATTTGAAAAATTCTCAAAAATAAATACGATTTTCCCCATGCAGTATTGGTATGATGCTCGTCGTATATAACTAAATTTATAATGTAAAAACATACACTGCTATTTTAAATAAACTAAAATATATATACATGTTTTCACTGTTATTGCATAGCTTTACTGAAAATTATTAGCTCCTATGATCTCTTGTTTTAATTTTAAAATCCAAACTTTGAATGAATATGATAGCGAATTAATTTCATTCAACAGAATTTTATGCTTTAAATATAGAATGCCATTTTAAAAACATATGTTTAACACGAAAATATCATTATGGAGGCCCCTCATGGGGGTGTCCAAGTCATCAAATAATCACACTTTTTTTGCCAATATAATCACAAAATCATCAATTATTTTTTTAAACAAGATAATCAAATAATCAAAAATACAGTCCTAGATTATCAAATAATCATGAAATATTTGGTCTGGTAATCAAATAATCACTATAAAAGCGGCCAAGTAATTACATAATCAAAAACCCCATGAGGAGGCTCATCATATGCTCAGGTTGTCGTGTATAGCATTAAAATTACCCGTCAGAATTACACAATTTTCATAAATATATTATAACATACCTTGACAACTTTTTTTTTACTTTTGATGTTTTTATTTTGAAATATGTTTAAAAAGAATAAAAATGTTCAGTTATAAATGACTGTTGAGAAAGATTCGATATGATATCAGTAATTTCTTTAAAATGGATGTCAAAATTATCAGTTGAAAGAATGATTTATAAATATCATAGCGCTCGAATGATACAAAGTACAAAAATAAAAGAAGAAAAAAAGTAGTAAGTAAACATTTTTGCTATGGTAGTAAAAAGATCAGGACATAAAAAAGATAATGATTATCAACAAATTTAGAAGTAGACAGTGAGCGAAAAAAAAAGTTAATACTTAAAATATACTACTCTCGTTTCCGTGTTGTGAGAAATTTCAAGCATTATGAAATTTTCATTTAATTAAAAACGCACGTGTTAACCTAAAATTGTCATCATACATGTATAATTACATTACATTTATGTTTCATTATGATACGTTATTTTGATTGGATAACAGCAATCTCGCGTCATTCTGAAATTGACCTTCATTTCAAAATGAAATGTAACATTCATGATGACACGAGCTTCCACAATAAAGTGCACAGGTAAATAAAAGAAAAACTTGATAGAAACCGTGTTTTCATGATCCTAGCAAAAAAATGTAATTGTAAGTATTGAATGCTTCTTTTAGTTATTTTATAGGGTTGTAAAAGCATTGCGCACATTATTTTTAGAATGAAGCGCTTCATACAAAATGTACTGCGGTCAACGCTTTTACACCCCAATAAATTTATAAAAAGAAGCATTCAATTCTTAAATGAGACACTGGGAGATGGACTGAAATCCTACAGGCTACAAAAGGAACGAGTTTATATTTCAGATGGGATATCGGAAGAGTTTCAATTTTTTTTTATTTTTGAAAACCTCGAAAAAATACCTACTTGAAAAAACAAAGTTATGTTAGACCAAAAAAGTCTGTAATACAATATTTACACATGTACGCTGTCACGTAGTACACGATGTAAAACTTTCATTAATAAAATATCAGATCAGAACAGCGATCACGCCACGTCTCTTAAATTACGTGATCCATTTTCTACATTGAAAGTGTGTTAGTTTATGTCAATTTAAAATTCAGTCCTCATTGTTGTATATGTTTGTTTAATTATTTAATAGTAAATCAGTCGTATTTTGTATAAAATAAAATTGATTAGATCTGTAGACCCACGTCACAGATGTACGTAGAAAGGTATTATTAAACAAACACACTAAGTAATGTTAATGACTTCCTGTAAAATGATCATGTTTAATCTGATTTCACCTGTGACGATACTCATTAACTTTTCATTTGTAACAGTCGCACGGAATAAAATGTGAGTATTTCATATTCTTTTATATTAATCATAACAATTTATAACATCTGCGCCTCAATTGCTTCAAATTGCTTCAAAATTTTCAACTACACTGTGACTGCAAATGGCACTGATATGTATGTAGATTACATGTATGAACAATTGTGTGACAATCATCTTAAGTTGTAAGCATTGCAATCATTCATATTTTGCGTAAATGCAAATTTAGGTTTTTGTAAAGTTTAAAAGAAAAAAAATCACGAATCAACATCAATTAGTTTAAATCAAATCGATAATACGTATGACATGTTCAGCAATTTTGATCTGATGACATGTTTGATCTGGTGACATGTTCAGCAATTTTTGATCTGTGATATGTTCAGTAATTTTGATCTGAGGACATGTTCAGCAATTTTGATCTGGTGACATGTTCGGTAATTTGAATCGGATGACATGTTCAGCAATTTTAATCGGATGACATGTTCAGTATTTGAATCGGATGACATGTTCAGCATTTTTGATCTGATAACATGTTCAGCTATTTTAATTGGATGACATGTTCAGCAATTTTAATCTGATGACATGTTCAGCAAATTTTAATCTGATGACATATTCAGCAATATGCAAAAGTGTTATTTGAACATTGTGAAAAAAATAAGATTCTAATCAGCATGTATATCACAAGTCGATCAATCTAAACGAAACACAAACTCGATCTTATTTACACTTATGTACCAAAAATCAGACCAACTTCTGAAGGCTTGAAGGAAAATGTCCGAACAAGAGTTTGATTTCAACATGATTATGAAGGATCGAAGGGTCAAAGACAGAATGAAGGACATGTGAAACAAACTTTGTGACATGTAGAGGCGGGACATACAAATACATATCTAGAAAATTATATATTTGTTTACATACCACAATATAAAGAAACTCCGCGAATTGATTTGCGCCTACATGCAGCCAATAATTTATTAGTATAGTATTGGTTTTAAGTATCGATTAACTAAATGTAGAAGAATTTTCATTGAATTTCTTTCCCGCGATTTTTTTGTTGATTTATGGCGGACAGAGATTGATATAGACAGTTGCTTCATTGCTGTGTTCGACTCAAACTATGACTTCGTCAATTCAGTCAAATTTTCTTTTTTCAACTATTGTATGAACACACCTGATAAGTAATACGTTCAATTGTACAAATGATATGTAGTGAAAATCACAAGTGTAAGAGGTGTAAGTTGTCAGTTAGACCAATCATATTTCTTTTGGAGGGGACATAGTATTTATTTTATAAAAAGTTTGGTTCTAAATTTTCAAGAAAAATATATAATCAAAAAGGAAGTGAAAACAGTCATTCTATTAAATAGAATCTTTAAAAAAATGTAAAAGAAACATAAATCTTGATCATGTATGATTTTAATAGAAACGAATTGTTTTTAATTAAAGTTAAAAAAATGTTTATTCCGAGAAATAAAACATGCACTTGCCCCCGAAAAAGATAAATGCTCGGTCCCTTACGCTCTCGCTAATGGTAAATCACCGTGTATCAAAATTCCGATCACCCCTAGTTTTGTTTAAACGTGGTTCGTGTTGCTCTTGGTTTAGTTTCAAGTGTTGTTCCTGGTGCTTTTTTTTATTTTTCAATATCTGTGTTGTTTATACCAGTAACAGTCTCGTCTATCCTTTGTCATGAAAAACGTATTTCTTTTTCAATTTTCACAGTCAAGTTTCAGGGTTAGTACATTTACTTAACCGATGGTTTATTAGTTTGGTCTCAGATATCTAAGGGTTAAATAAGAGTCAAATAACAATTCGCTATTGCGAAATCACTTGATATAACATATCTTCGTAACACGACGGCTGTCGCATGTGGAGCAGGATCGCTTACCCTTCCGGAGCACATGAGATCACCCCCGGTTTTTGGTGGGGTTTGTTTTCCTCGGTTTTAGTTTTCGATGTTGTGTTTTGTGTAATGTTGTTTTTCTTTTCGTCGTGAGGGCCTCGGTGGTCGAGTGGTCTAAGCAGTCGAACTTCTGTATCACTAGCCTGTCAACTCTGAGGTTGTGAGTTCGAATCCCGCACGTGGCAGGTGCACTCGACTCAAATCTTAATTGACTACGATTGTTAGTTTTCATACCGAAGGTTGGTTGTTCTCTCCGGGCACCCCGGCATCCTCTACCAATAAAAACTGACCGCCACGAAATAGCACAATATTGTTGAAAGTGGCGTTAAACACCAATCAATCAATCAAACAATCTTTTCGTTTTTTTTTTCTGTTATGGCATTGTTAGCTAGTTTGTTTTCGACTTATGAATTTGAATATCCCTTTGGTATCTTTCGCATCTCTTCTCCTTATCGCCAAAGAACTATTGTTTAACACCTACTTACGAATTAATTTCATGTATAACCGCGTATATATGTCAAACATGATTAGCTAGGATTTATGTATTTTAACGGAACCGCGTCAAAGTTGCTACACAATAACGGAACAAATGGTTTCCGGATAAAGACCCCTGACAGGAGCGAATTAACAGTATTTCATATCTTGGATAATTTGCCAAGCTAGCCTACTATGAGTTTCCTTTAAAGGAAATAAATTCGGATCAAATCATAATATAATCAGGTATAATGAATTGATTATTTCACTAAAGAAAGATGATTATAAGCTGGATATATGATTGTAGTGGACTTCCTTTATATACAAAAAATAAATTGCCACTCGAAGGTAAATACCGATCAACAATCAATTCTTGATTACTTTAAGCACATTATGCTTATCAGTGCAATAAATACAAATACATCTTTTATAACACAACATGACATAATACATCAGAGAAGCAAATAAATATCAAGTATTGACCACTAACAGTTCGGTACTATGATAAAGTGCATTAAACAAGAATTTACACAAATTACGCAAATCTTTGATATTTTCAGTACTGAGAAGTTGCACTAATTTGAACGACGATGGACGTCTATAATAATAAGGTTTAATACACTGTCTCCTTAAGTCTCTATATCATTCACATTGTAAAACAAAATGGAATTCATCTTCAGTGGTATTCAAAGTACAAAGAGTACACTTTCTATCTAACCTACTTACTCCATGATAACGGCCTACTTCAACAAACAAATTATGTGAAGACAATCTAAGCCGAGTTAAATACACTCTAAAATTCATATGTTTAGTTAGATAATTCTGTAAACATACATTATTGACAATATATGTATATGAATAATACTTAATAGATGAAATGTTCATTTGATCATTTAAAGTCTGTTTTGCTTGATCATATGTCCTTATTTTTACAAATAATAATAAATTTGTATCAAATATCAAATTGTCTTGGTTATACCAAATCTCATTTAAACCTAAGTTAAATAATAATTGTTGTAGTTGATAAATCCAACTGCTTCTAATATTACAGAAATTATACAGTTGTTCCCTGTAGCAGTTTTTGAGAATACAGTTGCTTGTGGATAATAATTTTAACCAGTACTTCACTATTTTGTACATTCTAACATATATCAAAGGATATCTACCCAATTCAAAATAAACCATAACATTTGTTGTACACTGTTTGACACCTAATATATTTTTGCAAAAATCAAGTTGTATTTTTTCAATATTTGGAGCTTTATGGAAGCCCCATATTTCACAACCATAACATAGAATACTACTAATGTAAGTATCAAACAAATTCAAATATGTAAAAACATTCAAATACAATGATGAAACCTTCGACTTTAAACCAAATACAGCTTTTCTACTTTGCTCAGCTAAATGTTTTTGAGCTTTAGCAAATTTACCGTTAAAATTTAACAGTACACCAAGGTAACAAAATTCATTCACTATGCCAATAGCATTGCCATCATAATACCAAATTTCTTCGTCTTTCACAAAACCTCCGTTTCTAAATACCATAATTTTTGTTCTGGCAATATTTACAGTCAAACCCCATTTACTAGTATATAATAATAATGTGTCTAACATATCTTGCAAGCCAATAACTCAATCAGAAAATAAAATCATGTCATCAGCGTACATAAGTAAAAATAATGATAAGTCTTGTACTTCATATGGTATATTACTATTACATAGGAATTCCATTTCAAAGTCATTGACATATAACGAAAAAAGTATAGGAGAAAGAATTTCCCCTTGCATAAGACCAACTGAACTTGTAAACTGCTCAGAATAAAAACCATCAATTTTCACACATACTTTTACTGTAGAATACATTGATTTTAAAACAGACAGCAATTTGCCTGTTATACCAACTCTTGATAGTTTCAACCATAAGTTAATAGATATAGGAAGATGTGGTATGAGTGCCAATGAGACAACTCTCCATCCAAGTAACAATTTATAAAAGTAAACCATTATAGGTCAAGGTACGGCCTTCAACACGGAGCATTGGCTCACACCGAACAGCAAGCTATAAAGGGTCCCAAAAATTACTAGTGTAAAACCATTCAAACGAGAAAGTCTAGTTACGGAGTCAAATGCCGATTGTAGTCAACGAAACAGCAATAGAAACGTTTTTTTCTTGAAAAGTGCTTTCTGGACGAGTGTCAACAAACAATAAATTGCATCAACAGTGCTGCTACCAGGGCGATATCCAAATTGCGCATCTGTAATAATATCATTATTCTCAGACCATTTAATTAGTCTTGAATTTATAATAGATGTAAACCAAACTGATTCCACGATAGTTCGCTGGATCGGACGAGTCGCCTTTTTTAAAAACATGAATTAACACTGCGAGTGCCCAAGATTTCGGAAAATGTCCTGATGCTAATATCCTATTGAATATTTCCTCTAGGAACGATAGCAGAATATCCTTGAATTCAATAAATAACTCGTTAAATGTACCATCAGTACCAAGACTTTTACCATGTTTAAGGTAAGAAATACACTTCAGAATTTCATCTTGTGTAATAATTCGATCAAGTTCATCAATCGATCAATCAAATGAATGTCGTAGAGTTTTTATTTTCCATACAATCAATGTTTTTTTCTTGACATGTGATACTAATAATGATAATAAAAAAGATTTAGATAAGACAGCTCGGCCTATAGACCAATCTGCCCGCTGTGAAAAACGTCAAAAAATGAAAGGAAATGGAAGAGGGAATACCGTCTACCATATCTAACTAATACATTGACTGATTCCTGTCCTTTTATCTGTTTGTCCCTGGAAACAAGGATGACTTAAGGAGGCAGTCCCTGGAAACAAGGATGACTTAAAGAGGCTCACCACTGAATAGGTCTCCCGTTTAGATTAATGTTAAATATGCGGAATTTGAAAAATTCTCAAAAATAAATACGATTTTCTCCATGCAGTATTGGCATGATGCTCATCGTATATAACATTAAGTACTTTACAAAAATCAATTAATTACCAATTAAAGAAATAACTCAGTTTCAAACACTGCCGCCAAAACGTCACAACTTACAACTAGCGCATCTTCAAAATTTTGTGCGTACTAACTTGATGAGTCTCACGTTGTTTCTGTTCTGCATAAGCAGACGCTACTTCGTTTTTTTATTTCTCTTTGCGAAATGAGATAGTAGTGGATTACCCCCTCTCCCCGCCCAAGATACCCGTATGTAGCAGAGAGAGATCCAGTCTACATTTGCTATTGTATGCATGGTACCGTTAAATAGTTTCTCTCGGGTTGGGTGTTAAGTTAAATAGTATCTCTCGGGTTGGGAGTTAAGTCAAATAGTATTTCTCGGAATGGTTGTTAAGTTAAATAGTATCTCTCGGGTTGGGTGTTAAGTTAAATAGTATCTCTCGGGTTGGGTGTTAAGTTAAATAGTATCTCTCGGGTTGGGTGTTAAGCAAGTTTGTTCCCTTTTTAGGTTAAAGATGCTTTTGCGGAACTTATAAGCCCAGACATATCATATATGTACTGGTTTCTTGCTTCAAATACAATATTGCATTCAAATACTTTTATAGTATGTTTCAAGTTATCATTTCATGGACATTTTTTTATCGAAGCAGGTCTCACTTCGGAATTGCAATTAGATTCAATAGTTTTCTGATTGTCCCATACTTACTGTAACATGTTTGATAGAGAAAGTGAAAAGTTAACCTATAAGAGACAACGAAAAACCATGAGTATTTTGGATACTCAACGACATAATTTCAAAAGGAAAAAAGTTTCTACATATTTGTATATTTTAAACTACATTCCGGTGACACATTTGTTTACTCTAAAAAAAGTTGCGATTCGAAGTAGAATTATCCGACATTGTAAGTGCGAATGCCATGTAAACTTTCCTTTCTACATGTATTTACGTTCATTGCTTAGTTAATAGGAAATCAATCAAAACTCATTATTATGTATGTATACACGTAGATATCAACGGATGGTATCGATACGTATATTAAACTTAGATTAACAAACGTCGCTATTTTCTTATTGTATGTAATCAAATATCAAAACATACGTTCATTGTTTAGTTAATGGGAAATCAATCAAAACTAATTATTATGCAGATACAGATACGCAGATATTAACGGATTGCATCGACACGTATTTTAAACTTTAAATTAACAAACGTTGCTATTTTCTTATTGAATGTAATCAAATATTAAACATACTGTGTAGAAGTTTTTCACAGTTTAAATATTTACTGATTGAATTTATGTAAGACAGTTGTATTGCCTGTCAGCTGACGAAACAGGTTTATATTCGTATTAATGACGTAAGCCTTGTTGTGAGAGCACCGTAGAAAAAATTCCAGTCTCAATAAATTTTAAATAAACGCCCATTTTATTCACCTCCTTCTTCTTCCAGTTATATCTGAGTATTGGCAATCCTCTCTATTAAATATCTATACCCCTATGGTTTACCACGCTGTCGTGTCTATTTGTCATCACTAGCGTGTTGTATATAGGCAAGAAATTGTACTCGACACATAGTTATCTACGCGTGGTATTTTTTTAAGACAAGCTCGCTATATATCGTGTTGACGAAACCAGGGTTTTAAAAAAGATGAATGGTCAGTTTTCTAACTCTTGCCGCAAAATGGACCAGGGCATATTTATTATATAAACGTGCCGGTCGTCGTTCATTTTTTTCGGCGTTCCAACAGCTATATGATTAATTTTTGTCAATTTTGTATGCAATTTAATTATAAAGGTTTTTATCACAATATCCCGGAAAATCGAAAATCAGTGCCTATCAACTTTTTTAAGTTCTGCCCTTTGGAAATACAAATTGAAGAGAAATATTGTTAAATTAATACCAGAGGTTTGTGATATCAATTTCTGGTACGGTTTGAAATTCAGCACCGACCAAATTTATTAACGGGAGTTAAAATATACTTTGTACATGTAAGTTCCTTGCAAAAACTCATATGAAAATTGCATTGTAAGCACTCTAACGCCTAAATTTCTTGTCGGATTTTAATGAGATTTTCTTCAAAAGATATATATCAGCAATGTTTACAACAAAATCAAAAACTTAGCACTGATCAGTCAATTTTACATTAGTCATTACCCTTGGAAATTAAATTTATAAGTAAAATTGCACTTTAAGGACTTTCATGCCAAAGTCTTAAAATAATTATAACAAAGACTGTACTTTTAATAAATATCTTAGCAAATTTTCGGACGAGTTCAATAATCAGCGATGATGAACTATTTTAACGGAAGTTTTTGCCCCTTGAAAATAGACATTACATTGTAAATTGCATTGCAAGCACTTTCATGCCTACATTTCTTGTCGGATGTTTATGAAAAATGTTGAATTAACGAAAAGAAATAATTGGAGTTGTTGCCCTTGAACAAATAATATATTTGAATAAACATAAGACAACTGGACACAGTTCTTTACGAAGTTTTAACAAATTGATATACAGATTTGTTTTGTTTGTATTAGATCATCCTCTGTACAAGGAGTGTGTCCCAATCCCGAGCCCTTCTAAATTCGCCACTGACTCGGATACTTCAACAAGCAAATGACGCTTTTATTTCCATTGGCGAATGACCACGTCCACGGTTTAGAGCAGATCTATTTTAAATTTTGTGATTTTTTGAATAATCAAAAGTTCATACAAGTAGATACCTAAAAACAATACAGAAAACATACCAAAAACTCAGTAAAACAAATATTGTAAACACATATTAACACACTTTTACCTTAAAAATAATTATACTAAATATCATCGTATATATGAATGCGCACAGTTTCTGAAATCTATAGTCGAACGTACTTACATGTAACTTGCTGATATAGAAATTTCACCTTTCTACAATATATAAATGTTTAGGTTACAAATCTTTTGTTCTTTTTGTACGTTTCATGAAATTTCAGGTTCGAATCTTAATGTGAAAAAAGAATACTCGTTTGTTCAAATTTTGCCAAGAGTCGTGAATCAAGGCTTTCGGTTGTCAATAGGAATACAAGTTACGGTTATACATGATAGCTTTTTGATATGGTTTGTAGGCTTTTCACAAACCAACTCTTCACAGATATCAGGCTTAAACGTAAACATCTGTGAGAGTCAATAGAATTCTAGTGGCTCCCAGGTGGTAAGAATAATTATCAACTAGTGATTTCACTTAAATGTAGATATAAAGCATGAAACGTTTCCTCTCTATTTCTATCACTCAATAAATTCCAACAAGTTTAGTAATAACACTTTTCATCCAATTACCTCATCAAGTGTTTTTCAATCAAAACGTTTACTGCAGTAATAATAAAGAATGAATTATTTTGTACTCTCTGAATCCCCAAAGAAAGTTTATTACGTAATATGTATATAAGAAAAACGTTTAACGATGACACTTCAGATAATATTATTTCTGTATGATAAATCGATGATAAAACAAAGTGATCAAAGAAATTAAGCTTAAAAAATTGTATATTCATTTTTTTCTATAAACCAAAAACATATAGTGCGATGCCTTAAATGAGATAACGACAATTCCCAGTATATATTTTTACTCCTCAAAAATATTGAATTCGGTTTTTGTACATGATTTTACTATCATTCATCAATTTCACATTTTTGTAAGTAATCATGGTAATTTGGTTTGAAATATCTGATAGATCTAGCAATAAGTATGAAGTTGATTTCTCTTTAGTCAAGGTCATAACGCAATTTCTTTATAGTCAAGGTCATAAGGTAATTTCTTTATAGTCAAGGTCATTGGGGTGTTAGTGTAATGTATCTCGTGAAGAATTTGGTTTCAACATATTAAAACTTCTAATTTTCCAAATGTAAATAAATACAAACTTTTAAATCCCAGCAATTGTATACTTATGTATGTAAAGTTCTTCACAGTTTTATGAATGAATTTTTTCGTGATTTATCGTTTAAAATCAATTTTCCGTCATCGCATTCCAATTTTGCACAGATGCATATTAAAATATTTATATCTTCGCAAATTTCCTTTTGTGATGTTTAGTGTTTATTTACTTTTTAGCTTTGCTATTTGTATACCGCAATGATATACATTTTCGACCTTTTTGGCCTTTATTGCCAGTATAAGCTGTAAATTAGATCCGTCGTCTGTCCATCCAGAAACTTCGTCTTATATCCTTAATTTACAACCCAGTGGGTGAATTGGAAATGTTAAACTTGATTATTTCAATTTCTAGACAGTACTGTTTCAATAGCGTGTCGGTTTGTGGAGCCGACCAACTAACATAGGCACAAAACGAGCAAATTCGTGATAGCTTTCATTGTAAATATTGAGTGTTTTATAGTGTATTATTAATACATAAATAGAAACATGTAGCATGCAGAACAGTGTCATTGTTTAAATGGCACCCAAAGGGTATTAATTGCATTTTGAAGTTTCAATTAATGGTTTATGGTCAAACTAATTAGTATGAGTGGTTCTGGTTCCCTCCTAGAGAAATAAATCAGGTAAGGGCAAATTGGAATTCTTTTATTTTGCTACAATGTATTACACTGAGTAAATATAGACAGACCTACAATTGTATCGCCATTCACTACATAACCGTACATTTCAATAAAACTTTAGAGTACGGTAGACATTTTGGGCCATAAAAATATAGACGGAGAAACCACAAATATTTTTCATTGTTATGTTGGCATATTATAAAAGTTGATCGATGTCCCTTTGTATTTCAAAAGTATTCGATTCCTAAATAAAAATCTAAAAATAAGAAGATGTGGTATGATTGCCATTGAGAAAATCCTACACCACAGACCAAATGGCGTAGAAGGTTATCAACTATAGGTCACCGTACGGCCTTCAACAAAAAATCCCCCACCACAGACCAAATGGCGTAAAAGGTTATCAACTATAGGTCACCGTACGGCCTTCAACAAAAAATCTTCCACCACAGACCACATGGCGTAGAAGGTTATCGACTATAGGTCACCGTACGTCCTTCAACAAAAAATCCTCCACCACAGACCAAATGGCGTAGAAGGTTATCAACTATTTAGGTCACCGTACGACCTCCAACAAAAAATCCTCCACCACAGACCAAATGGCGTAGAAGGTTATCGACTATATAGGTCACCGTACGTCCTTCAACAAAAAATCCTCAATCACAGACCAAATGACGTAGAAGGTTATCGACAATATAGGTCACCGTATGTGCTTCAACAAAAAATCCTCCACCATAGACCAAATGGCGTAGAAGGTTATCGACTATATAGGTCACCGTACGTCCTTCAACAGAAAATCCTTCACCACAGACCAAATGGCGTAGAAGGTTATCGACTATAGGTCACCGTACGTCCTTCAACAAAAAATCCACCACCACAGACCAAATGGCGTAGAAGGTTATCGACTATATAGGTCACTGTACGGCCTTCAACAAAAAATCCTCCATCACAGACCAAATGGCGTAGAAGGTTATCGACTATAGGTCACCGTACGTCCTTCAACAAAAGGCAAAACACATACCGCATTTCGCTTAGGTTCGTTGATTAGGATTAATAAAAAGAGTAATTATCTATAAGTGATCTAGCATGATTGCCGTGAGAGCGGGAGTTGTAGCCGTGTGTTAAAAGTTGTTGTTTACTGCTTCATTAATCACGCAGTCTTTATATCAGACCATAGACTAGTTGACTGTGTCTGGGTTGGTGGCATAATCTTTATGCAGACGGTTATACCTCGTCAAGTAGTATCGTTTAAATTCGGCTCGGGATGTCGGTTTTAAAATTCAAAGCAGAGTTCATGGTCATATCAGATTAACATGATGTCACCCTAAAATGATTAAAACATCTGCCACTGGACGGTTCACGCCAATAAATCCATCCATTCATAAAAAAAAAATTCAGCTACTTTGCGGTCTTTAAAAGAACATACATTTACTTTTTTAGTAATTATGCTTCTCGAATAAAACATTCTAATGTAACATCGTTTGTAACGTTCATTTTGATTGGGTAACGTCACCAATTTTCATGGCATCAATTCACAATTGATGCTATGAAAATGTACGTGCAAGCGCAGACGACGTATTACAGATTTTAAATGTATGATTTGACGTTGTTTTCTGTCAGTTTCATAAGAATGGAGATAACAATATTGTATTTTAAGCTCCGACGGCATCAATTGGTGATCTGATCGGAGCTTAAAATACAATACAGTTATCTCCTTAATCTATATACATTGAGCAATAACCGACTTCCGTAATAAGGTACATGTAACTCGTGCCGCAAGATTAATTTGAAACGTGTAGACAAATCGTTTAAATCTATAATGCTAATCATATAATAACATTGACCTTGCAGACATAATTTGTTTACAGTGTCGATTTAAAAAAGATTTCTAGCATAGATATGCATCCAATGTGCCTCAAATTAAATATCAAGTAACATACAAATTTACAGGGAAATAGATTACTTATGGTAAGTTTAATTTTTGTTTTGACGATTTTTTAAGATCTTAAGAAATTCTGTTGTTAAGTTCATGCATTATTTGAGATTTTCTATCTGGTGTATACTCAATTATTTATAAAACTTGTATAATTATAAAAATGTATCTATCAACGCTAACTAAAATCGATTGTTTTTT
Source organism: Mytilus californianus (assembly GCF_021869535.1). NCBI lineage: Eukaryota > Metazoa > Mollusca > Bivalvia > Mytilida > Mytilidae > Mytilus > Mytilus californianus. Next base: position 110,727,403 of record NW_026262734.1, on the reverse strand, counting down.
AATCCGCAGAGAGGACACCTAAAACAAATGAATTTATTATTTTACAAGCAGTATACGTATTTAATCCGCAGAGAGGTCACCTCAAACAAATGAATTTATTATTTTACAAGCAGTATACGTATTCCAAAAAGCTTGCAAAACAGATTTCAACAGCAATTTACATGTATGTATATTTCCGAACTATATATCAAATCTGATGAAAGACAATTATATTTCTAATAGATGGCAAATATATATTCGAAGCCCATTATGAGTTGACGGGGCGGATCCAGGATTTTGAGAAAAAGGGGAAGCGGAGTGGGTGCACCAACTAGGCAACGTTATAGAGTTGGACTTTTTAAAAGTCTATGGCTTTACCTAAACCATATATGTAGCTCTGTATTAAGGGAGGTTATTAGTCCGTCTGTCTGTCTGTCTGTCTGTCTGTCTGTCTGTCTGTCCATCCGTCAGTCCGGCAAATCAGTTTTCCACACTTGTTTTCTTCGTGCTTGAAGATATTGATTTGATATTTGGTATATTATTTAATCATGATTAGTTACAGATCAAGTTCAAATTTTGTTCGGTCTGATAATTTTGTGCAGAGTTATGGTCCTTGTTATTCTTATTTTATTTTTACCAGAAACATTGCATGATATAGGGTGTGATCAAACTATGTTTAATTTTACATGAATATGTCGACATCTTGCGTTATATCGATCTGATTGTTGATTTTTTAATATTGCTATTCACAAGTAAAAATGTACAAAATGTACCAGTCCATGTAATAAATACTCTTCTTCTTCTCCATTTGCGGTATCATGGTATTCTAACATTTTACGGCCTAGTAATAAATCTTCTGTGATTTCACATACCAGATCCAATATGTGAAAATGGCTGTGTTCAAAACTTACAATTGTAGTTTGTTGACCAGAATTTACATTATATAATTTAGATCCTCTAGGAAATACTTCGAGAGAAAAAAAATGATTCCCGATTGTACTTTTCTATAATCGTTTAGAATAAATGACACCTTAAAGACATTCTTAGTCGTAGTTGTGTAAGTTCATTTATATGTTTTGGAGTTTAGTGTGACGTCCATTTTCACTGAACTAGCACACAATTTTAGTTAGGGGCCGGCTGAGGACCACCTCCGGCGCGGGATTTTCTCGCTGCATTGGAGACCTATTGGTGGCCTTCGGCTGTTGTCTGCTCTTTGGTCGGGTTATTGTCTCTTTGACATATTCCCCATTTCCATTCTCAATTTTAGTTGCTTTTATATTGATCAACAGACCACCTCAGCTTGTTTTCGTTTCTTTAACCTTTTAGTTTTATTAATATATTTGTCTTTGAATTCGAAAAACAATGATCGCAGAATATACATGCAGCTCACATGCGACTTATTGCATCTGCACAAGAATAAAATAATCTATTTGATGAAGAGGCAACTACACTAAATTTTAAATCGTGTCATATTTTGGCCTCACCCTGATTTTTAAAAGTCGAACAAATCATTTATTTTTTTAATGTCGTATTGATATACATTTGTACGGCACGCCTACTAATGTTATGGTATTTCATCTGTTGTTCGTTCTTTTTTAATGAGTGAACGGTCATGTTTCAATTTTGTGAAAGAGAGGCAGCAAACATTGTGTAGCATGACAAATATGTACAAGCATTTTTTTGTATTAAAGATGTTGAATATTGGTGTTTACAACTCAAAATATTGTGTCCTTTTTTCCTTTTTGAGCTCACCTAGCCCAAAAGGGTTAAAATGGTTAAAAAATAGAACATGGGGGTAAAATGCAGTTTTTGGCTTATATATCTGAAACTAGAGCATTTAGAGCAAATCTGACATGGGGTAAAAATGTTCATCAGGTCAAGATCTGTCTATCCGGAAATTTTCAGACGCATCAGACAACCCGTTGTTGGGTTAAGGAAATTTTGCAGTTTTTGGTTATTATCGTGGATAATAGATAGTAAGAGATAAACTGTAAACAGCAAAATTGTTCAGCAAAGTAAGATCTACAAATAAGTCAACATGATCAAAATTGTCAATTGACCCTTTCAGGAGTTATTGCCCTTTAAAGTCAATTTTTCATAATCTTTCTTAAATCTCCACTTAATCTACTGGGCCAAATAGAATAAAACTAAGCCACAATTTACAATAGGGTATCTTGATTGAAAAATGTATCCGATGACCCTGTCATCCAACCAACATGGCCGCCATGGCTAAAAATAGAACATAAGGGTTTACTATAGAAGTCTATGGGAAAATTGTAAAAAAAAATTTCAAATGGTCACAACTTGAAAACTAATTTAAATAATGATAAGGGGTCTTCAGTAACTACTGTAAGACTACAATGGGATGACCTGCTTTAAATTTAACTGCTGGGCCGGATTAAACCAAACATGGCCTCAATCATTATTAGGGTATCTAATACTATTTATTATGATATTAACATTATTTTACATGATCTCCAAAACCACAGTAGATACAGGTGAGCGACACAGGCTCTTGAGAGCCTCTAGTTTGGATCGTTTTCTATTGAAGGTATATAAAAAAAGTATACATATATAACTACTTGAATATCTCAATTGTTTTTTTTTTTGTTTTTTTTTTTTAATTTGAAATAGTAAATTAATTCAGTATCTGGGAGGGAAAATAAGAACATTTTAAAGTTAATACTTGTTTATGACCATGAACGTGTATATTACAATTAAGCTTTCTCTTTTCATACAACGTATCCTTTTAAACGCTTTATTAATTTATATTTCAAAAAGTTAGTTCCGAGTATACCGGAAATGTAGTCTATGCTAGTACAGGCATTTTCTACGCCATGTAAAATAGAAAAAAATCATTAACCGAATTAAAGAAGAATAGGAAATAGATAATATATCAAAATGTTTTTATAGTGTGAAACGGTACATTTACCAGGATAAAAATGATCTAAATATATGTTAGATAAAACAGCTCTGGGCAGAAAGTCTGGAAAACGAAATACAGGAACGTTTGGAGTTTATTAAATTAATAAAATGACATGTGTTTGTCCACAGCTGTTATGGGTAGGTGTCATTCCACCCTCAGGACTACATGTACTTATATTTTCAATCAATATGATATATATAAATATATATATATATATTATCATAGGTTTGAACGTTGTTTTCAATTTAGACTTGTGTATATAGATATATATATATATGTATATATGTTTTAAATGACAAAATGTAAATTTTCATATTGAATTAACATTTTAAATATACCAAACAATGACAAAATACAGATTTAAGAGGTCAACATTAGTTATGTGTCTATAGTATAAGTCAATCTCTTATTCGCCTGAGTCAATAAATGTAACAAAGACTTTCAAAGATTTATAGATCTCCCATCAACCGTTAAATTCTTAAATGAAATAAATACATGTTTAACAACTACATGTGTAATCAAATACAACTACATCTGTAATCAAATACAACTACATGTGTAATCAAATACAACTACATGTGTAATTAAATACAACTACATGTGTAATCAAATACAACTACATGTGTAATCAAATACAACCACTGACATGATTCCTCCATGGTAGAGAACTGCCTCAGTCATCTTGTAATCGGGTGTTTGCCTCGAGGGCGGGAGGTCATGGGCTTTAAATGATATTTGCTACTTCCCTGATAAGCACGCAGCAAAGAGCAAAGACTGGTCGCTTGGAGTCAGAATAATGTGTCAGTGTAGGGTGATATGTCTTCCTGTGGCCTGTTAACTTGTAAATTAGCACGTTAAAAATTCGACTCAGCATGTTGGTCTAGTACAAAGCTGGGTTATTATTCATATTGCATTAACAAGTTCTCGTCCTGAATATACATGTAACTTGCCACTGGACATTAAACAACCATTCATCATCATTCATCCTGGCTTGGGACAGAAACACGAACATGTGGCGGGGTTAAAACTCATTTTCTGATATCTTAATCTGATAAAAATAAGATGTGGTATGATTACCAATGAGACACCAAATGAATATGGATGCCTTAAGCTATAAGGAAACTTTTAAATTACTTATTTTATTGAGCAAGTTAGCTTTTACTGTGTTCTTATTTTTTTCTCATAACAGATATTATACACATGTAGCGAGTTTCAGTTCATACTGAACCTCTGTTAAATCGTGTACATGTTTCTCTTGAGAACAGATTGCCAAAATTACATTTCGTACTTTTTTATCCATAATCAAATAATATAATGACTATGAACTTTCAATGTTATTTCTAAACTTTGTAATGTCGTCTGAAGTCGATTTAATCATATTTATTTAAAGTCAGTAGCCGTTCAACTATACATGAAATTGAGTATAAATCTAGTTTCACTTAGTATAATTGACTATATTATCTTAATAATGTACCCACTCCATTCGAATTTACATTTCATTATAGTCGGGATCGCCTCGATAATCAAAATAAAAGTCTCGTTATCAATCTGAAGAAGGAAAGATTTAAGTGCGCTTATATATACATACGGGAATTTTAAAATTCAAATCATGCATGAAAATATATATTAAAATCGAAACCCCTTAAAAACTTCAAATTAGACAAGAGAACGGGACAACAGAAATGTGTTACACGTATACAACTAAATACAGACCTAAATGTTTATCAGAATCTTACGGTAAAATTGAAATGCGCGTGAACTTTCCATAAAATCCGCAATCGAATACCTAATAAAAAATAATTGGCATATGCACGATATAACATATTGTAAGGACATTTTTGTCGAAGAATAAGTAATAAATAAATAGAATTATCATCCTCGTGATCGAACGTCTGGAAAGTCTGGAAAGCATGAACAAATTAATTAATTAAATAATTGAATAGATGAATAAATAAATAAATATATAAATACATAGCTGACTATGCGATATGGGTTTTACTCATTGTTGAAGGCCGTACGGTGGCCTATAGTTGTTAAATTCTTTGTCATTTGGTCTCTTGTGGAGAGTTGTCTCATTGGTAATCATACCACATCTTCTTTTTATATACATAAATTATAAAAGGTATACAATTAGGAAATAATCATATATCTTTATTATATATACACCGGTTAAATAATCATATATCTTTATTCTATATACACCGGTTAAATTATCATGTTCGAGATCAAATGTTTTATAAGCGTTATGTACATAAACAATTGTATTTCATTAAAAAAAATATTACTGCAAGGACAACTGCGACAAGTATCTAGGTTACATTTCAGTGCACTGACCTGATATATCGCCCTCAGGTCTACATGTACCTTAAAGATATATAATTGCATTAAATTCAAAGTTCAACGAAATTTTCTATCTTATTTTCTTTATTTTAGCTTGGGTATAACTTTCTTTTTTTTTATTCCTTTTTAAGTATTGATAGCTTGTTTTATTTAAGATTGTTGGTGTAAAATGTATATACTATGTTGTTGTTTAATTTAAGATTGTTGGTGTATATATGTTGTTGTTTAGGTGTAGGTTATCGCCAAGATTGTTGGTGTATATATGTTGTTGTTTAGGTGCAGGTTATCGCCAAGATTATTGGTGTATATATGTTGTTGTTTAGGAGTAGGTTATCGCCAAGATTGTTGGTGTATATATGTTGATGTTTAGGTGTAGGTTATCGCGAGGATTGTTGGTGTATATATGTTGTTGTTTAGGTGTAGATTATCGCCAAGATTGTGGTGTATATATGTTGATGTTAAGGTGTAGGTTATCGCCAAGATTGTTGGTGTATATATGTTGATGTTTAAGTGTAGGTTATCGCCAAGATTGTTGGTGTATATATGTTGTTGTTTAGGTGTAGGTTATACCCAAGATTGTTGGTGTATATATGTTGTTGTTTAGGTGTAGGTTATCGCCAAGATTGTTGGTGTATATATGTTGTTGCTTAGGTGAAGGTTATCGCGAGGATTGTTGGTGTATATATGTTGTTGTTTAGGTGTAGGTTATCGCCAAGATTGTGGTGTATATATGTTGTTGTTTAGGTGTAGGTTATCGCGAGGATTGTTGGTGTATATATGTTGATGTTTAGGTGTAGGTTATCGCGAGGATTGTTGGTGTATATATGTTGTTGTTTAGGTGTAGGTTATCGCCAAGATTGTAGGTGTATATATGTTGTTGTTTAGGTGTAGGTTATCGCGAGGATTGTTGGTGTATATATGTTGTTGTTTAGGTGTAGGTTATCGCCAAGATTGTTGTTGTATATATGTTGATGTTTAGGTGTAGGTTATCGCGAGGATTGTTGGTGTATATATGTTGTTGTTTAGGTGTAGGTTATCGCGAGGATTGTTGGTGTATATATGTTGTTGTTCAGGTGTAGGTTATCGCCAAGATTGTTGGTTTATATATGTTGTTGTTTAGGTGTAGGTTATCGCCAAGATTGTAGGTGTATATATGTTGATGTTTAGGTGTAAGTTATCGCCAAGATTGTAGGTGTATATATGTTGTTGCTTAGGTGTAGGTTATCGCCAAGATTGTTGGTGTATATATGTTGTTGTTTAGGTGTAGGTTATTGCCAATATTGTTGTTGTATATATGTTGTTGTTTAGGTGTAGGTTATCGCCAAGATTGTAGGTGTATATATGTTGTTGTTTAGGAGTAGGTTATCGCCAAGATTGTTGGTGTATATATGTTGTTGTTTAGGAGTAGGTTATCGCCAAGATTGTTGGTGTATATATGTTGTTGTTTAGGAGTAGGTTATCGCCAAGATTGTTGGTGTATATATGTTGATGTTTAGGTGTAGGTTATCGCGAGGATTGTTGGTGTATATATGTTGTTGTTTAGGTGTATGTTATCGCCAAGATTGTGGTGTATATATGTTGATGTTAAGGTGAAGGTTATCGCCAAGATTGTTGGTGTATATATGTTGATGTTTAAGTGTAGGTTATCGCCAAGATTGTTGGTGTATATATGTTGATTTTTATGTGTAGGTTATCGCCAAGATTGTTGGTGTATATATGTTGATGTTAAGGTGTAGGTTATCGCCAAGATTGTTGGTTTATATATGTTGATGTTTAGGTGTAGGTTATCGCCAAGTTTGTTGGTGTATATATGTTGATGTTAAGGTGTAGGTTATTGCCAATATTGTTGGTTTATATATGTTGATGTTTAGGTGTAGGTTATCGCCAAGTTTGTTGGCGTATATATGTTGATGTTTAAGTGTAGGTTATTGCCAATATTGTTAGTTTATATATGTTGATGTTTAGGTGTAGGTTATCGCCAAGTTTGTTGGTGTATATATGTTGATGTTTAGATGTAAGTTATCGCCAAGATTGTGGTGTATATATGTTGATGTTTAGGTGTAGGTTATCGCGAGGATTGTTGGTGTATATATGTTGTTGTTTAGGAGTAGGTTATCGCCAAGATGGTGGTGTATATATGTTGTTGTTTAGGTGTAGGTTATCGCCAAGATTGTTGGTGTATAGATGTTGTTGTTTAGGAGTAGGTTATCGCCAAGATTGTTGGTGTATATATGTTGTTGTTTAGGAGTAGGTTATCGCCAAGATTGTTGGTGTATATATGTTGTTATTTAGAAGTAGGTTATCGCCAAGATTGTTGGTGTATATATGTTGATGTTTTGGTGTAGTTTATCGCGAGGATTGTTGGTGTATATATGTTGTTGTTTAGGTGTATGTTATCGCCAAGATTGTGGTGTATATATGTTGATCTTAAGGTGAAGGTTATCGCCAAGATTGTTGGTGTATATATGTTGATGTTTAAGTGTAGGTTATCGCCAAGATTGTTGGTGTATATATGTTGATGTTTATGTGTAGGTTATCGCCAAGATTGTTGGTGTATATATGTTGATGTTAAGGTGTAGGTTATCGCCAAGATTGTTGGTGTATATATGTTGATGTTAAGGTGTAGGTTATCGCCAAGTTTGTTGGTGTATATATGTTGATGTTTAGGTGTAGGTTATTGCCAATATTGTTGGTTTATATATGTTGATGTTTAGGTGTAGGTTTTCGCCAAGTTTGTTGGTGTATATATGTTGATGTTTAAGTCTAGGTTATTGCCAATATTGTTGGTTTATATATGTTGATGTTTAGGTGTAGGTTATCGCCAAGTTTGTTGGTGTATATATGTTGATGTTTAGATGTAAGTTATCGCCAAGATTGTGGTGTATATATGTTGTTGTTTAGGAGTAGGTTATCGCCAAGATGGTGGTGTATATATGTTGTTGTTTAGGTGTAGGTTATCGCCAAGATTGTTGGTGTATATATGTTGTTGTTTAGGAGTAGGTTATCGCCAAGATTGTTGGTGTATATATGTTGTTGTTTAGGAGTAGGTTATCGCCAAGATTGTTGGTGTATATATGTTGATGTTTAGGTGTAGGTTATCGCGAGGATTGTTGGTGTATATATGTTGTTGTTTAGGTGTATGTTGTCGCCAAGATTGTGGTGTATATATGTTGATGTTAAGGTGAAGGTTATCGTTAAGATTATTGGTGTATATATGTTGATGTTTAAGTGTAGGTTATCGCCAAGATTGTTGGTGTATATATGTTGATTTTTATGTGTAGGTTATCGCCAAGATTGTTGGTGTATATATGTTGATGTTAAGGTGTAGGTTATCGCCAAGATTGTTGGTTTATATATGTTGATGTTTAGGTGTAGGTTATCGCCAAGTTTGTTGGTGTATATATGTTGATGTTTAGGTGTAGGTTATTGCCAATATTGTTGGTTTATATATGTTGATGTTTAGGTGTAGGTTATCGCCAAGTTTGTTGGTGTATATATGTTGATGTTTAGGTGTAGGTTATTGCCAATATTGTTGGTTTATATATGTTGATGTTTAGGTGTAGGTTATCGCCAAGATTGTTGGTGTATATATGTTGATGTTTAGGTGTAGGTTATCGTCAAGATTGTTGGTGTATATATGTTGTTGTTTAGGAGTAGGTTATCGCCAAGATTGTTGGTGTATATATGTTGATGTTCAGGTGTAGGTTATCGCCAAGTTTGTTGGTGTATATATGTTGATGTTTAGGTGTAGGTTATTGCCAATATTGTTGGTTTATATATGTTGATGTTTAGGTGTAGGTTATCGTCAAGATTGTTGTTGTATATATGTTGTTGTTTAGGTGAAGGTTATCGCCAAGATTGTAGGTGTATATATGTTGTTGCTTAGGTGAAGGTTATCGCGAGGATTGTTGGTGTATATATGTTGTTGTTTAGGTGTAGGTTATCGCCAAGATTGTAGGTGTATATATGTTGTTGTTTAGGTGTAGGTTATCGCGAGGATTGTTGGTGTATATATGTTGTTGTTTAGGTGTAGGTTATCGCCAAGATTGTTGGTGTATATATGTTGATGTTTATTTGTAGGTTATCGCCAAGATTGTTGGTGTATATATGTTGATGTTTAGGTGTAGGTTGTCGCCAAGATTGTTGGTGTATATATGTTGATGTTTAGGTGTAGGTTATCGCGAGGATTGTTGGTGTATATATGTTGTTGTTTAGGTGTATGTTATCGCCAAGATTGTGGTGTATATATGTTGATGTTAAGGTGAAGGTTATCGCCAAGATTGTTGGTGTATATATGTTGATGTTTAAGTGTAGGTTATCGCCAAGATTGTTGGTGTATATATGTTGATGTTTATGTGTAGGTTATCGCCAAGATTGTTGGTGTATATATGTTGATGTTAAGGTGTAGGTTATCGCCAAGATTGTTGGTTTATATATGTTGATGTTTAGGTGTAGGTTATCGCCAAGATTGTTGGTGTATATATGTTGTTGTTTAGGAGTAGGTTATCGCCAAGATGGTGGTGTATATATGTTGTTGTTTAGGTGTAGGTTATCGCCAAGATTGTTGGTGTATATATGTTGTTGTTTAGGAGTAGGTTATCGCCTAGATTGTTGGTGTATATATGTTGTTGTTTAGGAGTAGGTTATCGCCAAGATTGTTGGTGTATATATGTTGATGTTTAGGTGTAGGTTATCGCGAGGATTGTTGGTGTATATATGTTGTTGTTTAGGTGTATGTTATCGCCAAGATTGTGGTGTATATATGTTGATGTTAAGGTGAAGGTTATCGCCAAGATTGTTGGTGTATATATGTTGATGTTTAAGTGTAGGTTATCGCCAAGATTGTTGGTGTATATATGTTGATGTTTATGTGTAGGTTATCGCCAAGTTTGTTGGTGTATATATGTTGATGTTAAGGTGTAGGTTATCGCCAAGATTGTTGGTTTATATATGTTGATGTTTAGGTGTAGGTTATCGCCAAGATTGTTGGTGTATATATGTTGTTGTTTAGGAGTAGGTTATCGCCAAGATGGTGGTGTATATATGTTGTTGTTTAGGTGTAGGTTATCGCCAAGATTGTTGGTGTATATATGTTGTTGTTTAGGAGTAGGTTATCGCCAAGATTGTTGGTGTATATATGTTGTTGTTTAGGAGTAGGTTATCGCCAAGATTGTTGGTGTATATATGTTGATGTTTAGGTGTAGGTTATCGCGAGGATTGTTGGTGTATATATGTTGTTGTTTAGGTGTATGTTATCGCCAAGATTGTGGTGTATATATGTTGATGTTAAGGTGAAGGTTATCGCCAAGATTGTTGGTGTATATATGTTGATGTTTAAGTGTAGGTTATCGCCAAGATTGTTGGTGTATATATGTTGATGTTTATGTGTAGGTTATCGCCAAGATTGTTGATGTATATATGTTGATGTTAAGGTGTAGGTTATCGCCAAGATTGTTGGTTTATATATGTTGATGTTTAGGTGTAGGTTATCGCCAAGATTGTTGGTGTATATATGTTGTTGTTTAGGAGTAGGTTATCGCCAAGATGGTGGTGTATATATGTTGTTGTTTAGGTGTAGGTTATCGCCAAGATTGTTGGTGTATATATGTTGTTGTTTAGGAGTAGGTTATCGCCAAGATTGTTGGTGTATATATGTTGTTGTTTAGGAGTAGGTTATCGCCAAGATTGTTGGTGTATATATGTTGATGTTTAGGTGTAGGTTATCGCGAGGATTGTTGGTGTATATATGGTGTTGTTTAGGTGTATGTTATCGCCAAGATTGTGGTGTATATATGTTGATGTTAAGGTGAAGGTTATCGCCAAGATTGTTGGTGTATATATGTTGATGTTTAAGTGTAGGTTATCGCCAAGATTGTTGGTGTATATTGTTGATGTTTATGTGTAGGTTATCGCCAAGATTGTTGGTGTATATATGTTGATGTTAAGGTGTAGGTTATCGCCAAGATTGTTGGTTTATATATGTTGATGTTTAGGTGTAGGTTATCGCCAAGTTTGTTGGTGTATATATGTTGATGTTTAGGTGTAGGTTATTGCCAATATTGTTGGTTTATATATGTTGATGTTTAGGTGTAGGTTATCGCCAAGTTTGTTGGTGTATATATGTTGATGTTTAGGTGTAGGTTATTGCCAATATTGTTGGTTTATATATGTTGATGTTTAGGTGTAGGTTATCGCCAAGATTGTTGGTGTATATATGTTGATGTTTAGGTGTAGGTTATCGTCAAGATTGTTGGTGTATATATGTTGTTGTTTAGGAGTAGGTTATCGCCAAGATTGTTGGTGTATATATGTTGATGTTTAGGTGTAGGTTTTCGCCAAGTTTGTTGGTGTATATATGTTGAAGTTTAGGTGTAGGTTATTGCCAATATTGTTGGTTTATATATGTTGATGTTTAGGTGTAGGTTATCGTCAAGATTGTTGTTGTATATATGTTGTTGTTTAGGTGAAGGTTATCGCCAAGATTGTAGGTGTATATATGTTGTTGCTTAGGTGAAGGTTATCGCGAGGATTGTTGGTGTATATATGTTGTTGTTTAGGTGTAGGTTATCGCCAAGATTGTAGGTGTATATATGTTGTTGTTTAGGTGTAGGTTATCGCGAGGATTGTTGGTGTATATATGTTGTTGTTTAGGTGTAGGTTATCACCAAGATTGTTGGTGTATATATGTTGATGTTTATTTGTAGGTTATCGCCAAGATTGTTGGTGTATATATGTTGATGTTTAGGTGTAGGTTGTCGCCAAGATTGTTGGTGTATATATGTTGATGTTTAGGTGTAGGTTATCGCGAGGATTGTTGGTGTATATATGTTGTTGTTTAGGTGTATGTTATCGCCAAGATTGTGGTGTATATATGTTGATGTTAAGGTGAAGGTTATCGCCAAGATTGTTGGTGTATATATGTTGATGTTTAAGTGTAGGTTATCGCCAAGTTGTTGGTGTATATATGTTGATGTTAATGTGTAGGTTATCGCCAAGATTGTTGGTGTATATATGTTGATGTTAAGGTGTAGGTTATCGCCAAGATTGTTGGTTTATATATGTTGATGTTTAGGTGTAGGTTATCGCCAAGTTTGTTGGTGTATATATGTTGATGTTTAGGTGTAGGTTATTGCCAATATTGTTGGTTTATATATGTTGATGTTTAGGTGTAGGTTATCGCCAAGTTTGTTGGTGTATATATGTTGATGTTTAGGTGTAGGTTATTGCCAATATAGTTGGTTTATATATGTTGATGTTTAGGTGTAGGTTATCGCCAAGTTTGTTGGTGTATATATGTTGATGTTTAGATGTAAGTTATCGCCAAGATTGTTGGTGTATATATGTTGATGTTTAGGTGTAGGTTATCGCCAAGATTGTTGGTGTATATGTGTTGATGTTTAGGTGTAGGTTATCGCCAAGATTGTGGTGTATATATGCTGATGTTTAAATGTAGGTTATCGCCAAGATGGTGGTGTATATATGTTGATGTTTAGGTGTAGGTTATCGCCAAGATTGTTGGTGTATATATGTTGATATTTAGGTGTAGGTTATCGCCAAGATTGTTGGTATATATATGTTGATGTTTAGGTGTAGGTTATCGCCAGGATTGTTGTGTATAGATGTTGATGTTTAGGTGTAGGTTATCGCCAAAATTGTTGGTGTATATATGTTGATGTTTAGGTGTAGGTTATCGCCAATATTGTTGGTGTATATGTGTTGATGTTTAGGTGTAATTTATCGCCAAGATGATGGTGTATATATGTTGATGTTTAGGTGTAGGTTATCGCCAAGATGGTGGTGTATATATGGTGAGGTTTAGGTGTAGGTTATCGCCAAGATTGTTGGTGTATATATGTTGATGTTTAGGTGTAGGTTATCGCCAAGATTGTTGGTGTATATATGTTGATGTTTAGGTGTAGGTTATCGCCAATATTGTTGGTGTTCATGTGTTGATGTTTAGGTGTAGTTTATCCCCAAGATGATGGTGTATATATGTTGATGTTTAGGTGTAGGTTATCGCCAAGATGGTGGTGTATATATGGTGAGGTTTAGGTGTAGGTTATCGCCAAGATTGTTGGTGTATATATGTTGATGTTTAGGTGTAGGTTATCGCCAAGATTGTGGTGTATATATGTTGATGTTTAGGTGTAGGTTATCGCCAAGATGGTGGTATATATATGTTGTTGATAAGGTGTAGGTTATCGCCAAGATTGTTGGTGTATATGTGTTGATGTATAGGTGTAGGTTATCGACAAGATTGTTGGTGTATATACGTTGATGTTTAGGTGTAGGTTATCGCCAAGATTGTTGATGTATATATGTTGTTGTTTAGGTGTAGGTTATCGCCAAGATTGTTGGTGTATATATGTTGATGTTTAGGTGTAGGTTGTCGCCAAGATTGTTGGTGTATATATGTTGATGTTTATTTGTAGGTTATCGCCAAGATTGTTGGTGTATATATGTTGATATTTAGGTGTAGGTTGTCGCCAAGATTGTTGGTGTATATATGTTGATGTTTATTTGTAGGTTATCGCCAAGATTGTTGGTGTATATATGTTGATGTTTAGGTGTAGGTTGTCGCCAAGATTGTTGGTGTATATATGTTGATGTTTATTTGTAGGTTATCGCCAAGATTGTTGGTGTATATATGTTGATGTTTAGGTGTAGGTTGTCGCCAAGATTGTTGGTGTATATATGTTGATGTGTATTTGTAGGTTATCGCCAAGATTGTTGGTGTATATATGTTTATATTTAGGTGTAGGTTATCGCCAAGAATTCCACGATATTAAAGTATTTGACTGTTATGTATTATATTTCTGTTGAATTGAGTATGTTTTTAAATAATAAGGAAATGTGGTATGAATACCAGTGGTACTAAATATGCATCAGAGACTATAGGACAGCCACGATCAATTGCATGGCCCACACAACATGGGGAGCAGGATTTGCTTACCCTTCCGGAGCACCTGATACATGTATCACCCCAGGTTTGTTGGGGTTCGTGTTGCTCAGTCGGATTTCTATGTTGTGTTTTGTGTACTGTTGTCTGTCTGTTTGTCTTTTTCTTTTTTTAGCCATGGCGTTGTCGGTTTGTTTTCTACTTACAAGTTTGAATGTTCCTTTGGTATCCTTCGCCTCTCTTTTGCATTGTTTCCTTTTCAAGAGCTAGATATTGCAAAGTAAATTTGTAGATTATATTGTATTTTTATGTGGAAGAGGTTTCTTTAATTTGCATTTGATTTAGATACAAAATTAAGGGCAATGATAATCTGATCACGAGTTCGACAAAAACGTTTTGCGAAGATCACGCAGAAAAAATAAACCGAAGATAAAGTAGCAAAGAACTAACTAATGTATTATCAAGGTTATTCAACTCGACACATTTATATACAGTTGGAAAATACATCTACGTTAAAATCGGACTATACTATAAATCATCACAGAATCTTTTCTCCAGAGATCTTATATAACTGTTTGATAATTTGATGTATTTAAAAGCTTTGACAAGTCAATAAACTATATGGAACAAAGTAATCTGGATTATTTTGTAACGACTCAATTTATATATTTTACATGTTTGAGAAGTTGATTGAGCGCTAATAAAAAGTTAAGCCTTCCTACATTTATAATGAGCTAGCAAAAATCATGTTATACCTAAAAACACAAAATACACGATTTCTATGTTCTATAAGTTATACATGTACAAGATATGCTTTGATTACACAAACAAGTTATTTCAATCTGTATTGTTGAAAAGTCGTTATCACATTAAAATCGACATAAGTTTATTGTACTCTTAGTTACCCAAGGATTGACTGGAATAATGCGATGTGTTCATCCTTGACATCTCCACTCCTACAGTAAAACCCATGCTAAAGATGGGCTTCCATTTGGCTGTGCGGGATATATACGCAGCCACTTTCGGTCGGAATGGCGAAGTTAATTCCAATGCCTCGTATCTAGGATTACTCTGCTTCCTTTTAGCAATTTCACGAGGAGGCCACAAGGGAGGAGGTTTATTCCTGTTCTATTTAATATTAAGGCCATTTTCCCTATTTATTGTTTTGCATTCGTATTTATTCTTTATAGTTAACTTTTTATACGTATTCTCCTCCTTTCTATAACCCCATCCAACCCTTCAGAAATGGCATATATATTTAGACTTGGTTCAGTGACTTTAAATCTTTATTTAGCTCTTATCATCAAAGTTTCTCTTAAAAGCTTGAACACAAAAGTTAACTATAGATATTTAAGTTAAAATGAATCACGAGGAGTCCGAGGTTATGTAATTTCATACATGTATAGAACAGTATATACAATCATTGGTATATTTGAGTACTGCTGGACCATTAAATGGATACATCCTTTATCTATTTGTAGGACTTTTCTGATAGTTTAATTATTATTCTTTCTGGTAAACGCTGCTGACTTCTGGAAGGATAATTCCATATTGTATTCGAATAATTGAAAGAAACAGAAAGATATACCCCAATGTCTTCTTTATATTTATTACACACTAAGCCCGTTTAAATTTTTGTTCAATGTTTCCTTAATATTTTATATTCGCCACGGTATTATCGCAGTTCCTTATGAGATTTTAACATTATTACGGGGTATTTTTTAACATACAACCAAGGAAAAAATCCATAATGGTTGCTCAATATTTTTAAGTATTTTGAAAATGGCTAAATACTTGATAGATTTAAATTATTGAAATTTGAAAGTACATTGACCCAGAAGTCTTTAACAGAAGTTTAAGAAAAATATATCGTCGAACATTTAGACACCCCTGGTCAGCTACTTTAAATCAAAATTTAACTATTTTTTAAATGATATAGAAGAAAAAGATTTTTTTTTAAACTCAATTTTGTATTTAATTATTGTATTTATTTATTAATTTTAAAAATGCAAACTATTCTTTTGAAGCACTTTTTTCATATAATATAGAATCAAACATTTGTTGAGAAAACAAACCATGTCCCACACCCACAGAAGATGAATGGTTGGTACCTATAATTCCGTTGATAACTAATTATAAGAAACAGCTAAGTTCTTATGATATGTAAGACGTCATGATTGATAGAGAATATCTGCTTCGTCATAAATCAACTGTACAGTCAGCTTACATGCAAGAAAGAATCTAAAATTCTGTAAAATAAATACCTATATATCGATAAGAAATACTTAAGATAATACTGACAAGATATTTCAATGAGGAATGTTAATCAAATCTGTTCAATCACGATCGTTGTGATATATCCAACGAAAGTAATTCACACTTATCGTTGTTTATCATAACAAAATTGGATTTCTGTTATTGTATTGAAACTGATTTGGAGTAGGTCTCCGTTTCCTGATTGGCAGAGAGTCAATATAATAATATAATGATTTTTCCAATATTTTTACAGACGTAACAAAGCGGTGGATCACTTCATATTACATCTCTGCCATTGCACCGAGAAACAACGACCCCTTTAATAAGGCGGAGTTATATTGTTCATTGACGCGTGACATTGAAGTTATAACTGATGACAGCGTTATTACGGTTCAAATGATCAACGAACAGTGTTTTCTGCCCGTAAGGCGATGTTTTCAGAAACTGGACATTACATTATTAAACATTTACAACTTATCGTTTGGATTATCGATACCGGAGAGTGAGAAAGGTGAAGAAGTGAAAGAAAAATCAGAGTCTCCTACTATGTTAGCTATCTATACGATTATATATTTACCATTTTATGTTGCAATAATTGGAACTATTTTATGGAGTGCATTGTGTTACATAAAATCCTTACTACAAACAACCGAGGTTTATCCAAGATTATATTTCAAAGAATCGACTTTAGCATCACATCTTATTAAAAAATGTAGATTGGCAACTCGTCAGTTTTCGCCACCCTTTTGGATGAGAAATAAACATATTCAGACATTTTTACCCTTTTTTATTCCACAATGCAGTGTTCAGTTTAAGCGAGAATATCTTCAATTAAAAGATAGGGGTGTGGTAGCGTTAGATTGGGTGGTAAATTTACATCTTCACCGAAAGAAAAGGAGAACGGTGTTAATAGTTATTCCAGGACTGTGTGGAACTGCAGGCGGGCTTTCTAAAATATGTCAATACGCAGCAAAACGAGGATTTCAACCAGTTGTATTTAATAGGAGAGGACTTGGAAATTCGTTCTTAACGACACCAAAACTACAAAGCTATGGTGATCCCTCTGATTTCAGGCAAGTAATAAAATACATAAATGGAAAATATCCTAAAGCACTTGTAACATGTGTCTCTTACGGCACCGGAAGTGAGTGTTTACTCTCGTATCTAGGAGAATTCGGATCTTCTGCTCAAATCAGCGCGGGAGTTAGCGTTTCTGCTTCTTTTGAAGTTGCTCATAGAACGTCAACGAAATTAAATGGTATTTATGATCTTTTATTTTTAACATTATTAAAGAGAGTTGTCTGGAAACACGCGAAAGCTTTGACGAAAATTATTGATGTTCCGAAAGCTCTGAAAGCTTGGACCTACAAACAGTTCGATGAAGCTGTATTTTGTAAAATGTACGGGTACAGTGATTTAGAGGAATTCTGGGACAGAAACAATCCGCTCAGAGATGTGGACGACATATCTGTGCCATTATTATTTATTTCCAGTGAAGACGACCCTCTTCATTCTAATAAAAACATTCCATTAGATCTATTCAAATATTATCCTAACTTTTTCATGTTGATGCCCAAATATGGCGGTCATGGCGGATTCTTAGATGACATTGCAGCTCTTTCGTGGGCCGATAGAGTTGTTATAGATTATTTAGAAGCAATATTGGAATTTACAATGAAAGGATATACGATTAATTACAATAAAAGTCCTGCGAGATCGACTATATAATGTAATATTTATTGTTAAATTATTTGTTAAGTTTAATTTGTTGAATAAAATGGAGAGTAAACCTAAGAGGTATGTGGAAGTACTAGTTAGCCATCATGAATATGTTAATTTTTTTTTATTTTCATATTTGTGTTATATATGTAATTCCATAAAAATATGCAATGGCCTTCTGAATGAGGAATGTATTCCAGCATATTACATCATACGAATATGAAAGTTTTATTTTGATTCGGTTTACATTTGGTAGGGTTCGTGTTGCTCTGTCTTTAGTTTCTATGTTGTGTTTTGTGTACTGTTGTTGGCTTTTCGTCGTTTTTCTCTTTTTTTATTGCCATGCCATTGTCAGTTTTTTTCGACTAATGAGTTTGAATGTCCCTTTGGTATCTTTCGACTCTCTTTAAATATACTTTTATACTGCTTTACACTTTACCTCCTGGAAACATTATGCTAATAAAAAGATACTTCAGCGCATTGTATATAAGAAAAATAAGTCAGTAGACAAATAAATATTCTTATATTGACAACCTTGTGAGGACCACTTTCCCGGATTTACTGTCTTGTTCCGAATTTTGCATTGACAATGTTGGTTAGATACTGAAGACCACGGGCAACATATCTTTCATAAGATAATAGTTTCAGTTCCAATATGAATCTTAATCGGATCTTACCTCTATGTATTTATTCAAAGTATGTATACATTCCGCTCAAGCCGGTGCTAGGAGCTGTCTTAAACTTGCAGTGAGGTGAGAGTTTTTTGCTCCATGTTCAAGGCCTCTCTGTGACTTTGAGATGAAGAACAGCGATAAAAGCGCTGTTCCTTTGCTTTTTGTGTGTACTGATTTCGTTTCATTGATGGATACCCCATATCCTTTGTTTTTCTATTGTATATCCTACATATCCAAAACAGGCAAGGCCTTAGTAAGTTGAACATATATAAAGGAGATGTGATATGATTGCCAATGAGACAACTATCTACCAAAAACCAAGGAACAATTGTGTAAACAACTTTGTCGCCGTACGACCCCCAACAAAGTAATATAAAACCAACACCATATAGTAAGCCATAAAAGGCTTTTACCAAGACAGGAAACAATTCGAAAAGACTCTGGGTAATCCCAATGTTCGTACACCAAAATGAAAATAACGTCACCTCATTGCTGAAATTTCCATTGTTGCGGATATTGTTAGCCAATCATAACGTTTTTGGTGTACGCTATTGAAAATAATACCCAGAATGAATTAGATTATGAAACAAGTATCACAGACGGCAACCAACAACCACCATTTCACTGCAGCTTCTGGACTGGCAAATAAAGAATGCGGAATTATTCCTATACATAAGGACAGTGGTGTAAAAACGTTATTTCACGAAATGGCTGATTTATGCCAATCCAATTAAAATAATTTGAGGGAGATATACACATGAATAAGCATAAAAAAGGACCGAATACGGATATATACGTATGAATCTCGTAATGTTAGGGAACAAATGACCCAAGTTCACTTTGTTTCAAACATATATTTTGTTCATAAAGACATTTAACATATACTGTGTGGAAAGTCAATGGACTATTTATATTAGCGAGTGTTCAACTATTTTAAGTGTTTTACGACCCAGCGTTAAAAATATGCAATATCCTACGTTGTATGAACATCAGTATTCGACGTCTACATTTGTAAACTATATATATTTCATATAACACATTTGATCAAAAAAATATTAAGCGTTTATGGATATTTGCAAAGACAAAGATTTGTCACCGTTTTTTCCTTAATTGTTTTTGTCTTCTTCTGATGTAAACACCAAATTTCATGACAAAAATAATACTTGTGTTAAAAATAACAGCAGATGAAACCGTTTCATAACAATATTATAAAAAAAACCTATGGCAGTTATGCTTCTAGTGGTACCATGTTTAAATTAAACAAAAGTGACCCTACGAAAATTTTTAAAAAGTATGAAATATACAGTGAAAAATCTGTATGAGATGAATCAAGCCGAAAAGGTAGATTGGTGTAATAAACAAGTTAGAAAATTATCCGTCGCAATATTACATTTAAATAACGGCCTTGGTTTAAATCAATGAGACATGAATTAGTGTTACACACACGGATGTACATGTATATGTACATGTATGTTAATACCTTTCATTCAAGGTGTACTTCACGACTACAGTGTTTAATACTGTTATTAAGATTATATTATAAATGAACGACTTTCATTTAATTGTTAATGCATGTAATGAATATGTACTTTTGGATGATCAAAGAAAACAAAACATCAAAAAGATGTTATCTGCGGAAACCCTCTTTAAAAGGTCTTTTTAAACACAAGTTTAACAAAATGATTAAAAAGGATATGTATTATGAATTACACTTTTGTACTTCTAACAATATGAAAAATAGCAATGGTTCACAATTTTAACAATTGTTTTTTTTTTTCTATCTTTTAACGGAAAATAAGAAATGATACACGCTTGTTAGGTCATACGACTCAATGTCGTTTGGCCCCTATTGTAACTATAATTCTGGAATGTCATCTTTGATTTAAATCATACAAAATCCACGAAGTGTATCCACTTTTATACAATGTTTTATCTAAGGGATATATCACGCATAAATAAGGTGTTAGTTAAGTCGAAACACCATTACATTAAAGGTACATTTTATTTTTCACATAAAACGTTGTGAAAACAAAGCTTTTCACTTCTGAATATTTCTCTTCTCTACTCTGATGGAATAAAATACACAGAACAAGAACTACTAGTATATGATAGGATTGATCATTTACTTGAAAAAGGGAAAATTTCTATATTATTTTCTGCAGTTGTTACGGACGAGTGCACTCATTTCCACTGCCATTTCAATCTAATGATGTCAAATTCTCCTTCCAAATACCTGGCTTTCTTTTTCTGTTTAGTACCTAAACACGCTCAACCGGAACATACCGAATTTGATTGTACACAATGGCGGATCCAGGGGCGAAGAGGGCGTACGACCCGACCCCCTTTGATCGCTTAAAAAATATAAAAACCTCATGTTTTTCACGATACACATAGAATTTTAGTGTAAAATCGCCTAGAAATTCCTGGATCCGACCCTTGTACATGTAGTTGATCTGTGTCTAGTCTTATTGAACAAAGATCAGTAAAGCATGTAGAAAGGCTAACCCAGTGGTTTGTAACTGGTTGATCTTAGAGGACACGTGACGTGGGAAAGGATCAGAGGGATCCAATTGTCTTATTAAAACAAAGCATAGCAATTACATGCATTTAACCAATGTCATCGGTGTCTGAGCAAAAAAAAAAAAAAAAAAAAATAAGCCATGGCCAGTGTTTTGTCGAAGAACGTCTCGTCCTTTTCTTCAAAAGGTTCATCGGAAAGTACCAAGACATAATTGACAATAATTCGGTGTCTACTTAACAAAAAAGACAAGATGGTTTTAAGCTA
Organism: Mytilus californianus; assembly: GCF_021869535.1. Taxonomy (NCBI): domain Eukaryota; kingdom Metazoa; phylum Mollusca; class Bivalvia; order Mytilida; family Mytilidae; genus Mytilus; species Mytilus californianus. Next base: position 110,705,825 of record NW_026262734.1, on the reverse strand, counting down.
TAATAGATTCTGAAGTTGTGTATCTTTTTATTTACTTTACAGTATTCCCTTTATTTGTCTTTGTGCTATTTTGTTTCTTTTGGTTGTTTGACCTTTGACGTGACTCGGTATTCATGCATCCCGCTAACGGTTTTGACTTTTGACGTGACTCGGTATTCATGCATCCCGCTAACGGTTTTTTGACTTTTGACGTGACTCGGTATTCATGCATCCCGCTAACGGTTTTGACTTTTGACGTGACTCGGTATTCATGCATCCCGCTAACGGTTTTTTGATTTACGGCGTTCCTGGTGTAGGTGGATCATAAGGTTCGATTCGGATGCAAGGTGTTTTTACAGTGTTGTTTCCATTTTGTTTACCCTTGTATTCATATCTATTTTAATTTGTACTTTATCGAGAAAGTGTATACTATATACGGTATGTACTATCAACTACAACAACTTTTTTTTATCAGTATCCTTGTCAATTTACAATCAACTACAACTTTTTTGGTTGGAGTCTTTGTTAGATATATTTGTATGTTTGTTTGATTTCTTTGGTCAGTGGTGTATGTTTACACAGTTGTGCCTGCTGGATCCCAATTATTGTCACATTAACCTATTATTTTTGTTTGGATTACTCACCCAATTTTGTCAATTTAACGGAACTATAAACAACTGTCATACAATTGGAAAGGTAAGTAGTTATAAAACTAGGTTTAACCCACCATTTTCTTCGGGAAATACCAGTTACTGTACCAAGTCCGGAATATGACAGTTGTTTTTCGCTCGTTCCGTTGGTTGATAAAAGAGAGTCGAAAGATACCAAAGGAACATTCAAACTCATAAGTTGAAAATAAAGTGCGGCGCCATGGCTGAAAAAGAATAAGACAAACAGACAAACAACAGTATACAAACCACAGCATAGAAAACTAAAGACTGAGCAACACGAACCCCACCAAAACTTGGGGTGATCTCAGGTGCTCCGGAAGGGTAAGCAGATCCTGCTCCACATGTGGCACCCGTCGTGTTGTTCATGTTAGTACAGACCCGGTAATAAGTCTAATTCGGTAGGATGATAGCGCTTGATTTTGTCAGTACTTATGGGCTTTCCCTTTTTTGAACTGACCTTGGTATTTTTATTATACATTTTTGACCGTTGTGTTCTATTTTTAATCATGACGATCATGTCCGTTATCCAAAAATGTCAAAGAGTACATTATTTCATAATTCGACTTGAGGGCGAAAGAATGTCTCCTCACTAGATTCCAGGGGGAAGAATATTTCTGAATTGGACAATTGAGGAAAACAGTATCACTTGTGTTTTTCCTACATTGGAAAATAATTTTATTTATTCAATTTTTTCGTGCTTTATCGTACCTGATGAAGGTAAATCCAGATAAGCACTTCAGATCCATCAAAGAATCAGGGCCCCTTGAAATCGAAAATCAAAAAAGTATCATTAATCTACCAAAAACATTGTTCAGATGTTCACAAGTTTGTCCGACATCAGTGTTTATATTTTTGGAATCTTGTCTTATATATTTGTGTTAGGGATTTAAACTTCTTGAATGTAGTGCCAAACTGCATAAACTGACGAAACAGCCTCGTTTTGAAATCTTGCCAATAAAATTAAGATATGGGAAACAGCTTAACACAAAAAAGACTGTTTGCTACAAGATGTAATTTACACAATGTCAGGTGTTAATGTATGTAAAATATCTTTTTTGGTACGGCTGATGCTCATATCTATGTTGTATAAAACCTTAATGTAATTTGTCATTGTAGCTCAAATATATGATGTAAAAGCGGCTTTGTTGGTGACCTTTTTGCACTAGAGTGTCCATATTATTATAAGGGGCTTAAATAATTTCACTATTTTTACAATTTCAGGGGCCAAATAACAGCTCTTATCGTACCTCCTTCTTTACAATGTGATGTATTTATTATTATAGGGGAAGTTCTTATAAAAAATAGTGAGATTCGTTCGTTTGTGCTTCGTGTCGATTTGATGAGTCGAGGTCTTTTCAACTGATTTTTGTACATTTTCTTAGTTGGGCTCTTACACCACTTACCCAGGTTATGGTAGGGTTGCGCGCCAATATTCATGTTCAACATGGCCTTATTTTTTGTGTGATTGTTTCGGGTCAGGAGCCTGATTAGACGTGTGTTGCTGTCTGTTATGATTAGTCCGTTGGCTTTTATCGTTTGAATTCCTTACATCATTGTCCTATGGTCTCTAATGGACAGCATTTATTGGCAAGCATACTGCTGCGCAATTTTTTTTTCTTCACTTTTGGAAACATTTGTTTCCTGCATTTTGTGTTGTCATATTCATTTTCATTGCATCTTGTGCGAAGTTATTTCATTTCTTAAGCATAGCAATTACATGCATTTAACCAATGCCATCGGTGTCTGAGCAAAAAAAAAAAAAAAAAGCCATGTTAAGTCAAGTTATTCATTTTCATTTTACAAGATTCGACTTGTCATACCCCCCCCCCCCCCCCCCCCCCCCCCCCCCCACACACAAAAAAAATCAAAGGCTCGTTCCCTTATTTCTTCAATAAAAGTTTAAAGTTTTTAGAAAACAAACATGACGTTTACTCCTTGGCAATACGCAATTGAGACAGATTGAAGAAGCTTTGACAGTTATTTCTACACGTTTGCTGATGTAATTCCTCAGTTGTACGTAAATTGGAACAAAATATCAGAATTCGTCAGTGTGCAAATCTTCAAACATTGTCAAAATCATGATTTTTTCCATCTCTGTATATAATAAACAGCTGGGTGTGTATTTTAAACATAAATCAGTATTCCTCAAATAGATTCGCTTTTACCTTCTGATCGTTAAATCAGATGCCTTGTGTAGTGATAGAGCCACACTCTCTGAACGTTAGAACCCGCGCAACTACTACCTGAGGGGTCAATATATAGTTGGCTTGCTGCAAGGAATATGTTTCCATCCCCATATTTTACATGAACCGTCTGTTTTTAGTGTCAGTCGAAATTCTTACACTAAATTCAAGGCGATCGTCTCTGCAGACACACAAGTAAAAGTTCAGGTTCTGCGTTTTCATAATTAACAAGATGTTGACAAAAAAGCCAAATTTTGAATTTTCAACATCTTTGGGTGTGAATAAATCGGCAAAATACATATGGTGACGCAGCTGTTTTTAGTGAAAAATGGCATTTGGTTAGTCTTATGAAGTAGTATGAAGAACACATCTTGAATCAACGTAACTGTAACACTAGAACTTTGTTCATCACAAAGAGTTTTCCGAAAATTTCTCGCTATAGGTACACAAATAGCAAACATTTTTTTCTCTCACTATTTCCATTCTTTTTAATTAACAGCGTATCGGGAAATAAATTTACTGCTTGGATGTGAAAACTTTGTGACGTACGCTCGTTATCTTTATTCACTTCCTTATAACCTGTTCGTATGCTCGCCCTGAATATGCTTTAAAGATTTGCCACTTGGCATTAAGCATCTCGTAATCACTCAATCATATCCCTAGGTGGTTGTCTCATTGACATCATATCTTTTCCCCAACTTCGTTAATGCGTTCCCGTCCTTAACATGCATGAAATATTTGCCACTGGACATTAAGCAATCAACAATCTATCAATCAAGCTTCTCAAACGAGTTTGGTATAGTGTCAAAAGTAACGTGCGTCTTTTAAATATAATGTAAAATCATTGCGGATGCACATTTACATTCTGTCTGTAAAATTATTCACTCTTCTTGATTGTTTTTTATAAGTAATCATATATGAAATGCCTTAAGAAAATCAGAATGATTACAGACTAATCTTTTAACAGTATATTTAACCCAAACAGTAGATTCAACACATTTAAAATTAATTTCGCCACATATTCATATGCTAATCTCGTCAGACGTCTTGTGTTTATTGTGACGTAATGTGAGAAATTGGTGTCGAAAGTAGATCTTTGATATTTGATCATTAATTCTAACTTTTTTTTTAGACCGGGGACAAATTAGAAATTGACATGTAGTATAGACACCAGTCACGAGCCTCTCTATTGCCGAGTTGCCGTACGCATCTAATTGCAACTGACGTACATGTACCACATATCTCATTGTATTCATATTTCAAAATGAATATTGAATAACATATGACACTTGTTTGCTCAATTTTCAAAATTTGTCACCCGCCATTGTATTCACTTGCACCAGTCATCGAAGAATCCATATTTGTTAAACTGTGATTATATAGGGAAAAAGTAGTATTACATTTCCCCGGCCCTATAGATTGGTCTTTTTGTGTAACCAAAGTAGGTGAAGGAAATTAACTTTGGAGCGCTGTGATTGGATGTAAGTGTATAATTATTTTTTTTATTTATTTATGAATAACTGCAGTGTCTATATTTACAATTTAAGTTTTGAAGCACATTGAAATATTTTCTTGAGAATTATTCGAAAAGGCTTCCATATTTTCATAAATTTTATGTAAAATGACGGTGGCCATGGATACTATAAACAAGCTCTGGTCAAGATGGTCATGCCGCCATTTGGCTTCAATTTCTAAAAAAAATAATAAATTACTTATACCATACATAACTGTTTTGTTCACGTTTTTATAAAAAAAAGTGGTAAATTTAGAAAATGTTAGTGTTGTCGCCTATGGAGGAAAACATACTACTGCTTTCCCTATCTATCAGGTCATTCGTACATACCGATATGAAGTAACGGCGAGACTACTAAAACAGATCTTGGAAAGAGCTTGTGGAAAAATGATTCATTCACAAATAATGTTTCGGAAGTACAAAATATCAACTATGAACAAAGGGAGAGACGAGGTATATACGTCAATGAGATATTTATCAAACGACACTTTCAACTTTAGTACAATATAGATAAAACCATAAGGTCAAACAATAGATTCACTATAGGCGGAATAATAGTAAATTATGTTTTTTTTCTCAGGTTTTTCTATGTTAAACGTAAAATCCTTGCCACGTGCTATTTAATATCTGCGAAGAACTGTAAGTCAAGATGAAAGGACTGTGCTAGACAAAAAAGACAAAATAAAAATAAAACTTATTACTATTAGAACATATGTTATCATTATAAATACAATTGTAATAACTCGTATAAGATAACCTTGTACATAAACTGCCAACAGCCATTGTTCAGAAGGTAATTGTACTGATATGATTCAAGATACTAATGAGCATGTCGCCCGGTATAATAACAACTTTGACATATCACAAGAAAATTGTTTGCAAAATACGATATAATTTCTCCACTCAACACAGTTATTATATATATTCATCCTTAAACCTCTTCCATCTCACAGTAAAACCTGTCCCGAAGAAGACGATTCTGTTTAGCTGTGAGGGATGTATAAATACGCATCCACGTCCTAACGAAATATGGGGATACCTCATACAGTGAGAGTGCCACGTTCACTCAACGTTAAATAACGATGGGGTGGTCCGTATGTGACCTGTTGCAAGGCGAATTTACTGGCCCCCTTCAACATACCTTAATTATTTTTTCAGTGCTAATAGGAAATTGACACCCACATCATTATTCTTCTATCGTGACCCACTTTTAAGATTTATTGTTAACTTGTTCTCCTCACTTTGTATTTACCAACGGTCGATCATTTAATTAACGTTTGGTAATCTGTTACAAAATCTCAACGTTGGCGAGCTCTTACATTGTATAAGACTTTATCTCAACACTATTGTCTAAACCGGTGTAAAAATTAGAGGCAGAAGATACAAAAAGATGTGTGTATAACAATCTAAAACTCTCTATTCTAAATCTACAAATGAATGAAAAAGGGGATTGAAAAATAAAATAAATGTAATGATCTTTTAAAAACGTTTGATGTCTATTGTGAATTTGGTGCTGTATGATTGCTGTCTCAATGATGTAATGTTCACACCTCTTTTTCTAAAAGATTGTATTTCTTGATTTCTGAATGTGTATTAAAACGTGAAGCAAGCCCACACGATTCACTTAAATTGGCTGTTTGATTTTTAATATAAATTATGCAACACATATTGTTTTATTGTTTTTTTTTATGATCAAATATGATTTTGTAATATACATTACATAATCCATGCCGCAATTTGAATAACGACATGTTTCTGCCAACATCAAATGCAGACCTATAAAAATCTATATTTTGTATTGTCACAAATTACATCATATATGAATAATGAACAGCTTGTGCAATACTTTGCATGTAAATTTTGCATTAAACTTCTCTTTATAATATAAATAAAAGGAGATGTGGTGTTTTCGTCATTGACAATGATAGAAACCGAACGATACAATACACCATAAGACATCTAGGATTAAACATAGTTACGATGCCCAACAATTATTATAGACAGTATAATATAAATAAGATGATGTGGTATGTGAGTGCCAATGAGACAACTCCATACAAGTCACAATGTATAAATTGTTAACAATAAAATTAATTGACCAGAGTGCAAACCCTAAAAATAAAAAACAATAAAACAGAAAAAAACGAAAAAATAAACTCAATTTACTATAATTCAATATTTGGAATGCTACGCTCCTTGTACGAAACCGATTTTGGCTAAACGTCGTTTGTTAAAGAGAGACGAAAAATACCTGAGGGACATTCAAACTCACAAGTCGAAAACAAACTAACAATGCCATGGCAAATAAGAAATAACGACTAAATGTATGTTTATTTTTGTGTCGTCACCGAGACAAAAACAAAAAAAGTTCCGGACAATTTAATTATTTTTACTGTAAATTCATAAATTATTGCGATTTTGACATGACATACCAAAATGTGAGTATAATTATTGTGATTACAAGAAAAGCTGCATACAAATCATCGTGTGAATCTTTTAATGATGTATTTCCCATTATTTTAACTGGTGGGAAATTAATAATGAAGTTTTAAAAGCGCAATAGCAGAAAATAAAAAGTTATATGGGATTCGAATGTACGTGCATGCAGAAAAACTCTTTGTTCGGTTGTTGTTTTTTTTAGTAGACAAACAACTAAGCATCCCCATTTTTGAAAAAAAAGATCACTTCATTACAAACAATGTTGCTTTAGAAATTGATCCCTATATTTCTATTGAAGAAATACCATGGTTTTTTCAACTGTGTAATATGCCCAATTCTGTTTTGCTGGATTTGCTAAGAATTTCTCAACGATTAAGTTCAAACCATGCAAACAATTTAAGCATACATGTAGTGATACTAAGATTATTTTGATAACATTCATTTTACAGCAAAAATACTTGAAATATAGTGGAGATACAACACTATAAAACTATTTTTCTATGAATCAACCAGATGAATAAGGTGTTGTAATCAAATGGGAGTGTACATGTAGTTCTGACAAAAAATATAGTACAGTGTAGAAATCTCGTATTATATAGTAGTATAGAGAGATAGACCATTGCACTTGAATATCAATATATATAGCTATTTCCATTTTTATCAGAATTAAATGGACTTATAACACTATAAGATTCACCCGACGAAATATATGTGTCAGAATTCAGAATGCGAGTTCTTATTATTGCGATTCCTACCCAGTTGCATTATTCGCAATAATAAAAAAAACTCGTAATAATTTCTGATTTTACAGTATTTATAATTCTTGGCAGTCAAAAGTAAAATAACCAAAAAATATACCGAACTCCAATAAAAATTCAAAACGGAAAGTCCCTTAACAAATGGCAAAATCAAAAGCTCAAACACATGAAACGAATGGAAAACAATTGTCATATTACTGACTTGGTACAGGCATTTTCTTATGACAGAAATCCATTATAGTGACAACAATGTGTGAGCAAAACAAACAGACATAAAAGGCAAAACAAACAGACATAAAAGGTAAAAATGTCAAACATAGGGTTACAGCAGTCAGCATTGTGTTATAATTTTAATCATAAAAAAAATTAACTATTTCAACAAAGAAAAGACAAAATGGCATATAGACACTCTATAGAAAAGTACATAAGCAAATATGAAAGACAAGAATACAAAAATGGCCATAGCACAATAACACAATGGCGGGATGTATAAATACCTAGCCACGCCAAAAATATATACCAAAAATGTATTTAACACTAAAGGTTAAAAATATACATTTTAGAAAAATAAATAAAAGGAACCAACGTCAGTACCTAGAATACGCGTTTCTCTTTTGTGTATTACCTCGTTCTTATATTTTTCACTTTAAATTTATATCATTTATTTCATTTTTATACCGCCTCGATATAACCTTTCTTTGTTACATGTAGCTCTTGTGGCTTAAAACTATTGACATGACTGTTTATACCTTTCTTTGCTACATGTAGTTCTTGTGGCCTAAAACCATTGACATGACTGTTTATATTCAACAGGGATGACCAAAGATCTATCATCAATATCAATAACATTACAAGTAATACCTTTTCTAAAAAAAGCTAGCCGTCTCTTAGCTGTTGAAAGTGTAAAATGTTCACGCTTTGTAGATTAATTCATTCAGAATAGCCTTAGATATAAGAAGATGTGGTATGAGTGCCAATGAGACAACTCTCCATCCAAGTCAAAATTTATAAAAGTAAACCATTATAGGTCAAAGTACGGTCTTCAACACGGAGCCTTGGCTCACACCGAACAGCAAGCTATAAAGGGCCCCAAAAATTACTAGTGTTAAACCATTCAAACGGGAAAACCAACGGTCCAATCTATATAAAAAACGAGAAACGAGAGACACTTACGAACCACATCAACAAACGACAACTACTGAACATCAGATTCCTGACTTAGGACAGGTGCAAACAATTGCAGCGGGTTTAAATGTTTTAATGGTACCAAACCTTCACCCTTATCTGAAACAATTATAGTGTAACATCACAACATAGAAAGAGTTGAATATAAATCAGCAAATTTTACCAAACACGTTATGAAGCAGTATACCGTTCAATGTTATTGTCAAATAAGGTCCTTATCGTACTAATCCATCAAAGCTTAACATACTGGATTGACATAATCTTTTGTGAGAGACCGTTCTTTTAAAATGCCAACAGTATTTTCGTATTTGAAATTTATAATTTTCTTTTATTTCTCTTTCTCTCATATAGCATATATATATATTTAGTATAAATGGCCAATAAACCTCAAAACAACTATTCAATTCTTTATTAACCAAATGTTTTACAACATATACATGTAGGTACATGTCTAATTAATATGATATACTAAGTATAGATTACAAAAATATACGATCTTGACAGACAGAAGTATTAAATACACATGAAAATAAATACCTATAAAGACTACTAGAAGTTTGATCTTGACCCTCTTCACTTATCATACTTATCATTTGTAGTGAGAGGTAGGGATGAGCCACTAGAATAGGCCTATTTTAAGCTTCATGATATTTGATGAGGTAGAGAAATTTAGGTGATATTTAAGCCAAGTCAAGGTTGAAGATTGAATCTGAAACTAATCAGATGTCGATAATTTTTTCCAAATGCAATTAAAATCACTGTCGTAAATGCTTTATATATTTGTCAAGCAATGTATCCCCTATGATGAAATAGCGTAACCATGCATCATAGCTATGTGTAGACACCCTAATTGTAAAAAAATATTTGATCTCTAGGGTATTTTCCTTTCACCAGACTGAGACATTTATGTGTTTTTACCAAAGGTCGCACCCCCCCCCCCCCCCTTTTCCGAGATAAAAATTCCCGTTTAAATTACATTTGTGTAATATTTAATCGAACATATCTCCCTTTTAGTCAATTTTTGATTATTGCTTTTGTATTATCTTACTAAGTATAAATATTTATAATCTAGGCTAAGAAAAAAGCACGAAGTATGCTTTCGTGTACAAGATGTACGTAACAGTGAGCGACTGGATAGAACGCTGTGTTTACAATATTTCAGGAGTTTCGGCTATTTATAGATAAGTGTTAATTACCTGTGTACCGATTTGCATGATTGGTAACCAGGCAAAATCTAATTGCTAAAATAGAGAGTTCAATTCCGACATTTTACGGGATCAAAAGACATTTACTAGGTTTCGAATTGTCCCAACCAATCAACACAAGTTAGCTATGATATAGAGCTGGGAACAGTATATATGTTCCTGGATAGAGTCAGCAATATCTTCCAATCAGATAGTAAAAAGCATTCAGCCCGCAGACTGTCCATCGAACGTCTCCTAGGAGACGTTAATGATTACAAGAAAATGACACTATAATAGCAGCAGGAACAACAAATAGAAATGTATCATTCTTTACAACAGTCTGTCATTTATCAAGAAAACACGAAGGATTCAGATAGAATGGATAAAACGCCTTCACGTTCAAAACTGATGAAAGAAATCGGCTCAGCTGAGAAAACAAAAACACGAAATAGTATCAGTTTTACCACTGCGAAATAATACAGACATATTTTCAATCACACAGGACGCACACTATCATGTCTCTAGGGTTTAGGATTAAGAGATTTAACTTGTACAATAAAATTACAATAACAATTGGGTTGAAGAACATAATAACATAAATCAACACTACAATAAGATATTTTATCGATATACATTGAATTTTATCATCATACGAGATTAATTATGCACTATAACATTACAATAATAAATGTATGGAAGCTGTTATTATAGCCGGAACAACGTAAAGAAATGTCAATATGAATTATACACTTCAATCAGCTCAACGAAAGCTGGAAGACAAAGCGATCATTCAATTTCACATTGATGTAGATCTATAATCCGGACAATGACATTTCAGACATTTCAAACATTGATTGACACTTGTGTGTACCGAACATTTCATTAGAACGAAATAGAGAATGGTGAATACCTTAATTCATTATTTAAAGGTATTTATTGAAAAGTATGAACGGAAACTTAATGCAACAACTCACATCCAGCTTTGTATGACGACTACTATTCATACGAAAGATAAACAAATATTTTTTCAAACCTTTGTTTTTTGTTCAAGTATGTCATATTCATGATGTTATATCATTTTTGTGTTTAATAACTGTTTCTCGTATGTGTTGGAAATTCTATCAGTTAACTTATAAACAGTTCAAACGTTTGTTTTCTTTCTATCTAAAGTGAAACTTCAAAAAAATGTTTGGCCTTGTGCAATTAAGACCAAATTTTTCTTAACTGTTGATGATGTCCATGTTGAAAATCAACCCACGGTACAGTCGGCGATATATGAGTGTAAGAAAACGATTGACAGTATCTATATTAACAGATCTTTGATATATATGGTTTAATTTGTATTAATTAATTGTATGTGAATATAAATAGCTAAATAGCTAAATGAATATTTGATAGTAATTCTATATGACATTGAAGGAAACAAGATATTCTCCTCTAAAGATATAGTGTCTATCTATCGCGATGTAACATGAGGTTTATATTGTGTTTCAACGCTTTTTATACAACGAAATGATTACCAAATATGCTATGTTTATGCTTATTTCAGACGTAAAAATCTGGCATTGCTGCATGGATTTTTTTTTTACGCAGACACGTTCAGTTGGAATTAGGAAGTTTAATCCGATGCCTCATCTAGGAAACGTCCCAAGCACTCTCAGGCGGAAAATGTAAACACCGTTGGGTATATCCTTGAAGAATTCATACATCTGACTTTTTGCAAAAAACAAAACTTCCGCTCCTATGCAACATATATTTCCTCTTTCCCGTGGTAGTCTCCATTCTTCGTATAACCTATCATCTAGATTTATCGTATATTAGTTCTCTCGTCCTGAAAGGCATGAAATATTTGTTACTGAACGTTAAGCAATTAATTGTAATTTATGATTCATGAGAATGTTAACACTTCAATTTCCAATGTATGTTTTTATACAAATTGCAACTTTCATGTGGGCCTGATCAGTAAAAGGAATTTTCGATACAAAATATCATCATGATGATAAATAAGAATCTAGCATTTTGCAGAATTCACTTGAAATCTGAAAACACAATATCTATCTTTAGTGTTATTTTAGATTTCTGAATATTGAAGAGGAAAGAGGAAGCGAACCAATAAATTCCGAATTGTTTTTGTTATAAAGGAAAGACAGAAATATGAGATCTGAAGGAAACGGGAAGATTTAATAAAATTGAGAATGGAAACAGGGAATGTGTCAAAGAGACAACAACCCGAACCAAAGAGCAGAAAAACAGCCCAAGGCCACCAATGAGTCTTCAACACAGCGAGAAAATCCAGTATATATATATACATACCTTGCCTACTAGAAACGTATTTATACATCATGCTTAATTAAATTAACGAACGCCACACTTTGGCACAAGTTTTACAGTCGTATTTGAGAGTTTTAGCTAACCATATGTCTATACAACAACCAGTCTTTGAAGTAGAGAGCCTAAAGACCATGTTGGGTGTAAGGGTTAGACATACATATTCTGGCATTAAAAATAAAATACGGTAAGCAAAGATAGGATTTTCAAAGATATTTTTTTTTTTTGTCGTGAATGTTTTTCTCTCCCTCAAACTGAGGTGAATGCAAGATTTATACTAAAAACAAATACTGACTAATTTTAGAATAGTTTGAATAAGGTATGGAAAAAGAATTATTCAAAGTGAGAATTTTTAGAATTTATGCGTTTTAAATTACCAAAGTTTAAACAAGCGGTTTTTGTCTGAACGTCTATATAAGGTGGACGTTTTGGTTAATGATGTGGCATGGATAGTCTTCATGCATTTTAATTAGTACGAGTTTATCAAGTTGCCGACACAACATAATGATTTCTTTTATCTCTCAGATAACTTCAAAATAAACTCAACATGTATACCAGGCTTATAATTTAGTACACCAGACACGCGTTTAGTATACAAAAGACTCATCAGTGACAATCGAATCTAAACAGTTTAAAAGGCAAAGTAATGAAGTTGAAGAGCATTGAGGAAAACTACTATCTTTGAAAATTATTATAAACTTAAACAAATACAAAAAGTATAAATACATGATTGAAAATCTTTTTGAACAAAGGTGTACCTTTTACAACAAAATCTTATCGTTCGAAAAAAACAACATTTTCAGCATTAAGAAGTTTCAACAGTCCGTATATCTATTGATTATTAACTCGGTAGACCTTCTGTATACTAATAACACACAACAGAAGCATACAATTGAGGTTTAAACGTTATACATAGATTCAATCGCACCACACAGCTGATCACGACATTGTAAAATACTGTATAAAGTACTTTACATACATACAGTGCACATGGTTCTGTTTACAGTTGTCCACAACTTTATTGTTCTTTTCCCATGAAAAGATTGAACGAGTTGATAATGTCTGTGATTGGCTGACATATTTTCCATCGAGTCACGTGTTAACAAGAGGCGGAAGATACCAAAAGGAGACTCTAAACTCATAAGATGAGAAAGACAAAATTATGGCAAATAAACGACCAACAATTGTCTACGAGACATAACATTAAAAACTAACGACTTACAAATGAAGCAACATAAACCCCACCGAAAAACCGGGAGTGCTCCTGGAGGGTAAGTAGATCCTGCTGCACATGTGGCACGAGTCGTTTTGCTCATTGTAAGTTTACAAATTCGGTGTAAAGTGGATGGGTGGAGATATATCTAATTCATCTTTCCGTTCGTCCAACAAATATTTGTCACATTTTTTGGATCTGTCGGACACCTACTTTCTGTTTGCCGATACTTTGAATTTTTTAATACGTTGAATGAATAAAAAAAATCATCAAAAAAATCATCACACAATTTTCAAGTGCTACTGATCAGAATAACTTCACATTTGGTCAGCAGCATGATAATATTGCTTTGTAACACACGAGCGTAGGTAGGTAAGATATCTGGACTGTTGAAAGTTCTTTGTGATATATTTTAAGCATACCGGGAAAAACAGGTTCATTATGATACAAATGGTTGCTAAGAAAAGCACACTGACTAGTCATTTTCAATTAGCATGACATTGATGGAAGCGTTAGGATCGAGACTAGCCACCAATTCTCATCAAAGCAAATCATGTTTGTACAAAACGCCTAGACATGACTGTGTTAAGGTTATTGTCTCATCTATGTTTACACCCACATTTTATTTTATTTGGAATTATTTCTTTTATTAATTACCTATAGTATTTCATTCAGATTATATACATACCACGTGACACAGACATACGTGTTTTTAGTAAATGAGCGGGTGACAGACATTCGATTATAAACACCTATCTGTAAATGAGAAGGTGGTTAATGGTAAATAATCACGCATTTTTTTAATTCATAAAAGACTGTGAAGGTATAAGTCATGCCTTGATATATTTTAGTCCATTGTGAAATAATAGCGTCCCTCGTTTTTCAGTGTACAACAGAAATGTGATAAACAACGTTAGTAATTGATAGAACACAAAATATATAAGTTTAGCATGTACACTATTACACACGTTTACAATGTATCCATATCTGCTCCTAAATCTTTTTTTCAGTTTTAGAATTTGCGTTCATGAGGTTCCGGACAACAGTTTGATCAAAATATAGATGTATGGTGACTCGATTACACTGTTATAAGTATTGCGAAATCATAGATCTTTTTTTAATTGGATTGTCCCAATAAATGTCCATATAAATGTCCATGTGCACGTCCTAAGCCAGGAACGTTCATCAATAAATTGATGTGTTTTATCACATTAACGGATTTGTTTATCATCTGAGGTAATTTGATATTTATAACATTTTAGGATAGTCTATAAGACATCACTGGATATTTAGACATGTTTGAGCTTTACATACTGTAAACAAACTTATTTTCGCGGATTCTGTTTCAGGTTTAGACATTTCTAGTCATATTGCAACGATTTATTTTCGCAATTTTCTTATTTTGTTGTATTTATTAAAGAGGCGACTCATCAGGATTGAGACATTCGCAACTTTATACGTTCTGTTTATTTTTCTGTTAGAGAATGTCGCGAAAATAAATACATGTAGCTAGCGAAAATTTGGAGATTTACAGAATATTTACGATTTATTTTCGCAATTTTCTTATTTTGTTGTATTTATTAAAGAGGCGACTCATCAGGATTGAGACATTCGCAACTTTATACGTTCTGTTTATTTTTCTGTTAGAGAATGTCGCGAAAATAAATACATGTAGCTAGCGAAAATTTGGAGATTTACAGAATGGAATTAACGCCTGTATATAGTTGAAGTCCGTATCGGAAGGCTGCAGGTATTCTTATTGGAACTAATTGTGCCCCCTTTAATAGCAGACTTGGTGGTACTACATTCAAGGCCTTACGCTCCACAGAGAGTCATATAGTAAATAATCATGTCACTACCACAGCTCAGCTTAAGGCCTCCTCTGAACATTTGAAGGTCCCCACTATGCATTGGTTACCTATACTACACAAAAAACCCGTAACATATCGTTTCATTTCGGCCTCTAGTAAGTGTTTCAGTGCTTTTAACGAGTTCCTTAACTACTATCCAAGAACTAATCGTTTTGTAATAAAACTTATGAAAACAGTGGATTTAACCATTTTTGGAGTGTACAAAAATCTTTGGATGTTTTAGATAAATTACGTACTTTTGATGGTCCTTTTAATTCGGTTGACAGTTTTGACTTTTCCACTCTTTATACTACATTACCACACAATCTTATCAAACAAAAGTTTTCCTATCTAATTAAATGGTCGTTTGATAAATCTGGTTGCAAATTTATTTGCTGCAACTCATATGTATCATTTTTACATCGGATGTGACCTTGAGAGGTCATACCGGTTTTATGTTGCCGCAGACATTTCCTTGCGTTTTTGAGTTATAACCGAACTTATTTCGTATAAATACGCGGACATTATCGAGTGCAAAATAACATTCCTTGTCGCTTGTTATAAATTCATTTCTCCAATGAATACACATGAACTTATTTGTTAAGAACAAAGATAAATGATATGAAAATGTTTTGTCGTGAGAAATATATATATCAGTAACAAATCATGAATACCGAAAATTTGTGTTAATATCTCGAGAGATGATCTGCTATATATATAACTGTTATACAGATATTAATATAATATATAACAACAAACCAGATTATACTGATAACAAATGATTATATCTCAGTCTACAATATAATAAATATTACGATGAAGTTAAATTCCTTGTCATTTTTTCATCATCCACACAGGAACTTGTCTCAGAAAAAAATATATCTATGTACCTTAACCTAACTTTCAGGTATAGAGACATGATTTTTTTTCTGAGACCATCTACCAGAACTTGCGGTCATCCGATGTTCAGTTCTTCAGTACTTTGATTCTCTAATGAGAAAGGTAAATATGCTAGATATACTTACTGGAGATGTGATGAGATGATTAAAGCACTAAATTTTCTCTTTGGCAACATTTATGTACGTTTCTGCAATAAAGTTTATCGACAGGTTGTAGGTATTTTTTTATGGGCACTAATTGTGCCCCTTTAATAGCAGACTTGTTCCTTTACTGTTATGAATCAATTTATGGTCAAACTCAGTAAAGAACCGTCTTAATTCCATTTAATTGATAAATTCAACAACACTTCCCGTTATCTTGATGATATTTTTTCGTTAAATAATCAAGAATTTTATAACTATACTGCTGAAATTTACCCAAGGGAACTTACTTTAAATATATCAAATATTAACAGCAATAACTATCCTTTCCTAGATTAAGATATTTTAATATTACACCAGAAACTCTACACAAAAATGTACGACAAAAGGGATGATTTTTCTTTCCCTATTGTTAATTTTCCCTTTTTGGACAGTGATGTTCCTTTGGCACCATCTTACATTGTTTATATATCCCAACTCGTTCGCTATGCACGTGTCTGAAGTGACGTTTTGGATTTCAATGAGCGTAATCTATGTATTACTAGTAAATTATTAAGTCAGGGATTTCGTTACCACAAATTACTTAAAACCTTTACTAAATTCTTTCATAGATACAAAGATTTGGTCTGCAAGTTTGACTGTACCTGTAGAAAACTGATTTCAAACAGAATAGCACATCCGAAATTTTAAGGGGATGTTGTGAACCGAGCCAGGAAATTTAGATACGATCCGGGTAAACTTATCGATCCTTTAGATAGGTTACCTATTCAACACTGTAATCAAATCTTTGAATATTGTTTTTATTGGTATGAATATTGATTTTGTTATCAGTAATTAAAACCATACTAAATATTACACATAAATTATGTACTTTCACGGTACTACAATCTGTCGATACCTATAGTTTGGCATTACACAAGGTCATGTTTTTCTCTGACTGTTAATGACGTCTTTACACTAAATCCATTGGATGTTGGATGTGAACTAATTGATATTTTAGTCTTAGATACATGATATTTTTTATAAATTATTATTGGCTTTGAAATAGCGGTCAGTTATTGCGAGTACTTAGTGTCTTTTTTGTTTTTGAGATGTATAAGTACCCGTCCATGTCCACTCTGTGTTTTTGTTAGATATATTTCTATTTGTATCCATCAGAAGAGTTAAGCCTTTTTCAACTGATTTTGATAGTTTGTTCTTATGTTGTACTATTACACCACTGTCCCAGGTTAGGGGAGGGTTGAGCGCTCACAAACATGTTTAACCCCGCCACATTCTTTATGTGCCTGTCCCAAGTCATGAGCCTGTAGTTCAGTGGTTGCCGTTGATTCATGTCTGTCATATTTGTTTTTTCGTAAATAGTTTTATTATAAATTAGACCTTTGGTTTTCTCAATTGAATTGTTTCATATTTTTCATGTCGGGGCCTTTTATAGCCGACTAAACGACATGGGTGTTTCTCATTGTTGAAGGCCGTACGGCTACTTATAATTGCTTATATATATACATCCACTTCATTTTAGCTTTGGTGGATAGTTGTCTCATTGGCAATCATACCACATCTCCTTACTTTTATATCGTTCCTATACCGTTATGAATCACAGTTTATGGCCACACTCAGTAAAGACCCGCCTTAATTCAACAACACTTACCGTTATCTTGATGGTACTTTTTTGTTAGATAATCAAGACATCTCGAATAACCTGCCTAAATTTACCCAAAGGAACTTACTTTAAGTACATCAAGTATTAACAACAATAACTGCCCTCTCCTAGATTTAGGTATTTCAGTTTTATTTTTCTTTCCCTATTGTTAATTTTCCTTTTTTGGACGGTGATGTTCCTTTGGCATTGTTTTACGGTGTTTATATATATTCCATCTGGTTCGCTATGCCCGTGTCTGTAGTGACGTTTGCTAGTTTGCTAGTTTGTCTGTATCTGTAGAAAACTTATTTCAAACGGAATAGCACATTCCAATTTTTACGGTAATGTTTTTGTTAGATATTTTTCTGCTTTGTATCGAGTTGATGAGTTAAGCACTTTTCAATTGATGTTTTAGTTTGTTCTTATTTTGTGCTGTAACACCATTGTCCCGCGTAAGGGAAAGGGTTGGGCGCTTACAAACATGTTATCCCCGCCATTTCCTATATGTGCCTGTCATAAGTCAGGAGCCTGTAGTTCAGGGGTTGATGATGGTTCATGTCTTTCATATGTTTTTCGTAAATTGTTTTGTAATATATTAGGCCGTTAGTTTTTTCAATTGTATTGTTTCATATTTTTCATGTCTTTTATAACCGATTATACGGTATGGATCTTACTCATTTTTGAAGGCCGAACGGTTGCCTATAATTGCTTACATCCACTTCATTTGAACTTTGGTGGATAATTGTCTCATTGGTAACCTTAATTTTGTAATGTTTATCGTTCTCCATATGTCTTTTGTCTTGTTTGTTTTTTGTCTTGTTAGGTTACTGCTGAATTGCGAGTATACTCTACATCTCCTTTTATTCAAGCGTAAATTTTATTAACTTTTCCTTTTACTTTTCTCTGAATTTAAATTTGTCGGTTTGAATATTAAACGATCATGGTACATGGGATGTGTACGAAGAAATCTGAAATCTAATGCATGCTCAGGAAGTAAAGATAACAATCTGTTAAAACTGCTGAACATAATTTCAAATTTATAGTTGTCATAATGAGAGTATGGATCAAAACTGATCTTGTAAAATCTGAGTTGTTTCAAGAAATATTGTATCAAAATTGTCTTAATCAATTGTTTTACTAAACAATGTGTTTATATTGAATTTCTTTGACTATATTTTGATAATTTCTCCAATATGTATTGCTTCTTTTCGGATACATTTGAATGCTTTACATTTAACATGAACATACATGTATTTTAAGATACTTTTTAAAACTCGATACTGCATTTGAAATTCCAAGGACACGTTCTGTCACAAATCTTGAAAATGCTATTGTTTATCATCATATTCATCATTCTGGTATCTTTTTTTTCAATTGAGTTCATTTCATCGACAAGTATACCAGCAACTCTCACTGCAAAATACCCACCTGTTTACAAAGCAAAGGCAAATGGATTCTAGAAATTGAAACTGCAACACCCTATGGTTGTGACGGCATGGTATAAAATTTATATTTAATGCACTAAAACCTCGTGATTTATTTGGCCATCGAACGTCACTAATAAGTCTTTCGTAGACGAAACTCGCGTCTGGTGTACAAAATTTCAATCCTTGTATCTATGATGAGTTGATTTTCTAATTCTCTTGTGGCTCGGTAACTACGAGGGATATCTGCCTACCCTTCCGGAGCACATGAGATCACACCCAGTTTTTGGTAGGGTTCGTGTTGCTTAGTCTTTAGTTTTCCATGTTGGTTTTTGTGTACTGTTGTTTGTCTGTTGACCAGTCTTTTTCCTTTTTAGCCGTGGCGTTGTCTGTTTATTTTCGACTTATGAGTTCGAATGTCCCTTTGGTATCTTTCGACTCTCTCTTTTCCAGCAAATAGGAAATCCCAGATGTTGTGTTTCATGTCAGGATTTCATTGACAGAGAGTTGTTGACAACAGCGAATCAACTGAACCAAGATGATGAGGTTACCTCTATAAATACCTTACGGACGACATCTGGCCTTTCGGTCGAAAAACTTTACTCAGTACTGGGAGTACAAACTTTGTGCTCGAAACACCAGATCAAGTATTTTGATTGGTTGATTTCTGAGTCTGAGTACAATAATCGTACTCAAAAGTTTTATGACCATAAGCACAGAACTCGGCAGAGGTAATGGACAATTTGTGTCACAGAAGAAACAGATATGTTTATACTGCCATTTGTTAAGAACACATTCATACTTTCGTCTTTTATGACTTTCCCGAATGCTACTTTAACACAAAATGTTGAGCTACCCCAATTTGAGAACAGAACGGAAAGTACAATTAGTGATATTAAAATAACAGAGAGTGAAATAGTCGATATACTCCTTACTCTTGATCCTAAATGGCATCTTGACCAAACAGAATCAATCACATGATGCTTAAAATATAAAAAAAAAAATGCAAAACCCCTTAAAATTATATTTAATAAATCCCTGCCCCAAGGTAGATACCCTTCTTCATGGAAAATTGCCATATTTAAGAAAGCAGATGAATCCCTATCATCTAGTTCTCGATTGATATACGTAATTAGCTGTGTAGGAAAAGTAATGGAGAGGGTAGTCAACAAGCATATTTATAACAATCTACATAGGAACAAAATTATTCGGATTTTTACCTAAACATTCAGCTGTACATCAATTTATTAAACTTTATAACACTATATTAAATTCTCTTGAGGAAAAAAAATCAGTTGCTTCGTATTCTGTGATTTTTCAAAAGCATTTGATAAAGTATGGCATATTGGACTTATACATAAAACGAACTCATGGAATAAAGGGAAATTTACTTGCATGGACAAAAATTTTCTTTTTCAAAGAAAACCAAAAGTAGTTATCAGAGATTCGTCTTCATCATTGTCCATTGTTTCTGCGGGGGTACCTCAAAGCTCTGTTATCGGTCTCCTTTTATTTTTGCTGTATGTAAATGATATTGGCGAAAACTTAATTTCACTGACTAGACTTTTTGCTGATGATACATCTCTGGGATATTCCACTGCAAGCATTGCAGACTTAGAGGTAGTAGTTAATCATGATTTATACAAACTCAATGTTTGGTAAAAAATTGGTTAATGTCCTTTAAAAAATTTAAAACGGAAATAATGATTTGCTCAAATACAAAGATTCCAAATAATTTAAGTTTTTCTTTCAATGGAAGATCAATATCTAACATATCAAGTCATAAACACTTGGGTGTAACTCTTTCACAGGACGCAAAATGGAATGAGAACGTAGAAAATATTACAATGCATTTAGGAGTCTGAAGAACATTAAAATTTAAGATAAACAGACAGAACTTAGAAAAAATGTATCTGGTATATATTCGTCCTATATTTGAGTATGCTTGTGAAGTGTGGGACAATTGTGGGTGTTTGCTATTCAAACAAGTTATAAAAAACTCAACTGCAAGCTGCGAGGATTGTAACAGGATTGCCAATCTTTACTAAAACCGAAATTTATATTTAGAGACTGGCTTGGAACCCCTTAACAGTAGGAGGTACAGAAGAACACTCAAATTATTATATAAGATAAACAAAGGTCTCGCTCCACAATAGTTATGTGATTTAATTCCCCCAACCATACACAGTACAACTGTTTATCTTCTGCGTAATGGCAATGACTCAAGAGCCTCCTTTTGTAGACTCTCCTTAACAAATTCTGCATGTATTCCCACGTCCATCAGAGAATGGAACAAACTTGATAATTCTATCCGTACACTTGATAACCTATCTAAGTTCAAAGCACTTTGTTGAATAATACATATGAAGCAAATACTGTACCTAAGCATTTCATATATGGTCCGCGGAAATTGAGTGTAATTTTAACACAGCTGCAATGTTCAGCCTCATTTATAAATAACGACCAATTACATCAAATAAAATACAGAGTCCATATTGTGCCTGTGGCGTCCCGCGTGAGGATGCATTTCATTTCTTCTTTAATTGCAATAAATACACCGATATAAGGAACGTTCTATTAACCAACATTTATCGTTTTCAAGTCACAACAAATCTGGAGTTGCTCACTGAGGGTAGGCAAACTTTAAAATTCGTGGAAAACTGTTAAATCTTTACAGAAGTCTTTAAATTTATAAAAAAAATAATCAAAATATTCCTCGTAGTATAATCAAATAAGATATGAATAAACAAAATCACCGTGTCCTCAGAATTTCATTTATTCATTTATTATCTATTATTTTTATGTTTTATTTACTTATTTCATTTCTTATTATTTTTTTTTTATTTATCTCAATACTTTATTCTTTTTCTTGTTAATTAATTGGGTAAGGCTTTTCTTTTAGACTGTGCAAATGCCCTATTATAAGATAGATCTACTGAGCTGTGCATGCTCTGTATAATTGTAATTGTAATATTATGTAAAGGAGAAGACTTCATACGTTGGTTAAACTTGTGTCCGATTATATTTGTATTTTTGAGCAAATGAAATCGTTACAAACTACGAATATTGTGTATCCATTTGATGAATTTAATTATTATGAATAGAAATAATTATAATAAAAATACAGCATTGTGGTAATACTTTCACTGTCAAACCCAATATTCATATTATTTGTCGGGTTTTTAAAGAATGCTCTTAATAAACCTCTTTTGAAGCAAGATTGTGTGAATAACAGTTTTGATTGCAACACTTTTTTTTATGACGAAGCTATAGACTATATTCAACATTTAAAACATGCAAAACAAATCTGGTAACTTGATAAAAAATTAATCAACCGAAAATATTAACGGAGTTAAATATATGTCAACGAAATAGTAGTTAATTAGTATAAAAACAATAACAGATTAGATAGGAAGTCACAAAATCAAATCCAGTGTTCATGCTGAATTTAAATATTAAAACCAAAAATAATTGAATAAAAAAAAGAGATTACAAGACAATCTTGTTACATAAAGTTTCAAAAAAAGATATTTGCAGACATTAGCTACACGATTATGACAAAATACAAAAAGTATATTATATAAATTCGTTAGTTTCAAAATCTGACATTTAAACTATTTCTAAAATGTTTAATCACAAGATAAGCAACTACTACTGCCAACTTTTCAGTTTTGAAAGAAACCCATAAAACAAAGCGGCGTATGCGTGCTCGCCTCGAGTGTGGAAGGTATTTAGTTCTATCACCGGTCGTGTCAAACCAAGGACTTGAAAATGGTATCCGCAAATCACGCGGGATTTTATGAGTACTAAAGGCTGTTTGGCTGGAATCAGAATAATTTTTCAAGGAAAAGTGACATATCTTCATGTATATAGGCTCTTTTTTAAACTAGCACATTAAATATCTCTCAGCGTCGCTTAACAATATCTCAGTTCAATTTATTCACAACTTTTAGAGCTTGACATATTGACTGTGAAGACAACTGTCTACTTATTGAGACAGTATTTTTAGTTGTCTTTTTTGTTATTGGTGTCGTGGGGTATCCGTTTCATTGTTTACGTCACTTTCAGCATATTTGTCTTTATCATGGCGGACAGTTACTGGAAGAAGCCGGAGTACCCACAAGAAAACTGCAATCGTAGTCAATTAGGAGTCCAAACACATTACAATAAATGGGGTTCAAACTAACAAAGAGATTAATATTGATTTCTTTTAATGTTTTTTTTTTTTTATTTATGACTGCTCAAATCAAACCAACCATGTATATTTACAACATGTGTACAAAACGATACCACTGCCCTCATTTACAGTCCTGATATGGCAAAGTCTTCGTTTTGTAAAGTAATACATGCGTGAAATGTACTGTGCGGATACGACAAAGTCTACATCCTGCCAAAGTTAACTCTTAAATTCACTTCGATGAAGAAATGAATTACGAGGTATAACCATACATCACGCCAGTAATATTCTGTGAAAGTTTCCCGAACTTTTGAAAGTAGTTCATGGATCAGGAGCAGTTATGGATACATAACCTGGACAGACGGATTATTGAACTGACAAACGACCTGTCGGTCGGACTTTCCTATCACTTTATATCCGAAGCATTGAAAAGCGCGGGGAAAGGGGGTGAGGTAAACAAAAGAGCAACAGCCATGGATATATATTACCACAAACTAATTTGCAGTTCGGTATTTTTGTTATATTTTTTCCATGAAGTTAAAGAAATCTAAATTTTGTATAGTTGTATGGGTAAGAATACATTATAAACATTCTTACTCATTGTTTTCGAACAGCAAAAACATACTAGACGACAAATTTCTTAAGTTTAACCTTAAATGGCTAATGGGTTAAATAACCGTCTTTCATGTCATATAACGCAGAAATGCTGACTAACGATTTTGCAGAAAAAAACCTCAAAAAAACTTTTGAATATTAAACGAATTCTGTGTCAGATCTGTGATTTACTCTATATTTTACCATTTCAAGGGAAAATTAAGTGTTTATTCTATATTTTACCGTTTCAAGGGAGTATTAAGTTTTATTCTATATTTGCCAGCGCCAAGAGATGTCAATAACTTAAATACGGCAGGCATTATTTGATAAAACAGACAATAATCATTAAATGCAAATAAATGACAAAGTAATCCAAAGAAATTGTGTAATGGTAAAAGAATGTTTTCAAAAACTTTGCCAAAGGAATTGTTTTATGTCACAAACTAATCTATATTATTTTCAACAAGATGTTTTAAATGACAAAACTAGGCGGAAGGTAGTGTCACGCATTTACTAAATATAATGTAGATATTACAAAAACAAATGAAGACAACAAGAATATTCCGATCAGGTTTGGTTTCAAGATTACCCCAATAATTCTTAACTTGATTTTGAAGAGTTGTATGTACTATAGTAGAAAGACAATACTTCTTTTTTTATTTGTATACGCAATGGTTAACCTTAGACAGACCTGCTCACAAGTTTGCATTGGGGCGGATTGTTGCTTGCTGTTTCTACATATAGGCAAGCTACAGACAGTGTATGCCTTAAGAGAGGTCTTTGTTTTAAGGGTCTCGAAATTCAAAGCAAAATAATTTCTTGAATTATATGTACTTTCTATCATATCTCTTAAAGCTACGTTTACAAATTGATCTTAAAAAATACACCCAACGTAAAATCTGGATGCCCCTTGGCTACAGATAACATTTAAGTTTCTGCGTGACGGATATATGCTTTAATATAAAAATAAGAAGATGTGATATGATTGCCAATGAGACAAATCGCCACCAGAGACCAAATGACATAACGTCACAGTACCCAAATTGCACCTATTGCGGAAATCTTACAAGTTTTTTTAGAGACTAAACAATTTGACTTTTTATGATTTGACATTATGCACGTCTTTCAACATAGCTAAGTATATGTAGATGTGCACAAAACTTTCATTGTATATATCATCAGATGAAGTATTCACGGGAAAAAAGTAAAATCTATGGAAACGTCGCCATGCGACGTTCACAAAAAGACTTTTTTTTAAAATTAGCAAATAAAACATGTTACAAGCAGCCATTTCTTAAAAAATGAATAGTAAGCATGGACTAATGTCAAATTGTTCTAAATATTTGAAGAAATAAAACAAAACATCTGTTATTCAATTTTTAAGGATATGAATTTAAGCATTGATGCAATTTGGGTACTCCTCATTACAGAATCATAGATCGTTTGGAGGTCGGTTCAAATCCATTTTTGTATGATTCAATATGGATTCAAAATTAAATTGGTGGATACATCTACAAAATTAACCCAGAATGAAACTTTTGTATGGATCATAAATAAACGTAGGTGAAAAAACTGTCAAAATAGGTGCAATGTGGGTACCCTCACGTTAGAAGTTTACAACTAAAAGTCACTGTACGGCTTTCAACAATGAGAAAAACCCATACTGCATAGTCAGCATAAAAAATACATCTTGCTCCACATTTGTTGTTTTTCTAATAACTGTAACGTTGTTAAGTACATGACGCCATAGTCATGCAATTATTTTTTTAATTTAAAATTTTTTTAAAAGACAATAACATTCAGTATAATAAATTGAATAACACATAGTTGAGAGGTTGGTAGAGCAGATCGTCACCCCTCACCTTTGTTTCGCCTCGGTTGACAATGTTTACTTGGGGGTAACAATCTGCTCAATCACCCTCTCAGCTATGTGTTATTTATATACTGTCACATGACTTAATTTGTTAACGCATATTTATACGAAGTGTTCAACTTCCATATTATACATACACATGGTGAGTGTCAGTAGAAACGAAATACATAATATCCCAAAGCCCCATATGGTCGCTTTTCAAATGGAAAAACTAAAGAGTCATTAATAATCAACCTATAATTTTCGGCTTTACGTACCTTAAATAATTTGGTCTTTTTTTTTATTCCTAGAGTTGGGATTAGTCTCACATTTGTCAATTTTTAACTCACATCTCATGTATATTTCTCATTTTATATAGACTATATCTTTTACAGTATAAATTAAACATGTTTAATACATTTCGTTTTAAGACATGATTCGCTAATGCAATCGCGACGTGATTGTACCATCATATTTTTTGATAGATACAAATGAAACCTCTATATCGTGGTCTATATATTTGTTTTCAAAGCAATAACATTTAAAATTGTTTTTTAGATCACGTTCTGATTGCATTTTATGAGAATGTTAGCTGAGATAAACCATAGATTTATGAATAAACTATCTATATTGATGACTTTATGTTTTCTGAAAGTCCATTCCATCTGACATGATAATTGACGTTAATCCCAAAGAGATTTGAATGAGTATATATGGATTCTGATTTCGGAAACTAAATAGTATTACAGCTTGTTTTTATCACTGTTTGATATGTGTAAGCTATTACATTTCTAATATTATACACTGGTTCCTTTTGTCAAAGAGTATTTTTAACAAATTGTTCTCTTCTGTGACTTAGATATCATTTTATACCAGATTTCTCCAGAATTAATCTTCTTTTATCTACTTATAAAAATAAACTTTTGTATGGAACCAATATATACCCTGCAGAAAATATCATGCAGCCACTCATTCAAGCATAATATAAAGGAATTACATAATGAACATTTGATTATGTGTGTCTAGTTTCAAGATGAACATGATATCCTAGCTAACTTTTCGGCAAACAGATCACCTGATCAGTGAACAGTGAAATCTTAAGTCTTCATCCTTACTTGGCATATTAGTTTTTGGAACAAATTCACAACATAATAGAAATGTAGACTAAGTTTTCCGGAGCACCTGAGATCACAACCGGTTTTTGGTGAGGTTCGTGTTAGTCTTTAGTTGTTTATGTTGTGTTTTGTATAATGTTGTTTGTATTTTCGTATTTTTCGTTTGGTATTTTTCTTTATTAGCCATGGCGTTGTCATTTTATTTTCGACATATGAGTTTATATGTCCTTTGGGTATCTTTCGCCTTTCTATTAATTACTGCATTTGACATGTAAAGACGATTTGACATGTAAAGACGTAGACCTTTAAAGCCACGAAATGATCTTTGATTAAGATGACAAAGTCACTGTCACTTTTACAATATGGTGATGACATTTGCGTGGTTTTTATCTTGCAGAGATAATGAGTCTGTACAAAAGATTTAGAATATGAATAACTTTATAAATTACTACATAAAAGAAAAGATGTACTTCATTCGAATTGTGAGCTCTTCAACTGTTTCGGTTCTTATATATACTTGGTTCAAATTTTCTTCGTTGAGCGTTCTTGATGAAGTTGATCCAGGAAAGCACTTCGAAGGCATGGAATTTATTAAGTGTTGTTTTATTTTATTTTTGTTTTGTTTTTTGAGAAAAAGAAATTTCAGAGACGATTAATGATTGTCGGTTTTTTTATTTTGCATTTTTAAATAATAATATATTTTTGTGATGTGGAATGAAAATAAAGATAATTTTTCGCAAACGAACAGCTAATTTGAGGTTTATGATTCAAATGAACTAAACATCAAAAAATAATTGTTCTGGTGAACTGTTGAGATAAATAACTCATTATTCAGATCAACGTTTGTACTTGTCAATTAAAAATTCTCAGTAGTGAGTCACACTCAGTCTGGCACATTTGCAGAAAAAGCATGCTATGAAAATTCACAATCAATCGGAATTATATTGGTAAAAATCCCCGCATTAAATTTTATCTTTAAATATGACATAATATTGTAATTTATATTTATAATATTAAAATTAAAGATAAAAGGTATCGGAATCAATGTTGAAAGTCGTATTGACCTTTAAAAAAAGGGAATCTTATAAATGATTATTAAAATAATTTTAGATAAGAGCGTTGCGTAGGCAGTGTGATTTTATACTTTTTAAAAATTAGATGATATTGAAAGACTGATAAAATAACCAAATTATATCTTGATATACCCGGCTCTTGTTATAGGAAGTCTAAACGATACTTTGTTCGATTATGAATACTCTGGTAGTACATCGTACCAAGTATCAGCGGAACTTGTACATTTTTTTTTCTGCAAGTAAAAATAATATAATAAGTAGGAATGTATTCATTCTCTGCCACGTCCTGTCTGTGTTTTTGTTAGTTATTGTTCTGCTTTGTATCAATCTGATGAGTAAAGCTTTTTCAACTGACTTTTTCATATGTTGCGCCACAGTTCCACGTTAAGGGAGGGTTTGGCGCCAGCAAACATGTTTGAACACGCCACATTACCAAGTTAGGAGCCTTTAGTTGGTTCCTGTCTGTCATATTTACTTGTCGTAAATTGTTTTGTTATAAATTTGGCCGTTAGTTTTCTCAATTGCGTTATTTCACATTTTTCATGTCTGGGTCTTTTACTATTGTCGAGGGCCGTAGAATGTTTATATTCGCTTACATCCATTTCATTTGTACTTTAGTGGACAGTTGTCTCATTGAAAATCATACCACATTTTCTGATTTTTATCAGGAGAAAAGAACATACGTGTCCAGAATCATAAGTACTGTTAGAATATTTGTAAAATATATTTTTATAACAAATAAACTATCATTTACTGATAAATTCAAAGCTGTCAATTAATCAGAATAAAAAATGTAACGTCCTCTCCCACAAGGAATGAATATAATGTTTTTTTTTTTCAAACTGATAAAATTAATAATAAATTAATAACCGACCGAAAACAACCTTATTGAAAATTTTAAATGATATATGTTTAAAAGTCATAAGTTGTTTCTATCACATATATAGTACATTGCAATCGACGGCACAAGTTTTACTAAGGAAGATGTAATATACTAAGATTTTTTTCTACCGTAAATTGCTTGCATTTTGCATGTTAACTTTATAACTGTTCAAAATAGCACACGTTTTATATTTTATATTAATTGGGAGACCGTGTTTCAGCTAACATGTTGACGTACGTTTAACTTGGTCTTCATCACGTGTTTACATTTTATTTTCTAATTTTTACAGAATATTATTAATCAAACACAACTTTCCGTGAACGCATATACTAGTTCAGCTGCACAAAATACGGATTTTCCGTAAAATTTTTAAAGACTATCAATTGTTTAAAATGAAGTACGAGTTTGAATGTCCCTTTAGTATCTTTCGCTTCTCTTCTAAGTCTCAGAGGAGAGAGTAAATAATGTCCTGTAGATGAAACATACTGTCCGGCAGTACATACCAAAACGCAAATGCACACAAAAAATTCAAAAGAAAAAGAAAAACTGGCCAAGTTTAGCTCAGCTATTTCTAAAAACCAGACAGTGTTCATTTAAATGCTTACACATGATAAAAAAATAACGCAGAAAATATATGAATTCCTTTCATTTCATACAACTAAAACATATTAAATAGTTTTTGAAATTGTCATAATAGTTTTTGAAATATTTTCTATACTTGTGTGGGTAAAAAAACATGTAAAACATGTTTAACTCGTTGTTTTAAAATTTAAAACGGGACCTAGACGACAAAATTTTTATGTTTGACCGTATAAGACTAAGCTGTATAAGTACCCTGCCACGTTTGGTCTGTGTTTTCGTTAGATGAATTTCTGCTTTGTATCGATCTGGTGAGTTAATCCCTTTTCAACTGATTTTTATAGCTTGTTCTTATGTTGTACTGCTACACCATTTCCAGGTTAGGGGAGTGTTGGCGCCTTCAAACTAGTTTAACCCCGCCATATTCTGAATGTGCCTATCTCAAGTCAGAAGCCTGTTATATAGTGTTTGTCGTTTGTTGCTGTTTATCATATTTGATTTTCGTTCATTATTTTGTACATAAATCAGGCCGTTGGATTTCTCGTTTGAATTGTTTTACATTTGTCATTTGGGGGCGTTTTATAGCTGACTATGCGGTATGGGTTTTGCTCATTGTTGAATACCGTACGGTGACCTATAGCTGTTAACTTCTATGTCATTTGGTCTCTGTTGGAGAGTTGTCTCATTGGCAATTATACCACATCTTCTTCTTTTTATATAAATGATGAACATTTAAGTTTCACTTATACAACCATGTTTTGCTTCAACGAACGCATTAAAATATTCATTGATCCTGTATATCAGATCTGGGGCTTGCTCTATATTTATGATTTTATTTTGTCTACAATGCTCTTCAACTTTGTGCTTTATAAGGCCTTTTTTACTTTTTTGAATCGATCGTAGATGATGATTCATTTGGCGACGAAAAGCGCGTCTGGCACGATAAATTCTAAAGGACAAACCTTCGGTTTAACTTGTTACATGATGTATTTTCCTAACTTGTAGTCTGCAAACGGAGTATATATCTCCCAGTTGATACGATGTTCCAGGGCTTGTATTTCATATCATGATTCCCTGGATAAATGTTTGCTGCTAATAAGGAAGCTACTAAACCAAGAGTTCCAAGTGGTGAAATTGAAATCTTCCCTTTTACGGACGCCATTACGAGTTGGTTGACCGTTATGGAATGGATATTTTCCGATTGTCGTTTCTATAATCCAGTCACCTTTTACCAGAATGCGACCTTTTGAATAAGACTTATCACCGGGTTTGTACTTGCATGAGCAACAAGACAGGTGCTGCACGTGGAGCAGGATCTGCTCACTCTTTCGGAGTCCCTGAGCTCACCCTCCGTTTTTTGTGGTGTTCATGTTGCTCAGTCTTTACGTTTCTATGTTGTGTTTTGAGTACTGTTGTTTATCTGTTGTTTTTTAACCTTTCTTTGTCATGGCGTTGTCAGTTTTTTTTCGACTTATGAGTTGGAATGTCCCTTTGGTATTTTTTGCCTTTCTCTTGCATATTTATACGCTTAACCATTTACAAATCTTCAAGAGATTAACATTATTTCTGCATTCTATATTTGCATCTAATGTTTATTTTTAATTTTATATAGACTATATTTTTTACAGTATAAATAAAAACTTTGAATACAGTTAGAATAGCGTACTATGCAGTCTTGACGCGATTGTTCCATAATATGCTTTATACGGTATACTACTGTTGCCTTTATTTATGCTTTTGAAAAATGTATATATATATATATACCGTGTCCTATATATTTATCTTAAAAACAATAAAAATTTAAAAATTATTTTTTAGATCACGTTCTTATAGCTTTTTATGAGGATTTCAGCTGAGATAAACTATCTATATTGATGGCTTTATGTTTTTTAAAGGTGCATTTTATCTGACATGATAATTGACGTTAATCCTTAAGAGAATTGCAAAAGTATATTTTGATTCTGATTTCAAAAACTAAATTGTTCTGAAGCTTGCCTTTATCACTGTTTGAAATATGCCAGCTATTACATTTCTACAGTATAATATACTGGTTCCTTTGTCATAAAGTATTTTATCAGATTGCTCTCTTCTATAAATAAGATATTATTCTATACCAGATTTTTGCAGAATTAGTCGTTTTTTTATCTATTTACAAAAGTAGATTATTGTATTCAACTAATATACCCTGCAGATAATACCATGCATCCTCTCATTTAAGCATGATATAAAGACATTACATTTGATTTAACGATGCCTTTGTATATCAAAAAGTGACTTTGTAGTAACAGAAATAGATTAATTCGTTACTGTCGACCACAAATTAAGACTTATATTTATTCATAATCAGCTTGTTTTTATTGAAAATAATTATTAAAGAAAAAAAACCCACACTTTTTCAAAACTAAAAAAAGATAAAGAAATATTGATAAATATAAAAATACAATAATTATACTACTGAAATTTCATTATACGAATGATCAGCATAATAAGTACAGATGCAGTTGTACGATAAAGTCATTATATCTAACGGTTCCAATGCATGTGGTGTTTATATATACTGCCTACGACAGTAAGGGCATTATGTGTTTAGGTCCGTGCGTGAGTGCTGCGTCCGTTCGTCCAATATCATCTTAAAGTTTTGAGTTGAAGTTGTAAGGATTTGTTGTCTGATTAGCTTGAAACTTTAATAGTATACATTTTCATTATGATTTTAATTTATTCAGACATATGCCAAATTAAAGTGAAGGCTTGGATTTCACGGTTTACTGATCAGCTTCAAATTTTTATTTCGAATGTACTCAGGTGAGGTTTATAAATTTTTGTACGATGTTCGGACTTCTTGTGTTTTTTTCCTACGAAACAGGGTAAAATATTTTGCCCCATATCACTCACTTTTCTTTTCATAGAAGACTTCAATAGCTCATAAAAAGGTCATTATCAAAATTTAAGCAGATTCTAGATTTGTTTCTTACGATTTGAGACCCTATTAATGCCAATGCTAAATAGAAGGTAAAAGGTCGAGTCAGCCTTTTCCCACCATTTAAAAAAAAATCAAATATCTCAAAAAGGAGTGCCACAAGCTATCAATATGTTTAGCTTATATTGTTCTCTTGACTTATAGTATCAATTTTAAATTCTAGATTTTTTTTTCAATTTCACCCAAGTACATCCTTAATGTAGTTTGTTTCATCATGTTGAAACTAAATACACATGTTCGTGGTAATATCAATTGTTTAAAATGTATGCCAAATTAAATATGTCGCCTCTCTTTCACATAACATGGGAATGCGATAGTGCGAACACGCTCAACCTAACAATTAAATTGAATGCTGAAATGGAAATACTTTTTGACCTATTTTCAATTACATAAAACATCAATTGTATACTTAATGTTTACCCAAAAGACTTCGTTGCATAACCTGTGCGACCGTATACTTGTAATGGCCACAATTTTCTATGGTACTAATTCGCTTTTTTGAGTAAAAGACCGATAATCCAGCCATTTTTTGTCCAGAAACCTCGTTTGCGTATGTAGTGTTTACGTATCATGGATTTTAGTTTGGCTAGTGTTGTTCAGTCTTTAGTTTTCTTTGTTGTGTTTTTATGGACTTGTTTGTCTTTTGTCGGTTTTTTTTTTGTCATGGTGATGTCAGTTTTTCTTCGACTTTTGAAATTTAAATGCCTCTGTGATATCCTCTGTGATATTTTCCGATTCTTTCTTGCCAGATTTTCAAAGTACCCATTACCAAATTAGGATATTTTTATTTAAAGATAGCATTTGCTTTTAATTACAATGATGGTTCACGAAATGAGCAACATTTGAAAATATGACGCTCTACTTATGCATAAAGACGAAACTACTAGTATTATAACACATTTAATATTGTTTCTATACGCATTCTTTTATATTAAATGGCTATTT
The DNA here is from genome assembly GCF_021869535.1 of Mytilus californianus. Classification (NCBI taxonomy): domain Eukaryota; kingdom Metazoa; phylum Mollusca; class Bivalvia; order Mytilida; family Mytilidae; genus Mytilus; species Mytilus californianus. Next base: position 110,672,221 of record NW_026262734.1, on the reverse strand, counting down.
ATAAATTCAATGAAAATATTTCCATTCTCTTTTTCCGATTTAATAAAAATAGAAAGACAGAGGATTTGTTGTTCCATTTTGTCAAAATAGAAAACACAAATACCAAAAACAATTCAAATCAATAGAATATGTCACGGTCATAAAGATCACAAAATAGGTAACAATATTAAATGATCGACAATGAATACATCACATATAAGACGGAGTACAACATGATTCATTATGAAAAGAACAAACTATTCGATGGGCTAAAGTGATGACTTCAGTTTTCAAGATGAGATCCTTTTTCAGACATGGTTAGAGTGACGGGCACACGTCTGTATTGGTAATGTCTATTTAGATCAAATGCATTCGTATTCGGTGAGATACTTAAACGCATTAGAGGTACACATGTACGTCTGTGTTAGCAATTTGCAGACATTAATACGCATTCGTATACATAAACGCAACATGGTCTGGAAGATAGTGTGACACTGTTTCATACAGGATATTGTTATCAAGGTCGATTTAAGGTTCAACAGCAAATACAGTTTATTGCAGATATTTCATTATTTCTGATAAATTTACTTACAACTTTTATAGACTATAGACTATTAAGAGCCTGCCATATTGAATAGACACCTGGGTATGTCTATTGGTGAAGACTTGTATGTTGCCTTCTACATGTCTTTTGGTTATTTCTGACGTTGACTCGCTGACATCTCACAACTTCTTTTCTCGATTTATAAAGAAGTTATCAAATGCATATGAAACAAACTTTCTAAAAAATTTGATCTTGTCACAAAAAATGAATACTCGGTTCAGGTCAGCACGAAAGAAAGCATACTGAAATTGGATGTTGTTCGCAGATTTTGTCTCTGTCGAAGCCTTCTCTGTCTAAAGGCACATGTGTTTACAATGTTTAATAACTCACCGGAAGACACAATATAGATAACGCTACCTTCACCTTACGGTGTCTAATTTAATTACGGTGTTTGACATGTAAAGATGCTGACCTTTAAAGCCGCGATATGCTGTTTGGTCAAGTGGGCAAATTCAGTGTCCCTTTCACAATATGGTGCTGACATGTTATAGTGTTCATAATTAAGAGATGGTGAGTTTGTACTACAGATTTGGAATATAAATGACTCAGAAATTACTACATTAAAGAACAGATGTACTCTACTCGAATTTGTAGCTATTCAACTGTTTCAGTTCTTGATGTACTCGGCTTTCAAATATTCTGCATTGAGCGTTCCTGATGAAGATATATCCAGAAAAGGGCTTCAAACTCGTGATATTTACCAAGTGCTATTTTGTTTTTTTTTTATTTTTTTAGACAGAGAAATTTCAGAGACGATTAATGATTGGTGGTTTTTTGTTGTTGCTTTTTTTTTATATAATAAATATATTTTTGTAATGTAGAATGAAAACAAAGATAACTGTTGCTTGCGAATAGCTTATTTAAAGTTTATTATTCAAATGAACTAAACATCAAAGAAATAATTGCTTTGGTAAAATTTAGAGTTAGATTAATGATTATTCAGATCAACATTTTTACTTGGCAATTAGAAATTCTCAATAGTGAGTCAGTAACCTTCAGACTGGCACATTTGCAGAAAATGTATCCTATGAAAATTAAAAATCAATCGGCATTAAGATTGGTAAAAATCCCCGTATATTAAACTTTATCGGTAAATATGACATAATATCGTAATTTATATAAATAATAATAAAGATAAAAGGTATCGAAATCAGGGTTGAAAGTCATATTGACCATAAACACGTATACGATATTCCCAGTTTTTGTTATAAGAAGCTTAGATTATGAAAACTATGCTGGTACATCATGGCAAGTATGAGCGAAACTTTTGAATTTGGTTTTTTTCTGCCAGTGAAAATAATATAAGAACGAAGAAAAGAAAAAATATGTCCAGAATAATAAATACTGTTAGAATATTTAAATGTAAAGTATATTTCTTATAGCAAATAAACTATCATTTATTGATAAATTCAAAGCTGGCAATTAATCTAAAATGAAAGTTGTAAAATATATATTCCTGTCCACCAAAGAATGAATGTTATGTTAATTCAAACTGACAAAATTAGTATGATGTTAATAATCAACGAAAACAACCATATCATAACTTTTATATGACGTATTTAGAAAAGTCACAAGTTGTTTTTGTTACATATATGGTACTTTGCAATCGAAGGCACACACTTACTAAAGCAGACGTAATATGTAATATCCCAAAAGATATACGAAGATGTGGTATGAGTGCCAATGAGACAACTCTCCATCCAAGTCAAAATTTATAAAAGTAAACCTTTATAGGTCAAAGTACGGTCTTCAACACGGAGCGTGGGCTCCGTCCGAACAGTAAGCTATAAAGGGCCCCAAAAATCACCAGTGTAAAACCATTCAAACGGGAAAACCAACGGTCTAATCTATATAAAAAACGAGAAACGAGAAACACTTATGAACAGCATCAACCAACAACAACTACTGAACATCAAATTCATGACTTAGGACAGATGCAAACAAATGCAGCGGGTTTAAACGTTTTATTGGTACCAAACCTCACCCTTTTTCTGAAACAAAAGTGTAACATCACAACATAGAAAGACACACTATAAAATATCAACTGAAATAGCTTAACTCAATCAAAGGACATATTAACACCAATGAACATACACTGAACAAATAAATTCGACCTATGATACAATGAAAATACAAAATAAATAAACTAAGGGAAGAATAATAAAAGTAACATGTTAAACCGGTATGAAATGTTAAACAATTTAAGAAAAACAATATGCTCGAACAAAAATATCAACCATTTGCAATTAATTTATACACAGGTAAATGAAAATAATTTTGTTGTTAGGTATATGTGTACAGTTCCAATAGAGAAAGGAAATATTTTAACAAAATAAATAATTTTGATGTTCATAGTACGAAGTGAAAATTTATAGTAATACCAAACACTTATCAAAGCTGGTATATAGACCAGATATAACCCTGAATAACATTAAATAACAAAAATGCATTACAATTAGTATCAACAGGTCAAATAAACAAGAAAGTACGATTGAGAGTACTCGCAGTTACTGACAGCTAGTTAAAAGCCAAAACAATTAATAATAAAAAATCATGCATCAGAGACTAAAATCAACTAAAACACATCCCAGGGATTTAGTATTTTAACGTCATGAACAGCCAAGAAGACATGACTTGTGCAATGCCAAAAATAAATAAATGTATCGACAGACAGTAGGATAGTTAGGAGTTTAACCTCCTTATAGATCAAAATGAACTTGACCAGATTGTTTCTACTTTAAGTTACTTGTTTTTAATGTGAACTTTATAACAGATCAAAATAATACAGTATTTATATTAATTAGAAGACCATATTTAAACCGATATTCGTCACGCGTTTACATTTCTTATTTTAACACAGAATACGATTCATTCAAAAACAGCATTCCGTGATCACATAACATAGTTTAGTTCCAAGCATTATCCATAAGAATTTCATATTGTTTATGTTTACTACTAAAGTATGGGGGTTGCTTATTGGTGAAGGCCGCACATGGACCTGTAGTTGTTTACAATGTTAACAACCTTGTTTTTTTTTTGTTTTTTTTTTTTGTTTAAGGTGGATAGTTGTCTAATTGGCAATCTAACTAAAACGTACATCTATTTAGATATATTTTAATAGGTGAATATTGTGTTTTTAAACGAAAGAAACATGTTTATACTATGCGAGCTGCGTCAGATAGAAATCGACCCTATGCAAATGAATACAAATACACGTAGTACGCTATATTTGATGGAGAAATGTGCGTACAAATGCATGAACCGTTTCTAAATTTGGATATTTTGTGAGAATCTTTAAATTCGGACCAATAAGTTACCTTAAATGTCAGAATTTTATTTCCCAATCAATCATAGTGTAATGCATGTATATGTAACTATCGCCACTTGCATAAGGTTGATTTCTATCCCTTGCAGCTCATACGTCAAGCATAAGTCGCCCTGGATCTAGGTAATTAGAAAATATGATAGAAGAGATTATCAAAACGATTTAACATTATACAAAAATTCCCTAAAGTACAATAATATTAGGAAGTAACAGAAGACTATTAATTGTTTAAAACGAACATCAAGTCCAAGGAAAAAGTAAATAGTGTCCCGTAAATGAAATATACAATCAGGCGATACATACCAAAGCGCAACTGCACAACAATAATACAAAATAAAAAGAAAAACTGGCCTACACAAGTAACTTGAAATCAATTTTTTCGAAAATCCAAAGAGAATCCTTTAAAATGCTGATACATTATGAAAAGTTAAGCGGAAAATGTATGGTTTCGTTTCATTTCATACCATTTAAAAGTCAATTTTGGAAAATCCCTTGTTATGAGATATGGCTTTTTAAAAGTACTCAGTCTGACCTTAGAGTAATAGCAGTTACTGTAAGCTAATTCAAAGCCAATTTCAACTTATAAATAAAACCATGTCTTCCCAGACAAAAATATCAAATATCAATAAGAGTATTATACACATCAAATGAGTGTAATGTATAAATACGCAATAAACATCTAAAAAAGCGGTTTTATTATGTTTCATAAAATTATTTTGTCAAACATTTTACTGTTGTTTTTCATTCTTTAGCACAAAACATGTTTAGTCAATAGAAATTTTTTTTTTCATTTTCCGGTTCTTGGAATTCTTGTTTCTTGGAAATATTTGTGATTAAATTAACGTGACTATAATTCAATTATCAACACATTAATAGATTCAGTTCTTGAACGGTTAATTGATATGAATAAAACGTTTGATTTACAATCATTCTTCCGCAATAAACAAAATAGACAAATATCAGAAGTTTACCTAAAATATATAAAAAAATAAATTAACGATATTTTTTTTGGCACGATGTATATGAAAAAAGATCATGGACTTGACATGATTTCCTTAAGAATAGAACGGCAGTCTACTTTTAGTTTGTGAGATGTTGTTGGTATACAGTATACTTTAGAATTTGTAAACGTGTACCAATACTGTTGTCATCTGTAACATCGATACCAGGGTCACGTGGTTCTTCTAAACTGATTGTTTTGAGCGCTCAAAACATATAGTAGTGGGATTTTTATACATTTTTAAAATTGTTTCCTATTGTTTTATGTCCCGAAGACAATAATATGACATTATGCTTTCCGAGCTGTGCGTAATACAGTCCACTGATCCGTCCCTTGTTTTGCGATTTATTTTTGCTTTGATTCGTTTTGTTTATAAGAAAAAAAGTAGTTTTTAAATAACAATTAAGTAGCAGACTCTCTTATTTTGTGTAGAGCTGATCCTAATCGTAGGAACACATGTTAATGCTTTCCGAGCTGCTTTCTCATAGACGCATACCAATATTTTTATCAGTACTAAAGATGATATTCAACACAGTATAATGCCAACGTTTCACGAGGACGTTTAAATGGCTAAAGTTAATATCTTTCGTGTAAGAATATCTCAGTTAAATATATCAAAGACATGAAAGACGAGATAAACAAACTTGTTATTTCGAATAACCTATAATTATATTGTATTGTACAGAAAGGGTAACCAGACAAATTATTTATATTTATTTTATTTACTTTTAACATTGTTATTGAGACTGTAGCTTTGTCAAAGCCAGAAAGGTAGTTTTTTTTTAAAGAGGTGAACACAATTAACTTTCTCTTTCTTAAATTATCTGGAAGAAACGTCAGCGACTCCCTCTTTTGTTATTGCAATCTTTTAATGCAAAAGACAAAAAACAAAAATACAGCTTAAATAATTAGAGTCCATCCTAAAATAATGAACGAATGTATCATGGCGATAATTAAACTTTCTGAAATAAAAAATGTAAAAACATTATTCTATAAGAACATCTTGATTTCAAATTAGATTTAAATATTCTCGGGGTTTTTCTTCTTTTTGAGTATGTTATTAACTCAATTTCTGTTTTACTTAGAATTGTCTCTTCCTAACCTATTTACGAGATTTGAATATTTGTTAACTATAGTCACTTTTGTTCATACCAGCATAATGTAATTGGTCAACTGTACCTTTTGATTCTTTTCAGTATTAAGTTTTTATCTAACAGGTTGTTAAGTATTGTAAGTTTGATGTTGATAGCAAAAATATACCTATACGCACATGACCCAGGAGCGTTTGAAGCAACTTCGCTTCTTTAAACATCAAGCTATCTCCGTTCGTTACTGTTAGAAATTTCCATCTGTATACATGTTTATTATACACTACAATATACCATTATCAAACAAAGTTTTTCCTATTTTACAAAATGCCTTGTCGACCTTTCGATTTCACTTTAAATGTTACAGTAATTACTTATCCTGTTTTAATAGTAAAATGTACTGAAAATACTCTAATAGGACATTCAAAGAAATTGATAATGTCATTAAATTTGTAGCTTGATAATATTTTTGTTCGTTTAACAAACAAACACAAAAATAGGGAACGTATAACGTCAGACGTATGGTAACCCTATGGGATTTTCAGGGCTTTACGTTTACCCTTAATAGGGTTTGCGCGATGCATGTTCTGTTTTCGTGCAATTGGTAATTGTCTTTTCATATATGTCTATAGTTTTATCTGTCCTTCTACGAATTAAATACCTTTCACATCATATGATTTGAATTTAAACTTAAAAGACAGTTTTAGGTTGGTATGAACACAATTCCTATTTTCATTTCTTCTTCTATGTTTAAAAATGAGAAAATATGGTATGATTGCCAATAAGACAACTATCTATAGACCAAATGATAAAGAAATGAATTTTGACAGGTCATTGTATGGCCTTCAACAATGTACAAAACCTCATACATTACATTATGCAATAAAAGGACCGATTGGACAAAACATAACAAAAATCAAAAGAGAAAAAAGACGGAATGATTTTTACTACATCAATGAATGTAAAAAAAAAAAACTGACAGACCGCAACAATAACATCCACTGGCTTGAGACATGGACATGAAAATGTGACATGGTTGAACATATTGCCGTTCAACCCTCCACCTAACCTGTGCAATTTGTTAAACAAAACAAATAGAAGAAACTGTACAAATCAGTTTGAAAGGACTCATCAGACCAGTACCTAGCACAAAAACAAAATAAAGACACAAAGTATCGATACAAGAGAACTCGCAGTTACTGAAGCTAGTTCACAACTTAGTTTCAACATATAAATAAACGATGTTTTTCCATGTAAGTCAGTGTCTTAAACTCGGACTAGTAAACTCCTAAATTAATTTCTTTTCATCTGTGTGATTTGCGAAATGAATTGATTTGATTTAAAATGGCAAATGTAATAAACGTTCTTTACCATCTTAATATTTTCTTGATTTTCAATAATATTGGATTGTTTCTGGTATCTGTATATTGATAGAAGGATCATTAGAATGATTAAGTTTATTTCCTACCGGTCACTTTCTCTGATCTTTTAAGTCAAAAGATAATTAATAGCTTGTAAAGGCATTAACTCTTGGATCAATACGTGTAATAGATAGAAATATAATTCAGAACATGACGTCACAATTAACGGAAATAGGTCAGGATCAACTGTTGACCGAAAAAAATAGAAAAATAATGAACGTTATATGAACGTGTACAGGAATATGATGATGTTGACGTACTTAAACTCGTTAATGCATTTCGTTAACAATTTTACACCTGGTTTTGGGAATTGTTCGTGTTAACCATTCGGTTGTGTTCTGTTTATTTCATTTTTTTTAATTATAACCATGGCCTTTTTTCTCTTTGGTAGCAATACACAGTTAGAAGTTTAGTTTCGCATTTGGCCATGGTGAATTTTTTAAATATGAAAGTTTTTGTACAATAACATTGATTTTTAGATAGTGGAAGAATAATATAGCCTTCCAAGTGGGTTAATATGAACATCTAGATTGTTTTTAGCATGTTTTATAGGCCATTTTTCTGTTTTACACTCCGTATTTTCACATCCGTACCACCAATAGGTCCAGAAATTATTGTAGTGTTTTTCAACAAAGATTTGACTCTCGATCTTTTCAATTCAATTTTATGGAAAAACGAGCAGAAATGCATATGATTTTTTTTTAACCTCTTGATAGATAAATGTCTATGGTTTCAGGAAAGGTATCACTCTAATGGATTACCCCCCTTTTTGCAATATTTGTATCAAATAAATGCAGATTGTTGCCATGGTTACACCAAAAAGAGATTATATTTCACCATTATAACTATTGGAAATCAAATCTATGGAAGATGCTCTTTCCATAAATATAAACATGCATAACACAAATATTAAGCCTTATTTGTTAAAAAGGAAGGAAAGAGGGTGGTTAAAAATTATGAGTGTCAATTTCAAGTTTTTTCCTAACTGTGTATTGCTACCTTTATTCAGCATTTTGAAATAAATACTTTTTTTTTAGGAAATTCATATTATTGCAAAGTTATATAAGTATTATTTGGAGCGGTGACAAATTTGAACATGTAACAGAAATACAAATATTCGTTTCAGCACAGAATATCAATGTTTGGTTTTGTCTTTTTGTGTAAAGAAATGATTTACATGTAAATATGCTTCAACTATAATGATGTTTCATCTAAACCACAGACAACATAATATTCAATTAAGAAACAAAATATCTGATTGTTGCAAAATAATTAGCATCCAACTACATGACATTCGATAGTAAAGTCTTTGTCAATAGAAAGGAGTTAGCCTAAGTAACAAGAAACACACTTGATTTACACATTATTAACATTGCACAGATATTTCATACAAATGCCATAGTTGTTATTGGAACAACCACTTGGTGAAATTATATCAAATAAAACACAACATCAATAACTGCACTGGCTTTCCATGACAGCGTTTTAACAAAATTTTATTAAAAACCGATCTCGCAGCGCTCCTGTTTTCTGATATGGCACATCCACGCGACACGTCGGAAAACGGGAGCAATGCGAGATCGGTTTTGTTAATTAGATTGTTATAACAAAGCATAGGCATTTTAAAAAAAAATATCAAACAAAAAGGTCTGTTTAACTCGAGAACATTTTTGTTTATTATTTTGCCATCGAAATGTATCTTAAAACTTTTGAATATCACTATGTTTGCAGTCTAGCAGGATTGAAAAAATTTGAACCGTTCGCAAAATGTTAGTATGAACTCCCTTCTCGGGTCCTTTAAAATCAGCTCCAGTGAATGCTTCAATCACCAAACAAGACTAAAAAAAGAAGCATTCAATAAAGTTACATCAAATTTACCTGTTTTATGGCTGTGTTATACTTCTCCGCGCTTCGTGCAAAACTTGTGTCCATTTCGAAAAAAAAAGAGAAAAAACCAACATTCCAATCATTAGTTATATGAGTCTTGATAAATGGAAACAGCTTTATCCCATGTCACGTGAAATAGATTGAACTTTATAAAGGAGGAATTTGCATAATATTGATATAGCTGAAATAAAATATTTATAGAATTTCAATAATAGAAAAATATTGATCGATAGGTTAGTGTAAAATTTATAATTTAACTCTTGAGAATTGGGTATAATTGCTTGATACCACGTCTCGTTATTCACCAGGACAAAAATAATTTTTACCATAAGATAAATAAGTTTAACAACTCTTGAGAATTGGGTATTGCTTGATACCAAGTCTCGTTATTCACCAGGACAAAAATAATTTTACCATAAGATAAATAAGTTTAACAACTATTGAGAATTGGGTATTGCTTGATACCAAGTCTCGTTATTCAATTTTTAATAATAAGAATAAACTCGTCAAAGGTTTATCATTATATTTAAATTAAATAACTCGAGTTGATATCAAGCGATGCCTAATCAACACTCGTTATGACACCTATATGTATGAATTAAAACAATCATACTGTAAAATTCATACATTGTAGCCTGCTGTAACTAACTAAACAATTTGTTTTCGGGGATTCACACTTTCATACCGTGATGATATGTATGTGCGTTTATTGTTCCTACTGCATTATATTTAATTTACCTCAGATAGAAGCTTTTATAGCTAGTCTCCTACTTGGACATTGAACACTTAGATATTGAACAAAAGCCATTCAAACTGTTTGATTGATGTACTGGAAGAAGGAGCAAAATGCATCTACGTACAAAACACGAGATAATGCTTAAGATAATTCAATTAATTGTCACTGAGTGATTCCAAAAACAACTTGGCAATTTCTTTACATTGTTATTTGGCTCCCGTGACGTTTGTATCAAATTACACATTAATCACGGTATATAAATTTCTTTAGTTTCATATTCATCACCTTTTTATTGAAATGCATGCATCTATTTTTGATTTAATCTAAATGATCTAACGTTTGAAAAAAAGTGTTATCAATTCTTTATTATGAATACACTGACAGATACAATGCAATCATTTACCTACACTTGAGAAAAAGAAATCTTCGTTTGTGAGTATGAAAGATGTTTGACCTCGTTTATTAAAATAAAACGTATTTTATTGTGAAAAATAATAAGATGAGAAATTAATATAATGTATATTATGAATTTTGGGTCCTCAATGCTCTTCAACTTTATTTGGTCTTTAATTGGTTTAATTCGAGCGTCACTGATGGGCCTTTTGTAGACGAAACGCGCGTTTGGCGTAAACAAATTTAATCCCGGTACATGTATATATGACATATTTGAAAGTTCCTGTCTCCATGACATCTATATTAAATACTTTTCTATACGAAACATTTGTTTTTTTTCTTAAGCTAAAGAAAAAGATAGGAAAGTTATACGTAAATGTTATTACTACCACTTGGTCGATATCTTTGTTGGTAGACTGTTTACCCGTAGGAATCAAAACCCTAGTAGTCAGTGCTTCGGTACTGGCATGAAAATACGGATATGTGTTGTTAAAATTTGATGTTTCAAAACTTTGTTAATAGTTAATTATTCGAAATTAAGGAATATATCTCCCTCGTGCAAAGCTCTGATTCCTTGCCGGGCTTTGGCTATACGTTTTGTCCGTTTTGGCTTATTAGCTCTTCGTCTAGTTAATAAATTTTGGATTTTTAAATATGCTGGCCTCGATCATCACTGAAGAGATATTTATTGTCGAAATGCGCATCGAGTGCAGAAAAATTGGCACTGCTAATGTTATTATATACAACTTATATTGTACTAGAACGCACTTTTTGACTAGCTAATGGAACAAGAACGGAGAAAGTATTAACAGTGTGTATTTAATATGTTTTTTTTCTATTAGAAATCTATAAAACATTGCTCGTGTTTGTCTCTCATCAAGATCTGTACTTAGTGTCTTTTTGTTGTTTGGATGTACAAGTACCCGGCCACGTCCACTTGTATTTGTATAGTTGTATTTGTATCCATCTGATGAGTTAAGCCTTTTTCAACTGATTTTTATAGTTCGTTCTTATGTTGTACTGTTACACCACTGTCCCAGGTTAGGGGGAGGGTTGGGATCCCGCTAACATGTTTAACCCCGCCACATTCTGTATGTATGTGCCTGTCCCAAGTCAGGAGCCTGTAATTCAGTGGTTGTCGTTTGTTTATATGTTACATATTTGTATTTGCAACACAAAAGATACTGGAGAGAGGCATTCAAGAACACATGTAATTTAGTACGGCCTTTTACAAACACTTTTCGGCTTTATTCCTTAGATCATGTATTTTTATATAATCAACTCGATCTATTCGGATCCAGCTTACCAAATAGTCGGGTCAAATATTCTCAAACAAAAAACACTCATTGAAGATACCATGCATGCAGGCTTATAACTAACATGTGTCGTCTATATAGGACTCACCAGTAGCGCTCAAATAAAAAAAGTTGGAAGGCCAAATTTGACTAGGTCCATCTCTGCTTGACAAGCAATAAATAAGTGTTCCGAATATTATCCATCACTGAACGAGCTGAAATGCATGTACATTTGACGTCATGTCGCCGTTATACGGCTTTTTACGGAAGGTTGAGGGGGTATAAAAGAATCTTTATAGCTACCTGTAAAAAGTATAACAAAAATACCGAACTCCAATGCAAATTCAAAAAGGGGAAGTCCATAAAAACTGACAAAATCAGATCGACGCTTTCCATCAACGGAACCAGTGAACAAGAACTGTCATATTCATGATTTGGTACAGGCATAACTGATAGAAGACATTTAGTCAATTTGCACATATGTTTTTTTAACATAAAGATGTCGAAAAGTGTAAATTCATTCATTATAACTATTGGAAATTTCCTTATTTAGATTTCCATTAACGTTTGTATTTCATTCTAGTTCTTTATGAACGACACAGGGAAAGAACATTATTTAGTCACTTACATGCACATTACTTTAGATAGTAAAATATAGGAAAAATTTAGACTATCAGCTAGAAAAGTGATCAGAACATTATAAATGGGATATATATTGTATGTTATAAGTGAAATACATTATGTACATTAAAGGTTCGTGAAATGGATTATATTTAAAGCTATTGTAATGCAGGACTCTGACTACCATTTACAAATGTCTCTAACACTTGAGAGAAGAGAATCTTTTGAACCATATGACAAATTGTTGATAAACCATCTGTGAAGCCAGAAAAAAAGACAAATAATATAACATGTATGAAGAAACGTTGACAAAGAAAAACTAAAGTAACGAAATAGCGGGAAAAACACCGGTAACGAGTAGTTTGTTTATTGATTATTGAAAATAAAAGTGTCGGCTTGTGAGGCACCCAATATACATGACAAATAATCAGAATCTTTGTGTTTGTTTCTTTTTTTTCTTCTTCAAAACGTAGTCAATGTTACGACAGCTCAAATCATGAGTAAAACATATAAATATTTGAGAGTTAGCTTTAAAAAAATCAAAACATGCTAGAACAAGGGCTTTCATTTGTTACATGCTAATAATGATCAATATTTAAATATAACAGCGCGTTGACCATTACAATGTATTGTAATTGGCCCTTTTTTTATTATCATTGTACATATTCAATTAAATATTGGTTTGTAGTACATAAACGTTTATTCAAGAAAACCAAATTATCAAAAATATTTTACAAAACTCCCAAGATAATTGCCGTAATTTGGTAGAGATCGATTATAATCTAAGATAGTTAGTTGTTTTGAAATTACTGTTCACTGACAATTATATTAGCGGCATTTCACAACGTCTGAATGACGCCCTTTGAAGAGGATTTTTTTTTTCTAACTACCACAATAATTACACTTAGGAATAATCTCCCCATGTTAAATCAGTTCAATCTACAACCAATTATTTTTCTATTAAACGTCAACGTCAATATTTGTAATACGTTAGAAAGAAAAAAATATATTCCTGTCTCGGATGACCATGAAAGCAAAGAACGATAAAAAATAAGTAAATAAAAAGATGTGGTATGAAGGCCAATGAGACAAATTTCCATAAACAATACAAAGGACAAAGATGTGGTATGAAGGCCAATGAGACAAATTTCCATAAACAATACAAAGGACAAAGATGTGGTATGAAGGCCAATGAGACAAATTTCCATAAACAATACAAAGGACAAAGATGTGGTATGAAGGCCAATGAGACAAATTTCCATAAACAATACAAAGGACAAAGATGTGGTATGAAGGCCAATGAGACAAATTTCCATAAACAATACAAAGGACAAAGATGTGGTATGAAGGCCAATGAGACAAATTTCCATAAACAATACAAAGGACAAAGATGTGGTATGAAGGCCAATGAGACAAATTTCCATAAACAATACAAAGGACAAAGATGTGGTATGAAGGCCAATGAGACAAATTTCCATAAACAATACAAAGGACAAAGATGTGGTATGAAGGCCAATGAGACAAATTTCCATAAACAATACAAAGGACAAAGATGTGGTATGAAGGCCAATGAGACAAATTTCCATAAACAATACAAAGGACAAAGATGTGGTATGAAGGCCAATGAGACAAATTTCCATAAACAATACAAAGGACAAAGATGTGGTATGAAGGCCAATGAGACAAATTTCCATAAACAATACAAAGGACAAAGATGTGGTATGAAGGCCAATGAGACAAATTTCCATAAACAATACAAAGGACAAAGATGTGGTATGAAGGCCAATGAGACAAATTTCCATAAACAATACAAAGGACAAAGATGTGGTATGAAGGCCAATGAGACAAATTTCCATAAACAATACAAAGGACAAAGATGTGGTATGAAGGCCAATGAGACAAATTTCCATAAACAATACAAAGGACAAAGATGTGGTATGAAGGCCAATGAGACAAATTTCCATAAACAATACAAAGGACAAAGATGTGGTATGAAGGCCAATGAGACAAATTTCCATAAACAATACAAAGGACAAAGATGTGGTATGAAGGCCAATGAGACAAATTTCCATAAACAATACAAAGGACAAAGATGTGGTATGAAGGCCAATGAGACAAATTTCCATAAACAATACAAAGGACAAAGATGTGGTATGAAGGCCAATGAGACAAATTTCCATAAACAATACAAAGGACAAAGATGTGGTATGAAGGCCAATGAGACAAATTTCCATAAACAATACAAAGGACAAAGATGTGGTATGAAGGCCAATGAGACAAATTTCCATAAACAATACAAAGGACAAAGATGTGGTATGAAGGCCAATGAGACAAATTTCCATAAACAATACAAAGGACAAAGATGTGGTATGAAGGCCAATGAGACAAATTTCCATAAACAATACAAAGGACAAAGATGTGGTATGAAGGCCAATGAGACAAATTTCCATAAACAATACAAAGGACAAAGATGTGGTATGAAGGCCAATGAGACAAATTTCCATAAACAATACAAAGGACAAAGATGTGGTATGAAGGCCAATGAGACAAATTTCCATAAACAATACAAAGGACAAAGATGTGGTATGAAGGCCAATGAGACAAATTTCCATAAACAATACAAAGGACAAAGATGTGGTATGAAGGCCAATGAGACAAATTTCCATAAACAATACAAAGGACAAAGATGTGGTATGAAGGCCAATGAGACAAATTTCCATAAACAATACAAAGGACAAAGATGTGGTATGAAGGCCAATGAGACAAATTTCCATAAACAATACAAAGGACAAAGATGTGGTATGAAGGCCAATGAGACAAATTTCCATAAACAATACAAAGGACAAAGATGTGGTATGAAGGCCAATGAGACAAATTTCCATAAACAATACAAAGGACAAAGATGTGGTATGAAGGCCAATGAGACAAATTTCCATAAACAATACAAAGGACAAAGATGTGGTATGCTTGCCAGACAACTTTCCATACACAGTACACTGGACAAAGATGTGGTATGATTGCCAGACAACTTTCCATGCACAATACAAAGGATAAAGATATGGTATGATCGCCAATGAGACAATTTTCCATACACAATACAATTAAAGGACAAAAATGTGGTATGATTGACAATAAGACAGCTTTCCATACACAATGCAAAGGACAAAGATGTAAATAATTCCATCATTTTTAATTTTATCAATAATTTGACACAAAATATACAAGTAATCGCATAAGTGTTTCTTGGTGTTTTCTGTGTTTCTTAGTTTATGTATGATGTATTGCTCAAAGATTGTTTATTGTTATGAAAACAAGGATTAACGAATGATGGGAGAAATCCATTTGCGACAAAAAAGTGTTTTTGTGCCACAACTCATTGCGCCAATGGTACGTTTGCCCAACAAGTTTTCAAATTGCCTAGTATCAATCGCGCCAAAAATAAAGTATACGAATGTACCAATTTATTTCAATAAAAAGCAACGCACCGGCATTTTACATAGACTGAATTAAAAGTCATTTAATTATATTAAAGGCTGAAATTTGTAATTTGAGACACAAACATAGTATCTACGACTAGGTTCTCTTGTATAATGTTATAGTAATTACAACTATTAATGACAGACAATAACACACTCTATTATCTAAGATGAGTTTATTTAAAGCAATATAAACAGGGGAAAAGAAGAAAGATTCTTATTTATACGGAAAGTTGAAACACAGCGTAGTCATCAATTATTATGCATTAGTAATGATTAGTACAGGTGAATTGGCGCTAATGAATTCCGCAAATTGGCGCAATTGATACCTATTAAAAATAGCAATTGGCGCGAAAGGACTGCTACCCAAAAGGCAGTGTCACACTTATAAATCATGTGATACTCTTAGACTTAAAACCTAAGGAAATTCCAGATGAAAAGATACCCAGCCTAACAAGGAATGGGAGGGTGGGGGTATTAATATGGAAACTGCAGGAATTTAAATTCAAGAAATCAATATATAGAAGATTTAGTGGCTAAACATTGTTACGAAATACTTTATTTTTGATGATCCATACCATGCATTGGATGCATTGTACTCTATCTTATAAGACGTTATAAATGAACATGCTCCTATAATAACGAGAAGAGTGAAGAAAATGTGAAAGGCCGTTCGATGACCTATCTATAATTGCTTATTCAACGTCATTTGAACTTTGATGTAAAAAAAATCGTCTCAATCCACGAACTAATTAGTTGAAGCTTCTAGTATAATTCCTAGCTAATTATGCGCACTATCTATCTATATATTTATCTTTTGTCTGATAATCAAATGCAACTGTTACATATCTTTTAAACTTGAATCACGAAGAAGCAGAAAATTGTTTCTTATATGGAATATTTGTTTATTGCGATTTTGGAATATATGCAGTGTTTATATATAAACAATACACTTCCTGATCACAAAACGTTGCCGGTTTAGGCATGTCTAACATTGAATTTCAACAAATGTCAATAAATCTTGAAGCGGTCTTAGTTTTTAACAGAATTAAACGTATCCCTGTATGGGATTCTGCTCTAGTTTCAATATTCTTAAGATACACGTTACAGTAATTAATATAATAAAAACAATTCCAAGCAATGCATGTGTTTCTCATCGTTACAATTATGTCCGATTTTTAGTTCATACTTCTCCACAAAAATGACTTGTAAATTAAAATTGTCAATTAAAACATATCGGTCATTCAAATTAAAAAACAAAGCATACATAGCGTCAATTATTCGAATTCTATTTTTCATATGTGTTGTTCGTATGACGCCTTGTATTAGGTAGGTACGTTTATCTGACAAACAATTCGTGACTGTAATTTTCTCGAGCAATAGATAATCCACGATTTTCCCGTATGCTATGTATAACTTAATTTTTGTTCACATTGTTGATAGAGTGTTTAGTTCCAGTTGGTTTCATTCCTTTTTCATCGCCCCCTAATGTTCACTTGTTTATGCGTGCTATTATTATTTGTTCAGTTTTTGTAATTTTCTATCCTTGAAATTGGTTCACACTTTTGACTTGCAATGCTTGTTTTTTTTTGTCTGGCACTTAAAATGACTTTCATATAATTTGGAGGATTTTGGCGTCGCAGAACCTGGATTTGTCCATCAACTTTATTTGTAAAGTGCATGTGCCAAGCCACTAATGAAACAGCTTATTGCCAATTTTGCCAATAATCACGAGATTTACGAGATTTGCAACATTAAAAACGGTTAGTTTGATGATCTAACTGTGTTATAATCTATCTTGGAGTTTTGTTTACCTTCTAAATTTTTTTTCTATTCTTAATGAAATATGACGTCTTGTTATACAGTTATTGTGTGCTTCTTTTTCCCTAATCTCAAAATTCAGGATATAACAATGTGAATTATAATTCAGAAACTGATATATAATTAGAGTGTTTAAGCATATTAAACATTAATACAGTATCGAGCATTAAAACAATTGATTTACATCCGACCGATTTACACGTGCTTTATAAAGATCTATAAAGTTATTTTGTATTTCTAATCTTAATTTGTTATTTCAGATTCTAACTTAAGATAAAAGTATCATTACACGATAAAACTGAAAGCATTTCAAAGAACTTCAAATATAAATATAAATATCATGTTATGTACTGACTATGTTTCTTGTTATCACAATTCTGGAATTATGAGAATTAATCTAATAAAAATATCTTTTCATTCAACACACGAGTAAATACTGAAGATTAGATATAAGGAATGAAAAACTGGCAATGATCTTATGCCGTACGAAATGCACCTGCAATATCTTTAAATAATAAACTCCACACACACCGAAAACGACATGCAATATAAAACAATATTTACTTACAACCAAATGGTTGCTACAAATTATTGATACTGAACAAACATCTATACCTCTAAAATAACGAGGTCCAATTTGTTAGCCGGCATGACATAAAAACGACGAATCAACGAATTCAACTTTATATATAACTAATATAGGACAATGGTGTTGTTTAAAAATTACACTATTCCAGGCCATTTTGTTTTCCATATATCCAATAATTAACAAGTTCCAGGTCGAATCCGATACCGATACTAATAGTATATTGCTTATGTAATTTCCGGTTGTAGTTACCAGTTACCTTCTGTAAACCCCTCCTCTATCAGAAGAACCTGGAATTCTTCCAGTAGTTGTTTTATATCTATGTTACACTATAACATTGAGAATGGAAATGGGGACTATGTCAAAGAGACAACAACCCGACCAAAGAACAGACAACAGCCGAAGGCCACCAATGGGTCTTCAACGCAGCGAGAAAATCCCGCACCCGGAGGTGGTCCTCAGCTGGCCCTTAAATAAAATTGTGTACTTGTTCAGTGAAAATGGACGTCACACTAAACTCCAAAACATATAAATGAACTAAAATAAAAAAAAAACATACAAGACTAACAAAGGCCAGAAGTTCCTGACAGGCGCAAAAATGCGAAGGGGTTAAACATGTTTTGTGAGATCTCAACCCTCCCCCTATACCTCTAGCCAATGTAGAATAAAGAAACACATAGCAATACGCACAGTAAAACTCAGTTTAAAAGAAGTCCGAGTCCGATGTCAGAATAGGTAACAAAAGAAACTAAGCAAAATGACAATGATACATAAATGAACAAAGGACTACTAGCAGTTACTGACATGCCAGCTCCAGACCTCAATTAAACTGATTGAAAGATTATGTCTTCATCAAATGAAAATCAAGTACAATCCCTCTCGTTAGGGGTTTAGTATCATACCATCATAAGATATATGAGAAGAACATAACCAGTATCATGCCAACAACTGGATTTAGAATAAATGCGTTTATTTCCGATGCAGAGACCTTATGAGTGAATCAATATTAATACCAAAATATACAATCCTTAATGACTTGACAACAGTATCGTAACTACATCCTTTCCGAATAAGTCTGTTTAAAGGTTTGGTTAGCTTTTGAGGTGAATGCCGACATTTTTGTGCTTTGTAAAGAATATTACCATAAAATATTGGATGTGAAATACCTGAACGTACACTATTTAACAAGTCCGTTTTCTTCCATCTCAATACCACTATTAATTTTAGTTAATTAATTAAAAGAAAAAATTTAGTTTATTGTGGTAAAAAAACCAGGACAGGTTCAAACAGAAAGATTTTGAAAGCAGAGAAAACTGTGCACCTTACAATCAGGATGACTTTATCAGATGACAATACGAATACTAGAAATCCAGGCTAAAAATAAGGCGTGAGTACTTTCATTCATATACGGACTAGCGATGACGCAGGTGTGTTCTAGTATTATCAGAATTAATCAGACTAGTTTTAATGATCTGTTTTAACATTGTGATATTTTGTAAACAATTAGGCTGAAGATTTCAAATGGAGATTAAAAACTCATAAGTCGAAAAGAGGCCGACAAAATTATTTAAAAAAAGACAAACAACAAGTCTACAAAACGCTAACTAAAAATTAACGACTGAGCAATACAAAACCTTCCAAAATCCGAGGGTGATATCAGGTGCAAGGGTATATAAGGGTACAGTGTGTAAACATATCCTGCTCACACATTAGCCACCCCTCATGTTGCACATGGAAAATACCATTTTAGTGTTAAGTTTCAATCGATGATGTCTTAATCGAGGAAAAGAGGAAGGGAGAATGTGTCATGGTTGTTATGATTTCATTCATCACAGTCTTCAGTGGTTAACATTATGCTGTAGTTTTCACAAAAATGGACACCCAAACGAGTTAATTAAATATATAGAAATATAATAGTTAGACAGTAAAACCCGTGTTGAAATAGCATCCGTTTATCTGTGCTGGATGTTTAAATACACAGCCATGTCCAGTTCGAATCCGATCGATCTTATAAGTGTAGTGCCACGCTCATTTCAAGAACATATTCAGTACGTCTTTGTGGGAGAAAACTTAAATCAACCATACATTTTTTCCAAAGTCTCATCAAGTCCTGTAGGTCACTTTGCAGATGGTTTTTTTAATTTTTAATTTGTATATATATTGTTCAATATAATGCAAGAATTATTAAACAATTTATCTGGTGAGTGTGTCTCCAATGATTGAAACGATTTTATTTTTGTTTCACTTTTAACCAACAGCATCACATCAATTTGATAAAAACATTGTTAAAATGAAACAAATAAAAAAGAAAGAATGACGTTCCTTTAGTTCTGAAAAATAGAATGTAAGATGTTTACCCGAATATTTCCATACAAGACAAATCATCAAAGATACCAGTCGTCATGGCAATATTTAAATCACAACGTTGCAATCTAACAAATCTATGATTTTACCCAGGTTTATTGTTTGTTTGTTTTTTTTTTAAATTTAGTATACAATTACTGCATTATTTCTGGTGATATAATATCATTCAAAAGCATTCTTAGTTTGTGTAGTTTCAATATTTAAATTTAAAATAAATAAAATTTCACTTTTCCGTTTATTTCCCAAATTTACTGCATCAGATGCACATTTTGAAGCATATGCAGGTGTTTTTAAAAATTGTTTAGGTTGAAATAAATTACATGATATAGAAATTCTAGTAAATTTTCATTGAATTATACAAATGTACGCTCAATCTTTTTCTGAAGTATCAAAACATTTTAATTTCTGTTCATCCATTAAATAGAAATTCTGATACGTATTTTTCCCTTCCGGAGCACATGAAATAACCTCCGGTTTTTGGATGGGTTCGTGTTGCTTAGTCTTTAGTTTTTTGTGTTGTGTTTTGAGTACTGTTGTTTTTCTTTTTGGTCTTTTTTTTTTCTCTTTTTTTACCATGACATGTTCAGTTTATATCAACTTTTGAGTTTGAATGTGCCTTTTGTATCTTTCGCCTCCCTTTGAAACATAATGTCACATTAGTGATGCTGGACTGATTAATATTATTATTATAAAGTTAATTAAAAAGCCTGTGAGCACTCAAGGGATTTTATGCGTTTATATTATATTATCTACAATATTTACTGCTGCTACTGGTAGAGATTGGATTTTATTTGTTTTTTTGTATAATCTGCCAGATCTTCGATATTGATATGAATTAAACGCTTTAATTTAATTTGAAAACGATAGCCTGTTCGTAGAGTTGTAAATAAGTAATAACTTCTAAGTATAAGGTTTTATCTCAATGAGGCAGTCATGAATGGACTTGAGACAATATATCAGTTTAGTTTTTAATGTTATCAAATTCTAAAGGAGTTGTCATCCTAAACTTGTAAGTTTCAAGCATTTTCGATATAAGTTATTCAATTACCACATGTCCCGAGCACTGACCATTATACGTCAAAATTAATAAAATATTGTTCAGATTACCTCGATTTTCCATTGCTTCTATGTGACAAACCCAATACAAAAATACAATAAGCGACAACAGAAGTTACTTAGACCATTATGATACTGACAGGAGTTTTATGTCTTTGCCAGTTTGTAATATTGGCATTGTCGGCATAACTTAGACATCAAGCATATCAAGCATAGTTTTTTGTCACCACAACAGAAACAGGCGTCGTCAATGACGTACATAAATATAGTTTCAAATAAAATACCTAATTTCCAACTTAAAAGTAAGAGTCTTTTTTTAAAAAAGCTTAACATAAAAATTCTAACCCGTGCAAACAACATTAATGCTTAACTAACATGATGTTTTAAATGAACGAGGGATTATATTACAACAACAGCGACGTCATTTGTCGCATATGCACTTCTTTCAAAAAAATTGTTTGAAAGTGCATTGCATGATTTAGAATTTCTGATAAATTTACACTGCATTATACAAATGTACACTCAATCTATTTCTGATGTATCAATTCATCTTCATTTCTGTTTATTCCCATAGAAACTTTCATAACATGCAATCAATAGAAATTCTGATACTTATTGAAATAAAATCCTATCCTTAAATTGGTTTCTAGTATACTGAATGAATACATTCGTATTTTAACACAGAGTGTTACTTTTTCTTTTTGTTTCAACTATCACGTTTGTTTTAATCAAGTAGGATACTTCCATAAATTTGAATTGCACAAACAAATATACTTCACTGTGTTAAACGGTGCAAATAGTTAACATCCTTCATATTTAATTATTTTCTGTACTTTCCAACTTCAACCGGATACACAATTGATTTCTCTTTTAATACACATCTCATTTAACATATCTTGTTGATTCTTTCTCACCAAAAACAAGAAATAGTAATTTAAAAGTCAGCAAATTAATGGCCACTGTTGTTTAGTTATGGGAAAAAAATGAGGATGGGATATAATAAAGTGAATCAAAGTTTCTTATTTGGCAAAATAATAATTTGTCAACGTACGAAGTTCAAGGCAAATATTCAAATTACACAAAACATTTACAGCTTGCTGTACGGTGTGGATATTGCTCATTGTCGAAGGCCGCACGTTGACCTATAGTAGCTAACACCCACGTCATTTGGTCTCTGGTGGAAAGTAGTCTAACTGGCAATCATACCACATCTTCTTATTTTATATAGTATCAAAGGTTAATGTAGGTTGTACAAAGTACTGGTCCTGGGTTCCCAGTCTATTGACAAAACTTTCACTTACTGTAAATCCTATGTTTCAGGACATTACTGTGAAAAAATACACTTTTTTTACAGTTGTATATTCCCAAAATAAAAGAAATATGAACAATTTCATATGTAAATAAAAAAAAAACATTCATCTCTTTTTTTAAAACATGTTTTAGATTTTGAATTAATCGCCGTTTGAGAATTTAAAGTACCAAAAGGCATCTTGGGCATGGTGTTTTTTTTCTCGGAATAAACCTTTTTTTTTAACCATATATTTTTTTAATAAGGGTTTATTTCATTTAATACCACTGCTGATGGACTGCTTTAAAGTGCCCGATGGCACTCAGTAGTCAGTGCTTCAGTTCTGACATTTTATAGCATATACTTATTTTATATTCCACATTTATAAATTAAGGAGTTATTAAAAAACTAAGGTTACAACTCTCTGAGGCAAACGTTGACCTTATATGAATTTGGCTTCGCTGTTTAGGTCCTTTTTGATCATATACATGTTCGTAGCTCCTACCGTTGCAGCGTATTAACGCATTCCTGGCTATCCACGGTTTAGATTTGAGTGTTCCTTGCAACGTCCTGATGATGTTTAATCCAGGCCATGGCGTTGTCAGTTTGTCTTCAATAATTATTTTGAATATGCCTTTGGTATCGTAATCTTCCGTCTCTCTTTTAAATACCAAAAATGAGTTATTGTAAAATGAAAAAAAAACTTCTTAACACGAAAGGTGTACGGAGATTGACAAATGTGATGGTCGTCTCAATTAAAAAAAGTTATTACTTGTTATACCAGTAAGTTATTTGCTAGGTTTCAATTAAAAAGAATATAAAACAAGATTTTCCCTTTCACGTTCATACAAATGTTGAATTAATTTCCTTAGAACGGCGTCCATTTAACTGACGATGCGCGATTAAACAAATGTCTTGAGAGTATTGATATAAACTTTTAGAAATAAATCCATCATATAACATAATCAAATTGAAATCATAACAATATTTACAAACGCTCATAAAATTGACAGAAACTTAAAATGACCAAATCTAAGTTATTCTATCATTGGTTCGGGTAAAATAATTCAATATGTCACGGTCTGCCCTGATTCGGTATATCAATACAAACGATCGTTAATTAATTCATTTAACATGTGAAGTCGTTGAAAAACTCCCTATAAATTATTCCTTGTTAAACGTTTGCCGTTTGAATTGAAAGTACGGGAAAATATTATACGGTGTTTTGTGAAGTGTTAAAATATTTCGTTCGGTAATTATACATCGTACTGTATCTTTTTGTTGTTTATGTTTATATTTCAAGCTATTGAGAGGAGTTTCAAGGACTTTTATAAAATGGCTGCTTTTCCAAAAAAGTTCATTTGTTTCATCTTTCATGTTTTTTGTATTGTTTTCATATATTAATATAATTAATGAAATGTTCAATACGTCAAATTATATTTGAAAAGCACTTGTTTTGTTTTCTTTGATTATAACTTCATATCCCGCTTGTTCTACTTAAAGCAGAAGTGAATAACGCAATCTTCGAAGTCAAGATTATTTCTTTCTCTCTTGAGATATGTCAATAACAGTACAAAATGTATCTGTTTTGTGTATCCACTCCTGCAGTAATTGATTATTTAAGAAACATTACACTTTATTTATATATTATGTGCTATTCTGTATGTTGACACCTAGTCAAATCAAGCAGTTATTGACGTTTTTGATACATGTAGATGCCATTTTAGAAACAAGATATTATGCAAGATTTGCTATTTCATTAATGAAAAAGAACAAAAGTACAATTGATCGCAAAACAAATGAATGGGAATGGATTGCTTTAAGAAACTTTGAAAGCGAGAAGAAAAAATTTTTTTTCGTTAATACATGCAATGAAAATGAATTTGCAGGACCTGCATGTATACATATATATGTATATAGAATAATGACAGCTTTTGTTTTTGATAATGACTTTATCAGTAAGAATTTCAAGAGTGTCCAGTTGAAATATTCTTTCGTTTTCAAGTGGTAGTTTAATTTTCTGTCCTTCATCCTGATCGACCCACTGTGCAGAGCCTGCCCATCAGATTTGATGTTTACTTGTGTCCTTCATATTTATGATTTATTTCCATTGGATGTTTAATAATCAACATTTAACCGATCAGAGAATCTTGTAACAAATAATCGCGAATGATACAAAACTTTGAAAAGAAATGAACTTGGACGACATCACGAGTTGGTTGACCGTTATGGAATAACCGTTTCACAGATGATAGCGGATATGTTCCTAATGTCGTAACTACAATCCCGTTCTCTTTTTACGAATGTGACATACCGAATTAGACTATTTACCGGGTTTGTACTAACATGAGCAACACGACGGCTGCACATGTGGAGCAGGATCTGCTTACCCTTCCGGAGCACCTGAGATCACCCCCAGTTTTTGGTCGGGTTCGTGTTGCTTAGTCTTTAGTATTCTATGTTGTGTTTTGTGTACTATTGTTTGTCTGTTTGTCTTTTTCTTTTTTAGCCATGGCGTTGTGAGTTTATTTTCGATTTATGAGTTTGAATGTCCCTGTGGTGTTTTTTGCCCCTCTTGCATTCAATTCTAAATTATTAGAAGTGTCGAATATACATCAAAATACACATTTCACTTTCTTTAATGAAATGGCACTATGTTTTATTAAACAAAACTCATACTGCAGCTGAAAAGGTTGTGTGCATTTTAAGTTTTTACTATGAACCGTTTCACAATAATATTTAATATGAAAAGCTGTGGTTTTATTATTCCCCTGCAATGCTTACCGTCATAAGGGAGCAATATATTTTCGTTTGGTCGTTTTTCATTCTTCTTTTTGCCAAGACGTGGTCTGTTTGTTTTCGACTTATAACTTTGAATATTCTTTTAGTATCTCCATCCTCTCTTTGTACAACTACATATGGCACTAAAACAACCAAATGACAAATAGTCAAACTAAATATATATCATAATTCATGAAATATAAGGATTTGAGATTTACTCTAATACTGCAGGGATATCAAATAAATAATTCAGACTTCATAATCTTCATTTCACAAATGTGTTTTTAATTGCTTCTTGTTAATAACTGTTTTTTTTCAATATTTTCAAAAAGTTACTGAACCAATGGTTCTTGATAGTATGCTTCGAGTGAACCTATATTCATCTCCCCTCCGATCGTGTTCATGAATTTAGTTGAACTTTACGGAATATCAGTACTATAGACGACCACAGTGGTGTTCCGTTTTTAGTTGCCATAATCACGTTCTCCTTTACATGACCAACACCTGTATGCGATCTTTACTCGGAAAACATGTTCTTGTGATTATATGAAAAGGAACTGGTTGCCTTTTTGGTACATTTGAGTTCGTCTTAGTTTTAAGATGGAAGGATTAGCTAGCTTTAAAACCATGTTTAACCCATTATTTTCTTTGGCGAATATTTTTCACTTGTTCCGTTGATTGATAGCGTTTGAATTTGTCAGTTTTTATGAATTTCCCCTATATGAATTTGCCTTAGAGTTTGATATTTTTGTTATACTGTTTTAGTAGGCTTCGTGTTGTTTAATCTGTAGTTTCTGTATATTTTTTTATAAACCTTTTGTCAACATTTCATAAATTATCGTTTGACAATGTGCCTATTTTCAGATGTCATAGGGGCATTTAAAAATAATTGGAAAATAAAAGTAAAGAATGGAGAATAATAGAGTGCTGGAATAAAAAAAAAGAGAATAACGCGCAAAAAAAAGGAATAGAGAACAATGGCCTTAAAATTACAAATACAGAAATGGAAATTAAAAATTATAAAACATAAAAATGAATACTACAATTTTACATTAACTAAATTAAGATGGGAAGATGTTTATAAAGTTATATAACGATGAAATTCACGTACAGTGATACCTCTGGTTTTCAATCTGAAAGAAAAAATAAATATAAGGTATTAACATTAAATAAATAATCCATGATTGCAGACGACATCCAATGGCAACCAATGGTCTTCAAACTTCTCGCTTGGGACGGACACACACATAATGTGACGGGGTAAATTATGTTGATGCCTGCCTAACCGTGACATGGACCTCTGGTGATACAGTACTACATTAGAACATACGGTAAAAACAGTTGAAAAGGGTGTGGCTCAAACATTAGATTGACAAATCATACAAAAAGAACTAACGAAATGACAGGACTTACAAAGAACCAGTCTACCACTTTGCACAAAGTGATGTAGTTGCCGTTCTTCATATTGAAGGTTGCTTAGAAATTTATAGACATTTAGAAAACTCATGCCTAACAGTAAAATCCATGGAAGTGTTTACTGAGTACCGTGTTTGCAGAACAAAAATATACCTACATTGTACACTTTGTCCTTGATATTGATTTCTGAGCGATGAATTAAACCTTAATGTTTATAAATAGTTCAGACATGATAACAATGTAGATAGTCTCGATCCAATGTTTCCGAGCAATTAGAATATACATCAAAACTGTACTTATGTAAGTTGTGAAATATTATTTAATTAATGCCTATCTTTGTCACGTCTTTGTAAAACTTAAAGAAGGTCGTGATGACTGCAATTTTACCGAAATGTGTGTTCTAGCACTTTACCGATATTGCTGCTAATGAATTACTAGTATACAGTTTCATCAACTCAGAAGGCGATGCTTTAGTATTGATATGATTTATAACATGCTTTTGTAATTAAACTCCATTGAGAAATTGTTTTAAAAAGTTAAGGTTTTAGCTCCCTCAGGCAAAGTTAACATTAGATGGATTGGTTATTCTTGTATACCTTTTTCGATCATATTGTTCTTCACATGTTTAGGTAGTGACACATCATTGGCTTTCAATTTCGTTGGGATAGGATCGTTCCTTAAAGCCAGCAAAGCGCTTCGGACGTACCAAAATTATGGTCTTTTCATTTTTCTAGTACTGGATCGATTCCGCTGCTGATGGAGGATACAATTTGGTACGATTGACCCGCATGTCGTCTACAAAAGACTCATGACTGACCCTCAAATCAAAACAGTTTTCAGGTTAAATCAAATTCCAAGTTGTAGCAAATAAAGGCAACAGTAGTATACCGCTGTTCAATAGTCATAAATCGATTTAACTGAAATAAATCCGGGTAACAAACCAAAAACCGAGGGAAACACAGTAAAAAAGTTTACCTTTTAACAAATCCACGCACATTTACGATTTATTTATTTTCAAAATGATGCAGTCTTGCTCTCTCATTGACGTATAACCCACTTCTAATATTTATCAAATTAAATCAATAGTTGTTAAAGAAGAGAGGCGAAAGATACCAAAGGGATATTCAAACTCATAAGTCAAAAATATACTGACAACGCCATGGCTAAAAAAGAAAAAGACAAATAGACAAACAATAGTACACAAAACACAACATAGAAAACTAAAGACTGCGCAACACGAACTCCACCAAAAACTGGGGGTGATATCGGGTGCTCAGTAAGGGTAGCTGATCCTGCTCTACATGTGCACCCGTCGTTTTGCTCAAGGAAATCATGATAGGAAATACAAGCCCTGGAATATCGTATCAACTGGGAGATATATACTCCGTATGCAGGCGCTGCTGGAATGTTGCTAAATAGAAAAGGAAAGTTCACAATTGGATAGCTGAAATCATCTCTTTTGTCGTAAAGTTTTGTTTTCAACCGCGACCCTCATTGTCAATTTTTAGATGCAAGTCAAGATATGAGGCAGACTCAACTGTATCTGTTGTATCCTTTATCTCAATTTCGATGGGATAGATGCGTTCAACATAGTCGCCAAATTTTGAACTATTTAGTGAGAGAACATCATCTGTATAGCGGAAAGTAAAGTTAAAGGATACTGCTAACTTCTTTTCTTTCTTCCTTAGAAGTTCCTGTATGAAGTCAGCCGCATGTGAATAAAGGAACAAGTCGGCAAAAGTACAGTTGGTTACCATGGGAATGCCGATTGTTTGTTGAAATACACGTCCTCCAAACGTAACACATATGTTGTCAATCAAGAAATCAAGCATCTTGATAATGTCAGTTTCAGAGAATTTTTTGTTTGAATCAGAGTGATTTTTACAAAGTAGGATTTATCCCTCTCTATATATAGAGCTAAGACAAGATACTTTTATCTACGTTGGTCATTCTTTTTACGAAACAAAGCAGGACCAAATCTTTCAATTTGTCTTTTCGTTTGGAATGGGGAATACTAGTGTTAAGTGTGGAAAAGTCAAATCTTTTAATACTATTGCAAGACGAAAGATCTTTGGAATTTTTACTATCCACATCTGATTCACGCCACCTCTAGAATAGGTAGTTTCACAATACCTTTGAAAGTAAATTATAAAAAATACTGAACTTATCAAATGGCAAAAATAAAAGCTCAAACACATCCCAGCTTTGATTGCTGATAAAATTGATGTTAATAATTTAGAAAGAGGTTTCATGGAGCACTTTGTTAATTATCAAATCAAATACAATGACATTATATGCAACGTTTTAAATTAATTACATACGTTTTTGACTGTCTAAAGTAATTTTATGACATTCATGAACATTAATGTTATGTTCACTTGTAACATCACAGAGCCCTTAGTTTTAGTTGCACAGTGTGCTAGTGACCTAATACAATATATACGGAGTCAGAAAATTCCATATATTATAATAGTTGAAAACTCGTCTGCTTAGTTGTTTTTTTTTCTGCAGTCTAAACATAGCTTTGCTAATGTGTTCCGTTTTTAAATATCGCAAGTTGTTTTGTCCATTCTCCTTGCACACAATTCTCGAGTTGTCACTCGCTCTCCACGTAACTAGTATTGAAAATACATAGTTTGTACAAAGAAAACTTAAAGATTTTTCAGTAAGTTTTGGACAACTATTGAGTAAAATAAGACGTCCGATTCACATCCTTAAGCAGACATAGTATCATGCGTTCCATAAACCGACTATCAGAATTTTCGAGTTAAAATACTCTCATTGTGTTTATTTTATATTTCTGACCTTTTTGTGTAGCCAAATCTGTACAAATATTTACTTGGATTGAAAAAATGAATACGAATTTGATTACGAGGCAATCAACATGAACTTCCTTTCGAAAGAAAAAAAACAAGACTAAACGGAAGGACCATTTTTGATTTTGAAATTATCTTTAAGGCAAGCCTGTGTATTATTGAGTTGGCTTATAGCTCTCTATTATTCTTCGCTTTTTAAATGGTACACGAGGAAAAACAAAAATAAATCGGGAAAGAACGAAGAAAATAATAATAAGAGCTAAATAAGAATGACTATTAGAACATGAATCAGCAGGTACTTTACCTTTGAAACCATGCAAAACCTTAACTGCTTTAAATTCTTCAAAGAGCATTATTTTGTATTATTCGTTATATTATTTTCTATATTGAAATCTTTTGACCTAGAACATGTAATTAATGGCCTATAGCGACGATAGTTTGCCTCGTATGTTGAAAAGTATGCCAATATTGAAAATAAAAGCATTATGAAGCTAAAATCGTCAATTCTTTCTAACAAATCATCAGAAATTTAATTGAAGATCATTAACGTGCCTTGTTAACATCATTTATAATGACTAAGAATTATGTAATAATATGTGAATTGCGTGTCCCGTGTAATTTCTTTTCAATAAATAAATGAAATGCCTCGTCATTTTATGGTGTAATTGATCAAAACATTTAATGGATGTATTTTGTTTAGAAACAAATGACGCGTTCGAATATGCGTCGTTTGAAGAATTTTTTTATCAAATATCAGTGTTCCGTTACTTACGGCTTTTCTAGTTCGGTTGATTGCAACCATTTAAATATGCACACTTTTTACATGTTTAAATGTCAATTCTTCGAATCTTCTATTTCTATATTTGATATTCTTTGCATACAAATATAAAGACTTAAAAAAGAGACGAAAGGAATATTCATACTCACAAAATCTCCTCTTTTTTTTGTCTTTGTTTTGTTCTTTGTTCCTTTTGGCCATGTCGTTATCTAATTTTTTCGATTTTTGGGTTTACATTGCCCCTATGCATCTTTTACCCCTCTCATTAAATAAACTACGCAATTTGATCCCCCCTAAATAAAAAGCTCCACTTCCATAATGCATAGTTGAAGTTTTTGCCTGTTTTGTTTGTATATTTTATTCCTAAAACTATTGGTTTTCTCTGTAGCTGCTATTTACTCCAGAAACAAATAAAAGTTTTCCATTGAAATCGTTATCATGTCTGTATACAGTTGGCTTGAATTTATCTATTCTGACATATTGGTATGCCTATAATCATTTATTCTGTTATATTGTTTTATTCTGTAAAATCCGTTTTTGAAATCATTAAACTGGCATGCTCTACTCATATTCAATCATATCAACTTTGGTATTCAATTAATAAACAAAAATAACACATGACTGATTTAGTTCGTCTAAAACGTTTTCTGGATTTACCTTCATCAAGACGATCAAACTCAAACATTTGAAAGCCAAGGATGTATAAGAACCAAAACAATTAAAGAGCTATATGACCAAAAAGGACTTACAAATAAAGAAGTTTATTTCTGTGGAGAGTAAACCATATCTTAATAAGCTTTTAGCATAACCACATCTTCTCGAAAAAGAAAAAAAAATATAAAACCATTTGCAACCATAGGTTGGTTCGAGAACGCTTCGCTTATTCTTTTTCTTTATCAGCCATCGATATTCTAATTTCTCTCCTCATTTAAATCTCTTATTTCATAACCACAGATTTACACCCATAAACAATATAAACTATGACTAGGGACGAGCATTTAATATTCTAGGAGTGGGGTTGGCAGGAGGTTTTTTTTTCCGGATTGATTAATCATTTTCATCTGTTGTGCATATTTGTTTCCTGTAATTTATGTTGCAGAATATTCTTTTTCATCTTGTCTTGTGCAAACATATTTATTTTCAGTTCTTACCAGGCCAAGTTATTCATTTTAGAAATCCCCCTGCATCCCCCACCCGTAAACTAAGAAAATCAAACGGTCTCTGCCTAATTTGCCATAAGCTTATCTCATGAGGATAAATACTAGTAACTAGAAAAAGTAATGTGCAATACCAAACGACTTAACCAAGTGCGCGTTTATTTAATAATATTTTTGTGAACAAAAATACGAAACATCTCAAGAATACGTCTATATATTATCAACTATATTTCTTACAAGGGCGTTGGATCGTTATGAAAAACGATACTGTACATTATAAAAATGAATTATGTTCTAAATCAGGAGCATCTGGCCTTTGTTAGTCTTGTATGTTTTTTATCTTTAGTTCAATTATATGTTTTGGAGTTTAGTGTGACGTCCATTTTCATTGAACTAGTACATATTTTTGTGTAGGGGCCAGCTGAAGCCCGCCTCCGGGTGCGGGATTTTTTCGCTGTGTTGAAGAGCCATTGGTGGCCTTCTGCTGTTTTCTGCTCTTTAGTCGGGTTGTTGTCTCTTTGACACATTCCCCATTTCTATTCTCAATTTTATATATACGCCTAAAAGGTGTACAAAACAGCACCAATATCAAAAAAAGGAAACAGTAAATACAAGTATGTATATTTATTTCGGAAAACAGATATCCTTCGTCAGTTCGATGTTAAATGAATCATAGCAATCTATTCTTATTTTACTTAAACAATTTGAAACGAAATACAAACTAAAAACCGAATCACGCGTGTGTAATTCTAAAACTGCACAAAGTTCACGCATGAGAAGTATTTACAACAGAAATTGCGTAGATATGCATTTAAAATGTAGAGCAGTGCACGATTTGAACTTGTATACTTCTAAAATTTAAAAGTTGATGAAGGTTAAGTACTTACAGCAGACTTCGTAGATATACATGCAAAATGAATAGCACAGTGCAATTTGGACAAATTTGAAACACACTTAGATAAAAGTTCCCTTTCAACTTTATATTTACATGTTGTACAACTTCGTAAAAGCTACACAGACATCGATTGACATAGAAAACAAAAATAAAGTGTAATATTATGTATATGTACGCAAGTCTTCAACACTCATTAGAGTACTGAAGTAAAATAAATAGATTCACTCAGGTTCGTCTGGATTTTTAAGTACACAGCCATGTCAGATAGTGAAAATCCTGTGCTTTGTGTGTGTAGGGAGGGCACAACAACCTTTACACGTTTATAACACTTGCAAAACTTTGACAGGTTTCGTAGGTGGATTTGTTTAAGGCAATATTGTTGTCACTCACTTTCTCTAGTGGCAGTCTAAGTTCCCTGCCCTTCATCTAAGTCCACCTACTGTGCATATCCTTCCTAATGGCTTTATAAATTGTTAATTTGTTCTCGGCCTTAAAAAGCATGAAATATGCTGTTCTCGGCATTAAAAAGCATGAAATATGCTGTTCTCGGCATTAAAAAAGCATGAAATATTCACCCTTGATTATAAGGCAAACAACATTTAATCAATCATCTGACAATTATTTATTGACCCCGAATACTTAACCTTTTAACTACCTCCTCACTCGATCAAAGTTTGCATTGGTTCATGTAAATGACAAGTTACATCCCAATTCCAGCTATAATGTCGATAATCAACTTCATGTAGAATATTTTTGCGCACTTTGTTCAATAGGGATTTATCGTATTACTACCTCTTTTATGCTACTAATGTCTGATGCAATTATTTAACTAACCATTCGACATCCTCAATACACTAGACATTTCCTGATTGTCGACTAAAACGTTTATTCTATAAATATTATAGTAATTCCAATATCATTAATAGCTCAAGTCAATTTACAAAACAACTATCAAAATCTTCAACATGCAAAAGTCAACTTACATCATTATATTGAAGTAGTCGGCATTTTCAAATTATTTATGGCCTAAATGTTTTGCTTTGATAGATTATTGCAATCAAATATATTTTATTCATGGCATTATAGTACTATTATGATGGTGGTTAAATTGAACTGAATTTATTCAAACTCACAATGGTGGCTATATTTGGTATCATGTTCCATTATTATGTAAGAAAAGACGAGAAAACAGCTTCAATAAAATTTGTAGTCAAAATGCTTTAACAAATTTATCGCACATTCAAGAAGGGAGACCATACATATTGACGAAACCAAACGCTCGATCATATCAATCATACACGTCTTTTGAATGTTAATATGAAATAAGTATTGTTTGCTTGGTTAATGTCCAGTGGCAAATCGTTCATTAATATTCAGGCGAGAACATAGTAACAATAAATACAATATGTGGTTTTAGTAAGGAAAGTCGGCCAGGATGAAAGGTGGGAAATGGCGCTGGAAATTGAGAATATGTTAGATAGAACAGATAGTTAGTCTTGTAACAGGTCACCTATGGACTCTTCAGAGGGTTATTGAAAGATTTCTTAAATGTTCACAGAGCGTTGTACTTACCCTACACAAAACATCGGATTTAACGTCCCTATTACGACCGGTTAGGTATTTACACCTCCCGAACGGTTAAACGAACGCCACATTTTAGCAGGAATGTTATTGCCGGACGGAGAAACGTCAAGGTATGAACATAATTCTATTACAAAGTCAACCCTTTCTCTTTATTTAAACAATTGGTTCAGTTTGTAATAGAAATAAATAAATAAATAAAATTGTTGAAGAGTACAAAATACATTTAAGTTGATGACACAAAGCGAAGACTTTAAATATCAAAACCTAAACCCCAATTAAATTCCTTTTAATTATAAAAAAGAAGTATCCATCTTGTTCAATCTATCAATTTTATGGCGTTTAAAATATTTTCTGACTTAATCAACGAAGGGTCAAAAAGAAATATTAGTACACAAATAGCTAAAATGTATGGTAAAAAGAATACTGTTGATTCCTGTTTTTTTCGTGGGTACCATTTTTCGTTGATTGACGAAAACTTCCCTTTTCGTGAATATTTCATTTCGTGATTTTAACAATATTTGCATACATTCAAATAGAATATTTGTAATTCATTGAACATCTAAATTCGTTTTCCCATTACACTCAAAATCCACGAAAATTGGTATCCAACGAATAATGAGTAGTGAAAATCATTTAACGTATAAAAAAGAGCAAGAGATACGAAAGGGACTATGAAAATTCTCAAAGTCGAAAAAAAACAGAGAAAAAAACATAATGGCAAAAACGATACACGACGAAAAGACTAACAAGACTTCAAAACACTACAAAGAAAACTAAGGACTGAGCAACACGAAACCCACATACGACTTACAAGATGGAATTGCGACTTTTGCACTTAAATGTTTAACGATGGTTATCAAAATTCATATATAAAATCATAGTGTATTCACTGCACTGTCACCTCGATGTAGTAAAAGCCTCTAAAAGTGAAAGTAAAATCAAAATAAAGTATACCAATTTTGCTGCCTTAAAAAACTACGAAAATTTTGAAATAATATATTCGGTACCAATTTTACTGCACCAGATGCGCATTTCGACAATTAATGTCTCTACAGTGATCATGGTGATGTTCGAGGCCAAAATATTTAAAAATCCAAAACCCCAAACGAACCTAAGGAAATTCTACATTTAAAATAAAATGTCTAAATTGGTAATATAAATTTCACTGCTGCTGATTATTTCTATGTCATATTCATGAATTATTATTATTAATGTTATTTTGCCTTTATGTTCATCATAAAGAAATGCAATTAATTCACATGTTGCAGTAATTATATTTCAACATTAATAACTTTACCTGCAACTGAATACATTTTCACAATCAAATAGTTTAATGTACTTTGTTAACGATGTACATTGTATAAACATAGTAGTTAAAATAATGATAGGTTTGGGAGAGAATTTTATTACTACTACCGTCAAGGGTTATGTTGTGCGTGTGTCATATTTTATACGTTTTACACATTACAGTAATTTCATTATGTTTTATATTGCATTTCAATTACTGACTTAAATCAGTTTTCCTTTTTTTAGCATTTTGAAAATTGAAAAGTTTAAACACAAAATATCTACAACAGGAAGTATTGACATTCAATGATATTTCAGTTGACGATTGAATGAATTACCTCTTCAATATACATTTTGAATCAAAGGTAAAATAAATGGAGGCAGATTTAATCTTCCAATAGCTTATTTTGAAACCAACTAGATTTATTTACATCAAAAAGTATTCTTTTTGATTATCAAGTTCAAAGTACCAGAAACTTCAAAAACCCAAATGTCGAAGAACAACTGGCAATTCCATGACCAACAAAAGTATTGAGAAACAAAAACCGGTTGTTAAATCTTGTAATTTTGGATGGGCAATGTAATATTTCGAATTGAAAATATGCAGAAACTCGTTTCATAAAACACACTCAAGATAAATATTTTAAATGTATTTATTGACGTTTTTTATTAAATGTTTTGAAATCCTGTATAGATATTCTGTTGATCTTTTTTAAATTTGCAAGATTACAAATATCATTTTTGTATTACTAAAACGTGCACAAATACCGGAGGAAAAGATTGACAAAAGGACCAATTCAAACACGATGTAAACTTTAGATCTGCGGATGGGTTAACAGTTCCTTTTCTACTATTGGCACTCGTCGGAATGCATACAGCAAGTACAAATTTGCTGAACATTTTCCTTTTGGTGTAGTCACAATCAAAGACATGTGAAAGATTATAAAAATAAAATTGACCAATAAAAAGCAATATCCACATATAAGCTGTATCAAACTAGTACAAACGTATTTGCTATACGCTATGAAAAGTGCCTTTTAAAAGGTTCAAAGTAAAATCAAGCCGTATCTAATGGTGGATTATATGTTTCTAGTAGACTGACATAAACAGTCTCATTAAATTACTCAGAAACATCCTTATAGGTTATAGAAAAACAATGTACAAAAACTGTATTTCTTATACTAAGTTTTAAGTGCATATCCATTTCTGCCTATTTGAAATTGTTACATATGGGATTACATTTCAGATATTTTATAAGATTGCGTATTTTAATACACATTTTAGTAGCACAAACCAAATAATGACGACAACTTGAAAGCATTTTACCCTGATAAGAAGGATTATTTATGGTGTTATATAGAGAAAACTATAGATAACTGCCTGCAATAACAATTAATGTTTTAGTAGGCATATCAAAGAACTTTTTAGATTAAGACATATATTTTAGTCGTCAGTCGATATGTGCAATTGTCAATAACAAACGCTGAATATTAAAGTATTAAAACGTCAATCAAGGCAATGAAATGTAAAGAATAGGATCGCATTTAACAGTTTTGCCTACCATCTCGAACCTGACAGGAAGACAGGAACACTGATGCCGAAATACCTAGCTCCCGTGGAGAGGTCTGTACAAAGTCAGTAATACCAAAAATGTCATCTCGTTTTCATTACTAGTAAATAAGCTTTTATAAATAAACCTACCTGGGCTTTTTTGTTTTAAACTCCTTGGGAAGAAGCATATCTATTATTTTCTATTAATTGTAAATATTGTTACACTAGTCAACCAGTCAATTTGGAGGTAGCTGATTACCTTGCGCTAGTCAATCAGAGACTGAGAGAGATGTGATGACATTGAACAATTCCACTTTACACTTTGAGGTAATAAACGACACTGAGCCAGTCCACTGGAAACTTAGTTCGTTAACAAATAGCTGAACAACAGCATTCGATTTTAACAGTTGCAAATTGTGTATAATAAATGTCTTTTGAAGATCAAATTGATTACATCAAAAGGTGTAGACAATTGAAATTATGTAGTAGTTCTAAAAGAGGATCTCATGCAAAGTTCCAGAGATCTTTCACATTATTTTCTCTTTATTAGGCGAGTTTATATTTTTGTTTTACCGCAAGTTAATACTAATGTTAATGTGTCGACATGTTCAGCCGCTACTGTGGCGTCATCAGGACATTTATACATTATTTTTGTTTATTGGAGTGCAATTTTTGCAGTTATTATTATTATGACGTTAAAGACAATTGAGAGATTAAAATGAAATGTATGTTTCTAATTCACGGTCAAAAGATAGCAATAACTAATAAAACTTCATGTATTCCTTGGTTGTTGCAAATATTCCGTTTATGGTTATTTTTCCCTTGGGTATTTCTGGTTTGGCAAGACACACTGTGGCGATACTTTCATTAAAACTTATAACTATTGTTTTTGTAGTTTATTAATCTGACGAAGTCTGAATAATTGCTCAGATTGGCAGCGGTTATGTAGTCTTGGTCTTGACATTGACATAAAGTTGAAGTTGCAATGTTTTAGTCCACATCTTCGTCTGAGGATATGTATAGGTCTTGTTCTAAAATAGACGGAATGCTGCCGGTCTTTTTTCTGTTTGTTTTGTTTCATTCCTTGTTGTTCCTGCTTTGGGAAGTGGTTTCCGTTTTTATGTATCTTATCTGTCATTTCTCGGTTGTCTTTTGTTGATAAATTAAGTCTTCCGTGTACTACATTTGATGTTTCAATTCAAATTCCGAACGGTGATGTCGTTGCTCAAGTATTTGTGATTGGCACCTATGACAGCAGTACTCGGGTTATGTTTATCCGTTATATGTATTAAAAAAGCGTATCACGGATTGTAAACTTTATAATTTCCTATTGCATCTTGTGGATTAAATGTTCACTGGTTCTCCTGGTATCATCAGTCTTATGTCTGTATTGATCATTGTTTTCAGCCCAAAGACTTACACCCTAGGGCCTCTGTGTGTTGAGATATTGGACTAATGCTTATTCTATTATTAAAGGTGTTTCTATGATAGCGGTGGTAGTGCAGATACCGGCAATTGTTACGTCGTCTGTGGTCTGTGACACGGGTTTATCTTAATTCTTGTAGCGTATATCTTATTTGTGGTCGAAATATATTTTTTAGTGAAGGTGTTTCCTGTTTGACCGACGTATTGTATTTGACGTTTCCGAGATTCAACTTTATGTCTTTCATTGAACTTATTACAGCTAATTGGTTCTTTGGTTTTATTTGAAATTGGTTTAAATGATCTGTTACAGAACCTGTTCAAATCAATATTCTTGACACGTATTGATAACCTCATAAAAAGTCTATTCACCCAACTGTGTTAGAAGTATTGTTTGCCTAATTTTCAGTTATTATACTATATATGTTTACAGAGACGACATTCTCATATCCTGATATCAGTATCAAATCTGTGATATGGCTATCATTTTGTTAAGCTTTTATATGATATATTTTCTTGTTCTGTGGTTGGTATGTTTGTATGTTTTTTTTTTTGTTGTTGTCAGGATCCCTTTTCTATTATTTTAACCAACAGTCCTAGTAGTCATTTACAGAGATTTTGTATTATAAAACAAACAGTCTTGTTATCTTCCCGCGTGATGCCTAATAAAAATATGATTTTGTTTTACTAACCAATCTGGTCGTCTTGATGCATCCAATTCATATAATACCAGTTGATTACGGCCTACCGTACACACCAAATACTTTCTACGGATATTATCTGTCTTTCATTTAACACTTAATATTGTGACCAATCTGGAGATAAATGTATGGTTACATCACCTCATCTGAGAAAACTGTAAGATTAAATTTATTTGTAAAATGTTAAAATGGTGAATCTTGGTACTATAAGGTAGCCTCAATTTAAAATGTTTGGTAAAATATTGAGCCTTGACTTTTTTACTTCAATCAGCTTATTATCGTTAAATACAACATGTACAAGGTATGCAATCTGGTTAATGTCACATCTTTCACGTTCCTTCGTTATATTTGTATGTCGCTCGTGTGGCATATGAAAATAGATTTGTCGTGTTTAGAAAACTTAGGTCAGAGTTCGAAAAAATTCCCATTGTATAACTGTAAAATCCTTGGTGATCCTTACAACTCTGCACTTTTGTATAAACATAGAGGAACATTCTATGGTATTACAGTCATATAAGGAACCTTCTTTTTCTTTTTGTTGTAGTTTGTGGCAATTAAAAACAACTAAAAGATTTCTTACACTAAACTCAGTTCAGAAAAGAATGTTTACTTTCTCTCTTACAACCCCGAAAACAGTTGTTCGTAGCGCTTGGTTAACTGTGTCTTTCGTAGTTTTCTGTCAATTTATGAATAAACTCGTTCCTATTAAGCTTTTTGTCTTTGGTGAACTGATTTTCTGAACATTAATTTTATATTTTCCTTTTTGACATAAAGACTCTCGAACGATCCAAGTATGAGTTCTGTACTGCTAATTTTATGTACCCATTTTTTTTGTTCTTTGTTGTTTTCATTATAAAACGGAAGGTCGGAACAGTCTTGCTTCGTTGTTGAATCCTTTTAATGAAGTTTCGACGTCATTGCAGCAATTTAAGAATTAAGACATCGATTTGAGAACTGAAAAAAGGACTTCGATTAGGGCGGTGGGTTTATTAATCTCATTGTTTGTACGCATGAGCTTGTACTCCGATTTTTGATAGGACATCGATCTGGGTAACACAATTCTTGCTGTTGCTCCCTTTTTTGTTCCAACAACAAACAATAACATGTATAATGAAGAGTGATATATTGTTTTAATCAGACTACAGCTAATATATACCATGATCAATATACTCTGGATGAGTAAACAACAATCCTATGTAGTTAAAACAAATTCTAAAAGTCATAAGGATCAGACACATATGTGTAACTAAGTAATGTCTTCTCCAGTTTATATCATCATATACAACTTATTCATCTTGATGTCAGTATAGATCTTGAGATTCATTCGAGAGTAACACGAAGTATTAATAACAGACAGGGTAAAATAGAAATCCAATTAAGTTTTCTTAAGGGATGTAAATTTTCCGTGTGAAGACATTTTCTGGAGGACAGATTTAATAAGATACGTTCATGTTATAATTTACTTGTCTGCGAAAGTCAACGTTCTATATACTCCACATGGCCATGGTGTAGTGATACGTAACAGAAATCTTTTCATATCTTTAAGCATTTAAGGATGTTCGCTACTCTGTTTCAAAATAACAAGCTTTTTAAAAGAATCTTCTAAAATGATAGTATATAAATAAAGGAACTAAAAAAGCAGAAAAAAACGAAGGGTCTGTGTGCTTGTTTTCGAGATATAAGCCATTGAAAATTTGGCGGGAAATGATTCTCTCTAGATTTTTCATACTTTCAACTTTGGCCGATATTTTGTTTCAAAAACTATGAAAAAATAACAAGGATTTTATAATATTTTCAAATATGGCTTTTTAAACTATATATATAATAAAATTATGAAAAGAAAAGTAGGGGTTAGCGGGCAAAATCTTTTAATGGCACTACATGAATAAAACCAGAGGATTCCGAAAATCTGTCAAAAATTCAAAAACAAGAGGAATATTCAGAAAACATTTTTTAGAATGAAGAACTCGCAGAAATTGAAATCAATTCTTTTTAAAAATTCCTGTCTCCATTTTTTTTTAGCGACAACAGTTTTAATTCTACATGTATTTGATGAATGGTTTTCATAATTGTTCAAATTTCAAAAAATCCTTTGTTATAAGATTGGTTTGTAATACTCATATAGTGTATTTGTAAAAATCCGTTCAACCAAGAGTTTCAACAATACCCGTGTGTTGGAATATCTAAAAATTGGCGATATTCAGTCTATTTGTGTTGTTTTTTTTTTCTGTTATATTTAAATTGATAAAAAGGGAATTGCAAAAATGGCAATTGTCATATACCTTACCTAGCGGGCGTTATGACATGATAAATTGCTCCTTGTTTGTAATTGTTTATTTTAGTTTTCGTTCACAGTTTGAAAGTAAATGCGCTTATTCTCAAAACAATGGCATTTGCACAGAGTATTTCTGTTTTTTTTTTTTATTTAACAATAAATATTGAAGAAAATAAATCAAACTATTTCGTATCTATAGTTATCAGTGTCATGTGTTCCCTTAAGTAGAAACATGTTCCCTAAATTAAACAGTGTGAATATATCTCAATAAAAAGATTTCCATTAAACATAGTTAAACATAATCGCAATCGATTTGTCTATATTTGAAGAAGTATAAATCACCATATGTACTTACAAAAGGAAGATTGATGAAATAACCATTCGAGAGCAAACTCAATTTCACAAGGTAGAAATGTGTTTCCTTAACTCTTAATTGACTAGCATGTTAAAGGAGTGTTCGACTTCCTGATATGACGAATTTAGAAACTTAAGTCATCGTAGACATTATTTATCTTTTAAGTTTCTATATGCATGTAGAATACTTTGCCCACGACAACTAATTCAAGAAAATTCGGTTACGCTCAAGACCAATGTTTGGATACCATCATATCAATATGATAAACACTTAAGCTTTATTAAAGAGAGGCGAAAGATACCAAAGGGATATTCAAACTCATAAGTCTTAAATAAACTGGCAACGCAATGACTAAAAAAGAACCAAAAGACAACAGCAGTATATAAAACACAACATAGAAAACTAAAGACTGAGCAACTTTCACCCCACCAAAAACAGGGGTGATATTAGGTGCTCCAGAAGAGTGAGCATATCCTGATCCACATGTGGCACCCGTCGTGTTGCTCGTGCAAGTACAAACCCGTATAACATAGGAAGTAAACACTATTTACGTTCTTAATTGCTTTTTTTTAAGCTTTTTTAATCTAGATGTTAGCTTGTGTAGCAATAACCATATACCCCGTTTTTCGTTCATTACGTAGGATTTAACACAACTTGTTAGCTCGTCTAACTCGCCGGATGCCAGTAGTGAACCTTGAACGTGTTTAACCTTCTGCAGTAGCTATGTCGACCCTACTTACTTTTAAGAAGGGTTGTGTTGCACAAAATGCACTTTTGTATGCATGTTGATGAGGACTCTAAACTGTCTTTGGTATTTTTTTTAAGCCATTAGTGTTGTGTAATCGTCTTTCTATTATGAGTTTTTCTTGTCATCTTTGGTTCCTATACGTTTTCACTTTTCTTTAGTATCACTTTTATTAAACACAGTAAAATAAGAAAAATATATTGTGATTTATAAAAACGTCGATATCTCTTTAGGTCTTAATTATATAATTCTATCAAAACCTTTTTACTTTATTTGTTGTAAAGGCACATGTAATCTTTATTTGTTTGGCGAAGAACATTTTTTAATAACATCAACAGTACCAATTTTTCTGCACCAGATTTGCATTTCGACAATAAATGTCTCTTCAGAGATGCTCGAGACAAAAATATATGAAAATCCAAAACTTAGTAAAAGATAAATAGCTTATAATATCCCCCCTCCCCCCAAAAAAAAGAGCTTACATGTATAATCCCCCTCCCCCCCAAAAAAGGTAAAGTCAGGCCCGGCAAGGAATCTGTGCTTTAAATGAGAGAGATATATTCCTTAACTTTAAATAATTTCCACAATTTTGTAACAGTAAGTTTTAATAACACAATATCCATATTTTCATGCCAGTGTAAAAGTACAGGCGACTGGGCTGGTGATACCCTTGGGAAATAAACAGTCCACCAGCAGAGGTATCGACCCAACGGTACAAATTGTTCTGCACCAGGTGCGCATTCGACAATAAATGTCTATTTAGTGATGATCGAGTCCAACATGTGCATAAAATACATACAAAACCATTATAAAAATAGCAAAGTAACTTCCTTCATTCAGATATATGCATTATCCTTAACGAATAATAACAATATTGCATGAGCGTTGCATATCCTGTTAGCGCCTTTAAAATACTTTCCCGTTAAATATAATTTTGTAATTTGGAATGACCTTTTATCGACTTCCGTAATTATGGCTTTAAGCAATAGATTAAGTAGTACAAGTATTTATTTTTTATTTCAATTATCTGCTATGTTTTCTATGCTTTTACAGTTCCTCTTTTAGCAATTTGAAAGCTCTTTAAGTGGTAAAAGGCATGAAGTGTGTATAAACAACGGCCCCACATGCTAGAATGGATGCAGTAGGCAACGGATTAAAGATGTCAAATTAATCACATACGCTTGATGCGGCGCTTTTGTACATAGTTTGTTTTTGGTTTTTTTTTTTATGGGTGTTTTGTTTTGTTTTTGTTTTTGTTTTTTTGTCTTTTGGTTTTTCGTGATTTTTTGTCTGTTTGTTTGGTTTGGTTTTTTTTTTTTTTTTTGGAAGGAAAGGGGGACTGAAATTGGTACCATGCGTTTTGTCTGTTATTAAAGTAGTTCCTTGACATATTTATATTCAGTGGTGTGTGCCACGATTAAAATACCTGACAAAATTTGTAAGTATATCACACTTACAGAACATTCGTTATTCAGTGCAGGCATGTCTTAAATACATGTAGTCTCGTTTTATTTTGTTTTTTATAATTTATTTTTTTGTTCGATTGATAGTTGACAAATTGTACGGAAACTTCTTAATTGTTGAATACTTTACATTGGCTTTATATGATATATTTTTTATTTCTATTGTTAGATTGCTGCTTTATAACCGTATACCCCATATCTCATTTATACATAACATGTCCCTTTTCAAATATGAGATTGCGTACCAATCGACTAATTGTAGGTGGCGACCGTAAAAGTTTCAATTCAGTTGTTATTCCTCTCGACTTTATTACGAAAAAAAGACTTAAAATACGACAACTAATATTAATCTGAGATTATCTTTGTTTGAAGGATGTTCGATTTAGTATTTACACTAAGAAAGTCTGTCTTCTGCGTGTAGATACAGATAGTTTGTATATTTTTGTGCCTTATCGTCTTTTTCAATGGGTCGTC
Source organism: Mytilus californianus (assembly GCF_021869535.1). Classification (NCBI taxonomy): domain Eukaryota; kingdom Metazoa; phylum Mollusca; class Bivalvia; order Mytilida; family Mytilidae; genus Mytilus; species Mytilus californianus. The sequence goes on along the minus strand of NW_026262734.1, from coordinate 110,627,581 downwards.
TTAACTACTTTGGCAAATGTACATCTTAAAAGATAACCAACTTTGGGAGACAGTCTGTGATGATTATACAAATATGATAATAACAACCATTTCATAAGTATATATGTTAAAAAAACGGAAACTAACGAGTGGTTGCTAGATTATATATGACATCAGCCTAAATTAGTACACGAGCTCTCAACAGAACTTTAATAAGAAAAGCCACTTAAAGGATAATTTACATAGGAAATATTAATTTCACATTTACGTTACTATAAATGGATATGAATGGATTGATGCATCGTAGGAGAAGATCATGGAAGCGTATTAGCGCCAAACAAACTATTTTTTATATATCTTGCTATGTTTGCGTTGTAACGCGAACCTTTTTATTTTGTTTATTTATTAAGTTTTGTATATTTTACATTTATTATGTATTATGAATGCAGCGTTCTGTAAATATTGGCAATTGTATATCCGTCTTCTAGTAAAATTTATTTGTGATTTATTTAAGAGAAAGACAATGCACACAAGGTCAAATCATATCATAAAAAATACATAGTAATAAGCAATTATTATACACAAATTAGAAATGTCTTTTGTATTAGAATAGTTATCAAAGGTACCAGGCTTATAATTTGATACGCCAGACGCGCGTTTCGTCTACATAAGACTCATCAGTGACGCTCAGTTCAAAATAGTTAGAAAGCCAAACAAGTATAAAGTTGAAGAGCTCTGAGGACCCAAAATTCCAAAAAGTTGTGCCAAATATGGCTAAGGTAATCTATGCCTGGGATAAGAAAATCTTTAGTCTTTCGTATAATTTATACTTTTGCAAACAGTAAATTTATAAAAATGACCATATAAAATTGATGTTCATGTCAACACCGAAGTGCTGACTACTGGTCAGAAAAATGTAAAAATTTAACATGAAAATAGATATGGTATGGGCAAATTTCAATTGAAAATTTTGATTTATGGGAAGTGGCTAAGTAGAGAAGAGCCAAAACAATTTCATACAATGTGAAACTATAAAGTCAAATAGACAAAATGATCTGTCGGCGAAAAAATGAAACAAATCGAATTTTGATGTAAGAAATGGTTTGTTGAAATCTCAGAATATGATAAAGATTCTATGATAAGAAAATATGGGATTTAAATTTCAGTCTAGTAAGGTAGCTTTGTATTAGATAAAATTGAGAATGGAAATGGGGAATATGTCAAAAACTTATTTTGTGAAGCATGATCACAATATGATTCCATGTGTTTCTCTCTCTATCTAGAAGTTAGACCAATAATGAAAACAGACAAAATGATAATGACGATTCTTTCTTATTACCTCCTTTTACCCTTTTTAGGAATATATGTAATTTATCATTCTTTTTCATTTATCAATATGTGTGTTTGCTATTGCGTACATATAAATAATTATACTTCATTATAAGTATATTGAACAGACGTTGGTAATTTGCTAAAATTTATTTCATTGTTAAAATAAGATATGTTTAAGTAAATCTGAAGTTAAATTAAAATACAAAAAAATTCAAAAGCGCGATATTAACGCTCCTTCAACATTTAGATAGCTTATGCGTAAAGAATGCGACCACTGATACTTAGACAAAATATCAAGCTTTATATTTTAGGGATTACCCCCCCCCCCACACACACACACACACACACACACATACCCCAAAAGATAGAAAAAGGACCAAATTTCATCAGGTTCTACCATTTTAATTGAGCACGCTTAGTAACTTATAGAAATATTCAAAGTAAACCAGTGGAGTTCCTCTTCTTATACTTCGTATACTGGTATATGTGTCTGTAGAATTAATTTAGTAAAGTAAGATAACACCTAGAACATTATAATTGAACTTAGACTAAATGAAGAGGCTGATATTCAACTTTGCAACTGAAGTAGATTGATTAATAAAAACTTTGCTCCAAAACACGAAAATCATATCATGATTTTGATATGTGGTACAAAATGTAATAAAATGGTCTGGGGGTTGGAATCCCCCTTTTTTATGATCAATGCTTTGAATGGGGACATATGGTTGGACCCCCCTCCCCCCCCTTTTTTACAAAATGGCTGGATCCGCCCCTTTTAGGATAATTTATATACGATTGCTTAGACGACAAACGATTTTTAAAACATTCATCTGAGAACAGCGTGTATACAAACAATGTTCAGCATTAGAACATTGGGGATTAAATAAGAGACACTAGGCAGAGGGAAACGGCTAATATCAAAACCAATGTTAGGAAAATAAATACCCATGTAACTAATACAAATATTAATAAAATATTTCAATAATAACAAGAACAATTCAGTTTTATAAATAGGCTAGTATGAACAATTTTGTCCTGCATTTTGTTTTAGTTGTAATCTCTGTCCTGCCTTTTTATTTTTTACTCTATTCGGTCCTGACATTTTTTTTTAGTTTATTCTGACTTTTTATACATAAATTGTCATCCTGCTTTTTTTTTTTTTTTTGCCAAGTTCTCATCCTGCCTTTTTTTTTACTCAAAACTCCTGTCCTGTCTTATTTTTTTTGAAATTTCATCCTAGCCCACCACAAAAATCAAATGGTAGCTCCCTAAAACTGAAAATGTGTAGATTAATTTTAATATATATATATCTCCAACAGAGAAACCATTCCTTTTAGAAAAAGTATTGCTACACATCTTTTTGTTTGAGTTTTTGGGCTAAAGTGACGATAGTTATTATTTTTGTCTGTGTAATGTAATTTGTTTTTATTTATGGGAAGTATACTTTTCACAGCGGTATAACATGTTACTTTAATTATTCTTCTCTTAGTTTATTTATTTTGTATTTGCATTGTATCAAATTTATTTGTTCAGTGTATGTTCACCGGAGTTAATATGTCTTTTGATTGAGTTAAGCCATTTCAATTGATATTTTATAGTATGTTTTTCTATGTTGTGATGTTACCCTATTGTTTCAGATAAGGGTGAAGGTTTGGTACCATTAAAACGTTTAAACCCGCTGCAATTGTTTGCACCTGTCCTAAGTCAGGAATCTGATGTTCAGTAGTTGTCGTTTGTTGATGTGGTTCATAAGTGTTTCTCGTTTCTCGTTTTTTATATAGATTAGACCGTTGGTTTTCCCGTTTGAATGGTTTTACACTAGTAATTTTTGGGGCCCTTTATAGCTTGCTGTTCGGTGTGAGCCAAGGCTCCGTGTTGAAGACCGTACTTTGACCTATAATGGTTTACTTTTATAAATTTTGACTTGAATGGAGGGTTGTCTCATTGGCACTCATACCACATCTTCTTATATCTATTTTCGCATTTTGTATGAATAATGAATCGAATGCCTGACCATAGCATAAATATACTGATGTATACCGTCAGTTCAGATGAAGAACTTCTGTACTGCTTGCTTGTGCTGTTAGTTCTGTTTTTATTATTTGCCCATGTCTTGGCTTAGGTGGCTTAGGTGGGGTAGGATAAATGTTATTGCATATCATATTTCCTGGTGGCATATGTGAGTCCATTCTAGGCCAAGAATTTATATTACATAATGGTGTATGACAATTTTATTGTTATGTAATTTACTTATGTTAATTAAGGACATTTTTCACTTATCATTTATATGTTGTACATAGTCTAAAGTGTTTTAATACTTTATTTATTATTTTATGTTTTAACAATTTTACTTTGATAAGTAAAAATTCACATCTCATATTATGTGTTTGTTATGATTTACATTTATAACTAAATTCCTTATCAAAAAGCTTACCACCCAAAGATGTGGTTTGGTTTATCGGTTGTTGTGGATTGAAGGAAGAGGGCATGAAATACTGTTGTGTTATTTACATCAATCTAGACTTCCTTGTCGATTGGTTCTAAATTTTTTATATTTTTTTTTTTCATTCATGTTTTGATGTCATAAACCTTTATGTTCCTTAAATATCTAATTTTCATGATTCTTTCTTTTTATAGGAGACCATTTTACTTAGCATGACAGACATAACTTAATTTAATTTTTAATTTTTAGTACTTTTTTGGATATTGGTAGTTCTGAAAAAAGTATCATCTGGATTCCTTCGGCAGTTTATAGATGTTAAAGCTATGATGTTTATAAGTAGCTATATGTTGCTTTCGACCAAGGAAGAGAAATCGTACGAGATCATTTCAAATTATTCTTAATAATATTCAGACTAGCCTCTCTTAAGCAATTAAAAGTTTGTTGCGTTTCCATATTGCAGAGACTACGAAGTAATCAATGAAAATCTGAATCAGGCAGTATAAACGTTGCAGGCAGATATATGCGTGATGATGCTAGACAAGATCACGTCAGTCCTTTGCGAGGCTGATTTACGACTGGAAATCAACTGCTAACCAAGTCGTCGGATGTCAAGACAGGCAAATTCACGCCAAAAAATGTTAACCGTATTATTAAATGCCACATAATCCACCGTAGAAAACCATTTTAAGGGATAAAATTTAAACCGCATATTTACTAAATCAGACTGCAATGAGTGAGACAGAAGCCAAGTCAGAAAAGACAAAACTGAGTTCAAAACATTTCCAACAGACTCTGTCAATCATATAGGCGTTTATTACAAAAAGCGATTTCCTTGGACGGTTGTACAAGGTTTTCAATGCATTCCGCATGATTTTCAATATTAAACGCGACGTTATCGATTCTACTTTAGATTTTTTGATTTTTCGCCACTTTTAAGCACCGCTTTTGGGCTATTTCGTGGCGGCCAGGTTTTATTGGTGGAGGAAGCCGGAGTGCCCGGAGAAAACCACCGATTCTCCTTTAGAACTGCAAACTTTATTTATTTAGACGATGAAGTAATGAATGAAATCTAGTTTTTTATATAAATTTTACAAGTATGGCATATATGAAAATTAAAATAAGAAAACATAATATAGTGTTGCGTTTGTAAGGTCTGTCAGTATACATAAAATTATACAGATAACAGGACTTACAACAGATGTTCGTACATGTATAATTCTATTCATTATGAAGTGCTTCTTTTTAAAAATTGTATCAAATAAAAATCCTTAAGCATAATCATGAAAGAAATTTTCTATATTAATCCTATGAAATATACTTCAATACGAATACAATTCACATCTGCTGTTCCGAACACATTGAGATTAAGATTCTCGCTAATATCCTCTTTACACTTTGATATTAATTCTTAGAGTTTATTGCAATTCTACATGTACATAATGTAACACCCTGAGAGAAAACGTCACTTGCAATTCTCTTTACACCTTGTGAGTCAAACTCCATACAGCGTTATCGTTCGGGTCATACTTCCCTTTCTCTTCAAAGAAGCGAAGCATGGTATCATCACTGTTTCGGAGTTTGCTTGTGAGTAGGTGTTAGAGTCTTTCGCGATTTCCCTAACTTCATGAGATAAACTCTTTACCAAATGCCACCAGTTGTTCTTTTCTGTACTTTAATTTGGACAAATTATTTCTTTGACAAAAATATATTTTGACATGTTGCAATTACTTTAATTAACATATGATACAAGTATTTTAAACTTTATAGTAATGCATGTTGTTGACTTTTCAAAGAAAACAGTAGAAAGAAATTTAAGTAAGAAATACCACCACTTGAGAACTACAACATGACGCTTTCGCTGTTTGCCTCATTTTTATTTTATCTTTTTCGTAACTCTTAGTGTTGTGTTCTTTTTAATGGAAATTGAGTAGCTTGTTCGGTTACAAGCTATAAAAATAAGTGCTTGTATTATTTATCGTGAATAATCGTATATTACATCCTGCGTAATTGAAAATCATATATCAAGTCATTATGCTTTTTTTAAATTTTGTTTGCTGTTTTTATATTTGTCTTGTTTTGCTGTTAATTTGGTTTATGTTAGATAGTGATAGCTTTTGTTTTATTTATTTATATTTTTTTGTAAACAACCGTTTATTGTTGAAGAATTAGACTGTATGTTGCTCTCAAGGTTTCTTTTGGATTTTGAATCGATGGGTTGTTGTATCATCGACTTTTATTCACACTAAAGTTCAATTATGAAACTTTGGACGTCCTTATGTAAAATGTACGTTTCCAGGTAAAATGCATCATGTTTTTAATATCTGACATTAGTATATAAGATAAATTATTGAACGCAGAACATGCTGTTTGATCTAACTTGATTACTATGCGAGCTTGAATAAAAACAAATTATATTAAAGACAAGATTTTCTGTAAGTAACTAAGGTTTGGGGAATCAAATGAAGTATTAAAAGTCGTCTATCAAATGTGAGAAATTAAGGTAAAATAGAACTTCTCAAGCTTTATTAATGACGAACTCATTCCTGGTCAATGTAATGCATTAATTCAAACGCTAGAGGGAATTCATATTATTGATAATCTAGAAAATTGTTCCGATTAGTTACGTTGAATTGTGTCTACTTCAACGATAATGATAATCATTCTGTTCCAATATAAGCATAGTTTAAGGCAAAATATAAATATAATTTTTACATGAATAAATAAAAAATAGACAAATTCAATTAATTTTCACAGCTGTGCTGGAGGACTTTATTTAAATAATCTTTGAGCATTATTCCATAACCTAAATGCACTCAGTCTGACATATTAATAGGTTGCCGACACTATTCTAACTTGTTCTCAATGCATGTTGATTTTCTTACCGTTTCTGGTACAATTATCGTTTTTTGTTTTTTTATTTATCTGTTTCTTTGTTTTGTTTTTTGTTTTAATCTAGGAGTTAGGTTGGTGACCAGTTCTTTGATAGCTTCTTCTTAATTTGTTCATATTTTTTTTTAGATTTTTAGTTATACATCCCTGGATTGCATGTTTCAGCACTCCTGATGAAGGTAAATCAAGAAAAACCCTTCGGACGCACGAAATTTACATTCTGTTTTTTTTTAAATTTAAAGTGTCTTGTATCCTTGCAATTGTGCAAACATTTTATTGTTTTGTCTTGAGCTTGCCTAATGAACTTATTTAAGAAGCACTTGTCATACTCAAAGAAGTGAAATCGATAGTTTATTTAGTACTATATGTGTGTACTGTTTCTTGTAGTATCAGCCGCGGATGGTATGATCAGTCTAGTAACCAGATCTTAAAAATATTTCATCTAAAGTTTTTTTAAAGCTTTGAATTGCCCCATTTAAAATTGGTGTCAGATCTTTTGATTCACCTCAGAGTTTGGCAGTGGTATACAAATACATGTATGATCACCGAGACTTCAATTATCCAGCAGTAAAACCCATGATTAAAGCTGAAGAAACATCCGCTTGGCTCTGCAAGACGAATAATTCGTTCTTTGTTCAATAAAAACCCCTTTTACAACTCTTTTAGGTTTCGGTACCTGGCCTCTTGAAAAAAAATGTATGGCACCCTATGTGATATACTAGTTGCTCTTATCTTCGTCATTTGCACTTTGTTGAAGTTGGTGGATAGTTGAATTATTTTTATATATACTAATTTAGTGGCACACGAAATTTTCTGTCTTTGGTCTCAGTTAGTTGTATTTTCCGATCCTACCTTATTGATTTATGTTTCATCATAACTGTGCACGACATATTTTCCACTGAACTTTAAACAACAAGCATTCAATCAATATGTTTAAAACATTAAATTTGCCAACTTTTTAAAAATAAATTTCAAATTTATATAGTTTCGGGTGTATCTGATAAAGGTTATAAAATGATACCATGTGTACGTTTGCTGGTGGAAATAATATGTTCTGTTGGATTTCTAAGATTAATAAAAGGGTGGAGTGTAGTGTCCCTGAAGAAGAAAGTCATTCTGTTTGATTCTTCCAATTATCTTCATTTATTATACGGGGGATGAACTTTCGACAAACACTTATCTCACTATCCAACATTCTGGTTTGGACATAAATTAAAAGCGGGTTATTCCGTATGTAAAGTCATCATTAAATTTATTTTTTGAATAAATAAATAGTACTTATAGAAAACAATCCGATCGCTATTTGAGCTTTATTTTAACAATAAAGAAGTAAATATGATTGTTATCAAAATTAGACATCAAATTAAGCAATTGGCTGACATTTAAAGTTCTTCAATGGAATAATTTCCTCCTAACGAAACAATATAGTAGATCTAATATGACTGGTATTTTCCTGAAATGATAAAACAAATATCAACTTAAATTCTGTCTTAGAAATTGTGAAATCACTAAAATGAGTTGTTGGTATACGCAACTGAGGCCTCGGAGACGAGGCTTACGCGTGATGTTTCTGACGGCGTCGGCGTCAACAGTGTTTTCAAGCTTGTGATTATGTCAGTTTAAGGGGCACCGCTAATGAAAGGTGACTGATATGCATGTTGTTAGTTGTATCTCATTATTCGACCAGGGGGCCTCGGTGGCCGAGTGGTCTAAGTAGTTACTACTGTAATCACTAGCCAGTCAACACTGAGGTTGTGAGTTCGAACCCCGCTCGTGCGGGTGCACTCGACTCCAATCTCAATTGACTAGGATTGTCAGTTTTCCTATCGAAGGTCGATCGGTGGTTTTCTCCGGGCGCTCCGGCTTCCTCCACCAATAAAAACTGGCCGCCATGAAATAGCCCAAAAGCGGTGCTTAAAAGTGGCGTTAAAACACCAAAAATCAAATCAAATCAAATCATTATTCGACCAGCCCCTTCAGATATCATTATAATAATTTAAAACTTTTAAACATAGTTTACATATTACGATGTGTAAGTACAGACGCTCGCATTCAGTATTAAGCTTTGTTTGGTGTATGACCTTCAAGATTATGGAATACAACTAATAATCAAATGTGTCCGTACACGTACGTCCGTCCCAAATATTGGTTTCCGTTCTCTAACTTTAGTTTGCCTCAACCAAATGTTATGAAATTTATACACAATGCTATTATCATTAAAACACATATCAAGTTCGAATTTGGGCGGCGTCACTGTTATAGTTCTCTTGTTATGTTCCTTTATGATGTTAAATGCAAGCGGGGTCATCATCTGTGTCCAATGGAAAAAGGTGTCTTTTTTTGTAAACTTGAAACACATCTTTTTTTAAATACAATTTCAAACTTCCTTGATTTTGTTCATAAAATTAATAATAAAAAAAATCATTTTTTAAAAACGAAACGTTGCAAAAACTTAATACAAAAACGTGTGATAATACTTGATGTACATACCGGAATGAAAGTGGCGTTTTTACAGGGTTTCGGGACGTCAAATATAGTGGCGTTGCTGATTCCTGCAGTTATTCCCAAATAATTTATAAATGTTATAGACTCTCCCGATTTTTGGTATGCTGAGACAGGAATACATGATCCTTGCAATACGGTAATATCAGTTTTCTTTCCATCCATGTCGTCATTGTACAGTTCCACCATGAGTTTATCCTGTCCAGCACCAACGTATGTTGTCACCAACTTCTTAGCACTAGCTGTAAATAAGACAGAGATACTCAATAGATATAAATATAGATATAAAAGTTGTCAACAACTTAAAATACGGCATTTTGTATAGTCGTATTAATATTTCTCCTTTTTTGTGAGTTAAACTAATTCTCTTCTCACGATAGATATGTTCACTAGAACTTTTTTCATATTGCTAAAGCTTTGGTGATATTAGAAAAATATAATTATAACATCCCCACTTTTTACCGTCCCACAATCACATGTTTTTAACTCTATATCCCACATACACTTCTTAATTAGATATAAGAAGATGTGGTATGAGTGCCAATGAGACAACTCTCCATCCAAGTCACAATTTGTAAAAGTAAGCCATTAAAGGTTAAACCTATATAGTCCACATCCCCATTTTTTACCCCCTATATCCTTCATCTCCACTCGTTTACCCCCTTTATCCCAAATCCCAACTTTTTAATCCCATATATCAAAAAAGCGTGTCACCCCCCTCTTCCATGGATTCAGGTTGGGAATGGATTCATGAAAAAGATATTCATAAATCATGTTATCGTTGCAATATGACGCTGTCGATTGGCCATTTTATTAACCCCCTGTCGGCTAAGCTTAAAAAGACTTTTGTTTCCAAATCCGTCTGTCCGTCAGTATCCGTCTGGTTAGTATTCCCTACTGTTCCCGTTATACCTCGGTCAATTGGATTGATTTTTAAAAACTTTTTGTTATATCTTTATAAACATATATTTGTGTAGAACGAGTTAAAGTCTCGTTACGGTTGAGAAATTTTTTCCGTGGCCTTTGCGAAAATAAAACTGCCTGAAAATCTAAATCTTCTTCACTTTTTTCTTTTATGTTTCTATCTGTTGGTTTGAATGAAATATATTTTATAGTCATTCAATAAGAAGTTACAGATCGAGTTTGAATTTCGTTCCGGTTGAGTCGTTTTTGACGAAGTTATGGCCCTTTAATAAGAAAAAAATGCATGGAGATCTGTTTTCTGTACTTTTTCTGAAAAGGTGAAATCAGTTGATTTGATATTTGGTATATATAAAACAGATCGAGTTTGAATTATATTTCTGGTTGTGTAATTTCAGTCGAATTTGTGGCTCTTGTAAAAGGTAAATGTATACTGTCAGTTATAGCATACGAATATTTCGAAGAACGTTTGAGTTTCGTTCTGGTTGAGCGATGTGTTCATCAGTTACGACTTGATGCTTTTTTATGCAAATTAAACGTAGCCAATATTTCATATTTACATCATCTAATTTATAAGAATGACTGTTAATCAATAAAATTTGTCTTACGACTCGTGCATGTCTGTGGAAATGGATCCGTTATTGCAGTAGCAATACACTGTCCGGAGACAACAACGTACTGTTTTCCCTAAAATGATATTATAGTTATAATTAAAGTTTACTAACAGACGGGTATACACTTTATGACTCAGTTGAACTTTTCATAAAATAACATTTACGGTTTTCTGACAAATTACGTTCGAACATTATAGGACATTTATTATATTACAAATATTGTGTTACTTCACATTGCATATTACTTTTTCTAAAATTAGACTGCTTTGGTGCGTCTTTCAAAATATACATGTCTGAATTAAGCAGAAAGAGTATTATGTTCGGATGAGCGAAGGAAAGCATTATAAGTTCAGTAGGATTATAAAGTATGCCTATAAGCCAACCAGAGTACCGTTACCAATAAATGTCGATGTTGAGTAATAAGGACAGTACAAGACTTCCTTTTAAATCCCCCTTCATGTATGACTATATTTATTCCATCAAAAGGAACTTTCCAAGGTATACACTGACGTACTTGATAAGGGTCATTTTTTTGGTCACTAAAATATAAATGGAGTGCAATTTGAAGTAATACATGTATATCAAATGGGTGAAATTTGTAGGTTACCGGGTCTTAAAGGAGTAGGGCCAACTACCCCCATATTTTTTTTTCGCACACAGGCTTAAAACTTAAAAACTGTCAAATCCTATTGGAAATTGTATATTAAAGACTCTATATGATACATATATTTCATTTTTGTAGTATATACTTAAACTATTTTTTTTTCATAAACTTGTATATAAAATCGAAAAAGTTATTTGGCGCTAGATGTTGCTGTTGAATACATTTTGATACAAAAATTTTAATTTTACATGTTCTTGTCAATTTTTTAATCGAAGGGCATTGCTAACTATATTGACTTGATTTGTATCCGAAAGACAAATACATGGTTTTGGTTATGTTAACAATTTTCTCTCTAAAATGTACTTCTACATTTTTGGGATAAAGACTCAAAATTTGCCAAAATCTCTCAAAATAGCAGTTTTTTTGGCGTTCTTTATGCCGCTTATTATTTGGTGACCTGTTTGTAAATAGGCCAAAATATTATAATTGATTATGTCTTAAATACACATATTTGGTCGTGATACTAAGAAACTATGTATAAAAGATTGAAAGTCTTATAGAAAATGGCCGTCGTGTGCAATAAATAATAGGGTTTTACATTTGTCATTTCTGGGACTATGCGGTATGGGCTTTGCTCTTTGTTGAAGGCCGTACGGTGACCTATAGTTGTTAATTTCTGTGTCATTAGGTCTCTTGTGGAGAGTTGTCTCATTGGCAATCATACCACATCTTCTTTTATATATTTTAACTCTTATCCTTATCTGTTCTCCATATACTACTGTATAAAGTGAATTATTGACTGATGTTTGAAGGCTTTTTCTAATTGTGTGTTCAGTACATGCAAAACACGGCTTAAGTAGCGCAGTATAAAGGATATTGTATAACTTTATTAATTTCGCGCCTTATCAGTGTAAATCGAACAGTTTTTTAATTTAACCCTCGTCAGTTAAGAAATTTAGTTTCACAATGCAAATGCATTTTTCTATTCTTAAACTCTTTTTGGGAAGGGATGTTTTTAAAGAAAAACCAATAATACTAAAGTTGATTCTTAATTTCTTTAATTTGTTTAAGAAGAAAAGTGAACAAAATAATTTATTTCGATTGAAAATAAGGGATACATATAAATTCAACATTGAGTTTCAAAATAAATTATCGTTCCTGTAATAAAGGTTTTTACTTTTTATTCAGGTCGACAAAATAGTTTCTTTAGAGAAAAAATACCCATGTACGGCTCCCCTCCCACAAAAGATGAATGGGCGCTGCCATACAGTTGTTTATGAAATAATTCTTTTATGTCATGCTCTATGCTTATTTTAACACGGGTAGGCATTGTATTTGTCAATTTCTTTATACCGAGAGTTATGCTCTATGCTTATTTTAACATGGGTAGGCATTGTATTTGTCAATTTCTTTATACCGAGATTTATGCTCTATGCTCATTTTAACATGGGAAGGCATTTTATTTGTCAATATCTTTATACCGAGCGTAAGAGAGGTGTAAAAATGTTGACAAATATAATGCCTACCCATTTTAAAATGAGCATAGAGCATGACATAAAAGAATTATTTCGATTCTAATAGGAAAATAAAGAACTTTTGTACTTCGAAGCGGACCTATAAAACACGTTTGATAGGCAGCTATTTTGATTTGATGTAGCTAAAAATGACACATGTACACCTCCCCTCCCACACAAGATGAATGGTCGCTGCCATACTTTTGTTTAAGAAATAATTCTTTTATGTCATGCGCATGCTCTATGCTCATTTTAACATGGATAGGCATTATATATTTGTCAATATCTTTATACCCAGCGTTATGCTCTATGCTCATTTTAACATGGGACAGCATTACATTTGTCAATATCTTTATACCTAGCGTAAGCGAGGTATAAATTGTTGACAAATATAATGCCTACCCATGTTAAAATGAGCATATAGCATGGCATGATAGAATTATTTCGATTCTAATAGGAAAATTAAGAACGGTTGTACTTCGAAGCGGACGTATAATACACATTCGATAGGCAGCTGTTTTGTATTGATATAGCTAAAACGTTATATAAAAAATCAACCGTTTCACGATAACAATTGAACAGATACACGCAAACTTACTTTTAAAATGATTTAATTTAATTTCCTAGCAAGCAACACCAACACAAATGACCATTTTGATCTCCGGTATTAATTGTTCAAAATACAACTGACGTTGCAACTTCAACATGGCTTTGTTTCCAAAACAAAAGAGGAACATCATGTTAGAATAATAATTACAAATGTAAATTACGTACTGTGCTGTAATCTTGAAGAACTTGTTCATCGTAGCTTTTATCATCAACAGTTATACGTCCGGCAACAAACATTTTCTTTGCAGTAGCGTCAAACGATATATTTAGTAAGGCCTTAAACAGATAAGATAAAGCATAAGCAAATTAGATGATTCTAGTATAGATAGTAGAAATAATTAGTCAATGATGGATAAACAGCACGGGTACGAAAAAGAAGACAAATAGCCCATAAAAATACAACACAAACAAAAACTGCTGATACATTAAGTCGAAACCAATTACATGTTATATGAACCAGGTGCTAGATCTCCGAAGAGAATTCCAGGCATTTACGACTCCTTTGTTGGCGTTGGTCATATTCTTCATTTCAATAAACATTAACACATTATCGTAGATATGGTATAATAGGTAAGTACTATCTTAATTACAACTTCCGTTTTTAGCAATAAAACATTTTTTTCTACTTAGCAATCTTTTAACCCGTATCAATCAATATGACACTGTCTCACTACATTATTCAAATAATTACATGTCTAAGGTCTGGATAGGGTTCTTCAATTCTCTACTTTTTAAGTTTTAAGTCTTTTTTTCTATCCCTTATTCATTTTGCTCATTATCTGTTTTCTTCATAATTTCGACACCCCCATAGAGTGACTAGGGATTAGAAATATGGCCACTAAGGTCATCCGACCGGTAGTTAAATCATTGCCAAAATGGGGTGTCCGTTTGGCTGTGCGGGAAGTACAAGTACGCAGACACGCCCGGTCAGAATGGGGACTTTAAATCTGATACCTTGTGTAGAGAGAGCGCTACGCTCTCTGCAAGCTAAGAAACCTTGCAACAACTCTTTTGGGTGTCCCTATCCAATATACCTTCATTTTCCCGACCTTCATCCCGGACGGCCTCTATTACAGGACCTACCTATTGTGTTTATTGTTAATTTGTACTCGTCCTGAACATAAATGAAATATTTGCCAGTGGACGTTAAGTAACCAATATTTAATCAATTTTGATTTATCATTTAATTATTCTCTATTCCTTATATTTTAGAACCCCATTATTTTCTAATTTTACCTATATTTGTTTATTCTTTTTTTTTTGGGGGGGGGGGGAGGGGTCGTTTTCTATTCTGTAAAACCCAACCAGACCCTCATGTACTAATGTGTATTATAACAGTTAAACCAAACAATATATAGACAATAAATCACCAACCTCGATGCTGCTTGGTTTTCCATCTTTGATTTGTCCCATTGCTAAGCCTTGTATTCCCTCCCACTGACTAGGGATGCAACAACTAAACACCAATGGTACCAAAACAAATAAAGAAATTATATATGAAATCATCTCGACAATTGTAGAATATGTTTATGACAAGACGTGCTTTTAGCTTACATTTATATTGTACGTGTGTAGTGTCTTATCAGTTTTGGAAATTTGATCACACTTTAAACTTATGATGTTGCGAAATTTCAAATACAAAATTATTTCAAATAACCTAATAAGGTTACTGAAATTCGTATTTGGAAATATTAGTGTGAATGTTGCAATTCAAACAAATGTTAAACTACTTACACTCCCGGAACACATGCACTAACTGCGAGTTGGTTTTGTGTGGTTGGAGCTCCTCAGTCATATGTTTCTTTGTTATAGTGTTTCCAGACAGTTGTTTGGTTGTGTGACTTTTTTTCTTTTGTGCATGATATGGTCTTTTACATTGATTTATGATTTTTGATTGCTTCCTTTGATTCTACAGTTTACTTTTTAAAGCTTTCTATTTGACCAAAGGTATGTTGATGTTCATAGATAAATGTACTTTCTAAACATAGACTGACAATACGAAGCTACATGTATTTAAGTAAACTTTTAAATGCTTACACTCCCGGAACACATGCGATCATTGCGGGTTTTTTTGGTGTTGCTCAACTTATATTTTTTACATAATGTTTTCCGGACTGTTGTTTATTTTTTTCTTTTGGCACTAGTGCTTTTTTTTCATCGACATTTTTACAAGTAAGGAACTAACATTTGATTCTTAGGAGGGGCCAGGCAGTTTTTGCAATTAAGTACTGGTAGTCTGGTTTAAAGAAAAAAACAAATGAAGTGATTTTAACAGATTTTCACTTAAAATGGTCAACTACACTTATCTGTTTGACCCCCTTATCCTGATTAAAATCGAAGGTGAAATTACCCATAAGATGATATGTTCTTGCGTACGACGTTGTGTTGTATGATAGATATGAAACGGTGGTAATGGGGGGATGCATGCACAGAAAAACGAAAAAAAAAAATGATTTCTTTATAAACTGTGAAAAGATAATTATTTCTTCCATTAACGCTTAACGAAATAAACCGAGAATGTTTTCATGGAACACAGATGATGCCCCAGCTTGCACATAACGCTATAAAGGGAAATAACACAAGAACGGTAAAACAGGCTTCTGACATAGGTCAGATGCATAAAATGCAGCGGGTTTGAACGTTTTAACAGGCGCCAACCTTCACCCTAACCTGAAACATAAGACTGTTTTGTTTATTTTCTTTGGATGATCCTTATTCATTTACCTTGCGAGGATTTTGTTTTATAACTTTAATAACATTTTAGATTATAGATCATTACGTCGTAATTATCGTATTTATTAGTATACGGCTAATCAATTTTTCATTTATTGTTCCTGATTTAATAATCATGTATTATATTGACTATTTAATTAAACAAAGCCGGAGATATATTGCTCATGTTCTTGGATAAATATTAACTTTGGGAATTTTGTTTTTCGTTGTGAATCCAGGTAATTGTTCATTAGATAAATAAGAACATGAATCTGTCATCTTCGATTGTCATTATATTCTAAAATACACACAATATTTCATTATGATCAGTAACCTTGAATGTTGACATAGAAATGTACCAGTTCTGTCTTATCAAGGATAGTTTACCTATAAAGTTGAAATTGAGAAAATCTTTTCACCATTTATAGATCAAGTAATACTGACTTGCCTGATCATGTTTTAGTGTGTTGTTTAATACTGACTTGCCTGGTCGTGTTTTAGTGTGTTGTTTAATACTGACTTGCCTGATCATGTTTTAGTGTGTTGTTTAATACTGACTTGCCTGGTCGTGTTTTAGTGTGTTGTTTAATACTGACTTACCTGATCATGTTTTAGTGTGTTGTTTAATACTGACTTGCCTGATCATGTTAAGTGTGTTGTTTAATACTGACTTGCCTGATCGTGTTTTAGTGTGTTGTTTAATACTGGCTTGCCTGATCATGTTTTAGTGTGTTGGTTAATACTGACTTGCCTGATTATGTTTAGTGTGCTGTTTAATACTGACTTGCCTGGTCATGTTTAGTGTGTTGTTTAATACTGACTTGCCTGATCGTGTTTTAGTGTGTTGTTTAATACTGACCTGCCTGATCATGTTTTAGTGTGTTGGTTAATACTGACTTGCCTGATCATGTTAAGTGTGTTGTTTAATACTGACTTACCTAATCATGTTTAGTGTGTTGTTTAATACTGACTTGCCTGATCGTGTTTTAGTGTGTTGTTTGATACTGACTAGCCTGGTCATGTTTTAGTGTGTTGGTTAATACTGACTTGTCTGATCGTGGTTTAGGGTGTTGTTTATTACTGACTTGCCTGATCATGTTTTATTGTGTTGGTTAGTACTGACTTGCCTGACTTGCCCGATCATGTTTAGTGTGTTGTTTAATACTGACTTGCCTGATCATGTTTAGTGTGTTGTTTAATACTGACTTGCCTGATCATGTTTAGTGTGCTGTTTAATACTGACTTGCCTGATCATGTTTTAGTGTGCCCTTTGATACTGACTTGCCTGATCATGTTTTAGTGTGTTGTTTAATACTGACTAGCCTGATCATGTTTTAGTGTGTTGGCTAATACTGACTTGTCTGATCGTGTTTTAGTGTGTTGTTTAATACTGACTTGCCTCATCATGTTTTAGTGTGTTGGTCAGTACTGACTTGCCTGATCATGTTTATTGTGTTGTTTATTCTGACTTGCCTGATCATGTTTAGTGTGTTGTTTAATACTGACTTGCCTGATCGTGTTTAGTGTGCTGTTTAATACTGACTTGCCTGCTCGTGTTTTAGTGTGTTGGCTAATACTGACTTGTCTGATCGTGTTTTAGTGTGTTGTTTAATACTGACTTGCCTCATCATGTTTTAGTGTGTTGGTCAGTACTGACTTGCCTGATCATGTTTATTGTGTTGTTTATTCTGACTTGCCTGATCATGTTTATTGTGTTGTTTATTACTGACTTGCCTGATCATGTTTAGTGTGCTGTTTAATACTGACTTGCCTGCTCGTGTTTTAGTGTGTTGTTTAGGAAGATTTATTGACTTTTTTATAATGTAATTGTACAATATTGACCTGGTGTTACACACAATCGTATCTCTCTGTACTGTTTCTAATGTTGCTGCTTGAAATATTCTTTAAAGTACAGCAGACGATATTAGAGTTAATGACGGCGTGATATTACATTAACAGATTGGGTACTTTGGGCTTGCTTTCTTGTACAGCAACCGCTGCATTGACTCTTTCAAATGGAAAATAGCAGGTTTTCATGACATGTATAATACCGGAATTTGACTCGGTGAACACACGATTTTTTTCCGGATTTTGACAATCAAAAAAAAAAAAATTGCCGACCTACCGACCCTATTTTTTTTCAGGATGTAACTGAAACCACACACTTTTATTTGGCCTAACGTTTTGTCTCATTAAAAACATTTCAAAATATCGCACCAATTCTTTTTGTCAAATCTTTTGTACAAATCGAAAAAAAATTTCCAACATTCAGAAAAATTGCAGTTTTACAGCTCACAAATTTAGCCAATACACATCCAATATCCCTATGGACAAGTCAAGAGATTTTCCGAAAACTGTAAATATTACCTTTTCGCACCTAGCCTAATCACTCTTTCCATATAAAAATCAGTTAAAATAAAACATTAGAAATTTATTTCAACCCTCTTCTTTCATTTCAACCCCATAAAACTTAGAACTGAATGAGAAAGGGAAAGAAAACAAAATAAAGAAAAAATGATTACACTATAATTTAAGGGAACGAATAGGGGTCATTAATTGTGGTCGTGGGCCATTTTAGCGTTATGGGACTTTACTGTGAGAGGGAAAGTAATATATTGATCGTCTTTATATTAGATATAAGCATGATGGAAAATTTACAGAGAAACTTTACTTGTGAGTCTAAACATGTTAAATGACTTACACTAAAACGATTCCTCACGAGAATTTACACCGGTGATAAATGACGTTTGGGTATATTTCAAAACAAAATGTGATGTAATACATCTGATCTTCCCAAGAGAACGCTCGCACACATTTACGACTAAGAACTCAATCAAACAAAGGTTTGTCATATAAATTATAATCATAGTGGATATAATATAATCTTCTCATGTTTGTCATGCATATAAGGAATTGGGTTTAATCTATCAAACACCTGGGTTCTGTCTTAACTTTATTAAGGATTATGTTAGACGTGATGTTGTTTCTGTAGTTGTCTATAAATCAAATCGATCTTGAAAATTTTGTAATCGTTTTGTCTTTTACTATATAATTACAGGTCAACAGATAACATGAAGCGATATGCATGATATCTTTCATGGTATCCTGCTTCTCTTGCGAGCGAACGGTTTCATTCAAATAACAGTTTACGTTACAGTTCATTCTGGCGTCCTCTTCGAACTATGCGTCTAAGAAATTCGATGCTTTACCAAACGACTAGAAATCTTAAGCGGCAACGTGATTTTACATAATGAAAACAATACATCTCGCTTTTCAACCAGTTTCTTAAGCTCGTACAAATAAATGATATATTTTTCGACAATGTTAATATATTGTATATTGTATAGATAAATATATTGCATATAGTATAGGTAAATACATTGCATATAGTATAGGTAAATATACTGCATATTGTATAGGTAAATATATTGTATATTGTATAGGTAAATATATTGTATATTGTATAGGTAAATATATTGCATATAGTATAGGTAAATACATTGCATATTGTATAGGTAAATGTATTGTATATTGTATAGGTAAATATATTGCATATAGTATAGGTAAATACATTGCATATTGTATAGGTAAATACATTACATATTGTATAGGTAAATTTATTGCAAATTTTATAGGGTATTTTGTATATTGTATATTGTATAGGTAAATAACAGGTTGTAATTATCTGTTAAAACAAGTCACTCTAATAAAATCAAAACGGGCACACATGACGCTGTGCTACAACTCAATATGAAGTTAAGAGGTCAAATCTTGTTCTGAAACGATATAATCTATGCAAAACTGAGACTACACATTATAAAAAGGTAAAAAAATAACTCTGCTTTATTTGGAATAAATTTTGTTTTAAAGATTTATTCATTTGAACAGTAGATCAGATGACAAATAAATTTATTTTAAAATATAGACAATCATACAAATCTTTAATTTACTGCTCACTTTTTGTTGACCTAAGTTTGCTTTTCTAACTTTACATGGTTCATGTTGTTTTGTTATTAATTTCGTTTACCCAATTTTACCCTTACGAAAAGCATTTAAATGAAATGTGAGTTTAATGAAATTTAAAACGCGGAAACAATGAATCTAGATCGAGAACACCAGTATATGACGTCAATCGTTTAATGTTGTTATCAATGTCATTCTGTCTGAACATCTCATTACAGCATAAACACCTGATCCTCTCAAAGGAAATAAAGAACAAACTACAAACAAATGTATTTCTGTACAAACCATTAATCTGAGTTATCATATTTGAAAAGATTGTGATCTTTCGTTTGTTGTAACCTCTTAGTCTAATAATAATTCTAAGTGTTGTATAAAATTGTATACCACGCGGCTGTAAAGTAACTTACAAACCATTATCTTCAAAATGATAGTGAAGACCATTTAGAACCAAATATTTCTTAAATTTTGTTGACCCTAATCCTATTTTAAGATTTAATATAAAAGTTAGAAGATAAAGTATAATTGCCAATGAGACAACAACTTACCACAAGAGACCATATGACATAGAAGTAAACAACTATAGGTAACCGTACGGCCTTCAACCGTGTTTAATATAAAAATAAGGAGATGTGGTATGATTGCCAATGAGACAACTATCCACCAAAGTTCAAATGAAGTGGATTAGAAACACCCATACCGTATAGTCTGCTATAAAAGGCCGCGACATGAAAAAATTCAATAGAGAAAACTAACGGCCTAATTTATCACAAAACAATTATGAAAAACAAATATGACAGACATGAACCAACGACAACCACTGAACTACAGGCTCCTGACTTTGGACGGGCACATAAAGAATGTGGCGGGGTTAAACCTGTTTGAAGGCGCCAACCCTCCCCTAACCTGGGACAGTGGTGTAACAGTACAACATAAGAACAAACGCTGCATTGAAGACCCATCGGTGGCCTTCGGCTGTTGTCTGCTCTATGGTCTATGTCTATTTGACATTCCCCATTTCCATTCTCAATTTTATAAACATCAGTTGAAAAGGGCTTAACTCATGAGATCGATACAAAACAGAAAAAACTTTGAACAAAAATATAGACCGGACGTGACAACAAAAAAAGACACAAAGAATAGATCTGAGAGTACTCGCAGTTACTGGCAGTTAGTTCAAAGCCAATAACGAACAATAAAAAAATCATGTATCTAAGACTTAAAGTTGGTTTGGTTAAATTTCCCTTTTTAACTTGTGTAAACGTTTTGATAAATTGATAGCTAATCATAAACAGTATGTGTATCTCCTTTATACAAATCTCTTTTTTCAGAGCTGTGTTTTTGTCGTCTACGTTGTTGTTATTATTTCAGCTACATGGATTTCCTTTTGTCGTTTGGTATGAACAATACTAGTACTGTCTACCTTCAGTGAGTATCGGGGCCTCGGTGGCCGAGTGGTCTAAGTAGTTACTACTGTAATCACTAGCCAGTCAACACTGAGGTTGTGAGTTCGAACCCCGCTCGTGCGGGTGCAATCGACTCCAATCTTAATTGACTAGGATTGTCAGTTTTCCTATCGAAGGTCGGTGGTTTTCTCCGGGGACTCCGGCTTCCTCCACCAATAAAAAATAGCCGCCACGAAATAGCCCAAAAGCGGTGCTTAAAAGTGGCGTTAAAACACCAAAAAATCAAAAAATCAAATCAGTGAGTATCTGTGCATCAAAAACTAGTATTGTCTACTTCAGTGAGTATCTGTGTATCAAATACTAGTAGTGTGTACCTTCAGTGAGTATCTGTGGATCAAATACTAGTAGTGTCTACCTTCAGTGAGTATCTGTGTATCAAATACTAGTAGTGTATACCTTCAGTGAGTATCTGTGTATCAAATACTAGTAGTGTCTACCTTCAGTGTGTATCTGTGTACCAAATACTAGTAGTGTCTACCTTCAGTGTGTATCTGTGTATCAATTACTAGTAGTGTCTACCTTCAGTGAGTATCTGTGTATCAATTACTAGTAGTGTCTACCTTCAGTGAGTATCTGTGTATCAAATACTAGTAGTGTCTACCTTCAGTGTGTATCTGTGTATCAATTACTAGTAGTGCGTACCTTCAGTGAGTATCTGTGTATCAATTACTAGTAGTGTCTACCTTCAGTGAGTATCTGTTTATCAAACACTATTAGTGCGTACCTTCAGTGAGTATCTGTGTATCAATTACTAGTAGTGTCTACCTTCAGTGAGTATCTGTGTATCAAATACTAGTAGTGTCTACCTTCAGTGAGTATCTGTGTATCAATTACTAGTAGTGTCTACCTTCAGTGAGTATATGTGTATCAATTACTAGTAGTGTCTACCTTCAGTAAGTATCTGTGTATCAATTAATAATAGGTCATCACTGTCTTGTACAAAGAGAATGACGAAAACGATTTCAAATTTCTGAGATTCAATATGTTAGAACAATAATATTATTATATGACCTGCTTCACCATGCATACTTAATCTAACAATGATACTGTAACGTGACCGAGGGGAGGAACGACAACGACACAGACGGACGGACATAACCATACTTTGTCACGACAATGTATCCTGTGGTTAATCCATCAACTAAATAATGCGGTATTTATTTACAAGTGTATTCACAAATGTACATTACTTCAGACTTATTGACAAATTTAGTTTACAAAGTTTAAACATATAAACTTAAAATACAAGTCTTCCAGAATCTTTACCGATTCAAGACTTCAAGGAAAAATCACATCCTTACAGTATCACAGCTGATACACAATCTCCCAGTATCTTGACCAACTGACCTTTATCACAAAGTTTAATTACTTTCACTCTAGACAAAACAAATAGGCATAACTTATTTTATTACCCTACACCCCAAGACATCGTTACTTGTCTTAATTACATCTGACAGTTTGAAACTTTAACTGCAGATAATAAAACTAGCCATTGGTCAAATTAGCCTTGCGTCATTAATTTTCTCTGTACACAAATAAACAGTTATAAAGGCAAATTAACTAGAGGTCAATATTTACAATACATTAAAATATTATACAATACTATTACAAAATGTATATGACCTGCTTCACCATGAATACTAAATCTAACAATGATACTATTATATGACCTGCTTCATCATGCATGCTAAATCTCACAATGATATTATTATATGACCTGCTTCACCATGCATACTAAATCTAACAATGATACTATCATATGACCTGTTTCACCATACAAACTAAATCTAACAATGATACAATTATATGACCTGCTTCATCATGAATACTAAATCTAACAATAATATACTATTATATGACCTGCTTTACCATGCATACCAAATCCAACAATGATACTATTATATGACCTGCTTCATCATACATACTAAATCTAATAATGATATTATTATATGACCTGCTTCACCATGCATGCTAAATTTAACAATGATACTATTATATGAAAAAAAATGAAAACAACACGTTTAATAATTTCATGCGTCCGAAGCGCTTTTCTGGATTGACCTTCATCAGGAACGCTCAAATCCAAACATTTGAAATCCGAGGATGTATAAGTACCGAAACAGTTGAAGAGCTTTATGACAAAAATACCTAAAACAAATAGCCAAATTCATCTAAGGTTAACTTTGCCTGAGGGAATTAAAACCTTAGTTTCTTTATAATTTCAAAATTTATAAACGGACAATTTTAGAAAAGTTTGTTATAAATCATGTCAGTACCGAAGTACTGACTACTGAGTTGATGATACCCTCGGGGACTGATAGTCCACCAGCAGAGGTATCGACCCAGTGATGTAAAAAAATGAAAACAACACGTTTAATAATTTCATGCGTCCGAAGCGCTTTTCTGGATTTACCTTCATCAGGAACGCTCAAATCCAAACATTTGAAATCCGAGGATGTATAAGTACCGAAACAGTTGAAGAGCTTTATGACAAAAATACCTAAAACAAATAGCAAAATTCATCTAAGGTCAACTTTGCCTGAGGGAGTTGAAACCTTAGTTTCTTTATAATTTCAAAATTTATAAACGGACAATTTTAGAAAAGTTTGTTATAAGTCATGTCAGTACCGAAGTACTGACTACTGAGTTGATGATACCCTCGGGGACTGATAGTCCACCAGCAGAGGTATCGACCCAGTGATGTAAAAAAATGAAAACAACACGTTTAATAATTTTATGCGTCCGAAGCGCTTTTCTGGATTAACCTTCATCAGGAACGCTCAAATCCAAACATTTGAAATCCGAGGATGTATAAGTACCGAAACAGTTGAAGAGCTTTATGACAAAAATACCTAAAACAAATAGCCAAATTCATCTAAGGTCAACTTTGCCTGAGGGAGTTGAAACCTTAGTTTCTTTATAATTTCAAAATTTATAAACGGACAATTTTAGAAAAGTTTGTTATAAATCATGTCAGTACCGAAGTACTGACTACTGAGTTGATGATAACCTCGGGGACTGATAGTCCACCAGCAGAGGTATCGACCCAGTGATGTAAAAAAATGAAAACAACACGTTTAATAATTTTATGCGTCCGAAGCGCTTTTCTGGATTAACCTTCATCAGGAACGCTCAAATCCAAACATTTGAAATCCGAGGATGTATAAGTACCGAAACAGTTGAAGAGCTTTATGACAAAAATACCTAAAACAAATAGCAAAATTCATCTAAGGTCAACTTTGCCTGAGGGAGTTGAAACCTTAGTTTCTTTATAATTTCAAAATTTATAAACGGACAATTTTAGAAAAGTTTGTTATAAATCATGTCAGTACCGAAGTACTGACTACTGAGTTAATGATAACCTCGGGGACTGATAGTCCACCAGCAGAGGTATCGACCCAGTGATGTAAAAAAATGAAAACAACACGTTTAATAATTTCATGCGTCCGAAGCGCTTTTCTGGATTTAACTTCATTAGGAACGCTCAAATCCAAACATTTGAAATCCGAGGATGTATAAGTACCGAAACAGCTGAAGAGCTTTATGACAAAAATACCTAAAACAAATAGCCAAATTCATCTAAGGTCAACTTTGCCTGAGGGAGTTGAAACCTTAGTTTCTTTATAATTTCAAAATTTATAAACGGACAATTTTAGAGAAGTTTGTTATAATATCATGTCAGTACCGAAGTACTGACTTCTGAGTTGATGATACCCTCGGGGACTGATAGTCCACCAGCAGAGGTATCGACCCAGTGATGTAAAAAAATGAAAACAACACGTTTAATAATTTCATGCGTCCAAAGCGCTTTTCTGGATTTACCTTCATCAGGAACGCTCAAATCCAAACATTTGAAATCCGAGGATGTATAAGTACCGAAACAGTTGAAGAGCTTTATGACAAAAATACCTAAAACAAATAGCCAAATTCATCTAAGGTTTAATTATTTACAAGTGTATTCACAAATGTACATTACTTCAGACTTATTGACAAAGTTAGTTTACAAAGTTTAAACATATAAACTTAAAATACAAGTCTTCCAGAATCTTTACCGATTCAAGACTTCAAGGAAAAATCACATCCTTACAGTATCACAGCTGATACACATTCTCCCAGTATCTTGACCAACTGACCTTTATCACAAAGTTTAATTACTTTCACTCTAGACAAAACAAATAGGCATAACTTATTTTATTACCCTACACCCCAAGACATCGTTACTTGTCTTAATTACATCTGACAGTTTGAAACTTTAACTGCAGATAATAAAACTAGCCATTGGTCAAATTAGCCTTGCGTCATTAATTTTCTCTGTACACAAATAAACAGTTATAAAGGAAAATTAACTAGAGGTCAATATTTACAATACATTAAAATGTTATACAATACTATTACAAAATGTATATGACCTGCTTCACCAAGCATACTAAATCTAACAATGATACTATTATATGACCTGCTTCATCATGCATGCTAAATCTCACAATGATATTATTATATGACCTGCTTCACCATGAATACTAAATCGAACAATGATACTATTATATGACCTTTTTCACCATGCAAACTAAAGCTAACAATGATACAATTATATGACCTGCTTCACCATGCATACTAAATCTAACAATAATATACTATTATATTACCTGCTTCATCATACATACTAAATCTAATAATGATATTATTATATGACCTGCTTCACCATGCATGCAAAATTTAACAATGATACTATTATATGACCTGCTTCACCATGCATACTAAATCTAACAATGATACTATTATATGACCTGCTTCACCATGCATACTAAGTCTTACAATGATACTATTATATGACCTGCTTCGTCATGCATACTAAATCTAACAATGATACTATTATATGACCTGCTTCACCATGCATATTAAATCTAACAATATACTATTATATGACCTGCTTCACCATGCATACTAAATCTAACAATGATACTATTATATGACCTGCTTCATCATGCATACTAAATCTAACAATGATACTATTATATGACCTGCTTCATCATGCATACTAAATCTAACAATGATGCTATTATATGACCTGCTTCACCGTACATGCTAAATCTATTTTTATGTTTGTCCAACCTTTTTTTAGCAATGGTGAGTCGTGTATACACGAAACAGGAGACTGGCGAACTAAATTATAAGCCTCGTACCTTTAATGAGTTTTTACACCACCGGGTCGATGACACTGTTGGTTTACGTTTTGTTTTCGATATTATAATAACATTACCGATACCAATGTTACTGCGCAAGAAACGCAAAAAACGCAAAAACGCCCAGTAGTAAAGTTCAACACTCCTATGCTGTCATAAAATGTCATTGATACGTCATTTTTTTTTTAATTTACTGTTCACTAAATTTTTAATTCCTTCGAAATACTAAGCACCATAAACGGTTTTCTAACCCAGATGTATATGGCCTCCGCCAATTCAAACGTCATTATCGGTTTGATCTTTCCTTCCAACGCTTTTTATTCGAGCGAAAGTATATCAACGTAGAACCACCATTTACTATGTGGATATCATATTTCAATGGTGTGCTAAATTCTAATATTTAACAGTACTAAGCCTTAAAACACGACGCAGATATATACATGACATTAGCAAATCAAAATGCACTAAAATACATTGTTATTATTAACTTAAATGTCAATACCAATAGACATAGACACTTTAATTCCTAAAACATAAGAGGAATAAAAACCTGATTGAATGGAATGATTTTAAAATGAATAACTTGAAAGCCGAATAATAATCAAATTTAACAAAAACTACTTTCCTTATCTTGATGTAGGTCAGAAAAAAAGTATAGATTTTTTATTTTTTCTGTCATGGAATGACAATTATCCTCTTTTTACTTATCATTATACTGGCAAATGCTTGACGTTTCTCGATACAAAGCTTCTTATTTGACAAGTTCATGTACAGTTCCCTACACTATCAATCGGATCATATATGCCGGTCTCCCTAAATTTGCTCATAAAAAAACACGTTAAATGTGTTAAAACCCGAATGTACACGCTCAAAATTGTCTAAAAACCGAATGTACACGCTCAAAAACGCTCAAAATTGTCAAAAACCGAATTTACACGCTCAAAATTGTCTATTTAAACTTTCAATTTTTAAGTTTAAGGTAATACTAAGTGAAGAGGGAAAAACACACTTGTATGACTTTTTAGCAAGATACTATGTATGTGACACAGAATAAATCGAAAGACAAATATTAAAATAAGTATACTTGTTTTTAAAATTTCTTAAGAGTATATGAACATTCGGAAGGTTGTTTTTTTGGTGTTCTGTATGATCTTTGTTTTCGTTCTCTTTATTTTTTAAATGGACACAGTCGCGTAAGAATCGTGTCGTACTATCGAATTGAATTTGAACAAGCCTTTGCCTAATTAACTGAAAAATATAAACGAATATATATATATATAATGTCAACACCATACACGTTAGTGTACGATTTAGACTAGATTTCACAATTTTATAAAATGTATTAAACCCGGCTCCGCTCTTTATGGAGGTCGTGGAGTTCACTCAATTTTTGTTTGTATATATGAATAAGGAGATGTGGTATGATGCCAATGAGACAACTCTCCATCCAAGTCACAATGTGTAAAAAGTAAACAATTAGGGGTCAACGTACAGCCTTCAACACGGAGCCTTGGCTGACACCGAACAGCAAGCAATAAAGGGCCCCAAAATGACTTGTGTAAAACAATTCAAACAGAAAAACCAACGGTCTAATCTATATAAGAAACGAGAAACACTTATGAACCACATCAACAAACGACAACCACTGAACAACAGGTTCCTAAAATAAAAACCTTTATTTGTCTCTTCCTTATCTATTTACGACATTTGAAAATCGGTAAACTACTGTCACCTTAATGTAACCTTAGCACGCGAATGAATTGTGAAGCGTGCAACTACCTGTATTAATCTATCACGTTTTCATGCTCTTTCAATGGTATCTAAAACGCATTTACTTCCGGAGAAAACCCTTTTCGAGCAGTTGAGATCATCCCGGTTTTTTGTGGGGTTCGTGTTGCTTACTCTTTGGTCTTCTATGTTGTGTTTTGTGTACTGTTGTTTGTCTTGTGGTCTTTTTCTCTTTTTTTTTGCCATGGAGTTGTCAGTTTATGTTCGACGTATGAATTTAAATGTCCCTTTGGTATATATTTTGCCTCACTTTCACTTCTCGGCATTTTCTAACGGACTGTAGTTTTTTAATACCATTTTAGTGAACGACCATTTAACTTCAAGGGGAGGTTATGGTTTTTTCCTAAAAAAATATTCTGATCCCCTATTTGATGAAAAAAAATATTGCGGTCAAGCAGTTGACAAAACAAAATTCTGAATCGAGATTTTCCCCATACCTTATAGTGTTAAATTTTGTAAAAAATAATTTGATTGATATCGTCGAAAAACTAAAAACATTTCTAACTCAGACAAAAAACCATAACCCTCACCCCTCCCCCTTGAATTTAAATGGTTGCTTCCTTATTACAATCACTGACTTGTAAAAATATAATAACTGTCCGGTTCATGTTTGCTCCATATTATTCGGAGTACTGTCCAATATTTGTGATGATTCTTGTTATCTCGTTGATGTATATTCCCATTGTGATTGCAAACAATATTATCAATACATATACAAGTTCATCAACATAGGATGAACTTCATTACTTATTGAACCTTCCATGCAAATACAATGTATCTGAAAATGTCCAGAATATTAATATTGTCTAGACTTATTCCCATATTGACAAAGATACATTTTTAGTCAGTTAATTTCATTTTCATGCCAACTAGAGGCTAGCCTTTAATGAAACATATCTGGGTAATAAAAGATGATCACGAAAGGCTTTTCAGGGTTCATTTTTAGTTCAAAGATAATAACTAAATGAGAAAACACTGGGCATATTATTAATAGATTAAACGTATGCCATACATTTTAGTTTTAAGGAGATGTTCTAAGTAACAGGTCTAATAAAATTGAGAATGGAAATGGGGATTATGTCAAAGAGACAACAACCCGACCAAAGAGCAGACAACAGCCGAAGGCCACCAATGGGTCTTCAATGCAGCGAGAAAATCCAGCACCCGGAGGTGGTCCTCAGCTGGCCCCTAAATAAAATTGTGTACTAGTTCAGTGAAAATGCATTTCACACTAAACTCCAAAACATATAAATGAACTAATATTAAAAAACATACAAGACTAACAAAGGCCAGAGGCTCCTGACTTGGGACAGGCGCAAAAATGCGGCGGGGTTAAACATGTTTTGTGAGCTCTCAACCCTCCCTCTATACATCTAGCCAATTTAGAAAAAGAAACACATAGCAATACGCACAGTGAAACTCAGTTTAAAAGAAGTCCGAATCCGATGTCAAAATAGGTAACAAAAGAAAATAAGCAAAATGACAATGATACATAAATAAACAAAAAACTACTAGCAGTTACTGACATGCCAAAACCAAACCTCAATTAAACTGATTGAAAGATTATGTCTTCATCATATGAAAATCAAGTACAATCCCTCCCGTTAGTGGTTTAGCATCATACCATCATAAAATATATGAGAAGAACATAACCCGTATCATGCTAACAACTGGTTTTAGAATAATTGTGTTTATTTCCGATGCAAAGACCCTATGAGTGAATCAATATTAATACCAAAATATGCAATCCTTAATGACTTGACAACAGTATCGTAACTATATCCTTTCCGAATAAGTCTGTTTAAAGGTTTGGTTAGCTTTTGAGGTGAATGCCGACATTTTTGTGCTTTGTAAAGAATATTACCATAAAATATTGGATGTGAAATACCTGAACGTATAAGATGTCTGCATGTTGATTTATATTTACGAATGATGTCCTTGTACCGATGATAAAATTAAGTAAATGTTTTTACTAGTTTGTGATATCGAAAACCCTGGTGTAATAATCTTTCAGTAATACTGAGATTTCTTTCGTTGAAATCAAATACGTTGTTACATACAAAAGCGAATCGAACAAGTTGAGATATATAAACACCATAAGATGGCGACAAGGGAACGTCACCATCTAAAAATGGATAATTAACAATAGGAAATGAAAAATCATCTCTTTTATCATAAATTTTGGTTTCCCGTTAAAGATAAAGATATCAAGATCCAGGAAAGGGCAGTGTTCATTGTTAGTATTAGCTTTATTTAAAATCAGTTCGGCAGGATGAATCTCTTTAGTGTACATACTGAAGTCGTCATTATTGAGAGCCAATATATCATCTAAATATCTAAAAGTGTTATTAAATTTTGAATCAGATGTTGTTTAGATGGGTCTTTGCTGATTTTAGTCATAAATTGTAACTCATAACAATACAGAAACAGGCCCGCAATAAGTGGTGCACAGTTAATCCCCATGGGAATTCCGATAACCTCCATATTGTTTCATTATTATTATCTCCTTAGAGGGGACGGTTTTAATAATGTAATAAGCAAAGAGCAACCAAAGAACCGAACGCTTGATTGGAAATATTATGGTTCCAACTATTGAAACGTCGTATAAAAAGTAAGGAAGAACTAATTTGAAATACATACCCACCAGTTATAGAAGCACAGACAATATCATGAAAATAAAAAAATACAGCATCAGTTCACAAAATTATCAAAAGATGGCAAGATGAACCTCAATTAAAATACCAATCAAATACTGTGAACTCAGGTCAAAAAGAAGAGTAATTATACCCTATCCCACAGGTGAAATCCTTTATTTTGTTCGTTATTAGTGAGAAAAAAAACCGGTGGTAATTGACAATTACTAATAATACGTTCTAAACGAAAATAAGAGAGTGTGATTTTCGCTATGATCATGATATAACAAACTGTTCAACACTAAACCAAGATTGTGTTCTTAAATCATAAAATATTTGACCTCATTCTAACATTTCAAACCATTCACACAGTACCACATTCGTTGTAAACCGCCAATTTCTTGAGAACCCTTGAACTGGAAGCAAGATCTGAATATGGTACATGTATTAACTGAAAAATAAATACTCTATATGGAGGTGCAGAATATTTTGCAATAAATTACATTAATATCAGTTATATGTTTTATACAATGTTTACTTCTGGTTTAATTCTATTCTCACTGTCAATTGCTTCGTGTAAGTACTGGTAACAATAGAAGACTTTGCTATATCTATGATATCCTTTATCTACAGTTCAATAGCGCAGTCAGTTTCTGATTAAATGTGTTCATACAAATGTGATGACGAATAGAAACCTTCAGTCAGAATTGTATGATTAAGAACTGAAGAATAAGCAGGAAGAATCTAATATGACAATAAGGTAAACTTAGGTGCTTTGTATTGGTAAATTAAGGCGACGGTAGTTCACCAATTTTCAAATCTTGTAAATCATTGGTAAGCGAGAAACTACTGTAAACCAACTTATTTTCGCGGATAATTTATTTCGCGTTAAGCCCTTTCTATCCCTTTTCAAATTTACTTGAAATAGTTGAATAAGGAACGATCTAATTTTTACATATTCGCGACGATTTATATTCGCGTTATTTATATACTCGCGAAAGTCGCGAAAATAAATCGCTCGCGAAAACAAATTGGTTTACAGTATTTCACAACTGGTACCCGTCGTGTTGACATTTTGATAATCCAATACAGTTATTTAAAAGTAAAATCTCATCAATGATACCAGTTTTATAATTTTCTTCGACACACGCACGTTTTATCTACATAAGGCTCATCAGTGGCGTCAATTTAAAAAAGTTGATATGCCAATCAAATACGAAGTTGTAGAGCTTTAAATACTAAAAATGCCGAAAAGTTGTGACAAATATCACATATGACTCAGACAATCTATACCTGAGGGTACAACAAAATTAGTGCTTCGAAAGTAATCATACCAATATAATACTTTATAAGTAGATTACAAACTAATTGTATATTGACAACACATCAAGGCATTGTTAGACATCATAGGGAAAATACTTAATGAAATGTCAGTACTGATGCCAGTTGTGTTGCTTTATTTGTCTCATACATTACATCAAAACCAATCATGTATGAGTTAGAGACTTGAGGTCTGACAGTGTAATACAATACTTCGACATATTGGAACTAAAGCTAGAAATTAGCTTTTATCACAAGACTAATCTGAACAATATCAAACACACCATAAGGGTAGTAATATTGGAAACGTCAGTAATGTAATTATAAATAGATATACGTTTCTTATGTTAGGGCCTTTTATAACTGACTATATGACATGGGTTTTGCTCATTGATGAAGGCAATACGGTTACCTATATTTGCGTACATCAGCATCAGTTGGACTCTAGTGGATTTTGTCTCTTTGACAAACATACCAAATCTCCCTATTTAATAAACATATATTGACTTTTCTCATTTTCTTATATGATATGACGTGAACACGATCTCTTAAAAAAAGAAATACTGTGGAAATGCATTCCTTTAAAATGTTCCATTCCCTACACAATTCGTTGATCGAAATTCTGCACAGTGTTTTAATTGAAATAGTGTTAAACAAATATACAATCTATCTTCAAATTTTGCTAAATTTTGGTTATCAAATTGATGCCAAGAACTCAAATGTATATTAATATGTAATTGTGCACTTCATAGTCTATGTTAATATTAACCGTGTGTCTGACCGATAACCTACTTAATATGGAGATTCGTTTATCAGACATTTGATGTAATTTAGTTATGACAAAAATACCAATTAATCCGGATATTGAGAATTCCTTCCCGGAAGTTAATGACATTATATCAAAAGGAAATGAATGGAAATGTTTTATGTATTTTCAATGCTTGGTAATTGGTACATTTCAAGTTTTGTCAAGTCTGTAGTATGATGACCACAGTCTTGAGTTTAAATCGCAGTCAGTCAGGTAACAAAATATATAAATCAATGTTGAAACAATTAACTTGTTTCGTTTTATCAAATGTCCAAAAAATATCAATTTCTAGCTGTAAATCCACAGTACTTCATTTTCTTTTCCTTTTTAGATTTTTTTTAATGGTTTCCTTTTCCATTGTCACAAATCACAATATTTAAATAAAATAAGTCAAATCTTCGTTAATGAATGAATAACCAAGTGATACTCTATGAATGAAATGAGATACACAAAACATTGTTTGTGATCTACAACATGCATTTTACTATGGATACCGCTACTAGTAGATTGTTTATCTTCGAGGGTATTGCTAGTCCAATAGCCCAGTAATTCGATACTGGTAGGACAATACGGATATTCTTTTATCCAGGTTGACAGTTGTGAAATATGAAAAATTAAAATGAAATCTTAGAAAATCATTTGAAATTAAGGACTCCATATATTTGTTATGCATGGCTCTGGTTCCGTGTCAGGCTTTTAGATAAACGTTTAGTCCTTTTCGATTAAACATGTATCTGTTCTTGAACGTTTGTAAAAGGTTTGGATTTTCAAACAGTTTACACTTTGTTCATCACGGAAGAATCATTGATTGTCGAAATGCCCATGTGGTGTAGATACATACCGTTGGTGTATCACTGGTCAGTATTAAAACAATGAAAACACACTTTATAAATTGCATGCGTCTGAAGCACTTTTCTGGATTTACATTCCTCAGGAACGACCGAAGCCGAATATTTAAAATCAATGATGTATTAGAACCTAATTAGATGAAGAGATATATGATTAAAATGGACATAAAAAATAGCCAAATGCATCTAAGGTCAATCTTGCTTTAGTGTATTGAAATCTTAGTTTCTAAATGATTTATAAATTTATGGACGGACAATTTCAGAAACGTTTGTTATAAATCAAGGCAGCACCGAAGTACTGACTACTGAGCTGATGATATCTTCGGGAACACTGATAGTCCACCAGCAGCGGTATTCACCCAGTGCTATAAAAAATTAAAACTACACTATAAAGTTAACTTCATGCGTCCAAAGCGCTTTTCATGATTTACCTTCAAATATTTGAAAGATTGTAAATACTTTTCACATGATTCAATAAGCCTTGGTCTTATTCGGGTGTTTTGGACTTTGGTCTACTGTTTATGAACGTCTTCTGATATGTGTCTTAATACGTGAGTGCAAGGATAAGTGTTTTATCGACGTAAAATTTGTTGGAATCGGGAACGTTGATTAAAAATTACCAATACAAATAAAGTAAGATATATTGATACTTCCCCCGTCATCTTTCATTCCAAAATGGACTTCAAAAAATATTATAAGATGAATTCAAGATGAAAAATCCGCAGCCAAATATATTTTTAATCGAAAGTAGCAATGATGTTAATCCTGTGAGTAAAATGAATACAGAATAAATTGGTCTCGACTGATTTGTGCCAAAATCTTGAAACGTTGCATTAATTATATATGAGGGCTTACGATTATCGACCTAATTGCCTCTAACACGTCAACATTATTTGAGATATATAATTGACTAAGTCAATAAAATAGAAAAGGTTACAAGAAGTATATAAAACATTCGCTATACTATATCCTTAAAGATTGAGGATTATGGGTATCATAACACATACATAATCAATCTTCACTGCAAACAGGACTTCATATATCTAAATTACATAATATTTCAAAACTGTAATGACTCTGATGAACAATAGTTTTTAAATCTTGAGAAATGCCAAATTATTGCCATTAAAACATAAAATCCATGTTTTTCCAATTATTGGTTCCGTTCCAATCATTGCTGATTAACTCATATATATTTACAGAAAAGAATAGTTAAATAATAGAATCTCCCTAAGTGGTTACATGCAACAATAAAAAGCATAATTCACGTTCGTAATTGATTGTCTTGTTCTCTTCAAAAACCATACTGAAGAAATAAATGTTCATTCTATTCATTTTGAGTCAAGCAGACAGAACATACATAGTAAGAATAAATCTAAGATAATGTTTGTAACAAGTTTTGTTCATACAAGCTATAATAAAGCGCCAATGATTTTCGTGAATATTATTGTTTTCAACATAAATGAAGATACAAAAAATGTAAAGTATTCATTGTGCTACACTTATTTTTCGAAATAAAAAAAAACAGCTAGCTTCGACGTATATATATCCAAAAGATGAGAAATAAAGGCAACAGTAGTATACCACTGTTCGAAATTGATAAATCGATTGAGAAAAAAACGAATCCGAGTTGCAAACTAAAACTGAGGGAAACACATCAAATATAAGAGGAGAACTTCGACACAACAGAAACACAACATTAAAATGTAACATACACAGAAACGAACTATAATATAACAATGGCCATTTTCCTGACTTGAAAACTAGAGGATTGGAAACAACAGCTTCCATGTAAATATCTAAGAGAACAGAAAATGACTAAAACGAACTACAACTATCCTATAATAAAAGTAAGGAAGACAAAGCATCCATTGGTATTTTATTATCAGATAGCTCATTAACGTACAAAATTTAAATGCTGGTATCTATGATGGGTTTGTACTAAAGTCTTATAGATTAAGATAGAGGTAGATGTGATACAATTGCCTAAGAATCATCCAGCAATGATTCAATAAAACACATGTTTATTCTAACTCTTAAAATGGTCTTTGGTTTGTTAATCGATTGGTTAAAAATTTCAAAAACAAAATGGAATGATTAACTATCGATGATGACTTCTTTTTTATAACAAGGTAACACTTGTATATGCATGTCCGCCAAGTCGGGGAATCCGGTAATAATTGGCTTTTGTCTTATTGTCGGGTCCTCAATACGCTTAAACTTCATACTTTATTTGGCCTTTTTAACTTTTTTGATTCAAGCGTCACTCATGTGTCTTTTGTAGATGAAACGCGCGTCTGGCACAATCTTAATTCTGGTTTCTATGATGAGTTTATTTAATGCCAGTTTTTTTTGTTGTTTTTTTAATTTTTTTTTTTTTGTCATTTTCAAGGATTTAGATCTTATTGGTAGATCTTTGATATTTTCTGTTAAAACAACAGTGTGCGAATGACTTTGTATTAGCTGGCACTATATCTCATTGAAATTAGAAATTTTATTTCAAATTTACATTTACCTGTATTTTGAAGATTCTTGGAAACATAGTTATAAGATAAAAAAAAAGTTTGATATCCGGTTTTTAAAATTGTATCAGACTAGAAAAAATGCCAGAATATACGCTATTGAAATAATCTGAAATTTTCCAGTTCACATTTTTAGTCGCCATCTATCATGCATCTTGACCTGAGGCAGGTTATCGTTGAGTCCTTAACCATAGCGAAAAGGCACACACTTCAATACATAATCCTTAGCTATAACAAATGCCTCAATTTAACAATTAACTTGATGACATTAATAGAACATATGTGCATTGAAGCACACAGTTTGGGCAGTAAATTGAGGCACACAGTTTTGCGGTAAAATCATCCAATAACAGACAAGACTTTAACACATTAGCTTTCTTATATTTTGTACCTACAACGAAAATTACTAAATTTTGAAAGTTCATAATAAAACGCAATCAATCATTGGTCCTGACAACGAGACAAGACAACAGGAGACACCTATAACGGAAGATGAATCATCCTTCTAGGAAATTCAACATTCCATCCGATAGATATAAGAGGTCAAGTTATCAATACTGTAGTTAATGTGCTATTTACAAGTGGAGATGTCTTGTTACATTGAAAGTTTATTTTTGTGAGTCTATTTTATTTAAACATTATTATGTTTTGGATTCTCCATGTCTTGTATTTAATTGTGTATTACGTCATGTCTCGTTTGCTTTTAACACATATTTCTGGCGATTTCAATGGGTTTGGTAATTTTATAATCTGTTCAAAATTGTCATTATATTTGTTTTATCTATGATTACTATAAAAATTATACAAAATATTTAAAAGCCGTTCTGTTCGAAATGATATTTGGAAAATATTGCATACACTGAAACTGATATAAATTCCAACTAATTCCACTCTAAGAGATTGACAAAAGCGGTAACTTTTAATATTCACAGGTTCCACATGTAGAGTATGATCTGCTTACTCGGCAGCACGTTTATTAACTCCCTTTTTTGGTAAGGTTTCGTGTTGCTCAGTCTTTAGTTTTAATGTTGTGTTTTGTTAACTGATGTGTGTATCTACGTTTTTTTTTTTCGTTTTATCTATGATTTTGTTTGTCTCTCTTCGACTTATGAGTTTTGATTCGCCCTTTGCTCTTTTTTCAATTTCTAGTCGATGTAAATATTTTCATTGTGTTCCTCATAGCGCATGTAAATATCAAATATATATCTGCCCATTATCACCTCGTATTACGGAAATTCATTTACCAGACACTTGATGTTTTGTTGAAAATATTGTTAAGGCTCCGGATATTGAGAGTTCCTTCCCGGACAGTAAGTCATCAGCATATGTATTGAAATGTATGACATGCCATTAATGCTGTTATTTCAAATTATTTTCTGGAATATTGATTAAGGCAATCACAGAAATAAGTTGTAACCTATAATCAATTAGGTATTGATCAATCTAATATACTAAGGCTTATAATTGCTTACACATGTCAGATGAGCTCTGGTTGATAGTTGTCTCAATGACAATCATAACACATCTCCTTATTTTTATAAAACAAACACATCTATTTAAATTATCAGGCTCGGTAATGATCGTCACAATGCAAATAACTTGTATTGAAAATACTATATTATTATTATTATAGACCCACATGCAGACTATATGTTTAACTTTACTGTTTACTAATATATTATTGAAAAAATGTTACTGTATTAAGTGTTTCTCTGGGGTTTACAAATTAAAACTGTTTATTTGATCCCGTGGCCTTTGAATCTAAAGAGCCAATAATCAAACTCAATAATGCATATATTTAAGTTAAGCTAACTGCAACTAATGTTTGTTGTGTGTTCTTATGTTGTTCTGTTACACCAATGTCGAAGGTTATGGGAGGTTTGGGCGTTCAGAAACATGTTTAACCCCGCTACATTCTGTATGTGCCTGCCCTAACCCAGCTGCCTGTAGTACAGTGGCTGTCGTTGGTTCATGACTGTCATATTTGTCTTTTGTTTTGTAAGTAGTTTTCTTGTTTGAATTGTTTCCCATTTTTCATGTCAAGGCCTTTTAAAGCCGACTATACTTTGTGAAATATTTTTCTTTGTTGAAGGTCGTACGGTGACTTTTAATTGCTTATATCCACTTCATCTGAACTAAGGATAGTTGTTTTAATTGGCAATATTACCACATCTCCTATTTTATATATATATATAAATAGAATCTAGAGTATAATTAGGGGAAATGTATGTAATATTCGTGCAGATAATGACACAATGATTTCTAGTCATATTCTGAATTATATGCAAGATCCGTTAATAGTTATCAAAGGTACCAGGCTTATAATTTTGATACGCCAGACGCGCGTTTCGTATACATAAGACTCGTCAGTGACGCTCCGATCAAAAAAGTTAAAAAGCTAAACAAGTATAAAGTTGAAGAGCACTGAAGATCCAAAATTCAAAAAAAAAGTTGTGCCAAATATGGCTAAGGTAATCTATGCCTGGGATAAGAAAATCCATAGTATTTCAAATAATTTTACTTTTGCAAACAGTTAATTTATATAAAATGACCATATAATTGATATTCATGTCAACACCGAAGTGCTGACTACTGGGCTGGTGATACCCTCGGGTACGAAACATCCACCAGCAGTGGCATCGACTCAGTGGTGTAAATAGTTATCAAAGGTACCAGGCTTATAATTTGGATACGCCAGACGCGCGTTTCGTCTACATAAGACTCATCAGTGACGCTCCGATCAAAAAAGATAAAAAGCTAAACAAGTATAAAGTTGAAGAGCATTGAAGATCCAAAACTCCCAAAAAGGTTGTGCCAAATACGGCTAAGGTAATCTATGCCTGGGATAAGAAAATCCATAGTATTTCGAATAATTTTTTCTTTTGCAAACAGTTAATTTATATAAAATGACCATATAAATGATATTCATTTCAACACCGAAGTGCTGACTACTGGGCTGGTGATACCCTCGGGGACGAAGCGTCCACCAGCAGTGGCATCGACCCAGTGGTGTAAATAGTTATCACATGTACCAGGCTTATACTTTTGATACGCCAGACGCGCGTTTCGTCTACATAAGACTCTTCAGTGACGCTCCGATCAAAAAAGTTAAAAAGCTAAACAAGTATAAAGTTGAAGAGCATTGAAGATCCAAAATTCCAAAAAAGGTTGTGCCAAATACGGCTAAGGTAATCTATGCCTGGGATAAGAAAATCCTTAGTATTTCGAATAATTTTTACTTTTGCGAACAGTTAATTTATTTAAAATGACCATATAATTGATAATCATGTGAACACCGAAGTGCTGACTACTGGGCTTGTGATACCCTCGGAGACGAAACGTCCACCAGCAGTGACATCGACCCAGTGGTGTAAACATGTTCCTATGTTGTTTTTCCTAATATTGACTAAAAGTAATTTGGTCTTAACAGCAACACAATCAGCAAATGTTTGTTTCACTTCCACAATTATAATTATTATTAGCATTAGCATTATTAATAATTTGTTTATTACTAGTATTATACTATGTGTGTTTATTTATTACTAGTATTATACTATGTGTGTTTATTTATTACTAGTATTATACTATGTGTGTTTGTTTATTATTAGTATTATACTATGTGTGTTTATTTATTACTAGTATTATACTATGTGTGTTTATTTATTACTTGTATTATACTATGTGTGTTTATTTATTATTAGTATTATACTATGTGTGTTTATTTATTACTAGTATTATCAATAATTTGTTTGGTAAAATGCGAGATTATTAGAAATAACTTTTGTTAAAAACCGATTATTAAAAAATGCATCTCTTGTTCATCACACATTGTTGTAATGATAACTATACCAAATTAGAGACAGTTACCGGGTTCTATCATAAAAATAATGTATACACATTACCGACCGTTGTAACCTATTGAGATAATTTTAGAAAGACCGTAAACAACTTTGTTATATATTATGATAATTTGAAAAAGACTTGTTACAACTCTGTAGAACAGCCTTGTCATTAAAGTCTATAGGATGAATTTCCTTTTCCTAAGCGTATACATATTTCAGAATCTAGTTCCTTATGTGTATACTATTGAATACATATTGACTTTTCAAGATACATGAACTTAATCGCGCTATATTGAACTGTACTTTTTGTCGATTTCTGTTTTTTTATCATCGTGTTGTTTCTCTCTCTATCGACTTATTTTAATGTCCACTTGGTATCTTATTCTCATTTTTTATGTTTCATAGCTTCCGTTAATTCTTTCTTTAGTAGGACCAACAGATTTTGTTATGCCCTTGTACATATGTGCCGCATCGGATAAAGATCGATCTTATGCAAACAAATCGATTTGAGTTTTGTTCATAGTTATTATGGTAATAGTCATAAAATTTGAATACAAAAACAGTTTTACTCTGGCTTTCTTAAGTTTTGACGGGCAAACAGATTTTTCAATCCAAAATTTCACAACTTGAAATGAATCCGAACGTTTTCGTGCATTAATTTTATTCTATATTGGTCTTTTTCCCTGAATGAAGACAGACATGTAACCATGCATTCATTTACATTATAATATTTGATTTGTAAGATTGTAACAATAAAATAAAATAAAGGTTTCTCAAGTTTTCAATCACAAATTAACTAGTAATGTACATGTAAAATGTTACTCCTCTGAAGCGCGAAGACAAAACTCGTCACGTAAATTGAACTGAACAAACGGACGGACTTAATAGTACATATACCGCCTTCTCCCCTCTGCAGCCCCTCTTGCTGAAAAACTGATTGAAGTGTCGTGAGTGACTCTTGTATTTTTGTGTTTTCCATTAGAAGGACCAGTCTCCAGTTCCTAAAGAGTTGCAAACACGACTCGTACTTCATCACTGGTAAATCTGAAGTGATGGAATTTTCCTTACCTCTAAGTGGTTTGAAATATTTGATGAACAAATTATTCGATCTGTACCACTTTAAGCTCTTTTCTTCATCGTCATTTTGTTGATATACTTCGGACCTGTTGCATTTGGCCGAATTGTCTAGAGTTTAAACGAGTTGTGATTAAAAGTTTAGGTCGGACTTTGAACATTTCTTTTTCAACCTGCCAAAACATGCGTCACATTAACATTTTGTGTGCCCATGCAGCAATCATGAAATGCAAATTAATTGTTTTGTGTAACCCCTTTGCACACCTCAACAACAGATAATGCAAAGTTTTTATTTTTGTTTTGACCCACGAAATTATCAGCATGAAAATGACACGCCTTTTCGTCGTAA
Organism: Mytilus californianus; assembly: GCF_021869535.1. Taxonomy (NCBI): domain Eukaryota; kingdom Metazoa; phylum Mollusca; class Bivalvia; order Mytilida; family Mytilidae; genus Mytilus; species Mytilus californianus. Next base: position 110,585,669 of record NW_026262734.1, on the reverse strand, counting down.
TATTTCCAATCAGTTAAAGATGTAACATGCTCAAACTTCCATTTTCCCTGATTGATTGTTGCTCATCAATTCAATAATTCGTTTGCATCGGAAAGTTTTCATCGCAAACTCAAAATCTTTGAATCTTTCGGGGGGTTAGAAAGTAATGATCTAGAGCTCCAACCAGTAAGAACAAATGTGGCAAATTTACATATCGTAAAAAGTCAAAAGTGTAATGAATATTTTCTAAATTTGTTAAACAAGGAGTGTTACACTTTCCTATTGGAGATTCAGCCAACTTTAATTCATCGCGTGCTTTTTTCCGTACATAGTTTATAGCATTAACGCTCTGTTCTCGCAGATTGTATATGATTAATTAAATTTTGTGTTTTCTCAACTTTCACGTTAGAAGAATGAGAGGGGTATTGTCGGTTGCCTGAGGCGCAGCTTGAAGAGGGAGGACGAATTCATCAGCATATCCCTTGATAAATTTTACTGTATTTTCAATCACTTCAATGGAATGTCGGCGATTCGATTTTCTCCCACTAAGACCGTGCGATCGAAGTTTTTTTTTCATTTAAATGCTGTTTCAAATTTTTAAATTCGCTACTTCCAATGTCATTAACATGTCTCCATGTAAACTCACATATCTCAACTCCTTGAAAATTATATCTGTATCGTTTTCGTTCTCTCCTACTGCCTCTGAAAACCGAGTCTGTTATTTCTAATTTTTATAAATTTGAAAGCAAGTATTGTCACGCTCTGCTTTTGATAAATCATGGAAAGTTAAAGATACATCAAAGGCATGTTCTCTAAATGTTGAAAGCTTTGTAATATATTCCTTGGCGCAATTACAATCGAAGTCGAAAAGGATTTTTTATTTCATCAGTAGGATTTGGAGTGTATATATTTTCAGATTAATATTAAGTGATGGAAACATTCCCTGTCCCTAGCTTGGATTCTGTGACATGCATCATCAATATCAGATTCATCTTTTCAATATCAGAATCGCCGACTTCAGAATTACTTAGTTAATTACTGCTCTACGACAAAACGTCTGATGGAGAACCTATCTATTGTTCAAAATAGCTAACTGTTTCATTTTCTAATTCATCGCATCCTATATTGTTGAACCAGTTCATTTCAGAATTTTACTAAAACATTTAAAAAGGAATGGAAATAAAAGAAAAATTGATTCAAGAGAATGTTTTGACACGGCAGTTTATATCACTTTCTAAAATTGTCCGTTTATAAATTTTGAAATTATAAAGAAACTAAGGTTTCAACTCCCTCAGGCAAAGTTGACCCTAGATGAATTTGGCTATTTTTTAAGGTATTTTTGTCATATAGCTCTTCAACTGTTTCGGTACTTATACATCCTCAGATTTCAAATGTTTGGCTTTGAGCGTTCCTGATGAAGGTAAATCCAGAAAAGCGCTTCGGACGCATGAAATGGTTAAACGTGTTGTTTTCAATTTTTTTGCAAAATACAAGACCTTTTGTATATCAATTTTTGTTTTAGTATACAGTACCCCAACATCACAATCTACAACCTTTTAGATTGTTACCCTTAGTCATTGTTGTAAAGCCAATTTTGATACTTCACCACTAAGAAAAAAAGTCGATTTCTATCCGACACGGCTCATATATTAAATTCACTGCCAGTATAAGTAAAAATAGTGCATTAACAGATAAAAACAGTATCAAAAGATAAAATGTGATTGCCGAATTATCAACAAAATAAAAAAGATGGTATTGAAGCTATTTTGAGTTCAATGGTTTTGCATATACATATTTTAAGAGAAAATCTGCTATTTTGAATGCAATCATGTTCCGTCAATTTGTACTGTTCCTGATATTTTTTTGTCAAACAGTTTGATTGGAAATGGTTTTGACCAATACCCGATGAAGATTATAAATTGGTTTCTTTTGTATTTGAACTCCTTAAACATTATATAGTGCTTGTTCTGTCAAGCAAACATATGCTATTGACATTTAATTATAACTCACAAGACGAGATCATGAAACGATGCCGTGAGTGTTGTGCTATTTTTGACAAGCATTGTGACTTATGATATCTAATACATACAGCTTGTTAAAGAAACGTCAAACGGTAATGACATTTGCAGAAACTTCAGTATGTTTATCAGTCCTGAACAATAGTGTTGAATATACCGTTCACTGGTGTATATAACACGATAAACTATGACATATTCATTCGTAGAAAACAATGAAAATAATAATACCCCAGGTAAATCTAACCATGAGTAGATATCCAAAGTATGTAAATAAACGTGGTAAAATACTTTGAATTGATTATTTACTATCCTTCATCAATTTAGACATGTTAGAAAAAAAACCGAAAAAATGTCTAGTGCAGATTATACCTTCTACCAGAAATCATATCATTCGTTGTTTTTTTTCTATTTTCTTTTTTCCTTCATTTTTTTGGGTCTATTTAGATACATTTTAAACGGGATATGGCGCTAGTTTCGGTATAAGACATTATCAATCGAATATAAATAAAAACAAAAGTTTTTTGGTGAGTTTGTTCACAGTGACTTTGGTGTAGTTAAGAAGGGTTCCGTACACAATTCATATGCTGCTGGTGCTGTTTTCGAAATATTGTAATTACGGAATCTTGATGATTTCTTAAACTTGTCGCAGTCTTTGAATACAGGATACAATCATCAGCTTGGATTTTAGTCTATTTGAAAGTATTACTGCGATAAAGTTATAAACGCCATGTTTTGTGTCAATAATCAAGGCAAAACATTCTTTCACTTCTTAAAAATAGAGGGTTTCTTATCGAGTTGCGAGTTACAAATGTCGAGTTGCGAGTTCCGAATGTCGAGTTTCGAGTTAAGAAAGTCGAGTTGCGAGTTAAGAAAGTCGAGTTGCGAGTTACGAATGTCGAGTTGAGAGTTACGAAAGTCGAGTTGCGAGTTACGAAGGTCGAGTTGCGAGTTACAAAATTATTATGTTTCTCTAATTTCTTAAGAATATTATATATAAACGGTCGTATATATAAACGGTCGTGCCGTTTGATTTTTCAGTGAAACAGAATTTTCAGATTTGCTTCGCATTTAATAAACAAAGCATACATGTACCCGAACTTTGTTATACACTGCATGAGGAAGGGTCCCGGTATTTTGATTTTTGATTGCAGGATTTGAAAGAGTTATGTGATACTTACTTATAAGAGTCTATATGTTGCAAAGTCAGGCACGCTTAAATTTCTTTCATCAGAGCGACATTGTTCATTTTCTAAAATAAAACAGGACATATTGTTAGATATATGACAAAATGTATACCGTACTGAACAAATCAATCATAAGAAATAAATCATGTAGACCAATGAAATATACTTGCAAATTATCGACATCTCACAGAATATGTCACTGTGTTAGCCCTTAAGTAAATACTTATCAAAGGTACCAGGCTAGCTTATAATATTTTCTGCGCAAGACGCGCGTTTCGTCTATACAAGACTCATCAGTGACATTTGAATAAAGGATATTCATTAGCATACCAAGTGCTAACTCTTCGTCTTGCGCAAAGGTTTAGGGTGATATAGGCACAATTGCACATTTAACTTAGGAAAATATCTCATGAAATAGTCAGAAATGTTATATGCTATGTGCTTTATGTGATAAATTAGATAATTTTGAACTTTGTTAGCTTTGTGATTCTCATGCTATTTAATTATTTTTAGGTCAGAGAATGCAATTATCTATTTCCTTTTATTTTGTCAATCTTGTTATTACTTCAGACACATGATATTAGAAATGAATCATAAGAGCAATTTTTTAATAATAATTTATGAGCAATCTTCTTGATAATGAGTTTTGACATATATCATCTTACTTTATTTCATTATTTAAAATCTCTTCTTTATTACAACGCTCACGAAGAGTTCTATATATGATGAATTTACTATTTAGTTTTAAAGTTGCAAGTGTATTAATAATGACAAAATGATTGGATATTGTATTTGTGTTCTCCTCCTTATTACAATTGAGAACATATGTATTAACTTTCCTGATTTTTAAAAGGTCAATATCAGAATAATGGACACTACAATGAGAAGTGGTGTTTTTATTTTGTTTTTGGAATGTCATTCCTTTTTTTAACAATAGTGAATTATAACACACAATTACAATAGTGAAGCTCAGAACAACAATTGCATGCACGTAATAAATGATATTATTAAGAAGACGACACACCAAGCATATCTGCTCTATTTGTGCTTGGTATCTTTAAAATATTTTTTGATAAAGATCTATAAAATTCAGATAAATGCAACCAACTGGGGTATAAAAAGTGAAACAATATTAAATAATTATGTAGAAAGGAAAACGCACAATTACTGAAATTGAATTCAAACTAATCAATCTATTGATAAAGAAATCATCGTTATAACATTCAAATATCGACTGAAGTATAGCGACGTCAAGAAAAGTACATGTAGGAAATGCTACTGTGCAATGCCCAAACATAAATATTTACAGCAGCGAAAGGATAGTCAGATCTGTATCAAAAGAGGAGCGAAAGGATAGTCAGATCTGTATCAAAAGAGGAGCGAAAGGATAGTCAGATCTGTATCAAAAGAGGAGCGAAAGGATAGTCAGGTCTGTATCAAAAGAGGAGCGAAAGGATAGTCAGATCTGCATCAAAAGAGGAGCGAAAGGATAGTCAGATCTGTATCAAAAGAGGAGCGAAAGGATAGTCAGATCTGTATCAAAAGAGGAGCGAAAGGATAGTCAGGTCTGCATCAAAAGAGGAGCGAAAGGATAGTCAGATCTGTATCAAAAGAGGAGCGAAAGGATAGTCAGATCTGTATCAAAAGAGGAGCGAAAGGATAGTCAGATCTGCATCAAAAGAGGAGCGAAAGGATAGTCAGATCTGTATCAAAAGAGGAGCGAAATGATAGTCAGATCTGCATCAAAAGAGGAGCGAAAGGATAGTCAGATCTGTATCAAAACAGGAGCGAAAGATACCAAAGGTATAATCAAAAACTCATAAGTCGAAAACAAACGAACAACGACGAAAAGACAAACAGTACACAAACCAAACATTGAAAACAAATGCATCATGAAGATTACACGCGTTATGCGCCCTTCAATCGGTACCACAAGTTTATCGTGCATATTTGTGATTTGTTGTGTTGTTTATGTCACTTTTGGTCGTTTAACTTCTAACGTTTCAGCGTATTTACGCATTCCTCGCCTTAAAATCCTTAAGTTAGTAAACACTTGATGAAGGTAAATCAGAAAGGCACGAAATTTATAAAGTATTCATTTCATTTGATACCGCAACTGCGTTAGTTGCGCAGTCAAACTGAATTAACCGTATATAAACTCATAAAAGACACCAGGGTTAAAATTTTGTACTTCAGATGAGCGTTTCGTATAATAAAGACTCGTCAGTGACGCTCGAATGAAAAAATAACACTTAAATAAGAACCAAATTGAAGAGTTTTGAGAATCAAAAATGCCGATGGTTCTTCCAAATACAGCTACGGTAATCTATTATTTATTATTATTAGTATTTATAATCGGCTTGGCACAGCCTCGCATTCTATCTGTTAATAAATAAAGGCAACTATACCGCTGTTCAAAAGTCATAAATCGATTAAGAGAAAACAAATCCGGGTTACAAACTAAAGCCGAGGGAAACACATCAACTATAAGAAGAAAACAACGGAACAACAGAAACACTGAACTGCACCAAAACCAAACGCCAACATACATAGAAACGGACTATTTGATAACAACTGCCATAATCCTGACTTGGTACAGGACATTTTAAGAAAAAATGGTGGGTTGAACCTGGTTTTATGGCTAGCCAAACCTCCCAGCAATGTTACAAAATATCACTAAAATGACAACACTACGTGACAGGAAAACAGTATAAACAAACGCAAGAACACTCAGCACAGAGAAATGCATAAATAAATAATATAATCGTACATCACAACATGTAAACCGCAGAATGACAATAGACATCTCCCATTAACGACAGCACAGGACACCACAAACTGCTCGTCACAAGAATGGATCAACGCCACAAAAAGTTATGTAGTTTTGTGACGGTCGTATATATAATTTTGAAATTCATACTTTTATATGGAACGAGATCCAAAAATTCACAATTATTTTCACAATACTAGTCCAAATAATTATCATAAGCCTTGTACAAATAAATTAGCATATGTCAAAACATCTACATCTATATATCTATATCTATTCTATATTAACTTATGCTGATGTTGGCAAAGTCACTAACCTTTGAACTATTTCCTAAACTGTATACTTTGACAGTAAAACACAGCTTGTCAAAATGGCATTACATTTGCACGATTTCTTTTAATGATCTCGTAGTATGTGTCATTAAATGACAATGTTGTCTATCATTTTCACAGAAAAGAACTCTTTTAATGATTCCAAAGCGTTTTAATCAAAATGAAACCATATTTAAATGGTCATATTTTCATAGAATGATGAGAAGTAACATTGCGTTTCACGATTTTCCTTATAAATGATATTTAAATATATAATTATCCGATGTATTAGATTTCATTGCTTGTTTTAGTCCGTAATTAATTGATATAATCATCTATCTGCGATATTCAATGCACAAATGTAGCTCGGTCGACATTAACATGATTTAGCAAAACATCCGTCCAAACTTTTTTAAGAGTCCGTTTAGATATTGCAGTTAGATAGGTACGTTCGCTAGATGTTTAAAGTCCTAACTTAAAAACGTAAAGCACTTATAACATGTATAACGCCAATGTGCGTTTGGTTTTGTTTTTGTCAGAGGCGTGTAGGTTTTGGGTTTTATGCTGAATACCTGCACCCTACCCTGCTTTCTTTTTAAGTATAATTGTTTAATATATGCTTACATGGTGTGTCTGATTTATCACTACGTAGTATCAAATCAACCAAGGCTTCTTGTCAAACGAAACGGAAAAAATCAGCAAAGTGTAAACCTAGTTGTAGTTAATAAAGAATACTAGACTAAGTATTATATGAGCTGCGTCGAATAGAAATCGACCTTATGCAAGTGCAAGTATACTTAAAATTGAGAATGGAAATGGGGAATATGTCGAAGAGACAACAACCCGACAAAAGAGCAGAAAACAGCCGAAGGCCACCAATGGGTCTTCAACACAGCGAGAAAATCCCGCACCTGTACATATAAAAGACTTTGATATATATTTGGAACATTCAAATACGACATAAAAGGTGATTGTTTGTCTGTATGTTGGGTTCTTTTATTAATTCAGTTTTCAAACAGTTACATATTTGCATAGAGATTTTTCAACCCAAAATAAGTTAACAGATGTAATGATATTCATTTGTATAAGGTCGATTTCTATCCGAGGCGGCTCTATTATATTTTTGAAGATTTATGTTTCATTTTAAACATCATCAAAATAACATCTATGAAAGTCTATTTAGCGTAATTTACTTCTATTTTACCTCTTGGGTTAGTTAATCGTTGTTATTTCGTTATAGGGGCCTCGGTAGCCGAGTGGTCTAAGTAGTCAAACTACTGTATAACTAGCCTGTCAAAATTGAGGTTGTAAGTTCGAACCTCGCACGGGACCGGTGCAATCGACTCGAATCTTAATTGACTAGGATTGTCAGTTTTCCTACCGAAGGTCGGTGGTTCTTTCTGGGCACACCGTTCCCTCCGCCAATAAAACCTGACCGCAACGAAATAGCACAATAGTGTTGAAGGTGGCGTTAAAACACCAATCAATCAATCATTCAATTAGTTCGTTATGACTGTATACATATACAAATGGAACGGGTACGATGTCACGGTAAGTTTTAAGTGGGCTTTTTTCATCTGCTCACAAGTTCAATAACGTTCCCATTGGCACTCATACCATATCTTCTTATATCTGTTAATATTCCAATTAAATTAGCACCAATAGTTGCAATACTTGTAAGAGATGATATAAACGACTCCATGCTACATATATCTGAAATGAGATAAATGTGTATTCAATTTGATCGGGATTTTTTTATGTGTGCGTTTCATATCATCTTTACGTTAAAAAGGTTCTTTCTTAGAAGAAGTAAAACGAAACATAAATAGAAAATAATAGTTCTTCATACTACATTTCTGGAGAGTTTTTAAGTGTATGTTTAAATTAAAATGGACGTTCATTGTGATTTTTCCGCCTTTAATAAACGTAACAGAGCTTCACAATCTAGACGTTGGTACTAGTACATTTTTTGCCATAAGTTAGTATTAAATAAACACTATGTACGAGATAATTTGAACTTGTCCCCCATGTTTTTTGCATGTTTTGGTATGTAACAGATCTAGATATGATATATTTTTTGCATTAACATGAACAAAACGTTTCGGTATATTTTCCTGTGATATAATTGCATTTACTATTCAGGAAGGAAATCTCACTATGCTGATTTATAGCATAACCTTTCCGTACTTAATCAATTCAAATGTCGGACAAACAAATTTCCTACATATATCGTATTATTGCAAGGACACACTTGATATATTCCAACGGTACCACGAGGACATTTTCATAACGACATAGGCTATCAAAATAGAAGTTACAAATTAACACTTTTAGCCTTGACAACACTTCCCATTTTTTTTTTCTAGTTTATTTATGAAATTATTTACATAGCACAGGAATGCTCCGCCGTCCAACAGCCATGGCATCGACCCAGTGGTTGTCAAAACTTTTTTAAATACCAGGCTTTTAATTTAGTACACTAGACGAGGTTTTCGTATATATAGAACTAATCAGAAGAGCTAATTTGCAATCAGTTCTAAGGACAAACCAACCACATAGTTAAAGAGTACTGAAAATTCAAAATTCCAAAACAGTTGTTCCAATCTGGCTATGGCCATCTATGCCTGAGGGTAAACAAAACCTAAATGACAATAACTTTATGAACTGTATTAAATTTGAAAGTAAAGAAATGTATCCCTTCAATGATATATAATGTCAACACTAAAGTGCCGACTATTGGACTATAGATACCCTTGGAGACTAAACGTCTAAGTGCAGTGGCATCGATCAAGTGATTGTAAAACACATCAATCATATTAAACATATAACTACTACATCAGTCTCATTGGTTGCGCTCGAATCAAACTAATGGAATGCAAATATATTACTAGTACAAAGTCGAAGAGCATTGAGAATCAAGACTTCTTAAAGGTTGAGTCAAAGTTGGGTACGGCCATCTTTGCCTGCGGGCAGAAAAACTTAAGTAAGTGTTCTAAATGATTTTAACTTTTTATTTACAGAAGAAAATATAAATATACAGTAAATGACCGCATCAATGATATTTCATTTCGGCACACATGTGTTGACTACAAAGCTGGTGATGCGGCCAGGTCAGGGGCGAAGCGTCATACAATAGTAAAATTGATCCAGTCGTTTTAAAAAATCGTTTAATGTACAAGGCTTATAATTTTTTGAACCAAACCCATGTACCATATCCATTAAACCAATTGAAGGCCGTACGGTGACCAAAAGTTGTTAATTTCTGTGTCATTTGGTCTCTTGTGGAGAGTTGTCTCATTGGCAATCATACCACGTCTTCTTTTTTATACACAGATAAAGTGCAAACATGTATACGATCTTTTCCTCAAATATTTCCTTTTATATTTGTATACATATAAATGTTCTTATTTCACGTTCAAAAGTTGACATATTAGTTTTTGCAGAATCAGAAAAAAAATATGGCCTGACAGGGTATTGATTCCCTGATATTAGTCTTAGCATTTTTTTGTTTTATTATTTTATTTTTTTTTGTTGAGCACCACTGTTGAAAGAGTTATACCCTTTTTAAAAATGTCCTATGGGGAAAAGCTTATCACATCAAGGGAAATCTAATCTCACTTGGGGAAAACTACTTTTCCTCGGGGGGAATATGTTCTATTCCTCAAGGGCAAAAATTTTACCCGTTGGAAATTTCTTGCAATAGTATTTCCTCAAAGCATATCAGCTGCTTCAAAATTTCCCAATTTAGTAGCGAATTGCAGCAAAATGTCAATACGACAGTTGAGACATTTACACACATTATTCTTCTTTCGAAGAAAAAGGAAATATGAAAAGACGTTTGTATTTGGAGAAGCAGAAAACACAATGATAACACAGTTATATAGGAATGTAATTGTTAAATACGTTCGTACTTTATCCTGAACAACATTCTTCTAATGTATTTTATCGTACTAAAACCATACCAGGACAAATATGACTTTTAGACCGATGAGGCAGCTTCTCTTGATATGCATACATTACCTGTCATATTATGAACTAAAAAGTGTCAAATCACGAGACATGAGAGAAAAAAGGCGATCATGTCTGAAGATTCACTGTAAATATCTGGGATATATGCAGACCTGCCAACTTTCAAGATGTGTTGGGGATTTCCCCCATGAGAGTTGTTGGCCTGCATTTTGATATTCTCTATTATATAAACTGCACACCTCAAAATAGGCATTCAAACGAGTTAAAAGGATATTCAAACACATGCATATACATGCAAACAAAACAGCAGTCGATTAAAACACTTCTTGCGCTTTAAATCCCACTGGAGATTTTGAAAAGTAGGCAGGTATGTATATGACAGCATTAATTAATACATTTGGGTATACCAGAGCACCTGAGATCACCCTCGTTTTATTAAGGACAATATTGCACAGTCTTTAGTTTTCTTTGAAGTGTTCAATGTGCCTTTTTAACGATAACAGAAAATACCATTAAATATATGACATGATATAAGCAACAGACAACACTAACATAGAACAATTAAAGGCAGAAACAAACAGTCTTAACGAACAACATCTATAGTCCGTAGAACCTGATGTCGTAAAAGCACACAATGTGTTGCGGCTCAACCAGTTTTATCATTTCGATCTGTCACTAACAAATTAATTTGATAAACTAAGATACTGTAGTCAACCAATTTGTGATTGAAACCATAAAATTTGTGTTTGATTATTTAATATCAGTCGTTTCATCTCGTTACCTATTATAGGTTGTTATTTTTTGATGAGACGTATATTTTCTTTAGTTAAACCCGAACATGCATGGAATATTTTACACTTGACGTTAAACAATCAACAATCAATCTTTAGATCAATCGAATTAATAGAGATAGAGACTTTTTAACATGTTTTAAATCTCACGTTCGTGAAAAATTAAATTTCTGATAAACTAAGGTTCCAACTCTCTAGAGAAAGTTGACCGTAGACATGTAGTTGTAGTTTGGTATTCTTTCAATATTGCTTTCGGTCTCATATAGCTCCTTGAGTTTATACATGGTTATACATACCTGATTTTTCAAATGTGAGCGTTACCGATAATGATATATCCAAAAAAAAAGCTTCAGATGTATGAAATTTTCATTATATTAAATTATAATTCATATAATATTATACACTACGTTTTGAATTGCATTTCTAAACATGTCCAGCAGGCTTAACTCAACAACTTGAAATAAAGAACTAAAAAACTGGCATATACCCTTGAAAATATAATCAAATTATGCTATGGCGTCTGCTACTCTAAATTTTCGTTTTATTAAATCAAAGAAATTGAATAAGGCATCCAAAATTTATTCCTCCCAATTATTAAAATTGTCTGTGCATTACAATAAATTTGTTTCCCAGTTGAGATCATTATAATCAGATAGTTGAAATTGAAAACCAATTGGAAGCTCTTAAATAACATCTTAAGATTTTCTTCCGCATGGAAATAATTGCCTAGAAAACTACCCTACAGAAAATGTATCCCATAACAATCTGGATGTATACTATAATTTTTTTTTTTTAAATTCAAGAGTATTGGAACAGTTATATTTTAAACTTTAAACTGCATTCAGCTGTAATGAAGTTTATTATGTTGAATGTTATAATGACGTGTAATTATTATCTCATACTTGTAGTAGATCATTCCGCAATAATGACCGAACTTATCTTCCTGAGATCTCATTTACATAGTGATACCACTTTTTAAAATAGTTTGTCAAAAAAAGAGTTCAACTACAAATATTTCGGTTCTGCTGAGTTTCTATCACCTTTAGTGAAATCATTATCAATTTTAAAGATTTTCTTTATATTTTATATTTGCGGTATAAACTTTTCATCTGAGTGTTTAAAATCATCTGAAGGTCTTGTATTTGCTATTATTTTTCTTCCGTACTCGTCATATAACACATGAACAAAAATCATTAATAAACAAAATGTTTGGAAATTAAAGATGCTACTATATGTTTGTAATAAACCAAAGTTCACAATTGGTGGTTTAATAAATCACTTTGTCTGTCGTCCTTCCGTCCGTAACTTTCCTTGCATGTAAATCAGCTTTTGTATTAAGGAATGCTTTGGTGTAAGGTCTGAAAGTTTTACAATGTTCAGTTACAACAAATGCTAACTTGAATGGTTTTGCTTGTGAACAATATGACTTGATATTTGGTTGGCACTTCAAAATGTCAGAATTGTACTATGTAGTCTATGTGATGTTCGGATCCTCCAGGCAGTCACTTCTTGTTTTGATTTTTTTAATATACCTACCGCGCATAAGGTTTTCCTTCAGCATGTTCTTATCACGTATGAAGAGGAATGGCTTTACATCTGGTCTGGGCTTTGATAATGTGTAATTTGTAATGATAGGTGGAGGAGGTATGCATTCAATGCAATGATATGTAATGTAAGGTTATTCAAATGGTTTTAAAGAAAATGATATAGTTTTAAATCCGCCCATCTCATCCCCCCCCCCTCCCCAACCGCCATCATAATTTGGTTCACCATTATCGAATACATGTACAATCTATTTGTGCCACGGAGAAAAACCATTGGTCGTTACCACAATCCCGTCCTCTTTATCTCCATTAGGACATTCACCAAGCGAGGCTTATCACCGAGTTTGAATTTGTCATGATCAACACGACGTATATGCCATATATTGAAAATGATCTGCTTACCCTTCCTGGACACCTGTGATTCGTGTTGCTCAGTCTTTAGTTTCTTATGTATTGTTTCATACATTGCTGTTTGTATTTCTGTCTTTTTTTTTGGGGGGGGGGGTCATAAGTTTGGATTTTTAGAGGGTTTTTTTTTTGGTCCTTTTTGGTATTTTGTCTCTTGTTACAACAAAGTTTTGTCCATTATATTCATAAATTTTTAGAAAACGGAAACAAAAATATTCTCCTAGAAAAATTATGCATATTAGATTATATCGTTTCTGAAATCATAACCTGATGGGAAATTATCATAACAACATAAATGTTGAAGTGTGACGTAAACGAATTATTAAATTGTCTGAGCCCTGTGACGATTAAGCCATTTGTAAACATATGATGAACCCTAAGGATTTGAAAAGCAATTGTCTGAGATATAATTGTCCCATTCAAAGCTGGTTAATTGGGTCATAAACCTATATCCATTTAAATTTTGACAGTAGAGAAAATGTAATGTAAATGTATAACAACGATGTCAGTGTACAACACACATGCTTTTCGAATAGTATTCCTCAGATACTTTCGAGACAAAATCTTTGGGAAATCAAATTATAATGCAACATTATATTTAACGTTCACTTCGATTTAATGGCCATCACAAATTTCATGACATCAATCCCACAATAGTTGGTCTGACAAGCGCAAATGTCTGTGTTTTCTCATTTGCATTATAATTGAGATAGTATTGTATTTGTAGATTTTTTTATCTAATGGTCGCAAATATAAGTATTTGCAAGTTGCGATTACTAAATTGTCATAGGATGCCCGCAGATTTTTCAAATACAATGATTGTATCTCCTAAATATGTAAACATTTAAGAACAGCTAAACAAAAGAGGCTTTAAAAAAGAAGCAAAATTTGAAATGTCAACTTTGCCTTAATGGGTCAAAAAAGTCTGTTATTTATCTTCGACTGTTTATTTTTAAAAGTTGACCATACTTGATTTTTTTGCAGTTCTATTTAGGTCCCTTAGAATTGTTATGCTCTCTGTAATGTCTTATCCTTCTTTTTATGTAGTAGTTCTTATCTAATAGATTCAAGGTTGAACAAAGGCAGTATAAATTGAAGTAATAACATCTTTACATCGGTGAAATAATAAAATCTTATTAATAACGCGTAAAGACTGTGTCTGACATCATGTTAGTCAATCTTTGTTTAACATGATAAGAGTTTGGCTATATCATAGAAAATCTTATTCACTGGTAAAGTCCGAAACAGTGGCGGTCGACATATCTTTGCAAAACTTTTTTTAAAGTAGTAATTGCACTCATGATGATTGTCTATTCAATAATATTTCATTATGCAAAGAATTCAGACACGAAAGAATTGTGTAAATTTGTAAACATAATATGATCGTCCATTTCTGGTACTACATAAAGGAAATCAAGGAAGGAGCTATTGATTCCCTCTTGATTAATTGATTGTTGTTTAAACACTATAGAATATAGTATAATTCTCAGACAATAAAGATATAAAATCAAAGTTTTAAAATGTTCCCATGAAATGTTCTCAAAAAATAACTAATCATCCCGGTCTTCATGATTATCAAAATATAACCCCGCTTACTAGACCCAAATAAATCTTGTTCCAAGAGGAAAACTTTGCCAAACTTACCACTGTTTCGGAATGTGATTCATTGGTTTATATTTGATGTGACGTCCTTTTCAAGGATACTCATTTTTTTATTATGTTTAGTTAAGACGACTATCTCCGGGATATTTATATGTTTTTTGTTTGATGATTTTAATTAAAGTTGTAAATATTGTTTTCTGTAGGATAATACAAACATGTACATGTATGGTCAGTGTTAGGACTTCGTGGTTCAACTGTTTAAATGAATCATAAAATTCTCATCTTTGAAAAACTTTGTTAAATTGATTTTGTCAACCAGTAAAGTTTAGAAAGGGGACAGGAGAATTTTTTGCAGATTGACTATTCATTTCCATCTATTGCCATGCATGCTTAATATTTTACTGAGGCATTGCCGTGTGGAAATATTGATTCCACCACTACATCAAATGTGGTACGATATTTCTCCACTCGAGACATTCTATTATTTAAAGCGCTAGGCTTGCCGAGCATTTTAAATAATTAAAATGTAACGGTTGAGAGTGGAGAAATATCGTATACACGAGTTATTGTGGTGGAATCTGTTTCTCTATTGATTTTTAGACGATATCCCCCCCTACCACTCTCCCCCGAAAATGAAATAGCTAGCCCCTTACACGCAAATTAAACATTTTGAGTTATTTAAGTGCTTCAGTTGACTGTAAAGCAGGATAGAACATTTTCAATCAGTTTTACATTTTATATGTACAGGTACACGTTAAACTATGAAACTCTTTAAACGGTATTCCCGATCTTCAACACTGAAATAAAATATAGCATATTTTCTTTATATTTTACTTGATCCTTTTATCAATAAAGCAATTCCAACTGGGTGTTTGACGTACATAAATTCACTTGACATAGACAAGTTAAGTTTTTGAATACATTTTGTATTAGTCTGATGCATGACAATAAAATTGAAATATTAATAGTTAATTTTCTCATTCTAATTAAGCTGTCAGAAATGTTCATCCTATCTTGATGTATGTCATAATGTTTATAGAGTGCATTAAAGCTTGTTATTGTTAGGAATATGTATACAACGTGCTTCGACGTAGGTTGGTACTAGTTTTTCAGCAGTCAGTATCATTCAGTGCAAAAATCATAGGTTAAATCGTACTGTTCTTATTTGTTGTTATTTGCTTTGAACAAGCTGTCAGTAGCTGCGAGTACTCTCAAATCTGTACTTAATGTCTTTTTTGTTGTTGCGATGTATATAAGTACCCTGCCACGTCCGGTCTATGTTTTTGTTAGATGTATTTCTGTTTTGTATCGATCTGATGAGTTAATCCCTTTTCAACTGATTTTTATAGCTTGTTCTTATGTTGTACTGTTACACCACTGTCCAAGGTTAGGGGAGGATTGGTGCCTACAAACATTTTTAACCCCGCCACATTCTGTATGCGCCTGTCTCAAGGCAGGAGCCTGTATTTCAGTGGTTATCGTTTGTTGCTGTATATCATATTTGTTTTTCATTCATTATTTTGTACATAGATCAGGCCGTTATAAGTTTTGTCGTTTGAATTGTTTTACATTTGTCATTTCGGGACCTTTTAAAGCTGACTATGCGGTATTGGATTTGCTCATTGTTGAAGGCCGTACATTGACCTATAGTTGTTAACTTCATGTCATTTGGTCTCTGATGGAAAGTTGTCTCATTGGCAATTATACAACATCTTCTTATTTTAATATTATAACAGTTTTGATACCTTTGAGCGTTCTTAACTGTGAGTCTTGTTATAGTGCAAATATTTGTTTGTTACTTTATAAAAATAAGGAGATGTGGTATGATCGCCAATGAGACAACTAGTCACCAAAGTTCAAATGAAGTGGATTTAAGCAATTATAAGCAACCGTGCGGCCTTCTTCAATGAGAAAAAACAATACCGTATAGTCGGCTATATAAGGCCCCGACATGAAAAATATGAAACAGTTTAATTGAGAAATCTAAAAGCTTAATTTATAACAAAACAATCTACGAAAAACAAATATGACAAAAACGTTTTAAATTCATCATTACGATTAAATCATCATGAAAAATTACAAAATCCGACAAATCGTGTTGATATAAAAAGAAAGTGTTATTGTAGGATTCCTAATGAGACAACTTCACCAGAGACCAAGTGACGTGTATGTTACCAACTATATATGTGTCACCGTTTTGTTTTCAATAATGAGCAAAACTTCATATACACTATTTTCATCTATGAATGGCCCTGACATGACAAAATTTGAAACAAATCAAACAAGAAAATCAACGGCTTAATTTATAATGGAACAAAATACGAACAACAAATATGACATATAGCCGGGCCCGATTGGGTGGTGTTACATCTTACAAAATCTATTCAAATTATTTTTGAAAAGAATTCCGCTTAACTCGGTGCTAGGGGCCGTCTTAAACTTTCAATGAGATGAGAGTGTTTTTGCTCCATGTTGAGGTATCACTGTGACTTTGAGATGAAGAACCGCAATAAAAGCGCTGTTCCTTTGCTTTTTGTATGTTTTTTTGTTGTGCATCTATTGATTTTGTGTCATGGATGGATACCCTATATCCTTTGTTTTTCTATTAAACTACTGATTTACAGTCTCCTGATTTTGGGACAGGCACATAAAGAATGTGGTGGGATTAAACATGAGGGTCCAACCCTCTCCATAAATGATCTGGACATAGATGCAGGATTTCCAGGCTGTTTTAATTTATTTCCTTTTTGCGGATGTCTAAGATTCAGTGGTTTTAGTATTAAAAAGTATACGAAATATTATAGCTTTTTTTTTTTTTATTTCGCGGATTCTAAATTTTTAAACAAATATTTTGGACGAATTTTTAGCTGTGTTCAAGTTTAAGTTTCACAATGGATTGTATTGTCATTTTGCAAGAGAGTTTTTATTTTCAGATTAAGAAAAAAAAAACAATCATTTTTTTAATGCTTGAAATTCGTTTTTCAATCTCGGCTTTAAAAACGTCAAATAAACGTCAAATAAACAGAACATGCTTTATCCTCAAAAACATTGGCTACATTTCTCTTTTCTAATGTTATCAACAAATCAAATAAATAATTTTGTCTAGTAGTCATGTTTATAGTTTTTCCAACATACATTGTTTGAGTTTTGGGAAATTCTACAGTAGTTATGAAAACGGGATTCATTCAAATGAATATGCGAGCTAGAGTGTTTATTGCATTGAACATTTTCACTGTTATGCCTAAAGTAATATTTCAGTGATTTGAGAATATTGATATGACATTCATTGTTATTGTTGGGTATTTTCATAATCCTATATATGCTTTGATGTATATACGGTCAAACCATGTTATTGTTTTGACAGTAAATCAATACGATTACCAAGGTATTTGTCACAGGGTTAAAAACCAAGTAGATATAGAAATTTTGCTCACTTTATAGCAGTTAAAAACAATCCAATGTAAAAAAATAAAAACTTATCTTATTGTGGATGATTGATTCTTATACTGTATATTTTAAATGAATTTTACTGTGTAGGAATATTCTATTATGCTATTGGCGAGGAGTCATTACATCAAGTACTGGAGGTGTGCCGTAATTGGCAGAAGATATATAGTACCTTGACCTATAATGGTTTACTTTTATAAATTGTAACTTGGATGGAGAGTTGTCTCATTGGCACTCATACCACATCTTCCTATATCTATACACATAACATAAGGATTGTTGCGTTTTAATAAATAATATTGAGAAATATTCAACATGAGGCCAAACAGCACATTAAATCATGAAGGCACGTAGTGAAAAATTGAATTATTAGTGTTGTTCGGTCACTTTTGAACATTATTCACTATGTTTTGTTTGTTTGTTTGTTTTTCTCTTTTCTATAGTTTTTGCCCAATATTCTGTATTCTTTAGACCCTCGTTAGTTTGTCACTGTGTATCTTTTATACATTAGGTATGAAATTTAGATGTGGTTTGAATGGCAATGAGACAACTATATATCAGACACCAAATAACGTGCAGGAAAACTGTATAGGTAAACGTTTGGACTTTAACGGGACAGCACCGATATTCCGACACCCCATTGGTCCGACACCCCATTAGTCTGTCACACAATTGGTCCGACGCCCCAATAGTCTGACACCCTAATAGTCCGACACCGAATAATTAAAAGATAGTAAATATATTGTTATTTTAGACAGCCGACGTGTTTATCTAATATCACAATTGTGTTTAGAACCGAACACCTTGTCCATCGACTGGTCCAAGTTATCAAACTAGGTTGGTTGACATGTATTTGTTAAAATATTGGAAAATATTCACCAATCAACATACAGAATGATCGAGACGCTTACCTCGTTGTCTTGCGTGAAATTAAAACGAGCACTATCAATCTCTTAACTACAGTGAACATTTCGTCAAATTGAGATACTAGTATATTTTTTGAAGTTTTGTCAAATTACTTGCATGCAGATTCGTAACTGTGTTTCTCTCCCAAAGCAGCGAATTAAGAAAGTTAAGTCTCTAATGCCTTCCAAATAGAACTCTGTAAAGTTTGACGCGTTCTCCGTAAGGAATCTGCTTTGACTATACGAGTTCACAGCAACAATATACGAGCTAGTTAATTGTAATAATGAAAATAACAATTAAACTGGGTAATCAAATGAATAATTTCATCATCTAACAAACGGGGAGATCTCCTTTATGGAGTTTTGTATGAAATCCGTATGTTGCTATGCAATAAACCACTTCTGATCCTATCGGACCAACCTCTATGTATTTTTCTAGTGACTGTATATGTCATAGGAACATGTCAGTATGCCATATTTGATATTTATGAACCTAGACCAGAGTTTAGAAAAAAAACTAATAGAAAACGATGCAAAGGCTAACTCTTTTGTAGTATAGTCCCAGGTAAAATGCACTTTAATTAATATCCGACTAAGCGTGTCGGTCTGTTTAAGGCAGGATATCTTCTAGTCCGAGATTGCTCTGACATCTGACGGCCTTTTTAGATTTGCTGGGCCGTTAGACCAATCTCGGACCTAAAGGTGTCTTTGTGTCAATGTGTTGTTGCCCTGAATATAAGTGAAATATTTGATGGTTGACGTTAAACCGCCACTACTAAATCTCATATTTTCTTGTATAGTATTAAAGTCGTATACGAAGAAATGGTTATTTAACTAAATATCAATCCGAACAAAACCTGTGATTATTTGGAGAGAATCAGTAAGAAATTAAGTCAGTTTCAAATTCAGAAAAAAACACTTATATCAACTAAAAGATAATATCGATAATGACTGTTAATAGACATTTTTGGGGAATAAAATGTAATTAATCAAATTAAAAGGACTGTTTTAAAAACATATATATAAGGCAAAATTTATCAAAAATTTGAAGTGATTTGTACAGGACTGGACCCAAACAGGTCTGACATGAAAAAACAATCTTTTTGTCAAGAAATAAAACAAAATGTTCCTTATAATACGCTGGTCAAAGTTTTTTTTTCAAATTTAACTTTGTGATAAAGCAAAGCACAGATACATGATAATCTGGTCGTATAGGTGGGCAAGGAAGGGTTCATGTTTTCCCACCTTTTATAAAAAGATTCATAATATATTGGTACATGAAAAATCTTGTTTTTGTTAAAATTTGTTATACCTGAGGTTTTCTTGATTCCTAACTCCCATTGCATTCCTGTGTCAATGTCTGAGAAGTGTGTGTGTATTGTTAGAGTTATTTTCACGTAACGTGTTTGCTTGTGCTGTACAATCGATTAAAATATCGCCCGGTGATCGATTATTTGTAAAGTGGAAAGAAAAGACAACCGATTAGTTTTTTAAGAGGATAAATAAAACACGAATGGAAATAACAATGTACAGAAAAAGAAATTGTTGTTTTATGAATATACAATTACAAATCTAATCGATGATATAAAAAGTACATTTTCATGGCTACTCGTACATGATTGATTTTTTTTCTGTGTAATGTCCGGTGGCAAAGTTTCATGTATTTAATACAAGTTCATTCTGACAGCAAATTTCATCCCTTTTGTCGAGGTTTCAACCTCAATAAAGTCTTCATATATAGAAACAATTGTCATTGATTGAACAATCTTACTATCGATTTTTTAACAAACTTTCATAAACTCATTAATTTTTCGATTATATTATCAATAAACAACTCGTCAACTTTCAGTTTTGAAAGTTTTCGATCTATTAGTTCGTATATAGTGTAGATGAAAAGAAATCATCATGCTTGAAAAAAATATTCTCTTCGCATGGTAAAATGATACTTTTTTTGTCTTGTTAGTTACCTAAACTGGCTTACGCGAACGATGAGAGACTGCATTACTCATGTTACTGAGGACTGTTCTTAACATTTTCTTTTTAGTGGGATGTACTTTCCTATAGAACACACCGTGTATTAGTTAGCCAAAACTTGCATGCTTCTCGATTGCTTTATATGTACATGGTCATGGTATTTCTTAAATACAAGATGGGTGGTATGGTATTATCTGTTTCAGTTTCTTTGACACTCTTATAAAAGAGAGTAGTTCAAATATCACGCCAATAACGATTCCATGAAATAGATTTCTTTTACGGCAATAATATTCCTTCCTTTTTCGGACTATCGGGGTGTCGGACTAATAGGGTGTCGGACCTATTGGGGCGTCGGACTAGTGGGGAGTCGAAATATCGGGGCGACCCCGACTTTAACAATGAGCAAAACCAATACCGTATAGTAAGCTGGAACCGACATGTTAATGATAAAACAACAAACGAAAAACAAATAAGTCAGACAGCAACGGATAGCTATGAATCCACATGGTTACTTGCCCTGAGATGTGAGCTTTATGCAAATACTTAAATGCTTATGACGCATACATAAGTTAGGGTGTGACGTGGAAGCAACTATCGCAAAATGTCAATAGTTGATCAGCAATAGCGAGTAATCGTTTAATTATTTATAATTATAATATACTATCGCATTGCTGCCTTTTTTTTGTTTGCATAGGTAATCGTTTGTTTTTATTTACTAATAGTTGTTATGCTTCTGCAGTTCGTTTTTATTTTGTTGTACATATATATCATTTTTTCCATGGTTCAATACGAAAACGGCATATAATCCAGTTTGTGTAATTCTTATTTCGTTAATTTTGTTATCAATATAAGTTTAATTGTTTTTACAATTAAAGAAATAAAAAGAGGACTACCACAGCGAATATTATCTTTTACTTAAACTTTTAAATGGCTATAAATCTAGAATTGATCTAAAGAATCAATATTATCCATTTATTTAATTACGTTCTTACTTAGCTTGTACTACGTGATATATCATAGAATCCACATTAAATTAAATGTTTTCATTTTATGTATCTTTTTAGTCTTGTTTATATCTGTGTGTGAAAAAAAAATCGTTTGTTTTCGGTCTTTTAAAGAAATTTGTTAAAACATGTTGTATTTCTAATCTTGTAATTTGACCAATTTGTACATTATAGATAAACCTTATACAAAAGGATAGACGAAATTATTGATATTTATCATGAAGATTTCTATTTGATCAATTAGACCAATAGATATTGCCAAAACATAGAAGGGTCTGAATGGGAATTCATATAATAGAAAATAGTGGACAAAACATAGAAGGGCCAGAATGGGAATTCATATAACAGAAAATCGTGGACAAAACATAGAAGGATCTGGATGAGAGTTTATAGATTGGTAAATAGTGGACAAAACACAAAAAAATAGAGAATAATGAAAAGAGAAAAATGGCCTGAAAATTAAAGAAGCAATCCCCTCCCTAAATCCAAATCGTATTTTAATATTTTATAAGAAACTTAAAATATACACTTGCTTTGATTTATCTATCTTAGTCTCAACTTATACGTAATAACATCTTAAATTGTTTTGTGTAAATTATTTATTGTTTTACATACATGTATCTATAGACATGGGAATAATAGTTACCTTCACGTCAAATGTTCACTTCCTTTTTACTTATCCGTGAACATTCAGATGCGGATCCAGGATATTGAAAAAGGGGGGGGGTGGGGGGGGGGGGGGCACAGGGCCCTCAAACAAGACAAATTTGTAATAGAACAGGTAAAAAGTCTTGATTAACCATAAATGCAGCTCCATAAGCCCCCCCCCCCCCCCCCCCCCCCCCCCCCACCACCACCACCACCACCACC
Organism: Mytilus californianus; assembly: GCF_021869535.1. NCBI lineage: Eukaryota > Metazoa > Mollusca > Bivalvia > Mytilida > Mytilidae > Mytilus > Mytilus californianus. The sequence goes on along the minus strand of NW_026262734.1, from coordinate 110,562,893 downwards.
ACCACCACCACCTAAATCAGCTTTTGACATTAACAATGGTTTTCTTATTCTATAAGTTTTAACCTTTACAGGGGTATACGTGAATATTGTTATATTTGGATTATTTGATATTCATTCATTTAATTTAAAAAAATGTATGTTCGATAAATTAAAATAACTGTTTAAATGTCATGAATGAAAAACATGGCCTAGGGAACAATGGAATTTTAAATGTCCACAAAATTGTGTAACTATTTATAGTGAAATCATGACGGTTTAAAAAGTGATCGTAAATTGTTTACATAAAGAAAACATCATTACAAAAAGTCTTTAATATGTGTCCAGTTGTTCAAAGATGACGGGCTATGATCCTCCATTCTAATACAAAATATCACAATGAGATCACGAAAGTTCGCTTTGGTGAGTACTAAATTCGATTGATAAGCTTTCTTATTGTATATCATGCTTCCGTTCTATACACCTATCGAATAGTTTCTGTGTATTTCTGAAGTATTTTGTATATACAGTGTTATTTTAAACTATCTACTACTACAATGAAATTTTACGCGTAATTTAAGCTTTTACTTAATGTACCGAACCATTATAAATGATGACAATATCTATGTTAGCATTTAACATTATATAATGAGGATTTTGTTTGTATGTTGACAATGAAAATACTGTTGGGATATATTTCCGATGTTTACCGAAAAGAGCCGTAACGTAGATTACCGCACGCCCTTTGTATTTCAAACCTTGCATTGTAGAACAGTCACATATATATGCTTAAAATACTTGCAATCGTATGTGAAATAAACAGCAAACAGACAGAACATCGGAACAATATAAATAATCTCTGACATAATTGGGGATTTTTGCCACACAATTTTCTCTGCTGAATGTCTGTATTAAAGTCTGTTTTCAGTTATGTGGTTGCATTTTCCCGATTTGCATAGGCGGATCCAGGGGGGTGGGGGGCTGAGGGGCCCGGCCCTCCCCCCTTTTGTGGGAAAAATTTGGTCGATTATATAGGGGATCACTGAAGCATGACTGGAGACCCCCCCCCTCCCCCCCCCTCTTTTAGGTCAGTCAGTGGATCCGCCACTGATTTACTATTGTCGATTGTATTGACCCTTGAACTTTACATGTAATAACGATAGATATGCTCACAAACCGTACTAGGAATCATGTATAGTTTTTGTGGTTCTCTGTCAATATAAAAAGAAGCCCAGAAATTTAGATACGATCCAGGTAAACTTATCAATCCTTTAAATAAACTTATTATCAAAGTTTACGAATTCAACACTGCAATTAGATCTTTGAATATTGTTTCTATAAGTATAAAAGATTAATATTGTTATCAGTAGATTAAAACTATACTAAATATTATTGTTTTACACATATGCACATTCACGGCGCTACAATCCGTCAATATCTATATTTTGGCATTGCACAAGGTCGTGTTTTTCTCATCAATTGTTAATGACGTCTTTACACTAAATCCATTGAATGTTGGATGTGTTTTGATTGATATTTTAGTCTTTGTGTCTTTTTTGTTTTAAGGGATGTATAAATACCCTGCCACGTCCGGTCTGCATTTTTCTGCTATGTATCGATCTGATGAGTTAAGCCCTTTTCAACTGATTTTTACAACGCGATGACCGTGAGGGCAATCCGATGTATTGCTAACGCCTAGATTTCCATTACGTAACTTTCGTTTTGGGTTTGTAACCGATCTATAAACATGATAAATACGCATACATTAAGGAGTGCAAAAGTAACATTCCTTATCGTTTGTACTAAATACATCTCATCAATGAATACTGATAAAAATATTTTTGTTTAGAACATAAATTAATAATATGAAAATGTTTTGTCGTTAGATATATATGTATAAGTAAAACATCATTGATAATATCTATGCACACGTACCGAAAAATTGTGTTAACGCATGCGAAAGAATATCTCAAGAACGTTTTGCGGCAATCCCCGCAAGGACCGGTAACTCTGTATGGAAGGTTTTTTTTGCGGGAAAATATGAATGCCTACTCATATCCGATCTTTTAGAAAAATCGAATTTTTACAGAAGAGTGTCCACCATGCACTTGCACTGCACAATTATTAGAATAGTATAATAGAAATATGTACAAATGGATGAAAATTATATATATATGTAACTATTATATTGATATAATATATAACAACAAACCAGTGTATACTGATTTGTATCACTACAATATAATAGTTATTACGGTGAGGTTAAATTTCCTGTCATTTATTCATCATCCACGCACGAACTTGTCTCAGAAAAAATATATATCTGTACATTAACCTCAGTTTTAGGTATAGAGATGTGATTTTTTTCTGAGACAAGTGCTTTTGACCATCCACAAGAACTTGCGGTCATCCGATGTTCAGTACTTCAGTACTTTGATTATAGTTTGTTCGTATGTTGTACTGTTACACCACTGTCCCAGGTAGGGGATGGTTGGCGCCTTCAAAGATGTTAAACCCTGTCGCATGCTATATGTGCCTGTCGCATGCTATATGTACCTGTCCCAAGTCAGAAGCCTGTAATTGAGTGGTTGTGATTTATTGCTTTTTCTCATACTTGTTATTTTGTAAAATGTGTTCTTGTGTTGTGCCATTACATCAGTGTCTCAGGTTAGGGGGATGGTTGTACCTCAAAACATGTTTAACCCCGCCACATTTTATATGTGCCTGTCCCAAGTCAGGAACCTGTAGTTCAGTGGATGTCGTTGGTTCATGTCTGTCATTTTGTTTTTTGTGAATTGTTTTGTTATAAATTACCGACTATACGGTATGGGTTTTTCTCATTGTTGAAGGCCATACGGTTGCCTTTAATTGTTTACATCCACTTCATTTAATGCAGACAGACGTAAACGTTTCTTAAACGTGTTGTAGGATTTCTACAAGTATGGAATCCATAATGTATATATGCGATGTTCCTTCTGTCTCATCTAAGCATATTATATTAATTACGTTGTTTTCTGGGTTAACTGTAAATAAAAGCCCCCAACAACACAAAATTCAAATTCAAAATCATCTCGCTTCAGAGGCTCGATCTCTTGTCAACGACGAAGTTAATTACTATAATCATTAACATCTTTTTTTTTCTTCCAACCATTAAACTGATTGATCATACATAATGCGTTTTCTTTTTACGGTCTGAAATTTTATAAGATTTACCAAGTGATAATTGATAGCTTGATTTAAAAGGAAAATTAATAGATATTTCCACAAAGTTTAATTTAACACATAAAGATAAGATTAATAGTTATTATAAACGTCACGGTAGTGGATTTAAATGGATTAAGAAGAGATGACACGAAGTGATTGTTAAATTTGATTTTTAATGTATTAAACTCAACCACTTACTTTTTGACATTATACCAACTTCTTCTAAATCAATTATCTTCCCTAGATTTGACGCACTAAGCTCAGATTTTATTCCTATACTTAGAAGAAAATTTATTTATTTCTATGGACAATCTTATTAAAATATAGACCTCTGATTTCGTCATAATTGGATTGTTCTATGGATAAATAAGTGTATATGTCTTGTATCTGATGATGTCATATGCAAGGAACATATTTATTGTTTTGAATATTATTGAAATTTGAAGATTTTGGCTCCATATCGTCAAACAAATATTAAGATGATAAACCATAAGAGAAACATATTCCATTGAATTTCGTGCGATACGGTAATTCTCCATCATAGACAGTTACATATTGATTTTTTAAACATTCGCCAAGCCTCGATTTTTTAATTTGAAAATCAAACCGTCTCGAGAGAAGAAGCGTCCATCTTTATGCAGTTGTAGAATCTATAAATATAAAAAAAAATGTACATATATTGTTCTTTCAAATTAATTACCAGAGTTAAAAAAAAAAACATGCACTGCATTGCCCAAACTTAATCATCTGTTTTTTTTTTCTCCTACAATAATGAAATGATTAATTAATTAATGCATATTTTTTTTTTATTTACAGGCTGATTTTTGTTTAAGACACACGATATCTACTAAATACGCCAGTTTTGTTTTACTGTGTTTTATTTTGACGACTTTTGTTGTTAGATGGGAAACGCTTGTGACTCGCATTCAAATATACAATTCACAAGACCCAGAAAGACCTGTTGAAATATTTGAACAACAAAGACAATATTTAAGAAATCAAACAAAAACAAGTTATAAAATTTCTAAAATCAGTTCAAATAAAGTGACAGAAAAAAATAAATACGCAGATGTTCATTTAAAATTCAAGGAAAAAAAGAACATAACGGAAAAATACCAAGCAAAATATTACCAAGCTGCACCATGGGAGCGAATTCATGCCAAAATAGAAAACAAGGACGAGCCAGAAAACTATATTTTGTCAAAGAAAAGATTCGTCAAATCTGTTAGCTGTGCGAAAATCGTCCGTGGAAGTAAAAGAGAAATTACGAAATCTGCCGACCTAGGAAATGACTACCTATCAGTTTTAAGTCCGTCCTATTACATCAGAAAAACGGAAAATTGTGATGACTTTATAAATACCCGAGAATATATCACAGATTCCTTGTCCAAGGAAGAAAAAGAATTCCCTTTGGCATATAGTATCCTTGTTTATAAGTCTGTCTATCAGTTTGAACGTTTGCTGCGATCTATTTATAGACCTCAGAATTTTTACTGCATACATGCCGATATGAAGATGTCCGATGTCGACTATGATGCCGTTCGGTATATAATCAGCTGTTTCGATAATGTGTTTTTCTCCTCCAAAGCTTATAACGTGGCATGGGGAACATTTTCTGTTCTTGCAGCAGATTTAACCTGCATGACTAATCTATTAAAGTACAAGTGGAAATACTTTATAAATTTGACCGGACAAGAGTTTCCATTGAAGACTAACCGGGAAATCGTCAAGATCTTAAAATCTTTTAACGGTGCTAACGATGTGCACATTGAAACAAAGTATGTATTCAATAGTATTTTTGTTTTGGTACTTGCAAGATAATATAATAAGTCTATACAGAGCTAGTACTGATACCAAATATGTTGGTAGTCTATATCAGTTAAAGAAGATCGATACAATGAGACAGCTACCCAACAAGAAATTTAGCGGTCAACTTACGGTCTTTGACAGAAGACAAGTGTCTATACAATATAGTTCAAGCTCTTAATCATGTCGAGACAGAACAAGTAGTGAACAGATTAAATAATCAAAAAACCTGAACGCATAACATTTCTAAAAGTCAAATGATACATAAATAACTAAAAATACTAACAAAGAAACCAATAGGAAATGCTAGACCATCAGTTGCAGAAAAAGATGACGAAGCCAGAAAAAAATCACAAACACAACTGCTAGTAGTCCTTTGTTATTTTGTGTATAATTGTCAGTTTGCAAAGTTTCTTCTGTTACTTATTCTAAAATCGAACTCGGACTTCTTTTATAGGGGTAAGTTTGAGACCTCACAAAACATGTTTTGTCTAGATGATATTTTTTCGTTAAATAATCCAGATTTCTCTAAATATACTACCGAAATTTACCCAATAGAGCTAACTTTAACTAAATATAACATAAACAGCAGTAGTTGTCCTTTTCTGGATTTGGACATTTCAATCTCTAAAGGAAAACTCCATACGAAAATTTACGACAAAAGAGACGATTTTCATTCCTTATTGTTAATTTTTCTTTTTTAGACGGCGATGTTCCTTTGGTTCCATCATACGATGTTTATATCCCAACTCGTTCGTTATGCCCGTGTGTGTAGTGATGTCATAGATTTTAACGAACGTAATCAATGCATCACTGGTAAATTATTAAGTCAGGGATTTCGTTACCATAAATTACGTAAAACTTTTGCTAAGTTCTTTCATAAATACAAAGATTTGATTAGTAAATTTGGCTGTACCTGTAGAAAACTGATTAAAAACGGTATTTCACATCCTAAATTTTACGGTAATATTGTACTTAAAGCGCGGAAATCACTATGTGGTCCGTGTAAACTCATCGAACCTTTAAACAAACTTATTAGTAAAGGTTATCTTACCAATGTTGTAATTAGATCTTTGAATATAGTTAACATTGACACTAATATCGATTTTGTCATCAGCAAATTAAAACATAACTAAATTTGTATTCTTTTCAAACGGGATGTATAAAGACACACCCACGTTCATTTTGATCTATAAAGAGGTTAAACTCCTAACTATCCTACTGTCTGTCGATACATTTATTTTTGGCATTGCACAAGTCATGTCTTCTTTGACTGTCCATGACGTTAAAATACTAATTCCCTGGGATGTGTTTTAGTTGATTTTAGTCTCTGATGCATGATTTTTTATTATTAATTGTTTTGGCTTTTAACTAGCTGTCAGTAACTGCGAGTACTCTCAAATCGTGCTTTCTTGTTTATTTGACCTGTTGATTCTCATTGTAATGCTTTTTTGTTATTTAATGTTATTCAGGGTTATATCTGGTCTATATACCAGCTTTGATAAGTGTTTGGTATTACTATAAATTTTCACTTCGTACTATGAACATCAAAATTATTTATTTTGTAAAAATAGTTCCTTTCTCTATTGGAACTGTACACGTCGTTTGTTGATGTGGTTCATAAGTGTTTCTCGTTTCTCGTTTTTTATATAGATTAGACCGTTGGTTTTCCCGTTTGAATGGTTTGACACTAGTAATTTTTTGGGGCCCTTTATAGCTTACTGTTCGGTGTGAGCCAAGGCTCCGTTTTGAAGACCGTACTTTGACCTATAATGGTTTACTTTTATAAATTTTGACTTGAATGGAGAGTTGTCTCATTGGCACTTATACCACATCTTCTTATATCTATTAACCCCGCTGCATTTTGCGCCTGTCCCTAGTCAGGAGCCTCTGGCCTATGTTAGTCTTGTATGTTTTTTTTTTCATTCTGGTTCATTTATATGTTTCGGAGTTTAGTGTGACGTCCATTTTTGCTGAACTAGGAAACATTTTTGTTGAGGGGCCAGCTGAAGCCTGCCACCGGGTGCGGGATTTACTCGCTGTGTTGAAGACCCATTGGTGTTCTTGTGTTGTTTTCTGCTCTTTAGTCGGGTTGTTTCCTCTTTGACACATTTCCTGTTTCCATTTTCAATTTTACTGAAAAAAAACATAAAATTGAGTAACACGAATGATATTAAGCGAACATCAAACACTAGGGGTGAACACAGGTGACCCGGAACAGTAAACAGTTGTTTGCTTCGTGAGACAGAAACCGTTATGTTGCTTGAGATCATTTGTTTTAACATGCTTCTTATCTATGGTATATACACATTTTACATATGTTTGAATCTCGTTTTATTTTTTACACTTAAAGTCTACTGTACGATTGGTTGAACTATGGTGTTTAATCCACTTTCAGCACTATTGACAATATCATGGTGGTCAGTTTTTAATGTCAGAGGCAGCCCGGGTGCCAGCAAAGAACAACCGACATTCGGTAGGAAAACTGACAATCCTAGTGAATGAACTAATAGACAAAACCAATACCGTATAGCACAGTACGCTATAAAAGGCTCCAGTATGATTAAATGTGAAATAATTCAAAAGAGAAGACCAACAGCTTAACAGCTGATATATGCTAGAATATCAAACGAAAAACAATCGAGGCAGACGGAAACTAACGACGACCACTGTATTAAGGCTCCTGAATTTGGACAGAGACGGGGGTAAAACTTGTGAATATAAATTATAAAACGCGTCGTTCTCTTTCGATGATATAAAAATATCATTTCTGATTATTTTAGATTAAATTGGGAACAAAGATGGGAAAAGGCAGGACCTGTTCCGGACAAACTTACACCGTACAAAGGTTCTGTACATGTTGCAGTGAACAGAAATTTTGCAGAGTTCGTTATAAGAAACGCAACTTCATTGAGATTGATGAATTGGCTAAAACGCACAGATATTCCGGATGAAATATTTTTTACAACGTTAAATCACAACCCACATCTAGGTATTCCGGGATCATATGCAGGTATGTACAAAGATTTTAAATGGTTGAAAATTGATTATATCTATATACACATTTTTGAAAATTCATCCTAGCTAAGATAGTCCTAAGATAGCTTCGATGTGCATGTTGAGACATGTCGTAAGTCGGTCCTAACATTATCCTAATCTATTCCTAAGAGAGGTCTTAGGAAAAATCCTAGGTCAGCTTCGATAAACAGGCCCCCGGTTCTTTTCTTGTATTAATTTGAAAATGGTATTTCATTATCCATATAAAAAGTCTTGTTAAACAGTTTATATGAAATACAGGGTCAATAAATTTATTTGTTTAATGTATCAAACATAGATGATAAAAACAAAGAAAAAAAAAGTTTAAAAACAAGCTTAAGATTTCTAGTTTGAATTGTTTTACATTTGTCATTTCGGGACCTTTTATAGCTAGGCTTACTATGCGGTGTGGATTTTGCTCATTGTTGAAGGCTTTGCGTTGACCTATATTTGTAATATATGCGTCATTTGGTCTCTGGTGAAGAATTTTCTCATTGGCACAACGCGTGAACGTATTCGATTTCCGATATTTACTTATATTATGTTCAGATCAGATCGTTAATATTAAAATGAATCCGGGGCCTGTTTATCGAAGCGCTCTTAGGACTAGGACATGTTCTAAGATCATATTAGGGCGAATCTTTGTCCTAAGCGCGTTTATCAAACATGTCCTAACTTAAGAAAAGTCATAAGAATCGTCCTAACTTTAGGACACCTAAGTAGGTGTCTTAAGATGGTCTTAAAATGGTCCTATAACTTTTGGATATATTTTATGATGGTTAATTTGTAAATAAATACGACCGCCACCTATATATGGATCCCCTTTTACTAAATTTTTTTTTTTCTATTTTCACTAATTTAATGTGTTTTTGCTTTTATCCAAAAGATAATACAAAACAGTAGTATATACGGGACACTCTTCTATTCATATTTTCCACGTGGAAAAAAAGAATAGAGGGGCATCGTATATTAGATATATAAAACATAAAATAAATTGACATAGGTTAAAATATTAAAGAATACTAGTATTTACTTTGAAAAAAATTTCAGAAAAAGAGGGTCCATTACCCAAGCGCATGTGATCCGTAATGAAATAATTTATGTCTTCCGTATTTTTATGAAAGATGCACGAGATTTGCCTTTGAACTCTGTAAAGTATAAAACCGTGACACTTCGAATTAAACTCACTCAAAAATATATAATGATTGTTACAGATTGTCTTTTATTAGTTTTCAATTTTACTGCTGTTTACAAATAATTTGTTCAATCATTATATAAAACTTTGTCCTATTTTTTGTGTTTTTGTTTTTGTTTCATAAAGTTTGAATGTACCATTATTAGATAAATATTATTAATTTTATTTATGATAATACTAATAATATTTCTAATTTTTAATCTTGCAATTATTTACTACTGGTGAAGTTCAATGCATTTTTAAACATTTAAAATTTTTAGATTCCTAATTTTTCTTTACGCTAACACTTAGGACAGCGGTTATGACATCCTAGCTAAGATAGTCCTAAGATAGCTTCGATGTGCATGTTGAGACATTTCGTAAGTCGGCCCTAACATTATCCTAATCTATTCCTAAGAGAGGTCTTAGGACAAATCCTAGGTCAGCTTCGATAAACAGACCCCCGGTTCTTTTCTTGTATTAATTTGAAAATGGTATTTCATTATCCATATAAAAAGTCTTGTTAAACAGTTTATATGAAATACAGGGTCAATAACTTTATTTGTTTTATGTATCAAACATAGATGATAAAAACAAAGAAAAAAAACATTAAAAACAAGCTTAAGATTTCTAGTTTGAATTGTTTTACATTTGTCATTTCGGGACCTTTTATAGCTAGGCTTACTATGCGGTGTGGATTTAACTCATTGTTGAAGGCTTTGCGTTGACCTATATTTGTAATGTCTACGTCATTTGGTCTCTGGTGAAGATTTTTCTCATTGGCAATCATACCATATTTTCTCATCTATTTATCAACAACATATCACTTTATACGATTATTTAAGGATGTTTGCTCCTCTTGTTTTTGATTTTTTGCCAGATTTTTGGAATCCTCTGGTTTTATCCATGTATTACCATTAAAGCATTTTACCCACTAACCCCTACTTTTCTTTTCATAATTTTATTACATTTAGTTTAAAAAGCCATATTTGAAAATCTTATAATATCCTTGTTATATTTTCATAGTTTTTGAAACAAAAAAGCGGCCAATGTTAAAAGTATGAAAAATCTAGAAAGAATCATTTCCCGCCAAATTTTCAATGGCTTATATCGCGAAAACAAGCACACGGACCCTTCATTTTTTTCTGTTTTTTTAGTTCCTTCATTTATATACTATCAATTTATAACAATGTTTTAAAAAGCTTGTTATTTTGAAACAGAGGAGCGAACATCCTGAAGGTGTATTTCACAAATGAATAAATTTGTTTTCACGACTATTACATAACAAAATAGGATGGTAAGCTCTGAGCCAACTAATTTTCAAAAGTAAAATTATAAATCATAACAGAAAGTCTATCAAACTAAAAAAAGACAACGATGATTATTGAATGTAGGAAAAATTAAATCTTACCAAAGATGAAAATCTACAATTTTCGAGACACCTACACCAAAGGAGATATATCAGTTTTGATATAACAGTTCATAATTTATGAATAAGAAAAAAATATTTGTTGAACGTATTCCGTATAGCAAGCCAGTATCGACACTTGTTTATTGACACATGGTTCTTCCGTGCTAAATAAAAATAAGAAGATGCGGTATAATTGCTAATGAGACAACTATCTGCAAACTATTAAGGACAAAGATATGGACAACTACAGGTCACCATACGGTTTTCAACAATGAACAAAAACATAAACCGTATAATAAGTTTTGGGCATGACAAAATTTGGAACCACTCAAAGGAGATAAAATTGTATGCGCTCAATCCGTCCCTAATCAACCCGTCCCTAATCAACCCGTCCCTAATCTGGAACTTTAATGTAACAGTATACAACAAAACATAAATAGAACAAACTACATAAGTCAGGTGAAAAGGTGATCATTAGATCTGTATAAAGTAAAGGAAAGCAACTAATATTACGACGAAAAACAAAAATACCGATTTAAGAGTACTAGTACTGGCAGTTACTGAGAGCTTGTTGAAAGCCCAATTTTAACAAATTAAAAACACCATAAGCAGAACAGTCGTATAATGACCAAGAAATATTGTATTAAATAAAAATAATGAATTAATATCTAATTTAGTTTAATTAGGAGGAGATATACAGCAATCCAACGAAACAAATAGAAAACAGACAGCTAGAGGTCAACATACAGTCTTCAACAATAGACAGATGTTTATACAATTGTATATGAATCTCGAAATCGTGAGGACTTGATATGTATTTCTTTACAAATTACGACATTTGTACTGGGACACTCGAATGTGACCTACCGAATTAGACTTTTCACCGGGTTTGTAATTACATGAGCAACACGACGAGTTTCACTTGTGGTGCAGTATCTGCTTACCATTACAAGTTTTGGTGGTGTTCGGGTTGCTCAATCTTTAGTACACAATTTATTCTATGTTGTGTCTTATAAATAGTGGTTTGTCTTTTGTGCGGTTTTTTTTTTGCCATCACATTGTCAGTTTTTTTTTTTTTTTTTGACTTATGAGTTTGAATGTCCCTTTTGTATCTTTCCGACAGACATTCCCTTCACTCTTGAAGCTTGATAGAATTAAAATGAATCGCTTTTTGTAATACTGTCATGTTCTACCATGTTAATCGTTTGTTTATTTAAATTATTTCAGGTGATTTAAAGAAGAAAAACAATTTAAAAAAAGGTGATGTAGCGCGGTATAAGAAGTGGTATTCCACAGGCTGTACTGGACAGGAACAACATGGAATATGTATAGCTAGTGTTAAAGACCTACAAGTTTTAGCGAGAAGGCCAGAAATGTTTGTAAACAAATTAATCTGGGATAATGATCACTACACCTTTGATTGTTTGGAAGAACTAATTTATAACAGAACTGTTGATGGTTATAATGAAAATACTCAATTTGATACTACGGAGTATTCTAATTTGTTCTTTGTTCGGAATGCCTTAAGGCACGCAAAATAATTGATTTAGTTTTAATTTCAAAACTTGTTTTTTTGTCAATAAATTGGAATTGAATGGGAAATGTGTTCATTTTGCGTGTGTCATATGATAAATCAATGCGAAATGTTATCATGTTGCTATGGATCATAATTAAGATAAATTAATGTGTTCCTTTTTCCATGTGTCAAATGATAAATGATAAATGAATTGGAAATGTGTTCATCTCGGCATGTCTTATAATTATTAGAAATGACAGCAAAATTTGACTCATCAAACATTCAAACTTTTTTCAATTATTTTTTACAGCGATCACCAAACTAATAGTAGATCAGTTCAAGCACTATTTGGCCAAAACACCCTATACGTTTTGTAAATATAGTTGACTCAAAAAAAAACTAACTCTCTTTGATGATGGTGAAAGATGGCTGTGTAACGTCCTGTTGCAAATTAAATGCATATCCAGGACGGGAGATGTTAATATGTAGTAAATATTAAGCCTGTCTGGTACTTAAACGACACGTTGACCCGGATGTTAACGTGCTTGTTCACTGGGTAACATTCCACATGAGGACTTGTCACCCTGCTCGGACACATTCTTCTGACTCCGAGCCGACCAGTCTTTAAATTTACTCTTACTCGTAAATACCGCTTGTTTAGCAGAGAAGCAGCAAATATCAACTTTTAGGTCATTGTTTAGACCGGCTTGGGATAGAACACTCGACCTCATGCACGCTACTACATTGTTTGTAAGAGGCCAACGAGGAGGTTAACTTCTTTGGTGCGGTACCTATACATTTTGTAACTGTACAATATTCAGCTGTCTTTGTCAACTTCTTCGTGGATTAACAAATGTACCTACACCCGTGGGTTATTACTATATTATTATGAGGAACCTGGGAAATTTGAATACAGTTAAAACATTCTGACAGTAGTCAAAATAAAATACCAAGAACACTCAAGGCAAAGTTAGCGTTTATACATAATTGCAGTATTTACAAACAATTTTAAAAACTAAACGCATATAAATAGAGAAATAAAATGACAATCAAACACTTGTAATTAGAGCTTTCGCCTCTCTTTGTCAAACATTATACACGTGATTTATTGTCCGAATATAAGATTTTCATTCTATACTTAAAGATGAAAAGGGTTAATATTTTTCTGTAATGAGAATTTTAAAAGCAATATTGTACCCAGATAAAACTACTAGTATTTGATAGTAAATAGTCCTTTATTGTTGATTTTCAGGCATGTTTTTCTTCGAAAACTACAACACATGAGAATGTTTAGTGCTATTGTCTGAAGCAATTAATTACAGCAATAATAGGTTGTTCCTTATGTTAGTTTGAAAGGTATTACAGGATGCAAAAAGTGCGGGAGGTCAATTGTTTAAAAAGTCGCAACGGAACAGGGAAAACTGCCCGAGATTAAACTTACATACGGTCTTTTCAGTCTCTGTTTAATTATCTTTGTACTAAAAATGTACGATTTAAATCCACGATAGTACCGAAGTTCTGTCTACACGAAGGACGGTACAGTAGAAGCAGTAAGAAATTTCGATAACATGTATTTACAGCATGACACTTGTTTCTAGAATGATCTCAACTGCCAAAGCAAGAGCATAAACTCTACGAACTTTCCCGAAGTTCAGCGGACATTGCCGAGCTTTATTGACTTTGGTCCTTGTAAGAAGTACCGATTATCAGGTTGTCTGCATATTGATATTGTAAAATATCAGCTGCGAGTCACAATATGAAGATTTTTGTCGAGTGAGCGCAGCGAACGAGATCAAAAAGCCTTCATATTGTGTCGAGCAGCTGATATTTTACAATCTCAATATGCCGTTAACCTGATAATCAATTTATCGGGCTGTATTTGCGTCTTTTGGAAGTGTTTTCTTTGTTTTACCAGTAGACCGTAAGATAACTTGATAAGTTCGGGTCAAACTTATCAACGTCGGTTCAAACATTATGACGTCGCTGATATGTCCGGGTCAAAGTTATTAAGGCCGGGTCAACGTATATGACGTCACAAAGCCGTGATATGCAATTTTATTAAGAGCAGAGCAGAGTGATATGGACAGTGGGACGACCGATAAGTTGAAATATCAAGCTCTGAAAGACAAACATATGAAAAATAACAACCTTGAAATCTGTATGATGTTGACATTAATGCTTCCAATGTGGTGACCCTTCAAATGTTTTAAAGTGCTCTTAGTACCAGAACAACTATTTACTTTAATGGTACACATTATCATTGTATATTAAATATTTCTAAAATTATATAATAAAACAATCGTATTAATAGATTGTTTGATGTCTAACAGACTTATTCTGACTGAAATAACGATTTTGATGATAATTATATTATGTAACTGTCTCTACTAAAACGTCTACACCGTAGATGATTAGATTGACGACTAAACAGACTGACATTAGATCATTATATTACGACAAAACAAACAAAACTGATACTTCAATCCGGGAATCTGTAATGAGATAGATACAAACCTCTTTAAGTTTGTGTTCTACTGTTCTCTGATTACTGCTGGTATTGTCATCTTCTATCTCTAATTTAAAGTGTTAGTATTGCTTTCATTTAGTGAAAATCCCTTTATTGATTTTGTTTGGCGTTTTTTTCTTTTTTTTTTATTCGAGCGTCACTGGTGAGTCTTTGTTATAAATGCGCGACTGACGTACACAATGTTTAGCCTGTTATCTATGATGAGTTTACTTTATAGCATATATACTACACGATGTAAAGATATATATTCAAATAAATTTAAACACGTTCATTGCATTGCATCCCAGGCAATCATTGATATGCCAAATTGTCCAAATACCTAGAATATCATATAAATTGGATGTTCGATACCAAATTATAAACACTGAATCAGTACATCTGATGTACAGTAGTTGTCGTCTGTTTATGTAGTTCATACGTGTTTCTCGTTTCCCGTTTTTATATAGATTAGACCGTTGGTTTTCCCGTTTGAATGGTTTTACACTAGTAATTTTTGGGGCCCTTTATAGCTTGCTGTTCGGTGTGAGCCAATGCTCCGTGTTGAAGGCCGTACCTTGACCTATAATGGTTTACTTTTATAAATTGTTACTTGGATGGATAGTTGTCTCATTGGCACTCATACCACATCTTCCTATATCTATGTATTTCTCAATTAAACCTTAAGTAGTGTCAATAGGCCGATTCTGCGGCACTTTCCATTTTAAGGGGAAATCTAGCATAGGAACCCCAACCCCAAACATAAAATGCAAACGCAATACGTTTCAATTAGTCTAAGGGTAAAAACAAGAATGTCTTTCAGTTTAGCACAAAACCCAAACACCTTAGAAGGATGTAATCCTAGGGTAGAAACAAAATATGGCTTCCGTACAAAAGATGGAGGAACTCAGAAGTCCACAAATCGTAGACAACGATTTTATGAACGATAATGTTTTCGAGGAAAAGGCAAAGGATCAGAGCCTGGAAACCCTGAAATGGAGGGAACTCTCAACCGGTGTGATCTATAAAATCCTGGAAGTGGTGGAAGTAGATGGTAAGTTTGGAAAGAGTAAGATCCTCACCTTGAAAAACAGAGAAGGAGAAACGAATAGGGTGTGGGCCTGCAGTGGACTGAACAGAGAGACAGGACCCATGGTAGGAGCCTTCGTGAGAAGTACAGGCTTTAAAGTCAGCAAAAAGACCAAGCAGGAGTACTTCTCTTACGACCTTGTGAGAAATTAAGTCAAAAAAAAAAAAATAATGGGCCGGGTGGGGTACAAAATTTTTTTCCGATCCGACATTTCTGCCGGATTGGAAAAGTTTTTTTATGCTTGAAACGGAGCACATCATGAAGTGAAGCGGAATGGAGCACATCGTGAAACGATGTGTGGAGTGAAGTGTAACGGAATGATGTGTGACGTTTTTTACGGCGCATGCGCATTAAGGTCCTCACTAAAAGTGGTGGAAGGTTGTCGGAGCTTATCTTTTTCATCGTAGTAGTTTTTGAGGCAGGTGGTGATTTTCCCAAACTCAGCATCATCAATTTGTTCATCATCAGCCAAAGCAGTACTAATACATTGTTCAACCAAAAATTTTGTGGACTGTGCCAATTGCAAGGTGTCGCGGTGTTTTTTCTTCTTTTTCATGATACGCCTTGAGATTAGTGTGAGTACCATCACGCCAGTGGCACTCAAGCACGCAAGGGATCCTAGGGGAAGGGAGGCTATAATACCTATACCGGTCAAAGCTGAACCCATGGTGCAGCTGGTTAACACCAAACTGCCCACAGAACAAACACCCAGTGCTACAGATACAACTTTGTCCAGACGTTTGTAGATCTTCAAGGTATGTTGATACTTATGTATATCCGCGTTGAGTTGATCTTCCATACATTCGACTCTGGTCTGTCGGTATCCAGAATCTAAATCATCCATTTATTTATAGGAGCATACCGAGGAGGGGAATATTTTTGAAGGGGCTGTTAGCACCTAAGATCAGACCAGCTCCGTCGTGGAATTGCTGACCACGCTTCAAGTAGAGTCCATCACCATATGTGATCCGGACGTTTGAAGGTTTGAGGTAGAGACCGTTGCCACTAGGTTTCACGGTGCAAACGCATCCACCACGTTTCAGGTATAATCCAGACCCTAAGGCCTTGTTGACGGCTACACCACCAAGACCACTCAAGGCTCCAACACCCAAGGCGGGTAGAATGGTTTTTGCTAACATGGGGAGTGTCCTCATTGCCAGCCCCGCCAACATGGGTAGGAAGCCACCCACCTTCTGCATGTTTTCCTTCAATTGGGTCGCACTCAAC
Organism: Mytilus californianus; assembly: GCF_021869535.1. Classification (NCBI taxonomy): domain Eukaryota; kingdom Metazoa; phylum Mollusca; class Bivalvia; order Mytilida; family Mytilidae; genus Mytilus; species Mytilus californianus. The sequence goes on along the minus strand of NW_026262734.1, from coordinate 110,545,950 downwards.
TCTAGGACCATACCACCAGTACCCTTTTGTAGGAGCTTGGCGATCTTTTGAACCTGGCGGGTGGTGAGCCACATCTTGTGTTCGCCTTGCAGGTTTGCGTGGGACAAACGAATGGAGACCGGACAACCTTTCTTAGCCGCCCGTTGTAGTTTATCAGCTTGACCTTTTGTCAAACTCAAACCATGTTCGTGATAAGTCATTTATTTATACCTCACGAAGATGAAAGCGGATGGTGAGATGTTCACCCCTGAAATCGATGGGCCTACCATCTTGATCGGTGAGATACGTTTGCATGCGATTGATGGTTCGCAAGGTCACCGGCAAGTATACTAGATTCTTTGGGGTTTGAATGATCTTCATACCAGGACCGTCTGCGGGAAAGAAGCTGTAGATGGTAGACTGCTGTGTACCATTCACATAACTTCCATGGATGATATCACTATTCACCAGAATGTTGTTGATGCTGATGATATTTACAATATGTTCCCCTTCCGTATAGCCGTTTGTGATCATATCGAATGTGTAAATCTGCCGCTCGAATCCCAAGACGGCGTTGATGCTATTGACAACGTTGAAGTCTACTTGATAGTGTCTGGCGAGGGTCAGCGTTGCTCTTAGGGTCGCCCGGTTGGCATCGATGATGATCTTCGTTTTGTGTTTGTTGAGCCGTAGCCGCCGCTGGATCTCATTGTTGATGTCTTCGATGTCATAGGAACCTGTGCTTAGTGCGATGGGAAACCAGTTGGCACCATCGTCGGGGGAGTAGCGGAAGGAATTGTTACCTGTATGAATGTTGGGGATGGAGTTATAGGTTTCCAGGTTTACTAATGCCATTTCGTAGGTCTTAGATTCCTTGAGTTGTAGTGGGGGGTTGAACCGGGTAAGGATTTGGTTATCGTTTCCAGAGACGATGAAGGAAAACCCATGCTTTGGGTCGGTATTATCGACAATTTGCTGCAACAATGTGTTATCCATTTATTTATGGTAGACCATTGTCTCATATTTTTGCTTCCACTCTTCGATACCGTCATACTGCTCCTTGAGTTGTTTACTAGCCTTCACTACGATCGCATAGACTTCGGCGGGGTGACTGGCAAAGAGGAGTTGTAGGTGAATTTTATCCATTTACTTTTAGTACACAACGTTCATCTTTTGACCATCGGATTCAAACTGTAGGATTCTGTCGGAAATGACAAGTGCAAACGCCTCGGTGTTGGCTGGAACATTACGGGCGAATTCGGCTCTGATCTGAATATCCACCGTGGATTCTTTGAGACGCTCAGACTGATGACTCACATCAATCACAAACAAGGGGTACAAGTCGATGAAATCGGAGGGATTAATCCCACCATTACTGAGGAGACTGTCCATGTTATGGAATTTCTTTCTGAAGTCGGAGGCCTCTTTGAACACTCTGGCGATCCTATTTTCGTTGAAAGCTGCATTATAGTCGACTGCTGGATAACGTTCAGCGTTGAGGGTGACATGGATATTTCGCAATCGACAGTGATCGAACACGGCAGCATTATGGGTTTGGTCACCACTTTTGTTGGTTTGGAAGGCAACAATGATATATCTAGGCTTTTCGCGACCACTCTTGGCAGCTAGGCGCCAGTTAAACTGTGAGGCTTGGGGAACGGCTATGGAATCACACTGTCTCATGCGAAATCCACAGTGGATCTTGGATTTACTTTGGATGGTTTTGTACAGTTGCATCTTATTTTCGTCTGAGGGGGTGATGTGAGGGACGAACCACGATAGTTTACTCAGGACGATCTTTGCCGGATCGTTGACGGCAGCTGCTCTCAAAATGGCATTAGCATTTGAATCGCGAACGAGTGAGAGTTCGTGTCTGAACCCGTACACTATTTTGTTGTAATCATCTGCGAATCCAAAAATATGTTTTAGGGGGATGGCAAACGAAAACGATCCTTTGTTGGTGGGCTTGGTGATAATGTATCCATGGCGGGCTGCAAATCCAGTGTTCTCAGCCTCAGCATCGATGGAAGAATCCTTATACCACAGTTGGTTGAGACCCTGCGATTTGGAGAAGTCGTCGGGGTAGGTTAACATTCCCAGCATAGTGGTGGCAATGCCGGGGTCGTTAATATGTTCGATCTGCTGACCGGAAAGCCTGTAACTGATGCTCTTGAAGAGATACATGATACCATTATGGGTGAGCGACACAAGATCGCCATCGGCATATGCTGTGTCATCATTCTTGAGAAGTCGACCTTCTACCACGAGATAACTTTCGGCGGGGTGTAGGAACAAATCCTGGGTTTCGATGTTGATTCGGATTTCAGCACCGGGATTGTTCAGCTGGGCACCGGCTTGTGGTTCGTATTCTCGAACCTGATATTCCTGGAGACTTTCGTCGAAGGTCAACCCTTCGGTGATTGTAAGGATGTTAGACATAATGTATTTATTTATAGCGTTGGACGAAGTCGTGGATGGTTTTGATACCAGAGCCGGAGATTAGATTTTTTAACCGAACTTGCTCTGGCTTCTTGCGTTGAACACTAGGCTGTTGAGGGGTTTTAATACGTTTCCTGGGGCGGGTCACTTTATCAACCACATGGTCGACGGCTTTGGAAGCCCCTTTTTCAACACCTTTCAAGGCTGCATTGGTGGCAGCGTTCATGGCCTTACTTCCTAGGGTTTGGGCGGCAGAGGAAGTAAACATGCGTCCAGCCAAACTGGCGATTGTGTCAAACAGTCCTTTACCACCGTAGGCGTACTTTCGAGCGTAACCTTTCTTGATTTGCAACATTTATTTATAGGATGCTACGATGCAGTGCCTTATATTCCTCGATGCTGATATGTCTACCCCTTTTCATAGCATCGATAATCGACACAATTTCGTTGCGCACACCATTGTTTCCTGCTCGGTATGCTGCAGCACACAGTTCCAAGCGATCGAGAAGCTGCTTGAAGTTGGAAGGAAGAAACACGGTTTGCAGCCCACTGCCAAACTTATCCTTCTTGTAGATGTGGGATACGATTTCCTTCCACTTGTAACTCTTATTCGCCTTCGGGGTTCTCGAGAGGGTGGAATTACCTTGATACATGGCACCTGAACTTTTCAGGATCTCTGCATAGTCGTGAAGGTCGTCGGGCTCAAACGATTCTGGTTTCTTTTTCACCATGAGTTCCCAGAGGCCAAGGGTTCATTGTACCTCACACCATCCACGAAAATATCATCACCGTCAAAAGTAACTGGTGAGCTTCCGATGAAGATACCATCATTTTCAGATCGCAATCCAAAGGTGTGGTCGGCGGAAGGAGTCAAACTGAGTTGCAAATACTGCTGTGCTCGAGGTCCGAGGACGGTGTCTGTAGGTGGTGCGATGTGTAGTGGGTCGGCAAACTCGGGCGGTGGAGGAGGGAGGGCTGGCACTGCTGGAGGTAAATCTTCGATTGTTTTGGTGATTTTTGAAGCTGCTTCCCGCTGAGCCTCAACCACAGGCTTGAACACCCTGGAAATGTCTCGGCTGAGTCCAATCTTGTCGAGACGATGTTGCATGTTGCTGGCTTGAATGCTCCGCTTAGTTTCATGCAACTCCTTTGCGAGCGCCTCACGCTGCTTAGGGTCGGTAATCTTGATAAACGTCATTTATTTATAGGAGCGAACGCTGTTGAACGCCCCTAAGCGTTGGTTCGAACGCCCCTAAGCGTTGGTTCGAACGCCCCTAAGCGTTGGTTCGAACGCCCCTAAGCGTTGGTTCGAACGCCCCTAAGCGTTGGTTCGAACGCCCCTAAGCGTTGGAGTGAACGCCCCTAAGCGTTGGTTCGAACGCCCCTAAGCGTTGGTGTGATTGCCCCGAAGCGTTGGTTCGAACGTCCATACGCGATAAATTGCACATGAAGGTATTACACAGCTGATACGGATCCCTTTTCTTCGGAAGATTCAAGTGTCTTAGGCAAAGGTCTTTACGCGATAAATTGCACATGAAGGTATTACACAGCTGATACGGATCCCTTTTCTTCGGAAGATTCAAGTGTCTTAGGCAAAGGTCTTTACGCGGTTGGCATGGGTTTGTGCACTGGTGGCCTCGAATCGTCTTGGCAGGGCATTGGAGTTGTGGGGGACGCTGCACCTTACCATACAGACGGCCAGAGTTCCATGCGTCGAAATCACCTCTACTGCTATCGATCGGGCGGATGATCGTGCGACCGCATTTCCAACACATACTTGTCATATCGGCTGAGTCCCACTCGTGCTTGCATTCAGGAGGTGGTCGTGAGGGCTTGGGAGCATTCTCAAACTCCCGATCCAAGTCCCGTTGATTCTCCAGGAAAAATTCCTGCAAGTGATCCATTTTTTTTTTTAATTTATACCTCATAGAACTCTTCTAATTTGCATCGGTATTTCCCTGCTGACTTGGGGCTTGTAAGATCGATGGTTACAAATCCATAGGGTTGGGACCAGCAATGCTTACACAGAGCGTCAAATTGTTCCTTGGTAAGATCGTTGCAGTGATCGCGCCGAATATGGTCGAGATTCTTTGCGTCCTGCTGGAAGAGGCAGAGGAAGTTTGCATTTTCTCGGATCGATTGTCGGGGTAGTTTGAAGTAGTTCTGACACAGGTAGAAACAATCGACGTTGTTGTGGCGACCGCGCACGTAGTAGTCTTCACACGTGTTCTGTTTGCTCAGCATCAAGTAGTCGAACACCATGAGGTTTTTTCGGCTGGGATCAAGTTCCCGGGGGTCTGGTACATCGCTCCCTTGCTCGAAGAAAAAAGTGTCGATACCACTCGGGTGTCGTGGTGGTGGTAAGGCGTCGACCACATCGATCAACGAGTAGGGTGAATTGCTCTTACACTGTAGGAGGTCTCGAATATCTTCCTTAGGGAAGCCTTTTCCCAGCGCTTGCTGCAACAGCTGGTAGATGGGCTGGTGAAGCGATTTTCCGAAGACGTACAATCGATCGTAGTCGAGCCATCCATCGCGCAGGAGTAGGTTGTTCAACAGCGTTGTCTTACCACAGTCCGACTTCCCAATGATCAACCCTCTGATCGACCGCTGCGGTAGGAGGTAGTGATTGCTCCTCTTGGGAGCGTTGGCACTGTAGGAAATGTCTTCGACGTTCATTTATTTAAATAAAATAACGATGATCTTCTGCGTGAAATGTCGTAGGAAGACGGACACAGTTAACCCTGGTGAAACAAATACCATCAACGGGCGACGGAGGAAGTTTGGCAACTGCAAGGTGTGCGGTGCCAAGAAGTCTCAGTTTGTTGCTACAACCGGCGCAGGGTTCATGAACAAACTAATCAACCGATTACCCATGGAAATGCATCTCCCCGGACACAACTTCACCGGGCCAGGGACTAAACTTAGCAAGCGACTACTCCCCGATGGCACCCCAAAGGCTTGGTCCAAACCCATTAATCGAGTGGACCAGGCTGCATATCACCACGATCTTTGTTATGCCCAGCATAAGGATACCGCTTCACGCAACTCCATCTGTGACAAAGCTATGCTAGCCTCGCTTAACACCATTCCCAACCCTACCACACGCGAACGCATGGACCGCAGCATCGTCGGACCCATCATCAGTACCAAAGCTCGATTCGGTCTGGGTATTAAAAAAAAAGTTCGCTGGACCGATGATTTAGCTGAGGAGTTGCACAAACCAGTTCGACGTAAGTTTCAAAAACGCCGTGTGGTAGTGGGTGGTGTGGATGAGACCTGGGCGGCCGACCTTGTTGATATGAGTGCCTTTTCTAGGGACAACAAGGGAAATAAGTTCATCCTGAGCATCATCGATGTCTTCTCCAAATATGGCTGGTTGATACCACTCAAAAACAAGAAGGGTGTGACGGTGCGGGATGCCTTTCAAGCGGTGTTCAAGGAGCGTATGCCCAAGAAGCTTTGGACAGACAAAGGCACTGAGTTTTACAACAAGGATGTAAAGCAGCTGCTTCAAAAGCATGATATTGAGCTCTACTCCACCGAGAACGAAGAGAAGTCGAGTGTGGTTGAACGCTGGAATCGCACCATGAAAGAGAAAATGTTCAAATATTTCTCGGCCAACTCTACACGCACCTACATCAATGTTTTGGATAATCTTGTTCGTCAGTACAATACCACCAAGCACCGATCCATCAAAATGACCCCTGTCGCCGCAAGTCATAAGGAGTATGAAAACAAGGTGTATTGGAACCTTTATGGCAACATACCTCCCATGAAACCACCACGATTTCGTGCTGGCGACAAAGTCCGAATCACCAAGAAGAAAGGTACATTCGAGAAGGGATACACACCCCGCTGGACCGAGGAAGTATTCACCATTTCCCTAGTGTTGAACACTCAGCCGCCCACCTATCGCCTCAAGGATTTTAGTGGCGAGGAAATTCAGGGATCCTTCTATGAGCCCGAACTTCAAAAGACTGATCAGGACGTCTACCACATAGAGAAGATCCTCCGCAGGCGAACCAAGAACGGGATTAATGAGGTGTTTGTGAAGTGGAAGGGTTATCCTAAGAATTTTAACTCGTGGGTCCCACAATCAGATCTACAATAATCCTCAACAACCTTTCCGGTCTCAACCTTGAGACTGGAAAGATTTGGAAAAACTAAGCATGCTTCAATTCGACAAAAACCCTCAATGCATCCAAATCCGACTGTAGACGATCGTAAAGGGCTTTGTTGACGGGTTCATTGTCAGTTTCTGGGAGTGGGAGATTCAGCACGTGAAACTTTTGCATATCCAGCTCAGCGTTTATCTTACCACCGTTGGTTAAGGCACATTTTGACTTATCGACTTTACTATCTTTTAGAGTCATCATCTTTTTTGTGAGTTCTCCGATTGATGAGTCATACTCCTTTTGCATTCGCTTGATGGTCATCTGCATTTGTTTACACTCAGAATCTAATTTATCAATATCTTTCATACCATCTTTCAACTCTTGGGTTACCCACCGTTTTGTCACAGCATCCGAGCTGTCCTTGGGATGTCCTAGGCTAGTAATGCGATTGTCGTTCATATCCAAATCCTGCAGCATTCGCCAAAGGGATGCGCGCTTTCTTGCATGAGATCCAAACTTATCCATTTATTTATAGAGTGAGAAGACCGCGTCCTCTAGCGACTTCCCCGCCGACAGCATATTCAACACGTACAAACAAAAGTGGCCACACACCACCGAGCCTCGCTGCTGTAATTCATCGGTGCTATATCGAATTTCAGGCTGTAAGTAGTTCACCATCTCGTCAGGCGGTGGCAATCCATAGGAGTCAAAGTAATACTTTACCGGCCCACGTTTATACCAGCAGGTCCAATGCGTTCCAGGACCTTCCCAGCTATCGTGATTCAAGATTCCACATTCTATGCGGCGCGGGCTTTGTGGTAGGGTATCTCGCATGAACAACCCTCTGAAACATGGGATTCCTAGGTCCTTGGTGGCTTTCACAAGGTCTACATTCGAAAGAGGTTTATTGGGAAGGGTTATGTTGTGCACACGTATGCTGCTCATTTATTTAATCCTAGCTTGCTGAGGTGTTGTAAAATCCTGTAATAATTTTTGGTGAATTCCATCATCGCTAAGATCTTTTCAGCTTCTTGTTCTTTAATCTCTTCAGCCTTTCTCTTCTGAATCTCCAAACGGTCTCTGAGTTTATCTTGTTTTTCATAGAGTTCCATCTTCTGACGATATTCATTAATACATTCTTGACCCGAACCAGCATACCTGGTGAATTTTGTATAATTGTTGCGTTTACTTTTACCCATTACTTTATTTATATGAATCAAAAGTGACCTTTAGATATCCTTTTCGATTTTGTAATGTCCATGGGCAAGAGTACTGATCCCATCCTCCAGAATATGTCGCTTGTCATCCTTGGCCGAGAGTGCTATTTTGTTGATTTCCTCGGTGTAGATCTGGTGAAGGCGGCTGCGGATGATGTTCATCGGCTTACATATTTCCAGCTGAGTGTCTAGGCATTTTTTGTACTCAGCAAAGGTGATGTTTTGTTTGATGACAGACTTTGTTACTCCTTTTGCTCTCTTGGTGGTATTGTGGTCGTTTATCTTGTAGGAGTATAACTTTGCCCGGAGACCTACAAACTCTGTCATCACTTTACCACCACACTCGTCCTTAAACATTCCAACCACCTTTTTGTTTACACCGGTAGGAATGCCTGAAGGATGTTCGGTAGGGTAGCTGGAGGTATCGAATTTTTCTTGGACGTGTGGTGTAATGTCCTTGTAAAAGTCCTCGGTCTTAATCTCATAGGCCAAGCTGTCAGTGTCGGTAAAGAGCAGCTGGGCTTTGTCACTGTACATCTTCCTGATGAAACCGTAGTGAAAGTCATACATCAGGGTCTTTGAGATGTTCAGAATGCAGGCTCCCAAATACACAGGCTTATCAAACTTAAGCTTGGTCTTTTTCATGTGGACGGCTGCTAAGTTGTTGGTAAAGACGACCCGACGATCGAAGTTGGGTTTGGCCACAAGCTTAAGTGCCTACTTTTCACTATTGACCAGTTTGACGTTCACCCTCTTGCGGATGTTCTCCATGGTCTTTCCGAAAACTGAGACATTCATAAGTTTGAAAAAGTCTTTCTCAGAATCGGTCTTAGCTTTGGTGCGGAGAGCGGTGTTAAGATCGATGTAGTGTTTGAGCCATGGGGATTGTCTAAACCTGATAATCCGACGTGTTTTGGTGAGTTTCATGCCCATCGTCAGGTACATTTTGAGATTTCCGTAGTGGAGAGTATACTTTTCGCGCTTACCTAGGTGAGGCACTAGCTTTCGCACCTTATTTATCTCCACATTCTCTGGAGCTAGTGGATAGTCATTGTGGGCATCATGAAGCTTTTCGGGGTACTCCAAATCACACTCCACCATTGCACCATATTCATGGTCATCGGGGTACTCTAGGATCTCCTCAATCTCCTCTGGCTCTACCCACTCAAAGTCTCCCGTGGGCAGAGATTGTACCATCGCCCATCCGTAGAGGTTGTTGGCGTCAAGATAGGTCAAATACTTAGTTGGCTGGGAGCTATCAAAATTTTTCATGTAGGGATTGTTAGCCTTGCCATGTCGATGAGAGATCATGGCGACACCTCCTCTGGTTGCATTCTCAAACATCATCAGCATATCAGGGTCCGAGAGGAGTTCTAGTCTCACTCCTGTACATTTTAGCATTGCATCGTAGGATAGTCCTGGAGATGTGAAATAGTGTGCAGGGTCGAGTTTATAGTTAGCCATACATATATTCCTGAAGTCCTCAAAAATATCCTCCAATATGGCTACATCACTTTCCAGGTATAGATTGTGGTAGTCCCGCAAAGTCTTACACCTAAATTCCTTAAACACCTGCTGAGCATGTGCATAGTCCTCGTCGCTGATGTGTGTGCCATAGAGTTTGCTGAAGAATTCCTCCTTGGGTGGTAGTTGTGTTTCCTCTAGCTTGGCAGGTCCATCCATGTAATCATAGGGATATACTCCCTTCCTGATCATCAGTTCATATCGATCGCCAAAGCACTTCTTTATTGCCCCGAATTGTTCCTTTGTAAGATTCCCTGCCAAGGTTTCCAGGGAGTTCGGTAGAAACCTGTATGAATCTATGAATCTCATCTCCAATGCTCCATCTACTTCTTTCGAGAAGCTGATGTATTTCTCATCGGTGTTAGGGATGCAGTTTATCTTACCTTCTCCAACTCCTTATTCACTCACAAAAAGATGGGCGTCGTATCCACTCAAGTTGTGGAAAACAATGGGTACATGTCTTGGAAGTTGGAAGTCCAAGTTGCACTGGTTGTGTGCTGCGCCGCGATACTTACCTGTGAGGTGATCGTGGTCGCGAACCTTGTCATCAGCTAATTCACCACCGCAAATGTGACAGTTTGTGGTTGCTTCAAAAATCTCCTTATCAGCGTCGGTCATCTCTATAGGTTTGTTTTCCTTGTAAAGCTTAGCAATCTCCCTAACTTCCTGCTCCATGCACTGTACAAACTTTTTAGCTGCATCCTCTCCACAGTAGATGACTGAGTCTTTGTAATCACCGTGAGCATATTTCACCCTATAGCAAAAACCTGATGGTCGATGTTGTTGATATGCCTTTGTGTAGGCCTGTGATGGATCTGGCTGGCAAGTGTCGACTTTCTCCGTAAAACACTCGAAATCCGCATAAATGACGAATGGAACCCTCATCAACTTTTTGTGGTTATGGAAGGCTATGTGGGTTCCTTCCTCTGGCATCTCGATCCTTACTGCATCCTTCTGACTGCAATACTCCATATGCTCATCCAGGATATCCTGTCTTGAGAAGTGAGACAAACACCTGCGGCAAAAGAACAGTTCATGACCATGCTCTGAGATTTGACAGCTCAAAAGTCGAGATAGGCTCTTAATCCAGCAATAGTGCTGCTTGCTCTCATTGGTCAGGAACAGAAGATCCACATGTCTCGAACCTGTATTCTTAGATATTCTGAGGGGATATATTTGGAGGTCCTCTTCTTCATCTTCACCCTTCTTTACACCGTCAAAGCCAAAGACGTTAATGTTTAGGTCGGTATTCTGCCTCTCGAATTTGTCAATGGCCTTTAGCGAGACTGGAAACTCAATGCTATCAAAATTGAACTCATCAGCCCACTTTTTGTACTGACCCACCCGTTTGGTACAGTTTTTGTCAACTTCTTCATGATGTAGGGCTGAAAGAATGGCCCAGCGTAAGCATTCCTGATCAGTATTCTGCACATTGATGATAGCTTTCTTTTGAGCAAGCGGTTTTGGCAATGCTATGTAGGAACTGCCTTTGAGAGGTTTAAACTTGTTTAAGTGGATTTCTAGCTTTTTAATATGACCAAATGTCCACCCACTACCTTCACGCATGTATTTAGCCATATTTTCTTTGATCTTCTCGACCATAAATGCTATTTCCAACTCAAGGTCTGTGGATTCGGTGATGGTGGTAAGGGTTGATCTAAAGTGGGGAATGACGTAGATATTTTCTCCGGTCGCTGGGTTTGTTTTTACCATCTCCACCTGTAGTACTAATTGCACTTTTAGGGCCTTCTTTTTGGTGAGTGCATCTGAAATTGTGCTGGCGATAGTGCTTTGACTTACATTAAAAAACGTTAGAATATCATGCTGTTTCAAGGGTTCAATGGTGATTGTGCCAAATACACCTTTCAATGCATCGCGTCGGTTAACAATTTTGATTTCCTCTTCAACGAGGGCATTTTCCATGTTCTTTTTCACAAGTTCGGTCAGGTCAGCTCTCCCTAGTCGGGAATAGTTGGTAATTCCCCGTCTTTTAGCAATGGTCTTCAGTTCCTTTTTGGTAAAAACTTCTTCGCGAGTAAATTTGTGGGCAGTATTGGTCTCAATTAACTTAACCAATTCCCCCTTGGGTTTCCTACTATATCCCTTAAGACCCTCCTTCTTTGCGATTTTTCGAAGTTCTTTCATGGTGGTTTTCACCACAATATTCCCTACAACTGGGGTATCCTCCTGCTGGCGTGGTTCTTTACTGTGTCTCCAGCAAAGCCCATCTTTCCCTGGTTTACTCTTACAAAACTGCCCCTTCTTTCTTTTTAGTGAAGCACCACAAGTTTTGAGTTCTTCATTCTCTTTGAACTGATCCACATTCATTTCAACACTATTGGATGCCATCTCTTTATTTATTTCAATTTTATCCATTTCACTTGTAGCAACACGGTCCTTTAAGGTGTCTCTACAATTGTTTGCAAAAGTCATATTTTGTTTCTACCCTAGGATTACATCCCTTTAAGGTATCTCTACCATTGTTTGCAAAAGCCATATTTGTATTTACACTTAGACTAATTAAAATGCTGGTCCATTTACATTGTAAAAAAAAAAGTTGGATTTATGCTAGATTTCCCCTTAAAAATGGAAAGTGCCGCAGAATCGGCCTATTGACACTACTACCTTATTTGCTTCAAATTATTCAGTATTTCATGCATCCTTTGGTGGTACCTGTAACGTCCAGTGGCAAATATTACATGTACACCTAAGACAAGAACAAAAAGTCATGTTAATGCGATAAGAATACGAACATTACTTTGTTCTAAACACACAGAGCCGGATTATAATATAATATTAATAGATTACGTGAAAATATAAACGTTTTCAACAAGATCGTTTGTAGTCCACGAGTATTATTAATTTGTACTGTGAAGTTTAAGAGAATGTACTTTTGATTGACCGCTGTACATAATTCTGGTTATTGGTATTCTCTATTAGAAAAATGCTTTTCCGCCTGGAAATGACGAAATAAGATATTGTTCATTACGCGGTCGTATTTCTTTCCGATATTGACATGTAAAATGACAGCATATATCTTTTGATATATTTTTGAATATGAACATCTGCTCGTCTGGCTAAGGATTTGTTCTTTAAATGGCACAATTTTTTATACATTTATACGAACACGATTTATAACATTCTTTTCTTGAATTCTCCGTTGATACATTTAGAAATTAGTAAGAAACTAAGGCTCTAATACCCACAGTCAAAGTGACCCTTAGGGTGAAGTTGTCAAATATTCTTATGTCCCTTATGTTCATATAGATTCTTAACTATACCAGTATTTGTACAAACATGGTTTTCAAATCTATGGCTTTGAGTGTTCCTAGCTGGTAAATATAAATCCAGAAAATCTTTTTAAATGCATCCAATTTATTAAATGTATTTTCCTCTGAAGTTTATGCACTTTTGCTTTTCCATGTGTGAACAACATCACTGATTATTGAGGAAAAAACTAACACTTGAAAATCATGAATAAAATATTCTCGAATTACACTTCGCAAACGACTTCTCACCTTGTTGATGAGTCAAATGTATGTTATATATAATAGATTCTACCACTGCATCTAGTGTTATGATACATTTCCACTAAAGACAGTTAAATTTTCCCGTTTGATTCGGGAGGCTTGCCTAGCAATAGCAAGTTCAAAAGAAAGCAAGAAAATTAGACGTCATGATTGATTTTTTTACTAATGAAGACCTTAGATCAAACGGACCACACGTTGAGTATAAACAAAATAATCAACAGGTCTGGAAAATATAAATCGGCTGAAGTATTAAAGTAAACAAAATATCTATTGACACCTTTTTATGCGAAAAAGATATGTACGAGCTTGCACATCTGACGAAGGCTTTGTACTTCTTTGACATCATATACTGTGTATATTTATAAAAATGTATAACAATGTCATTGGAACAAAATCCAATCGCAATGCTACTAAATAACAAATATAAACAATACACAATATACATATGTAGAATTTACAAAAAAAGAGAAAAAAAAATGTTTTAAAATGTTTGTTCGTTTTGGGTTTTTTTCTCTCTCTCTATTTCTTACTTTCCTTAAATGCTAGAAAATATGTGATGATGATATCAAGAAAGGATCGCAATTTAGAAGTTCGTATAATGGTAATACATTTTAAATGTGTCCTACGGTGATCTATAGTTGTTAACTTTTATGTCACTTGGCCTCTGGTGGAGAATTGTCTCATTGGCAATTATACCACATCTTCTTATTTTATATAACAGTTTTCCGTGCAATCATCTATATTGGCGGTTGTTGAATTTCGCCTAATAGTATTTAGATTGATTCATGTATTGTTGCTTGCTTAACTTTTAATGACGAATATTAAATGCATATTCAGGACGAGAGCAAATTATCAAATAAATAAAATAGGCTGGTTATAAAAAACAAAAAAGGGTATATCTACCGGGATGAAGGGTGAAAAATGTTGACGCCACCGCAAACTGAAGGTATTTTTGGTTAGGGTAAGACATTTTGGCTTACAACGCCTACATGGAATACCTGACCCTAATCTGTTGAAATATTTACCACTTGAGTTCAAACAGACAACAGTTAGACAATAAGTGGCCTTGAAACAGTGATCATACGCGATTCTTTCAAGAAAAAATCATATAGATTGTGTTGCAGTCTTAAAGGGAAATAAATAATACAATTAATATTTAATGTTATGTAATATCATAAATATTACGGAAAAAAGAACACAGACAAAACTTGTTGCTGGAAAAATACCCCTTATGGTGAATTACAATAGTACACACAACATTATAAACAATACAAGTATGACAACGATCCTTACATTGGGATATTATGGACAGTTTCCGAAAGGTCTGTAGTATAACAACGATCTTTACATTGGGATATCATGGACAGGTTCCGAAAGGTCTGTAATATAACAAACGATCCTTACATTGGGATATCATGGACAGGTTCCGAAAGGTCTGTAGTATAACAACGATCCTTACATTGGGATATCATGGACAGGTTCCGAAAGGTCTGTAGTAAAACAACGACTATTACATTGGGATATCATGGACAGGTTCCGAAAGGTCTGTAGTATAACAACGATCCTTACATTTGGATATGATGGACAGGTTCCGAAAGGTCTGTTGTATAACAACGATCCTTACATTGGGATATGATGGACAGGTTCCGAAAGGTCTATAGTATAACAACGATCCTTACATTGGGATATCATGGACAGGTTCCGAAAGGTCTGTAGTATAACAACGATCTTTACATTGGGATATTACGGACAGGTTCCGAAAGGTCTGTAGTATAACAACGATCCTTACATTGGGATATCATGGACAGGTTCCGAAAGGTCCATAGTATAACAACGATCCTTACATTGGGATATCATGGACAGGTTCCGAAAGGTCTGTAGTATAACAACGATCCTTACATTGGGATAATACGGACAGGTTCCGAAAGGTCTGTAGTATAACAACGATCTTTACATTGGGATATGATGGACAGGTTCCGAAAGGTCTGTAGTATAACAACGAGTCTTACATTGGGATATCATGGACAGGTTCCGAAAGGTCTGAAGTATAACAACGATGGACAGGTTCCGAAAGGTCTGTAGTATAACAACGATCCTTACATTGGGATATTAAGGACAGGTTCCGAAAGGTCTGTAGTATAACAACGATCCTTACATTAGGATATTATGGACAGGTTCCGAAAGGTCTGTAGTACGATCCTTACATTGGGATATCATGGACAGGTTCCGAAAGGTCTGTAGTATAACAACGGTCCTTACATCGGGATATCATGGACAGGTTTCGAAAGGTCTGTAGTATAACAACGATTCTTACATTGGGATATCATGGACAGGTTCCGAAAGGTCTGTAGTATAACAACGATGGACAGGTTCCGAAAGGTCTGTAGTACAACAACGATCCTTACATTGGGATATTATGGACATGTTCCGAAAGGTCTGTAGTATAACAACGATCCTTACATTGGGATATTATGGACAGGTTCCGAAAGGTCTGTAGTATAACAACGATCCTTACATTGGGATATTGTGGACAGGTTCTGAAAGGTCTGTAGTATAACAACGATCCTTACATTGGGATATTACGGACAGGTTCCGAAAGGTCTGTAGTATAACAACGATCCTTACATTGGGATATTATGGACAAGTTCCGAAAGGCCTGTAGTATAACAACGATCCTTAACCATTGAGATATTACGGACAAGTTCCGAAAGGCCTGTAGTATAACAACGATCCTTACATTGGAATGTTATGGAAAAGTTCCGAAAGGTCTGTAGTATAACAAACCTTCAATTATGTGATTGTACTGACATAATCTGATAGATTCACTGGTTAACTCCAAGCCCATGTTATTAAATAACTGACGATTATGATACTTGTCCCTTGATACTTGTGGTTTATGGTATGCAGACTTGTTGCATAATATGAATGGTTTATTTAGTATGATCTAGTGTGACACAAAGTAGATTAAATCTGTTAACTCATCCACCGAGGAGGATATGATAATAAAATAATGAAATAATGCATCTATCCTTTAAGGCAATAGTTGTGTATTTCTGTGTTTGGGTTACCGCTAGCTGATAGATTTTATTTGTGCTGTGGACTTAAAAAAACAAACTTTAAACGAGTATTTCAGAAAATCGAGATATTTAGATTTTAAAGGGAAAACATGAATTTAAGTCAGCTGTTTACCGTTAGTTACTATCTGGTCCAGAACAATAGCTTTTAATGCTGATGTGCGGTTAGAAAAAGTTTGAAGTTAATGAAATGCCTCAAAATGAATGGAATGTAGTTTATTTTAATTGTAAAATTATTTTATTTCTTTGTGTTCTATTCTTAGCTGCTTTCTTGTTTTGACAATTTAATTCGGTGTACAATATACTAGTAAATGAAAGAAACATACATGCTTAATCATGATTTGCATAAACGCCAAATGGCCTTTCTACTATTATGATTCTGCAATTTGAAATGTTCTATTTCAGACTTGTTCATCTCGATTGAAAGCTTTTTATTCGTTCGACTGATTGCCTTAGGAAACACCGAACGGGAAAGGAAAAAAGAAAACGGTTTTGAAAGGTTAATTACTAGTACTCAGTACTACATTAACATTGCCTCTCATAGGTTAACAATTTGTAATATTAAAAGATCTAAACTATAAGACATGTACACTGTTAAATTTTTTTTTTTTTAAGGAATATAAATTATATTTAACAGAAGATGTGTGATCTTAAGTTTCTTCGCTATAGCTTTTATTGAGACTGACTGATAGAAGATAGAGATTTATTCAAAACAATGTTTACAATTCTTTGTTGCCGTTCTTCTTCGAACATGGGCTTCGCCGGCAAGTGGTCTAAATAGTTCATCTACAGTTGTCACTATCCTGTCAATACCGAGATTTGCGTTCGATCTCCTCCGATCTAAATTGACTAGAATTGCCAGTTTTCCTGTTGAAGATCGTGGTTCTCCTCGGGCACTCTGATTCCTCCAACAATCAATAATGGCCGCCATGATACAGACAAGAGCGTTGAAAGAAGCGTTAATCACCAACAATCAATCAATCAATTTACTGCAAACATTTCCTTTTGATTTTGTTCAAGTTTTAAACATTTACTTTGAAATTCTTCATTTCTAAAAAATTGGGATTTCCTTTTTAGCTCACCTGCCCAAAGGACCAAATGTGTTTTTCTCATCACTTGGCGTCCGTCGTCCGTCGTCCGTCGTCCGTCGTCCGTTGACCCAGCCTGCCAACCAAGATGGTCGACATGGCTAAAAATAGAATATAGGGGTAAAATACAAGTTTTGTCTATTATTTTGAAAACCGTTGTAAATAGAGAAAATCTGACTGGAGCAAAAATGTTCAGAAGTTGATCTCTACCAATTGTTTTATATACTAGTACACCAAAACTGTCAGACGATATCTTATAGGAGTTATTGCCTTTAAATGACAAATTTTGTTTCTTCATTTTTGTCAATTATCTTGAGAACTATAATAGATAGAGAGAAACTTTATATTGCAAAAATGATCAGCAAGACACGTTCTACAAATAAGTCATAGTCAAAATCGTCAGTCAACTCCTTATTAGAGTTATTGCCCACTGATGACGATTTTTACCATTTCTTGTGTTTTTGCCTTATATCTTAAAAATTATAATAGATAGATAGACATATATCATGTTTTATGATCTTTATGAATTTCCAAAACCTATATTTTGAATGCATACACTATACAAGTAATTACACATTTGAAGACGACACTGATTTTGTGGTGCATTGTCAAATCGATATGCCTCGTGATTTATAAAGATTTAACTTTGATACTTACATGTGCCACATTTAGAGCAGGATCTGCCTATCCTTCCGGGGTACTTGGTAGGAGTAATATTAGAAATATACTTAATAAATAAAGTAACTTGTAAAAGAGAGGCAGAAGATACTAAACCGATATTCAAATTCATTAGTCGAAGACAAACTGACAACGCCATGGCAAAAACACGACCAGAAGACAAACTGACAACGCCATGGCAAAAACACGACCAGAAGACAAACTGACAACGCTATGGCAAAAACACGACCAGAAGACAAACTGACAACGCCATGGCAAAAACACGACCAGAAGACAAACTGACAACGCCATGGCAAAAACACGACCAGAAGACAAACAGACAACGCCATGGCAAAAACACGACCAGAAGAAAAACTGACAACGCCATGGCAAAAACACGACTAGAAGACAAACTGACAACGCCATGGTAAAAACACGACCAGAAGACAAACTGACAACGCCATGGCAAAAACACGACCAGAAGACAAACTGACAACGCCATGGCAAAAACACGACCACATGACATACACCAAAACATAGAAAACTGAAATCTGAGCAACACGAACACTACCAACACGCGTGGTGATCTTATTGATATGTGCTCCAGAAGGGTAAGCAGATCTTGCTCCACATGACATATAGAATGTGATAACATTATTTTTACCCATTTGTCATCGGAATATTTAATTGAAACAGTAAAACTCATATGTCTTTCTTTATTTCCTTGAAGGGTTTTCATTCCAGTCTCGTGCTCCTATGATAGTCGTTACCTCGATGACCGAGTGATCTAAGTGAACACTAGACTGTCAGCTGTTGGGTTGTGAGTTCGACTGATCTTAATTGAAAAGGATTGCCACTTTTGTTCGTTTTTTCGTCTCCTTTGTTTTGGCCTATGTATATACATATGATTTTAATTTAGATTGGCTCTATTATATCTTCTTCATTGGTGAATACATAAATCGACATCAATGAAACAAAAAGTTCTCTAACTAACCGTAACCTAACATCGCGATTCTAAGAATCAGAATATCAACCAAAAGCAGGATTCCAATTTTTTCAAGTTTATCTTACTTTGCGTATAGTTATGAACTGAAAGCTAAAAACGCCATATTCTAGAAAGTCATATACACAAATTATTTCCTTGTTCAGCAATTTCTTTATCATTGTTCACGCATCTGTATGAATAGATTTATGGATAGTTGTTTCTCGTGTTTATTCTTTTGATCAATGGTGTTGTTTGACTGTTATTGATTATCCCCCTTTGTATTATCTTCCTTGTTGAATAAAAAGTCGAATTGACAAAAATATATCAGAACGTCACTTATTAAACTTTGACCTAAAGAATGTGATTTTACGATCACAAATTAGCAAATTTTCATCATTGTTCATTCATGTTCATTCATCGCATTTTTGCGCCTGTCCCAAGTCAGGAGCCGCTGGCCTTTGTTAGTCTTGTTTTTTTTTAATTTTAGTTCATTTATATGTTTTTGGAGTTTAGTGTGACGTCCATTTTCACTGAACTAGTACACAATTTTATTTAGGGGCCAGCTGAGGACCACCTCCGGGTGCGGGATTTTCTCGCTGCGTTGAAGACCCATTGGTGGCCTTCGGCTCTTGTCTGCTCTTTGGTCGGGTTGTTGTCTCTTTGACATATTCCCCATTTCCATTCTCAATTTTATTGTGAGGTGATTTTTGAATATTTGTATTTCTTGTATTTGTTGGCTATGGTCTTTTTTGTCGGTCATTGATTTTGCCTTTGTTGTTGTTTTTATACCCTCTTTCATATTTTCATCTTTTGTAATTAAAAAGTCGAATTAACAACAATATAACAAATCGTTCCTAATTTATCTTTGATTTAACAATGTGATTTAAAAATCATAAAAACAACCTAAGCAGGATACCAATTTTTATCATATTTAGGCTAATTAATAGCATCTGAGAAAATCTGAAATCTTAGAAGCGCTATATATTAGCGTGTCCTTTATAAACAATACTTCCTTATTCGGCAATTTTCCATCTGAAAGATCTGATGATACGTGTTCAATTATAATTCCCTGGACAAGACTACTTTATTAAATAGAAGATTGGTGTTCTTAATTTCCTCCTTGTTAGATAGAAAGGTTTTTGAGAATTTAAACAACACTTAAAGGGCATCCTTTGATTATATCTCTGTAGCCAGCAGCAAATTTCCACTAAGTATTCGTCAAACTAATTATAAAATTGTATTGACATTAATGATATCATCCAGCTTGTGGAAAGATGTCTACTTGATAAGACCTCGATACTGGGATTAAAAAGTAAGAAATTATTGATTGGAGTTCCGAAGTACCAAGTTCTGGTGTCAGTATGCTTCCTATTATTCCTGAATGTCCGTCCTATGGAATTCTAGTGTGTATCATTTTTCACAATATGTCGCATTCATTATACTGACGACCAACTACAGGTATTATATAAAGATGCAAATGTAAGAGTGATCATAAAAGTTATCATAACTCATATTAAAATGCCAGTTTGTATTGGGTGATACGAGGGTGACATTCTACAATAATACATGACCTATTTAATTGTTATCCTCTCCTTTGCAGCAGTCAATAATCAATGATTTAAAAGATTTTAAATCAATAATTTGAAAATGATTAAAAAAAAAACATTCAGTATACTAAATTAATTAAGGTTGACAGAACAGATCGTTACCCTGAATAAAATCCTGGTGAATAAAATACTGAAAGCCTTGGCTTCGCCTTGGTTGGCAATGTTTTTCTCGGGGGAACAATCTGCATACATATAGTACACTACGTTTTTATTTCGAAAGAACTTCCCAAAAATATACTTCCTTTCGACTCTAGCATCCTCAATTGTTGTGTTTACTCATATATCTGTGAGAATAAATATATATGCCGGTTAGTGTGGATCTTACCATAATACATAACTTATTTTAAAGTAAATGAGGCGGATATAGTAACATTAGAGGTCGAAATAGTTTAAATTTTCCTTCATATCAAACTTCTACCTTGGATCACGTATTAGAAAGGATTTACCAATTCCACTGTGTTTTGGAAAAGAAATACGAAAGATACCAAAGGATATTCAAACTCGTAAGTCTAAAATAAACTGACAACGCCATGACTAATAAAGAAAAATACCTTAACAAATAAACAATAGTACACAAAACACAACATAGAAAATCATAGACTGAGCATCACGAACCCCACCAAAAACTGGTGTTGATCTCAGGTGCTGTAGAAGGGTAAGCAGATCCTGTTCCACATGTGGCACCCGTCGTGTTGCTCATGTAAGTACAAACCCGGTGATAAGTCTAATTCGGTATGTCACATTCGGGAAATGCGCATTTGACTTTTTTTTCTTATTATTATTATCAAATATTCTGTTTATGTCTCTGGTTAGAACTAGTGAAGTTTTTATTCACCTAAGCGGCAATTTGACCACGGGCAGCAAAGATTGAGGCCAATTAGACTAACGATTGATTGTGTTAATACTGAAATCCGATACCAAATGTCAAGCACATATATTAAGAAAAAATTCTTTCATACAATGGTCTATGCCCATTTGAACATGGATAGGCATAATATTTGTCTAGATTTTAAAACTTGGTAAGAACCTCATACACATTTCATGTGTTTTGTTGCGAACCTTTTAGTGAGCGTACCTGACCATGTTGTATACGTTTGTATGTCTTAGCATTACATAGCTAATTAAGAAACAGCGTTGATATATTGCTAATGGTCTGTGGTTTCTATTCATTGCTAGTTCCTTTAACTGTCGCTGAATGTCATGTCCTGTCAATTAAACAGAACAACTGACATTTAATTAACAAATAATACAGGACCATCGGAAGAAATTCTTCAATCGACAATCGATATGTCTACTGTGTCACATTTAACTCAAAGGAAGTGGGACAAATACTAATGACTTTTCTTCACATTGAGGCATTTTGGAAATAGGTTAAGACATTGTGACATTTCTGTTCCCTTAACATACTATGCAATCGCTACTGTATGTGTAGAGACGATTTCAAAACCTCCACAAAGTATATTTATTTCATTTGAATGAAACAGTTTTTAAAAGTAAAAGTAAAATGAAAATCTACGATCAAATCAAATAAAACTAAGCTAAACATATGACTGTTTATAAACATATACAGCCATATTTGTTAAATTTTATAAAAACCTAATATTGAAAACTTGTGCATAAACACACGCGCATAACAAATTTTATGGAAAGCCTCAGCTGTCATATATTAGAGATTTACAAAACGTTATGCTGAAGCTTAAAATGTAAAGTTAAGACAGCGTGATGTTGAATCGAGTCATCAAAATGCTAACTCTTAATTACAATATGCTAAGTTGAATCTGCGCAATGTTGACTTGCAATGACAAGTCGTGATAGTATAATGATAAGTCACGATGTTGTGATGATATGCCAAACACACGTAACGTTGGGTTTAAAGTACATGATGTGAAGTTGACGTTGCATGATGTTAGCTTGCAGATGGATACTGCTCAGTCATCTACATCGACAGCTATGATAACAAATAAAATGAATAGCTAAAATGTATGGTGCTGACTTGTTATTAATCAATGTTGAGCTGAGATAGTACGATGTTATATCATTGTGATATTACGATTGGTCTATCATGCAATCTGTTGATTTAAAACACCATGATGCACAGTTGAAAGTACATGATGTAGAGTTAAGATAACACGATGCTACACCACTATATTGAAACGAAAGGCTTACCATACAATTTGTAGACTTAAAACAACACGATGCAACGTGTTAAGCTAAGATGCTCACTTGAAACTACAGGACATACAGTTGAAATTTTGTAATGTTAAGCTACGATAGCACGATGTTATATCATTATAATGTCACAGTAGGCTTATTATACAATTTGCTCGTTTAAAACTACACACCGTACAGTTGAAAGTACGTGATATTAAGCTAAGATGGCACGTTGTTAAATCATTAGAATGTCACGATAGGCTTACCATACAATATGCTCATTTAAAACTATACGACGTACAGTTGAAAGTACGTGTTGTTCAGCTAAGACAGCACGATGTTATATCATTATAATGTCACGATAGGCTTATTACACAATTTTCTCATTTAAAATTACACCACGTACAGCTGAAAGTACGTGATGTTAAGCTAAGATAGCACGTTGTTATATCATTAGAATGTTACGATAGGCTTACCACACGATATGCTCATTTAAAACTACATAATTCTCAGTTGAAACTAGATGATGTTAAGCTAAGATAGCATGTTGTTATATCATTTGAATGTCACGATAGGCTTACCATACAGTATGCTCATTTAAAACTACACAACGTACAGTTGAAAGTACGTGATGTTGAGCTATGATAGCACGATGTTATATCATAATAATATCACGATAGGCTTGCCATACAATATGCTCAGTCAAAACTACACAATGTACAGTTGAAAGTACGTGTTGTTGAGCTCAGATAGCACGATCTTATATCACTATGACGTCACGAGAGGCTTATCATACAATGTGTTGACTTGAAACTACACGATGTAAATTTGAAGAAGTTTGGTCTTGACTTGAAACAGTAAAATGTTAAGTTAAAAAAACAGAACGTAAAGTCAAAATAAAACAATGATAGGATGACGTGTACTTGTGCAAAATTGAAGATTTTTGGTGTTGACTTCGAATATAGTACAAATATTAAATCGTTTTATGTTAAATTGAAAGACAATAACGATGCGTAAAACATTATTACAGAATTATGTGAATTGAAACTGCAATTCTATGGAAAAGAATGAGGGACAAATCCCCAGGATTTTTTCTTCTTCATTTGCAATTTCGGAGGCAAAATGATATACAAAGAAAGTTTTCCATAAATTCATAAAGAAAAAGAATTATCCTTCGCTATATATTTGTACTTGAATACAGATTTGCCTATATTTTACATGTTTTGTTTGGATTTTTTTTTATGATTAAAAACTAGACCGGCTTTTTTTTTATGAACAATATTTAAGAAAATATTTATCTATGTTGTGTGTTAATATATACAACATAATATTGCGCTTATAAGACTTCGGTTATGACTGTGAGGGTCAAATTTTACTCATATAAAATCACATCTATGTAAGAGTTAGCGGAGAATTTGTATTTACCACTCCCGTTTTCCACGAAATAAAACATAAGCATCTGGAGTCTTAATCTTAAAAAACAAAGATCAACTGATATGACAAATAACACGGTAAAGCGTTGGACTGAGAGGGTCAGAGCTATACGAGAATGTGACCCCCACCCCCAGCCTTGTTAGAGGTATCTGAAAATTTGAATTTTCTTTTCCACGAAATAAAACAAAAAGAATTGATAGGTGGAAGAACCCTACTGCTAGGGGGGGCCAACCCAAATATAAAGTATGGTAGATTCTGTTGTAAACTTTTCGCTTATACATGAAGTCTATATGAAACCTAATGAAATTTGACCTAGAGCCTCCAGTCTAAATCGTCAAATTTCAAAAAAGAAATACATCATTTACAGCAGTGCCAACCATTTTTTCCAGCACCAAGTAAGATAGTTCCCAGGTTTATGTATATATCCACTCGGAGAATATTTTATTTTTTAAATTGGTAAAGTCATTGATGGACAATGACCCCTATAACTTATAATAAGAAGCCAATTAATGAATTCCGTCACTTATTTTCTTGTCCATAGTGATTTTCTTGGTTCTTTGCAGCTTCTCTCTATTTATATGTGTTTTCAAAGAAAAAGAAAAAAATCAAAAATCTTTAAAATTTGTTAAAAGTCCATGAATTATTTAGGTATTGCTTTGATTAATTTGTAGATATGTTTTTTTTATGTCAACAGTTTTTCTTTCTCGCTCTCTCTCTCTCTCTCTCTCTCTCTCTCTCTCTCTCTCTCTCTCTCATAGTTTTCATGAGTGTGGTCTAAATTAAAATCGATAGATTTTTTTTTAATTATTTGCAAAAATGTAGTTTATTCTTTTTTGAAAAACATAATAAAAAGTTTGGGCCACAGAGCATTTTGCAAGCTACAGGTTATGCAGTATTGTCAGATTTTGTATAAACTATACATGGAAAACTCAATGTTAGAAAATAAAAATAAAAATTGGGATCACGAGACTCGTTTTCTGTCTACAAAACGAAATAGATAAAGTCCCTACACATTCCATCATTAGAGACGAAATATGCCAAAAGGATTTCAAACTCATAAGTCGAAAACTGACTGGGCTAGGACGAAAAATTTTGTCCTGCCTTTTTTTTAGTTGTAATCTCTGTCCTGCCTTTTTATTTTTCACTCTATTGGTCCTGCATTTTTTTTTATTAGTTTAGTCTGACTTTTTTTTTACATAAATTGTCATCCTGCCTTTTTTTTTTTGCCAAGTTGCTCATCCTGCCTTTTTTTTTTAACTCAAAACTCCTGTCCTGCCTTTTTCTCAAATTTCATTCTAGCCCCCCAATAAAAATCAAATGGTAGCTCCCTAAGATGGCGGAAGACACCCGATCTACCCTAAGGACAATATATCTAATGAGGAAAAAAATTACAATTTCGGTCAAGTCGAGTTACTTGTAGATCTCCTTTTGTTGAAAAGGGTCATTTATCTATCTATTATACTGTTCAGGGGGAGGGGAGAATCGAAAAAAAAAATACACAAAAATGGATAAAAGAAGGCGAAAGATACAAAAGGGATAGTAAAAATCTTAACCAAACTGACAATGGCATGACAAAAACTCATCAGCCGAAATAAACGAGAGAAAAAAGATCAAAAGCCAAACAAAACTGAGCAGCACGAAACTCTCAAAAAAAGGGGTGATCTCAGGTGCTCCAGAAGGGTAAGCAGATCCTGTTTCATATGTGGCACCCGTCACTTGGCGATTTTGCAAATAAAGAAGGAATGTGTTATAATTTTCGAGGAACTCCCCCCCAAAAAAAAACATGAACTACAGGGTGTCAAATCGACGAACATGCTTAAAATAGGCTCCTTTTCATAAAAAAGAATTGACGAAAATGTATTTGTATTTAGTGTACAGTGGCAAATATTACATGCATATAAGGACGAGAATATGTAAGTGTGATATGAATATGAATAAATCTTTGCTCTGTACAAGACATATTTTGCTTGCTTAGCCGAATTTCTAACAAACTAGTTGACAAACCGTCTCTGACAATCTATGGAAATCCAAATAGCATCGGTTTTGATTAAGTCCAGATTTTTTGGTTTTATTTCGGGGAAAAGGGGTGCGTTTTACGTACAGTGGCAAATATTACATGCATATCAGGACGAGAACATGTAAGTGTGATATGAATATGAATAAACCCTGCTTTGTTACAAGACATACTTTACTCGCCTAGCCGAATTATCAACGAACTAGTCGACAAACTGTCTCTGACATTCTATGGAAATCGTAATCGCATCGCTTTTGATTAAGTCCAGATTCTTTTGTTTTATTTCGTGGAAAAGAAAATACAAATTTTCAGATACCTCTAACAAAACCGGGGGGAGGGGGTCACATTCTGATATATCTCTCACCATCTCAGTCCAACGCTAATGGTATTATTTGTCATATCAGTTGATCTTTGTTTTTTAAAATTAAGACTCCAGATTCTTATGTTTTATTTCGTGGAAAACGGGAGTGGTAAATACAAATTCTCCGCTAACTCTTACATAGATGTGATTTTATATGAGTAAAATTTGACCCTCACAGTCATAACCGAAGTCTTATAAGCGCAATATTATGTTGTATATATTAAAACACCACATAGATAAATATTTTCTTAAATATTGTTCATAACAAAAAGGTTTGGTTTTTTATCATAAAAAAAACCCCAAACAAAACATGTAAAATATAGGCAAAACTGTATTCAAGTGTAATATATAGCGAAGGGTAATTCTTTTGCTTTATGAATTTATGGAAAACTTTCTTTGTATATCATTTTGACTCCGGAGTTAAATTTCATTAATATTCATCAACTTCCAAATAAAGAGGAAAAAATCCTGGGGATTTGTCCCTCATTCTTTTCCATAGAATTGCAGTACTTCTACGCATCGTTATTGTCTTTCAATTTAACATAAAACGATTTAATATTTGTACTATATTCGAAGTCAACACCAAAAATCTTCAATTCTGCACAAGTACATGTCATCCTATCATTACATTTATTTTGACTTTACGTTCTGTTTTTTTAACTTAACATTTTACTGTTTCAAGTCAAGACCAAACTTCTTCAAATTTACATCGTGTAGTTTCAAGTCAACACATTGTATGATAAGCCTCTCGTGACGTCATAATGATATAACATCGTGCTATCTGAGCTCAACAACACGTACTTTCAACTGTACGTCGTGTAGTTTTGACTGAGCATATTGTATGGCAAGCCTATCGTGACATTCTAATGATATAACAACGTGCTATCTTAGCTTAACATCACGTACTTTCAGCTGTACGTGGTGTAATTTTAAATGAGAAAATTGTGTAATAAGCCTATCGTGACATTATAATGATATAACATCGTGCTGTCTTAGCTGAACAACACGTACTTTCAACTGTACGTCGTATAGTTTTAAATGAGCATATTGTATGGCAAGCCTATCGTGATATCATTATGATATAAGATATTGCTATCATAGCTCAACATCACGTACTTTCAACTGTACGTCGTGTAGTTTTAAATGATCATATCGTTTGGTAAGCCTATCGTGACATTCTAATGATACAACAACGTGCCATCTTAACTTAACATCACGTACTTTCAACTGTACGTTGTGTAGTTTTAAATGAGCAAATTGTATAATAAGCCTATTGTGACATTATACTGATATAACATCGTGCTATCGTAGCTTAACATTACAAAATTTCAACTGTACGTCATGTAGTTTCAAGTGAGCATCTTAGCTTAACACGTTGCATCGTGTTGGTTTAAGTCAACAAATTGTATGGTAAGCCTTTTGTTTCAATATAGTGGTGTAGCATCTTGTTATCTTAACTTAACATCATGTACTTTCAACTGTGCATCATGGTGTTTTAAATCAACAGATTGCATGATAGACCAATCGTAATATCACAATGATATAACATCGTACTATCTCAGCTCAACATTAATTAATATCAAGTCAGCACCATACATTTTAGCTATTCATTTTATTTGTTATCATAGCTGTCGATGTGGATGACTGAGCAGTATCCATCTGCAAGCTAACATCATGCAACGTCAACTTCACATCAAGTACTTTAAACCCAACGTTACGTGTGTTTGGCATATCATCACAACATCGTGACTTATCATTATACTATCACGACCAAAGCACTTGTCATTGCAAGTCAACATTGCGCAGATTCAACTTAGCATATTGTAATTTAGAGTTAGCATTTTGATGACTCGATTCAACATCACGCTGTCTTAACTTTACATTTTAAGCTTCAGCATAACGTTTTGCAAATCTCTAATATATGACAGCTGAGGCTTTCCATAAAATTTTGTAAAGAAGGATTGGTCGATGGCTGTTTAACCTCAAGCGGTAAGTCAAATGCATATTTAGAACGAGAACATGAGGACGAGAACATGATAATGCGATATGAGAATAAGCCTTGCTTTGTACAGAACTAGACTGACACATTGAGCCGGATTTTTAATGTGCTAGCTATATAGTTAACAAGGTTACAGTCCGCAGGAAAACATGTCACCCTACCCGGACACATTATTCTCTCTTCGGGTCGAATTTCTTTGTTCTTTATTCTCAGTGGAGGATCCAGGGGGAGGGGGGAGGGCGGTTGGAACCCCCCTTTTTTTTGACGATCAATGCATTTGAATGGGGACATATAGTTGGAACCCCCCTTTATCCTGGGTTGGGAACCCCCCTTTTAAAAATGGCTGGATCCGCCCCTGATTCTTTCTCCTTAATTCATTGTGCTTAGCCGAGAAGCAGCAAATTGTTTGGTTTTACTAGGCCCGGATTCACACTCACGACCTACCGGAAATAGAGGCGAACAGGCTACCACGAGACCACCGATGCGGTGTATGTAAAGAAGGGAAGAAAGATAACTTTAGTTTTGTTTAACATACGTGATCATACGTATTTGACTTAGGCAGTTCTTACAATGTATTTGTATTAAATGGTCAATTTGTAACTTTTTGTATGTAGTAATATCCTGTCTACCAGACAATTCATTCGTACGAAAAATAAATTCTATAATAAAACATAATCCAAAATGATAAAGGTCACCGTACGGGCTACAACAACGTGCAAAACCAATACCGCATAGCAAGCTATAAAAAGGCCTTACATGACAAATGTAAAACAATTCAGAAGAGAAAACTAACGGGCTGATTTGAGTAAATTAAAAAACAAATAAAATATACAGCAACAAACGACAACAACTGAATTACAGGCTCTTGACTTGGGACATTGTTAGCATCGTTAACGTGTACACGTGGTCTATGTTACATCAAGGTTCATACTACTATATATCTTATAAAAGTAAAAGAAATGTGCGACAAACAAAAGTAATTGAGACAGTAACCCAACGACGCACACAAAATAATGCTGTAAACTTATATATGCAGTCTTCAACATTGGAAAACTATTTATATGCAAAATTGGATCATTGTATATATATCGTTTGGACATGACACGGACTATCTGAAATCTTACATATCATCAAAAGACAAAAAAAAAAAAACTTCCTTTTTTAATATGTTCTCTTAATTTTTAGTTTACGATCTGATTATCAAAAAAGGTAGAAGCCTAACTTGTTCAAAAACCTTATTATTGAAAAATGTATATGAAAAATAACCTGACGATTGTATCTTCAGAAAGTAGGAGTTGAATGATACAATGTGCAAACGTGTTGTGTTAAACGTCAGACTAAAAGGGTGCGTAGAGGGTGGACTTGAGGGTGGAAAATAAATATTTCGCATCGCTCCACTCGGCAATATTTATTAAGTTTTATAGTTTTATGCAGTTACGCCCCCTCCTCTTTTGAAAAATTCTGGATCCTCCCCTGCCTTCCTAATTTCTTAGAACTGATATATTACACGTACACCTTGTATGATAAAATTGAGTCAGTATGCTTCAAGTTATACTAGTTTTATACGTACATCTGTCTTGAATAACAGTTACTGTTTATTGCGTTGTCATTCCTTGCGAATTTCCTGAGATTGTAACTATAGATATGATTTGTTCTTTTGTATTGACATTTAATTTCCTCTCCCAGAAACGCCATTACGAAGTGTGTCATATATTTAACCACTAGTAGAGTATTGACCTTCATGAGTGCACCATGATTGACCAAAGCAATATACGACACAATTCACCGGACAAAGAGTCACTAGAACAAAATTCACAATTCAGTTTTGAGAGATTTTATTTAAAAGACTTTTTAATTTCTTTAACTATTTAATATGTTTGGAGAAATCCATTTGAGACAAAAGATCGTCATTTTCGCCACAACTCATTTGCGCAAAGGTTAGTTTTGTGTCATTAATATTTTCACCACGAACACTGCTAATTTCTTTCTTTGTATGATGTTCGCTTCATACAATCCTATTAAGGTAGATAGAGTGTTCTTCGACATCTTTCACAGACAAATATTTCATTTCAAAAATAAGTTTACAAATTCTTTGAATGTGAAGCAGGAAACATGAAATAATGATGTTACTTATAATGTGACGAGTCTCAAAAACATTAAATTTCTTTAGTCGTCAGATTTAAAGAAAATATAAGAAACTACGGTTTCATCTCCCTCAGGTAAAGTTGATACTAGATAGATTTAAAATCGAGAATGGAAATGGGGAATATGACAAAGAGACAACAACCTGACCAAAGAACAGAAAACAGCCGAAGGCCACCAATGGGTCTTCAACACAGCGAGAAAATCCCGCACCCAGAGGCGGGCTTCAGCTGGCCCTTAATTAAAAATGTGTATTAGTTCAGTGAAAATGGACGTCACACCAAACTCAAAAACATACACTGTGAAAGCACTTTAACTCTTGGGTATCAATTTTCGTGGTTTTAGTAAAAGTTACATGTTCATGGGTTCTTAATTTCGTGGATTTTGTTTTTCTGAAGAAAAA
This sequence comes from Mytilus californianus, assembly GCF_021869535.1. Classification (NCBI taxonomy): domain Eukaryota; kingdom Metazoa; phylum Mollusca; class Bivalvia; order Mytilida; family Mytilidae; genus Mytilus; species Mytilus californianus. The sequence goes on along the minus strand of NW_026262734.1, from coordinate 110,515,228 downwards.
AAAACGAATAAAGAATTTGAAACCATCAGAAACAAAGACTATTTTTAGCGCTTTTCTCCTCACTTGGCGACCGTCGTCCGTCGTCGTCGTCCGTCGTCGTCCTCGTCCGTTAACTTTTACAAAAATCTCTGAAACCACTTGGCCAAATTTAACCAAGCTTGGCCACAATCATTATTAGGGTATCTGGTTTAGAAAATGTGTCCGATGACCCTACTTGCCAACCAAGATGCCCGACATGACTAGAAATAGTACATGGGGTATACTCCAAGTTTTGCCTTTTACTGTGAAAACCGCTATAAATAGAGAAATTCTGACAGGAAAAAAAATGTTCAGAATGTTGAGCTCTTACTATTGTCTATTTATGTTTAAACTGTCAGACGACTTCTTATATGAGTTATTGCCCTTAGATGCTGAATTTTACTATTTTTATTTTTATTCCCTAATATCTCAAAATTGTAATAGATAAAGAGTAACTTTAAAAAGCAGAATTGATCAGCATGACGAGTTCTACAAATAAGTCAACATGACCAAAATCGTCAGAAGTCTCCTTAATAGAGTTATTGCCCTTTAATGACGATTTTTACCAAATTTTTTGCGTTTTTGTCTAATATCTTAAAAATTATAATAGATATATAAAAACCTAATTTACAAAGCAAAAAACATCACCAAGACAAGATCTACAAATAAGACAACATAACCAAACTTGTAAGTCGACTCCTTATTGAAGTTATTGTCCTATAATGACGACTTATCCATTTCTTCCCATTTTTGCCTATTATCTTGAAAACTATACTAGATATATAGCAACTTTAAATGGCACAAACGACCTTTCAAGACAGGTCTTGATATTATGGTCCAAATCTTCAGTCGACTAGTTATTGGAGTTATTGCCCTTTAATTATAATTTTTTTTTTACATTTTTTTTTCATTTTTTGCGAATTAACTTGAAAACTATAATCGATATATAGAAACTTTCGAAGGGAAAAATTATCAGGAAAGTAAGATCTTTAAATATTTCAACATGACTGACATTATCAGTTAACTCTTGATAGAGTTGTTCCCCTTTCATGATGATTTTTAACTAAAATGTTGCTATTGTTGAAGAAGCAGGTGAGCGACACAGGCTCTTTAGAGCCTCTAGTTTTGAGGTCCTTTTTGGTCGTATAGCTCTTCAACTGTTACGATTTTTATACATTCTTGGCTTTCAAATATTCGCCTTTGATCGTTCCTTATGAGGGTAAATCCAGAAAAGCGCTTAGGACGTATGAAATTTATAACGTGTTGTTTTCATTTTTTATGTACTAAGAAGATGTGAATGGCATGAAATTTTTTTTGCTCTTAGAAAGTTACATAATAGAAAAAAACAAAGGATATGGGATATCAATCCATGACACACAATCAGTACATGCACAGCAAAAAAAAAATAAATCAAAAAGCAAAGGAACCACACTTTTATTGCTGTTCTTCATCTAAAATGAGGTCTTCAACATGGCGAGAGAAAAAAAAGAAACTCGCACCTCACTGCAAGTTTAGGATGGCCCCTAGCACCGGCTTGAGTGGAATTCTTTGCAAAAATAATTTGATTAGATTTTATAAGATGAAACACCACCAAAGCGGCCCCTGTCAAAAAGAACATACTGGAAAGCTGTACGTATTTAAAACAAAATAGTTCCTACGCATAGGTGTAAATATCAAACTATGTAGTTATTTAGGTATCAAATTAAAAGTGAAGGACTGGTGATCCTTGTATAACACGCTTCGACTGATAAATTTGAATAATACTAAAATGTATGAATGAATTCTAAAATTGAGGACATAAATTGCATATTTTTCAGATATGAAGTACCTGGTTTGGTTTACAAAGTTCCGGTAACCATTGCGGTCTGAAGTTTAAATAACGGTATATTGACCCCCTCCCCCAACACCACCACATAAATGTTTGAAAGTGAAACATTTAACGTGGGTAGGAATGGGGACCAAGAAATAGGTGGTGTGTGTCTTATTAAAATTTAGAGAATGATGTGGCACACATAGAAGAAGTACATGGTCCATTTAAATGTAAAATCACACAATTCAATAGATATATAGAAAGCATTTTATATGATTTCTTTTGATTAACTTTCCTTTTAGATAACAATTATTCTCAGTTTCTGGCAAGCTACCAGAATCTTTTGACAGTTAATGAAAATAAAATATGAACCAATTTCAAGGAAATAAAGCCAGTTTTAATCCGAAAAGCCATATGGCTTACTGAAGTTTATGACAGTTTGCCTACAGAATCCGACGGACATCACTGACTTTTATTGTCATAAATATTTCCAATGGATATAGAACAGATAGGGAAACCTATCAATACATTGACAGTCATATATTCGGAATGAAATCAGAAGATAGCCCACGATAAAGACAAATCTAAATCGGTCAGAAGACGGAAAATTTGTGAACACCTAACACTTTAAGAACCAGAGGCTCTAAAGAGCCTTTGTCGCTCACCTTGGTCTATGTGCTATAGTGCATATTAAACAAAGAATACTCTACAACATTAAAGACAAGAATAGAATTCATGACAAAATACTCTGTTTTGGTGATGGTGACTTGTTGGTAGATCTTACTTTACTGAACATTCTTGCTGTTTACAGTTATCTCTATCTATAATGAACTTGGCCCAGTAGTTTCAGAGGAAAAGATTTTTGTGAAAGATTACAAAAATTTACGAAAAATTGTGAAAAATTGAATTTAAAGGGCAATAACTCCTTATGGGGTCAATTGACAATTTCGGTCATGGTTGACTTATTTGTAGATCTTACTTTGCTGAACAATTTTGCTGTTTTCAGTTTATCTCTATCTATTATAATATTCAAGATAATAACCAAAAACTGCAAAATTTCCTTAAAATTACCAATTCAGAGGGAGCAACCTAACAACAGGTTCTCTGATGCATATGAAAATTTCGGGGCAGATAGATATTGACCTGATAAACATTTTTACCCCCATGTCTGATTTGCTCTAAATGCTTTAGTTTCAGAGATATAAGCCAAAAACTGCATTTTACCCCCATGTTCTATTTTTAGCCATGGCGGCCATCTTGGTTAATGGACGGGGTCATTGAATACATTTTTTAAATTAGATACCCTAAGGATGATTTAAACCAAGTTTGGTTTAATTTGGCCCAGTAGTTTCAGAGGAGAAGATTTTTGTAAAAGATTACAAAAAGTTACGAAAAATTGTGAAAAAAATTGACTTTAAAGGGTAATAACTCTTTAAGGGATCAATTGACAATTTTAGTCATGTTGACTTATTTGTAGATCTTACTTTGCTGAACAATTTTGCTGTTTACAGTCACTTTCTACTATAATATTCAAGATAATAACTAAAAACTGCAAAATTTCCTTAAAATAACCAATTTAGAGGCAGCAATCCGACAAAAGGTTGTCTGATGCATCTGAAAATTTCAGGATAGATAGCTCTTGACCTGATAAACATTTTTATTCCATGTCAGATTTGCTCTTAATGCTTTAGTTTCAGAGATATAAGCCAAAAACTGCATTTTACCCCCATGTTTTAGTTTAAGCCATGGCGGCCATCTTGGTTTATGGGCGGGGTCATCGGATACATTTTTAAAACTAGATACCCTAAGGATGATTTAGGCCTTGTTTGGTTTTATTTGGTTCTGTAGTTTCAGAGGAGAAAATTTTTGTAAAAGTTAACGACGACGACGACGGACGACGACGACGGACCAGGTGAGCTAATAAAAAGGAGGGAGATATCTTAAGGGGTGCAATGAAAAATGCAGAGTCAAAGGAATACAGACAACACTATGTCCCTTCTATAAAAAACCGCAAAGAGGCAAACACACAAAAATAAAAGATTGAGCAATACGAATACTGTAATAGAAAAATGCAATGTGATATAAATATCTCTTGGTTTGCTATTAAAGAAATAAGTGAAAATTTGTGTTTTACTTTATTATTGTTTGTGATTTGTTTTTTTTTATTTATTTAATCATAATGAGTCTTGACTTTTGAAAATTATAGATGTCAGTCGATCCCGGTCTGCCTCTGCATCGGCAGCAATACCACACACCATCATAGGCATTGTTACCAGCTGGTTTCCCGGATATGTAAAGTTCCAGACCCAGCTCTCACAGAGTCATTCTTCTGTTAAGAGTATGATTCATCAGGAATATCACACTCATTACCTTCTGTATAACATCAAATGAATATCAACAGCTAATATTTTCTTTTACAATAATTGGTGGAGTCCCCTAGCAATTTTTGTTATAATAAACACGTCGAACTATAAGGGTTATACTTGTAAAATTCTCAAGTTGTGTCTCTGTGAGAATGTGTCACAAAAGGTAGATAACTCTTGAACCGTCAACGTACGTAATCGAATCAAACAATAATCAATTAACTAAAAATAAACTAATTATTTTCTTCTTTGCATGACGACAAAATCACGGAAAAAGTAACACACCATTAAATAACATTTTACTAAAATTATTTCCGTTACCGAAAGTAAGCTCAAAGTACTGCATCTGTGGATTTTAAAGCCCTCCTTTATTTGTTTATTTCAATAGCGACCACTGTTTTCTATTTCTTAGTGGATTCCAATCAACAGCATCGTGATGAATGTAGTAACGTCTTGAACAATACCAAAATAAAATGAACTGATTGGTTAAGTTAGTATTGTGATGCATTTACCAGTTGAGGGAACATAAATGTTTAATTGGTTCAGGGTAATTTACAATGACGGAAGATGACTTTCTGATTTGATGTGTTGGTATTTAAAAGGAAAAAAAGGACTGAAACATTTTAGTTCATCAACACATCAAAGCAGATATATCCACTTCATTTGAACTCTGGTGGATAGTTGTCTCATTGCCAACCATACCACATCTCCTTATTCTTATAAAGAAATGCAAGACGAACAAACACTGCCGCATAATAATAAGTTAAACGATAAATTTCTTCAAACAGTTTTGTTAATCACAAAGAACAATTTGTATGAAATTTTTGTATATTTTTTACTTTATAAATAGTATAACAATAAAAAAAAATCAAGGATATTAAACTTCAACTTTAATACGACAAATACGCATTTCGTCACCTTAAGACTCATCAATAACAGCAATTACAAAGTGTTCTCAAATGTTACTTAGGCTATTTACGTCTGGGTGTAGAAAAACATAGGAATTTGTATGATATTAATAATTTTGTTCGGGTTAGGCGAAGTCCAAACCTGATTATTAGTATAGTGATTTCGGGCGGATTGGCAGGCGAGCTATCTGGAAAAGTAGGTACCTATAAACTTGTTGTTGATTAACGCCTGCTTCCATTTTCAACCCACATTCCAGGAACCCCACAGAAAAACGCCACACGTTGAAGATGACAACCTGTTATTATGGTAATTTTCGTTCTTTTTTCAGACTCGGAAACTAGTTATTATGCAGCTAAATTTAAAAGAGATTGCGCCAGTTTTCTGTAATCTACTCCTCGTACGGATTTCAAACCATACCCTCGAAACTTCACACCCGTTGCACACATATAGAAGTTTAGCATTTGCTATTATAATGATTATGGAACTATTTTGGGACCTTTGGCATATTTCTCAAGACATTGGAACTTAGTAATTTTCAGCAAATTTACGAATGAGAGATCTGATTTATTGTGATCAAACCAATCTGGTATTGTTTTTTATGATAATTGATCCCAAGTCTTTCTTTGTGTTTTAAAATGCTCTGTAATAGTCCAAAAGCAAAATGACGTTGGATAACCTTTTAGACGTTTTACATACAAGTGGCACTTGAATGATGTGAAACTGAGAACACTTTATGTCTTCTTCAATAAGAGTATTAATTTTGTGTGTAAATATAAGTGTCATTGAACTCCTTTTACCGGTTGTTTTTCTTATTCAAACAAAACATCGTATATTTCGAATACGCCAGTTTTATCCTTTGCTACTAGCAATTTATCCCTGTCTACATCGTAATCTACTGCATAAGGAGAACAGAAATCATTAAAACTAGATGTTATGTCTTTTGTTGATATTCCATTTGGACTGATTGCTATTACTTTATTACTTGTCAATAGAGCAACGAAAACAAAACCGTGTTTTCCCACAGTTATCCCGTGAGGTTCTCCATCTGTTGATAATTGCCATACCGCTTCCCCATCAATAGTACAACACTTGACTAAATTCGGATTGTGTTGGGTGTAGTACAATTTTCCGTCAGAATAGGCAATATGAGTGATAAATCCTTCTAAAGGTAAGATTTTCAGGGGTTTTCCGTCATCATCAACGCATTGAATACCGCCTTCATATGCCCTTATATATCGTTGTGTACCATCCGATGTAACTCCCCAACATTTCTTTTCGAATGATATTTTACCTTTCTCTTCGGCTGTCTCTAAATCAATCAGAATACTTTCCTTTAAATCTGGAATCGTAATTGCAATTGAATGCTGAGAATAACGAGAAATTCCGTAAGGTTTGCCTCTCTGATAAAATGTTTTGACAACTACCCCATCCTCTTTGCACATGACGACCTCTTTATTATTGCTCCAGTCAGTAAACGCAAATCTTCCTTCGCGTAAAAATATACACCCAGCGACAAATCTTTCAGATCCAGGATTCGACAAATCAAACGATTTCACCTTATCAAATTTGATATCTTCAATTGTATAAATTTTGTGACTTACCAACTTAGTTTAATTTGAATTGACTGATTTCTCAATAGTTGTAGAGTACAATTAGTCTCTTCAGTTTCAAAATTCACTGCCTTTTTAACTACCGCTGGCAACGAAGCAAATTCAAACTTAAATGTAATGTCTTTTTGTCTTAATACTTTGCCGTCAATAAGGAGAGCCTCCAAAATACGTTCTTCTTTATCGAGCTCAGTCCTCAATTTCCCTGTCCCAGCGAAAATCTGATAACTGCTTCCGAATAATTTCATAGTTGTTAAACCGTTGCGCATGTCTTCTAATCGCAAATTAAGATTTGTCAGTACAGATGTAATATTTTCCATTTCCTCTGTGTATGGTTTCCCGATTTTATCGACCTTGACGATTATATCCTTCTCCATTTGATCAAATACCTTTATCATGTTATCATGTAAAGTTTTCAAACTGGACTTCAAACTGTTTACTTCGTCTTGATATTTTGTCAATGCAGTTTCTCTGTTGCTTCTAACAATCTCACAATTTTTACTGAGTCGATCAATGCCGTTTTCGACATCGGTCAGAGATGCCGAATCTGCTGCATTCTTAGTCATTACCTCTAGCGAACGGAAACCTGAGCAAGTTGAATGCTTTGTAGAACTACATTGTGAACAACAGGGTTCGTTGTGAATAGAGCAATATAACACATATGGTTCACTGTGGTCGTCGCAGATCTGTTTTATTTCCGCAATGAATGTTGGTAATTTCTTGCGGTTGTCTACCGAAATAGTGGTATGCAATGGTGATGAACAATCTTTAATAAATCTATGGACTACACTACATTCTTCACATAGTCCTTCGCATATATTACACCATATGACTGCAGGTTTTACAACATGACTCTGCTCACAAACTAAGCAAAATGGATCAGAGGCTGCCATGATTAAAATTCAACTACAAAAAAAAATGTATTACTGTGAAAGTAATTTTATTCGTGGGCATCAATTTTCGCGGTTTGAGCACATGTTCGTGGGTTTGTGAATTCGTGGATTTTAGTTTTCTTTAAAAGAGATTGGGTGCAGAATTTGAAGATTCTTGAAACTTTTTAGAGTTTTCTAGAGTTTCTCATGGTTATGAGACTGTTTTCATCGTCCTTTGCCTTCAACATCGGACCGAGGGCAGCAATAAACATGTCTTTATTTTTACTGTACTTACATGGCAGAGTTTGCAGTTTTTGTTTAAATGAATTAATTTAATTCTGAGTTTTAATTTCAGGTTGTTTACCTGTGAAATGTTCATGTTATATTATTTTTCATTACTTATGTCTTTTCCAAAAAATAATTAAAAACAAATATGAAAATATAAAGAAAGATGTCAGTACATGTTATTTTTGTTCCTCTGCATGTAAATAAGAGCTCTTCACAAATAAGAATATTCGACATAATATTTAAGATCAAACCTATGGCTCGCAAAGCAACGTTCTTTAGCCTAACTCTATGAAAAAGCACTTTTGTGTGGGGTTGCTACATGTAATTGACTAAGCAAATTAAAAACTTTTTTTTTATTCATTTAAGATTAAATAAAACTGATAAACTTGTGAAATTTGATCGTATGTTATGTCACCTAAAAAAAAAGCCTGGTGACGTCTACACTCGAAAATACATAATCCAAACAGGAAACTATGGAACGCCAAAACTGTCTTATTATGTCCATTTTCATTATATGATGTGCAATTGCAATTATATGATGTGCACTTGTCTTTATATGATGTGCAAACACCATTATATGGTGTTCAGTTGACATTATATGATGTGCAAAAATCCTTATATGATGTGTTAATATACTTATATGATGTGCTAATATACGTATATTATGTGCAAATAAACTTATACGATGTGCAAAGATCCTTATATGATGTGCAAATATACTTATATGATGTGCAAATATATTTATATGATGTGCAAATATCCTTATATGATGTGTAAATATACCTTTATGATGTCCAAATATACGTGTATGATGTTCAAATGTACTTATATGATGTGCAAATAGACTTATAGGATGTGCAAACATCCTTATAGGATGTGCAACTACACTTATAATGATGTGCAAATATACTTAAATGATGTTCAAACATCCTTATATGATGTGCAACTGTACTTATATCATGTGCAAATATACTTATATAACATGTATGACGTGCAAATATTCTTTTATGATGTGTCTGTGTCATTTTATTATGTGCTTTTAACACTAAATGATGTGGTTTGGTTTATTTTATGTCAAATCGTAATTAAAAGATGTGCTTTCATCGTTGTTATGATCAATGAACATGATTACGATTAGAACGATTACTGTCTACGCCATAACTGATTCCGATCTGCTTCTCCGAAATTACTATAAACCCGGCTCAAATCTGTAACTATCGTTTGGAAAATGGATGAGATTTCAAAAGAGTTGCCACGTTGGTAAAATCGTTTTAAAGATGAAATAATCTCACTTGATATTGTTTGAAAAATGTCAAAATATGAATTGCAAAGTTTAGGTTTAATCGATGGGTGTACAATAATAAACCTACGTTTAACGTAATTAAATTATGGGTCCTCGTATGTGTACTGAGCACCTGGAGCTCAAATATCTGATCTACCAGAGGCTATTCTGCAATATTGTTTGAATCCCAGTTTACTGTTCTGAGATATCAACTCCAGCCTCGTATCAGCGTCCGAGATGGCAATTTATAGACAAAAATGAGACAGTGCAATTTAACAAGAGTCAACCTTTCAAACATATTTTTTTCGGCTTTGTATCTATCTGATGAGTTAAGCACTTTTCAACATTTCAACTGTTCTTATGTTGTGATGTAAGACCACTGTCCCAGGTTAGAGGGGGGAGGGGGATTGAGCGCTTACAAACATGTTTAACCTGGTCACATTCTTTATGTGCCTGTCCCAAGTCAGGAGCCAGTAGTTCAGTGGTTGTCGTTGGTTTATGTCTGTCATAATTGTTTTTCGTAAATTGTTTTGTTATGAATTAGGCAGATATAGTTTTCTCAATTGAATTGTACATACTTTTCATGTCGGGGCCTTTTATAGCCGATTATATGGCATGGGTTTAAAGCTGGGGTCACACATTCACGATTTTTACTGCCGTCCTTGACAGGACCATTCCCGATTAAAATTTGTCAAAAGTCTGATCAAGATCCTGAGAATCGTGGCTGGAAATTGAAACTTTAATTAAAATTTGTAAAAAAATTTATTTAATCACGACAACAATCAGATATTGTTCAGGAAGCATCCAAATTCAGCCGTTTCCAGCCGAATTTGTCCCGATTATACGGTTCTCAATCCGATATTAATCCGATTTGTATCTCTCACATGGTAAAAAACGACCGAATATGTCCCGACAGCGTCCCGATTATACCGAATGTGATCCGACACAGATCAGACAGTGACCAGACAGTGAATCGACGCTGACGGAAGATATCCGTTAGAAAACTGTTGCCATATTCGGGATGATCAGGTACTGTCGGAACGCAATCCTATCACAGTCTGCTGTGCTGCATTGCAAACGGCTTGGTCTGGACTCAGTCGTAATGTGTTCTGTAATTGTCGAGACTCTGACGTGGATATTATGGCCGAATTTCGTATTATAAACGGGACTCTTCGGGAACGGTTTCGGCAAAGACTGTTCGCATTCGGCAAGATCTGGTTGCAATCGGGACTCAATCGGCAAAAAAACAGCAATGAAAAATTTCTCCAGATCATGCCATTTCGAAAGGACACCGTCCAGAAAACACAGAACATTGTTACGATTTTTATCCGATACCGCAGAATCTGTCACGACATAGTCACGATAGTAATTCGACTAGAAAAAATCGGCAGAGTCTCCACGAATGTTACGGGACGCACCTAACTGTCGGGTGCTTGGCTGACCTCTCCGGCCCATTCCCGATCCGTAGGAATCTGTAACGAACGTATACGACTGCGTTCAGACAATGATAGGACATTCCAGATCATTGAGGATAGTAATCCGACTTTTTCACTTTTCGTGTCTTAGCGCTGTCTGATCTCAAACGGGAGCCATAATCGGAACTGTGTGAACGCCGCATTACTCATTGACGAACGCTGTACGGTTGCTTACATCCAGATCATATGAACTTTGATGGATAGTTGTCTCACTGGCAATTATACTACATCTCCTTTTTATATCTTAGTGCAAAAGACGGCTTTACCAGTATATATTTTCTGTCTTTTTAAATTGCCGCATTATCTTTATTCATTTCCTTTACAAATTTTAAAATCAGAGTCATTTTTATAAGTATTTCAAATCGATAGCTATAAAATGTTCTACTCATGAATAATAATGCCTGGTATGGATATGGAATGAACTTGAACTCGGTGCATTACCGACCATTCATTTTTTTTTAAATGTTTAATTCAGATTTTCTTGAAAAAGACATCATTTGATTCAGAAGGGAAACAAACAAAATAGTTTGTTTCCATTGAAAATGTCTTTCCTATTTAGAGGCAGTTTCTTCTATAAGAAGTTGATACCCAACTTTCAAGTATGTTCATTTTTAGTAAATTTTGCCTTGCTGATTATATTAGCTTGTTCAAGTATCTCTTTATCTATTACTTTTAGCAAGATTTATGTATGAAAACGCGAAAATGGACAAATATCGGCCCTTGGAAATGCAATAACTTCTGTAAGGGACTGGTCATTTGTAACCTGAAAGGGAGGGATGGAAAGAATTATGGGGAGGGCTTGAACACTTTTTGGGAATAGAAAGGATGTATCCATCTTTTAAACATTTCAAATGGAGGGGGGCATAAAACTTTGTGTATCAAGTTTGAGCAATTTTGCATTTAGTATTTGATTATTTACCATGAGTGTCTAACACTTGATTGAGATTTCATATCTGTATCTCTTATGTCATCATTTTTGGCTTCAATCTTCATTTTAATATTTGTTTCATGTATGCCATGACCATCTTCTGTTAGTTTTTGGACACGAAAAACGGCAATATCAGAGATTAATGGTTTGGTCTCTAAGTTTTTGCAGGTTTTCTCGACGCTTTACGATTATACTCCTTTCCATATAAAAAAAACCCACTTATAACACTAAAAGCTGTTTCCTTGCTTGATTTATCGTAAAAATCATGATTGAGCATATATATCAATGGTTTAAGATAACATATGGAAGTCAAGTTTGGCATTTTAACATGTCTTTCTATGAACAATTTTCATTTATGACCTGGAGATGCATAACCAGGGGACCCATACACTACGCTTTCCTCTACAGTAAAATAATATAATGTTTTGGCTAGAAAGACATAATTTATTTTTTAAGTTTTTGGAAGGAGGCTCGAATTCACTTTTGGAAAAATATAAGAGAAATTCCAATGTTTCCTACAAGGTCCCCAAATGAAAGAAATTACCAGTTCCTTAGCACTGGATTCTAATTTCAGTCCTGTTGGGTTAATTATTTGTAGATCTGTTCTTGCCTACTATTTTGCAAAGAAAGGTTTCTCTATAAATAAGTTATCAAGATAATAGGCAATAAAACAACAAATATCCTAAAAGTTTAAATTGCCAAAATGAGAACCTTACTAAAGAGCATATTCAGACTGTTTTCATTACACTTTTTTTTAAAAAACTATTGTAGTTTCCAAGATAAACACAAAAAAGCCGCGACCGCAAACTGTTACTCCCCGACCTGAAACATTATCAAGAGTTCACAATTTTGGTATGTTTGAAGAGTTAAATGTTTACAGAACATCATGTTTTTACCTGTATAAATGTGTTAAAATTCATAATGGGATACTCGAGTCTTTATCCAAAATCAATATGAAAAGCTAGGGCTAACTATTTGGGCATTGCTGTAGAGTGTGTATTGCTCACCATTTCAACTGTTTACAGTTTCTACCCAAAAACTATTTTTTAAAGCCAATTACTCCTACAATGATTCATCTCCGGAATAAATTTGGTGACAATAGGATATAGGTATAGATTTTGACATTCTGCGCATTTTAGTAATGAAAAAGTGGTTTAATAATACATACATACATACAAATGTAATTGCACCGAGTTGAAGTTCGTCCCATATCTCCTTTCATCCATACCGGTATAAATATGCATGCGTTGAAACGTTTTTAGCTAATGTTATTAAGTACTTTTCACCCCAAAAGGGCATCGTGAGCTTTTCTTACACAGGCAAATTTTGTTCACGTGAATTTCACGTGAGTCTCATTTCACGTGAAAGTCACGTAAAATTCACGTGAGTTTCACATGAATTTCACGTGAATTTTTGCTCACGTGAATATCATGTGAATTTTTCATGTGAATTTCACGTGAACAGTTTTCACGTGAAATTCACATGAAATTCACGTGAAACTCACATGATCTGACTTACGTGAATTTAACGTGAACTGGTTAACGTGAAACTCATGTGAAATTCATGTGAATTTCACATAAACTTTTTTTCACGTGAAATTCACGTGATCTCACTCACATGAAATTCACATGATTTGACTCACGTGAATTTCACATGATTTGACTCAGGTGAATTTCACATGATCTGACTAACGTGAAATTCACGTGAAGTTCATTTGATCTGACCAAGGCTAATTTTTTATATAATGTGCTTACGTGGTTGGTTTTGCACAAGATAAAATCACTGTTTAAAATAATTAAGTGTGTGCACTAATTATTGCCATTTTGACATAATCGCCAAAATGTAAAAATAATTATTGAAGAAGAATTAGAATAAGAATATAGATATTTTATTTGTTTGAAATACAAAAATTAACAAATTCTAACAAAATTTCACAATAAACATTTTAAAAACATACTCAGGAGAACATTTTTACTAGCACTTTAATATAATTTACATTAAAGGGGGACATATAACCATCAAATGATTAATATTTATCTTTTTATTTCGCATGAATTATCTCCCTTGATAGTGGATTAGATGCAACTACAAAAAGATCAGTGTTGGTTTTGAGTTGTATTTTCTATCACCGTTTATATTTATCTCTAGTAGAGCAATAATGGTAGAATTTGTATCTTTGATTTCAAATTCCTAAGATACTTGGAATATATTGATGGGTTAATATTGATTTATCAGTAATATTTCTATTTTCATTTATCAGTAAACTTAATTTCTTTCACACATTTAAAGTTTCCTTTATTTTTGTACTCTTATAAAATATGGGAGGTAACTCCAGCTTTTGAAATAGATTCCTGTTACTGTAATTAAGATCCTTTACTTTCCATAATTGCAAAGAAAAAAATTGATAATGAATATCACTTCAAAACCTGAGTTATCTCCCTTTTTTGCTGTGTATTAAACTTTTCCTCAAACTTATAAGTCAAGTGCAATTTTGAGCTTTGAACCACACATAAGATTAACAATAGGACATATGAATAAAAATAAGTAAGTGTGCTGAAAAGAATTTTATTGGGCCAAATGTTGTCAATAAATGTTAAATTGAATGTTTATCAAACATGTCAAAGTATACATATTGGAAGTGCAGTATATTTTTAAAACTGCTTTGCTATCAGAAATATGAAAAATGTTTGATTTAATATGATTATACAAAAGCGGTAAATGCTAACTACTCCCTCATCTAAAAAAAAGAAAGAAAAAAGAAAATATCTTCTTTCAGGGATTGTAATTGTGTATCAACTGGATTGCAATTTATGTGTTGGTACACTTCAAAATATTTTATAAACCTTTTTATAATGATCAAGATTTCTCAATTTTTCCTTATCAGTTAATGAGTAGTCAGGGTTTGTCAATCAATGGGAAAAAAATTTTAAACTAAATATTAATTTTATAATTTCAGTAGTAACTAGGTAGGGATTTATTTAAATTTTATGTTGTGTTTTTTTTTTTACATTCAATGAGTCTATGGGAGTAACATTCTGACTTAACAGTGCATAATGAAAAATGACAAAAAAATCTTTAGGGTAGGCTATTATTAAGACTAAAAAGTAGGGTAGTTAGGGTAACTACATATATCATCTGCCCCCCCCCTTTTGTGGGAAAAATTTTGGTTGATTATATAGGGAATCACTGAAGCATGACTGGAGCCCCCCCCCCCCCCCCCCCCCCCCCACATGTTTAAGGTCAGTTAGTGCTCCCACCCTATGAAAAGTTCTAAATCCGCCAATGTATATTTTTATTTGGCTTATTAATAAGTATGTTTTAAGGAGAAGATTAAGGATTGTCTGAAATAATTTGTTAATTTATAGCGAATGGTTGGTTAAATTTACAACTTCGATAGATCTGATATTATTTATTAAAAAAAAAACTACAGTCTTGAAACATGAAAAACCAGGAATTTTACACCTAAAAATGCTGTATAATTTTCAAATATTTTTAATTATCTTTTAAAATTTATAGATAATAAACATATTTTAAGTCCTATATAGTGTCCCAGGCAAATGCATTAATGTGCTATGTATGTTATCGAAAATTATTGATTGACATTAAATTATTACCAGAGGCATTAAACTAATTTAAATAATGTCTCTAATATTATTTAGCTGTAATAAATGTGAGGGTATGATTGCCAATTAGACAGGCTGTTAATTGGATTAAACATATCGATATATTCTTCAACTAAATGAAATAACTTCATTGAAATTCTATCTAACAATATAGTTTATATTATATTAAAATATATCAAACAGTTTTAAGGGTTAAACTTTATGCTCTACTAAAGGGGTGCTCCTGTAAATGATGCTTGTAAACAAACGAATTTGTTATTTGTTCATTTATATGTCTTACTTAGTCAGGACTTTAAGCAGTAAATATCATTTTAAAAATGAATTGAGTCAGTAAAGTCGGGATGCTGATTATGCTAAGAAACACTGGATATTGGTCTATAATAGACTATTGAATGGGGAAACCAGCATGTACTATTTGCACATGGTCATGGATAACTATTCTTCGTGACGATATCCGGGACCGGAGGTCGGTTTTTAAAACGCTTGAATGATTCAGATGAATGATGCAAATTGAAGACGCCGGTAGCCAATTGCAACTGACAACAACTTGAACAAGTACTTGTTTCTGTTTATTTAACGAGACAAACACAATCAAGGAGTTATGAACGCATAGAAACTCGAGGAAATAAAACAGGTAACTCAAATAAATGATTTAATAGTGCAGAAATAAACAGAAATAGTGAGAATGATTTTCAACTTTTCGTCTTTTGTCCTGATGCAGGTCGTTTCGTAACCTGGTCGTTTCGTAACTAGTCGATTCGTAACTTAACTAGGTCGTTTCGTACCTGAGACGTTTTGTAACCTTATATCAATATATAATAACGATAAGAGTAGTAGGTTACGCAAAAAGTAATAAAAAGACTTAGTGATGTATGTGTATATATATATCTATATTTATTTATTTATTAAATAATTAATTGCACATAAATTTACACTTTACAAGTACAGTTTTGCACACATGCGAATAGAACAGAAGAATTTGAATTGTCCATCATCATTTAGATGTACCCCGTCTTTATCAAAGTATTTAGTCTTCTGCCACGTGCTTTGATGTCTCCAATACTTGACACCACTCATCTTTATGTTGCTTAGTTCTTTATTTATCTTCTTTTTTTTTCTATCATAAGTTGTTTCTTTCATGTTTCTTGTTTTTAGTCTGACGATGTTGGAGCCTATAACTACAGAAGGAACACCTAAGCGCTTGATATCTTTTGCGAGTTGTACAATCTCTGATGCTGTGTGTGATGCAGATAATTTATCACAGATGTCATTCTCTCCAATCTGTATGAAAACAAAGTCGGGTTTAAATTTCTTCACTATGTGGAGATCAAAATGTCTCAATGACTGTACTTTTCTCCCGCCTACCCCGTGAAGCTTTGTTTCGGGGTACCCTTTGACTTTGTTTCGACAGAACTTGATAAGCATAGATGCCAACCATTACGATTTTCCCGTAATTGTTACGATTTTTGGACCCAAATTACCTTTTTAGTGACAGTGACTCAGATTCAGATCATTATATTGTTAGACGCCGACCACCACCTAGAGTCATAACCGAGGACAACTCCGAGGAGACATCGTTTCTTCCTCTACAGATCAAGTTGGTATCCGAAGGTAAACTGAAAAGGTATCAGCGTGTAAGGACCCGCTACATACAAGGACGCATTTTCTCATTCTGGGATAAATACACTCAAAACCAGATGTCCAGTAGTACATTATTAAGGAGGTGTGCTTTTGTTTACGGACCAACTGCTGCTGCTGCTCCGGCCCACTAAGACTTTGTTTCATGTTTATACCAGGGTTTTTCGGATGAAAAATCAGGCTTTATGCCAGTATAAGCATGCAAACAAAGGACAACATAGTGATGTATCTGAAAGAAAGAAAAAGAATAGAGTAAGATAAAGTGTTCTAAAGAAAAAAAAAAAAAAAAAACTTTAAATCCGCCAACGCCGGTCCCCAGCCCGGGTGAAAAGGGAGGAGGGTTATGCAATTGCATGTAAAAGTGAAAAAAAAAAAGGAGAAAATAATTATTTTTTTCATGTCGTGTGCCATAGGTCGTGTGCTATTAATCTACTTAATCACTTTACACCTACTGTAATTACTTTTTATTACCTGTCATAAGTTGTCATAAATCCATTAAAGCTGTCACCGAGTGTAATTACCAATTAGCCAATTAGCCAATAATTAAAAAGATTTCAGAAAATTTTAAATTAAAAATATTACAATATTGTTATTATTAGATGAACAATTTGATTATTTTTAAATAATAACTTTAACTTTTTCATTTAAACTAATTGATTTAAACTAACACTTTATAACCATATATAATTACAAAAGTTACGAAACGTCTCAGTTACAAAACAAGGTAGTTACGAATCGACCAGGTACGAAACGACCAGGTTACGAAACGACGTGCATTCATCAGTTCACAGTTGTAAAACTCCGTTTAAAATAAACACCTATTAGACACACACACATGTATACTCAAAAGTTGATACAAAACAAGAAAACTCGAAGAAAAAATTCCATCTTCGTCATCCAACTCATGGTTTGAAAAAATAATGTATGATTCTATGAATTGACCTCAGCTCCGGGCTCCTGTAGCCCTAGCTCCGGTTGATTATTTCTTTGTTCAGAGTCATTTAACCATATTGTAATCAGGTTACTAGGGCAAATAGAGGTATAAAAAAGAGAAATAGCTGTAGAGAAGGAGTAACGATTTTGTGTACCAGAGAAATGTACTTCAGAGATTTAAGATTATGCCACTGTATTGTTGAGCCTGCAGTTTTAATAGATGTTGTAAACTTATATTACTGTTACTTTGGATTTTGAATAATTCAGTAATGAGAATTGAACTTTTAATCAACTTTGTGTTTATGTTCACTGGCAAGACTTCGTTCAGACTACACCAGGATTCCATCAATCACGCTACCAGTTCTTTTCTAGGGTAATCCTGTAACACTGTAATCAGTGACACTGTGTACGAGTGAAAGGCACGACCTGAAACTAATACACTCAACAACACAGCACAAACACAAGGATACACACTTTAGTTGAAGTTGTATAACCAACTTTTCGTCACAGGTTATACTTTGAGAATTTACATGCAACTTTAAAAAAACAATTATTTCTGAAAATTGAAAAACATACATGCATGATTGAAATAGATAAAACCATGATAACAAATATTAAAATGTTTATTAGTCCCTTACCAGCAAAGCCAAGGGGACTTTAAGTAATGCTTGAAAATATTGATTTGATATTTATACATTGTATATAGTTTTACCATGACAAATTTACAGATCAAGTTCAATATTTATTCTGTTGAGATGTTTTTCTTTGCATAGCTATGGTCATTGGACTTAGAAAATTCAGGCAAATAATCTGTTTTTCACTTTCTTTGTTTGTTATACTTGGAGATATTGATTTGGTAATTGTCATGAATCCTGATTGTTATGCCACTTTATAAATGGAAAAATTGCAAAATTTTTAGTTTCCGTTCTCTTACTTTAAGTTTGCCTCAACCAAATGTTATGAAACTTATACACAATGCTTATTACCACAAAACACAGATCAAGTTTGAAATTTGGTGGCGTCACTTTACCCGTTCTAGAGTTATGCCCCTTTATAAATGGAAAAATTGCAAAATCTTAAGTTTCCGTTCTCTTACTTAAGTTTGTCTCAACCAAATGTTATGAAACTTATACATAATGCTTATTACCACAAAACACAGATCAAGTTTGAATTTTGGTGGCGTCACTTTAACCGTTCTAGAGTTATGCCCTTTTATAAATGGAAAAATTGCAAAGGGTCAGCGGGAATAAAAAAGCATGAATGGTCAATTTTATTTTTATTCTGCAAATCAGAAAAATAGGGTCAGCGGATCCGTAAACCAACAAATAAAAAAACCCTGGCCTAAGGGGCCTAAACAATACTTTTCTAATACACTGTACAAGTTACCTATTGCATGTCTTGTACAATTCTGGTCAAATTTTTAGGAAACTTATTTTGATAGGTTATATCAACAATGTCTGACAAGTTTTAAAATCAGTGCCAATCATTCATTTTTAAAAGAGTTATGCCCCTTGGAAACATTAATTATTTGGAAAATTGCATTGTTATGGCTCTTGTGTACAATTCTTGCTAGAATTTTATGAAATTAATATTAAATAGGTTTATATCATCAGAATGATCAGAGCATTTTGATTTCCATCTGTAATGTTTACAAATTCCAGATTTCATGGCAAATTTCAACCATTACAAACCTCCACAAGCTCCATAGCAGAGGTAATCAAAAAGTAGTGCAGCAACAAACAACAACTATTAATATTCCACTCCAGTTAATCCGACACACAATATACATGTATGATTATATACAAAGATATAAGAAGATGTTGTATGAGTGCCAATGAGACAACTCTCCATCCAAGTCTCAATTTATAAAAGTATATACATATATGTACCCGGTAAGTTTAAATATTAAATTGATGTTATCATTTTTGCTTGAATAGTAAGGCAATATTTAATTTGATGTATATTTTACAAAATAATATATGCTGGTTTTTTTTTTTTATTACAGCAAATGTATTCCAAGAGTTTATGGCTGATTATGCAACTACAGGATTTTATCATGGAAGCAACATCTTAGAAGGATAAGTGCAAATGTATGAAGGAAGCCTTGTGTATAAATACATGTAGCAATTACATATGCAGGAGAGAACACTTAAACATTACTAACATGTAGTCATGATATGGGCGTGGTGCATTCTAGAAATCTAAACACCAGGAATTAAATATTGTATATATTTTTTTTCAACTACAAGTACTTTCAGTATATCATACAATTCTAATTCAAATTATTGTGTCAACATGACAGTTACTGTCTAAAAATGGAAAATGCTTGTTTTAAAATGAATTTTTTATAAATATATAAATAACAAGAATTTTTAGCTTATTGTGAAGCCAAACTTTGAGATCTTTTAATGGTATATGCCTGTTGTTTGTCACCATTTATTTTCTTTTTGACTTAACCTTAAGATCAGTGGTAAAATGAAAAACTGAAAACCATATATGAAATAAGAAAGAAATGGTTGTAAATAACAGCAAGACTTTCAATATGGTATATCAAATATATTTCACAGAACTTTCTATTTCAGTTTATTAATACAATGAGGTTTGAGGTATAAATCAATCAGACAGTAACACAACAACAAAAACACCTGAAAAGTCCTCAACAATAGACAGGTGTCGAAACAATATGTCATGATCTGTTTTAATTGACCAGAGTACATGAGTATGTGGCAGGGTGAACTACCTTTTTTCTTCAAAAAACTCATAAGAAGAATTGGCATCTTTTGCAAGTAATACTTGTCCATAATGTGATTGGAATGTCTCAAAACTGATGAACACAAAAAGACTTATACATACATATTAAAAATGAAATATACATCAGTGCATACATCTTCTATAAATAAATCACCTTCCATACATCAAATTAACAAAAATATTGAGACTTGAACACAACCAAAAATGTTCTAGGAGTGAACTATGGTGCCCTGGATATTTGCTTGCCTTCTTGGTTTTATTGAATCTATCTGCTGCATTGAAGATATTGTGAGTTGGAGTTGATGAATAAATATTATTTGTATTGTTTAGGACCAAGAAATTTAAGATACAAAGAGAAAGTAAAATAGAATGGAAGTATGAATTCATCCTCAAGACCAAGAAGAATATTTATATATATCAAAATAGAATGTGTACTAGATTAGCATTTACTTATCTAAAATATGCTGAAATACTGTGAAATTTGTGTGATTGAGACTCAATTCACCTTAATTTCATTTAAAAAAAATAATGTGAAAGCTCGATTCACATTAATTTCACGTGAAAAATTTAACGTGAATTTCACGTGAAAGCTCGATTCACGTTAATTTCATGTGAAAAATTTCACGTGAATATCACGTGAAAGCTCGATTCACGTGAAATTCACGTAAATTTAACGTGAGTTTCACGTGAAAAATTTCACGTGAGTTTCATGTATAAGCTCGTTTGAGGTGAATCTCACGTGAAAAATTTCATGTGAAATTCACGTGATTTTCACGTGAAATTTACGTGAACAAAATTTGCCTGTGTATCACTTGGCGTCCGACGCCCGGCGTCCGACGTCCGGCGTCCAGCATCCGGCGTTCAGCGTCCAGCGTCCGGCGTCCGTCGTTGTCGTCTGTTAACTGTTACAAAAAAAATCTCTTCTGAAACTACTGGGGCAAATTTTAACAAACTTGACCACAATCATCATTGGGGCATCTAGTTTTAAAAATGTGTCTGATGACCCCGCCTGCAAACCAAAATGGCCGACATGGCTAAAAATGGAACATAGGGGTAAAATGCAAGTAATTGACGTTTTGTCTATTTTTTTAAAAACTGTTATGAATAGACAAAATCTGACAGGCGCAGAAATGTTCAGACTGCTGAGCTTTTACCAATTGTTTCTATACTTCAAAACTGTCAGACGACTTCTTAAAGGAGTTATTGCCCTTACAGATTATTATAATAGATACTTCAAATAGCAAAAATGATCAGCGAGACAAGTTCTACAAATAAGCCCACATGATCGAAATTGTCAGTCGACTCCTAATTAGAGTTATTGCTCTATGGTGACGATTTTTACCATTTTTTTGCGTTTTTGCTTTATATCATAAAAATGAGAATAGATAGAAAGAAACTTAAATAGGCAAAAATTATCAGTAAGTCAAGATCTACAATTAAACAAAACATGAAGGAAATCGCCCGCCGACTCCTTATTGGAGTTATTGTCCTTAAATGACGATTTTTACCATATTATTTTTAGTTTTGCCTTATATGATAAAACTAAAATAGATAAATAGACACTTTACATCACAAAAAAATGATCAACAAAGCAAGATCTACTAACAAGTAAAATGTTTCAGATATAGTTAGTGGACTGTCACTTTCAAGGAGCGATTGCCTTTAAATGAGTATTTTTTACCCTCTTTTGTGTTTTGAGAAAAAAACTATAATCAGCAATACAAGATCAACAAAAGGGAGATTTTTGCCATGAACTCTATTCTCGTCTACAATGGTGGGCCTTTCTTCAATACTAAGTATGCATATAGAACAAGGTGAGCGAAAAAGTCTCTTTGAAGCCTCTAGTTTCTATAAATTGCACTTTTGGAAGCTGATACCAGGCTGGAGCTGCTATATCAGAAACAGTAAACTGACATTAAAAAAAATGCAGAAAAGCCTCATGTAAGAACGTTTTGATATCATATAATGAAGCAAACCGAACCACATCATATAATGTTACAAGCACATAATATAATGACACAACCACATCATCTATTTGCCACTGGACGTTAAGCAACCAACAATCAATCAATCACAACCACATCATATAAAGATGTTTGCACGTAATATAAGGGAAAATGCACATCATATAAGTATATTTCACATCATATAAGTACAGCTGCACATCATGTATGAGGATGTTTGCACATCATGTATGAGGATGTTTGCACATTATATAAGTATATTTGCTCATTGTAAAATACATTTGCATGTACATCATATAAGTATATTTGCACATCATATAAGGATGTTTGCACATCATATAAGTAAATTTGCACATCATATAAGTATATTTGCACATCATTTAACGTTAACTGGACACCATATAAAGGTGTTTGCAGATCATATAAAGGTAAAATCACATCTTATAATGAAAATGGATATTATAAGACAGTTTTGGCGTTCCATAGGAAACTATACCAACCGTGCTATGCTTTCCTTTCTATCTGTTTTTTGTGTTGATTGTCAAGGAATATCTTTTGTTTAATATTATCCTCCAAATCATTACAAATTTTTATACATTTTTCTTAAATAATCTATCGATAAAAGTTGTTCATCTCGAAACATTGAAATTGTGAACATGGACATTTTATCTTACCTTTATCAGTCATCGTGTTCAACACCAGGAAGTGTATTTGTTTGTCGTGTGATATAGGCCAAAAATTAAATCACAGTTCATAGATGTCACGAAATTATTACTTTATCTATTTTTAGCTTTTCGATATTTAGATTGTTCTTTTTTGATTTAGGACAGGTTTTGAAAACAAGTTTTAATTTGTTAATGGTAAGCAACCCACAGATGAAAACATGGAGAACATCGAATGCAACTTATAAATTATCGATACTGTTAAATCTTTTGCACGATTTTTATGGCAAAATATACTTAACAGCACAAATAACGCACCATGCATGTTTTTTTCACAATTATTTGAATTTGCTACACATTTGACACATTTCAATCACTTTAACGTAAACAGGTTTACTCAAAGAAATAAATGGAGGTGGTGCCAGAAGAAGAAAAACACAAAGAGATTAACATTTGCCTTTGTATATAAGTTTGAAACGCTTCTCTTTTTAATAAAGTGAATGATAATTTGATATTCAATTATGAAATCACATTATATCGAAATAATATTTTATCCGATTTTCGTAAAATTTTTACTTTGATTAAAAAATCAGGAATGCTATCAATCAACAGAGCCAACCTATTGAAAAGGAAACTAAATTTACGTCATTTGGACTTATTTGTCGTCTTTTATGCCTTAATACCGCATTCCTTTATTTGAGCATGATTGGGCAATACGAACACAAAAAATCGTTGATCAACTCAGGTGCATAAAACAAGTAAGCAGTGACAACTAAAACAAAGTGATCCGTCGTGTTGATCTCGACTAGCACAAATCCATTATCCATGGGCATCTGCAACAAAGCAGTCCTGCACATATCTGTGGTCATCTGCAACAGAGATGTCCTGCACATATCCGTGGTCATATGTAGCAGAGAAGTCCGGCACATATCCGTGGTCATTTGTAACAGAGAAGTCCTGCACATATCCGTGGTCATATGTAACAGAGAGGTCCTGCAAATATCCATGGTCATTTAAAACAAAGATGTCCTGCAAATATCCGTGGGCATCTGTAACAGAGATGTCCATCAAATATCCGTGGGCATCTGTAACAGAGATGTCCTGCACATATCCGTGGTCATATGTAACAGAGATGTCCTGCACATATCCGTTGTCATATGTAACAGAGATGGCCTGCACATATCCATGGTCATCTGTAACAGAGAAGTCCCGAATATATTCGTGGTCATATGTAACAGTGATGTCCTGCACATATCCGTGGTCATATGTAACAGAGATGTCCTGCACATATCCGTGGTCATATGTAACAGAGATGTCCTGCACATATCCGTGGTCATATGTAACAGAGATGTCCTGCACATATCCGTGGTCATCTGTAACAGAGAAGTCCCGCACATATCAGTGGTCATATGCAACAGAGAAGTCCTGCACATATCCGTGTTCATCTGTAACAAAGACGTCCTGCACATATCCTTGGTCATCTGTAACAGAAACGTCCTGCACATATCCGTGGACATCTGTAATAGAGACGTCCTGCACATATCCGTGGGCATCTGCAACTGAGAAGTCCTGCACATATCCGTGTTCATATGCAAAAGAGATGTCCTGCACATATTCGTGGGCATCTGCAACAGAGATATCCTGCACATATTCGTAGGCATCTGCAACAGAGATGTCCTGCACATATTCGTGGGCATCTGCAACAGAGAAAATCCTGCACATATCCCTGGTCATATGCAACAGACATGTCCTGCACATATTCGTGGGCATCTGCAACCGATATGTCCTACATATATCCGTGGGCATCTGCAACAGAGCTGTCCTGCACATATCCGTGGCGATATGTAACAGAGAAGTCCTGCACATATCCGTGGTCATATGCAACAGAGATGTCCTGCAAATATCCTTGGTCATATGCAGCAGAGATGTCCTGCACTTATCCGTGGTCATCTGTAACAGAGATGTCCTGCACATATCCGTGGTCAGACATTATATGTAAAAGAGAAGTCCTGCAAATATCCGTGTTCATATGCAACAGAGATGTCCTGCAAATATCAGTGGTCATATGCAACAGAGAAGTCCTGCACATATCCATGGTCATTTGTAACAAAGATTTCCTGCACATATCCGTGGTCATATGTGTAACGTGTAACCGGGCGAGGGCGTTTTAATATTTTTATCCCGAGTCGGGTTCGTACCAGTTTCCTAGGACTTGAAGAGCAAATGCAAAATTTTTAAAGTCAAACAGTTTACGCTATACTACTTAATAATAAAACTAATACTACATAAAACGAAGTTCAACACCTATTAACTTAACCCGAACCTGGCAAATTGAAACAGTTTAACAAAACCCTTTCAGTCTGATATCAGTTTTAAACCAAATGTTCGAAACTAGGCTGAAACCTAAATGTATGAAACTGGCTGACACCTAAATGTATGAAACTGGCTGAAACCTAAATGTATGAAACTGGGCTGAAACCTAAATGTATGGAACCGGGCTGAAACCTATTAAAACGAATGTATGATAACTATTTCAACTGGTGTAAACTTTCGGCGTATGAAACTTTATTTAAATATATGAATAAAACTGTCGGAACAACAGGGTAGCACTAAAAAGTAAAATCACAAAAATACTGAACTCCGAGGAAAATTCAATCGGAAAGTCCCTAATCACATGGCAAAATCAAATGACAAAACACATCAAACGAATGGACAACAACTGTCATATTCCTGACTTGGTACAGGCACTTTCAAATGTAGAAAATGGTGGATTGAACCTGGTTTTATAGCACTAAACCTCTCACTTGTACGACAGTCTTATCAAATTCCGTTATATTTACAACGATGCGTGAACAAAACAGACATTATAAATAAAATAGTCAAAATATGGGTACAGCAGTCATCACTGTGTTACAATATCAAAACAAACAATTATTTACAAAAAAGAACAAAAGCATCTATCAAATTAAAAACCACATTCATTGCTTCGCCTGTCTGGCATGGTATGTCAGCAAACACTCACTGCAATAGTGAGAGATGTGAGACGCAAAACCCTAGCGCCAGACCTGTTTGGACAATCTGTACCGAACCAACAGTCTCAGCCTTTCTATATTCTGTCCGCAGGTTCCAAGCACTTCACTTCACTTAAACTAAACATTCTGCCTGCTGTAAACTACTTCCTTTCCAACCTTTCCGATGTCCACTGTCTGCTGTCTTCGGTACAAATGACAACTTGAACAACAAATGGAAGTTTTTAACGACCTTGACTGGCTATACAGCCCTTGCACGGTCGGCTCGGTGCCCGAAGGCGTTTGGTGAGCGTTTAAATAATTTTGTGCCATCGGTCAGGAACAGGTGGTGGACGCCATTTTGGTAGGCCGCCATCTTGGTTTTGTTAGTTGTTTTGATTTTTCTTTTGTTGACTATTTTGATGTTATGTCTTCACAACGGCTGCTTTCAGGGCCAGGTTGGTCAGCTTGGCAGCCCGCTAACCTCGATGATGGAGTACTGGTAGATGAGTCTCGGACGTAGTATTAACGATGACAGGAAGCATTATCAGGACCAAAGTCGTGAGACAGTGAAATGGTGGTCCATCATCTAACACCTAGGATACAGCCCTCGGACGTCACTCGGCATACCACTCCCCCATCCATAATGGGTTTTGGAGTGTATGTTGACGCGGGAATTTGCCCTACTCGGATTATAGCCTAACGTAGTCTGTACAGCGTTGGATTGGTTTCTGTCATCGAAAGTAGTAAGTCGTTGATCCATCTAACTGTAAACCCTCATCGAAGATAGCGGGTAAAGGAGAGCTGACCCAGCACGTCCGTTCAGTTGTAATGACTGAGACGTGACTGTGGTATTGTATGAATGAATGCCAACTTGAACTGAATAGCTACCCACTATTTATACTTCGAACGCGGACCTCGAAGAGAGCACCCTAGCAACAACTGTACAGGTAAAGCGTCTTATAGCAACCAATGATAAATTGATGATTTTCGCTACTGTTTTCAACGATAAAAACATCAAACAGAAAAATTCATAGAGAAATCGTAAAATACATAACTAGAAATATTATAATATTCTTAAACTGTAAATTCGTAACATATGTAACAGAGATGTCCTGCACATATTCGTGGGCATCTGCAACACAGATGTCATGCACATATCCGTGGTCATCTGTAACAGAGATGTCCCGCACATATCCGTAGTCATATGTAAGAGAGATGTCCTGCACATATTCGTGGTCATCCGTAACAGAGATGTCCTGCACATATCCGTGGGCATCTGTAACAGAGATGTCCCGCACATATTCGTGGTCATATGTAACAGAGATGTCCTGCATATATCCGTATTCATATGTAACAGAGATGTGCCGCACATATCCGTGGTCATCTGTAACAGAGATGTCCTGCATATATCCATGGTCATATGAAACAGAGCTGCCCTGAACATATCCGTGAGCATCTGTTACAGAGAAGTCCTGCACTTATCCTTGGTCATATGAAACAGAGATGTCCTGCACATATCCGTGGTCATCTGTAACAGAGTTGTCCTGCATATATCCGTGGTCATCTGAAACAGAGCTGTCCTGCACATATCCGTGGGCATCTGTAACAGAGACGTCCTGCACATATCTGTGGTCATATGTAACAGAGATGTCCTGCATATATCCGTGGTCATATGTAACAGAGATGTCCCGCACATATCCGTGGTCATCTGTAACAGAGATGTCCTGCATATATCCGTGGTCATCTGAAACAGAGCTGTCCTGCACATATCCGTGGGCATCTGTAGCAGAGACGTCCTGCACATATCCGTGGGCATCTGCAACAGAGAAGTCCTGCAAATATCCATGGGCATTTGTAACAGAGATGTCCTGCACATATCCGTGGTCATATGTTACAGAGATGTCCTGTACATATCCGTGTCATCTGTAACAGAGAAGTCCTGCACATATCAGTGGGCATCTGCAACAGAGATGTCCTGCATATATCCGTGGGCATCTGCAACAGAGAAGTCCTGCACATATCCATGGTCATATGCAACAGAGATATCCTGCACATATTCCTGGTCAGAACATTATTACCTGCAAGTTTAACAGATACATTTGTTTAGATAGCTTACGTAATTGTTACTAAAGTTTTACTTCTCTCTTACAATTGAAAAGTTGGTCTTGAAAACATTTGCAATGTTTTGAAAAAAGTCGATATCCAATCAAAATTCATTGTGATGTGGATTTTTAAATATTTCGGCCTCGATCATCAGTGAAGAGTTATCAATAGAGCATCAAACGAGCTGATAAGTGAAAGTCACATGGACAGATTTCACGTGAGGTCACATGACTCTCAAATGAAACTCACGTGAAAATCATAGGAATTATTTTCATGTGAAATTCACGTGAATTTTCAAAATAAAGATATCCAAATAACATCTAAATTTTTCAAATTTAATTACAATCATGTAAAATATCATTTTTTTTTTTGTAAAGTTCACGTGAAATTAACATGAAAATTTTTACGTGAGTTTCACGTATAAGCTCTTTTAAGGTGAATTTCACGTATAAGCTCTTTTAAGGTGAATTTCACATAAAATATCTACGTGTACTTTACGTGAGATTCATGGAAAATCACGTGAGCAAATTTTGCTTGTGTAACATAAAGATTGTTTGAGAAATAAATTTTTAAAGGGACTTTAAAATGTTAACATGGGCTTTGATAACTAAGACACTTTCATTTTAAAATATTTTTCATATAATTTTTTTTCTTTTCAGAAAAGTTTTGTCTGTTGCAAATGATATCAATCTGGAATTCTGGTGTGAAATCATGTGCTACGTCACAGTGTAGAATCACTACCGGATAGAGGTTCCCCCGAAGCGGTGGAAAACACAAATGTAAATTCAGGAAAGATTAAATTCTTCTTGTTTTTATTATATTTTACGTTTTTTTGACAAGTTAAGTTTTGTGATACTTATTCCTAACAATGTAGCTATTATTTAGATGTGATTATGATCCTTAATTGACTTTCTCTCCCATCAAATCGCCAGTTGTCGTAGAACACAGCTTTATCATATTTAAGCTTGAAAATAATGTATTTTGAAATGAACTATAATTGTTTTCACAGAGAAATTCATGAAAATACAGCGGATAAATTGTAGATCGAATAATTTTTTATTGAACAGGGAATAGATACTTTTTGCTTTTCAATGCTTCGTGGGTACCTATATCCAGTGTTGATGATACACTCTACATTGTCATCTGTTGCTACGAATTCATATTTCTTCACTCACAACTGTTTCCTGCATTTTGTGTTGCAGAATATTTATTTTCACCCTGTTTTATGTTAGTTTATTTATTTGCAGCTTTTACAAGGCCGGGTTATTAATTTTCAAAATCCTCCTTCCTCGTCGCTCGTAGAAAATATTTAGCGTAAACAGCCAACCCGTGGTAAAATCACGATAAATTCAAGCCCCATGAATTATTTCTTAAACATACAGTTATGAATAAGTTAAATTGTCACTAAATTAGTAACAGATTAAAACATGTCGATGTCCAAACTAAGAATTTCAAATTAACTCATCAAAACATGTTGATTAAAAATTATGGATAGGAAATGCAAACAAGAATAAAAATTATTTATTAAAAACAATGAATGTTAGTCCAAAATGTTAAAAATTGTGAATTTTAAGTAAAAGTCACGAGAAACAACTTTTAGCTTGTTCACATAATTTATTTGAATAAAATAAGGAGATGTGGTAGAATTTCCAATACGACAACCATCCACCTAAGTTTTAAACAACTATATGCCATACATAGCCTTCAACAATAGGTACAAACCCTAACAGTAATGTCATCACAAAAAAGCACTTAGATGTGTTTTCTTTTGAAAACTCTTAAATGTGAGAATATATGAATATAAAAATAAGAAGATGCATGTTCCTATGATGACAACAAGCCGGTCGTTTAAAGCTGCTATAAAGAATGCATTTTAATTTAACTAACTTACTAACACCCTATACCCCTATAAAGACGTACACAAAGATTTTAAAAAGCAACTTCAACTATGAACAAGATAGCTTGATATGGTAGAGGAACACATTGTGGTAGGGTTAAAGCAGTTATACGTGCATACCGTCTATCTAGACATGTGAATATGTATGTCCTGCATAATTATTATAAACTATGTCATATGATTTATAAATAACGTTTATATCATAATAATAATTCAAAATCAAAGGACCCAAAGAGTATGTTAACTTTGGTTAATGAAATAAAATCACATTGTATTTTCCAATCCGACTGTTAAACCCAAAAGAGGGGCGTTTGTTTGGCCCTTCTGTATGTATTATTACACAGCCACATTTGGTCTGAATGGGGATGTTCTTTTCTTTTTTCGTTTAGATAGTCGCACAATTTCTGCACGGTAAGGAACCCTTGCTATAATTCCTTAAGGGGTCCGTAGGTAGCCTATTGCAAGGAAAATTTTCTGGCCCAATCCAATATCCTTATTTTTCCATAGGCAGCGTTAATTCCTGTCCCTTAATCAGGTCGGCCAAATTTGCAGAACATGTACCTACTATTAATTTGTTCTTGTTATAAAAATGAGATGCGTCAGTAGGGTAGGTGCATTGTGATAAGCGTGCATCTTTTGCCATGCAAATCCAAACTCACACACATTGGGACAATCGGATACAGTACACAATCGTTCAAAAATACCTCTTTTACTTTACTAGTGTCAATTTACTAGTGTCAAAGATCTAAGACTGTCGAGAAGTGGAAAGTTGACAATTTGATTTTGCAAGCGCTCGTCATTTTCGCCAAATATGAAACGATTTTCAAATTGACGAAAGTTTTTCAATTCAATTTCGTCACTAAAATGTGTAAAGTATAAAAATTTCGTACAAAATTTTGCTATTATTTTACCTAGATACACGTTTCTGACAAGTTTATGACCCCAAGCTAATTAATGGTTTCAACAGGTGTCAGAAACTGTTGTTACAGATAATCCGTGAATCCGATAATTGGGTCATTAACAGCTCTCAAAAATAATCCATTGAAGTAATCATTCAATCAACGGGAAACATTCCGCTTGGATGCTATCATCAGTTGACTGCTCATTATTAGACAAACAGCTCAATTTTCTCCAAATGCCATTGGTTGTAATAAATAGACAAACACTATGGACACCACAATTATTCACGTTTGTCACGTTACGATTCGCCATGATAACAAATTTCTTCACCGCATCACATGACCCGGGGTCAAAGGTTCCGGCAAAAGTTCTAACCAGTAACAAGAATCTGAAATCTAGGTCAGATCGTTTTCAGAATTCAAAATTCAAACCACACTGGTCAAAGATCTTTCCATGCTTTTACTTTGACGCAGATACCAATAAAATTGAGAATGGAAATTGGGAATGTGTCAAAGAGACAACAACCCGACCATAGAGCAGACAACAGCCGAAGGCCACCAATGGGTCTTCAATGCAGCGAGAAACTCCCGCACCCGGAGGCGTCCTTCAGCTGGCCCCTAAACAAATATGTATACTAGTTCAGTGATAATGGACGTCATACTAAACTCCAAATTATACACAAGAAACTAAAATTAAAAATGATACAAGACTAACAAAGGCCAGAGGCTCCTGACTTGGGACAGGCGCAAAAATGCGGCGGGGTTAAACATGTTTTTTGAGATCTCAACCCTCCCCCTATACCTCTAGCCAATGTAGAAAAAACAAACGTACAACAGTACGCACAGTAAAACTTAGTTTAAGAGAAGCCCGAGTCCGATGTCAGAATAGGAAACAAAAGAAAACAACGCTATGTACTGCCAAGACAGCAAAACAGCCAAGATAGTTAGCTCATTCACAATTGGATGTCAGACGATTTTAAAAGACAACATCCAAATACACATCAAGAGCGCAGACCATAAAAAGGCCTGCAAACCGAGATCATGAAAACTGACTGGGACCAAGGCATTGCTACAGCCAACAAATATCACGAGAAGGAGGTGACCGGTGGTAAGTCCAACATTTTTAGGATGGCAAAACACAACCTGTCCACATCACTTTACCACGACGTCAACGATCAACTAGAGTTCCATGTATGTGGTGATTGCTTGTTTTATTGTAATAAAATTTGCCTTCGTCCCTCCCTTACTAAAATTTTAACGAAATTCTCTCATGTTCCAAAATTGTATGAATGTGTTAATGACGAAAATGCCGAATACGGGTGAATGTCCATGAGATTTAAATATTGCCCGAAACGGCTTGATGAGGGGTAAATGCCATGAGACAACGATCATATTAGTAACAACCTTATGTTGATTCCGAAAATGACGAAAATGGGTAAATGTCAAAGAGAACAGAAAACAGAAAGAAAAAGGTGATATTTAGTAAAGACCGATGATCCAATGATTTAACAGAAATAATGTTATTATGAATGACGAAAATGGCGAAATTCGTATGAATGTCAAAGAGATAAATAAAATTGATAGAAAAGTGTCGATAAGTGGTAAATGCAGATGAGACAAAAACAAAATGTAAATGATTATTGAGAATAATTATGTCCAAGAGATAACTACGTTAAGCATAATTTTATATTATTCTACTTCTTTGTTCACGGTGTAGAATCTGTTACGTCCATTCAAAAGACAAAGATTGCAAAGTATACTAGTTCTGATTCAGTCCTGGACATGCAGATCGAACTATCCAAGGTGGTTCATGAAGTGATCATTGAAAACCTGAAAGAGTCTATCTACTTCTCTGTCAGGCTTGACGAATCAACTGACTGCACTATTTTGATGTTATATGTACGTTACATGAAAGCAAATGTGTCTGCTACTAGATTTTTATCTGTTGTTGAACTTTCTAGTGGAACTGCTGATGATTTTTACTGCTGTAAAAACGCTTTTTGATATGTATGAGTTAGATTTTTCTAAGTGTATATCCATCTCTACAGATGACGCAAGTGTAATAACTGGTATACGGTCAGGTGTAACAACTAAGTTTACAGAGCAAAACCCTTTTTATAATAAAGACACATTATATTGCACATAGACTAGCCTTAGCATCATCACCGATCACAGGTAGCCAATTCTATTAATTATTTGAAGAAATACCAGGGTACTCTTAACGATGTACACAAGTATTATCATCATTCATGTAAACATATGTCAGAGTTAAAAGCTTTGGCTACACTTTTTGACAAGGCAGAGAAAAGGTTTCAGGAGATGTTCATTACAAGGTGGTTGTCCTTTCAAGGTGCTGTTTCTTCTCTTTTGCATAACTTTGATATATTGATTGGCTGTTTGCTTGTTGGTGAGGAGGGTGGTAACATTGTTGCTGGTGGCTTGATAAGGTTTATCTCTACTTATGAGTTTTGAGCTGTCTCTCGCTCCATGAGTTATGTTATGGGTATTATTTGTAGAGTGAGTCGTGTATTTCAGAGAGAGGATCTTACTTTTTCTGTTGTTAAGGATGTCACTGACCATGCCATTGCTGCTATTCTTGGTATGAAGTCTACTGCTGGTCCTAGGTTGGAATCCTTTCTGTTGTCTGAAATCCCTTCTGAGGTTCAGGATAGTGGTAACTTTCTATTTGGTGGCAATCTTATCAAAGACGGTTCGAGTCAAATTTTGAGAGTCTTAGGGTCAAGTTCATTGAGCAGCTGGTCTTGAATCTCCAGAGTCGTTTTCCTTCTCAGCAGATTTTCCAGAGTTTATCCATCTTTGGTCCCCCGTTTGTTCCCAGTGTTGGTAGTCAGGAGTTGCTTTCCTATGGCAAGGAACAGGTAGATTTTCTTTGCAGACATTTTGGTCAGGATAAGGGTGGTCACAAGGCTCTGAGGTCCATTTTTAGGGAGGAGTGGTATGACGCAGGTCTTAACAGGTTTCAAGGGTGTTAGGATGGAGATTGCTTTCTCTTCACTTTTGTGTAAGGATTCCTTTGCAGTGGACTATCCTAATATGGCCAACTTTCTTTCCATCTGTCTTGTTTCTGTTTTATCTTTAGTTGATTGTGAGAGGGGTTTCAGTAGGTACAATCTTATCAAGAAATATCTCAGGAACAGGTGGAAGGTCTCATCTGTCAACATTTCTCCATCCTTTTGATTTGAGGTCTTTTAGGTTTAGGAGGGCTTTTGAATTGTGGTGCAAGGCTAAGGACATGAGGATTATGTTTTACTAGTGGACTCTGGTGTGTAGTTTAAAGTGCTAAGACCTAGTTGTCATAGAATGTTTAGCAACTCTTTTTTATGATAATAGTAGCTTTTAGGTATTTCAAAAAGTAACTATTTTTATGTGATTGTGTGATATGTCATGTATATATATATATATATCTTATTTATAAGCATGAACACATTTTTATTTTAATATTTATTGTTATATCTGTATCTGTTTACTCATGAAATTCTGCAATAAAAAATAAAATAGAATACTAAACATGTATCAATGATGTGTTTTTTATTTATTTACGCTTATGAATTTATTGCCTTAGTCCTAAGCCGATTTCCAAAAAGTCATTTTTTGTCTTCCGCAAAAGTGACTAAAGGTCTCAAAATCCTAGCTGAAACCCTAGTCTGAGACTGTCCCAGACACGACTCATATAGATACTAGTTTGAAGTTATTCATCTATGTCAATATATAGGTAAATATCAAGATACGAAGCTGACCTTCTAATCTCAAGTTCACTGGGATATATGAACATTTTTATGTAAAGCTCTTTTCAGTGAAATAATATGGTTGTTCATTTGAGCCTTGTAAAGCGTAGAAAATCAAAAGTTTTAGGTAAGAACTGAATCGTAATTTGAATGTTCCTCTGGTATCTTTCGCCTCTATCAACACTCATTCATGATTGTATTCGTAATTTGCAACACTCATGAATGACTGAAGTTTACTCTTGCTGAATTTTCATTGATCATATCGTATGTAACAATTCAGCAGCGCCTGTAAATGGAGTATATATCTCCCAATTGATACATTATTCTAGAGCTTGCGTTTCTTATCATGATTTCCTTCATAGAGGGTTGATGCTTGCGAGTAAGCTATTTTACAATGAGTTCCAAGTGGAAAGGTTAAAATCATCCCTTCAAACATTTTATGGACGCTATTACGAGTTGGTTGACGTTATGGAATATCTGTGTCACAGATGACGATGGATATGTTCCAATCGTCGTACAAACAATGCCGTCCTTCTTTTTCCCGAATGTGACCCTCCGAATTAGACCAATACCAGGTTTGTACTTATATGAGAAATACGACGGGTGCCACATGTGAAGCAGGATATGCTTCCCCTTTCGGAGCACCTGAGATCACCCCCGGTTTTTCGTGTTACTCAGTATTAAGTGTTCTGTGTTGTGTTTTGTATACTGATGTTTGTCTTTTGGTCTTTTTCTTCTTTTTTGGTCATGGCTTTTGCAGTTTATTTTCGACTTCTGAGTTTGAATATCCCTTTGGTATCTTTCCCCTCTCTTTTATCTGTTGTATTCGATAAAAGGGTATAGAAAACAAATACCAAATTCAAAACGGGGAAGTCAATAAAAATTGACAAACAACTGGAAAACAACTGTCATAAATCTAACTTGGTACAGGCATTTTCCGAAGAAAATGGTAGGCTAAACCTGGTTTTATAGCTAGCTTAAGATCGCACTTGTATGACAATTTTTTATGACAGTTGTTTATTGTTTTGTTGTATTGACAAAATTGGGTGAGCAAACCAAACAGACTGATTATAAATTAAGATGACAGTTCAAACAAATAAGACTTCTATTAGAAAAAAAACCCTGGTATTATTGATGGATTTTCATGATTTGTGCGCAATAAAGTGGATAAAATGCACAAGATTTAGTGAAACACAACACAATATATATTGTTACCGTTTAGTCAGTGCATAATTCACAGAACTTATAACAATTTTCTTCTCTGAATAGTCTGTATAAAGGGTTTGTACATAAATCCGCATCGTATTCATGGCAATTTGATATCCTGTCTACACATGGCTGAGGCGTATAAGGCGCTGCAATACAAATCAAAAACAGCTGCACATTGCGGCTGTATGTATCTTATTTCTATAATAAGTACATCTGTGATAACTGTATAGGGTATTATGATGAACAATAGTTATATTTGTACTACCACTGTGTCGATTTATTTGCTGGTGGACTGTTAGTCCCCGAGGATATCATTAGCCAAATAACCAGTACTTCTGTATTGGAATGACAATACAAATATTGTTTTTGCTTTAATTTGCTGTTATAACTGATGAAACTCTGTCGATACCTCTGTTGTTTGACTGTAAGTACCCGAAAGCAACATAAGCCAAGTAGCTACTACTTCGTTACTGGCATAAAAATACGGATATTGTTTTATTGAAAGTTGTTATAAAAAATTTTGACAATCATATCAATTTAAGAAATATATATTCCTTATTCAAAGCACTGATTTCTTGTCCGGTCACACCTTCACTTCTTGAACCATTTTGCTTGTATTAAAGTATGCTTTAATGCGAAGTGTACGTAATTAATAACTCCACAGATTATTTTAAAAATTTAACTACGGATTCTGCTAGTAAAATCACACCAGAAAATAAAATAAAAAAGGGGGGAACCGTTTTCGTTTTTGAGATACGAGCTGTTGAAATTAACAGCATGATACGCCAAAAATACAAAGGATACATAGGGAAAATCAGAATTTTTAAATTGATATATGATTCAAAAATGAACGACGAATCCATTGGTGCAAAGAAAGTCCATAGCAAACCATGTTTGTTTTCAAGCTATTCCCTGTGGAAGTTTTGATTTTTAGCGGAAAAAATTAAGAATATTCGGCGACGTTATTGATGTCTACAGTAACGTCGCCACAACTTCTACGGTATAATGCTATTATACTGTACAGTTTCGTAACAAAATCGTGAGTATGTATCACTCATTTTCCTAATTATTGCAAATGCTCAAGCGTAATAAATTGATAAGGAAATAAACTGACTAATTTTGTTTTCTATATTAGACCGGTTTCCGCACCTTTTCGGAATGCTTGTATTGTTCTATTTTTTATGAATTAAATATCGAGTTTGAATTTATCCCGGTTCACACAGCGTTGACAGAATGATTCTATAAAAATTTAATTAATCGGTTATACTATTGCCATGGGATCGCGTATACACCTCTTTTTTCAACTTATTTCTGCATGTTTGTATTTAAAAAAGTAAACCGAATTTTCTGCATCTTTTCATCCTCACCATTTCCGGTGCTATTCGGTTCACGCACATGCACGTGACGCAACTAAGCAATTTTATTTTACAAAATTTCCTGTCTCGATTGCTTTCCCTTTTCTTCAACTACACGACAAAGCATGATATAATGTTTGCTTAATGGAGTTTCAGTAACAAAGAAAAATATTTCTTGTACCATTATTTGTTAAATATCTCATTGCACGGCTTCCA
Source organism: Mytilus californianus (assembly GCF_021869535.1). Classification (NCBI taxonomy): domain Eukaryota; kingdom Metazoa; phylum Mollusca; class Bivalvia; order Mytilida; family Mytilidae; genus Mytilus; species Mytilus californianus. The sequence continues at coordinate 110,477,669 of NW_026262734.1, read as the reverse complement.
AAAATTTAAATAAGAAAACTGCATCTGCATATTATGGCTCTTCAACTGTTTTGGTACTTATACAAGTACATCCTTGGCTTTCAAATATTCGGCTTGGAGAGTTCCTGATGAAGGTAAATCCAGAAAAGCGCTTCGGACGCATGCAATTTATAACGTGTTGTTTTCATTTTATCTTGAGAATTTTTATGGCTGTAATAAGGTCAAAAGAAGAACTCGCATATAAATTTTAACAAAATAGAACAGATCGGAGTTTTTGGTATAATTTCCCGTAGCACATTTCTTATAAATATTCCAGATGAAAACATACACTTAATATGGTACTTTAAGATCGACGTACCTAGTGCTAGGATTATTCCCAGTGTTATTTCATAGCATTGTGTATAGTGTAATGCTTTAAATGTACTGGTGTAATGCTATAGGAATGTACCATATGAGAATGTATCCAGTACGATGCTAAATAATGTACCTAATGTAATTTTATAAGAATGTATCTAGTGTAATGCAAGGAGACTGTTCATGATGTAATGCTTTACGGGTTTTCCTAGTGTAGTGCTATACGAGTATAGCCTGTTTATAATGCAAATGCATTTCTTTTTTTATTAATATAATATAAATATCAGGAGAAATGGTATGACTGCCAATGAGACAACTACCCACCACAGTTAAAATGAAGTGGATGTAAGCAATTATACGGCCTTCAACAATGAGAAAAACCCATACCGTATAGTCGGCTATAAAAGGCCCTGACGTGAAAAATGTGAAACAATTCAAACTAGACAACCAACGGCCTACTTTATAACAAAACATTTTCAAAATACAAATATAGTGACAGACATGAACCAATAGCAACCACTGAACCACAGGATCCTGAATGCTTGTTGTAAAATTTTGAACTAGGTGATAGAATAGACCTGGCCGTGCGAGATCCTTATGGACAATCAATGTCGTTAAACATTCCTTGTAGTCGAATTTGGTAGTATTTCTGCAGAGTTTATTAAAATTGGATACAGTTGGCTTTTAAATTAAAACAAAAATCAGTCTTTTAAATGCTATCAAAATGTAAGAGTCTCATTTCACCTCTCATTCAACCAAATATCAAATTGTAGTTACAATTGTCACAAAATTTTCTGACCCCCCCCCCCCCCTTTTATTTTACCTTATACTCAATTCAGTCATAATCTTGAATTGAGAATTGAGACTTGAGAAGAAAATTTTTACTTCAAAATTGCATTCACTACTTCTGAATGATACACATAAGCACAATAAAAGAAAGAAAATTTCGCTATCCCATTGAAATTGGAATTTGATAAAGAAGAAATGACATTTTCTATTTTTATCATACATGTGTAGTTTAGGTTTCAACTATGGTTCTAAATTTAGATTTAGTTTCCCCATAAATTGCGGACGGAATAGAAGGCACCTGTTTATTTTCTGCACCTGTGGATAAAGTTGAAAACTGAGAGTTGAATGACATAGTTTTTACTTATTCTAAGACAAATGTTAAAGTGCTCATTTCTTAGTTTCTGTTTAATGTTATGTGTACTGAATCTGGTGGATGTTTTGTTTTTGTTTGTTGTCTTTGTTCCTCGACTTGTAAATGTTGTGCTAGTGGTCGAATTACTCCCTTGGTATCTTCCTACTTTTCATATAAATATAAATCATGTCTTAAAATTTTCAATTGCATAAAAAACGAAAATGCCAACGTCTTTCTAATTCAACACACAAATTCACTTGTCATTTAATTATTCGTAGCCTAAAATGCTACTTTACTGTGTGAATGAAATACACACAGTAACGTAACATTTTAGGCTACGAATAATTGTCTTTCTAATTAAACACACAAATTCACATGTCATTTAATTATTCGTAGCCTAAAATGTTACGTTACTGTGTGTATTTCATTCAAAATTACGATATTTTAAAAAGATATTGTTGGGTCAATTCTGGTTTGATTTTAATCGACTTGATACGAATAGAAGCAGAATTGTCTCTTGTTTATTTGTTTATTTGGTTTATTTATAATTTTGTTGTAAGGCGTATTTACTTTCTGTTTATATAAACACGCGTACGAGTCGTATTGTGTACCCTCTCCTGAGTGTCTAACACAAAAACAGTGGTAATAGAGTCAGGCTAACTAACAATTAGATACTCTGATTTCTGATTGGTCAGATAATTTCTTTGAGGTTTTGAGACAGAACAGGCGTACTTGTTTGCCTTCGTGATTGACCGCACGAAGTCGTTTCTCTTTCGTGTGCCCATTTTTCCGTTCTTGGATTAAGGGAGATAACTTGCGTAACTAACGAGACACGTTTTTTATCCCGCATTCCGCTAGAAGCGTGCAATAATGTACTATTAGCCTTAAGGTAGCACAATACAAAAGCAACTAAATTTTATCAAAATTTCATTTTCAGCTGTTTGTGTTATTTCTTAATATTACAAAACCACAGGAGAAGAAAAAGTGTCCATATCTTGCACTGTTAATAAGTTTTGATGATAATTAGTTTTATAAACAAATTCACGTGTCTGACTGATACAAATAAGAACATGTGGGCAGTACTTTGTGGTTAATCCATAGAATCATTTGATAGCTTTATGACCACTGTCCAGTTATAAAAATAACCGTTATAGAAAAGAGGTTGAACTAGGAATTTATAGTAAAAAGAAGATAATGAAATCCAAATAAACATACATATCTATATGAAGCTGCCAGGAGAAAAAAACAAAAAAAATATTTTGGAGCTAAAGAGGATATCAAAATATAAATATACAGATATCAAACAAATATAATTGTACAACAATTTATGTTGCTGATATTAATGGTGATGGTTATATCAGATTTTCCTGAGGAGAATGTGTAAATATGAATTCTTTTTAAAAAGAAAACACAAATTAAGGTACAAAAAAAAAAGAAAATTCTACTTTGTGTAAAACACCATATTTTCATTGTACACAATTATAATTCTAGAAATACCCCATAAGAATCCTTTAGACTGACAAACTGATCATTTTATGCACACATGATTAACTTACTTTTTAGAAAAATGTTAAAAACAAAATATATTGTTTCATGTACATGATGTACTAATTGAATAAAAAATCCATATTGACAAAAGCAAATGCAATGTGTAATTAAACTTCTGAGATTATTAATGGTTGATGTTTATCCAGGTGGGCGGAGTTTTGACCATATCAGTAGCAACTGACTTACAGCAGTTTCAATGATGATATAAATTCTTCCGTCAGATCAGGTTTTTGATGCATAGGGTCTGCATTTACTTTATATATTTAGAATTGCTGAAATAGAACACTTTCATACTGGTCAAAACCTAATTGATTTATGATTAAAGGCCAATCCTGAAGTATTCCAATGGTTCATGTGTGAATTATATTGAAGTTAATGGGGTTCAAATAGGAAAATCCTTATTTATTCATTTGTGACACATACATTTTTGTCATAAAAATGTAGTTTTAAATGACATTAGCTCCTAGACGGTAGCCCCTATATGTCTGATTTTACTACATGTTGTTCCTTGACCAGTTATCTTCAAAACCATGTCACAGATTTCCAAAAACATCAATAGAACAAATTTTATACCCAATTAAATAAAGTTGCTAACCTATTTGAAGGGTTATGAAAGAATGAAATACAATAGGAAAAATCTGGGACACAGTTTTAGAGGTCAAACTGTGTTTTACAAGAATCTATCAAAAATTTTGGGATGCTATGAATAACAAAGATACTATTTCATTCAAATATGGACATCAGAATCTAGCAACTAATTACATAATAATCATGTAATAATGAAATTATCACCATTTGAAAGATAAATCTTTTTTCTTTCTTTTGGTTCCTCATTTATGAATTTTAAAGCTGGATGAAAGAAAATACATCAGTTTAAAGTTGGCTGATTGGGGTGAAAAAATCTTTTTATTGTACTACCTTAAGTGTTGTTTTCTTTTCAAATATTTTGGTCTTGGGAATCATTGGATAGATGTCAATTGTCGGAATGAGCAGCTGGTGTAGTAAAATTGGTATCGTTAAGGTTATTTAAGATAAATTATTTCATTAATAGAATGTTCAAAAACAAATCTGTTTCTAACTGAATATAAATCTTTTTCGTTGTTATCCATTAAAAGTGTACAGTTTTGTTTACACTTTAAAACTACGTGGAGTAGAACAGACCTAGAGCTACTGGTTATATAAAACATCATTCTTCTCTCATGAAAAGACCATATTGATGCATGCATTGCAGGAGACGTTTATCTTGTCGACGAAACCAATCTCCGCTCCTTTTGGAGTTTATGGTATTTCCTAGTTTTTTTGAAATCTTGAGTTGTCTCTTTTTAATCGACTTACGAGATTTAAACATCGATAAATTACTGTCATCTTCATTTAAGACTCATTTGAAGATAATTAAAAACGTAAGAATAATATAAAATAAAAGGAACTTTACAATAGCTAAGTATATTGTTTGTTTACTTACGATCACAAAACTGGCAGTATACTTGGCACCTTATAATAGCCCACTGATAGTAAGGGCTTGTTCGGATGCAAATCCTTTCCTTAGGATATGGTCTACAGTTTATTAGATCCTCACATACTCCTGAAAGAAGAAAGAAGTATTATACCCGACAGTAAAACAATATATCATAATTGAATTCAGACACTAAACGGAAACTGTCCTAGTAACATAAAGTAAATACAAACTCAACAAAGATAAACGGAATAACAGGACGAGGTAATCTACAAGCATTGTTATAATAACAAAGGTTTTGACCTACGGGTTAACCAACTATCTCTAGCAATATCATCTTCCAAGTCCGAAGTTTCCAATAACATGCTTTGAAGATAAGATAAGACCAGATTATAAAGTGGTTTAAAATTCAAACATAAGTATTGTTACCTACATCACCAATACTACAAAGCAAAGTGGTAAACAACATAATTATTACACATTATTTTGTATCATAGTTAGTTCGTTTTCATTCACATCACACATCTCCTTATTATTTTATCAATATTATTATTAAATTTGAAAATTCTTACAGATTTGAATTGTTGTTTGTTTTTGGTTTCTTTTCTCAATTTAATCATAATGCTATTCCTACACATAGCTAGAGCAATGCTATATTATGCTATATGAGTTTTTATATACCTGTTATCATGAAAAAATAAGTAAAATAACACAATACCGAACTCCAAGGGAAATTCAGAACGGAAAGTCCTTTATAAAATTGCAAAATCAAGAGCTCAAACACATTTAACGAATGGAAAACAACTGTCATATTCCTGACTTGGTACAGGCATTTCCTTATGTAAAAAATGGTGGATTAAATCTGATTTTATTGCTAGCATATAAGCATAAAAAGAAATGATGTACCTGTGGCTTTTTTAATGATCTTCAACTTTGTATTTGATTTGGCCTCCCAACTGTTTTGATTCGAACGCCACTGATGAGTCTCATTTAGAAGAAAAACGGCGTCTAGCGTACAAAATTGTAGCCTGGTACCTTTGATGATCTTTAACAATTACTTGGTAGATGCCGCTGCTGATGGACGTTTTCTCAACGAGGATATCACCTGCCCAGTAGTCTGCACTTTTGTTTTGACATGAAATATGTATCATTGGTATGCCCAATTTAATGTTTATAAAATGTTGAATTATTCAAAACACTAAAGTTTCTCTATCCCCAAGAATATATTGCCTTGGCCGTATTTGGCAAACATTTTTGGAATTTTCTATTCTGAATGGTCCTTAAAAATCGTATTTGAATCTGCCTTTCAGTTGTTTTGTTTCGAGCGCCAATGATGATTCTTGTGTACATGAACCAAGCTCATGGCGTACCAAATGCTAGCCTGGTATCTTTAAAGAGTCTAATTGATGCAGGTATTACAAAACTTGATGTGCGTCAAGGATAAACTTTGATGTTGGTCAATTTGTTCGTAGAATATAACATCCGTAACATGTTTTACTCTTCCTCAACTTTCGTCGGCATTTTCGAAACAGTCTATGAACTTTAGGCATCTTTCAAAGACCAAACCAGATGGAAATACACCCAATGCTTAAAGACGCTGTTTCATACAATCAGATATAAAAATGTTTAAAAGATTGAAAAGGGCTATAATGACCAATGGTTTTTGTATGTTCATAATTTTGTTTTTCGATGCGGAAGTTTGGTTGAAAAGGAGGAAATTTAAGGGTAAGCGAATACATTAAACAAAAGAAATAACTTTTTTAAAGCTTGCAGTCTTTTATATTGTTAGTATATTTGTCATTGAGGAAAGAAACAACAATCCCTATCGTCGTTCCAATCATTCTGAAAAATGTAGCACTGTTGTTTCAGAGAAGAAAATTGATCAATGAGAAAGAGGCGTTTGTTACCAAACTTCTTATGTCAGAGAGAAAGTAACAACGACAAGGCAAAAATAAATCGATGAAAATATAGTCTACAAAGCATTAAAGACAAAATTTAAACCTGAGCAACACGAACCATACCAAAACAAAAACCAGAGGGTGATCAGACGTGGTCTGGAAGGTCCTCTTCCACATGTGACCCCTGACGTCTTGTTAGTGGAAAAGATGAAAGAGCTACATGTAGGTGAAATACCATTTTAATAACTAGGATTTGCACACCAAACTAAAAGAAAACAAAGTGTATTAACATAAACGACATGTGCAAAATTATTTCAAGTAAACAAATAAATATATATTTGAGATACATTAGGGGTTACGGTCAAACTATATTTAAATATGAATGTATACAAATAATATAAAAATAAGAAGATATGGTATGAGTGCCAATGAGACAACTCTCCACAAGAGACCAAATGACACAGAAATTAACAACAAATAAGCCTTTTTTTAAATGTTGTCCCCGTTTTATTTATATTAATCATTACTTGTCACTTGACATCGAGCAATCAATCTATCATTCCTAATAAATGAGCAGATGTCATATAATTGGGAATAGTTAAAGAACGATGAGCGAGGAGCATAGGGTGTGGGATAATCTAATCAAAGAAGGTGTTTGAATATATAAAAATACATCGATAAATTACGATAAATAAGTATAATTTACCTCTATCAGATAAAGAGGTTGTTTCTTCAACAACACCAGTATATCCAGGATCGATAGAAGTTTCGCATATCAAAATGTTACAAGTATAATATACTGTAAATTCAGAAATTATTGCGATGTTCTTATTATTTCGAAAAATGCGACAGGGTTATAATCGCAAAAATTTAAACTCGCATTTTGAAATTTTTTATTTGAATTAAACAGGAAATTTCTCAATATCGCAAAAATTAAAATCGCATTTTAGTCTAAAATGACGAAGTCGCAATAATAAATGCACGCAATAATTTCTGAATTTACAGTAATAGTAAACAATCTCACAATGAAATTACTATATACACAGATAATACAAACCACTAAAAACAGAAGGCTTAAACATCATGATAGGAAATGCAAGCTCTGGGAACATTCTATTAACTGGGAGATATATCCGCCATATGAAGGCGCTGCTGCAAAATATAAATGAAAAGTTCACAATTGACAAGTTGAAATTATATCTTTTGTCGTAACGTTTTGTTCTCAACCGACTCTCATTGTCAATTTGTATGTATAAGTCAACATATAAAGCAGACCTAACTGTTTAAGTTGTTTCCTTTTTTCAAATTTGATGGGAACATAGTCACAAAACTTTCAATTAATAAGTGGTAGGGCATTTATTTTTATGAAACAGAGCACTACCATTCTTTCAATTTGAACTTATGTTTGGAATGGGGAATAATGTGTAAAGGGTAGAAATTCAAATGTTTTAATACTATTACAAGAGGAAAGAGACTTAGATTGCTTGTACTCGTATTGGAATTACGGCAAATCAATATCGTTATATGAGAATAATGTTTGTTTCCTCCCCAAATGGCGCATAATTTAGTCAAACTGGATAAAATATTGGAGATACATTTCAAAAGATATTTCGCCTTAATTTCAGTATATTAATAGCTGATGTGGTCTTGACCTTGGCTTATTGACCCCCAAGATCGTTTAGAGTCCTTCTCTTTATGTCGCATTATAATTCAACTTGACCAAAAATAAATAAAAACATTATCGGTTTTCCCTGCGCTGAAATCATTCTGCTCCATTTTTGTGTTATCGGTCAATAAAAATCCACAGCAAACTGACAGAAAAATGAGAAACAGTAATCAAAATGTCATGATTAAAGCCATGACACCTTAATAGGTTTTCTTCCTTCAAGGTGAAGAAAGACAGAGTCACAATTAATGTGTGATCAGGTTACCTTTATTTAATCTCTGACGTAATTTCTAGCATTTTTTTTACTAGAAACACTGTCTTTGGACTTCCAAATAACATTATAGTATGCAATTCCTAGCATTTGTGTACTGGACATACTGCCTTCGGACTTCCTCATTACATGATAGAACGTAGTTCTTATCATTTATGTACTAGACACACTGTCTTTGGACTTCTAGATTACATTATACTGTTTATTCATTTATAATTGTGGGTTTCTAATTTTGTGGTTTTGCCAAAGTCAGCATACAAGCCTATAGAAAATGTATAGGCTATTAACAATGACTCTGCTTCATCATCAAATTCAAAACGAAATGTTTTCAAAACTTAGTTTCAGATAATTTACCAGAAAAAAGGCTGAAAATTCCAAAGGAACAGTCAAATTCATTAGTCAAAGAGAAATCGCCAAAACTACGAATAGACAAAAGCAGTATATCAAAAACTATATAGAAAAACTAAGACTTAGTAAAACAAACACCAAATACCAGAGTCAATCTCAGTTGCTGCGGAAGGGTAAACAGACCCTCCTGTACATGTAGTACCCATCGTGTTGATCATGGTAAGTACAAACTTGCTGACAAGTTTAATGCGATGATTTCACAATTAAGGAATTCGAAAGCAATTCCTTGTTAGACTGTAGGAACAAATCCTTGGTCACCTGTCATCATAACAGTCAACGAAATGTTGTCCTTCAAACGTTCGAAGTGATGACCATAACTTTACCACAAGAAACCCTTAGCTCAATAGAGGAGTTTTTAATAAGAAAAAAATCGTGTAAATCGAGAACTAGATTGTTGGATTTACTCAGACAATGTATATCCAATGTTTATAATCTTGTAAAACTAGTGCCTGCATTCTTTGATGTTGATTAATAACCTACTTGTTCAATGACTTACAAAAAGCTAGCAGAAATATATATTTCATATAATTTGAACAAATATAGCGATTTTAACTGGTTATGTGATTAATGCCATCTGCAGGTATACAGAAATTAGATTGTCATGTTTTTTACAACGAAAAAGCGTTTCTTGCTAGTTATATTATAACTTTCCACCAACTAAACTCCTGGTTGTAGTACAAATGCTTATCATTTAATGCGGGAAACGATTTCCTTAAGAAACATTTAAATGTGAATAAAGAACACCGTTCATGATGATACACCCATTCCAACATAAAATCAAGTTCTGGGTATTTTTTTTAGAAATTTATCCTTATCATACGGAAAAAACAATTTGTATATACCAGGTATACCATTTAGGAAAATTCAAAAGCAAATAGTTTTTGGTCAAGTTCAATGGAAATGTTTCAAAGATTTAGATAATAAGTGAATTGTTATTTTCAGTTCTAATTAAAGATTTCACACTTGTTGAATTGACCATAATCAAACAATATTATTATAATTATATTTGAAAAACATTGTAGTTGAACAAATAAATCTTATATTAATTAGTTTGCTTGTCTAAATGGTGACATAAAAGAGGGACGAAAGATACCAGAGGGACAGTCAAACTGATAGATCGAAAACAAACTGACTACGCCATAACCAAAAATAAAAAGACAAACAGACAAATAATAGTACAGATGACACAACATAGAAAACCAAAGACTAAGCAACACGAACCCCACCAAAAACTGGGGGTAATCTCAGGTGCTCCGGAAGGGTAAGCAGATCCTGCTTTACATGTGGCACCCGTCGTGTTGCTTGTGTTATTACAAATCCGGTAAATAGTCTAATTCGGTAGTTCACATTCGTGAAAAGGGAAGGGTATTGTAGTTACGACATAAGGAACATATCCGATATCATCTGTGAAACGGTTATTCCGTAACGGTCAACCAACTCGTGATGGCGTCCGTAAAATTTACGAAGGGATGATTTCAACTTCACCATTTGGAACTCTTGGTTTATAAGCTTCCTTGTGAGCAGCAATCCTCTATCAAGGAAATCATGATAGGAAATACAAACCCGGGAATATCGTTTCAATTGGGAGATATATACTCCGTATGCAGACGCTGCTGGAATGTTGCTACATAGAAATAGAAAGTTCACAATTGGGAAGCTGAAATCATCTCTTTTGTCAGGGTTGTTAGGGTTATAGCGCCACAAGATGGATGTGTACTAGATTTAACTAGAAGTACCAAAATTGACAATCTTACTGTTTTGTAACTTAGTGCATAATCCATAGAACATTGGACAATTATCTTATTTTAATAGTTTGTATAATGGGTTTGTACACTGATCCGCATCGTATTCATGAAAATTTGATATCTTGTTTATACATGGTGTAGGGGCTGCAATACAAAACTTCAGATATACATTGTGGTAATATGAATCCTAAAAATCATTAGTATTTCTATTAAAGAGAGTTGTGGTCGACTCCATTCTAAATTGACAAGAATTATAAGTTTTAATTGAAAAACTGTAGTTCTCTGAAGGCACTTTGTCTAATTATAAATCAGTCCATAAAAGTTAGTTGGCTGCAATGATATAGACAAAGTTGCTAATAGACACGTTAAATACGCATAAACTGTTGGCACAATTTAAAATACGTTTTCATGTGCGGTAATCGATACTTATGATAAATACTTCAAAATACACAACAAACGCCAACTTAAAAAAATGACAATTCGCGAACCTTATAAAACGGCATAAAAATTCGGCAAATTAAACATACCTTTTTCATTGGTCAATAAAAATCCATAACAAACTGACAGAAAAATGCAAGATACTAAACAAATTTTCATATTTGAAACAATAAAAACTTAACTGGTGTCCGTCTTTGAAGGTAAAGAAAGACAGAATCACAACAAATGTGTGATCAGGTTACCTATATACAATCTATGACGTAATTATTATCTTTTGTGTACAAGAAACACTGTCTTCGGACTTCCACATTACATGATGTAAAAATAAGAAGATGTGTGGTTAATGGCCAGTGAGACAACTCTCCAACAGAAACCAAATGACATAGACGTTAACAGCTATAGCTCACCGTTCGGCCTTCAACAGTGAAAAAATCCCATATCGCATAGTCACCTATAAAAGACCCCGAAATAGCAAATGTAAAACAAGAAAACTACCAGCCTGATTTATGCAAAAAATAATGAACGAAATACAAATATGATATACAGTTACAAACGACAACCAGTATTCAATTCTTATAATTTTTGTACTAGAAACAGTCTTCGGACTTCCTCGTTACATTATAGTTGAATCAAGGTATTAACGTTACAACTTACAGCTTTCCAAGAGCATATCAACATTTACATAGAAACGGTAAAAGTAATTTAAAAGACAAAGTTGTATTGATACATTGGTTACACCAATGCCGAAAAAAATATAAGAATGCATAAACAAGTATTACATACAATGATTATAATTATGACTCACAATATAGTGCTAATTGTAACACCACATATTCAATATACTAGTAAACCTCCACGGGAATTTTTTCCTGCCTTCGTCCAGTAAAATGTATATTCGTGACATGAGGGTAACACCAGTTCAGCTGATTAATCATACGTTCATATTTTGTAAGTTTATTGTTTGAATAATGTAATATAAATGAAAATACAAGAATCCTTAGTTGATTTATAGAATTTTTTTCTTAAATTCTATGTTGATAAAGTAAGAAATCATTAAGAAACTGAGGTTCCAACTACCCTGTGCAAAGTTGACCTTAGATAAATTTGGCTATATGTTTATGTCCCTTTTGGTCATATATTACTTAGTATTGGTGTGTTTCGGTCTTAAACATCCGTGGCTTTTAAATGTTTGTGTTAGAGCGTTCTTGGTGCAGGTAGATCCTGGCTTTTAAATAATTGGGTTAGAGCGTTCCTGGTGCAGGTAGATCCTGGCTTTTAAATGTTTAGGTTAGAGCGTTCCTGGTGCAGTAGATCCTGGCTTTTAAATGTTTGGGTTAGAGCGTTCCTGGTGCAGGTAGATCCTGGCTTTTAAATGTTTGGGTTAGAGCGTTCCTGGTGCAGGTAGATCCTGGCTTTTAAATGTTTGGGTAAGAGCGTTCCTGGTGCAGGTAGATCCTGGCTTTTAAATGTTTGGGTTAGAGCGTTCCTGGTGCAGTAGATCCTGGCTTTTAAATGTTTGGGTTAGAGCGTTCCTGGTGCAGGTAGATCCTGGCTTTTAAATGTTTGGGTTAGAGCGTTCCTGGTGCAGGTAGATCCTGGCTTTTAAATGTTTGGGTTAGAGCGTTCCTGGTGCAGGTAGATCCTGGCTTTTAAATGTTTGGGTAAGAGCGTTCCTGGTGCAGGTAGATCCTGGCTTTTAAATGTTTCGGTTAGAGCGTTCCCAGTGCAGGTAGATCCTGGCTTTTAAATGTTTGGGTTAGAGCGTTCCCGGTGCAGGTAGATCCTGGCTTTTAAATGTTTGGGTTAGAGCGTTCCCGGTACAGGTAGATCCGTGGCTTTCAAATGTTTGGGTTAGAGCGTTCTTGGTGCAGGTAGATCCTGGCTTTTAAATGTTTGGGTTAGAGCGTTCCTGGTGCAGGTAGATCCTGGCTTTTAAATGTTTGGGTTAGAGCGTTCCTGGTGCAGGTAGATCCTGGCTTTTAAATGTTTGGGTAAGAGCGTTCCTGGTGAAGGTAGATCCTGGCTTTTAAATGTTTGGGTTAAAGCGTTCCTAGTGCAGGTAGATTCTGGCTTTTAAATGTTTGGGTTAGAGCGTTCCTGGTGCAGGTAGATCCTGGTTTTTAAATGTTTTGGGTTAGAGCGTTCCTGGTGCAGGTAGATCCTGGCTTTTAAATGTTTGGGTTAGAGCGTTCCTAATGCAGGTAGATCCTGGCTTTTAAATGTTTGGGTTAGAGCGTTCCTGGTGCAGGTAGATCCTGGCTTTTAAATGTTTGTGTTAGAGCGTTCCTGGTGCAGGTAGATCCTGGTTTTTAAATGTTTGGGTTAGAGCGTTCTTGGTGCAGGTAGATCCTGGCTTTTAAATGTTTTGGTTAGAGCGTTCCTAGTGCAGGTAGATCCTGGCTTTTAAATGTTTGGGTTAGAGCGTTCCTGGTGCAGGTAGATCCTGGCTTTTAAATATTTGGGTTAGAGCGTTCCTGGTGCAGGTAGATCCTGGCTTTTAAATGTTTGGGTTAGAGCGTTCCCGGTGCAGGTAGATCCTGACTTTTAAATGTTTGGGTTAGAGCGTTCCCAGTGCAGGTAGATCCTGGCTTTTAAATGTTTGGGTTAGAGCGTTCCTCCTGGTGCAGGTAGATCCTGGCATTAAGATGTTTGGGTTAGAGCGTTCCTGGTGCAGGTAGATCCTGGCTTTTAAATGTTTGGGTTAGAGCGTTCCTGGTGCAGGTAGATCCTGGCTTTTAAATGTTTGGGTTAGAGCGTTCCTAATGCAGGTAGATCCAGAAAAGTGCTACGGAAGCGCGAAATTAAGTTTCATTTTCATTCACTGACTGCGTTTTCATAAGCGCGCAAATCAAGAAGTTAGGACGCCAAATTAAATATCAAGTTTAGATCAATAAAACCACAATAATCCGAGAAATTGTGCGAAATACAGCTTATTTAATTTATCATGTCTCTAATGTAGAAAACGCTTAATAGTTTAGTCTAGGAAAACATGGTTAATTTATCGGTCGTAATTGGCCTTGTATTAATGCAGCAGTAGTTTACCGATGATAAAATCTCATAAATGGATTAGTAAAAGACAAATGAATGTAATTAACAAAATCTCAGGGAATTGCAAAAGGAGCGAGACTTGTTGCGTCGACATGTACGTGTTTTCTGCTAAGCATGCATCACCCGCCAGGTGAATTAAGACTAAGTCAAAATGTCACAATCCGGAATAGGACACAACCGGGAAAAGTACATTCAGACAACTGTACTGGTATCTACGATCTAAGACTGCAAAAACATGTTGCTAGAGAGTTGTGACACTATCACATCGTATCGCTCAATCAATTCGTAATGGTGATCGTAACACTTATGTAGTGGCAATTTCAGTCATTCTTCCTCATAACTCTGTCATGTTTTAATTAATTGACACACCTCTACTTATGAAGTACGTATACTAGTGTATACTATCTGACCATTCATCGAGCGTAACGTATTTTCTGAGATATGTAAAAGTCATACGATGGAGCAGATGGTATGTTACTGCTGAGAGTTGGAAAGTTGAAATCAACACGTCTGTAATAGATTGTAGTTTGATGTCGTCCATCTGTTGGTTAAAATTTCTGACCAGTTGAACAGTTTTGTTTGATTGAACAAATTGCAATTTGGTCAGAAGTTTGAATGAGCTGCAATAAGTGGGCCAAAAGAGAGGCGGAAGATACCAAAGTAACAAGTCGAAACAAACTGACATCGTCATAGCAAAAGAAGATAAAGACAAAAAGACAATAAACAGTATACAAACACAACATAGAAATCTAAAGACTGAGCAACACGAACCCCACCAAAAACCGGGGGTTGAGAGCAACACGAACCCCACCAAAAACCGGGGGTGAAGAGCAACACGAACCCCACCAAAAACCGGGGGTGGAGAGCAACACGAACCCCACCAAAAACCGGGCGTGAAGAGCAACACAGGCAAGTCACATTAAATGTTACGTGTATTCTTGTAATGTACATCTGTTCTTGTAACGTAGATATATATATATGTTGTGTACAAAAAGTGCTTGTACAAATTACAATTTGTACAAAATTTGACTTAAATTCACTTATAACTTGTACAATAATTTACTTTATGGATCTTGTTATAAAAAAAAGCATTGATACACACCAAAGAAGTTGTATTCCATGACCACACAATAAACCTTATTTACAAAATACAAAAAATAGTTCTGTATCATTTGTTTGAGCATGTGAGTGAATTATGGCATCAGGAATTGCACAACATCATTTGCTTTTTACATTTACATTTGCTCCCCCTTTGCATTTACATGAAAGAAAACCCTAACCACCAGTTTTTGAAAGCTTTTTATCTGCTTCACGTAGCGAAGGTCGAAGCTCAGAAACCGTTGCTGCGAATAAAGATGTGTCTTTAACAGCTTCAATTTGATTTCTCGACAAATATCCTGTTCAAATACCTACAGCAGTTCCAGTGCGGTACCCAAATTCTCCAGATTCAATGATTACACATCAGATATTTCGAGGATCAGTTGGGATACGATCATACTGAAGAATTGGTATAATGATTTTATACCCCACAGCAAGTTCTGATAATTTCTGTTTCGTTTTCATGGTTAGATATTCGGTTTGGATCTGTTGACCAGACAGCGCACGGTTCCTGGCACGTATGATTGGTGTTTCAATGTCAGTGTCATCCTAATTGTCATGGGGGCCAATTTCTATGATACTATCAGAATTGTCACTGGGGCCAGTTTCTAGGTATACTATCAGAATTGTCACTGAGGCAAATTTTTACGGAGCGTCTTTTTACCACAGAACACCACAGAATACCACAGAACACCCAAAATATACCACAGAACTACACAAAATACAATAAAACTACTAAAATATACCACAGAACATTGAATTACTTTCCAAATGCAAAACTAATAATTCAGAATTATATTATTTTTATAATTCGGGCTACACTAATGACAGGACGATTGACCGGATGAGATATAAATTTCTTTAATGATCATAACTTTTTTTGTTATTAGGGAGAGATACTAAACTGTATTTCATAAAAATCTTTTAAAAACAATTTATCTAAGTTTTTCTATAAAAAAAAAAGATTTTCTATAAATAAATGTTTTTCTATAAAAAAATGTTTTTTTCTAAAAAAAAAAGTTGACATGATGAATTTTCCTGGCGCCAATTACACTTTTAAGATTAAGTTTGTTCTCCCAATTCTGTTAATAAATTTCAAAATAATCAACTATTTACAAAATTGTCAATTGATTGAATTCTAGTTGCCATCTTAATATGCAAGGTATAATTCAATTAAATGGTTTATTCCTCCTAAAACTTTGTATGTGGGTCATTTGTAAGAAATCCATGTAGGAATAGAAGGAATAGTTGAATAAACAAGGGTATCATCAGATTAGATTGTCAAAACATAATGCTAATTAACTTCAGGTAAATATCAATCAAACCTAACGAGTTAGTTTTCATCAATGTGCAGTTTGAAAATAGTAATAGTAGAAAATATACAAAAAGTTCTAACAAAAGGCTTTGGCACAGCTACGAATCATATTAACATCTGCAAATAAAAACACTAATTTCTGTTTATCATCAAAAGACATAAAATCACTATTAAAATGTATGTCTTCATCAAATAATTCTTTTCTAAAATCGTCATATAACTGAAGGGCACGATAAAATAACATGGGCTTCATCTTCTAAAATATCCTTACAACTATCACAGACTCGCTCCTCTAAAAGTAATTTTTCAAATCTCCCTGTTTCGGTTCTTAGTGGTGCTACAATGTACACCACATCGAAATTTGACAAAAGAACTCCTTTGTGAAAATGACATTGGAATTGCACAATAAGTTTCCGTTTCAAAACTGTTCTTAAATAAGTTATATGTTGGAAGTTTGTTACCACCTTTACCAGATAAAGCTTTCTCTGACTGTAAATTGCATTGCCACTGTTCAACATATTTACTAAACATTTTAGACATAATAGTATTAACAACTGAAGTACTATGAACATATTCTGTAATGTTACACAAATGTTCTACATTACACTCAGAAAATGTTTTCGTTACATAAAAATTCCAATTTTTTATACACTTGTGTTTTTTACTCATAATGTCTGTCCATATGAAAACTTTTCTGTTTAACTGATTAAAACTCATATTGTTCAAACGGCACTATAGTCGTATTAAGCATTGCCATTGTTTTTGAAAGATTGGAATAGAAGGAATATTTATTTTCAAAATGAAGGAATAGCAGGAAGACACCCAATTAAATGTATTTGATGTCTCAGGTGTGAAAACTTAAATGACATGTTAATTGGCTTGATGAATTGGTGATTACAACAGTGTCAAAATTAGATAATCTAATTAGATTTTT
The DNA here is from genome assembly GCF_021869535.1 of Mytilus californianus. Lineage (NCBI taxonomy): Eukaryota > Metazoa > Mollusca > Bivalvia > Mytilida > Mytilidae > Mytilus > Mytilus californianus. The sequence goes on along the minus strand of NW_026262734.1, from coordinate 110,460,373 downwards.
GTTCTTTTAATGTGCCGTTGAACTCGCTCAGATCATCATTTTGGACTCAAAATATAGAATCTATATAGTAATGCTTCATATGCTAGTTTTTAATTATTAAGATGCAGTTCAACTATTTCTAAATGCATACAAAATTATGTAAAAATCTGAAATATTGTCCTATGACTTTTATTTCATCTCAAGTAAAGTATGTGTATACAATGTTTCATCTGACTTGCCGACAGTATTTGGTTTTGAACTGCATCAAGTGTATCAAGAATCTATTCAGTGTTTCGAAAGCCAAACTAATTTACTAGTTTGTGATGTCCATCTCAGTTGCCGCTATAGTGTTGTCAGAGAACGTTTTCCATGGACTATTATTCAATATTTAATAATATACATGTACTTATTCAAATTGTAACAACTCTTAACATAAAATTAAACAAAAATGACAACTACAACGATAAATACCCCAGAATTACAATTGTTTTAATACCGGTAGGTGTTTTTGGTATAGACCCAGTAATAGGCCATCTCAGTTTGGGGCGTAGCGATAGTGAGTCGACCCTAAAGAAAAATTAAATGTCAAATTATAAAAAGAATTAACAATAACAATAATATAATGTCTGAAGTATTTATATTTCGAAGTTCTGTGGTATATTTTTGGTGTTCTGTGGTATTCTGTGGTGTTCTGTGGTAAAAAGACGCTCCCCAATTTTTATTATTCTATCAGAATTGTCACTGAGGCCAATTTCTATTATACTATCAGAATTGTCACTGATGCCAATTTCCCTGATACTATCAGAATTGCGACTGAGGCCAATTTTTATTATTCTACCAGAATTGTCACTGGGGCCAATTTCTATTATACTATCAGAATTCTTACTGGGGCTAATTTCTATTATACTATCAGAATTGTCACTGAGGCCATTTTTTATTATTCTATCAGAATTGTCACAGTGCCCAATTTCTATTGTGCTATCAGAATTAACTGACATGCATGTATCAATTACATTTGTTGTCTCTGGGTATTTTTGTATTTTGTAAATAAGGTTTATTATGTTCTGTAAATATGTTGTGTGTATCAATGCTTTTTTTATAACAAAATCCATACTATAAATTGTTGTACAAGTTATAAGTGAATTTTAGTCGAATTTTGTACAAATTGTAATTTGTACAGGCACTTTTTGTACGAATTACAATTTGTACAAAGTCAAAATACAAATTATAATTTGTACAATTTTTTTGTACAAATTATAATTTGTACAAAATGATAACTTGTACACAACATATATATATATTGAACATGTTCTTGTAACGTAGATCTATATATTTAACATATTCTTGTAACGTAGATCTATATATTTAACATATTCTTGTAATGTAGATCTATATATTTAACATATTCTTGTAACGTAGATCTATATATTTAACATATTCTTGTAACGTAGATCTATATATTTAACATATTCTTGTAATGTAGATCTATATATTAAACATCTTCTTGTAACGTAGATCTATATATTTAACATATTCTTGTAACGTATATCTATATATTAGAATAAAACATGGTCTTGTAGCGTAGATCTATGTATCAAATATATTCTTTTAACGTAGATCTACATATTAAACATCTTCTTGTAGCGTAGATCTATATATTGAAATTAAACATATTCTTGTAACGTAGATCTATATATTAGAATAAAACATGGTCTTGTAGCGTAGATCAATATATTAAACACATTTTTGTAATGTAGATCTATATATTAAACATGCTCTTATTACGTAGATCTATATACCGGTATTAAACATGATCTTGCAACGTAGATCAGTATATTGAAATTAAACATATTCTTAATGTACGTTGATCTATATTTTAATATTAAACGTATTCTTGTAACGTGTTCTGTAACGTAGATCTATATATCAAAAATAATTATATTCTTGCACCGTAGATCTATATCCTTAGTAAGCAGCTGGTCTTCCTGGTCAAATAAATAAAACGTGTCCTGGTGTAGTAGTATCACGATTAATAAACAACGTTAAAGTAAATACAGGCTTTACATCACATTCTTTACTTACAATGAAATCTACCCTCAACTCTCCTCATTCTCTATTTTATATCCTATCGGCATGTCCTTTCTAGTCCTAATATAACATGTATAAATATGGAAAATATTTGAAAAGAAAGAATGAATGCTGATATGAACTATCATTTATTAATTACTGGTAATGAATTTTGATTTTTTTGTAGGACACACGGTCACCATAATATAAAATCTATGAAGGGCTCATTTGTAAAAGAAATATGGCCAATTGTTTGGTGTCATATCTAATGAACTGAGTTCCTGTTATAAAAAAAACGTTAAAATCCACTACACCTTATTATTTCAAAATGTACTTTGTTTAATAGTAAAATTGAGAATGGAAACGGGGAATGTGTCAAAGAGCCAACAACCCGACCAAAGAGCTGAAAACAGCCCAAGTCCACCAATGGGTCTTCAACACAGCTAGAAAATCCTGCACCCGGAGGCGGGATTAAGCTGGCCCCTAAACAAAAATGTGTACTAGTTCAGCGAAAATGGACGTCCGAAACATATAAATGAACCAAAATATAAAAAAACATACTAGACTAAGGGAGCTACCATTTGATTTTTATGGGGGGGGGGGGGCTAGGATGAAAAATTTTGTCCTGCCTTTTTATTTTTCCCTCTATTCGGTCCTGCCTTTTTATTTTTCACTCTATTCGGTCCTGGTATTTTTTTTTAGTTTATCCTGACTTTTTTTTACATAAATTGTCATCCTGCCTTTTTTTTTACATAAATTGTCATCCTGCCTTTTTTTTTTGCAAATAATCTCATCCTGCCTTTTTTTTTCACTCAAAACTCCTGTCCTGCCTATTTTTTTCAAATTTCATCCTAGCCCCCCCCCCCCCATAAAAATCAAATGATAGCTCCCTAACAAAGAGCATAGGGTTTCACCCGGCCAGGGCTACCCAAAACCTTCCAAACTCAAGGCGACCACACTACCACAAAACCACCGAGACAGTTATTGGAGAATGAAAATAGGGTTTCACCCGGCCAGGGCTACCCAAAACATTGCAAACTCAAGGCGACCACACTACCACAAGACCACCGAGACAGTTATTGGAGAATGGGGTCAGCGTCAGGTGACAATGAACAAAACGCCACAAAATGTTTTATTTATGGTGAAAGTCAAATGATACCCCACTAAGTTATATCACCACGAACAATCTATATCATAAATAGAGTAAATTTATTGTATAAATGATAAACAATAGAGACAGCTGTACAAACAAGTGTATAAATATCTCTGTTTATGTGCTTTATATAGTACTACAAATCCACACTGTGCAACTGTATCATTTGAGTCGACTTCCAAATCAATTTTCTAGTGTTTCTGGCTTTGATTATACCATGCCAATAATCTCACTATCACAGTTTTCACTGACCCAACTGTTTATCTTCTAAACCGTTTCTTTACAAATTACCTGGATGAAGGCTTCCATTTCAAATAGGTAAAATCCATTAAGCAAATGAATATAGAACTAAAATTTAAAATATATGCAGCGAATCTATAGACAATTGGAATTTACCATTACCGTAGGGTGTCAACTCAAATCATACTCGTAACACAGTGTGAAATCATTGTCAAACTAATTAAAATATACATTTGATATATTTACATCATTAGGAAAAGCCCTTTCCATGGCTATGTTGTTTTTAGTTTGAGACAGGAGTTATCTACAGCTTTTTATACTATAAAAAAGCAAGCAAAAAAAACATCAACGTAGTACATGAAAATAATTAAGCTTTATAGCTATCTAAATCACTTCGATGTCAAATTACATATATTATAAATTACATCATATTTGTTTTCAAATCATTTAAACTTCATAGGAATGTATAAAAAGTATATATCTGTATTAATTTTGCAATGATTTTTAGATAAATCTAGATCATTGTTACCTTACAATGAAAGTTGTAATAACAACTTTTTATGTTATCTCCATGGTGTACTTTTGGCAAGTTTTGGATGCTAGGAGCTAGGTGATTCTTCAAAATACTAGTAGATCTGAAATACTTCACAATATATAATGGAAGGTGTTTGGTTTAAAACACAGATCATTTACAAAGTTTACCTCGTCCCTAAATGTTATGGATAACTTCAAAGATTATTATGAATCATATAAATACTCAACACTACACATATTTTCACCAAACTATATGATTGTAAGTCATTTAATAATTGAGATATGTACTCCAACAAACATTTTAATAAAACAGTAAAATGTAGGTCAGAGTAAGCTTTTTGGGGAGGTTAATTATTTACCCTACAGAATGTATCCTTACACCAACTTTTATGAATGTAGATTACTTATCATCTGAGATCTAAACTTTGGAGTCAAACTTAATTTAGGTCAATCAAGCATATAACACTGGTCAAAGTGACCTACTTTTTAGTGGATGCTGCTATATTCCACAGATAAATCCTTACTTCAAGTTGTATGATTGTACACCATCTTGATTTTTATACAAATCCAGGAAGAATAAAATGATTGTTAGAGTGACCAATATTTTGTGGGAGTATATCATGTTTTACTTCACGCAGCCTGACACCAACAATGATTATAGACTTACTTTATGAAAACTGAACTTAAAATTAGAAAATAATCTTACAAAATGAATAATAACCTCTGAGCCTTGAATATTGGTCTTGTGTACTTCATTGTATTGCATATGGTCGGTCTCTCCAATATGCATTTCCACATCAAATTATATGGCTCTATATCTATTAGTATCAGATAACTGGATAAAGATTTGCATTCCATAGTGTTTCAATAGTCAACCAAAAGTTTCAAAATTACTGTTTCAGATCCAATAAAGTACTTTCAAATATTATTGAATAAAGTAAGGCAATATGTCAGAAACACATAATTAAATTAAACAAAAAAAAACTAACAAATAACATTATTTCAGAGTAGCAATAAGTCTAATACCTCATTTGGCATATACATGTATATAATTCCTATTAGCTTAGGGCAAAAACATATTCCTTAAAAAAATAAGACTATTTCTAATAATAAAAAAAACTTCTTAAGGAGTCAATCCAAATGTCAACACAATGTAAAGATCCATGATTTTGAAAAGAGAGGGGGCCCAAACTAAGCAACGTTAGGATTGGTACAAGTAAAAAGTATATACATTAATGAAATTTAAAAAAATCGTTATGTACTTCAACAAAACTTGTCACAATACGCCTTATAGCAGCAGTATATTAGAAGTTAAAATATTCTCTAAGTAAACAGACAGCCACTTTCCCCAATTTGACCCATGTAAACTCTTGAGTGTTCCTTTAGTGGAATTGAATATGAAGATTGTGTAGATTATAAGCATCAGCAATTTGACAAGAAAAATACAAAATACGAAATTATATTAAAATTAATTCTTATGCTATTTATTTATAATCAATGAATAATCATGAATTAAAAATATAACTATGAAAGCACTATTCTCTACTTAAGGAATGGATTTGTACCTATAAACAGAAACATATATAATATCTGAGATTGGAAACATTACATTACAGCCATACATAAATCTGCCATGGTCAAGCATGTACCATTACAAAAGATTTCACAAAACTTCTTCCCCATTAAAATTGTTTGTAAACAAATGTGTTATAAATCAAAATTTAATATCAATATATGAGCTAGGTCTAATAGAAATCGACCTTATGCAAATGAATATCAATAGATCTGTTAACATATTTCGAGTTGAAATAGTCTCTATGCTAAGTCTGAAACTGTTTGAAAATTGAGTTGCCATAAGAACCCTACAAAACAGACCAAAATTCATCTTTTATTTCGTATTTGAATGTTCGAAAAAAAAAATCAGTCTTATACATGTACATGTATACTTGCACTTGTATAAGGTCAATTTCTATCAGACACAGCTTATAAATTTGAGATCGCCGTAAGTGAATACACTTGAATAAGGTAAACAAGTATTTTTTTGTAGCTGATTGTTTACAAGGAATAATGGGGGAAAAAAACCTTGGAATTCAGGAATCAATATCATACTGAATCTGCAGTTTCATATCTCCGGTATTATACATGTGGCTAATGAAAACAGAAAACTAAAATGATAACAAACAAAATATATAAACATCAATTTTCAAGTTAAAGTCTAAATGGAATGATTTGTTCAATTCTTAGCCCTGAACCAAGAACAGTTATGATTAGGAATGAAAATGTGTATATAATTGCAAGGGCACTATTTGTGCATAAAAAATACATTTTTATCACTTATCATTAATATACAGAACTTTAATTATACACCCTGTAATAATGGGAAAAAACCCTGGAATGTTAATTTCATAAAATAATAATCTAAACACAACAAAAAGTCTCAATCAGCTATCAAATAGTGGTCATTATTAATAGGTGAAGGAAAAAAACTTAATTCAAACTCAACTGAGATATTACTGAGCATTTGTTTTTCTTTCATCTTGCAAAAGCTGAAATAAGACAATCGTTGGACAAATATTAGTTAAAAATGTATACAAGTTTACTGGCATGCATTATCAAGCACTAATCTCTTATCAATAAATGACAGAAAAAGTAATTTTTGTCAAAAAAAGCATTAAACCTTATTTGAAAAAGTTGCATTTTACCAAGCAATTCATCAGTAAGCGTTGTTTTAGACGAGTAATATTTCAAAATATAGATATCAGATATATGCCCATTGAAATATCATATCACAAAAAATATTTTTTTATCACAGAAACATTGCAATCATGTTGGTTAGGGAAAGACAATTTTATTATTTAAATTCAATATATTTTGATTTCTGAATGTTTGTCTTTACAACTTTAAAGAAAGCAGGAGAAAAAATTTGATTCACAGTAGATATCTTAGAAAAAAAAACTGTCAAAAATCTTGAAAATATTTTACCTTATTTATTGGAAATATAAATACACTAAGCCTGATCCAGGCATATTTTTCAAATTTAATATTCATATAATATCTTAACTAAACAATATAGCAAAGGGAAAATAAAAAAAAAATTCAAAAAGGAACAGAAGTGATAAAAAAACATCTGTATGTCAAAAAACTAACACTTTATTTTGTTTCACCTTAAACAAAAGTGAAATTGTACCTTTTATGAAAATATACTGTTCCCATCTGGACATATCTTTAACTAAAAATTAACAAAAAAAGTAAATAAACAATATAAAACATAGTTCCTTTTTGAACATTAAATGTTCATTTAAACCACAATGGAATAGATGTATTGTTGATAATGTATGATATTTTATAGATACATGTTGCCCTGATCAGGATAATGGTAAACTAAAATGTTGCTATGCAGGAACTAATAAATATAACTATCACTTGGCTGTCTTTCTTGATGCTAATAGTCCAGAATCTGAAATGAGAAAAAAATAATAAAAATGCATGAAAATAGTCTGGTTTTTTGTTGTTTTTTTCTTTTTAATCTTCTGCTACTTTTATAAAAGACACCATGATAGACTCTGGAATGCATTATGTCTTCCAACAAAAAAATAACCATTTTCAGTCATATTTGTTTCGCTTTATTTTCTTTTTAAATGCATTTTGTTCAAACAAGATGAAAATTAACCAAATGCCATTGTTAACAGCAATTCTGACTGGACAACTAGCCTGAACAAAAATGGGTAATTGATTCATAGTTCACCTACCGAGAACTTGAAAGAATTTCATTTACAAATATTTCAATTTTCTAAGAATTGCTCTTTGGCCAAAATAAGGTGTTTTTTTTTATTTAAATTTGAAAAGCTGTGTTGTATTCATTTTTTTTTTTTAATTGGTATTTTTTCAGACCTGAAAGTCACAGACAGTTGTTGTTTTTTGAGGCTCTTCTAGCATTTAAAAAAAATGTTCAAATATTCAAATACAATACAGTTATCTTTAACTCACTATTTAAAACACGGTTTATATTCAAAGGTGGAAGAAAAAAAGTGCCATAGAAATCATTAAAATCAAGGGAAACTTTAATGTTAGAAGAGGATTAATGAAAACAAATTATGTTATAAAGATCTAAATACAAATGTACGATATCTGTAAAAATTTCACCAACTGTGGATTCATTTTTATTCGTAGATTACCAAATTTCTCTTGGATTTCATGGGTACAGGTGAACCATGAATTTAAATGTTCAAAGAAGTACAAATTTTCTATGGGCTTGTATCCAGACTTTTGCCAAACGACGAAATCAAATATCCAAGAATATATTTTATGCTTATAATCCAGGAAAATTGGTAATCCTTTATGAAGCTGAAACCAAAACACACTAAATTTCATAGACATCTAGATGATTGCATACAGTCTATAAAGAAAGACAAGTCTCCGTACAATATGACAAGCTCTCTAAATTCCATATAGTTTAGAAAAACGGTAAAAAATTTAACAGATGCTATCAAATATCTGCAATCACCATCCAATTCCCTATAGAGGAAAAAATAAGTATGGGGTCCAGTAGGATAACACCCCTTTTAGGTCACAGTGATCACATTTAAAATTTACCTCAGAGCAACAAGTCACTTTTATGCAAAAAAACAAAAACAAAACTTATAACTCACAGTATCGGTTTTGAACATTTTTAGAGGTCAAAGGTCTTTTTAAATGAGATGACAGGTTGCAAGGTTGCCAAGCCAAAGCCCTATAGGTGGCAGTTCCGATCTCACCATGTTAGAGCCTTTCACATAAATTAACCAGTAACCAGGTTCCTGTCATGGGGTAGGCAAATGAAGATGCTGGGATTTATACTGGTTTTTCAAGCCCTCAACCTGCCAGTTTTATTTTCATCAGTGGAATAACACACTTTGGAAACATGAGCTGATCAGAAACTAAAGTATTTGTATTATTTGTGTTCCAAAACTGTAAAAAAAAGTTAAGTCTACTTGTTGAACTAAGTTTATTATTTAGGGCTCTAATTCCTGATTTTCATATATATCTTTATTTTAGAAAATTGTTAAAACAATTGTCAAGACTGAAATAAGCAACACACTAGATTATGTTGACAATATAAATTTTTAATAATTACTTTCCGATTTAACAATTAATCAAATAACACAGCACTTAAAATAACATTCAAAATATAAAAGACTTGATTTAAAAAAAAATGAATTAAAGCATTTTGTTGACTTAGATCAGATGAAATTGCAACAACAATTTCATATCACATTATCAATTGTTGATAAAATCCAATAAACACAACTTGACCGACAAAGGAAAAGAAATACGACCTTCAAATATGAAGAAAACAAATAACCTTGATTAACAATTTATCACATCTGACATTTCTCAGATTACGTAACTATTGCAGAAGGTCAAAACTTCTGAATTTCAACATGTTCAATTTTCAATAAATCCCAAATCTTGGCTTAAATATTAGCAATAACAATATATTCGTATAATAAATTTTGTTTCTCATTTTCTGAATCAATTTCATTAATTGAATTAATTTCCTTGTTGAAATTGTAAAGCGGCAGTGCATGGTGTCTTTTTTCAACCTCATTGACTCTTTCTTACCCCACATCACTTTTTGTACACATAGAGTGTATTTCAAACATGAAACTAAAACCATAATGTAAGAGATATTTTCAAATATTTTCAAATAAACTGCATGCTTAGTATATACTATAGGGTATGGGTTTTTCTCATTGTTGAAGGCCGTACGATTGCCTATAATTGCTTACATCCACTTCAATTGAACTTGGGTTGATAATTGTCTCATTGGCAATCATACCACATCTCTTTATTTTTATATTGCATGCTTAGTATATGTATACTTATAATTAAATACAATTTTATTGACTCTCTTATTCATACGTTATTTGGAATTAAGCATTCATTGAAAATTTTCAAGTTTCAAACATTTTTGTCCAAGCCTCCTACCAGGCTGAGAAAATTTCATAGGCCGATGCGGCTTCTCCGAAGCAAGAGGCTTAAACTTTTTGTCCAAGCCTCCTACCAGGCTGAGAAAAATTCATAGGCCGATGCGGCTTCTCCGAAGCAAGAGGCTTAAACTTTTTGTCCAAGCCTCCTACCAGGCTGAGACAAATTTTCAATATAATCTATATACATGAAGAAAGGGTATCATTAATTTTATAACATACCAGGGAAAATGTCATGCTCATTCAGGATGATAACATATATAAAACAAGAATGTGTATATAGTACAGGTGGATGCCCCACTCGCACTATCATTTTCTATGTTTTTGACCGTGAAATTGGGGTCAAAACTCTAATTTGGCATTAAAATTAGAAAGATCATATCGTAGGGAACATGTGTACAAGTTTCAAGTTGATTGGACCTAGCTTCAACTTCATCAAAAACTACCTTGACCAAAAACTTTAACCTGAAGTGACCAAAAACTTAAACCTGAAATTTTTCTATGTCCAGTGGACCGTGAAATTGGGGTCAAAACTCTAATTTGGCATTAAAATTAGAAAGATCATATCATAGGGAACATGTGTACTAAGTTTCAAGTTGATTGGACTTCAACTTCATCAAAAACTACCTTGACCAAAAACTTTAACCTGAAATTTTCCATGTTCAGTGGACCGTGAAATTGGGGTCAAAACTCTAATTTGGCATTAAAATTAGAAAGATCATATCGTAGGGAACATGTGTACTAAGTTTCAAGCTGATTGGACTTCAACTTCATCAAAAACTACCTTGACCAAAAACTTAAACCTGACTTATTGGTTTACTTTTATAAATTTTGACTTGGATGGAGAGTTGTATCATTGGCACTCATACCACATCTTCTTATAACTATTGACCAAAAACTTTAACCTGAAGCGGGACAGACGGACAAATGGAGGGACGAACGAACAAACGAACGGACTGAAAAACATAATGCCCCTCTACTATCTTAGGTGGGGCATAATTATACAAACAAGTATGCATTAAAGAGTGGGTCAACCAGGATAAGGGGGGAGAGGGAGGGGCGGGGGGCAGTTTGTAGGTTGAGAAAAAGTAGAGGGGATGCCACTATATTATCTTTATACAAGGTGGTTGTACAAGAAATATCTATATTGAAAATGCATGTTCATGACAAGAGAATATACTATTATTTGTACATGTGCCCCGACATAACTACAATCCAAAGTAGGACTAATTTACTGAAATGTTCTTTGTGATTGAAAGGGTAAAATCCATCATAATGATCTTTATAATATGACATCACACATGCAAACAAAGTATCCAGTATGTGCCTCTGTAGAATATGTCATGCTTTGAACAGGAACAGTGAACCCTGAAGCATCATTGGTTAATAATAGGCTCATCTAGGACTGACTGATCCTTAAGCCTAATTTTCCAACGCTACCCAACTCTCCATTTATTTTTGTGGTCATCAAAATTTTTACCCCAATTTGTGTCCCATTCTAACAAACCCCCTCCTGCTTTTTCTTATCCATTTTCATTTCATATTCATTGTCTCAATATTAACTCATTGTGTAGCTGGTGCATAAAATACCATCAGTAATTTAACAATCAAAAGAAAATAATATGTCAGTGTGAATTCATCTTTCATGAACAAAAATTGTAACATCTACCAAATTTACTTTGAGCGGAATCCTAAAACTGGTCTAATTATCTCCCTTTGGGATGACACAATTAATAACCTTTCCATCAATGCTGACACCATTTTCCAACTGAGACCTTTTTACAGCTACAGGCTCTTACATCACTGTCGTAGAATTTCTTCTCTTATATAAAAGATCATGCAATATTCCATGGATTACTTTATTGTTTATGACTATTTTGATGTAATAAGAAGCCGTCTAATACCTCCAATGTCTATAATAACTATAATTTCACACAAAAACGGAGCAGTAATTTCGTCTTTCTTTTGTTTTATTACTATAATGAAGACTTATTTACTTTTTCCAAATTAATTTCTGTATTACATTTATTTCTTTTAATGTGTTTTTATGTCAAGTTCTGAATCTACTTATTTTCAGATCTAATTTCTGATCACGAATAAACAGAAATCATGCGGGAATTATGTGATCAAAACCATTAAACTGACAAACCTCAAATCATTTAATTCTTGTATAATCTGTGTAAAAAAATCATCTGTACTTTAAAAGCCATTAAACTTTTTTCATATGCTTCAATCTTTTGTCTAAATGCACCACAGGGCATGCTCAAAATTAATTTCCTTAACAAAAATAATTTTCAAATTATACAATGTCATTAAAAAGTTACCATTTTTCTTTTTTTTTTACGAGTTTGTTTATTAAGTTAATTATTTGCAGGATAATTCTTTCTTGACAAGTCTTTTATTTATTTGTTAGATTTTCTTTTTCTATAACAACACAAATAACTGCCTATCCTTGACAATACTAAAATAACCGAATAATTCCAAACAAACAAAAATATAAATTGTTCATGTAAACAACTCATTTTTATGAATGAATATTGAAAATGTTTTATAGTTCCATAAATAAAATGAAAAGGACAATACTTCAGGAAATATGAACTATTCTTATACTGGGTGCAGTGCATTGTTATATAACAACAGATGTTTTAACTTTTCAATTAGTCACAGAAGACGCAAATAAATAAAAATCAGCCTACGTTAAAAAATAATAATAATTTCTAAAAAAATTTCTTTCTATGACTATGATTCAGAGAGCATTTATAACTCAGATAAAAAGTCAATTATCAATTACAATGATTTGATTTCTTTGTGGATCTTATCTTGCTGATAATTGGTTTGCTATTTACATTTTCTCTATAGTTTTCAAGACAATAGCCAAAAACATAAAATATTGTTTAAACTTTAAGGGCAATAAGTCCTAAAGAAGTCAATTAAAAATTTTGAGGGCAAAAGCTCATAAATGGAGTCAAATGAAAATTCAGTATTGTTGACATTTTTAAAGATTTTATTTGCAGATGATTTTTCTTGTAAACGATTTCTCTATGTTTCAAGATAATTGTCAAAAATGCAAGAAATGTGTAAAAGACATGTCATTTAAGAGCAATTACTCTTTAAAGGAATCATCTAACAACTTTGGTAAAAATGGAAAGTCTTGATATTCTGACCATTTTTGACCCTTTAAAGGAAAATTCAGGTTCATCTGATGAAAGATTTTGGACACTTTTTAAACACTTTTAAGTGTCTACTTCAGTCGATTCAATTAGTTTATGTGAAAGATTTGAACTGATTTAGTCATTAAAGACGCTCAAATGCAAGCTTAAATATGAAAAATCTATCAAATATGCCATAATATGTCACTTTTCAGATGGTTTTTGTCAAAAATGAAAGTGGCCACATCTGTGTTCATTCTCAACCTTTATATATGTTATGTATTATCATCAAATACAACTTACATTTAAATATTAAGAATGAACACAAATGCGGCCACTTCCATTTCAGACGGAAACCGTCTAAAAATTAACCAAAATGCTAAAATTTCAAAGATTTCAGTAATTTAACATGACTTAATGATGCTAGTACCCGATACATGTACATTGTATTGTCAAAAACAGCCCATATTTATGTAACAATTAATAGTTAAAAATTTACATTTTAACAATTTTGTAAAACTACTATATTTTGGGGCCAAAAAGGGGTCTTACTGGGCCTACTCCTTTACTACCTATCTACCGAAGTTTTCAGTATATTAGACAATTACTTGCATGTTAAATTCCTTGTGTTCTAAAACAACAAATCTTTTGGGATAAAAATAAAACTATGAAAATGAAATTCACCAGCTTGTTGAAGGTACAATTATTATAATGCTAGAAATGAAAACAGATGTACACTTCAAAACCAATTCTAATATTTATGCCAAGTTCAAATAACCACTGCAAAGGATGAAAGCATAGTTGTGAACCCCTCAACATTCTGTATGTAGATATAGGAAGATGTGATATGAGTGCCAATGAGACAACTCTCCATCCAAATTACAATTTATAAAAGTAAACCATTATAGTTCAAGGTACGTGCATGTGTCTGTTCTAAGTCAGAAGGCAAAGTTTAGGGGTTGTTGCTGTTTGTTGTCTGTCATATTTACTTTTTGTTTATTGTTTTATCATAAATCAGGCTCTTGTTTTTCTCGTTTGAATTGTATAATTAGTCATATCTGGGCCTTTCATACCTTTTTATACAGATCGGTTGCATACTTCTACTTTATTTAGACTCTGGTGGGTAGTTGTCTCATGGTAATCATACCAATTTTTGTCATTTTTATAATATTACACTTTGTCCAGAGTGATGGGCAGACAAACTTATTGCTATATACCTTCAAACTTAATTACAATGATATATTAAATAAAATGCTTCGCAGAGCGCAGCCTGATACGACCGCAGAGGTCGAACCTTGAACAGTTGGGGCAAGTTTGGACACAATATTCAAGCTTGATACTGTCTGAATTTGGATTGTGATAAAATTTTTGACATAATATAGGTTTCTGACACAAAATAAATGTGGTCAAAGAGCTTAAAAATTTGAAATGGGACATTCATTTTACCTAGAATGGTCTGATATCCAAAATCTAACAACATGGTTAGATTCAGCATATAAAAAACACCAAAAATTTAATTTTAGTTGAAATCAATCAAAAGTTTAATTTTGGACCCTTCAAACCTTAATATGGACTAATTTGAAAACAGGGCCCAAAATAAAAAATCTAAATGCACAATAAGATTCAGCATATCATACAGCCGCAATAATTCAGTTTTTGATGAAATCAAACAAACTTTAATTTTGGACCCTTTTGACCTCAATGTAGACCAATTTAAAAATGGGGCCCAATATCCAAAAAAGTAATACAAGGTAAGAACCCCCAAAAATTAAAGACCTTAAATTAATCCCATTGAAATTGGTTAAAAGATTTGTATTTATTTTCAATTGAAGATTTCTTGCTATTGCACAATACTGTGCAATTGAAGATTTCTTGCTATTGCACAATACTGTGCAATTGAAGATTTCTTGCTATTGTGCAATACTGTGTAATTGAAGTTTTCTTGCTATTGCACAATACTGTGCTATTGCGCAATACTGTGCTATTGTGCAATACTGTGCTATTGCGTAATACTGTGTTGTTGCGCAATACTGTGCTATTGCGCAATACTGTGCAATTAAAGATTTCTTGCTATTGCGCAATACTGTGCAATTGAAGATTTCTTGCTATTGCCCAATATTGTGCTATTGTACAATACTGTGAGATTGCGCAATACTGTGCAATTGAAGATTTCTTGCTATTGCGCAATACTGTGCAATTGAAGATTACAAAAACTTTGAAGCAAAAAATATGAACCCCAAAAAATTGGAAAAAAAATCCCCCCCCCCCCCCCCTTGGAGTAATTACCCCCAAACTCAATCCCAGCCTTCCCTTTGTGGTATGGAACCTTGTAGTACAATTTTAGAGAGATCCATACACTTACACACAAGTTATTGTCTGGAAACTAGAAAAAATGCAATGAAGTTTATTAAACTAAAGTTATTGGCAAATTTCCAATGGAATTTATTAATAATAAAGTTTTTGGCAAATTTCCAATATACATAATTTAAAAGCAGTTTAGGTGAGATAAACAAAAAAGCTTCATCATCAACATTTTATATTGGCAAATTTCCAATGAAGTTCATTAAACTAAAGTTATTGGCAAATTTCCAATGGAATTTATTAATAATAAAGTTTTTGGCAAATTTCCAATATACATAATTTAAAAGCAGTTTAGGTGAGATAAACAAAAAAGCTTCATCAGCAACATTTTATATTGGCAAATTTCCAATGAAGTTCATTAAACTAAAGTTATTGGCAAATTTCCAATGGAATTTATTAATTGGCAAATTTCCAATATACATAATTTAAAAGCAGTTTAAGTGAGATATTCAAATGAGTTTCAATTACCAACCTTACACTGCCTTTTAAATTATGTTTTGTACTTAAGTAATTGTCCATTAACCTGGAAACCCTTTTCCCCCCTTTTTTGCACCTTATTCCTTAACGGTTTGAGCCATAACTCCCAAAGACAATTCTTACCATCCCTTTGTGGTATTCCAATATCCAAAATCTAAATACATGGTTAGATTCAGCATATCAAAGAACCCCAAGAATTCAATTTTTGATGAAATCAAATAAAAAAAGTTCAATATTGGACCCTTTAAACCTCAATGTGGACCAATTTGATAACCGGACCCAAATATCAAAAATCTAAATGCATGGTTAGATTCAGCATATCGAAGAACCCCATATATTCAATTTTTGTTGAAATCAAACAAAGTTTAATTTTGGTCCCCGATTTGGACCAACTTGAAAACTGGGCCCATAATAAAAAAACTAAGTACATGTTTAGATTCAGCATATCAAAGAACCCCAAGAATTCAATTTTTGTTAAAGTTTAATTTTGGACCCTTTGGACCTTAATGTAGACCAATATGAAAACGGGACCAAAAATTAAGAATCTAAATACACGGTTAGATTCGGCATATCAAAGAACCCCAATAGTTCAATTTTTGATGAAATCAAACAAAGTTTAATTTTGGACCCTTTTGGCCCCTAATTCCTAAACTGTTGGGACCAAAACTCCCAAAATCAATCCCAACCTTCCTTTTGTGGTCATAAACCTTGTGTTTAAATTTCATAGATTTCTATTTACTTATACTAAAGTTATTGTGCAAAAACCAAGAAAAATGCTTATTTGGGCCCTTTTTTTAGCCCCTAATTCCTAAACTGTTGGGACCAAAACTCCCAAAATCAATCCCAACCTTCCTTTTGTGGTCATAAACCTTGTGTTAAAATTTCATAGATTTCTATTTACTTATACTAAGAGTTATTGTGCGAAAAGCAAGAAAAATGCTTATTGGGCCCTTTTTTGGCCCCTAATTCTTAAACTGTTGGGACCAAAACTCCCAAAATCAACCCCAACCTTCCTTTTGTGGTCATAAACCTTGTGTTTAAATTTCATAGATTTCTATTAACTTATACTAAAGATATAGTGCGAAAACCAAATGTCTTTGGACGATGACGACGACAACGTCATACCAATATACGACCGCAAAAATTTTGCAGTCGCAAAAATTTTGCGGTTGTATAATAAAATCAAGAGTTTGGTTTAGATGTTTCTCAGTGTCACTGTTGATCAAGTGACTTTCTATATTCCTCCACTTTCATTACATTTTAATGGCAAAAAATCCTAAAATACCAAACAAAAAAACGCAAATTTGTGAGCAAATGTGGAATAATAAGAAACAGGACCTTTTCAAATTTATTTGGTGATTGTAGGTTATATGGTATAAATGATCCTCACAGGGAAATGACAACCTGATAATCAAAACGCTGATTCATTTGCAGAGATGCTTAGACTGTGCTTCATTATATGATGATAAAAGTAGATTTTTGGAAATGCTTCATTGGCCACCTTGGTTTGTTTTCAAATTATGCATGGTAACTAGGTAACTAATTTAGACAGCATGGTGAATGAACAATGTTACAGGTTGTAGTGCAGTAAATTATAAATGGTTGGATCTGACTGAGTCTCATTATGAAGAGGTGACCTTCACATAAATAAAATACATTAAAAAAAAAGGTCATCAATTAAAATCTTTCAAACAAAAACATTTATCATCTTGTCAACTATTCTAATATCATCTTGTTAACTATTCTAAATGGTTAATACACCTATTTCAATTTGGCCTGTCTTTGAAAAAAAAATTTCTTTGGCACAGCATAAAAAGTTTGACACCACAGATCAAAAGTGAATGTTTTGCAAATGTCTTTCAGTTATCAGGTGCAAATTTGAGATCAGTGGTATGAAAGTCAATAAACCTGAAATTGGTGAATAAAAAGAACAGAAACTTTTCTATCTAAAGCATATATTTTGTACATTAAAAGATTCAGAAAATTTATATTAAGAACGTTCTATGACTAACATTTATGAAAGAAAATCTATTATACATAAGATGCTTACATCAGAAATATTCAGTAGCATGCAAAAAAAAGGGGGAGTAAGTGGCAATTCTCTAACAAATAAATTCCCAAGTACACAAATCAGGACAAATTTAATTAATAGCATGTGTATATAAACCATAAAATGGGTAAACAAATTTTGTTTTCCAAAGATTTCTGGAGATCAGGATTTAATCCAACTTTGAATCTATGAAAAGACTGCTATGTATTTACATAAATTCTATTTTATAGATTTAGAAAACATAATTACAACTCTTTTTCAATTATGAAATGTGAACACAGCTCCCAAATTCCACACAAACAAAAAAGTGCAATTACACATGTGTCAAACCAATGCTCAAACAAATGAAATGGATAACAACTGTTTACACTGCATTTAAATATACTGTTGAAAGTTATAAGTCTGATTAGTGATGATCATAACTAAAACATCTAAGCATTGTACTCTATGCCATTGTTCGTTTTGTATGTTGTATTATAAATTTTAATATTCTTTAAAAAAAAAAAGAAAAAAAAAAAGAAACCAAAAATGAAATTCGGTTTGAATGTCAGAGTCTAATTATTCAATCAAGAGTGAGAGGATCTTGGATCAAAGTTCCTTGCCTACCAAATAATCTGACGACCAAAGACCTAACTCTTAAACCTTAAATGTCAATGTATTCTTGTCTTCCACTCAATCTGACAATTAAGGACTTAAGTCTTAAACCTTAGATGTCAAGGTCTTCTTGTCTACCACACAATCTTATAATCAAGGACTTAACTCTTAAACCTTAAATGTCAAAGTCTTCAAAACTTTTAGGCTTGATCAAATCTTTTCTTTTATCCTTTACCTAGCTTAAACAAGAGTGCACACACTGAAATGTCTCGCCTACTATACTGACCATTGATTTTATGTTGATAGTCCTAAATATAAAGTTTTACTACAAGTATCACATTAACACTTATGATCCAAGAAAATGAGGTCAAAGTCAGATAAACCAAGCCGAAAATACATGTACACCTTTAATACAATCATTCCATACAACAAATATAGATGACCTATTGCTTATAATAAAAAAAAAACAGACCAAACCATGGAAATTTTATATTGACCAATGAACCATGAAAATGAGGTCAAGGTCAGATAAAACCTGCCAGACAGACATGTACACCTTAAAATCATTCCATGCATCAATTAAAGTTGACCTATTGCTTAAAGTATCTAAGAAACAAAGTTAACCAGGAAAACTGAACATTGACCAATGTACCATGAAAAGGGGAAGGTCAGATGATACCTGCCAGACAGACATATACACCTTACAATCATTCCATACACCAAATATAGTTGACCTATTGCTTAAAGTTTAAGAAAAACAGACCAAAACACAAAACTGAACATTGAGCAATGAACCATGCAAATGAGTTCAAGGTCAAATAAAACCTGCCTGGCTGACATGTACATCCTAAAATATTTCCATAAACCAAATATAGTTGACCTATTGCAGACACATGATACAGTAATAAAAAAACAGACCAAAACAACAAAAACTTAAATTTTACCACTGAACCATGAAAATGAGGTCAAGGTCGAATAAAACCTGCCCGGCTGACATGTACATCGTAAAATATTTCCATAAACCAAATATAGTTGACCTATTGCATACAGTAATAAAAAAACAGACCAAAACAACAAAAACTTAACTTTAACCACTGAACCATGAAAATGAGGTCAAGGTCAGATGACACCTGCCAGTTGGACATGTACACCTTACAATCATTACATACACCAAATATAGTAGACCTATTGCTTATAGTATCTGAGATATGGACTTGACCACGAAAACTTAACCTTGTTCACTGATCCATGAAATGAGGTCAAGGTCAAGTGAAAACTGTCTGACAGGTATGAGGACCTTGTAAGTTATGCACATACCAAATATAGTTATCCTATTACTCATTATAAGAGAGAAATTAACATTACAAAAAATCTTAACTTTTTTTTCAAGTAGTCACTGAACCATAAAAATGAGGTCAAGGACAATGGAAATATGACAGACGGAAACTTCATATCATAAAGTATCTATATACAAAGTATGAAGCATCCAGGTCTTCTACCTTCTGAAATATTAAGCTTTTAAGAAGTAAGTTAACGCCGCCTCCGAATCACTATCCCTATGTCGAGCTTTCTGCAACAGAAGTCGCAGGCTCGACAAAAATCAAAAAGATTTGATCAATCAGAATTTTAATTTTATATAAAGAAAGTTTCTTTGCTTTTTTTTTTTGTTGGGGGAGGGGGGGGGGAAACCATTTAACGATAAATTTAAAACTATCTGTCCAATCTATGCAAACAAGTCATTTTAAGCAAGTAACAATTTTTTATTCTGAATTCTTAAAAATAAGATGGAGGTCAAAGTTCTCATACACAAAAGTAAAAATTCTGCATTTTCTGAAACCAGGAGTGAAGGGTTGATAATGAAAATAATGCAAGGATTATATTGAAAGCGATCACTCAGGAAAAAAGTCATGTGTTGTAATACCTATTGTAGAGTTCATTCTTGTTCTGGTGTAACCTGATCAACTGCTTCTAAATAAAATCAAATAGTTAATATATATTTTGTGTTCAAAGGGAAGTAACTCTCAAAGATTTTTACATGCTTCTTCTGTTGTTCAGTTTTTAGCATGTCACGTACCTCTTACCTTGAGATATGTGCAACAAAACAGCATCATAATTCAACCACTGCCTGGTCAATATTTTATCATATCATATTTCAAATGAATTGTGGAAATCACAGTATTGAATTTTCACATATTTTACACCAATTCATACTGTTAAATTACCCCAAAAATTGAAACATAAAAGAATTTACCTTGAAGTATCAAAATCAACCAAGATCTGTTCAAGTAACATAATACCATTCATGTTTTACATCAATATTTTTTCAAAAATTTCCACTGTAACTACATGCTCTTAATCAGCCATTTTTTATTAACTGTTACACAATCATTTGAAAATTATATTTGAACTTTTAAAAAAAAAAGAAGTTGGAGTGCACTTTTTTCTTACACCTAGCTAGCTACCAACAATGCAAATTAAAGAATTTATAATCAAAGCTTACTATTGGTCAAAGGTTAGTTAATCCTTAATATTGAAGATGAAAATATAATTATGATATACTCTTTTCAAATGTTGATATTACACAACTTTTTAGATACTGTTTACAACTTTGCAGATTAAAAATGTAAAAAGTCTAGTTAATTTTGCTCTTGAGTCGTGCATTTTTAGCAATTTTTTTTATCTAAAATGTTACAGATATCTTAATAAGAAACATGTTTTAACACAAAAAAATTAATTTGGCAGTAACTCAACATTATATACAATAAATGTGATGAAAATTTGAGTCAATAATCTAAATGCAATGAAAATATACCAAATCTGTATCTATATAACCCGAACCATCAAACAAATGTGATGATAGACCTCAGGTAAATAATCTAAGTGCTACGAAATATACAAAATCTTTATTCATATAACCTCAACCATCAAACAAATGGTGCATTATATCATATAAACCATAAACCTGACTATGATATGGATAATTAACCAAAGGATTATAAACAGCATTTAGACAACAGGATTGGAAGCAAACCAGAGTTACTGTATGATAAATAATAGATTCTTATATCAAGTAAAACTCTCTGGTGACAAATGCAAACATCATCAAAACTGAAATACAGCTTAACTTCATTAATACTAAATCATTTTATGGATATTATGGACTAAAAACAACAGGGGCAGTTAAATATTAGAAATTAATCAATAAATCACATAGGTCAAGCATACATTGCATTTGTCATTTAAACCTTGGAACAAAGGGAGCCCATACATTGCATTTGGTTTGAAAACTTTGAAATCGGTGGTCAAACATTGCATTTGGTTTGAAAACTTTGAAATCGGTGGTCAAACATTGCATTTGGTTTGAAACTTTGAAATCGGTGGTCAAACATTGCATTTGGTTTGAAACTTTGAAATCGGTGGTCAAACATTGCATTTGGTTTGAAAACTTTGAAACTGGTGGTCAAACATTGCATTTGGTTTGAAAACTTTAAAATCGGTGGTCAAACATTGCATTTGGTTTGAAAACTTTGAAATCGGTGGTCAAACATTGCATTTGGTTTGAAAACTTTGGAACAAAGGGTGGTCATACATAGCATTTGGCATGAAATTCTTGAAATAGGTCACACATGCATTAGGCATGAAAATCTTGAGACGTGAGGTCATAAATTGTATTTTACATGAAAACCTTGAAACAAAGGGAGGTCATACATTGCATTTGGTTTGAAAACTTTGAAATCGATGGTCAAACATTGCATTTGGTGTGAAAACTTTGAAACTGGTGGTCAAACATTGCATTTGGTTTGAAAACTTTGAAATCGGTGGTCAAACACTGTATTTGGTTTGAAAACTTTGAAATCAGTGGTCAAACATTGCATTTGGTTTGAAAACTTTGAAATCAGTGGTCAAACATTGCATTTGGTTTGAAAACTTTGAAATCGGTGGTCAAACATTGCATTTGGTTTGAAACTTTGAAATCGGTGGTCAAACATTGCATTTGGTTTGAAACTTTGAAATCGGTCGTCAAATATTGCATTTGGTTTGAAAACTTTGAAACTGGTGGTCAAACATTGCATTTGGTTTGAAAACTTTAAAATCGGTGGTCAAACATTGCATTTGGTTTGAAAACTTTGAAATCGGTGGTCAAACATTGCATTTGGTTTGAAAACTTTGGAACAAAGGGTGGTCATACATAGCATTTGGCATGAAATTCTTGAAATAGGTCACACATGCATTAGGCATGAAAATCTTGAGACGTGAGGTCATAAATTGTATTTTACATGAAAACCTTGAAACAAAGGGAGGTCATACATTGCATTTGGTTTGAAAACTTTGAAATCGGTGGTCAAACATTGCATTTGGTGTGAAAACTTTGAAACTGGTGGTCAAACATTGCATTTGGTTTGAAAACTTTGAAATCGGTGGTCAAACACTGTATTTGGTTTGAAAACTTTGAAATCAGTGGTCAAACATTGCATTTGGTTTGAAAACTTTGAAATCAGTGGTCAAACATTGCATTTGGTTTGAAAACTTTGGAACAAAGGGAGGTCATACATTGCATTTGGCATGAAATCCTTGAAATAGGTCACACATGCATAAGGCATGAAAATCTTGAGACGTGAGGTCATAAATTGTATTTGGCATGAAAACCTTGAAACAAAGGGAGGCCATACATTGCATTTGGTTTGAAAACTTTGAAATAGGAGGTCACACATGCATTAGGCATGAAAATCTTGAGATGTGAGGTCATAAATTGCATTTAGCAAGAAACCTTAAGACATTTTCATTGTCGAAATGTGCATCTGGTGCAGAAAAAATGGTACCGTTAATGTTATTATTACACATTGCATCTGACATAAAAACTTGAACCACAAAAGCTTAAACATTGTATTCAGCAAGAAAGTTGAACCGCAGCTGACATGACAAGTCTGCAGGATGTTTTGAAGGGTAACACAAAGGTGATTAAATGAGGAGTAAAATGAACCTTCAACAAATTTGTACACCAAGCATGTCAAACTTACCATCATCATAACAAGAATCACCTATACCTAAAAAACGGTCAACAGTATGTGTAATAACACAAATTTAATAAACTTGTAACATGTAAACAGCATGTGTAATAACACACATTTAATAAACTTGTAACATGTCAACAGCATGTGTTAAAAACACACATTATTGATTTCATAAGCTTGTAAGATATCAACAACATGTTTTTTCATAGATTTTCCAGCAAGATGTTTACTACATGCCTAATAACACAATTCATTTAATAGAATATCTGAAATATTTCAACACCAATACTTAATAAGACTGCACAGGGTTCTATGATATTATTTTTATATAAAAGTATAAGTAAAAAGGTAACACACATTATGATCAAAATTCCAAGGAAAATTAACCAAAGCATAAAACACATTGAAAACAATTCTTTCTTTTATCTTTTAAAGTTCAGAGTGTTTTAACTTCAGTGATTTTATTCCATAATATGATCTCTTTTCTTTTGTATTTTATTCAGCTAACCACTTCACAAGAGAATCAGAACACATAACCATGCTGTTATTTTAATCAGAAAACTGTTCATATATTTTTCATAGCCGATACTACTTACTTCTTAATCTCTGTCTTTTTTCGTCTGCTGCTTTCTTCCATTCTGGTTCTGCACTCTTCTTTGTGTCTTGAGCTGAAATGAAAAGATCAGAAGATATTTTAATTTCAAGTTTCTAAATAAACAATAACAGTAACTATCTTTTTTATTTTAAGTGTGTTTTTCATATGTGTTCTAAGGAAAATTTATGATTGAAAGAGTTTTAAATATAGTAGATATTCTCCCAACAGAATATCCAATTACACAATGTTTCACTGTTAATTCAGAATTGTATTGAACGTTTTTATTATTGTGAAACATGTAAAATGAGTTCTTACTTGCATTTTTAATTTTAATAGCATAATTTGTACTCAGCATTTCCAGAAATCATAATAATTAACCTGTATCACTGTCCATTGGTAATTTGTTAAATTAATGCATGCGATAAATAATTTTTTGAGAACAGAGAAAAGCTATATTTTCCAAAATACACACAAGTATATATAGATTATCCCCCTGTTTTGAGTGTTATATTTTCCCACTCAAGATAAATGTAGTTAAAAATTTTCAACAAGTGAGATTTAGAGTAACTTAGGAGCAAATAAGAGAAAGATTTGTTTTCTCCAATTTGTTTCAGCCTTTCTTGTGTAAAATCTGATTGATGGAATCAAAAGAAAATGGCACTCTTGCCAACAATACCACTGAAGGTGTAACGTCACAATGAATTAGTCCGCCAATTTTTATATCAGAAGAAATAGCTAAAATCATCTGACTTTTCTGAGGGTCACAGCTGAAGTCTTGGATATCTGACATGAAAAGGTCAACCAACTTATAAGCGGACAGACTTTTGCTAGAGTATATAGGGTAATTTCTCAACTTGATTTAGTTGCATAGTACATGTACTCTACATGTTCAGTTTTCACCAAAAATCATTCCCAAATTAAGTGAGACAAACAGTATTGATTGCTGTGGCCTTAACATCCTGATTTTTAAAAGTTGACTAGGTGATGTGGATATATATTTACATACAATTTTACATCTATAACTGACTATACACATATAATGTAAATTTTTCTTTTTCTTGGTCAGCACATCATTATTGTCATCTTATTGTCATAATTATATTTGTTCTTTTTTCATAAAATTTCATTAATAACAAAAAGTATTTTTATATATTACAGCACATACCATTTTCAGCTAATAAATTTCTAATATAAATTGAATTTTAAAATAAAGTGTCATTTGTCTCCCCTTGATCAGATGTTCAAACATAAGTATAAAAATGCAAGTTTGTAACTATTGCTTTTTTACCGTCTTTTTTGTAAATACAAGCTAGTGAACCATTTATTATAGACATGAAAAACATCTGGACACTGATAAGTTTACATGGCTAGACACAGTTGCTTTTATCTTATAATAACATTCCCTGTTCTTTTATTCACACCAGAAATTATCATTTTGCCTCATACATATACTATACCTTTTGCAGGAGTTTGTCTCATTTTCATCTGTCCTAATTCTACTTTCCAGGGAGGTAACTCTTTGTCACCTGCTGGCTCTGCTTTCATTGGCTGAAATTTTAAAGAAGAATCATTAATTGTATGGAATAAAACAAAAAGTAATCCCTTACCACTAAATAATCTTTAAATTCTTTTAAAGTAGTAGTTTCATAAAAAAAAATAGAGTCTGCCCTACCATCATTCAGAATCATCAAATTGCTGTTACATTGTTAAGACTGCATAACACATGTACTCTCCAGTAAAGAGATTTATATCTTCCTCTATATGCCATAAACTGGTCTGCCGTTACATCTAGATAGCTTCGCACCGAAGGAACGGGTTGGAGCCATTGTCACATTGGCATTAATTGGACGAGTCTTACAAATTCAATGATTCGCTAATAAAATAGACCAATTATAGTGATAGGAAATTGACCTCAATTGTTAATACTGCGATGCCGCAAAATAAACAAGTATCTGTTAATTAACCCTATGGTGGTAGCGCAGATAAATGACCAACGAGCGTGCTATCATGTCTTGACAAAATGAGCCGGTATCTTTCATTCCCTTAAGAACTCAGTAGGGTAATAAATGTGCTAATTTTTCGTTTGATTTCCTATCAGTATAATACATAATAAACATAGCACATGATGCACTAGTCTCGTTGAATTATTAAATCCCGTGGTCAGAATTCTGATCACGGGATTTAGGCCGTACCTGTTGTCAGTGTAGCGATAAGTGAACACAACAGGGGTCCAGTTTATATATGCCACTCCTATTTCATGTCTAATGGAAATCGCTTATCTTTTAAATTTTGATGAAACAATATTATTTAGTCCATCATTCTTCTAACTCTCCTAGGGTACATTTCAGACTAAAAATCTAGAGATGTTTGAAAGTTTCAGGAGAACAATGTATGGTGATCGTTTCTTATTTGCTCCATCGCCCAAAGAATTGTACATATATGTGTTTTTTTCTGAAACATTCCTAATGTGATTAGTGCATCAAATGCATGATTTCAGTTCTAACCTAATAGATATCTCTGCCAGAGATAAACTGTTTCTCATTTCTCGTTTTTTATATAGAGTAGACTGTTGGTTTTCCTGTTTGAATGGTTTTACACCAGTAATTTTTGGGGCCCTTTATAGCTTGCTGTTCGGTGTGAGCCAAGGCTCCTTGTTGAAGGCCGTACTTTGACCTATATTGGTTTACTTTTATAAATTTTGACTTGGATGGAGAGTTGTCTCATTGGCACTCATACCACATCTTCTTATATCTATTTGTAGAACCAATGCAACTAATCTACTTGAGTGTGTAACTTAATGCATAAGAGTTAAGTTTGCTTGTTTGGTAGGTGAACCATAGAATCTTTATTAACTATAGATGTAGTAACAAACTGATCAAATAGGTTTTCAGTAATCTTTTGTTTCCTGTCCTATGATTTGATTGCCTAGCAATGACCACAGTTACTCTTTTAATAGGTAGTAAACAAAGGTACAAGGATTGAGCGCTCACAAACATGTTTAACCCCGCCACATTCTTTATGTGCCTGTCCCAAGTCAGGAGCCTATAGTTCAGTGGTTGTCGTTGGTTCATGTCTGTCATATTTGTTTTTCGTAAATTGTTTTGTTATAAATTAGGCCGTTAGTTTTCGCAATTGAATTGATTCATATTTTTCATGTAGGGGTCTTTTATAGCTGACTATACGGTATGGGTTTTTCTCATTGTTGAAGGCCGTACGGTTGCCTATAATGGCTATCATCCACTTCATTTGAACTTTGGTGGATAGTTGTCTCATTGGCGATCATACCACATCTCCTTATTTTTATAAAGGTAATAAAGTCAAACCTGTATACAAAGGTCATCCTTTGGACCAAAGAAAAGTGACTTTATACGAGAGGTGACCAATAAATTGATGATGATGGATGGCTGCTTAACATCCAGCAACAAATTAATATGCATATTCAGGATGAGAACATGTTAATGTAATATGAATATTAACCCTGCTTTGTACTAGACCGACATGCTGAGCCGGATTTTTAACGGGCTAGTTCACAAGTAACAGTCCGCAGGAAGATGTATCACCTTACCCTGACACATTATTCTGACTCCGAGCGGACCAGTCTTTGCTCTTTCTCCTAAATGCCGACCAATAAATTGAGGTTATAAATGCGTCAGTATTACTACAGCAGGACAATAAAAGGTGACCTGTCAGGACAGATTTACGCTTACAAAAGGTGACTATTAAGTTTGACTGTAGTGATTTCATGGTCCCCTAGCAAACTTAACTTTATTGTTTTTGTGCACACTCAAGTATAGTAGCTACAAAATAAATTTTTTGTTGAGATACATGTAACATTAAGCTTACAGTTGGTGCACCATCGCCATCTTTTTGTCGTCTTCGTTTTTCTGCCAGTTCTCTCTTCCATTGTGGAACCTCCGATGTATCTTTAGTTGGAGTTACAAATGCCAGATTGGGTGTAGAGGGAGACTTTCCTCTGGTATCTGTTGTTTTCAGCCAACTAGGTACATACTGGTCTCTTCCTAAAATTCAAAATACTTTTTATTAACTTCGAAAAAATAAGCAAGTTTGCAATCACATTTCGAACATAATAAGGTAATCTATATATATAACAGCTGTCAAATAGTAATATTTAATAAACTTGTATCATTTTTAATTTTAGTTTCCTGTGTATAATTTGGAGTTTAGTATGACGTCCATTATCACTGAACTAGTATACATATTTGTTTAGGGGCCAGCTGAAGGACGCCTCCGGGTGCGGGAGTTTCTCGCTGCATTGAAGACCCATTGGTGGCCTTCGGCTGTTGTCTGCTCTATGGTCGGGTTGTTGTCTCTTTGACACATTCCCCATTTCCATTCTCAATTTTATTGAAAAATATTTTCAACAAAAAATATAAGTTACTTATGGTTCATGCAATATATTACATACAACCTTATTTTGTGGGTCTTGATCTAGTCTTGAGTTTGTGCTACATTTTTTTTTCTTACACATTTTACCTTCATGCTAAGAAAGATAACTCAATTTCACAAATACAAAATGTTTACAAGTCAATGGCAAAACTTATGGTCAGTCTACAATGGTCTAAATAATTTTTTTTCTTTTAGCAAACAATTATAGAAGAAGTTAGCTATGAATTTCCAAAGCTTAATACGTGGCCCTTCGTTGTAATCTTTTAAATATTTTGTATCTTCTTATCATTATCATCATCATCATGAAATTTATATAAATTATAAACCAATTCCAGTAAAATACTACATTCTACAAATGCATAAAACACTTGGATAACCATCAAGCTAAAATGTTTGTATACATAGGTATATAATTATTTATTTGCTGTATCTATGAGCTATGAAAATCGTTCATTTTGGATTTGCTTGTAATGTTGTGTTAAGTTGCTATCTCATATTAAAAAGTTTACTCCATATTTTTATTTATCCACATTGTGCATTGCTCATTCAACAAGGACAAAAAATTCAATAGAAAAATAAGTATTGTCATTGACACGGTTGATGTAAATTCATTGTATATCATTTTTATGGAAATTGGTAGTAAAATACAATATATTAAAAATGTTTTTCTATCCTGCTTCCAATTTTTTTTTTTTTGAAACCATTCTGAATTATTGTATTTAATTATTTTTGCCATATTGACATGAACCATTCAGATTATAATTCAGCTGAGTTTTTATATATTTCCCACATACACAATATTCGTTGACAATGCAATGGAAAGTCATGATGAATTCTCTGTGAGAATGTTTGTGTTGAAATGTGCATTACAAATATTATAAAAACTAAGCCAACGTAAAAATTCCAGATAATGTTACCTGTATATGATACTCTCTTTCTATCCATTTTTTTCTAATTACCTGTGTTCTTTTTAGCTCTGAGATCATCATCATCATGTTCTGAACTTGTTGATGTAAGTCTTGTCCGCGATGGAGTTTGATGACCATTTATTGCATTCTCCTGTTTAGTCTCCTGAAGAGGTGTGGAAGATTTCCTTGGAGTACTTTCTGACAAATCATTACTATCTGCATTTCTATTTTCTGAAACACATGAAAAGATTGTTAAAGATAGTGAGATATCTGAATTCACAGTAGACAGACATCTTCATTTGAGATATCAGTTGCTCTTTGCACAAAAAATTTTAGGATATTATATTATGAAAATGTTCATCATTTACAAATATTTTTACTACAGATTTTGGCAACATTAAATTCAATAATCACTGAAGAGACATCAATTGTCCAAATGGCATCTGGTGCGGTAAAATGTTAAAACTGTAGATAACAGACCACACCAAACACATTGAACAGTAAACAGACCACACCAACCACCATCACCAGACTCCTTAATAAAGTTAAGATCAGGCTCCTCCAATAAAGTTAAGACAAAACAACACGGAAACAATGCCTGGACACATGAACAATAGGCACAAGATGCTTCTGTTAAAAATCAGTCTGAATTTCCATAATGAATTCTAGTAATAGTATGTTATTCCACCAGAAAATCTCTCTGTAGAACATGTAGAATGTTAACCAACTTATTTTCACAGATACTTTATTCCGCATTAAGACCTTTCTTGCCGACTTGGCAGCATTAATTTTTCACATTTTTGTAAATTTTAAATAGTTAGGTGAATTCATACAAAAAAGGATAACAATTTAACATATTCATGATATTTGTGACAATTTATATTCATGATATCAGGGTTATTTTTCTACTAATGAAATGTGCACAAATAAATCACTTGCCAAAATGAGTTGGTTAACAGTATTCCATAGGTAATATATATATGATGCCCTTTATCCCTGTCAGCCCACGTTGCAGAGCCTACCTCAACAAGTATGTTCTTATTTAAGAAAAGCATGAAATAATTAACCTCTATGTTAATCTAATAACAATCAATCAATCAATCAACCTTGCAACATTCTTCATGTTCTTTGTGAAAACAGTTGTACTGTGTAAAAATAATTTCTACAATATCAGGAACATACAGTTAGTGCTAATATTTTTGGCAGTTTTGTTATTAAAATATTTTCTATGGTCATGGTGGTAGTTAATTTTGCAGCTTTATAAACACTCACTACAGGTAAAAATTTGGTGAAACATATAAATAACATTCAGTGATGTCATAATCAAATGAAGAAAGGAGAACAGGATTGGGGGTTAAAGACAAAAAAGGAACACATCAATGGTCAACTATGACAGACATTCAATAACAGTTAGTCAACCAAATCATTCATGTCATTATCATACATGTACCTGCCAACCTCTGAAGCCTTAAAAGAGGGAGATCTCCCCCTCAGCTATGACAGCTGAGGGGGGGATTTTGTGCGATCGACATTTTCAAGTTAAATATATGACCTGTTTACGTATTCATCTACAAAACACCAATAAGAGTTAATAAACATACTTTATTTCTTCAATTCATGGATATAATCTTTCCAAGGTGGGTTTTTTTCAAGCTTTTTCAATACCTCCGACTCTCAAAACTCATAACATTCCATATTTTGATTTTGTTGTGAGTATCACACTACATGCACTAAGCATGCTTTCAAACATTGTACAGACCACCAGAAGAAATCGAAAAGTTAATTGAAAATGATGTGCAAAAAGATTCATTGCCAATGCAAGTGAACTTGGTCGTAAAAATTGAAAATCTTTCATTCAAATCTGCTTGACATTCCGATTTGCAGTTATCTATTTCTTCTTTTTTTCACTGCAGCATGGTCCAGACAAAGACCTCTATCTTGTGAGAGTTGACATAGCAGAACTGAATTTCGATTCCTTATATATATATCGAACATTAAAACTAATGAAAAAGCCAGAGTATTACGAACGCGGGTTATTCCAGGTCAAAATATCCGAAAGCGGGAGATTCTACACTCCTGTGTTGGAGCAAATCTAGACTGGCAAGCAGGAGATTTCCAGAATTTCGTCGTTTGCGGGGGAGACTCCCGCTGGAAACGGGAGGGTTGCAGGTATGCATTATAAATGGTATTCCAAAAGTATTTGTAGAGCTGCCTTTACCTTTACCAGTAAGAACCAATGGTTCAAGAGCTTCCTTGTAAGTATCAACCCTCTTTTAAGAAAATTCTGATACAAAATGCAAACTCTGACAGCTTTGTAAAATGGTATTAATCTGGAAGATATGAACTCCATATGAATGTGCTCCTTGGATGTTGCTATATAAAAATGGAAAGTTTATGATGGGAAATTGAATTCATCTTTCTTTATCAATAAGTACTCATCTTTCCTTTACCTGTCTTATGTCAAAGTTTAGGTATAAGTCATGATATGAAGCAGACTTGTCATTAACTATTCCTTTATGTAAAAACAGAGTGTGTATTTGACCAATGTTATAGCCAGGGAGTGCTAAAAACCCCAAAATAGGTCTATAAACTTATCTCAGTGTGTGACATTCGTGATAAAATTATACTATCAAGTTAATATGTTTTGGACACTAGTTGAATATTATTTGACATTCCAAATTCTTGGCTAAGTTATTCTGTAATAATAACAATACCTTTAGAATCATGTCTTTTCCTGGTATCGGATGTTAACCAGCTGGGTTTTTCTTCATTTTTATCCCCAGATGAATCAATGGATGCTCCTCGAGTAGGTTTTAGTTTGGTGTCTTGTAGCCATGATGGCTTCTCATGATCACTTCTGACACTTTCTGACCTTTGAACACTTGATTCCTTTTTAGAGGGAGTATTGCGTAGAGAGGGAACGTCAAACCGATGCTTCACATGAGAATCTTTACTTGTAGAGTCATCCATGTCTTGTTGTAATGACCTAGCTGATTTTAATTTGGGTTTTTCAAATACACCAGTTGGAGGTTTTTCTGATTCGACAGTGTCCGTTTCAGATTTTACTCGAGGGGTGCGTCTCAACATGGGCACATCAAAAGTTTTTGTTTCTGGACTTTTAGGTGGCTCTCTTCTTTTAGGTAGAGGAGTACTCCTTAAAGTAGGGATCTGAAAAGTCCCCTCTTCTTTTTCCTGACTATCTGTCTCTCTTTCTTTATGAACACTTTTAAGCTGGGGCACATTGAATTTGTTGTCAATCTCCGTGGGAGATTTTAATTCTAATTCCATTTTTGGCACATTTTTTAATTCCGGCACATCGATTTGAGGCTTTTCTTTATAGACATTTCTTAATGTCTCTGTTGGTTTAGGAACGTTCCGTAACTGAGGCTTTTCAAAATACATTCCAATGTCTATATCATCTGTACTACTCTCGCCCACATGATCCCCTAAAGTTAATTTCATATCTGATTGATCACTTATACCGTGAAGGTTTCTTAACGTCTTAGTGGGAGGATTGTCTACCTTTTTTAATTTCGGAGTTTGAAAAATATGTCTAGAATCGTCTGAAATTCTACTTTCAGAATCATCGTCTTCTCCTGTTTTACCGTGAATAAAACGTAAACTTTCTGTAGGAGCATCATCAACTTTTCGTAACTTTGGGGTTTGAAAGACATGTTTGGTATCCATATCATCATTTTGTTCTGAAGCTCTACTTTTCGTTGGTGATTTTTCCACCTGCTTAAGAGCAGGCATATCAAATGTTTTTGAATCATCACTATCTTCCCGTTCTCTAACTGGTCGTGAAACTGCTTTCAACTTTGGTTTTTCAAACTGGTGTGTAGGTTCTACGGGAGATTTCAATGCTTCCTGATCCGATGTTTTCCTAAGTTTTGGACTTGTTATATTAGATTGATTGTCTGATTCGCTAGATCCACGAGACGATGGAATTGGAAGTTTAACACCAATGTTTCTAAAATCTTTTTTTGCTTCATCTGGTGTCAGGTTACTATCTGATGGTGTAGAACCTCTAGATTTTCTCTTAGGAAATCCCATAGGCTAAAATATAAGTTTTATATCTTAAATATACATGGAAATAAAACATGTCAAAGCAGACTTAGAAAAACATAAGGCATTGAAATTATATCTACATGGATGGATGAATATAAAAACAATACTGTAGAGGGCATCATTGTTTTAATGTATCAATAATACTAATTTGATAATGATATTAGTATCATTGGGTTTGCAATTTGAAGTAGACTTTACAGTAAAAGATAACAATTTTGGAAAGATGTATCATCCTACTAGCTTAGTTCAATATCATTATCAAAATAAACTTTAAATATGGTCATATGTTGACCTATAGTTGCTTAAATCTGCATCATTTGGTCTTTGGTGGATAGTTGTCTCATTGGCAATGCTACCACATCTTTTTTTAATTTCTATATTAGGAACCAAATTATGCTAGATTCCTTTAAAAACATGAACATGCAATGAACTAATACGTAACTCTTTATAGCAAATGTCTGTACATACAGTAGATTATAATAATCTTTTTTTCTTACAACAATATTGCTCAGTACCGTTAATGATATATGAACTTCTCAAATGATGTGTGGACCATTAATCCAGTCAACCTTTATGGGTTAACAAGTATGTATATAAATAGTTAAAGGTTACATAGATAATATGTACCATTCCGATGCCAGGCAAAGCAACCATTCCTGGAAGTGGCTTTTTGGCAGGAGGAGATTGTGCATCACTATCTATGGAAGAACTGCTGTTACGTGAGAAAACATCTTCATCTGCATGACCATTCTGCATAACAGGCTTTGGCTCTGCAAAAAAGAAATTGATCTCTTTATAATAAGTTATGAAATGGATTCTGAAAATTCAGGAATTTTCGTGCATTTTTTAAAGTGATTGTTGAACTATGGACACAAATGCCAAATTGATTATTGTAAATTCAGGAAATGCTGCATACAAAGAATGTTTCAAAATAAAAGAAGAATGTGTCTGAGGACACGAATGCCCCCACTCAAGCTTGCTTTTCAAACAAAAATGGGACGGAAGGACGGAAAGACGGTAAGATGGAAGGACTGAAAGACGTACTGTCAAGGGTAACACTTAATGTCCCCTTCCCCTTGCGGTGGGGGCATAATAAAAAATGCTAGTTTTCATTTTTGCAAACCTATCCTGTTTTAATTTTCGTAGATTTCTTAATTTACAGTAGCTGCATTAATTCAATACCCAGCAAAAGCTTGTACCTCACTGCAAATTCAAGATGGCCACTAGAACAGGTTTGAGAGAAATTATTATGTGATTAAGATAAAATTAAGATAATATTCCCTGGCATAATTTTTATCTTTAAGGAAATCACAATTAACGAAAAGAAAAAACATGAAAATAATACATTGTGAACAGTTTCTGTCCTAAAAAATCATAAAATTTAAACTCTATAACAATTAACCCCGTAAATTTGTATTATAAAACGTTTTCAGATTGCATTTCTTTCATAAGTCTTGCACTATTAAATAGTATTGTGACAGCAATTTATTTCGATCTAACGAAACAAAATGGATTTTAAAATTATTTCTGTATTAAAGTTTCCAGTTCAAAATGGCTAAATAGTTTGAAGAATAACTGAACATTGTGAAATATGTACCTGTAGAATCAGAATATCGACTGTTTTCATCAGCTGCTCCCATGCTATGTATACTTGTTCTACTGGGTTTACGCCTCTTTGCTAATGATCCTTTCTTTCTAAGGACAGTTTTCTGTTTACCAATATCAACATCTAAATGAGTATTATCCTGTGAATGATAACAATTTGTAACTTAAACGTTCTCAAAAGCTAACGGCAAAGGAAAAAGTGTGCTTATTGTTTCAGAATGGATTCTTAATTTGAAGTCAAACCCAAACATTATAAATAACTATAAATATTTCTTCACAATTAACTATTTACCAATATATGAGTTGTTGTAACTGCTAACTGACTCCAAAAAATACAACACATATTGATTACAAATTGTAAATTTCTTAATAGCGACATAGCTGAATGTAACATCACTCGATTTTTATTTGCCATGAACAATTCAACAGGTACCACTTTAAGAGGAAGACTGCTTACCCTTCGTGAGATCATCCTTTGGTTTTTTTATGAGGATTTATTGTTGCTCAATCTTTAGTTTTTTGTGCTGTGTTTTGTGGAATTATGTGGTTGTGTCATTTTTCTATTGACCTTGGTGCTGAGAATTATTTTGTGATTGACCCTTTGGTATGTTCGTCTACTATTTATCTAAGATTAACAATTGATCATCAGAGATAATTGATACACCTATCACTTTATTAGTTACTGTTTAATTGACATTTAAAAAAAACACATCTCCTTTTAATCAACTAAAAAAGTGAAAGAATGGGATAAAAGAAAAATCTTTAACTTATCAACAAATCTTAAAGTAGTAATACTAAGGGTGTCAAATGTGGAGCAGGATCTGGTAACCCTTCTAGAGCACCTGAGATCACCCCAGTTTTTGGTGGGGTTTTGTGTTGTTCAATCTTTAGTTTTCTAAGTTTTGTGGACTTTCTCTTCCTTTGTTATTTTTGTTATTTTTGCCATGGCATTGTCAGTTTTTCTTTGACTTATGAGTATTTAATCATAATGTCCCCTTGGTATCTTCCGACTTCATCCATAAACATCTCACAAAAAGGTGTATAATTAGAAAATACTTCTTCCTTAAAAGTAGTAATTTACAATCTAATTGTTTCATATATACACTATGTATTTTAAATCTTTTCTGTTTCTTCTGAATTCTCAACCTCAAAGACAATACATATACAATGATATACTGTGGATATGATATTATTCTTGGGATACCAATTTTCGTGGATTTCGTGGGTACAGGTGAACCACCAAATTTAGTGTTCAACAAATAACAAATTTTCTATATCCAGGAACATGTAAGTTTTCCTTATTCCACGAAATTTGGTACCAACGAAAATAAATGAATCCACAGTACATGTGATATATGTATGTACTACATTTAGGTAAGTACCTGGACAATGGCATCTAAATCAATGCTCTCTTCTCTTTGTAAACCATTCACAACTACCTGAAAACAAGAAATTTTCCATTAATTATGCTTTTATAAAATGACATATAAAGGCAACAGTATTAAAATTATTTGATCAAATTAGAAAAAAAATCATAGTTTATAATATCCTTTTAAAATTAAAAGACAATGTACTTAGGTCAATAAAGTTTGTTTACATCATTTTTTCATCCTTCATTTCTGCAAAGTAACAGACCATCTATATGTATTTCAAGAATTTAATCCTACCACTAACATTTGTAATGGCATCCAAAGCTAATAAAATGATTGTTATTAAATTTTGCAGTTTATAAAGGGAATATACCAGTGAAATTATCTTGCCAAAAGTGTTTTTTAAATTATTAATTGGCAATTGTTTTGTGTCAAAGGCAACATCATGGAAGTAGGGTACATACTTTGTTGGATTTCAATATGGCTTATTGGGATAAGATGAACAATTAAGTCACATGACTGTTGTAAGGCAAATTTCAAACACCAAGATTGAAAGAAACAAACAAAGTCATTTATATATGTACAGTATGGGTTTTACTCATTGTTGAAAGCCGTACGGTGAACTATAGTTGTTAATTTCTGTGTCAATTGGTCTCTTGTGGAGAGTTGTCTCATTGGCAATCATACCACATCTTCTTATTTTTATATGTAAATTCAGAAATAATTTTGAGGTTTTTATTAATGCGAATAATGCCACTGGATGAGTATCCCAATAAAAAGAACTTGCATTCTGATATCTGATACATGTATTTGTATGCAGATTTTCCTGAAATTACAAGAATTAATCTGGCATTTTTGTCAATTCTTTCAAAATTGCAATTGTAAATGCACGCAACAATTTCCAAATTTACAGTAATGAAATTGAAAATAAAAAATACTTAATATTTGTAACCATAGTAACAAGATATACCTCTGTATCCTGATCCATAATATCAACCTCATTACCAGTTTCATCTGTAAGCATGACATCTACTTTCTCATTGCTATGATCAACAAAACTTGGTTCATACTTGTCACCATCGTCATCGTCTTCATCTACTTCATTCGATCCCATGGAATTTTCCTCTTCTACTTTTTCATCACTTATATCATCATCTTCATCTTCTTGGTCATCAAAATCTATCAATTTATCCTCTTCCTTGACATCGTCACGATGAGAGTCAAACTCGAAAAGTTCATCTGTCTTTTCTGTTTTTATTACTTCACTTTCTTCAAAATCAATTAGTTTGTCATTTTCTACAAACTCTTCCTTTCCATTTGACTTCTCAGTGAAAAAATCATCCGTACTAAAGACATCTGAGTCGTTTGGTTTTAACGATTCTGATGTGAAATCGGTCGGGGCATCAAATTCGGACATCCTTAACGAATCGTCCATGGAAGCTGCATTTGCGTAAGGTTTGTTAGACTTAGTAATCGCTATCAAGGTTGCATCAGAACACATCTAAAATTTGAAATAAAATATTTAATTGTAGGTTCTACTTGTATGACTTCATAAAAATTGGCAAACTCATAAAGATACAAGATTTCAAGCATGAGAATAGTAAGTCAGTTGCAAAATAACTTCTATAATTTTATAAAATGTATGATCTAAAAATGTGTGATTAAAATCAATTAATACTCATCAATGGAAATAAATATATATATATAATCGTGATTTTGGGAAAGAAAGAATATAGTGATTCAAATCAAAACACAAAATATGCATACATATGTAGGTTTTATTTATATATATATATGTAGATATAGATATCTGGATATGGAAGGTCAACATTCAAACTGTTATATGTAAGTTTTGACTGTTAACTACTGATTTTACTGTAAGCTACTGGTCAGTCTTATTTCATCAAACTCTCAAACAGAATGGAAAAAGTTCAGCATTTTTCAGATTTCTAACTATATATTCAAAAAGAGTATACTATTTATTTTTGCTATTACCCCTCAAAATAGTTCAATTCCTATATAAGCTAGTTAGCTGCGGAACTCTAATGGTCCTTATTATGTTTTCTGATTTGTGCGGACTATAGAAGATCAGCAAATTGTCAAAAAATATCATAAAGACCTAAAAGCTACGTTTCCGCAGATAATTCCGAGTCAGACAGAAGGACCATCATACAGACCATTTGATCACCCTATTTCTTAACTGAACAATCAAAATTAGATACTGTTTTATTGCAGGCCAAGTTCTCAAAGTCTTCAAAGAATCTGTATTGTTTTAAGTTTTGCTGCAAAAGATCTATAAAACATTTTCCATAATTCAATGAATCATATTTTTTTTGGTCTAATTTTCATTTAAAATATATACTTGGTTGGTACAAGGGGGTCTCATCCCCAATTCCCAAGAAATTTTAAAAATGTAAAATCCTGAATTCCTTTGAAAAAAGCGTCCATTCCCCAATCAGTATATAATTAAATCCTGAATTCTCATAGAAATAACTGACTACTCCAAAAATTATATATATATGCAAAATAGCTCAATCCTGAATTCTGCCCCTTTTTAAAAACAAAATATTTGATGA
The DNA here is from genome assembly GCF_021869535.1 of Mytilus californianus. Taxonomy (NCBI): domain Eukaryota; kingdom Metazoa; phylum Mollusca; class Bivalvia; order Mytilida; family Mytilidae; genus Mytilus; species Mytilus californianus. The sequence continues at coordinate 110,421,262 of NW_026262734.1, read as the reverse complement.
CAACAAGACAGTTCTCTGAGTAAATACACTGGTAGGAATAAAAACATTCATATGAAAACAACACAAAAGTCATGTATAACTGACTAAAATCTAAAATTCTATTTCAAAGCAGATATATTTCTGTCATATCTTCTGCAAGACGTTAAATCATTCAATAGTTCATGCATAAAATGCTTACATCATTGACTAAAATAGAAATAATCAGGAATCATGTGTAACACTATAATAAATATGTCATGTAAAAAACTCTTAAAATCATGCAAAAGAAGTACAAATCCAGGTATCTTAGATAGCAGGGGTTCAAAGTTGCATTAAATTTTCCTTCAAGAAATAAGAGGTTTGCAGATTTTATTGAGTATCCCAATTAATTTATAAAAACTTCTTTGTCTTAGTGCTAGAAAGGAAAGGCCAAATTTGCACTTTTCTCACTTTAGATGAAACCCTGAGAATTTGTATGTTTTTTCCTGTTGCTAATTTTTTTCTTATTCTTTTTCATTTTTTTTGCCTTGGAATTGTCTGTTTTCTTTGACTCAAGACATTTTATTGTCATCCTGTTATCTTTTGTCTCTTTCATCGTTTTTCATTATTTCCAGTGTGTATTATACACTTTTCTTCAACTTATGATTTTTTTATTGTCTATTTGTTATCTTCTGTCACTTTTTCTATTAAATCTTTTGTATAATGTTTAGTGTTTAGTGTAAATCACTTGACCCAATTGAAGGTATACATTTTTTTTTCCAAATTAACAGTAGACACACATGAATATTTCAAAAAGTCAAAAAGTCTTCCTGATAATTTCCCCTTGTATACATGATTGCAACAAGAAAGGCCATTGGTGACCTAGTGTCATAACAATTTGATTTGTACATGGTTCTTTAAGATGGTGATCTATTTATAACAATTAAAATCAAATATACATAGATAAACAAACCTCTGGAAGATTGTCGAAATCAACGAGATCATCAATATCATCGTCATTTTCATCAGACAGACCAGTCAACAAGTCTTCAAAACTCTTCTCTATTTTCTATTATGATTATTTTAAAAAACAAAACAAAAAATGGTTAAAAGTCTGTGCCGGCTGTATATTTGTTGGATTTGCATTTTTTATTCAGTGTCCCAATGTTTTGATTTGAGGAGAAAAAAATTGTTCCAGGATTCTTTAACTTCTGTTCATTTTAGGGAAAAATGATGCATGGAAAGTTAGCCTTTTCTACACTACAGTTTGTAAATTTTGCTTTTTATTCAGATGTCTGTAAAAAGTATCCTTCATATGCCCACTCTTTTTTTATCATGTCTAATTTTGAAAATATATTTGAATGAGACAACAACTCAATAAAGACCTTCAAATGTGTTGTTTGTGTTATTGGATTGTAGTCCCATTGCCACACATGTGCACTCAACATAATTTATTTTCTAAATATTTATAAAGCTACTTTTATTGATAAAGTTTACAGTTTCCTCATAATTATGCCCAAACTAAAGAAACTTCTATTAAAAAGATTCACCTACCATGCATCAACAACCAATGTGAATGAACGAAAAAAGCAAGACCCCCCCCCTTTCGAAGCTGTAGTATATATATAAGCAAGCTTAAAAAGATCTTATATTATACAATTCTCATCTCATAATATAAGTTTCATGCTATCTAAGCATTCTGTTGTCAAAATGAGTTTCAAAATATTATATGCAAATCAAACAAAGAAATACAGGTCTATACAATTGCAAATATATACAAAGGTAAAAGTGCTTTGTTAGATTTGTAGGCAAATATACAAGTAAAACAAATATTATTATGACAATTACATGTTAAACATAAATATATAATTATATATACAACCCTTGACAATACTTCACTTGTAAAACTACTGTCCTATATTTACTTTTTAAATATTACAACAAACTGATGAAAAGTTAGAGTAAAAATCATTCTTGTGTTAACCACTCTTATTTTAGCAAGAAATTAAAGTACAAAAAGACTTGCAAAAGTAACTTTAAATATCGTTTAAAGATTATACACACGTGACGGAATAATCACTCTGAGTAATGATTTTTCTCTGTGAATGCTGGCGATTGCAAGTGATTCACTATGAAATATCATAGTATTATAATAAGTAAATGCGAGAGAATTAAATCAGAATATTATCAACAGCATTTTTTACTAGATCTCCTTGAGTATACTGTAGTCATTGAATTAAAACTGCTTAGGCTGAATTCCAAGTATACATGATAAATCAAATGTACAATTACCTACATCAAGCAGTATTAGATGATCAATTCAAATTACCAAGGTTTGCATTTTTTTTTTTATACCTCTGTAAAATTTCAATAGGAATTGATCACAAGAAAAATTGTTCACACATAAATGGTTTAGGTTGTGACATGCCTACATTCAATGGCATATTAAATTGTATTTATACACTGTGTGTAATCTTATTTCAGAAAGACACAATTGTGGAACAAAAGTATAAACATAATCTAACTGTGAACTGAATAAATTTAAAACATGTAAATTTACATCATGAAAAATGAGTTTGTTTTGTTATTTTACATCTTGAAAAATGAGTTTGTTTTGTTATTAAGTGTACAAACAACCTTGACATTTGTCCCTCTACTTTTTAAATTGATTTATAAATGTTTCAACCCATGTGAATGTGATTGAAATTTTTATGTGGAATTTTCTCTCTTTTTCCCATCTAAATTAAATTTGGGCTAAAAAGTGTTCCTGTACATTTCAGACTTTAGATTTTTGTATGTTTTTTGGTTTCAGTTGGAAATTTTATTCTTAGTATAACAACCACTTTTCATTATGTTCTGACAGCTGTCAATGACTGTCCGTAAAGTCTGTCCAGTTATAAAAACAGGAGAATTTACAAAGATATCCATGGCATTAGTAGAAATTCCAGTTCATTAATGGACATACAGGGGACAAAATGGCAAAAAAACCCACTCTTAATAAAAAACATCTCCAGTCCATAAAATTACCCTATTTTTAGTGAGTGTTGATCTTTCTTGTGCCATGTCTTCTTTCTGGAATATTTCCTCTAAGATCGGGTTATTGTCTGTCAATATATCATCTAGATCATCAGAAGTTGAACTTTGACCTGAAGTCAATAGTGGTGGTTTAGTCTTTCTTTTGGGAAAAGTCTGTAATGAAAAAAAAATGAACAATAAACATCAATCTCACAGAAACATACCACAAGGTCACATGATGTGTAAACTGAAGGTTTTTAAAGCTCCATTTGACTTTAACAGCTCAACCAAGGTGACTCAGGTACTGTCGATTCATTATTATTTGTGGAGTATCATTTTTGTAGATTTCGTTGGGATAGGTGAACCTAACCAATTTCAGTGTTCCACAAAGTATAAATTTTCTATAGGCGTGTATGCAAACTTTTGCAAAACCTTGAAATCAAATATCCATAAAAATTTGATATTCCCTCAATCCATGAAAGTTGATTAACCCACGATAATAAATGAATCACATTTTCCCAGTTACTGAGTCACGATCTTGGTGCTGATTTTTAACATTTATTCACTAACAATTTCACTTAATGATAATATCACAGTGATTAATTATCACCAGCATCCACTATTTTTTTTTAATATTTCACCTAAATATTAAATGGATTAATTTAGTCTGTACACTGTTAACTCGAATAGTTCTGCACCCTCTAGCCTATCGTTAAAGCAGCAATTGGAGATTAGCTGGAGATCGGCTTTATATAACGACTGACTTTATTCAGGTTAGTAAACTGTATGTAAAATAATGGAAGTTCCTGACAAAACTTAATCCATCACCCGTATATCCATTCAACTTCAACTCCTTGTTTTTTCATTCATCTTATTAATATTTCTCCAGATACAGCCCTGTGAAATCTACACAATAAAATTATAAAATTGTGTTTTATAAAATTTGATTAGTTAATTGCAAGTCATACAATATTCATTTGACAGATACTTAAACATTGAGACTCTCACAACAATCATGTGGTTGACTTGTAATGATCATAGCGTAACAACTAGGTCTTGTAAAAATCATGTGGCACACTTCATTTTTAGGTCACATGATTTTCAAACAACTATCACTTTTGATTTATGATACTAAGAAGAAAAAAAAAGAAAAAATCCAACGTCTGTGATCTTTCTGCTGATGTATATTAAAGATAACCAAAAAACACAAATAATAAACAGTAAACAGAAATTTGGTCACAAATCATTTTAAAAAAATCCAATAGAACTTAAAAGACTCCACATTTTGAGCTTAAATTGGGTAGGCAGGGAATCATATTTTTTAACTCCAAAAATAAGGATATTTCAAGGGAAAAATCAACAGACCACAAGTGAAAGTATATTTTCACAAATAGCTTACCACAGTTCCATTGAGAAAACAAATATAATGAACGTGTGAAATATTTGTGTGGTGAGATGTTAGTGTGCAAGATGTTACCGGTACATTAATATTGACTGAAAGAATTATACTTATACCATAATGGCATAGTATAGAATTATAGATCATCAAAGCTCATTTAATTTTGCCTTATATTTTTTACAATTATTATAGTATGCTGTTATTTTAAATAAAATAATTATTTAACAAAAGAATGAAAAAAACAAAATTATATAATATAAAATCAGATTAGATTTTTTTTTTTTTGCTTTGGCTAACACTTGTTTCATTTTTCACTGAGATTATATTCAACATGTAAATAATCTTAAAAGCCTCTATAGTCTTATTTAAGGCAATGAGTTTTCCACTAAGTACCTGAGGTTGTGGGATAGGTTCCCATCAAGTGTGTGAGATTGTGGGATAGGTCTCCATCAAGTGTGTGAGGTTGAGGAATGGGTCCCCGTCAAGTGTTCAGGTTGTGGAATAGGTCCCCGTCAAGTGTGTGAGGTTGTGGGATAGGTCCCCATCAAGTGTGAGAGGTTGTGGGATAGGTCCCCATCAAGTGTGTGAGGTTGTGGGATAGGTCCCCATCAAGTGTGAGAGGTTGTGGGATAGGTTCCCATCAAGTGTGAGAGGTTGTGGGATAGGTCCCCAACAAGTGTGAGAGGTTGTGGAATAGGTCCCCATAAGTGTGAGAGGTTGTGGGATAGGTCCCCATCAAGTGTGAGAGGTTGTGGGATAGGTCCCCATCAAGTGTGAGAGGTTGTGGGATAGGTTCCCATCAAGTGTGAGAGGTTGTGGGATAGGTCCCCATCAAGTGTGAGAGGTTGAGGAATAGGTCCCCATAAGTGTAAGAGGTTGTTGGATAGGTCCCCAACAAGTGTGATAGGTTGTGGAATAGGTCCCTATAAGTGTGAGAGGTTGTGGAATAGGTCCCCATAAGTGTGAGAGGTTGTGAAATAGGTCCCCATCAAGTGTGAGAGGTTGTGGGATAGGTCCCCATCAAGTGTGAGAGGTTTTGGGATAGGTCCCCATCAAGTGTGAGAGGTTGTGGGATAGGTCCCATCAAGTGTGAGAGGTTGTGGGATAGGTCCCCATCAAGTGTGAGAGGTTGTGGGATAGGTCCCCATCAAGTGTGTGAGGTTGTGGGATAGGTCCCCATCAAGTGTGTGAGGTTGTGGGATAGGTCCCCATCAAGAGTGTGAGGTTGTGGAATAGGTTCCCATAAGTGTGAGAGGTTTTGGGATAGGTCCCTATCAAGTGTGTGAGGTTGTGGGATAGGTCCCCATCAAGTGTGTGAGGTTGTGGGATAGGTCCCCATCAAGTGTGAGAGGCTGTGGAATAGTTTCCCATAAGTGTGTGAGGTTGTGGGATAGGTCCCCATCAAGTGTGAGAGGTTGTGGAATAGGTTCCCATCAAGTGTGAGAGGTTGTGGGATAGGTTCCCATCAAGTGTGTGAGGTTGTGGGATAGGTCCCCATCAAGTGTGAGAGGTTGAAGGATAGGTCCCCAGCATGTGAGTGTCAAACCAAATTACGATTTGGGGTTTTCTGCTTCTTGCTGGAAGTAAAATGCATTTAGGAATAAGAACAAGGACTTAGGTCTGTGTCTGTTTGATTTTATCTGTGTAGAACCACATGTCTTCCATTGGACTGAAGTTCACCTTATACTTATTTTGAAGAAAAATAATCCAAGAAGGAAAGAAATTAAATCAGCTAAATATCTGATTACATTAACCCTCACAGTTTTACAGAAACAAGAATCTGTCCATAGTACAGGGATGCCCCACTCGAACTATCATTTTCTATGTTCAGTGGATTGTGAAATTGGGGTAAAAACTCTAATATGGCAATAAAATTACAAAGATCATATCATAGGGAACATGTGTACTAAGTTTCAAGTTGATTGGACTTCAACTTCATCAAAAACTACCTTGACCAAAAACTTTAACCTGAAGCGAGACAGACGGACGAACGGATGGACGGACAGACTGACGGACAGACGCACAGTCCGAAAAACATAATGCCCCTCTACTATCGTAGGTGATATATCTGAAGTAAAATCATTACAAACTTAATTCTAATTTCTTTAAAAAAATATAACAAGATAACAACATGTATTTAAGATAACCCAACTTTTACCTCAATTTGGAATCTGACCATTCCCATATTATTTGTTAATTTTTTTCCTTAAAACTTTCTTTGAGATAGAAAATTTTAATGTGTATCAGATTAATGATAAAAATGATCATATTTTATTATGTTACATATTTAAGACAGTTTGTACAAATTATTGACATGTTTGTAAAAAGCCTGAGGAAAAAACTAAACTTTTAACTAGTTTTATTTTATCACATTGACTTTGCTATTTTACTACAATAATAACACAATTACAACTTAAAAAGTTACTTAGGAGTCCAATTCTATTCAAAATACAAGGTCATTATATTACAATGGAAAGGGAAGTAATCCTGTAATACACCATTCATTGTTGGGATTTCAGTAAAATAATGACACTCGTTTTTATCTTTTTTCTGTATCTTGTCCTGCAGACTCAAAATCCTGATCTACAGATGTGTTTGATGGTATAATTGATTATTGGTATTTAATGCCACTTTCGTCACTCCTTGCTTTATTGTGGCTGCCAGGTTATGTTGTTGGGAGGATGTGACAGAGAATCACCGACCTTTGATTTAAAAGAAATTCTTATCAATTATTATTGCAGTCTACTACGAAGTAAGACCTCTGAAGAGTTTGAAAATTCGTTATTACTAACGTTAACACATTACATGTAAATTAAGAAATATGTGTGTGCATTTATAATGACAATTTTTAAACAAGGAATAAATATATGTGCTATAAATTATTATGATTTGAGGAATTTGCAGCCTTCAAAAATTTAAAATGCAAATTGTTTTTTATTGTAAAACCTATCCTATCCCAATTTCGCATATAAAAAAACATAAAAACAATTCAGTAAATATCCTGTTTTTGTTTTAAAGATATAAAAATGGGGCACAATGTGGAATATGTATAAAAAAAATATCTATTTATATGTAACCTCAGGACAGATACAAGACTCAGATTTGTTTTTTATGAATAAATTAGATGTTGAGGTTTACATTAATGAAACAGCAACCCAGCAACAACACAAATATTCATAGACATCTAAAGAGCAATCTGTTTGCATCTTTGCATTATGCAGTATATTTAGAGGTTCTATAACATTATAAAACTGAAGGAGATAACGAAAACTTTGACACTTGAATATTTCATTTGTAAATAAAATCTATGGTGTGTCTGGTGTATATCATTAGAAAAGATATTAAAAATTACCAAAAATGTCATATTGGAAGCGTTAGTAGCTTTTTGACCACAACATACATAATCTTGTATGAACTACGTATGCACAAAAAAACTGATGGAAACATTTAATTTCTAAATTCTAGTATCTTTCCTACTCTCAAAATAAATAACCCAGTTTTAAAATGTTTCACATGTGAATATCCTTATCAATAACTTAATTGTATTAAAGATTAAAAATTGTTACACATTTCCTTTAAATCTGTAGATCATGTACATGTAGGTAGTTTGTCAACTGTATAAAACTGAAATGACAACAAACAGATGTATGGTTCCTGTATGTATTTACTTATTCAGTGCTCCTAAGATCCAATGAAGCATTTATATTTGTCAACTGTGATGTTATATTCAAAACAGCTGATTCTTAACAATTTTCATAATTAAAGTGCATTCCTCAAATAAATGGCCGATACACTTCACATCTTTAAAGATCTTATGAAATACGGTGCATTGATCCATTTTCAAAATTGTGTACAAAATAATACATTTACAAGAGTAATGCAAAACTAAAGCAAATTATCAGGTGCAAACGTACCCTCTAGATAGATGGGAAGGCTTAGTCTAGTTAGTCATCATTGTCTTTATGGATTCAAACTGATTTTAGAAGGTAGTCTATCAACTTAAATTTTTGTAGATTTTGTTGAACTTGATTATGATCAAACCAAAATTTTATTTGAACAACATACAAATTTTCTAGACTTGTATGCTAAATTTGTAAAAACCATGCATACAAGTATTCACAAAAAATATATACAAATAAATAGGGAATGTGTCCATAGGACACAGATGATGCCCCTGCTTGCATATAATGTTATAAAAGGACATAACACAAGAACGGTAAAAGTGACACTACCCAAATTCGTACTTGATCTGAGTTTGGTGGTACATTGTAATAAGCATAAGTTTCATAACATTTGGTTGAGGTAAACTTAAATTAGACAACAGAAATAAAAAATCAACAATTTTTCCATTTGTAAAGGGGCATACCTCTAAAACGGTAAAAGTGAACCCACCAAAATTCAAACTTGATCTGTGTTTTGTCCAAGGTAATAAGCATTGTGTATGAGATTCATAACATTTGGTTGAGGCAAACTAAAGTTATAGAAAACAAAAACGAAAAATTCAGCAATTTTTCCATTTGTAAAGGGACATAATATAGAAATAAGAAGATGTGGTATGAGTGCCAATGAGACAACACTCCATCCAAGTCACAATGTGTAAAAAGTTAACAATTATAGGTTAAAGTACGGCCTTCAACACAGAGCCTTGGCTCACACGAAACAGCAAGCTATAACTCTAGAAAGATAAAAGTGATGACACCCAAATTATAATTTGATCTGTGTTTTGTGGTAATAAGCATTGTGTATTAGTTTCATAACATTTGGTTAAGGCAAACTAAAGTTAGATAAAGGAAACCAATTACGGGACGTACGCATGTACGGACGGACATACAGACGGACAAGGGTAAAACTTAATGCCCCCTCCGCTACGGCAGGGGCAAAAAAAAACCAAAATAACAAAAATACCGAACTCCAAGGGAAATTCAAAATGGAAAGTCCTTTATAAAATAGCAAAATCAAACGCTCAGTTCACATCAAACATATAGAAAACAACTGTCATATTCCTGACTTGGTACCGGCATTTCCTAATGTAGAAAATTGTGGATTAAACCTGGTTTTATAGCTAGCTTAACCTCTCACTTGTATGACAGTCGCATACAATTCCATTATATTGACAACAATGTGTGAGCAAAACAAACAGACATAATAGGTAAAAATGTCAAATTACAATTACAATAAATGAATCCACGCTGACCATGTTTTGTGTAAATTACAGAAACAAAAACACTTTCAGTTGTAAAATACAATAGGAAGGAATCTGTGAGACACTCACTGATGTGCCTATCATATTTTACAAATACAGTTTTTTTTTTCTTCTAAAAGAACACAATCTGGTCTCCTTAAGATGCCTACTTGGAACAGTGACAGACCAAATGACATATTGACTAGACATAATTTGTGGTAAAGTGTTAAACTTGTCAGGTGGTCAGGTAAGTAATTAAACGACCCATTAACTGTACATTATCAACTATTACAAGATTACACACCTCCATGTTGGTGATCAGCCTGATTGATTTTAGATTATTATCTCCCATTTATAGATAACATGACTAAGTGCACAATGTATGTACTCCCGTTAAATAATATGAATTAAAGGGTCAACTAAACAGCAACCCTACAACACCATAAAACATTAACACAAAAAAAACAAATCTACTAATGAACAATTTCTAGCTAATTGCTAAATGAATTAGGAATGTAAAAGCGAAAGATCTCTCAGGTCCGGAAAATGACAGTTGTTTTCCATTCATTTGATGTGTTAGAGCTTTTGTTTTTGCCATTTGATAAAGGACTTTCCGTTTTGAATTTTCCTTGGAGTTCGGTATTTTTGTTATTTTACTTTTTTTTAAAAAAGAAACTCAGGCTCTCTGCACATTAAACTGAAATAAAATTCAATTCAAATCTATTCTATCTTAAGTTCACCAACATTTCAAATCCTTAGAGACAAAGGTGTACACTTGTTTTTTTTTTGTCAGAGGAAATTGCATAAAATCATTTGTGCTCAAACATTGTAACACAATCAAAAGTCATGAACATCAAACATCTATTTCTTTGAAATTATTAGGTGTTAAGCAAAAGATATTAAGTAATGAATAAAAATAAGGTCACTTGTTTTCATACACTAGAATAATTTAACATGCAGAATTACAGATAGTTCATGTCAAAATGGCACTATATGTAACCCCTTATTATCCAAAATGCTTGATTGAAAACTGGAATAAAAAATTTTCCTCAAGTATCTTTACAGTTTTAAACTAAGACTTGCATAAATTCATACAAAAATCACATCTTTACAATTCTACCCTTTTTTTCACTTTGTCAATTAAGTCTTTTCTTTGTTGTCTGACCATCTGCAATAAACCTTATTAGCTTTTTGTGTCTGTTAAAAGATTTCATATCTTCACACACACATATATATAATGATATTTTATTCAAAACTTCTCATATAAAGTTCTGTGGCATAAAAAAGTTATCAAATGTATAATATATACCAATAATTTTTCTGTTGTAAATAGTTAAGGGTCAATGATCTAATTTAAGATCTATCTTGTAAATAATTTCAAAGGACAGAGATAAATTTTGTTCTTTTAACATGTTTTACAGTTCTTTATTGAACTTTAATCTTTTCTTTTTACAAATAAAAACCCCACTTGAAAACTATACTTCAATATTTGTAAATCTAATCTTAACAAATATAAAACAATATGTGTTACAAAGCTCTGAGACTTACAGTTGAACGTTCAAACTTATAGTCACAATAAGATTTAGGTGAGATCAAAATGAAATACAAAATGTAGAATTGTGGCTCTGCTTGTAATCAAAACTAAAACATTCCCTTTTTGCACATTGAACACTTTTAAAGCAATTCAATTATAAACATACTTCCCAATTTTTGCACCTTAACCTAAAATATGAATTTCAGTTTTCAAAGAATAAGTGCAAAATGTACAGTGAAATCCAATAAAACTTCTTTTCTAATCTGTATACAACATAAAAAATTAACGACTATGGCTCCTTCTTATTTCAAATTTTTCTGAGTATAAAATCTAATTCCATACTATTTCAACTGTACATTAAAATTTTTACTGTCATGACCTTCTAATCATTTCCCACCATAAAACATGGTATACAAAAATTATATGTCATTAAAGTTGACTACATACATTTTTTCCAATATTTATCTAAGTAATATATTCAAATTTAAATTTACATTAAAAATTACGATTAAAACTACACAAATGGAATAATTACCTCTATGGATGATTATACACTAAACTTTCTTAGGTACATTACATACCCCAACACAAAATAATCTATTTGATCAATACTGAGTAATCTATTTGAAAAATAACGTTATTTACCTTGAAAGACAGGATGACATCACAACCAATTTAAAACTAACAGGACAATAGGGAAATCCTTATCGCAGCTTCTGATTAAGTTTTAAATCTCATTTGAAATTTGTGAAAATATTGAAAGATATAACGCTAGCTGGTTATCAATAAATATACAGTTCAGAACATGAGCAGAAAGTTTAAATATAGATCAGACTTATTAAAAATTTAAATGCATGTACTTGTATATATATATTACCTTGAATTATTATTAATCAATATCATAATACCTTATAAGGGTATGTAACGGTAACTTCCAATGGAGTCTTCAAGTGCACAAAAAAGACGATAATCGTTATTTTAAACTAGCTAAAACAGAAACTTAATTGGTTTTCAAATACATATTTTCCTGATTTTCTTAAGCGCTAATACCAAAACTTCCCTTTAAACATGTTAAAACTGTATAAACCTTTGAAATTTCCACACTATATCATTAAAAAATTCCACAACATCATTTTTAGTTAAATTTACATAATTGTTATACCTTTTTCACATCTCTGCTACCATTAAAATTGAATAAACACAATTAAGCAGCCATTCAAATTTAAATTTTCAGAATCTTACCTATCGTCCCACGATACCTATCCTTACACCATATGATATATACAAACATCTGATTATTAAAAGTAAAAATCAGGATCAAATTAATCTGCTATCATATATATGTACACCTGTCAATTATCTAGGTTAAAATTATTGTGTACTCAATTGAAACACAGCTGAAAAATGTCAATTATTTTATTAATGCTGTAATGATAGGTAATAGCTATACCTTTAATTGCAGGTACAACTCAACTATAATGTTTGTTTGTCTCGTCAAAGGTTCCCACAAGTTTGTCTGTCCTTTTAAAAAATCCTTGTCAGAAAACTTCTTTCAATTTAAAACAATGACGTTTTTTTACCATTCAGCCAAATTGTATGGAAGACAAATGGAAATGGTGATTAAAAATCCTCCATGAATTTATCTTGACTTTAGAAATTTAAATAGATACAATTTCCATGATTAGGATTACTCTACACTATAAATTAGTTTGTCACAAACAACTAGAGTAAAAGTAAATACAGAGCAACTTTTTCAAGTAATTAATATTTTTTACTTTTATAACCAAAAAATTGAAAGGCACCTATATATATAATGAATGGTATGGATGAGCCACTACTTTATAAGGCAGCAATTTCAAGGTTGAATATATATATATATATATATGTTTGGGCTTGTATTATATTTGCCTTCGGGTTTATATGATCCGTTCATCCTATTTTGACTCTTTCAAAATTCAAGAGTCTATCCTAAATTGAGGTAAATTATATATGGCCTTCCAAATACTGTTTCGATTCCTAACATCACTAAAGAGACATTAATTGTCGAAATCCGGATATGGTGTACAAATTTTTGCACCTCATGTTTGCGGTATACCATCTTTTCCGCAAGTTTATTGTTTTCTGTTTGGTAATAATTTGATAATAAGATCTGTTTTGTTACATCTTGTGATCCGTTTATTTGGCAATCGCCAATGGCAGTCAGCAGGGTTTAAGAACATCAGTTGTTCGACCTGCTAGTCAAATGCGTTTTGTTAAATATACTTTTTCACTCATTTGGTCTTTTGGAAAATGTTGTTTGTGCTGTATTTAGACCCCTCTACCAAGAAATTTGTTTTGCATGCACACGTATAAAAATTGCGGTTTTTATCCAACGCAATCATAGGTTTGAACGTTGTTTTCAATTAAGACTTGTATATATATATTATATATGTCAAACGAGAGAAATTTAGTTGAAATGTATGATATGGTTGTGGATTATATCATAAGTATCCAAAACTGAACAGATATTGGTACTTCTCATAGATGTGATAAAACCACAGCTATAAATGCATCAGATATCTGTCAATCTATTCAGGTGTCAGACCACCAATTCAAATTCCTGATCTATTCATCCAAATTTTGCAATTTTCACAGCTTTCTAAATAACTTACCTCAAGTTAAACTTCATAGAAACCAGGTAGGTATATCCTGAATTGTACATGTATCACCTTTCCACATGCCAATTTTCAACCAATGTTTAAAGTTTTGTAGCGAAATATTACCGTTCGGATGTAAAGTTCTTCTAAAAATAACCCCTGGTTTTTGGAAATCTTTACATAAATAAGTATAGTATGCAAACTCATGGACAAGTAAATTTTGGCTCAAAATGGTCAACATATATTTGACCTCAAAAGCACTATTTTTTTGTCAGTGAATAGCTACTTTTACATATGTTCTAAATTGAATTGGGTGAATTGGTGGTCTGACACCTAAATCTCTCTATGAAATAACATAATCACAAAAGCTATAGGTCTTTTTTTGGCAAAACAAATACATGATAGGATATATCTTTTTCAATATTCAAAAATATGAAAAGAGTGGGAAACTGAATGTCTAAGCTACTCACGTAATAACCAAAGGATTGAAATACACCCCCCCCCCCCCCCCCCCCCCCCCCCAGGCTGTCTCGATCCCTACACTTTATTAGCTTCAATCAAATGATAATATCCAGTTTAAGCTTTATATAAGTACTTATCTTAAAACTTTCTGTGATTCCTGAGTATTAACAGTTTAAACTGCTCACAGTGCTTCTAACATAATGAAAATTGAAATTTCAAATTGACAAAAAAAAATATTCTGTTGGTGGCCCAAGAAACAATATGCCTCTTACAAACAAGACTGCACACACTGAAATGTCTCCCCTGCTTTACTGATCATTGATTTTATGTTGATAGTCCTAAATATAAAGCTTTACTACAAGTATCACATAAACTTAACATGATCCAAGAAAATGAGGCCAAGGTCAGATAAACTAAACCGGAAATACATACGAATACGAATATACGAATATACGAATTCTAAGAAAAAAACTTAACCATGAAAATTTAACATTGACCAATGAACCATGAAAATGAGGTCAAGGCCAAATAAAACCTGCCAGACAGTTGACATGTACATCATAAAATATTTCAATACACCAAATATAGTTGACCTATTGCATATAGTATTAGAAAAAAAGACCAAAACACAAAAACTTAACTTTAACCAATGAACCATGAAAATGAGGTCAAGGTCAGACGAAACCTGCCAGTTGGACATGTGCACCTTACAATCATTCCATACACCAAATATAGTAGACCTATTGCTTATAGTATCTGATATATGGACTTAACCACAAAAACTTAACCTTGTTCACTGAACCATGAAATGAGGTCGAGGTCAGATGAAAACTGTCTGACAGGCATGAGGACCTTTCAAGGTACGCACATACTAAATATAGCTATCCTGTTACTCATAATAAGAGAGAAATTAACATTACAAAAAATCTTAACTTTTTTTTCAAGTACCATGAAAATGAGGTCAAGGACATATGACAGACAGAAACTTCATAATATAAGGCATCTATATACAAAGAATGAAGCATCAAGGTCTTTCACCTTCTAAAATATAAAGCTTTTAAATAGTTAGAAAACGCCGCTGCCGCCTCCAGATCACTATCCATATGTTGAGCTTTCTGCGACAGAACTCGCAGGCTCGACAATAAAATCAGATATATATATATCTTTTTTTTGGCTAATTGCAAATTATGTTCAATGGTCATAAAAAATTAAAATCCTAAATGTTATCACTGTGTTATCTTAATGTTAATATCCAGTAGAAAACATTTTAATGCTATTAACTATAAAATATAAATTGTTCAAGGACATGAAATTAAATATACAACATTTTACTGAGAATTATGTTAGGTAATAAATTTCATTTCACAATACAAGTTACATTTTTAAATAATAAAGTAATTTATACTTTATCAAGATATTCATGTTTTTAAATTACATAAAATATGTATGCAGATGTAACATCTGTTGTTTAATATGCATAAATTAAAATATTGGTACAAATATACTTATATTTAGGGGCCAAATTAAGCCTTAGCTTTACCAACTTTCCCTTTTTATCAATTAATTCTTAGGTAGAATGGTAGAGTCTGTCACATTGTCTCCCAATTCTTGACATTGACAAAGAGTTGTCTCTGATTTGTATGATTAGAAGGTTCTCACTTAAAAAATCAAAGATATCATGGATATGATTGTTGTAATCATAGAAACCTGTCTGAACTCATAATTTTTCTGAACTGGTTAGTCCAAAGATCATTTGCACCATATTCATATCAGCTGTGTCCAAGTTATCTTGCACATTCAGGACTCTCTCCTTGGTTACAGTTACTATACTGGGTCAAAGATATTTTTTTAAATATTTTATATCAATATTTGAATTGACACGGCAAAATGAGTATTTTGTTTGTCAAATCCCCTAAAATACAATGTATTCAGATCAAATAGGATAGGAGATGCACATTACATCTCGTAAAAAATTAATGTTTCATTGAAATTGGGTCATTGCTTCTGGACAAGTTGCCAATACAAAGTTCTGCAAGATGTCTACCTTTTTTTTCCGATATATATAAAATGCTTTGAAAATTGAAACCAAAGAAAACGATTTGGTTAAAAATAAAATTGTACTAAGTAGATACTTCAAATTCTGTGAGAGTTTAATTGAAATACAATCTCTCTCTTGATAAGGAATTACATAATAATATAAAGTGTGGATGAAGGAGGTAAAAAATCTAAAACTAATTCACTACCCTTATACAGCCACTGTTAGTCAAGCTGTCGGGGATAAATATCATGCAATTGATCAACCATTCAAACAGTACTACAAGAATGTGTTATTCTCTACAATCTTGTTAAAGTTGATGACAGGATCATAATTGGTAGTATACAAACATAACAATCATGCAAAACCCTAAAAATACTAGTTATGCAGTATTTAACTGTACACTACTGAAATTTTACTGTAGTTATTTTGTACCAACATTAAGCTTTATCAAACCAAGCTTATATGACTTAAAATATTTATTGGTAAATTGATATAATCATTACAAATTATAGTCATTTGATAAGGTGTCAAACATTTCGTACTGATTATCCCTATAAATATTTTTCTGCATGCAATGAATTCAAAATATTTTAAACATAGCTAATTTTCAAACATAAGAAACTTAAAATCATTAAAAAGACATTATACAACAATTTAATAATTCATTTTTCACTGAAAGAAATTTAAATATTACCATTTGACTTTAGTAAAATATAGTAAGACCCTATATATAATTTCCATGTTTTAAATTTCAAATCATTTATCAAGAATAAAATTCTGCTGACAGTTAAATAACAGTAAATTAGGTGAGAGACCAAGTTTGTTGAAATGTTATCAATTGACTAAATTCCCCGATTATTTGATCTTATTATTCCCCTTCAATAACTGTTCATATTATCTGTATTCAGACAATTGTCAAATGTTTTGTTATCATTTCAATTCTAAACATTTTAAATCAGGTTATATTCCTTACTACCGAATTCTTATTTTGTGTTTTCTTAAGCTTGTGTTTGTACATATTGTATGTACTATTGTAATGTTGATAAATGTTGAATGACAATTACGTAGTGACCTATAGTTGTTTAGATCCTCCTCTCTAGTCTCTTAGGTAGATAGTTGGGAACCTGCTACATTGGCAATCATACCACATATATATATATATCTCCTTATTTTTTTATAATGATGTTATAGTTTTAATGTAAGCCGGGAAAAAAACATAATGAATCTGTACCAAGTCAGACTATCTTGACCAATTATGCTGTGCATTGTTGTTTGTTTTTGTTTGCATGTCTGTTGTTTTTTCACAGAGGAGTCAGGTGTTTGATGGTGGTTGTTATGGTCAGTTGTACTGTTCAGTAAATTTGGAGTCAGGTGTTTGATGGTGATTACTATGGTCAGTTGTACTGACCAGTAAATTTGGTGATTCCTGCAATCCATTTCATGCTTTTTACCTGTTATGTTTTAAATTACTAATGGAATGACAGGACAGACAAAGGTAACAGTAAATGCCCCCGCCACAAATTAATCCATGTGCAAAATATGCTAAAAACACAACTTATATAACTCAGACTGAATTACAGCTAACAACCATGCATTGTGGTACATATTTTTGTGCCCATGCAGTTATCACACTTCTCAAAAGCAGTGCTGGCCATTTTTATTTTGCTTTGTTTTTTAACATGATCGATGAAGATCATCAGACATTTTTTCTCTTCTCTTTTCATGTTTATAAGTCCCCTTCAGTTTTTATGTACACAAGTTATCTTCGGTTGGTAAAATTACTAAAATTCTCGCAGTGGGACAAGCTATATATTGTCACACAGTGAAGAGGTATACATTTTAACCTGATGATCATGTGTGCCTAATGGTCAATTCACACCAGTGTATCAAAACTTTTGATTGCTATAAATAGATTTTTACATGCCACATTATATTACCTCTCTTATGTAAATATCTCTCTCCTCCATCTTTATTTGTAAATTGAATTAAATAAAGCAATAAATATTGTACACGAAAAATAAATGACATTTTTCATCATATTGCTACGTAGTGATGTATATCATAACAGCTCTTGTGATTGTTATGAATAAATAAAATGAAGGGTATTCCATCAATAAACAAACAAACAACACAAATGAATCAAAATAGACATTTATTACAACTGCATACAAAATACCATTGACTTATCATAAATGATTCCCTTTAAACAGACCTTAACACAAGCGTTAACATGTAAACTATGCAAAAGTTTCAAAGTAAATAGACCATGATAATGAGATATGCAAATACAACTGCAGACCTAAACAAATTAATACATTGTTCGCACCGCATCTGCATCAGAACGCCTAAGTCTCGCCTTTGTCACAACAAGATAAAAACAGAACTCACATATATAAATAATGATACATATCTACATGTACATAATTGAAATTGTATTTTTCCTTAGGATAAGTCATGTTCAAATTTGATCCCCCTTTGATACTACTTTAAAAATAAATTGCATTTATCTTCACCATTGATTGACTACATTCTGAATCAGTCTTCACAATAAACTTTGGAATCTAAAGGCCTGGGCGCGCCGAAGCTGAATTTTAAGAAAATTTTAATTAGATTATATTGGCCTGTGGAGATGATTTTTATAGGCTCGACAGTAGTTTTACAAGCCTAGGCTAGTGGGCCTGTGGTTGACCACTAAGACTGCATTTTGCAATATCTTATTTATTGGCAAATGTGGATCTCTCAAAATTCTTACAGGATTGTAATAACTCACTGTTCATCAGAAATTAGGGTCAATTAAAGTTAACATCTCTACATTAATTTTGAGCTGTGAATGCATCAAAAATAAAAATGCACATTTAAAATTTGTATAGCATTATAACAACAGAAATGGCAATAATTGAAATTTATCATGCATTTTTGTAAATTGTTCAACAATGCCAATAATAAATGCATGCACAAATTTCTGAATTTACAGTAATCATTATAACTGTATAATATTGAAATAAAATTTGACTCATCAGCAAGTAGTTACATGTATTCCAACTATTAAGATTAGTACATGTATTTTAAAATGTAATGTCACTTACTAAATATACTGTTATGTGTAACTCCTTTCTAGTCAAAGATTTACTGGATAATATTCGTTTTCTCTCCTAAATAATATTTTTCTTTAACCATGGTCAAACAAAAAATGAATTGAGTTTCAACAGCTTTTACAAAACCACTTTTCTTGACATTATCACATTTACATATCAGACCTATTACTTTGTAATAAATGTCCAGCATGTCCAGTATATACTCCAGGACAATTTTATTTATAACTTTGATATAATAATAAATATGTGACCAAAAGCGTGACAATGTTTGTAAATTGTCTAATTATAAAAATACTCTTAACTTAAAACATAACAGGATATAAATGTAAAGTACGAAAGTAAATAAACTGTTAACACAGAGATATGTCTCCCCTATTTGTTATTTTGATAATGCAAATGGTGAAATTAAAATAGCAATACTATAACATGTAAGTTATGCAAATATTCAAAGTCAATGAACCATGACTGAAGGTACAGGGCTAAACAATCTCCATGGAAATGAGATGTGCCAATGCTAATACAACTGCAAACCAAATACCATTGACTTTTCATAAGTCGTTCCCTTTAAACAAACCTAAACACAAACAGTAACTTGTAAACTGTGTAAAAGTTTCAAAGTCAATGAACCATAATTAGGGGGTGGGGTTATATAATCTCCATGGAAATGAAACTTGCAAATATCATTGACTTAACATTAGTGGTTCATCTTAAACTGACCTAATCACAAACTAATACATGTAAACTAAGCAAAGTTTCAAAGTCAATAGACCTTGACTGAGGGGTCTAGACCAAATAATCTCCATGGTAATGGGATGTGCCAATGCTAATACAACTGCATACCAAATACCATTGACCTACCACTAGTGGTTCACCATGAATTAGACCTAATCGCAAACTAATACATTGTTGACCCCGCCGCCGTCGCCTCCGGAAACAGCATACCTATGACTGAATGTCTCGCTTTTTGACTCCGTCAAGGCGAGACAAAAAGGATTAGGACATACAATCTGAGGTAAGAGAGGAATTTGAAGTTAACACATGCAAGAGGTTTAAAAAAGAAGATGAGGTATGATTGCCAATGAGACAACTCTCCACAAGAGACTAAATGACACAGAAATTAACAACTATAGGTCACCGTACGGCCTTCAACAATGAGCAAAGCCCATACCGCACAGTGAGCTATAAAAAGAACCGAAATAACAATGTAAAACAATTCAAACGAGAAAACTAACGGCCTAATTTATGAACGAAAAACAAATATGTAACACATAAACAAACGACAACCACTGAATTACAGGCTCCTGACTTGGGACAAGAGGGTCTGGATGGGGGGGGTCCTTAATTTCTGTATTTTTTTTTTATTGTTAGGGCATTTTTCTTACCTTTAAAAATAGTGCTTATTCTGTAAAATTCTCATGAAATAGTATTTGTATAAAAAAATTTCTGAGATTAGATGATATATTTTTTCTGTACATGGTTCATTTCATCGTCACTAGAAAAGGATTACGATCCATTTCCCTCCTCTCCACAGGAGAAAACTGGATGGTAACCCTAGGCTAGCAAAGATGGGTTCATTACTGTAAAAAGTATTTTATAACCTAATTCTTTTATTTTTGAGTTATTCTCTATTCTCTAACACCCAATTATTCTCTATAACTATTCTTTATATTTTTTGCTCATTTTTCTCTATTCATTATTTTTTTTTTTGCCATTATTCTCTATTCTGTCATTTGTCTGTAAACCCCATCCAGACCCTCATCATGCTCATGCACTTGTTTGAACTTTTTTCATGATTGATACTGTTTAAAAAAATTATTTTCCAAAACCGCATTCAGCTACCTATATATATATATATAATAAGAAAGTAATAATACATAATAACAAAGGGCTTCTTCAGGATGTATATTTAGATTTCCAGGAATAAATACCAGATATATCCCAGGTAGCTTAGCTATCACAAATGGTATTTTCATTAGTTTATTTGCAGTGAAATTTAAAACACTTAATATAAGATGCAGGTGTTATGTTACAGATTACTCATCAACAATTCAGCTGAATCATCAAAATAATCAATATTTCAATTTTCACTCCTTTCCTGGAAAAGATATTTAAAAAATAGCTTATGACACTTTAATGCATTCTTAACTTGCATTATTATTGATATTTATTTTTATATAAGATGTTAGGTATACATCAGTGAAACAGCAATCCAACAACAACAACAAGACACATCTGATGCTTCTGATATTAAGACCATAAGAATAAAACTCTTTGAATACAAAGTACATACAAGGGACAATTTGTAATCTCTTCAAAGAAGTGACCTACAGATGTGGACAAAGGATTTTAAAAAAGGGGGGGGGGGGGCCTGGCAAGCCAACGCTTGGAGTGATATTTGTTAAAAGTCAATGCATTATCATATACATGTATGAAGCTCCATAAGAGCGGACTTGGACCCATTGACCCATACCTACCCCCCACTTCCCCCAACCAGCAATCAGCCTCTCGTGACCTATAAGACATGTTGTGAAGTCTCCTTTCTGTAATACAAATACCTGAATACTGTGAAAGTATTATTATTCAATGATTCTAATTATGCTAATTCTACAGAACTATAGAAAAATTATTGTTTCACAGGTTTTCTAATTTGTGGTTTCATACAATCAAAATCTATAAAAAAAAAATAAATGGTTTATTTGGCCTTATAATCCTAGCTTTCTTAACCCTGAAATCAACAAGATCTGGTTCCCCTAAATCAAATTCTTTTGACAGTACTTAAGTACCAGTACTGCACAATTGTGACAATCATGACAATATCTGAATCAATAGCAAAATATAAAGTAAATATATAAGTATTTTAAACTTACCTCAAACTGTTATGTTATTTGACATCGAAAATTGTTCTTTACCTGTAAAACAGGAAAACAAGACAGGTAAACTTGTCACCTTTAATAGCTGTGGGAAACAGCTGATAGAAACCCACATGTTTTACATCAATGAATCATGTATGTAGTATCAAAGAAAAATAAAACATCTAATTTATCATTATTTAACAATTGTTTTGTAATTAACATAATCTACTAATTAAAAATGTAACATGCAAAATCAGAATTTAAGCTGTCAATCACTGACATGACTGATATTGTAAAATAGGTGTGTTATTTCATTAAAGGGTTTTATATACAAATGAAAAGTTATTGGTAATTTTTTGCTTTTTACTTTCATGACTTTATTCACTAGATTTGCTATTCAATTTACTATCACTGAGACAGCAACCCACATAAACAGGATGACAATAGTTATAGGATATCCTTATTGTACAACAATGAACACATGCCCACACAACATGCTTTGTTGTAAAAATAAACCTTAAGATAGGAATTAAAAATCAATTGTATTGATTGATTTATTGATTGTTGCTTGTTTAATGTCCAGTAGCAAATATTTCATGCATATTCAGGCAGGACACATGAAGAAATTAACAATTAATACTGTTACATAGTTATCCCCATTATTTGCAAATAGCACCATGGAACTTGAATAAGCACCATTTTCCTAATAAAGTAGCACCATGGGACTTAAATTAGCACTGTTTTCCTAATATAGTAGCACCATGGGACATGAATTAGCACCGTTTTCCTAATATAATTGTACCATGAGACATGAATTAGCACCATGGGATTAGAATTAGCACTGTTTTCCTAATATAGTAGCACCATGGGACATGAACTAGCACTGTTTTCCTAATATGATTGTACCATGAGGCATGAATTAGCACCATGGGATTTGAATTAGCACTGTTTTCCTAATATAATAGCACCATGGGACATGAATTAGCACTGTTTTCCTAATATAATTGTACCATGAGACATGAATTAGCACCATGAGACTTAAATTAGCACTGTTTTCCTAATATAGTAGCACCATGCCGATGGGACATGAATTAGCACCGTTTTCCTAATATAATTGTACCATGAGACATGAATTAGCACCATGGGATTTGAATTAGCACTGTTTTCCTAATATAGTAGCACCATGGGACTTGAATTAGCACTGTTTTCCTAATATAATAGCACCATGGGACATGAATTAGCACCATTTTCCTCATATAATAGAACCATGGGGCTTGAATTAGCACTGTTTTCCTAATACAATTGCACCATCATGGCATGAGACATGAATTTGCACTGTTTTCCTAATTTTTATAGCACCATGGGACTTGAATAAGCACTGTTTTCCTAATATAATAGCACCATTGGACATGAATTAGCACTGTTTTCCTAATAAAGAAGAACCATGGGACATGAATTAGCATCGTTTTCCTAATATAATTGCATCATGAGACATGAATAAGCACCGTTTTCCTAAAACAATTGCACCATGAGACATGAATTTGCACTGTTTTCCTAATTTCTATAGCACCATGGGACTTAAATAAGCACTGTTTTCCTAATATAATAGCACCATGGGACATGAATTAGCACCATTTTCCTAATATAATAGAACCATGGGACTTGAATTAGCACTGTTTTCCTAATACAATTGCACCATCATGGCATGAGACATGAATTTGCACTGTTTTCCTAATTTTTATAGCACCATGGGACTTGAATAAGCACTGTTTTCCTTATATAATAGCACCATTGGACATGAATGAGCACTGTTTTCCTAATAAAGAAGAACCATGGGACATGAATTAGCATCATTTTCCTAATATAATTGCATCATGAGACATGAATAAGCACCGTTTTCCTAATACAATTGCACCATTAGACATGAATTTGCACTGTTTTCCTAATTTCTATAGTACCATGGGACTTAAATAAGCACTGTTTTCCTAATATAATAGCACCATGGGACATGAATTAGCACTGTTTTCCTAATATAGTTGCACCATGGGACTTGAATTAGCTCTATTTTCCTAATATCATAACACCATGGGACTTGAATTAGCACCGTTTTCCTAATATAATAGCACCATGGGACTTCAGTTAGCACTGTTTTCCTAAGATAATAGCACCATGGGACTTGAATTAGCACTGTTTTCCTAATATAATAGCACCATGGGACATGAATTAGCATCGTTTTTCTAATATAATAGCACCATGGAACATGAATTAGCACTGTTTTCCTAATATACATGTAATAGCACCATGGGACTTGAATTAGCACTGTTTTATTAATATAATAGCACCATGGGACATGAATTAGCATCGTTTTTCTAATATAATAGCACCATGGAACATGAATTAGTACTGTTTTCCTAATATACATGTAATAGCACCATGGGACTTGAATTAGCACTGTTTTCTTTATATAATAGCACCATGGGACATGAATTAGCAGTTTGCCTAATACAATAGCACCATTGGACATGAATTAGCATCGTTTTTCTAATATAATAGCACCATGGAACATGAATTAGCACTGCTTTCCTAATATACATGTAATAGCACCATGGGACTTGAATTAGTACTGTTTTATTAATATAATAGCACCATGGGACATGAATTAGCATCGTTTTTCTAATATAATAGCACCATGGAACATGAATTAGCACTGTTTTCCTAATATACACGTAATAGCACCATGGGACTTGAATTAGCACTGTTTTCTTTATATAATAGCACCATGGGACATGAATTAGCAGTTTGTCTAATACAATAGCACCATTGGACATGAATTAGCACTGTTTTCCTAATACAGTAGCAGCATGGGACATGAATTAGCACTGTTTTCCTAATACAGCAGCAGCATGGGACATAAATTAGCACTGTTTGCCTAATATAGTAGCACCATGGGACATGAATTAGCAATGTTTGCCTAATACAGCAGCAGCATGGGACATGAATTAGCACTGTTTTCCTAATATAGTAGCACCATGGGACATGAATTAGCAATGTTTGCCTAATACAGCAGCAGCATGGGACATGAATTAGCACTGTTTGCCTAATATAGTAGCACCATGGGACATGAATTAGCACTGTTTGCCTAATATAGTAGCACCATGGGACATGAATTAGCACTGTTTGCCTAATACAATAGCAGCATGGGACATGAATTAGCACTGTTTTCCTAATATAGTAGCACCATGGGACATGAATTAGCATTGTTTGACTAATACAATAGCACCATGGGATATGAATTAGCACTGTTTTCTTAATATAATAGCACCACATTTATAATACATTCAATTATTAATTATATTCAGATAGGACCATGTTAATAAATATAGCACCATGGTATCATGCTGCTATAAGGCTATGGGGAGAGCACCTGTACAATACATAAGTTTCTGCAAGGTCTGGATGGTACATCTACACGGATGCAGAGCAAGAAACCTGGACTACTTTGTACAAGACCAACACCAGCATGACAAGGTAGGGGTTCACCAGGAGGATATTTCACCCTACTCAGACACATTATACAAACAAAAGTCAATCAGTCTTTGCCCAGAGACCCACCGGGGTAATAAACACTCAACCTCCAACATCTAAAGTAGGCATGTACCAAAAGACAACTGAGGTGAATAAAAAGGAGTTTTAGGTAAATTAGTAAAAAAGTATACATACATGTATATCTATCAGTAGCAGTTCAGTCTTGTCAGTATCAACATTAATAATTAGTTTTAGTAAGGAAGAAAATAAACACAGTTAAATACTTGTAATTCACTTTTCAATTTAAAAACTTAATTAAAATGTATAAATTTCTAATTTACAATTATATGTTAGAATATTTGTATATATATATATATATAGATTTATAAATGTTCCAACTTACTATTGAACTCAATCAGTCAAGACTCACGAGTATAAATATATATATATGTATTGTATTTTATTTAGTCTAAGCAGGAAACATAGATCGGAAGGAAAAAGTATTTATAGTGATAAGTGGGTAACACTTCTGTTTAACATGTTTATAAGCATGTTAGATCTAAGGCAAACAAATGTTGTTTCCTGCATCAAGCTAAATAAAATAATTGGTCAAATTCGTTAGTCCAATTTTCCTAAATTGTTCCATCCTTTTTTTAAATCTAAACAGAAGAATGTACAAACAAGTATTTTACAAGTACATTTTAGTTATGGATTGCAACAAAAAATTTAAGGAATTGAGGATGTTGGCTTCTGAAATACATGAAATACAACATAACAGCATTTTCATAAATGAAGGCTTTTCAATTGATAAAGTGTAAGACATAAACAAACAGATGAGACACAGGGTTCCACATCTCCAACACACTTCTGATAACAAGATTAAAGTTCTGGTCATTTCTATCAAACTTTTTTAAAGTTTGACATTATTTTCTTCCGATGCATTTCATACATGGGGTCTTAGTGGCCAAGTGGTTTAAGTGGTTCTCATCAACTGTATCACTAGGCTGTCACAAGAAATCTGAGGTGAAGTTTGAGTTTATAGGAGTGGGCTGCCCGTGGTGATCAAGCAGTTGGAAATGTCAAAATTTCATTGACTTTACATTCTACAGAACGGTTTGAGAAACTTGACCATCTTCAACTTAAATCTGCTTGACAGTAATCATTCAAAAACATTTGGTAATTTCAACAGATACATTTAAAGAGAAGCAATGCTATGAAAACACAACATTTTAGGCTTATACATGTATGTTACTATGTACCATAAGATCTTGAGATTAATTATTTAAGTTATTCTGCATACAGTTCAGTAAACATATGGATGGAGAGTTGTCTCATTGGCACTCATACCACATCTTCCTATATCTATATATGGAGGCTACTGATCTAGTAACAGTAACCATTTACCATCACCTGCCATTTTACGCAATAAATGAAGTGTTACATAAAAACAAGATACTGCTGATATCTCAATCATACAAATGTTTTTACTTCATTTTCAAAAACTCCATTTTGTTTGATCCATTCATAATGGGGAAGTGCTCAATTTTCTGTAAATTAATCATGTCGTTGGAAGATACACAAGTGGGGACATGGGTCCTCCATTTTGGAAAAAATTACCCTTTTAAGAGTCAAAGCAATATTTTATCTTGCTTTAGTCTTAGAATATACAATTTCTGTCAAAAGAATTAAATAAGATTTATAAATGACAAAATGAAAGTCAATCATGTCAATATGCCTCATACACCATGTACACATGATACAATACTATGCAAGTAGTTGATTTCAAGTTGGTAAAAATACACTTCAAATACGGTAATGCTAAAAGGCACTTTAAAGTTGAGGATAACCATGATAACCATATAACCCGAAAAAATTAAGAAATAAATTAAAGTTGTGTGTGTACATGAAAACTTGACACGGTCAATGATCCGAGTCAGTCAAAAATATTAAGAGGTTATTATTATGTAACAAAATAGCTGCCTGTATGCAGACCCAATATAGCCAGTACTATTAATAATACTTTTTTTTATCACCCCTTAAGTTCTTGATCATGTTGATAATGTGTACACTTCTGTGGTTTCATTCAATGTTTAACATAATTGGAAATTTTATAGAATATCCACAGCCTTGTACTCTAATATTTGACATTTTCTGTAATCAGCCTAATAAAGTCTGTACTGGTACATTGTCCGCACTCACTTTTCGCCACTAAAAATTCAGGAAAAAAAAACTTTTTGTAACTTGTTGGAAACATCAATTGAAACTCCAGTAATTTCAAATCATGTGTGATAGTTTGCAGTATTTTCCATCAACTAGATGTTGAAAATACTTGTTAATGATTCTAAAACACTTCAGAAGTGTTTAGATAAGTCAAATTGGGAAAGTTGTATTTGACATTAACCAGTAGTAAGAATAGCACATGTAAATCAAAAATAAATACGGTGAGAGTGTGTAGAAAATCTGTACCTAATAGATTGACTAGAAAACAACTTTGAAAGTAAAACAGTTCTGTCCTTTAGTAAAATACTGTAAAATATATCCATCACATTAATGTTTGAATGATCTTTAGCTATAGCAAATCATGTGCGTCAGTATAAAAAACCAAAACTGAGCGAATTATCATTTTCTCAATTAAATTGTTTCATATTTTTCATGTCGGACCTTTTATAGCCTACTTTATGGTATGGGTTTTCTCATTGTTGAAGGCCATACGGTTGCTTATAATTGCTTACATCCACTTCATTTGGGCTTGGGTGGATAATTGTCTCATTGGCAATCATACCACATCTCCTTATTTTTATATTGTACACTTTTTTCATTCCATTACATACAAGTGGATTCCAGTTTATGTTATACAATGCTATGAAAAGAAACAAGAAATTTGTACTGAAGCATTTAATTTTGATATCTAGCATGTCTAGGTTAATTATTAGTTTTGAACCAGTGTTCCAGCTAGGATTTCAAAAGGGCAGGGAGCCAATCATGAAAAGGGCACTTTAGCACGATGGTTGATATTTCAAAAAGGGCATGTCAAACATTGTCTTATGTTAACTGCAGGGGTTTCAGCTTGGAGTTTTGAAGGGGTTTAGTCACTTTTACGCTAGATGAAAATCAACCTTATTTTGGGTAACAGTATTAAAGGGACCATTCAAGGACGTATATTACGCAGCAGCGTTTTGTAGAATTATTTTTATTTCAGTAGTGAAATGAATTGTGCATGTCAGTTAAAATACTACACTAGATCTGCAATACAGTCAGGAGCAATACCTTACATTTTCTTCCGGGGCCAACCTGGATCCCAAAACTTTTTTCCAAGGGCCCAGTAGAAATTTTAAGGCCCTACCAGGGTATTTTTACTACAGGTACATACTTATTAATAGTCTTGAATGTTCTTATAAAGGCAATAATATATGTTTGAAATGCCTAATACATGTCAGCCCAGTGTTTCTGATTATGATAGAAATAATAAATGAATTATAATAAACCACATTGAGTTTTTCAGAATTAAAATCCATTTAACCATGTCTTTTCAGACTGTTCAACTTATATTTGTAATATTACATATAAAAAATATATAACCCCCCCTTTTTTTTCCATTTTACACACTCCTAGATGTAGAGTATTAAAGTATTATCAGTATCACCCCAAGAAAGTATTTATTTTTAATGAAATAATCTTAGCAGTTAAGCAAAATGAAAATCTTACTGTCTATAAATAACAATGAAATGTAACTGTTTCTTGTTAATGGGTTTTTTTTTTCAAATTTTCCCCGCCAAAAAAGCACATGGCTTTCAACAAATGTTAACAAAGCAGTCAATTTGTGATCATGGATTACAGCTTTAATTAATTTAAGTTGGATATAGATATTCAATGAAAGGTACAGTCAAGCATTGTTTTTACTTTCTTCTGGATTAAACCTAGTTTAAAAGATCAATTTAAAAAAAAAAATCTTTGACATAACAACAGATGATCTACGGATACATCAAACGCAAATTGTCATCTTTTGAGAAATATTGAAATTGAAATGCTGACTGACCGAATTTAATGAGAAAAATTATTACAATGGTAAATTATGAAGTTTAATTAACGGATTAATGACCCATCCGATGTCGATAAGCGGATTATTTGTAATCACAACTTATTACACCTGCTGTAAATGTTAATTAGCTGAGGGTCATAAACTTTTCATAATAATGAAGACAGGTAGAATAATTGTATTTTCATCAAAATATTATGGCAATAAAGGCATGGACTTACGAAAAAGGGCAGGGCGTCTTAAAAGGGGCACAGGGCGTCAGAAAAAGGGCACAGGGCGGCACTCGGGAAAGGGCGGGCGGACCGCCCTATGAAAACGACCTAGCTTCAGGGTTTAAGCTAGGATTTTGAGGGCTTTAGTCACTTTTGCGCGACATGAAAATCAACATTATTTTGGGTAACAGCAAGGAACCAAGGATGTATTTATATTACAAGCTATACATCTTTGTTATACTTTGCAGGACTAAGGCATTAATGTACTAGGCAGTAATTGCATGATTTGACTGATGTGTCACTTAAATATGAATATTAGGATATAAAATCTGAAAATCTAGTTCAAAATTTTACTTCAATTAGTTTCAGGGGACATTCCTGATCAACAAAAGTTGGGTTCCTTTTTTTTAAAACCAAGAATCACAGTATAAATGAACTTGTTGAACTTTGTAAGACTATTACACTGCATAATCATTATCCTTATAAAACGTTTAAATCGATATTTTGAATTAATTTCTATAAAGTTGGAACCAAGGATTTGTACAAATTCACATGGAACGATTCCAATAACAGTAAATTGTAAATTAATCTAAAATTGATCACGTTTACTTTCGATTTCAATTGAAATGTAAACGGGAAGTGACAAGTAGATTATAAATTCAGAATGAATCCGGATTCATCTACGGATTGGTTCGTGTTTAAAAAAAGGCAGGAAATTATCATTTTTATATTTCAATTTGCTTAGTAAGAACTATATTTGTCTCTCTCATTTATTTTGGCACTAAATTTATTTCGTATTTTACGTTTTAGTGTCTTTAAATTCATAGGAATACTTTCAGGCATGCGCAGTATATCGTAAAGGAAGCACCTGTTTGACTCGTTGATGATGATGGAAGTTTTTAACGTGAAAACATTTTTGAACGTTTTGAATAAAGTTCTATCTTTTTAATCGAAATTGAACGTTTTATATCAAAGATGACGAAAATACGATCATTTGACGAAACTAAGTCAAACGTACTGCAAAATATGATCGTTTAAGAAATATTGAAATTAAAAAGCGAACTGTCCGGGGGGGGGGAAACAATTTTGTTCAAATGACAAAACTATGACAAACCAACTGCAAATTGTGGTCGTTGGCCTTGAGAAATATTGAAATTAAAATGCAGACTGACTAATTTTACTGGGGAAAATAATTAACCGGATTAGTGACCCATCCGATGACGATAAGCGGATTAGCTGTAATCACAACTTTTAACACCTGTAAATGTTAATTAGCTGAGGGTAATAAACTTGTCAGAAACATGTAGACAGGTAGAATTATATTATTTTCATGCGAAAATATTTTTACACTTTCCAAATTTAAGTGACGAAATTGATTTGAAATACTTTCGTCATTTTGAAAACAGTTTCGTAAATTACGAAAGTGACGAGCGCTAGCAAAATCACTGAGCTGGATCACTGTATTTTTTTTAACATCATGTAACATGTATAAGGGCTCCCTAGAATTATTTCAATAACAAACATGGCGGAACTTAAACTCACAAAATCAAATTTTTCTCTTAGTTTTTGCTTAACTTTCTTGCTATTCCGTAGGTACTATATAGATAGGGGATTACTGCATGCAGTACTATCAATAATTACCCTAAAACAAGTTTTTAAATAAGGATAATAGTTAAAATCAGTACAAATATGGACCTATTCAAGCACCACTTTTAATCATCCATTTTGCTAAACTAATAGAAAAACAAAGGATATGGGGTATCCATCCATGATACAAAATCAGTACTTGCACAGCAAAAAAGAAAAAAAAAAAACACAAAAAGCAAACATGGCTAAGGAACATTTTTTTTTTGTTTAGGGGCCAGCTGAAGCCTGCCTTCGGGGGTGGGATTTTCTTGCTGCTTTGAAGACCATTGGTGGCCTTGGGCTGTTTTAGGCTCTTACATTCCCTTTTTCCATTCTCTATTCTACTTCTAGGGTGCACTTGATTCTAGGGACTCAGCTCAAGGTTTTTTGGATTGTAAAGATTGTTTAGGACCTTAATTGTATAAATTATAAATGCTAAAACAACATGGACAAACAAACGAGTTATCTATTCTTTAAATGTTATAATGAAAAATCTCTGTAATAATGTTTGTGGATTTTCTGTAAAAATCTTTTCTTGATTTGCCACAAAATCCCCATTTTCTAATAAATGCAAATAATGAAACAATAAATATTATTGCTGTGAGGACTTTCCCCTTTCGTATATGTACGAAATTGCAAGCCTCTAGTATTCAGTATTTTTGCTGTTTTGGATATTTTGCACCTTGAAAATTTCGTAATACAGGCCTACAGAACTCAGAAGGGGTCCTGAACCTAAACACGACGAGGTGTCTCAATAAATGTTTTGTAAATGTGACATTGTCAACCAATGGTGTTCTTGCATGTGAAAAAATAGGACGGAAAAGAGTAACGCATAAAATGAGTAAGTTAGCTTTAGTTTTCATATATCTAATTTCGTTTTATCACCTGTATATTTTACCTGACAACTTGGAAGCCGAAAAATCAATTTACCGGAAGTAGGCGACGCTTTTTAAATTTTGTTCGAACGTTCTAAATAATGTGCGCAAATTTCCGTGAATGGATAAAAGGTATGAAAAATGTAAAAAAAGGAAAAGATTCCAACAGAAAAAATATCGTAAGTTGATAAAAACCAGACAATACATATAATAGAATACTTATATTGATTGATTGATTTGATTGATTGATTGATTTGATTGATTGATTGATTGATTGATTGATTGATTGATTGATTGATTGATTGATTGATTGATTGATTGATTGATTGATTGATTGATTGATTGATTGATTGATTTGTGGTTTTTTTTTGTATGTTACCGGCAAAAGGCATAATCGCTTTGCGGCGATTGTAGGATTTTAAAGTTCAATACCCATAACTGTAACAGACAGACAAACAGACAAAATATGAAACCTTACGAGACTCTGTTTAATCGCTCAATTAGTTCAGTGATAAATTAGACAATGTTAGGTAAATCCAATTATATATGATATTGCACCCTCAAGACTATTGATAGATTTTCTACAAGTAATCAAAAAACTTTTACAACAATTTCATCAGCTTCTGCATGTTTCAATTGTCGTAGCATTCTAAATAGAAGAAAGAAACACAAAGCCCACAATATTCATTCTCAGAGGCGGATTAAGAGGGGGGCCAGCCCCCCCCCCCCCTTTTGTGGGAAGATTTTTTTTTATTATTTAGGGACAACTGAAGCATGACTGGAGCGTTCCCCCTCTTGTGGCTGTCAGTGGGCCCCCCTTTGGAACATTTCTGGATCCGCCACTGATTCTATCATGCTGTTGTAAAGTATGGGGAATGTTTCAAGGATTCATGCAGCAAGTACTATTATCACAAAACTCTTGCAGGAAAAATACTCGTAAGACATGAACCTTTCAGGATAACTTACGATCAATTGTAGTCATCACATTTTTGTGAAAAGAACCACCGACCCACATTTGAGTATTCACAATGAAATTCATAAAAAAAAATTTAGGTATACACACTGCAAATCTATAGATGTTGGTTGTCATACTGAGCTTGGAAGACGGTCTTTAAAGTCCAAAATCTTTTTCTCAATCATTTTAATGTTGTCAGAACTTATAGATTTTTTGGTAGAAAATAGAAGTTATAGTTTTATCATAAAAATCATCAGCTATTGTTAAAAATATACTTTACAAAGTTAGGTTATTATATGTAGTAGACCTTAACCATTTAATGTAAATGTGTTTGTTTTAATGCACTACTTTTTACTGTCTTTAAAAATGTGTCTGTGACACATGTTTTCCGTAAAAGTTAAGCAAGT
This sequence comes from Mytilus californianus, assembly GCF_021869535.1. Classification (NCBI taxonomy): domain Eukaryota; kingdom Metazoa; phylum Mollusca; class Bivalvia; order Mytilida; family Mytilidae; genus Mytilus; species Mytilus californianus. The sequence continues at coordinate 110,387,455 of NW_026262734.1, read as the reverse complement.
CAGGATTGCGTCTGTAAATTAAGGTATTGAAAAAATCACTTCAACTTAACAAGAAGAACTCTTGGTTAAGACCTCCTATTTAAAAAATAATCCTTAAACAACGAAACCCTTATATGAATCGCATGCTCAGGAATGCATGTATGTCGTATTAAATCAATATGTTTTGTCAAAATACAGATGATGACTCAGACTGTGAATATTACTAACTAAAAATGGAAAGTTCGCAATGGGAAAATTAAAAGTTATATCTATTATCGAAAGAGTTCTCATCTGCAGCTGGGCCCCACTGATAATTTAAATGTATAAGTCAATGTGTGAAGCAGATATAATTGTACATCTGTGGTATTCTTTACTTCAAGTTCAATTGGATAGTCAGTGCGATCAATATAATCACTAAAGTGACAGGACACCAACTAAGTTGCCGATTGTGAAGTTAAAGGATAATAGTAGCTTCTTTCCACTCTTCTTGAGAAGACTTTGGTTAAAGTATGCTTCGTGTGAACAAGGTAACAAGTCATCGAAGTTAGAAGCATGCGGTTGCTTTTCATGCATTGTATCGAATGAATGTGTATAGTGTCTGTTGATAAACACGTCCACCCGATAAACAAATATAGTGACAGCTAGTAAAAAGTATGAATATAAAATAAGGAGATCTGGTATAAATGCCTATGAAATAATTATTCAACACAGTCAAAATGAAGCAGATTTTATCAACTATGTCAACGTATAGCCTTTAACAATGAGTAAAACCCATACCGTATATTCGGCAATATAAAAAGCCCCGATATGACAAAAAGTGTAACAATTCAAACGAAAAATACAAACGGTCTGAATTTTTACAAAACAATAAACGAAAAACAAATATAACACACAACAATCAACTACAACTACTGATTTATATGTTCCAGGCTTGAATCAGGCACATATAGAATGTGGCGGGTTAAACATGTTTGAGAGCGCTCAAACACCTTTATATTATTTTCAGAAGAAAAAAAATGTTTGAATGAATTAAGAAATGTTAATTGTTCCATCCTGCACTATTCTTAAATCTGTCTGCAAGTTTTAAATGAGACAATTCGTGCAGTTAGAGGAGAAGTCCAATGTTTTAACACAATACGTATGAAAATTAGGAGATGTGATATGATTGCAAATCAAGACAACTATCCACCAGAATTCAAATGAAGTGGATGTAAGCAAATTCAAGTCAAGTGTATGTAAGCAATTATCGGCAACCGTACGGCCTTCAACAATAAGAAAAACCCATACCGTATAGTCGGCAATAACAGACCCCGACATGAACAATGTGAACAATTCAAACGAGAAATATAAAAGTCTAGTCCATCCTATATAACCCCAGGCTGAAATTTCTGGACCAACGTTTCTCTTCTTAATTAATTAGACTTTAAAAATAAACCAGTCTGTATTCATTGAAGTACAGCAAAATTGTTTAAGAGGTAGGATCAATTTCCCTCTGAATTTATTTCACGCCAGGGCCATTTGAAAAAGTGTTTCAATTTTACTAAAATTACAATAACACTGCTTTATGTGTATAAACTGAGAGTCTTACAACATATTGGCATATCTCTGTACATGAGAAAACATTTTAAATGCATAAAAATAATTCAAAATGGTCATTTGAAAGATTTGATAAATGCTGAGAATTTATACTAAAGTGGACTAACTAGTTTGACCCCGCCACATGTGTATGTGTCTGTCCTAGTCAGGAAACTCGTTAGTCATTGCTGTCATATCTCATAATGTTTTGATTATTTTTTACCTTTTACGACAGACAACTTAAAAAGTGGTTTAGTATGATGGGCCATCCTATCAGTATAGCATGACCCTGTGGTTTTATTCTGAACTCGTCTCATCTTCAGATGTTTCCTTCGTTGTCTATAATTCTGTTTGTTTATAATCCGATATCTTCTGCGAGGTTATAAAAGTATAAATTCATCGCTTAATGTGTAGCTTTAGATCATCAGTTTTGTGTTTATGGCATGTATCATTTTTTTATGAAATAGATCATACAGCTATTTGAATCAACTTCTTTAAAACCTTAGACATTTATTTATTTCCATACAAATTAAAGCAAATGCGCATAAAAATTCGAAACACTTCGATAGTATCCCTATTTTCCCCTTCTTATTGAGATTTTAAGCAAGTTATATTCATTTGCAGTAATCATGATAATACTATCTTCATTTAAAGATTAATTGATTTGGATTAAACTCATATTCAATAATCAATTTTTTAAATCTACAGTTTTTACTTTTCCGCAAAAAACAAACAAAAAAACAAAACTGTATTGGTTATCGGATCCTTCAAAAAATCAAGACTATAAAGATAAATAGATGTGGTATGATCAAGGATTTGTATATTGTAAGATGTATAAGTCCTCGATATAATTGCCAATAAGATAATTTTTCCCCAAACTGACAAAAGGAAAAGAATGTAAAGGAGTAAACCCTGTTACATTTCAATTTTGTCTCAATTCATTTTAATGGTTGCTGCAATTATAATGTATTAATCATAATTGATGCTCTTTGGCACAGTTACTGTGTCTGAGTTTATTTAATAAACTACTAAAGATATTAACGTCTAAAGAGTGAAACAGAATTTGTAGCAGTTACTGCGTCTGAGTTTATTTAATGATAATAATAATGCGTTATTATATAATAAAGTTCTAATGTTCTTTTAATGGTTTGTTAGTATTTCATTTACGACAAAGTCCACGGAATTTTTTTGATTTTTTTTTTAATATGAAACGCTATTGGCGTTTTGTGTTTGCCAGAATGATTAATTTCATAACGCCTTCTTAATTGACAACTAAACAGTTAATTTTTTGAAAATATACTTTTTTTCAATATATGTACAACAAAACAGTTACATGCAAGACAATTGTTTTAAAATACTATTGAAAATCATTCAGGAAAAGAGAGCCATGTATTTGCCGCAAAGAAGGCCATATATTTGTGCATGAAACGTAATATGCATTTTCCTGATTTGTTGAAACTTAAATCTCTGGTTTTCTTGTTTGTTTTTTTCTTCGATTTATTGTTTTTGTGTTTTCTTGCACATTTTTTTAATTCACCTGTTCTATCTATAGCAAATATAAAATTAATCAATCTCAAAATATTATTTTTAATCCTCCTTTTATTAATCTATATTTTGATTGTTTTAATTAGTACATTTTAACAACATATTTTCTATATTGATCTATCCTGGTCTTTTTTATTTATATTCACTCTCGAACTCTGCTCTAGAACTGAACTGTTTGTTTAATTACGTAAAATAATTAATAGTTTGCATTTTAAAATTTACAAATAATAACACTTTATACAAGTGAAGTGAATAAAACTGTAAATTTATTAAATGTAAACGATGAAGTGGGTAATGTTACTTTGAATACTAAATATGTTATGAAAACTGTAACCGAGAAGATCAACCTTCTTGACAATGATGAATGGTATAACGAACTTTTTAATGACCGTGGACACCAAAACGGTAATAAACTACGTACTTATAGACAATTTAAACAGGAACGAAATACTGAACTATATGTTGCAATGTTAATACCTAGACAACATAAACGCGTTATGGCTCTGTTCCGTGCCGGATCGCTACCGCTAGCCATCGAAACCGGAAGGTATGCCAGGCCGCCAATTCCAGTTCATAACAGACTTTGTGTGCTTTGTACGAACAATTGTGTTGAAACTGAAAAACACTTCCTTTTAAATTGTTCTCTTTATGATGACTTGAGATGGCTTTTATTTTCTGAATGTTCAAATTATATTGAAAATTTTGCTATTTTAGACGATGATCAGAAATTAGTTGAAATGATGAATTGTCCTGAAATTCAAGCATTTTTAAGCAAGAGTATTTTTAACTTTTTTATGAGACGAAAGTTATTTTTAGTTTGAGATACTAATTTTTATAGTTTTAGTAACCTTTAAATTTTACTACTTTTAAAGTCATGTGATATTTAAATGAAATAAATAATAATTTTTATCTATATAATTTATAATTTAATTTATTAAATGAATTTTTAATTGAATTTGTAATTATTTAAATGATAAATCTTTTTGAAATTGTACAAAAAACAAATTTTAGGAAATGTTATATTTACATATATTTAAATGTGAAATGTTTTGTAGATATGTGTCTCATAAGCCAATCTTATGGCTGGGTACTGATTGTTTTAATGTATATTTTTATTATGTCATTGTATAATGTTCAATCAGTATGTGACACAATAATAAAATAAAATTTATTTTATTTATACATATATATTTTACTGAAATGATGATTATGACTCAATTCAATCGACATTTTAGCTAATTATGCCATATGTTTGTCGGTATCTTTCTATAATTTGTTATCAATTAATAATTTGATCCAAGCCATATGATATGAGAATTTTAATTACTGTAAAAACAAATATCATATCTTTATAATGCTATCTTATTCAAACATATTAGAAATTACATCTGGGACCAATATTACATATAGTATTTTTACACTTATATAGACAACCGTCTAGAGTTGTCAAAACAACTACCTTTAATCTATCGTGTGAAAAATTACCCCTAAAGCGATTTATAACACTATCAATTAAATCATCATTACCTGATAAAGATCAAAGGAATTCATTAAGGTAAGAAGATGATATAAAATGTCCCTCCTTTCCGATATCTGTCAGTTTAATAACGCAATGGAGAAAGACTACATCGAAGAGGAAATCGCGACCAAGAAGATTTGTTTCAACAAAGCCTGTAAACAAATGATTCTGCTTAACGAAAAGATGCACTTATTGATGGAACGTTACAACCGAGCGGAGAGAGCCGGACATCGTAGTTTACGCTACAATTTACGTCTAAGAATAGCCATTGTCGATGCTCTCCGTCGAGTCTACTTTGAATATGCATCAGCAAAGAGAGAAGAGGCCGACACAATGTTAGAACTGCTTAACAGTATTGAGAAGGCGGAGCAAATGGAAGGAACGATGATGGAGACTGACATGAATGAAACCTAAATGCAAATGACACGTTTAAAGACTGTGTTCTGAATTTCAATGCAAATTTGCAACGAAAGGCTCTTGTAAGAGCCAAACAAAATTTTCGAAAAGAAGTTTAAATTGTTGTACAACATTTCCGAAAGATTCTTCGTGTCAAAATGTTATAAATTGGTCTGAATATATTTGTAGTAATATTTTTGCTTGCTACCCTTGTTGGCAGGGACGCATTTCGCCAAAAATTTAAAAAGGGCGTGACGTTTGAAATAATACCGATCATAACGATATCGTTTTTTGATCCTCTACGCCCGTTCTCCTGACTCCGATAATGCCGTCCACCCAATATGATATAACATACCTACCAACTGTCACTATTTGCGGGGGGATTTCCCCCATGAAAGCTCCCAAATGGAAATTTTGAAATTTTGTCAACAATTTAAAACAAAACAATCAATTTTACCATGGCTATAGGTTTTTAAAAGTATGAAGAAGCAGAAAAATAACATTTAAATACATTTGAAGCCCCCCTTGAAGGTTTTGTAGGACTATAAGAACCATCTTGCACACAAAACCCCCATGGGCATTTTGAAAAGTTGGCAGGTATGTGATAATATGTTAGAGACATGCATATTGGTTAAAATTAATCAGTATTTATAAAGACATTAAAATAAGATTTAAAGTTGACCTGAGCTGGCTTGTTTAAAATGGCGCCTTTTAAGATATTTTTTTTAAATAAGTCAGCATGACAGTACACATATGGTTTTCATACTTTTAGACTATAAGCAGTGTCACTGCATGAATTTAAACCCTGAATTTTAAAATGCACTTACATGTATATGGATATACGCTGTTTTGTACTATAGACCCACACCACTGGTAGTAAGTCGTCATATCGAGGAGCGTTTAGTACAGTGATTTTGTCATAGTTTGTTAAGTTGGCCATGGATTAGTTATGTTACTTTCCAGAACAATTGCCTCGGTTCTTTTCAAATGAGCAAATAAAAAGCAAATAACATGTTTGAATCTATATTGTAAGTCAAACGATCTAAATTGAAATGATTGTTTTTAAGAAATTAACGCAGGAAAACAAAAATAATGAAATTGGTATGGTTTGGTTAAGCGGTTGACATGGTTCAGTTAAGCGTCTAGAAATTCGTCATGGTTTTGATCAACTTTGTCAAGGTTTAGATCCAAATTAATACATATTTGTTTCACCTTAACATTGATAGTTTTTTTGAAGGCGCTTGTGAAAAAAGGAAGTTACACAATTTACCAATTGACTAAGAAGAAGAAAAAAAAAACCTTTTTAACCAAATTTGGTGGGCGTAATCGGCAAACCGTACATTTTTTACTTTAGCTGTGTTCCTAAGATATCATTTATATAGCCACTGCTCTTTTTAACTGGCATTCGATAAAATAAATTACAAAAAACAGCGTTTCTTCTGTTTCACCTAGACTCTTATCTCCATATGCTCATGAAGGAGTCTGCCGGGGATATCGTGAGCGGCGTCATTAGTCAAATGATTAAAGACGTCTATACTTAGAGTTGCAAAACGTAGCAGCTAGTAAAAAAATAATCTTCGTTTTACATTTTTTCTAGCAAACTATACACCTGTTGATTTATTTGGACCATATTATGTCTACGATGAATAACAGGAAACTGAGGGAGGGGGTATACGCCTATGATACAGTAACCCAACTACAAAACTAACCAAACGATATCGGGAGGGCACCATACAGTCTTCAACCTTTCACGGAACAAAATGCTATAAAATTCATGCTCACCGATTTGACTCAAATTCTCAAATACTTGTTGCAGGACATCTATAATAACAATTTCTACACCAATTGGCATATGTGATAGTTCCCAATTCACATATTATCCGTCTCGCAACGTTATTATTGGTGACCAGAACCTTTAAATAACACTTCTCTGCATCAAATATTATCCAAAAGCCAAACATATCGTGAGCATGCATTACTCAATCAACTGGATATTTCAAGATGAAGAACTGGATCGTCGTTCACTGTATTGGATACCTAAATTGTATAAGTATCCATACAAACAACGTATATTGATGGATGATCCAAGTGCTCAACTAAACATTTTTTTAAACTATTGATTTTGGTCATTGTTGAAGGCCGTACGTTGACCTATAGTTTTTAATTTCTGTGTCCTTTAGTCTCTTGTGGAGAGATATCTCATTAACAATCATAGCAAATCTTCTTATTTTTATATTAACTAAATTTGTCTCATCAATAAAAACCGAGCTATTGAATTATTGCGAAACTACCTTCTCTACAAGCGATTTAGAAACTAAAAAAAGAATTATGTTAGAGTTCATACAAGATAAGTCTCTTCCTCTTGCAATAGTATAACACAAATCAATGTATAATACTTGTCTGCATTTAAAATATATGCTTTTTTATTATACTTCATAAGGTCTAATAGACATTTTTAAAATTTAGAACTGACCGTGCAAGACCCTCATAGGTAGTCAAGGTTGTTAACTCCCATCCCCTCGTCTTCGTTTAAACTATTTGTTCTTTATTCATTTGTTAACACTTACACTTTCTACCCTTCATACAAGTATTCTTAATTTCAATCTGAAGGACAAATTGATTGAAATGACCTTACTTTGTATTGTAAAACAAATGACCATCGTAGATAAACAATATTTTGTTTTAGGGAGGGATCAATCATACTTTGTAAACACCACTCGGATTCAAACAAGTTATTCTCTGACTCTGACATTAACCAAATGCTTGTTTTTTGTTTTATCAACAAGAACATATTTGTTACGTTTGGAAGGCGTGCCTTTCAACAAACAATGGGCATTTTAATTGAAATCTACTGTGCTCCTCTACTTGTCGACTTTGCTTGTATTCCCTAATGTCACGTTCTTATCGGAGAAGCAGTAATATCAATTTTAAATTCTTTGGTTTGACACGACCGTGGTTCCAACCCACGACATCCCGCCCTTGAGACAAACACGCTACCGTCCTCTTTTCCTCGAATGCGACACTACTGAATAGGATTTGCTTACCTTTCTTTAGCACACGAGATTACTCATGGGTTTTGGTTGCGTTCGTGTTTTTTTTTCTACGTTGTGTTTCGTAGACTGTTATTGTCTTTTGGTTGTGTTTACAGTTTTGCATTGGCGTTGTAAGTCTGTCTTCTACTTATGAGTTCTAATATCTCTTTGATATCTTAAGCTTTTCTTTTTTTTTACCATTTCTTTTGATATTTTATATATATTTGAAAGAGATAAAGACGAATAAGCAAAGTGCCAGGTTTATAGAGCTATTATAAAACCAGGTTTAATCAATCATTTTATACATGAGGAAATACCTGTACCAAGTCAGGAATATGACAGTTGTTTTCCATTTGTTTGATGTATTTGAGCTTTTGATTTTGCCATTTGATAAGGGACCTTCCGATTTAGATTTTACTTGGTGTTCGGAATTTATGTTATTCTACTTTTTACATATTGGTTTTCATTGGTACAACACTTAACTTCCACGCATTAAGAAGGCCACTAACTGCAAGATATCACCATGCGATGACTAGGGGTTAGAAATATTGTAATTCGTGTACTCCTGCGGTACCAACAATTAAATCCTTGCTTATGTTGGGCGTCTGTTTGTCCGTGCATGATGTCATAAAACATAAAGTAGAGTCGGCAAAACTGGATTATCTGACAAAAATTTACAGTCTTTAGTTACTCTATGTTTCTGACTGTTAATTTTTTTTCGTCATACCTTATGAATGTGTAACTGCTAATTTTCGTTTTCATGGTTTTATATCAATTGTTATACCTCTTTGTTCCCTTAGATGTTTCAACAAAAGAACAGCGATAATATTTGGAGGTTTAGTTGTTTTAATTTCTTATCATGTTTACCTGTGTTGACCTGCATAATACACAGCTTACTGGATGCCAACATGACCACAAGAAGTCGGTCCTGGAATCAATATTTCACCATCGTATATTTTTGTAATTCCCAATCTAATTCGAACCAATTTTTAAAGTGCACGTATGTGGATAGTATACAGGGCATTATAAATATACGTATAGATGTTTGTAAAAATAAACTGTTAAACAAATAATTCAATGGTTCAAAATTGAATACTGGAACCTGTAAATAAACGAGGCGTCTATTGTACTTGAGAACATTTCATTATAAAGACTTTTCGTGGAATGAACCCCATAAGTTTTGATAAGTTATCACAAAACAGAACCTTTGTACTGGTAAGAATAGTTCAATTTATAGATTAAATAGAATTAAGAAGTATCAGAACTGCATGAATTAAGCAATGAACTGTGATGTATAGCAATACAAAAACAAGTCTGTATTTGAAGGTTGCAATTGTCCATCAAGTCTCTAATTTCCTTGTCAAGTTATGCCGCCCATGCATGCTCTTGAATTGTAATGTCAAATGCTTAATGTGACTTCTAAATTTACAAAGGACGTATAGAAACAGTATGGTGATAGTAAATTATAAAATAGGTTGCTGTAGTTATACCACAGCAAACACAAACACCAGATTCTTCTGAAAAAATAATGGTACACACAAAGAAAAACAACAACGAACAAATATGGCTGGTTCAGATAGCCTGACTTTTTACGGGCAAGCAAGAGATGAGGTAAAATCAGTTGTACTTGCTCATTTAATTACCTACCTTTTGTCCATCTCGGCCATTTTGTCTTAATGTATAATTAAAGCACACATAAAAACCCAAACAGTACAGCTATTTACTGTATTTAAACAAGGAAATACAAATGACATTTACAATGAAAAAAAGGCCAACATGTTATCGCTTCTACATGAAGCTAGCCGCATATAGCTGTTGATAGACTCACGCTTGACGTATTTTTTTTATTAGGGTTGTGTTGCTCAGAATTTCCTGTGTAGTGTTTTGTTATTGATTTTTGTCCTCATGTGGAAATGTTTGCAATATTGTTGTCATTTTTTTATGAATCATGATTTTTGGTTGCCGTCTTTGAATTTTCTGTCTTAAAAAATATTATACTACCAATGGCGCGAATTTAGCACACCTTTACTTGTTTAACTGAAGTGAGTTGACCTATAGAGATCGAACTGCAATATGTTTGCCTTGATGAAGACCATCCTCTTACGTATTATTACTTGAAACGTGGATGCTTTCATGTTCATGATCATACATCATTAACAAAGACATCAAAACTTATCCACTTAAAACGTTGCATAAAGTGCACTAGTATTTATGGATTAGTTTTACGATCCCAGCACTTACATAGTCCGAACAACTATCTGTTTTAAATCAACGTTACAGACACCTATGCATCAACTGCGTCATATGCCCCCGGTATAACAAAACCACGAAGACATGCATGTTTTGAAAAATGCAAAGAACCTCTCTTAGCCTAAGAGTTAATCCGGAACGGTTCTGGGCTTATACTTGTATATAAAAATAAGAAGATGTGGTATGATTGCCAATGCGACAATTCTCCACAAGAGACTTAATAACACAGAAATTAACAACTATAGGTCACCGTACGGCCTTTAACAATGAAGAAAGCCCATACCACATAGTCAGCTAAGAAAGGCCCGGAAATGACAAATGTAAAACAATTCAAATGAGAAAAAACAGCATAATTTATGTACAAAATAATAAACGATACACAGCAACAATCGACATCCGCTGAATGACAGGCTTCTGACATGGGACAGGCACATACAGAATATGGCGGGGTTTTACATGTACCAAGTTTGGCAAGTGCGTCTCGTGTACAATAACAGTATAGACGGTTATTCTAAAAGATTCAAATGGCCTTATATCTGACTAACTCAGTTATTTGAAAATGCTTGTATACATGTATTGAAGCACTTAGAAAGTGTCTTGGAATCTCACTAATTGCATGTTTTGTACACTTACATATATGGTTCCACTTTCAATGTATTCCAATGTTTTTATGGTTTTGTTTAATCAATTTAAGAATAGTTTTGGATGAAAATGAAGAGCATTATTTTAAGCATGTTCTCATCCTCCGTTGATAAATTAAGAAATTATTAAGAAAATAAGTTTCAAAATTTCTCGTGCAAAGTTGACATTAGATGAACCTGTCTATCTAAGATCTCTTTTGGTCATATAGATTTACAATTTTGGGGTTTGAGCGTTCATGGTGAATCAAGAAGAGCGCTACTGAAACACACAATTTAAAAAGGTTTCTTTTATTGACTCTTTTCACGTAAAACATCAGATTTTTAATTATAACAGGTCTGAATTCTATATAGAAAATGAGTAAAAACATTTCATTTGCGCAAATATGCCCTATATCAGTACTTGCTCTAATAAAATGATCTTCGACGGCTTTTATAAAATTGTATCTGTTGCTTTTCTTTTGCATGTAGGCCTTAATATTTATCGCTCAAGATTTTGTGGAATTCACATGTAGATATACTTGTCTCTTAGATTTGTGAAATCTGTATAATTTTATATGTGTTAGATAATGGCAGATAGATTAACAAAACCCGAGACAAGTGCCATGCTATGGGATAAATATGGTCCAATGTTCTACGTGAGATTACAACATATTCTGATTTTTCTGATCGATTTGAGAAATTTAAATTTATAGTCAGCAGTAATGACTTAGATATATGCAAAATATGTATTTTAGGTGTCAACAAGATGTATGATATGAATCTGTTTTTAAAAGAAGAAGTATAATAAATAATCATTCACTGTATACATTATACTGAATTAAAGTATTTTCATTGTTGTGTAATAAGGGAAATAACCTGTTAATTTTTTGAAATAACTAAGATTTTATAAATATATTTTATGAACTCAGCCGTAGAATCATTGTTAATTGATCTGTTCAATGTAATGTTGTTTAATGATTTTGTTCAATTGTGTAAACACATGTATGTATATGTTCATTTGATGATAGTTCAATGTCTGGATTTTATTTCAATAAAATTACTTACTTACTTACTTACTTACTTACACCATTTGTTGTGATTTTTGCTGCACACATTTTTCTCTGTGCATCGCTAACTAGTTTTCTCTCGGAACGTCCATCTTGACCACTTACTATATAATGCTTTACATTAAAAATAGAGAATGAATACAATGCTCCGAAAGAAATATATTTATATAATAAATTATGCAAGCCTCCTACCATAATGCATTTAAGTACCTATATAGATATAAGCAGATGTGGTATGAGTACCAATGGGACAACTCTCCATCCAATTTGTAAAAGTAAACCATTATAGGTCTTCTACACGGAGCCTTGGCTCACACCGAACAGTAAGCTATAAAGGGCCCCAAAATGAATAGTGAAATACCATTAAAAAAAAGAGAAACGAGAAACACTTATGAATATAAAAAAAGATGTGGTATGATTGCCAATGAGACAACTCTTCACAAGAGACCAAAATGACACAGAAATTAACAACTATGGGTCACCGTACGGCCTTCAACAATGAGCAAAACCCATACCGCATAGTCAGCTATAAAAGGCCCCGAAATGACAATGTAAAACAATTCAAACGAGAAAACTAACGGCCTAATTTATGTACAAAAAATGAACGAAAAACAATTATGTAACAATTACATAGACGACAACCACTGAATTACAGGCTCCTGACTTGGGACAGGCACATACATAGAGAATGTGGCGGGGTTAAACATGTTAGCGGGATCCCGACCCTCCCCTAACCTGGGATAGTGGTGTAACAGTACAACATAAGAACGAACTATAAAAATCAGTTGAAAAAGGCTGAACCACATCAAGAAACAAAACTACCGAACATCAGATTCCTGACTTAGGACAGGTGCAAACAAATGCAGCAGGTTTGAACGTTTTAATAGGTACCAACCTTCACCCTTATCTGAAACAATAGTGTAACATCACAACATAGAAAGACACACTATAAAATATCAATTGAAATGTCTTAACTCAATCAAAAGACCTACATGTATATACATGTGTTTTTTTTATCTGAATTATGTTGCAACAGTTATAATTTTGTTACAGAAAAATATAAACGAATAAATATATTACATTTTTAACAATAAAGTTTTTTGTATAGTTATACAAGTGTTTTATCAATCACATTGAACTTCTTTCAAACCAAACTGTTATTCATGATATTTCATACAGTTATTATCATGCGTTCTAGTTTATGAAACAACACAAACAGAATGATCCTTTTTAAGTATTTTACGGACCCTTGCAAGTTTACTTTCCTTGTGTTTTTTTCTTCTTCTTTTGATTACTTCAACCAGTGCACGTATTCCAATAAGGATTCCATATAATTCCCAACTATGTTCCACGTATCCACTTATCATCAAGGCAATCCCAACAACAATTGACAAGTTGCTGGTGTACTCAATTAATTTCAATGTTTCATCACCAGAACATTTCTTTGTGCCTCTTTTTATATCGTCAGGATTGTCGTTTGGGTAGAATGTATAGTCATTTTCCTCCCTCATCTGATCAATAAGGTCTAATAAGGATTCCGTCTGCTTTTCAATGCTACAGGGATCGCGTAATTTGTTGTTAAAAAACATTTTTCTTTGATTGCATTTTTCTAAGATTTTTTTTAATTCTTGTGGCAGTTTTCCTACATATGCCATTTCCAATGTTTCCTTCTCTTCAATTTCTGTTTTTTTTGTATCGTTTGTCTTCTGGAGATAATCACTCCCAGTAAACAGCATTATGGTATATGGATATGGATTTCCAGGAAATAGTTGACGAAAATGTTGCAGTGATTGGATCTCTTCGTCTGTGCATCTGCCGATCTTTGAGACATACAAGATAACATGAGGACCAGGGGCTACCATCGAAATGCAGTCTAAGATCTTCGTTTTAACTTGTTCAGTTGACATATCTGTTTTAAAAAAACCAGGTGTATCCACCACTTGTATATCTTTACCTCTGCGTCGTATCTTGTCCTCCCTGCAATATTCTGTGATTGAAGATGCTGAAACAACAGTCTCAAAAATGTGTTTCCCCACTATTGTATTACCAGTTGAACTTTTCCCTGAGCCTGTTTTTCCAACTAAAAGAATTCTTAGCGTGTCCTGGAATTAACAATGGTATAGGCGTTATTTCAGGTAACATTATATTAATCAATGATCAGTGTTTGTATCTATCGAACAGAAATCTGCAGTAACTTCGTTTATATACGAATGATTGATATTAATAATAATAAAAAATGAAATAAATCTATAAAAAGCCAAATTCTTTAGATCATATTTCTGAACCTTGTCCTCATTATTTTCACTGGATGTAAAGTAAGTAAAAATAAATCACACTAATCGTGACTAAATGTAAAAAAACGGGGCACAGTCCAATAGCTTGAATCCGTTTCACTACCTGCATAATTATCACCAAATCTAACACATTATATATAATTATATTAGTGTTGTTAAATTGAGTAGTTTTGCCTAATCGGTTACTCAGATAATCTGTATACCGATTAACCGGTCCTTCCGGTTCTTCTTGATCTCATCGAATTGAAAATGTCCGAAATCAAATCTGCGGAAGCAAATTTTTGTTCTTCCCTCGCCGGGATTCCAACTCATGCTATTGGGTCATCGAGACAACACCTCCTGCACTGTGTTCAGCGCTCTAGACCACTCGGCCACCTAGACTGAACTAAAATTCAGCTTTCGGTGGCCTAGTGTTACCTTTTCTCGTCAGTAGAATTTTGAGTTGTAACACAGTATATGATAAAGTAGACATGAAGATGGAATTGATTGAAGATTAGCCAAGTTATCTGTACTAAAGGATCTATATACGTACATGACGTATATGCATATTGTTTTATTCAAACAAACATACTTTATTATTTTGTGAGTATCTGAAGATGACGATGAATTTCAGTTATTCAGTATCAGATGTTACATGTATATCACGAAGAGAGCATGTTGATGATATATGAATATTAATCATGCTTTGTCTTCGATCGACACACCTAGCCAGATATTTAACGTACTAGTTCCAAAGGTAAGAGGCGAAGTAGTTAAGATAGCTATAAAACTAGGTTTAATCCACCATTTTCTACATATGAAAATGCCTGCAAAAGTCAGGAATATGACAATTGAGTTTCATTCGTTTGATGTGTTTAATGTGTTTGAGTTTTTGATGTTTCCAATTGATAAAGGGCTTTCCGTTCTGAATTTATCATGGAGGTATTTTTTTTTTATTTTACTTTTTACTTATGTTCAAACCTTTTAAATCGATTAGTAAGACACAATTCAAGTTAACAAAGAAAACATGAAGGAATCGCATGAACTCCAAAGGTGCTATACCTTATGCGTCGCAGTGTTATCGTCTTCTGTTTTGCATACATCACCCATCATGCGAATTCAAACTCAGTCATAATAATTTCATATAATATATCAGGCTGATCATTTTATTAGCAAGACTATCGTTATGTCTACATAAGAGTCATACGTGGCACTCAAATCCAAACAGCTGTCATGTCAAATAAAATACTACAAAGCTGAATAGCATTGATAAACAAAAAGTCCGAAACATTTAGGCAAATACAATTAATGCAGTTGGGAAAAGAACAAACTTGGTAAAATTACAGATTAAACGACTATACTGGTCTCTAAAGGTATAGGACAGGGAACTATGTGAGTTGAGACACCGACACATCGTATCCATCAACCGATTCGTGACAATGACTGCAAAGCTTATGTAGTGTCGATTTTAGTTGTTCCATCTCATAACTCTGTTTGGGCATTTTATTTATGTTAAGCGTAACACCCCTGATATTGCAGTCCGAATAGTGTAAGAATGTATGAGTGTAATATATTTACTGGGATATGTAAACGGCAAACGATGATGCAGACGGTATGAGAAAAGGAATGCTGGATTTTCTCCCTGTGTTGAAGACTCATTGGTGGTATTCGGTTGTTTTTTACTCTTTTGTAGGGTTGTTGTCTCTTTGACAAATTTTTCATTACCATTCTCTATTTTACGTTGTCAATTTAAGAGTTGAAATCACGTTTATCATATATTCATTCTAGTTTAAATTCGTCCATATGTGTCAATTTCGACAAAAATATTACGATATAAAACAGACATTTTTTCAGGTTGTATCCTTAATCTCAAATTAACGAAGATACATGTATATAAGATAACAGCAATCATTAAAATGTAACTTATTGAGTGATAGAGAATCATCATTTTTATCTAAAAGTGAAATTTAAAAATGTGCAAAATGGCTTACTTGATGTGTCTGAGAAGATCGGTCAGTCGATTGTGGTGCACAATTCTTATTCATTGGAATACCTACTGAAATATCAATTCACCAAACTCATCATATATGAGGTAAAATAAAATATTCAGAATCTTTACGATATCACCTTTGGTGTATTCGTTTTATGGAATCAGTGTGGTTCTTCACAAAGTAAGATTTTTCATGACCAAAACAACGAATTTGCATCTATGTTTCCCATTTTTTAAGCTCTGTTTTATGAGACTATGTAGTCGACTTTTTAATAGAGCAAAAGGAATAGTAGTGTAAGGTGTAACAAAATCAAAGGTTTTGATATTCCTGTGAGATTGTAATTGAAGATGTCGGAGTTAATCGTTATAATTGTTAAGGATTGACAACGCTGGTTAAATAAACATCGTTTCGATATTTCTGAAGACCATCTTTCATTGCGGAAAGAATGATTGACATCGTCCTTTTTTTAGAGACCAAATGAACCCCTCTTCCATTAATGATTAATGATCTATTCTATAATAAATCATTCCAAGTAATAATGTATGCATATAAAACTAACGAGGCTTAGTTTATGCATATAGATCTAATGAGGCTTTGTCAGTCGGAATAACATAATAATCGTCGAGTAGAGAAGATAAAGCATCCACAACCCCGGACTAAATGAAAGGGTAGAAACCCGTGAGGTTATTGTACATTGTAGGTTTTGAATGCGCTTCTAAATGCATGACCGAACAGTGACCTGATGTTTTTCCGATGATGGGATTAGGAATTTAATGTTTATGGTCTTTGGCTAATAATTCTCTACGTTATTCATTGTTTTTGATGCCGAAGTTTTTGTTGTGAATATCCTCTCGTAATTATGTATGGAGGGAAATATAATATTCATAGATATTTCGTTTTGTTTACGTAATGGTTCCCAGATATGATCTCTATGTTACATCTCATAGAGACATAACTTGGGAATGTTACCAGTATAAAAATATATTGTTGCGGTAAAAATTGAATTCTGAAGTAGGCACAAAGTAAAGGTAGGGGTAGAACAGAATAAGTATAAGTTTAAACTCTAAAAAGTTCGGGGCATATAGATGTTGAAAATATGCCGCACAGCCCTATGTTTTGACCTTTGAATAAAATAGTAGTGCATTTCAACTTTCCATTCTAGAATATATTTTTTTACGAAACTTCATAGTAAAAGTGGCACAGTTTTAGCCGCAAAGGGAGTTCCTATGGGAAATTGCATTGTCTATATTTACAAAAATGCAACCTATAATAAATGGGAAAATTAAAGTTGTGAACTCTCGTGCAAATTCCAATTAAATATTCTACTGTTTTAGCAGATATATCCCTAGATGTATTAAATGAAGTACAAGCCATTCTATACTTAGTTGTGTGGGACAGTAAAGATGTAGAATTAAAATAAAAAATAATATACTCAAATTTTAAGGATGGTGGTGTAAAGATGCTACATTTAGAATCCTTTATAATGATGATGTGTTTATTTAAGAACTGAATGCTTCTTTTTGTAAATTTATTGGTGTGTTAAACCGAAGTACTTTTTGTATTTTTAAAATGTGCGCACGGTCAACGTTTTTACAACCTTATAAAATTACCAAAAGCAAATTTCGGCTTCAAAACACGACCATTAATTAGCTGCCATATTTTCACAACAACACTGACCGAGTGAACTATTTTTTGGACGATTTTACGAAATAGATGCGTAAAAAATGATAAAATCAGGCACAGAAGACTAACTTTATGATATATATGCATGTACTTCAATGTGGAAGCTCGTGTCACCATGAATGTTACATTTCGTTATGTAATGAAGGTTAATTTCAGAATGACGAGAGAAGCTGTTAGCCAATCAAAATAACGTATGAAACATACATAAAATGTAGTTATTAAAGAATCACATAAGATGCTATGAATAAAACAAGTTATAGACCCTTTAAATTATTCTTCATGGCGGGTGTTATTGACAGATCATCCTAAAATGGTACTTGTGAAAGGAGAAGAAAATGTTTGGTTAATATCAAAATTAGTACTCAACAAAATTAAAATGAATTAAAAATATTTAACTCAAAATATAATTGTAAACCTCTGTTCACAGCCTTCTTTGATATCTTGTCTCAACCATTGATTTTTAATGATAATATTATGATTAGTGGGAAAACAACTTTTTTCAATACTTGGATAAAGAGAAATATATATTGCATATGTTATTCATTCATAAGTCACTATCATACTAAATACATTTTGTCACAAAAAATGTTAACGCTATAAAACAGTAGATACAGTAACAACACATTGTTATAAAATTGTCTAGACTAAATAGAGGAAAACCCATCTCGTATACAAGAAAATTGAAAACAAAACTGGGAATCGATATATATTTTGGCTGAAGGATATAGTTCCTCTTTTATTCTTATTCTTCCACTAAGGGCATTTCAATATGGATTACACCGTAGAATACTAGTCATACTAGGAATAAATACTTTTCCAATGAAAGATAAATATAGTGAAAAGGTACTGTGCACGTCTTGTACGGAAACAGAAGAAACATATAAGCATCTCTTTTTTGAATGTAGATATTTTCGTACTTTCTGGCTAATTTTTTGTCTTCAAAATTTGGAAGAGATATGTTGTATAAGTTTTCAACCAACTGTATCAATTATAAGCTTAAGTGTTAATTATCATGTATTTAAAGAGATATTCTTGTTTTTTTTTTATGTTGATAAGTCATGTTTACTTAAGCCGAGTTAAAATTGAAATTCCAACTGTTTTTGAAGCAATGGAATGGTCTTTATTATAGGATTAGCATGGCCCATATAAGTTTGTGCTCGACAAATATAGCAAATAAAAAAAAGAAAAATGATCAAACATTTGTAATATTATATAAAAAAGTCTTAAAGATGTATTCATCTTTGTATTATTGACTGATTTATTGAGACAATTATTATTTACCATATATTTATGAGTTTTGCTCATTTTTTGTACATTTTTATTTGGCAATGGGACTCGAGAATTAAGATAAGAAATAAAAATCTTTTTTATATCCCTTTATGTCATATACCACCTCAAATTTCAAAATATATGTATCAATTGCTTTCAAATTTCTTGGTTTAAAGCGCTGCTAATAAGGTGACAAAACCCATCAAAGATTCCAGACTTATTTTGATATTTCCTGTCAACACGAAAGTGCTGACTACTGGGCTAGTGTTAACCTTTGGGACTTAATTTCAAATAGCAGTTGCCTAGACGCAATGGTTGTAAAACCTCATTAAAGGTACCTGTCATATGATTGTGTTCGTCAGATGCGTATTTTGTCTACATCAGATTCATCAGTGACGCCCGAATCAAACCAGTAATGAAATCAATACGAAGTTGAAGATCATTTAAAACAAAAAATGCCAGAGACTATACCTAGGGGCAGACTTTAGTGATTCAAATAATTCAACGTTTTATGAACAGTATTTACGTCAAGGATATTTCATGCCAAAAGTGCTGAATACTGGGCTGAAATATACGTCGAAAGAACCACATGTATATAAAGTGCTATTTTGATTTTGTAACAGAACAAGTTTACTGATTAAAGCTTCTGGGTTTACTTCTACCTTTGTACTTCGACCTTACTATATATATATAATATTCCAGTGACGATCCTTCTCGTTCAAAACACAGCGATGTTTAGAAGCGGCGGTTCAAGTTAAAAAATGTTTTCATAATAAACTCACGGATGTGAATGACAAGGGGATCAAACTCAAAAGTGTACAAGCCGTCAATAAGTCTATCAAAATCTTCAAACTAATTTAAACACGAATGACTCTTTCATTGCTTCTTACAATCTTACCACTTATTACAAAACGTACGCTTATTTAGAAATAAAAGGAATCGTGACATACATACAATCAAGAGGAAACATACTAAAGGAACGATTTTTTTATTATGTTGTATCCATAATACTACATGATTACAAATAGGATAATTGAGTTCAACAATTTCAGGATAGGACACATTTGTTTTTACGCTTTAATCTTATAACACCCTTTGATGCATTGCTCATGACACAACTTCCAGCCCCGCCTACAATTGCTCCAAATACAGGATTTCCAAAAAATAATCCACCAATTGCTCCAACTGTAGACCCGATTCCTCCTCCTACAAATGTTGCTTTCAAATAATCCAAGTTACTTCCTTGGCAAGCGATATTACGTTTGATCATTGCCCACTTCCTATTTCCCATAGACGAATTTGTGTCTGCCTCAATGCACTTCAATTGCAGTTGATCTGTAACATCGCGGAGTATTTCATTTGAATAGTATTCAGTTTTGTTTTTGGTAAGCAATTTCTCAACCATCTCTAAGAGCTCTATCCACTGGTTTTCGTTTTCCTGTAATGTATTATCGATAAAAAAACCATCTATTATCTATTTGGTAAAGAAAATCTCTCATCCATTTTGGAACTTCACATATAAACTCAGCTGTGGTTTTTGTAACTAAGCTGTCTTTTCCAGTAAAACATGCTATCACATGTTTAAGCGCATCACCAGTGAAAATGTCATGAAAATCCCTCAGCGTCTGTTCTTCTTCCTTTGTATATTTTTCTCTACAACTTAGGACGTAAAGAATCACGTGTGGACCAGGCGCTATCATCCCAAACGATTCAACTATTTCAAGTGCAACTTTCTCAACCAACTTCTTTGGATCTGTGTCAAAAAAACCTGGTGTATCAACAACTTCAATCACAGTTGTGTCATCCCACATCATTTGTGCTAGACCCCCTTTTTGAGTTATTGATGACGGACTTAGCCATGATCCAAAGCCGGTATATCCTATTATTGAGTTACCAACTGCGCGTTTTCCATTCCCAGTTCTTCCAACTAATATTATTCTGATTTTTCTTTCATATGCACGAGAATTCTCTTCCTAAAACAGGTTCGTTTTATTAGTATCATTGGTATTCATTTTCAGTTGGAGGAGTGTTTTATATTTGTTCAAAGTTAATAAAAAGATATTCAACAATGGACAATTTCCTATTCAATATATCAAGTCTGTATAGTCCCGAGACTTTAACAATTGCAAAATATCTAGCACACTATAATAGATCAATTTAGCAGAAGACGAAAACCGGCGAGGTGTATGCCTTTCATCGTCGGGTTTATAGCCAGAACGATTTTGAAAACGTTTAAAATGAAAAATATGTTGTAGCCATGGAAATTTTTGCTCAAACCATGTTCATTTAAAATCCGCGAAAATATACCCGCGCGAATAGCGTTTAACCAATAGTGATACAAAAGGTGTACTTTACTGTGCGATTCACGAATATTACTCCAACGCGAATAGAATATGTATTGAAATCAAGACAATATGCATATTTATAGAAGGTTTAATCACCTCATTGTTTTGATTATATATGTTTCTATGGTTATGATAACGAAAAAAGAAATCATAAATAAAAGTAAACGTAGACAAAAAATTAATTATAGGAATGTACAACATGCAAAAGCCAATATTTCAAAAGAGTTTCAAACACTACTCAGGAATATCGATTTTCTCTCTCGTCTAAATTAAACAAGACATGTGATGATTTTTCTTAATAATTATAACTTTTGATGAACTTGTGAAATGCATTAAGATTTTACCTAAATTTAGTGTGTGGAAGGAAACTCATAATGATTTACTCTAAAAGAGAGGCGAAAGATACCAAATGGACATTCAAACTCACAAGTCCAAGGCAAATATGATGATTTCAACTTTCCAACGGTTATCTTCCAATTCATAAGTAAATACATTCCAACTGCACCATTGCGTTTACATATCTTAACAAATTATACATATTCACACAATATAAATATTGGTGTACTCTTGACACAATAAAATTGAGAATGGAAATTGAGAATATGTCAAATAGACAACAACCCGACAAAAGAGTAGATAAAAGCGAACATGCTTTAACAGAGTCGAACGTCCGAAATCAACAACTTTTAAGTTTTACGGTCATTAACATGAATGGCTGACTGATACCATGTGCCTCAACTCAGTATTGACATATTTTCACGATTATTATCTTAAGATACAAGAAAAGTTTCTGATCTGTAAATGATCCAAATATGTCCTTTTCGCGAATTTAACATTCTCGCTAAGTGGAGATTCAGATTGGGCTTGATGCATTCATTGCAGGATACGCCTAACATAACGACGCATCCGGATTCGCTTTTTTGAAGTTCACGCGATTCCCTCGGTATATGTTTTTACATTGATTTGTTTTTTGAATGATTTTAAAATTGGTGTACCACTGTTGTCTCTAATCAAATCTAGACATTGAAAATGTGGGTAATAGTTTCGACAAAAGAGCTTAGTTCTTTTCCTGTTGTGAACTTTCCGTTTTTATATAGAAAAGGTCTAGCGGAACCAACACATAGAGTAAACATCTATCACTTAATGGCATACGATGCAATAATGATCTCACGGTGATTTTTTTACGAAAATTTGCGTACAAGCTATTATTCATCTAGTCAATTCAAGCATCTTCTTATTTATAAGTAACAATAAAAACTTTCATGGGCTACATTTAGATAGATGAGCTAGAAATTTTTGACATTTACTAAAGATTTCGTTTTCTTTGATATTTCTATCGTTTAGACAGACAAACATACTTTAATTTTAATGTTTCAAAAGATAAACACATGCAGATTTTTTATCAAAGATAAAAAATATCTTCTTTAGAAAAGTATGCTTCAAGGCAACAGTTCTTTGGAAATTATTTATTGCTAGCAAATTTACATACTTTTATAAAAAAAAACCGGCATTTTTTATTGAATGTATTTAACTTATTAAAAAAAAAAACTTCGGTGATTTGTTCATAAAAATATGAACAAATATATTTCATACATAGTCAAGGTAAATGTTATTTCAAAAAACAATGGCCTTTGTCCTCGTTTTTAAGCTAATGATTGAAATCACTTGTGAAATGCATCTTTTTCTGACATGTCACAGTTTGACGTCGTGAAAAATATCATTTTACGTTAGCAACGTCATAACCATCCCTGTAATTGTCTCATATGCCCTTAAATGGATTCCTGCGATCTTATTTTTCCTATTATAAATCATGAAATTTATTGGACGCCTTTACGACTTAGTTTATCGTTATGTATTATGTTTGTATAAGCTGACCACTGCTATGTTCTATTTGTCGTAGCCACATCCCTGTCTTCATTCCTATACAATACAGACAAATCGATTCACCATTGTATATGTACATGTCATAAGCAACACGACAAGCTCACCACTTGTTGAGTGAAAATTCAAAAATGGAAACAGCGCTTTACAAACTACTTCTCTAAAGTCTCTAGATTGAGAATCTTTCTACATGTGTGAAATTGTAATGATTTAACAGACAGCTCTAATGTAAGTGTATGATTAAGCAACAATTCGTTTCGTATTGATAGGTGTAAACATCTCACCTCTTCTTCGTACTTTCGTCTTCTAGGAACTGTAAATGAAGTAATTACAATAAATAGCGGAAAATACAGCATAGAATGATAACAATACATCTAATATGATTAATGATGATAATGAACTTTAACGAGTAACATCACAAACCACATGCCAACATAATTATATTTTTGGTTGCTCTGTAAGTACCATTCACGAAATCAAGGTCCAACATTTAAAAGGGTTCATATCAACTGATCATCTGTTTTGATGAGTAGGAACATTCATACAAAAGACGATCTGATAAAACAAAATTGAAAATATATCCCGCCGACACCAATTTTCAAAGTGAAAGTCCACATTGGAAATATTTAGGCCTCATGACATACATTATCGAATACTTCAGGGATGTTTTGTTAGTGGAAAACAGAAAACAAATTTAAAGTTTGAGAAATGTTTATTAGTGAGCAGGGGTGCTTCCAGTAATTTGTAACGGGGACAGTTTTACTTTTGGTAGTTTTGGATCTAGAAGTACAGTTCTTTGGGAGAGGGGGCTTATTCAGATAACATCCGATAAAAGAAATCACAGAATCAACACGAACATTAAAATAATCTGATAACGATGTAGATCCTGTGTCCACGGTCTGTGTTTCAATTAGATTTCAATAACTGATTGCAAGTTGCTAGAATTGAAACCACTATATATCCGCTACATGTTTTGCATGATCCCTGTTTATAATTGGAATCTTTAGCTAACCTTATAGCAAAAAATATTTACAGATCGACTTTAAAACATACTTGTGTTGAATTTGCTTCGCTCATGGCTTTATCAATAAATGATTGTATATCTACTGTATTTTCTTCATGTAATAGACTTCGATTTAAAAGGAAATTTTTATTACATGTTGAGATAACATATACAGTACCAATTTTTCAGCACCGGATGCGCATTTTGACAATAAATGTCTCCCTAGTGATGCGCGAGGTCAAAAGATTTAAAAAACAAAAATCTTATTAAAAATGGAGAGCTTATATATAAAAAAATACATGAAGTATAGCCAAAGCCGGGATAACATGCATCATCAATTATATTTGAATCATAAGGACAAATTAATTACTAGTGATAGCTATTGATAAATTAATCAAAATTTTAAAATTTAATCTTTATGATGCACCATTTTTAGCCAACCTCAATGGTGTCACGTTGACCAGTGACACATCTTTATCCGCCTCCGCAAGAGTACTTCAACATACTTGAAATTTAAAATGACAGTTATAATATTTTTAATTCTATTTTAATCGTTCTTGACATATGAAGTTATTACCTTCGGATTGTTGAATGGATAAATCATATTCTTCTTCTCCTTCTTCCATACCTAATTAATGTATAAAGTAAATTAAGATTAAAAGCATAAAACATTAGCTAAACTGTTTATGATTTTCTTTTCATATCCTTCAAATCTAAACACTTAAATGAAATAAAAAATCGTGAACTGTAATGATAAAGTATTCATTTGTACATTTCTCGCGAATGGATCCATGTTTATGTATTATAGATACAATAAATAAGCGTTGATTATTGAAAAAATACAACGAACTCTTCCATTGCGTCCATAACTTAAACTATTGTGTTGATGTCTTTTCACAATAAAAGCCTTTTCTTAATTAGAAGGTATTGTAAGGGAGTTGAAATAACCATGTTATCATATTCGACGATGCATTAAGGTGCTTACTTATTTGGGTTTTTAACGACCTCGACTGGCTATAAAGCCATCGCACAGTCGGTGTGCATCAGGGTGGCAGGGATGTCTTGCTCCATCTTGGATTTTGAAAAGTAGATAACAATCGGGCTAGATCGATCTTTACTGAAATGGGAAAATTTCGAGAGTAGTATGTAATTCATGTGTAACAATTTTCGTGTTAATATAGAAAATCATGTGTTTTATCGTATTTACGTTTGTATCTTACAAAAAAAAACCTGATTTTTTTGTTTGATTTACTTTTTTTCAACGCTGTCACGTAAGGAGAGGCAACTAAGATATAAGGGTAGATAACTCAGATAAAATAATTTTTATTATAGAATGTGTTGTGATTTTGCCTATTTTATTGTGTAGCAAGAAAACGAGTCCGGTGGCCCAATTTTTCTTTCCTTATCTGAAAGCATATTATAAAAACGATCTTCTCATATTTTATCTTTAAATTATGTGGTGTAGTTTTCTTACTATCACACAAAATTGGGTTTTCCATTCATAATTTATACAAAATCTGACAATATTGCACAACCCGTAGCATGAAATAACGCCCGGTGTCCAATTCTTTTTATTATATTTTGAAATAAAAATTCTATGGATTTTAATTTAGTCAATAAACGTCTGATTTTAAATTATTATGCATCTGAGTATTATCCGTTATTTACACAATAAGACATATTCGAACATGTCGAACTTATTTCTGAGTGTATATGACAAGTATGTTCCCGAAATTTCTAGCAAGAAAACTAATTCTAGGCGATTTGCTCGCATAGTGATTTGCGAATTAACACATGTAAAGAAATGTAGTAAGACAGATGTAATCATACTATATATATAAAACAAAAATGGACAAATTGAATGTAATACTTTCTTTTCATATAACTGAAATAGCCAATAATATTCCAATTTGAAAAATAAATGGGAAAACCAGTTATTCTTATAAAAATCCACAATAACATACAAAATAATAAAAACAGAAAAACTCAAGAAAATTGACAACAGAGAGAAAACAGAGATTAGAATCTAAACCGACACGTCTCTGCTTCTAAATTGACTCTATAACTCATTGATCTTAACCTCGCAGCTACCAATTAATACTAAACTGTTGTATAATATGTATTTATAAAGTTACAAGCCCTGTGTGTTCGTTGTACCGATATGTATCATATGTTCATTTATATATATAAAATACACATTTAAATTGCAACCCATTGGCAGCAGAGATGTTTCGTCAATGTGTTGATGTCAGGTACAAAATTCAGATTTCAAGAAGGGGTTTGATTCCCACTGAAGACATGTACAAATTGCAAAAGTTCAATTAGTTTTTCAATTAATTTCTTTAGTGAACAGAAATCAGTAAATTAGCAAATTCAAACTTAAACTTTGGCTTGAGATATAGCGGGAGGGTTGAGATCTCACAAAACATGTTAAACCCCGCCGCATTTTTGCGCCCGTCCCAAATCAGGAGCCTCTGGCCTTTGTTAGTCTTGTATGTTTTTTAATTTTAGTTCATTTATATGTTTTGGAGTTTAATGTGACGTTCATTTTCATTTAACTAGTATACATTTTGATTAGGGGCCAGCTGAAGCCCGCCTCCGGGTGCGGGATTTTCTCGCTGTGTTGAAGACCCATTGGTGGCCGTCGGCTGTTTTCTGCTGTTTGGTCGGGTTGTTGTCTCTTTGACACATTCCCATTTCCATTCTCAATTGTATTAAAGAAATTAGGCACACAAAAGAAACAATTGTATATAATTAATTCAATTTCACCGACAGATTTAGAAAGCGTAGATTCTAGAAAAGAATTCACGGTAAATGCATAGGCTGGACAATGGTTTAAGTATAACATATCAATCTTCATCCGTGCTATTGTATTATTAACCAGTCGTGATCCATATCCATATAATGTTATAACTGATCTATCGTGATCCATATCAAGGTATAATTGATCAATCTTGATCTTTGTTTATGTTATAACTGATCGTTTGTAGTTTGTGATAATGATTAATCATAATGCACGATGCTTGATAAATTGAATACTAGTAAAGTTAGTAGTAGAAGTATAATTTTTTATTTTTATTTTAAACAGGAATAGAAGTCAGAACACTTGAAGGTTGTCACTATTCATAAATTTTTTTGTTCTTGTTTTTGTTGGTTAGAAGTCATCGACCTCCTTAACCAACTAGTAGGAACAGATTAATAGAAAGATCAATCTTGTACAAACCATAGATAAATAGTCGGAAGTTGTTAGCATTCTTATTGTTTCTTATAGTCAATGTTTCAATATCTTTTCTTAACATTGAGGCAATGACCATCTTTTGTTGGAGCGTATTTTACAAAAGGAAGGTAAATGTGATATGTTTATAAAGTCTGGAAAAATGAGAAAACAAATCCTCAAACAATTTCATAATCGCACGTGCACAATTTCAACGTGTATGCATTTATCTTGTGCGATATCGATTACATGGGTTACAAACTGTAGAAAAAATTAATTAAAAAAAAATTAGGTATCCATTTTATAGCCCGTCCGCCCACAACCGCATTTGCTTTACCGACGAATATCACAATACTATAAGCCGGTTTTGGACTTCATCCGATACGTCCAATAATTAACATTGATTTTTTTTTGAAAACTCTGGTTTCCTTATGATATTTAAATTTTACGGACGCCATCACGAGTTGGTTGACCGTTTCACCAATAATAGCAGATATGTTTATTTGGTCGTAACTACAATCCCGTCCCCATTTCCCCGAATGTGACCTACCGAATTAAGACTTATTACCGGGTTTGTAATAACATGAGCAACACGAGGGATGCCACATGTGGAGTAGGATCTGATTACCCTTCTTGAGCACCTGTGATCACCCCAGTTTTTGGTGGGGTTCGTGTTGCTCAGTCTTTAGTTTTCTATGTTGTATTTTGTTTACTGTTGTTTGTCTGTTGGTCTTTTTAGACATGGTTTTAGACATGAGGTTGTCAGTTTATTTTTGACTTGCGAGTTTGAATGCCCCGTTGGTATCTTTCGCCTCTCTTCTACTTTTAATTGTTTTTAATTTAAATTTAAAAGATTGTTTGTCTCGAGAAAACACTCGTTTTTTTCTAAAAATGTGCAGGTAAGAGAGCGTCAGAAGTGAGAATTGGTCCGTGAGGTGCCTATCCTTACAATATTCTTTAGGAACAACTCAACGTTGTAAGAAACTTTTTGATCAGTGTAAAATGTCTTGCTGAAGAAACAGTTTAAAATAACCAAGTAGTAATTCGTAGATGAAATTTTAAATACATTAATTAAGGTCTAGTTTAAAATGTTTCAAACTTAAAATATATAAATGAAGTCGGTTCCATCTGGGTATCGTAAGATTATGTGAGCGTTAGACCAATGAATATAATTAACAATTCAGCAACCTGCATGGAGAAAGCTTCATTGAATGTGATACAAAGTGAGAACATCATATGTGTTTACCAACATATGAATAGCGTATGTGAATAGAAATTTCAAAAGCATTTAATTTACAAGAAACACAGTTCTTTGCTCATTTTCAAAAAAGGAAATTAAACTTGTTGCTATGGTGTTATAAAATTTGTCAAAGAAAGCTTTAATTGAATAATGTTAAAGTGGCATTTCGAAGTATTTGTGAAGAAAAAGATTAACCATTTACCTTGGCTTCTTTATTCGCTGGCAACTACGTTATCGTTTGAAGTGAAAAATATTAGAATCTACATATTAAATATATATAAAAAGATCACTGCTCAATAGGTTTTCCTCTGTCAACAGAATCTTAAATATATCATAATAAATGTACTGTATCAAATGCATAAATGAGATTTTATTTTGTGAACTACTCCTTACCAACTGTTACGCTTCGCATGCTATGTGGTGTAGAGACATGCATCATAAATTCAAGTTAAAAAACAAATTAAAAAAAAAAGAATTAAAAGCTTTCTTTGACAAATTTCATACTTACTTCATTACAACAAGGTTATATTACATTTCCCGAAAGAGAGCACAAAGGTGCATGTGCAGCTTCCCATATTAGGTGTAATACCCCCATTGATTTTCCCCTATTAGTCTTTGTTAAATTTGCACTTTTCAAAAAATTGTGCAGAATTTATCTTTGTTTCAAATAACGAAATACTTGGCATGAGTAAAGTTTTATCCTGTCCAGTACTATAGACAAAATTTCACAAAACATTTCATTGCATATAAGAACATAACCATCACTGGAAGTTAACCAATCAAATTTTCACCTCTTTTTTACCTGTGTACAAGCTTTAGTAACCATGTAACCTCAAGTTTCCAAAATATTCTATAAAAAATTTTCAAATTTTGTCCACTAAAACATTCGAAATGGTGTCTGTAATATTCTTTACTTAAATACATCATTTAGACTATCATTATGTACAAAAAAGTTAACTGAAAACTAAACATAGTAATACAAATAAGTTAAAAAATACTAACCTCAAATTTAACTCAAAAAGTTTTAACACGTCAACTCTTTCCTGAATAGTGTTGCTTTTAATCTATGTATTACTTTTGTAAACCTGTACTTCCATGCAGAACAAGTATTTATCGATAATCGATATGGTTGCCACACACCAAAACACTTGTTTAATATTGTTTAAAGTTGATCGAAGCCTACATTTACATGTGTGTACTATGCTCTTCAACTTCTTATTTTGTTTGTCCTTTTTAACTTTGTGGTTCGAGCGTCTTTTGTAGGAGAAACGCGTCTGGCGTACAAAATTTAAATCCTAGTATATATAATGAGTTTGTCTAGTAATTAACTTAGGTTAAAATTAAAAAGGTTCAGCAGTTTCAGAAGAGAACATATTTGAAAAGGTCAACGACGAACGGACAAAGAATAGTCAAACATTCTCATTTAAAGTCAATTGAAAAAAAAGCAGATCTAAACAACCTGAGCATTTTTACCAATTCTATGACTTTTGCAAATAATCGGACAAAACTAAATTTTTAATATATGTTCTATTTTATTCATGGCGGCTATGTTTGTTGACTGGCTGGAATACAAAAACACACACTTTGTCATCGATTATCTCAGGATCATTCACCATAAGTTTGTTTGAAATGGTTACAGAAGTTTTAGAGGAGAAGAACTTCGAATAGGTTTACGAGGTGTAATACCACCATTGATTTTCTTTGTTAAATTTGCACTTTTTAAAAATTTGTGCAGAATTTATCTTTGTTTCAAATAAAAAAAATACTTGGCATGAGTAAAATTTTATCCTGTCCAGTACTATAGATCAAATTTTAAATAACGTTTCATTGCATATAAGAAAATAACCATCACTGGAAGTTAACTAATCAAATGTTCACCTCTTTTTTTACCTATGTACCAGCTTTAGTATACATGTAACCTCAAGTTTCCAAAATAATCTATAAAAACACCAAATAAAAAAATAATGGTGCTTTGAAACACCCAAGATATATGTTTATGACCCCGAAATTTTTTACTGCAATGAAATGTAGTATTAATTTCCTACAACTGTCAAATTCAAGGGAATATTTTTTCCCGATCCTTTTTCGTATGCATCCGGATGTTACGTACTATGATTTGGTGGTATTACACCTTACGACGGACGCCAAGTGATTTGAAAAGCTCATATGGTCTTTTACATCTTGAAAATGTTATTTAAGTGAGTATTAGTGAAATTGTTATATTTTCAAAGAAAAAATTCCAAAAAAAATTTCCCAAAATATAAAAAAAGTTCTGATTAAGATTAAATTTTGCACTCGTTCCGTTTATTGGTAACGTTTGATCTTGTCAGTGTTTATGGACGTCTGCTTTTGAGTATGCAAAATAATGTATAATAAAATTTACAAAATATTTGTAATTTAGTGGAAATAATATCTGATAAATTTGCCAGGAAAATGCAAGGAATTTAACACATACTTTTACGGAATAGTTTATGAAATTGTTTTTCTTAAAGACATCGTTTAGATTATCAATATTATGCAAGAAAAAATAATGAAAGCTAAACATAATAAAATAATAATCAAAATGATTTAAAAAATACTAACCTTCAAATTTCAATTACAAAACTTTTATCTCATCAATTTCTTTCTGAAAAACCTACAGATGAATTACAATTTTTCAAACTGGATCGGTTTCATCCTGGTTTGGCAACTTTTTATTTTTGTATTAACAATTATTGTAGCGGTACTTTTTTTTCAAATTACAAAATAATTGCTATTTGGTCGAAATATTTTATAAATATGTCTGTCAAATGCATGGAATTTAACAAATATGTTAATGGAGTAGTAGTGTGTGACGCACAGTTCGTAATTCTATTATGCTGTTTTTGTGTACTGTCCTAAATTATTTTAGGTATTCGTTGTTATTCTGTGGTTAACATGTCAAAATGTAATATTATATTATTTATTTTTGTATTTCTCTGTCCAGAGTGTTCTTGCATTTATTTGTACTGTATTCCTGTCGTGTAATGTTGTCATTTTAGCGGTATATTTAACATTGCCATAAAGCGCGAGGTTTGGCTAGCCACAAAACCAGGTTCAGCCCACCATTTTTACTTAAAATGTCCTGTACCAAGCCTGGAATATGGCAGTTGTTATCTAATAGTTCGTTTCTATGTATGTTGCATTGTCGTTTGTTTTTTGTTGCACTTCAGTGTTTCTGTTGTTTCGTTGTTTTCCTCTTATAGTTGATGTGTTTCCCTCGGTTTTAGTTTGTAACCCTGATTTGTTTTCTCTCAATCGATTTATGACTTTTGAACAGCGATATACTACATTATAACTGTTGCCTTTATTTATGTAATTGTTTTCTTTAAAGACATCTTTGAGATTATCAATATTATGCAAAACGAATTTAAACTTAACTGTGACAATATAAAATAATAATACGAATGATTTAAAAAATACTAACCTCAAATTTCACTTACAAAAATTGTATCTCGTCAATATCTTCATAAATAGCGACACTATTCGATCATGAAATACTGTTTTAACGTGTAACTCTATACAGAATGTATTGATTTATACTTGTGGTTGCTAAACAACAAAATAATGTTTTATCTTGTTTTATAGTTTATTGAAGTTTGCATTACTCTAAGTCAATAGTTGCATGTGTCTAGTTTATTATCATATATAATCCATCATTTATCCGAAACCTGAGTTGCAAATTCAAACATTTGTCTAGATCGGGCATAGGACGAATTACAATGCAATGTACTGCATTATATTACAATTACTTTGACAAAACAATGCATTAAATTACAATTACAATTACATAAAATTGAGAATGGAAATGGGGAATGTGTCAAAGAGACAACAACCCGACCATAAAGCAGACAACAGCCGAAGGCCACCAATGGGTCTTCAATGCAGCGAGAAACTCCCGCACCCGGAGGCGTCCTTCAGCTGGCCCCTAAACAAATATGTGTATTGCATTTATCAAAGTAATGCATCAAATTACAATTACTTTTGCAAAGTAATGCATTGAATTACAAATTTCATTTGTAAATTTTATTATCAAGTGAAAAGAAAAATCAAACATTTTGAAAAACAAATGAAGTCACAAAAGATTCTAGCATATATAGTAACTGTTCCATGTATTAAATTTAAGTATACATGTAAAAACTAACCTAAAAAGTCTATTCAATACGACTATTATATTTTAACATCATAAGGGTTTCGAAGGTTTCATGATGATTGATATTTCTGACTACCCGACAGTTTCACAAAACCTATTAAAGTTGATTGCTCTTCTATCTTTGGTTTCAATGTTTAAATGTATACATCTCTGTGTTTTCTCATAAAAGAAATTACAGAGATGAAGTTCAATACTTATTTTAACTTTCATGTTAACTTTACTTTTATTCATATGCATTTGTTTTTTTTTAATTTCAATCAAAATATTTACTGAGAATTTCTTTCCTAATTATATAATAAACATAGAGCTTAATTTATGACCAAGTGGCAAAATGGTGAAAAGATTGATTGTAAAACAAACTAATTAGTGTTTTAAAACAATGTTTAATTATCTATTATTTAATAATGTGATCTTTTGACAACAATGGAACACTTTTACAGTAATGCTTTTCAAATATCAATCTTTTCATGCAGGAAAATGTATAAAATAAAATGATATAAAACAAAAGAGAACTCAATCTGATATACAGTGTTGTGTTCTTCATTTAGAATTGTAATTTGGTCATGGTAGTATTTATACCACATTATTTTTTTCTTTTCAAGTTCTACCTAGGTATGAAAAATAAATAGAAAATAGAAAATCAATATTCAAATGATTATGTTCTTAGTTAATCAAAAAATCTTAATTTCTGCTTTAGTTTAATCTCAAACAATCTGCGAAAGATATATAGCATGTATAGTATGTGAAAAAAGTAATGTCATGTAATGCAAAAGAGAGACGAAAGATACCAGAGGGACAGTCAAACTCATAGATCGAAAACAAACTGACAACGCCATGGCCAAAAATAAAAAGACAAACAGACAAATAATAGTACAGATGACACAACATAGAAAACTAAAGACTAAGCAACACGAACCCCACCAAAAACTGGGGGTGATCTCAGGTGCTCCGGAAGGGTAAGCAGATCCTGCTCCACATGTGGCACCCGTCGTGTTGCTTATGTTATTACAAATCCGGTAAATAGTCTAATTCGGTAGGTCACATTAGTGATAAGGGAAGGGTATTGTAGTTACGATATAAGGAACATATCCGATATCATCTGTAACGGTTATTCCATAATGGTCAACCAACTCGTGATGGCGTCCGTAAAATTTACGAAGGGATGATTTCAACTTCACTATTTGGAGCTCTTGGTTTAATAGCTTCCTTGTGAGCAGCAATCCTCTATCAAGGAAATCATGATAGGAAATACAAGCCCGGGAATATCGTATCAATTGGGAGATATATACTCCGTTTGCAGGCGCTGCTGGAATGTTGCTACATAGAAATGGAAAGTTCACAATTGGGAAGCTGAAGTCATCTCTTTTGTCGTAAAGTTTTGTTTTCAACCGACCCTCATTGTCAATTTCTAGATGTAAGTCAAGATATGAGGCAGACTTAACTGTATCTGTAGTATCCTTTATCTGTAGTTCGATGGGATAGATTCGTTCAACATAGTCACCAAATTTTGAATTATTTAGTGAGAGAACATCATCTTTATAGCGGAACGTAAAGTTAAAGGATATTGCTAACTTCTTATCTTTCTTTCTAAGAAGTTCCTGTATGAAGTCAGCCTCATAATAATAAAGAAACAAGTCGGCAAGAAGAGGGGCACAATTGGTTCCCATTGGAATTCCGACAGTCTGTTGAAAAACACGTCCTCCAAACTTAACAAGTATGTTGTCAATCAAGAAATCAAGCATCTTGATAATGTCAGTTTCAGAGAATTTTTTGTTTGAATCAGAGTGATTCTTTACAAAGTAGGATTTATCCCTCCCCAAGACAAGATACTTGTATCTACGTTCGCCATTCTTTTTAATGAAACAAAGTAATACCAACTCTTTCAATTTGTCTTTTAGTTTGGAATGGGGAATACTTGTGTAAAGTGTAGAAAAGTCAAATGTTTTAATACTATTGCAAGATGAGAGAGTCTTAGATTGTATGTACTCTAAAAGATCTTTGGAATTTTTTAGTATCCAAATCTGATTCACGCCACCTCTAGAATAGGCAGTTTCACAATAACTTTGGAGCCCGTCTTTGATTGCTGATAAAAATAGATGTTAATAATTTAGAAAGAGGTTTCGTGGAGCACTCGGAAGACCCAGAAATATACCGTTGTTTGTAAGGACACTTATGTAGTTTAGGCAGGGTTTAAGCTAGGATTTTGAGGGCTTTAGTCACTTTTGCGCGGGATGAAAATCAACCTTATTTTGAGTAGCAGCAAGGGACCTAGGATGTATATTACTATCTATACATCTTTGTCAGACTTTGAAGGACTTAGGCATACTAGGCAGTTACTGCATGATTTGACTGATGTGGCACTTTAATACGAAGATTAGGATATAAGATCTAGAAATCTAGTTCACAAATTCACTTCAGTTAGTTTCAGGGTACATTCCTAAAGTTGGGATCCATTTTTTTTAAACCAGGAATCACAGCATAAATGAACTTGTAAGGACTATTTCACTGCATTATTCATACTCATTATCCTTAAAAACGTTTTAAAGCGATATTTAGAATTAATTCTATAAAGTTGGAACCAAGGATTTGTACAAATCCTTATTGATACAATTCTAATGACTTTAAATTGTAAATTTATCATGAATAGATCACGTTTACTTTCGATTTCCAAATGAAATGAAAACGGGAAGTGACAAGTGGATAATAAATTCAGAATGAATCCGGATTCATCTACGGATTGGTTCGTGTTTATAAAAGGCAGGAAATTATCATTTTTTAAATTAAATTTGCTAAATAAGAACTATATTTGTCTCTCTCGTTTAGTTTGATACTTAATTATTTCGTATTTTACGTTTAAGTGTCTTTAAATTCATAAGAATACTTTCGCGCATGCGCAGTTCTTCGTAAAGGAAGCACCTGTTTGACTCGTGAAACATTTCTGAATCGGAATGGTCGAAAGTTTTTGATTAAAAGTTATATCAAATATGACGAAAATACGTTCATTTGACGAAACGACGACAAGCGAACTGCAAATTGTGATCGTTTTGAGAAATATTGAAATTAAAATGCGAACTGTCCGAGGGAAAACTCAAATGACGAAACTTCGACAAACGAACTGCAAATAATTGTGCACGTTTGATAAATATTGAAATTAAAATGCCGACTAACTGCTTTTACTGGGGAAAATAATTATGATGATCAATTATGAGGTTGATAAATAATTAACGGATTAGTGACCCATCCGATGGCGATAAGCGGATTATCTGTAATCACAACTTATAACACCTGTTGTAAATGTTAATTAGCTGAGAGTCATAAACTTGTCAGAAACAATAAGACAGGTAGAATTATAGTATTTTCATGCGAAAATATTTTTACTCTTTCCAAATTTTAGTGACGAAATTGATTTGGAATACTTTCGTCATTTTGAAAACCGTTTCGTAAATGACGAAAATGACGAGCGCTAGCAAAATCACTGAGTTTAGGTATCCAATACAGTGATGGAAGATCCAGTTCTTCATCTTTGGTTGAAATTCCAAAGGAACATAGAACAGACCTATGATTATCCAGGATTTCCTCTTTGGTAAGTGTTGTGAGTGTATATGTTGAGTTTCCAAATGAATTGTCAATACCTAATTCATTTATCAAGCAGTTTATGTGATGATATTTACACACAAAAACGATGTTGTTTGGGGCTTTATCTGCGGGGACAACAACATATCTGTCATGGAGGTAGGACAAGTGTTTTGCAACATTTGGGTCTTTAAAAATTGACGTAACGTGGGTATTGATAGACCCATTTAGTTTTTTAATTCGGATTTGTATCAACGACCTCACAGCCTTAATCCATTCGGAGAAGAGTATCTACGTCTTCTTTCTCGCGTTTAGCCCATTGCCTGGCATAATCCTCGACTGAATCCATCAGTATTTTGAAGTTGTATTTCCAATTGATGGATTTAGGCTCACGATATTTCGGACCTTTGGATAACAAATTTCGCAGGGAAGTGTTATTGACAATGTTGAGGTCTCCGGTAATAACGTGGCCAGCCGAATTATATGTGAATTGGGATCTAGCACAGGTGCAATCAGGAGGTTTAGACTTGAAGTCGTCAATGTTGAGATCCTGCAAAACGTGTTTGTAATTGCAAAATATTAGTTGCAATTGGTTTGGTATAGGTAAAAGAAATTATTGGTACAGACTGATCTTTAAAATAAGGAGGTATTTTCGACTGAACTAATTTATGATGAAGGATATTGCCTAAGTTGACGCCATCGAGACCTTTGTTGGCAAAGGAAAATTTAAGAAAAGATCTTTTCTCTTTTTCATCTTTTCCAATGCGAACTGGTTTGAAAAGTCTGTGACTTGCAATATCCGAAATGATAGATGTAAGTTTGTATTGGTTTGAATGAGGGTTTGTAACAGTGGTTTCCAAACATATATTGGACAGAGAATGAAGTTTTGAAAGGGGTAATGAATAAAGTTTCGTGCGAATGTGATGAATACCTAACGACTTTTGTATAAATGGCAGCAAGTCATTAATAGAGACATCATGCAAAGTAGGTGATGTATAATGACGATGACCATGACTGCGTCTACGTCGAGGAGTAGAGTTGAAAATATCCATCACATTCACCGAGCTATAGGAAGGACTAGATAGAATACCTATACCATCAATTTTGTCATTGCAACCATATGGTGTCGCAGTTCCCAATTGTCGAATCCAGTAGTCCTCAATGTAATGCATGAAATTACACAACATTTTGCATTACAATTACAAATTTCCATTACCTAATGCCTAGTGTAGATCTGATAATACTAAATACATTTTTATCTAAACATTTCCCTACAAAGTCAAATCTTCAGTTTTCTCAGTATGTTTAACTGTTTTGCAACACTGGTAATCAAATTGTCAATATGGCTATTCCACAGAGCAGCAGAGCAAAACGTTAACCCAAGATGTTTGTGGCATTTTGTAACAGGAATTTCTTTTTTTATTTGAGGATAATTGAAGAGCTGGTGTGTCATTATTTGAAGAAAAAAATCTTTGTTTTTGTTTTGTCTGGATTAAAAAACATCGGTTAGATAATTAAGTGTCGATAAAGGCAAACAAGACAAAGATAAATGAAAAATAAGCATAATAACATAATGACACAAAAATTATAAAATAAATACCTCAAATTTAACTCACAAGAATTGTAACTCGTCAATGTCTTCCTGTGAAGTGATGTGCTTTTCAATTACGTTCTACTTTTTTAAACTGAAGAAGGAAGTATTGATTTATAGATCCGGTTACTATATAAAAGATAAAATTTCACACCAAAACCTGTCCCAACTTGTTCAAAGTTGATTGAAGTGCATTAAATATTTGTCATACGTGTTTGCTGGTAATAGAGTAACCTTCTCAAAAGAGCCCGTGTCGCTCACCTGTGCATCTTCAACAATGCCATCTTTCC
This sequence comes from Mytilus californianus, assembly GCF_021869535.1. Classification (NCBI taxonomy): domain Eukaryota; kingdom Metazoa; phylum Mollusca; class Bivalvia; order Mytilida; family Mytilidae; genus Mytilus; species Mytilus californianus. Next base: position 110,348,948 of record NW_026262734.1, on the reverse strand, counting down.
AACATTGAAAACAAAACTATGATTTGTGACTAAAATCTCTTTTATATTGAATTATCTTATATTGCTCATCGCTTTTTTTATGTTTTGCAGTGTCTTTCATATATATTGTATATATATAATTCGTCTAAATATCAGTCCAACAATGTTAGATCTGTAAATTTGCGGAAGCAAATTTCTTGTTCTTCCCTTGCCGGGATTCGAACTCATGCTACTGAGAAATCGTGGCACCAAATCGCCTTGCACTATGCCCGACGCGCTAGACCACTCGACCACCTAGGTTCTTCTATAAGGTCGAACAACGGATGTTCTTAAACCCTGCTGACTGCCATTGGCGATTGCCAAATAAACGGATCACCAGATGTAACAAAATGGATCTTAATCATTAATTTAATACCAAACAGAAAACAATAAACTTGCAGAAAAGATGGTATACCGCAAAAAAAGGTGCACAAATTAGTACACCATATCCTGATTTCGACTATAAATGTCTCTTCAGTGATGTTAAGAATCTCAACAGTATTTGGAAGTCCATATAATTTAAATCAATTGAGGATAGACTATTGAATTTTGAAGAGTCAAAATAGGATGAACGGATCGTATAAACCCGAAGTCAAATATAATACAAGCCCAAACGAAAAAGAATAAACAAGTCTAAATTGAAAAACAACGTTCAAACCTATATATATGATTGCGTTGGATAAAAACCGCAATTTTTATACGTGTGCATGCAAAACAAATTTCTTGGTAGAGGGGTCTAAATACAGCACAAACAACATTTTCAAAAAGACCAAAAAAGTGAAAAAGTATATTTTAACAAAACGCATTTGACATATATACATGTATCATAGTTTTAGACCAAAACTCAAAAATGTGTAAAAATGGTCATTCAAGAACAAAAACTCCTATAAGAAAAGAGGGACGAAAGATACCAGAGGGACAGTCAAACTCATAGATCGAAAACAAACTGACAACGTCATGGCCAAAAATAAAAAGACAAACAGACAAATAATAGTACAGATGACACAACATAGAAAACTAAAGACTAAGCAACACGAACCCCACCAAAAACTGGGGGTGATCTCAGGTACTCCGGAAGGGTAAGCAGATCCTGCTCCACATGTGGCACCCATCGAGTTGCTTATGTAATTACAAATCCGGTAAATAGTCTAATTCGGTAAGTCACATTCGTGAAAAGGGAAGGGTATTGTAGTTACGACATAAGGAACATATCCGATATCATCTGTGAAACGGTTATTCCATAACGGTCAACCAACTCGTGATGGCGTCCGTAAAATTTACGAAGGGATGACTTCAACTTCACCATTTGGAACTCTTGGTTTAATAGCTTCCTTGTGAGCAGCAATCCTCTATCAAGGAAATCATGATAGGAAACACAAGCCCGGGAATATCGTATCAATTGGGAGATATATACTCCGTATGCAGGCGCTGCTGGAATGTTGCTACATAGAAATGGAAAGTTCACAATTGGGAAGCTGAAATCATCTCTTTTGTCGTAAAGTTTTGTTTTCAACCGACCCTCATTGAAGAGTCACCAAGCAAGGGTAGTAACAACTCGACTCCGTTCGTCCGAAAAACCTTGGGTAGATCAATTTTGTCAAAGTGTTCATAGAATCAATGAAATGGATTGATAAATGTTGAGTTGCAGCGTATACGCAATTTTTAGATTTGTCATGCATGCACGGTTACTTTTTGTTTATAGATCGTTTGAAATTTTACAACACTCATTGAATACGGAAATTTTTTGTCAAACTTTTCTTCTATGTAAACGAATAAGTGTATAATTATATCACTACTCTAAAAGTGGCGCTACATTGGATTCAACTTGTCCGTCCGTCCATCAGTTCATCCAACACATATTTCCGTCACCATTTTTCCAGGTTCTATACTGAACGAAATGACTCATATTCGGTCTGCAGGTTAGCAGTGATGAGTTGTAGCGCGTGAAAACTTTTCGGATCTGTCGGACACCAATTACCTGTTTGCCGTTTCTTTAATTTTTTCAAGGCGTTGAATGAACTTATAATTTTTCGTTACACCTTCCTCAAAACTACAAAATAGAATGGATATGTTAGACATCTATTTCCTGTCTTACGATACTTTCAGCTTTGGGTGAGGTAATTCTTATCACTACAAAACGTGCATTCTTGTTTGATCTTGAGCTTAGTAATTTCAACATATGTCGTGCAGTGCAGCTACTTCTTGTTTGCTGATAGTTTGACATTCAACAAAACTTATTGTACACGGAAAAATTTCGTCAATCTTTTCTTGTGTCGTCTTCTATGGACGCAAATAGTTTTTATTTTATTTTATTGTATACATCAACCTTGTCCGTCACACTTTTTTCAAGAACTACTACACAACATTAGTTTGAATTTGGTCAACAGATAATAAAAGTGATACGTTGTAACATACGTACGCCTTTTTGATCTGTTGGATACCAACATCATGTTTTTTTCGATATTTGCAACTACGAGTGTGGTATGCGTAAAAGACAATAATTGCATAGGTTCTAGTTTACCAATTATTATACACGTAAAAGCAAGCGACGTTTTGCGCGGTGAATACACTTTTTTGTCATTATTTTTTATTTACAAACCGATTCTTATAGAAAAACCCAACTAAAAATCTATCAATAAGAAATAATTGTATAATATTTTATGTCTCTGACAGTAATTACGAAAACAAATAAGAACACACTCGTCGCATTTTATCATTTCAATTAGATATAGCATACGATGAGGACATATTCATAAGACTGCAGCGGCGGATCTACACATTTTTCAGGGGGTGTCACCAATACTTACTTTGAAAATGTTCCATTTTGTTTATTTAGTATTTAGTTGACGAAGGTATTATCAACGCAAATGGTAATCCAGAGTTTACAAAAATGATTCCTCACTGAACGTTAAAAATATACAATACAATACAAATAGTTTATTTATGTCTTTTCATTAATATTACAAAACATAATCGGTACAAGGACATCACATTTACTAAATTTTATCATTGATACAAGGACATCATTCGTAAATATAAATCAACATGCAGACATCTCATATGTTCAGGTATTTAACATCCAATCTTTTTTGTAATATTCTTAATGTCGGCATTCACCTCAAAAGCTAACCAAACCTTTGAACAGACTTATTCAGAAGGGATATAGTTACGATAATGTTGTCCGGTAATTAAGGATTGCATATGTTGGTATTAATATTGGTTCACTCATAGGGTCTTTGCATCGGAAATAAAAACATTTATTCCAAAACCAGTTGTCGGCATCATACGGGTTATGTTCTTCTCATATATTTTATGATGGTATGATTCTAAACCCCTAACGGGAGGGATTGTGCTTAATTTTCATTCGATGAAGACATAATCTTTCAATCAGTTGATGTCTGGAGCTGGCATGTCAGTAACTGCTTGTAGTGCTTTGTTAATTTGTGTATCATTGTCATTTTGCTTATTTTCTTTTGTTATCTATTATGACATCGGACTCAGACTTCTTTTAAACTGAATTTTACTGTGCGTATTGTTATGTGTTTCTTTATTTTACATTGGCTAGAGGTATAAGGGGATGGTTGAGATCTCACAAAACATGTTTAACCCCGTCGCATTTTTGCGCCTATCCCAAGTCAGGAGCCTCAGGTCTTTGTTAGTCTTGTATGTTTTTTAATTTTAGTTCATTAATATGTTTTGGAGTTTAGTATGACGTCCATTTTCACTGAACTAGTACACATTTTTATTTAGGGGCCAGTTGATGCCCACCTCCGGTTGCGGGATTTTCTCGCTGTGTTGAAGACCCATTGGTGGCCTTCGGCTGCTTATCTGTTCTTTGGTCGGGTTGTTGTCTCTTTGACATATTCCCCATTTCCATTCTCAATTTTATAATGTTAACGTAATACACGAATAAATAAAATAGTATAAAATAATTAATGCCATTCGGGATTTAAAGAATTATAATAATAAATATTAATGTACAGACAAATTTTAAAATTTCTTAAAAAAAATATATACAGTTAAGACAAGTTTAACGATATAACAAAGTTTAACTATATAAAAAACGACGTCTTCGTTTTAAATAAATTTGCAGATTTTGGCACTATCAAAAATAATACTATCACATGCAGTCACTGGCTAGAACAATATACATTTTTCCAGATTAAAAAAATTTAAAAAGTTTTAATGTTCTAACAAAATAATTTCAAAAAGTTCATTTCGCAGGTCATCGTACAATGGACACTTTAACAAGACATGTTACTCAGTTTCAATCATAAATGTTTTACAAGTCTCGCAAGTCTGTTGTTGCTCAGGTATCCTCTCAAAACATCCAGTCTCTATGCGGATCGTTGCAACACTATGCGATCGAACTATAACTTTGTGCATGTATTCCTCGGTGTGTAATGACGTTTTTAAGGTTCCATAGGTTCCATGATTACAATCGGTTACATTTTCTGGTTTCTATATATATCAAAGGTACCAGGCTTATAATTTGATACGCCAGACGCGCGTTTCGTTTCCATAATACCGGTGTCACACATTAGCGTATAGCACCGACGTACGCCGAGCGTGATCAAAAACCATGTACATTGCCAATACGCTAGTAATTTTGGACGCATTCAACTTGTCAATCATATCTGTATCATGTGTACAACGACCTTTAAGCGTGTTTTGGGCGTACGAGAAGCGTACATAAGCGTTTATCGGGCGTTCAAGTAACGTATGTTGGCGTATGTCTTGCGTTTGTCTAACGTAGATGAAATGCACACTACGAAGGACAAACGTCCCTTGAACGTATTTGAAACGCGTCCCAGTCGTACCTGGGACGATTATTCATGCTTTCGGCGTGTCTGGGACGTGTAATTTTGGGATGTTTGTGCTGTTTCTGGATAGACATGGTCTTGTGTTCCCGCTTTTTTCATAACAATTCATTTCGAAATGCCACCCAAAGGAAGAGGCAGAGGTAAATCATGGATTGGATTCCCAGTTTGATTTTTGTCTCGCCTGCGTCGAAAGACGCTGGAGGCGAGACATATGTATAGCTATACCAGGAGGCGAAGGCGAAGGCGGCGTTAACGAATTGGTGAAAGCTTTATAACTCAGAAGGCAGAAAACATAGACCATCCATATTTCATCCATAGATGCCATATGTTGCAATCATTTTGTGCGTCACATGTCAGCTCTCCTTGACCTCATTTTCATGGTTGAATGACTCCTCAGTAGGTGGCCATGTCAGTCTGACATATGTCACTAAACCTTGATCTTGTTTTCATGCTCCAGTGATCAATTAAGAAATTTATATTCCGACATGCCAGTAAGAAGGCGAGACATTTTAGCGTGTCCACTCTTGTGTATACTTTCAACCAAAGCTAGCATGAACATGGAGAAGAATCCCTTATATTTGTGGTATAATGAACCTGAACGAGCTGGTTTCTTTATGGCAATATGCTTTCCATCCAACGCTCCACAGCAATGTGGAAAATGCCATCTGCGCATAAATTGATCAGCAATTACTTTCCATTACTCTGGATCATTTTGAGGAGTCATGACCTCGTCTGTATATTCATCAATAAATGCCCTGCATACTTCCCTGACATCTACAGACAGGGTGTTACCAGGAAATCTCCAGGAAAAATTCATATCGGCGTAGGTCGATCCAGCAGCAAGATGGCGAAGAGATCCGGCTAGTTTTAACACAGGCTCTAGCAGTTCTCTTTGAATATATAAAACGGAACAGTTACACTTAAAATTATAATTGTTTACATTCAATGTGTAATACCATTTTATTTTATTTACTTTTCTAAATTCAATATTGTGTACCTGGTCACTAACAGCTTGCAATTTCTTATTGATAATTTGAGGACGTGACTCGGTTATCAGACAGTCGGACGCTACTATTGCGTACTGATTATTTTACTGTATTCGTAATGACAGAAAACGGAAAGTTTTTTAAACCATAACAAAAAAACCTACCGGAACCATGTATGCTTTTCAACATCGTACTTTATTTGGTCTTTTTAACATTTTTAGATTCGAACGTCACTGATGAGTCTTTTGTAGACGAAACGCGCGTCTGGCGCAAATACTAAGTTACAATGCTGGTATCTATGATGAGTTTATTTACAACCACTGGGTCGATGCCACTGCTGATTGAGTTTTTATTCCCCGAGGGTATCACCAGCCCAGTAGTCAGCACTTCTGTGTTAACATGAATTATCATTGATATTGTCATAATTATAAATTGACTGTTTACAAAACTTTGCGTTTTTGAAATACTAAGTCTTTTCTACATCAGGAATAGATTAATTTAGCTGTATTTGGCAAAACTTTTAGGAATTTTTTGTCCTCAATGCTCTTCAACTTCGTACTTTATTTGGCCTTTTTAACTTTTTTAGATTCGAGCGTCATTGATGAGTCTTTTGTAGACGAAACGCGCGTGTGGAGGAAATAAAAAATTACAATCCTGGTATCTATGATGAGTTTATGTATATTGTTTGGAAACCCTATGCTTGATCCTCTGAAGAAATGAATCGTACATTTCTACGGGCATTCTCATAAAATTCCGGAAACTGCTCTGATCTTCTTGTATAAGTTCAACTAATAGTTGGTCATACAATCCGAACTGCTTTCTCCGTGATACCCACGGCTGTTGCCATAGACGTCTTCGCTGACGTCTTTGGCGCCTTCTAATGCCTCGTAAGTATTGGTGCATGTTAAGGTGAATTTTGTCTACATGTTGTAGAGCCATGGCTAGAAGATATGCCCTCCTGATTCTCTCCAGGCAATCCTTTATAGCAAGTGCCGATCTTAGCACGGCCCAACCTTTTATACTAAATTTATACATGCACTTGGATATGCAAATTCACGGACATATGCCACTATAAATGTCAGAGCAAGTTTCGTTGAATGTCATAATACGTTTTTGATACGCCACGGGTGCGTTTTATACGTTCACGGAGCGCTGAAACTACGCCAGGCGTATGTTGCAAACACGCCCCGCATACGCCCAAGTAAAAGTTGAACGATCCTGACGCGTATACACCGTGACCAAAACGTTTCTCAAACTTATCTGTAGCGTTTTTTAACGCGTTTGTAACGTATGTATTACGTGCGTGTAGCGATTAGGTATACGCTTGACAAACGCTAGAGCTAGATGAAAATGTTTATGCTGAATACAAATTTCCTGGAGTTATAGCGTTCACCAAGTGTATACATTTGCATTTCGACGTACTTCTAACTTATGCAACGCGCGTCTAGCGATTGCTTAGCGTTCCTCCTGCGTTCACCCAACGTATACGGACTTTTTCTCTGTATGTCTGACGCTCAGATCAAAATAGTCAGAAAGCCGAAACAAGTACAAAGTTGAAGAGCATTGAGGAACCAAAATGTCAAAAAGTTGTGCCAAATACGGCTAAGGAAATCTATGCTTGGGTTAAGAAAATCCTTAGTATTTCGAATAATTCAGACGTTTGCAAACAGTAAATTTATAAAAATGACCATATAATTGATATTCATGTCAACACCGAGGTGCTGACTACTGGGCTGGTGATACCCTCGGGGACGAAACGTCCACCAGCAGTGGCATCGACTATAATTGACGTTAGCGATGTAACATGATCAATAGTGCTCCGTCCTTTCCTGAAACCGTTCTGAACATCACATAAAATTTTATATTCTAGGATTCCCACTCATTCGGTCTATTATTTCACACATGACAATAGAGTTTATAACATACAGGAACCAACGTTATTCGTCTGTAATTCATCAGATCTCAAGAATTTTCTGTAGACGATTTCGGAATAGAGTGTATAATTCCTTTAGCTCAAATTTCTGGAATTATTCATGTGAAAAATCACATTTGTTGAATAGTTTATGGAATAACGGTAGCACGGTGCCATTTTTAAAAATTTCACCTGGTATTTCATCCACACCGGCTACTTTGTTCATTTTCAAGTTACGGACTGCTAGCTCGCTGCACTTCATCAATACTTATTTCATCATTTAGTTCATTTGATCCTCCACATTCGATAACAGGTTTAGTTTTTTTTTTTTAGGTTAGTGCTGATTAATGATTTTTCCTGAAGAAAATGGGGTAAATTACGTGAGAAGTCAAAATTTGAAGGAAATTTATTTAGGATGGGTATATTCGATATATTCTAATAAAGATATAAACGATTGACAAATCAGTTGGATTTTAGCATCACTGTAGCAAAACATTAATGTTCTGGTAACAACGTTCATACCTGTTTGATTTGATTATCATTTTCACGGTTTACTCCTGGTTTGCCCACTTTTAATTATACCAATTATCTATTAGTAAAGAAAACAAAAAAGACAAAAGGTTTAATGAGCATACAATTGTATAGTCTGTTCCAACTTGGGTATATAGTTTATTAGTGATTTCTATATATTCGGGTATTTTTTATTTTACATTTTCATTTGTAAAGAAAAAAAATAAATAAATCAAATATTTTTTCTCTCAATAATTTTATCAATGCAATCGATTCATTTGTGTACAACAGTTACTAATGATTAAACATTGACATTCAGTTATAAAAGTGTCTTAATAATTCCATAGTTTTTGAATGATTTTCATATAAATACATCAATACAAGTTGTCTTTTATTGCAATCATAATTTATATAATATATGAATCAAGTTTATATAAATGCATTGCATAAGGAAATAAATAAAGCTATATGCTACAATAAGTAATATGGGGCACTATATGTATAATGATGGGAAATGCAATCTTTTTTATATATATATTTCAAAAGTCACAAAATAATATATTCACAAAGTCAGTAATTACAATATTTCACGAAGTTGTTCAGTTCAAATGGAAAAGATGGGATGCTGCGTCAATCATGATTAGTCCTTGTTGGTATCTGTCTTTCAGTAGTTGGAGTCTGGTGTTTATTACTCTGTATATGTGTCTTTTTGGTGGGCGGGCTCCTCCTGCTGCATACTGGATAATGTTACATTCTGTCAGTACCTGGGTCTTCTTCAGTTACTCAATGATCTCGTACATGTTGGGGTTGACATGTTGGAGTCTCTTCTTAATTTTGATGTGCCATCCTTCCAGGTGATTGGTGGTGCGTGGTCCTTCTGTGTAGTTGTGATTCCTTAGAAAGCAATATCCTTCAACCCAGAACTCTGTCACGTCATCAGTAAATGTTGTTGTAGCGGGTATGTTGTCAGCTTCACCAATGTCTTCTGAAGTTTTAAGCTAAACAGCCTCAACAAGGTGGGTTGGAAGGTGTAATACCACCATTGATTTCCCCCTATTAGTCTTTGTAAAATTTGCACTTTTTAAAAAAAATGTGCATAATTTATCTGTGTTTCAAATAAAAAATACTTGGCATGAGTAAAGTTTTATCCTGTCCAGTACTATGGAAAAAAATTCACATAATGTTTCATTCATATAAGAAAATAACTACCACTGGAGGTTGACCAATCAAATTTCATCCTTTTACTTCCTGTGTACAAACTTTAGTAACCATGTAACCTCAAGTTTCCAAAAGATTCTATAGAAACACTTAATAAAAAAATAATGGTGCTTTGAAACACCATAGATATATATCTATGACACAGATTTTTTTTACTGTCATGAAATGTAGGATACATTTCCTACAACTGTCAAATTCAAGGGAATATTTTTATTTCTACCCTTTTTCCGCATGTGACTGACTATGATTTGGTGGTATTACACCAGGGTTGCGTCCAATATCGTAGCGGCTACGTAGTGCTACGTAGATTTATGACTATTGAACGAGTAGCTAGCCTAGCTGCTATCAATATCAATGTAGCAGCTAGGCTAGCTACACGTTCAATAGTCATAAATCTACGTAGCCCTATGTAGCCGCTACGATATTGAACGCAACCCTGGAACCAGAGGTAATACTGTGGCTCGTCGCATAAGTCGAGTGATGTCTTCATTTTCTTTATTATACGAATGTCTGTACGACTGTGGTCCACATTTCTGTGCCTTTCGCCAAATTCACTGGGTATAATGGAAGAATCAGCGTTTCATGGTTACCCCTGAGAAAACTGTCCGTGCTGCATTGTTGGTTTCTGTTTAGTAGTCAGTAAATTCTGTTTCTGGTGAAGTTGTAACTGATGTTGGTGTGTCAAATGTAAAGCTTGGCTACTGAACAGTTGCATTTATATTCTACATGTATTTGCTAAAATTAATTGGATATTTTTAATATTAAATTTCAGAACAGTATATTTATTAAAAATAAAAAAAAATAAGTTGAATAATAAAGAAAAATTTAAATGACATTTATTCTATTCTTCACTTTCATTATTTTACGTTTTTACTTTTTTTTTCAGAATGTACCAACAATGAAAACTATTTGCTGATAAAGTGTAAAAATAATATACATTTTCTATACACACATTGGTCTATTTTTACTTTTTTTTTGTCAAATACAATACATTTTCCTGCTAAAAACTATATAAAATATGAAATATGTTTGCATTTTTCCTTGATTTAAAAGCAGATTATAGTTCCTTTTTTTAAATTTTACAGGTATAATAAAAGGTAAAAAATATGACTATAATTCAGAAATAAACTATAATTGTTAAAACAACAAATCCCCCTATGTTTACATATGCATGTAATTAAAAGTGGGCAAACCAGGATGACACCATTTTCACCACCACTTCAAAGGACCCGAATTGGTAATTATAACGACAAGTAATTAGACGGTTACATTTTCATTGTTTAAATTAACGATTTCTTTGGCCTAAAGACAAATCTATTGTATACAAGAAACGGCAAGTTTATTAGTGGTGAAAAACTTAGTAGTGAATTACTCAAAATCTAAATTTGGCTCTGTATGATGCACCCTTTTTGCCCGTCTCAAAAAAAGGGGGGGGGGGGGTCGTGCACCTGGCGACACCCCTGAGACAACCTCTGATGGACTTAAGTTTAAAATTTGTTTAATTTATTTCTCGCATATTATCCTCGCTGTGTTTTCACTGTTTTCGTTGGCTGTACAAGTCACAGGAACACACTTGTTATCCGTGTGAAGTTTTTTTCAAAGAATTTCAGAAAAATGTCCCATATATCTATTCGATATGCAATAAAGATTAATGCCTTTAAATTTAGGTCACTTCAATCTAATTAATCTAATATGTAGTATAACGAAATCAGAGATCTATATTTTAGTTAGATTGGGGTCACTTGGAAAATTCAAACGGACTTTATTTCAACATATACTTTATTTTTAATGTGTTGTGAAGACCGCACACAACAAATGAAATGAACGCCTCGGAATTCATGCTAAAAAACCTATGACAGATTTACAGAGATATTACATAATATCATGATACAAACATAACATGCATTTGTGTAAAATGTTAATTTTTAACAAGATATTTTACAAAAATCTTTCCTACTCCCTTATCCAAGTCACGGGCATTCAAATATTTATAAATATATAAAAAAAAACAATAAAATCAGAACTACCCATCCAGGCAAGAAGTTCTGAAGCTTATGATCTAGACTAATTGTGGTTGGGGATGCACCAGCATGATCAAATAATATAAAAAGTACTAAACAAAATTGAGAATAGAAATTTTATGGGGAATGTGTCAAAGAGACAACAACCCGACTAAAGAGCAGAAAACAGCCGAAGGCCACCAATGGGTCTTCAACACAGCAAGAAAATCCCGCACCAGGAGGCGTGCTTCAGCTGGCCCCTAAACAAAAATGTGTACTAGTTCAGGGATAATGGACGTCATACTAAACTCCGAATATATAAATGAACTAAAATTAAAAATCATACATTATACTAACAAAGGCCAGAGGCTCCTGACTTGGGACAGGCGCAAAAATGCGGCGGGGTTAAACATGTTTTGTGAGATCTCAACCCTCCCCCTATACCTCTAGCCAATGTAGAAAAACATACACACAGCAGTACGCTTACGCTTACAATCGACCAATATTTGACTAAATGATTTCATTTCGGGGCCTTTTAAAGCTAACTATGCGGTATGAGCTTTGTTCATTGTTGAAGGCCGTACGGAAGTGGTAATTTCTGTGTCATTTGGTCTCTTGTGAAGAGTTGCCTCATTGGAAATCATACCACATCTTCTTTTTAATATCTTTTGTTGGATTATGTGTAGGTAATGTACTCTCTTGCTATCCTCTTCGACCCGGGTTGGACACCATGCCAGCACTTGGATCTAGTATTTGTATCATAATTCTCTGGTCTCATTATACATGATTATATACGCAACAAAATAATTCGACAAGAAATTTTAAAAAACAATTTATATTTTTTATAATTACTACAATTTTCCTTTAAGCAATTGTTTCTAAAAAAATGTAAAGTAGACATGCAAATAAATAACATAATTTAAAGGAAAATATTCCAATAATATTTCAAAACAAATTAGATATGAGTGCGTGACATCGTTCATAATTTTATATACTTTATATTATCATCTGAAGACATAATTTTTATAATTAATGGCATTTATTTTTATAATCTTTTTTATCAATTAATAATTTGATCCAAGCCATACGTTAAGCAATTTTAATTACTGTAAAAACAAATATCATATCTTTATAATGCTGTCTTATTCAAACATATTAAAAATTAGATTTGGGAATAATATTACATATAGTATTTGAAAACTAAATATAGACAACAGTCTAGCGTTGTCAAAACAACTACCTTTTATCTATCATGTGAAAAATTACCCCTAAAGCGATTTATTACACTATCAATTAAATCATCAAAACCTGATAAAGATCAAAAGAGATTATTAAGGTAGGAAAATGATATAAAGTGTCCCTCCTTTCTGATATCTGTCAGTTTAATTTCCGCGATGGAGAAAGACTACATCGAAGAGAAAATAGCGACCAAGAAGATTTATTTCAACAAAGCTTGTAAACAGATGATTCTCCTTAACGAAAAGATGCACTTATTGATGGAGCGTTATTATCGAGCGGAGAGAGCCGGACATCGTAGTTTACGCTACAATTTACGCCTTAAAATAGCCATTGTCGACGCTCTTCGTCGGGTCTACTTTGAATATGCCTCAGTAAAGAAAGAAGAGGCTGACACCATGTTAGAACTACTAAATGGTATACAGAAGGCGGAGCAAATGGAAGGTACGATGATAGATATAGACATGAATGAACCCTAATGTAAATGACGAGTCCCACGAATCTGTCCTGAATTTCATTGCAAATGTGCAACGAAAGGCTCTTCTAAGAGCCAAACAAAAGTTTCAAAAAGAAGTTGAAATTGTTGGGTTTTTTTAACAATAATTGTTTTTTTTATATTTAAAAAAAATAATTTCCCAAGGTTTTAAAAGTCGGCATAAATTTTAATTTTATAAAAGAAAGAGGATATGGTATGAAATATCCACACAATTTCAAATGAAGTGGAAGTAGGCAACCGTAAAGTCATCTTATTATCAGATTATTAACGTTTATGCATTGACAATTGTTATATATTCCTGTTGTAAGCTTTTTGTTGTATCATTTAGAAATTATCTTTTTTTTAATTTAAAAGAAAGTCTTTTTTTTCCCATTTTGACCCATTTTAAATACCATTCAAATTGTCCTCGTCCTGCGTATAAATGAGCGATTTGCTTCTGAACGTATATAGTAAAAGAAAAAAACCTGATAGACAAAGGCTTACCAGGAAGACCTGCCAGTGAACTTATATCCTTTATACAGTTACATATATTTTTTTAATTATTTCTATGTGTTTTTTTGTAACAATTTATAAAATTTAATAACATTTACTCTGTTACAATAACAATTATCCAAAAAAACAGTTTTCATGCGTCGTCTAGGGATCTACAATTCAAAAGAAAGGGAAACTCGTCACCCAATTCTTGACAAAGACCTTATTACACATAACAATATCTTCTTTGTTTATCCAAACCTAGTTTCAATTGGTAATCTATGAAATATTAGACTATCTCTTTCTGGTAATATATCTAAACAAAATAGAGTTCAAATTTATCCTTTAATAACCTGTATGATAAGTCTTTTGACGAATTACAAACATCTAAACGCCAGTTTTGTTGAAATTGGCAAAATAACTTTAAAAAATTGTTCTTAACTATCTTGTCTTGTAATCCATATCTTCCTCCAATAAAGGAGCACCTCATTCAATGAGTAATCCACCACCAGATCAAAAGTACATGTATATCTTAATGTTTAAAATATAAAATTCACGTAGGTAGTCATCCATCATCTTTAAATGTTAATATATTTTAATATTAAAAGTGTTGTGTATATACATATATACCGGCGTAAAAATATGAACTAGTTCAATATCATGAAAGTTATTATTTTAAAACACCTCCACAATATTTACAGTTTATTTACATGTAAATATATGAACCACGGAAATCGTTATTCTGCAAGTTCACTGGTTTTACTAGCTTAGGTTGTTAACTTATATCTGCATTGCACAGTATAGTGTGGCAACATACCCACGCTTGCTGCTTCAAAGGACTTTATTGGATTGAGTAATAGTAAATTAGTATAGTGTGGCGTAATCCACGCTTACTCTCTAATAAATGATGATATGTATTTAGCCTTTTCAGTAAAGTGTGGCGAGATCCACGCTTTTGTTGTATTGACGTAAACTTGTAGAGGACGATATTGTTGACAGTCGTGGAAGTGTGGCGAGACCCACGCTTTAACATTGTTTTATTAATATAAGTTTGCAGTGGATGACGTTGTGGACTATGATTGAGCTGTCAAGTGTGGCGAAACCCACGCTCATTTTGCTTTAATATTGAAGTCACCTCCTAGTTGTGTCAGTAAATTGTGGCGTAACCCACGCTTAAAGTGTCTATTAAGCCGACTTCATTTTCGATCATTATCATTAAGAATTCTCGACCTGCTTTTGTGAAGTAGAAAGCATAGTCTCCTTGATTGAAATTCTATGTCCAATAGGATTGAGTTATCACAATTGGGTTCCAGTAATCTAATTGTGCTTGAATCAATTATCACTTGGAATATGTCTACTTCACTACCGTTGTGCTTAAAATGTTTACTGAGCTTTTCATGTAGCAGTCGGATATTATTTAAGATTGAATTTCTCTGGTCCGATAGTGCAGGACAAAGCAGTAAGAAATGTTCTAAGGTTTCATCTGATGTTTGGCACAAAGGACACGTTGCTAATAGTCCTTTGTTCTTCGAATGCCTTGTTCTGTCAGCCATGAGTATATAGCTTCCTGTTGCTATTCTCAGTTTCACAGGTATCCTCTGAGCTTCTTGCCTGGAATTACTAGCAGATAGGTTTACTAATACATGTGTCCTGGTATATATTGACGATTTAAATACTTTAGTGAGGGGTACAGCTTACAATGACCCTCGATTAAATGTTTCCAATACTTTGATACTTCTTTATTTACGATGGTCTCCCATTTTAATTTTTGGATTTGACTGTCTAATAAATATAATGCTGATGGTAAGTTGTATTTCGCTAGGATCGTTTTAACAATAATAAACCAACTGTGACTATTATCCGTTTTCAATTAAGTAGTTGTCTGTATGCAATGTTTTTTCTAGACTATCTTGTGGCTGTCTGCATATATTTCCAAATAATGACAGGATATTTTTATGTATTTGGCCTTCTATTGGCAGTTGTCCAGAGAGAATGTATATGGCGGGAGTAGCTGTACTTGTTGGTAAAGAAAGTAATTGCTTAATACATTTTTTGTGGAATATGTCAATAATATCCAAGTTTTTCCCCGAAGGAGTTACTAATTACAGGCCGTACAGAAGTACAGGAATGACATAGATATTAAATATATGTAGTAAAGTTTGCATGTCTAGTCCATTTTTCCCATGCAATCCAGCTGACATTAGACTGTACATGGCTCGTCTTGCTTTTTTCACGTTTTCATATAACGGATTAGGACCATCTGGTTTTGATGTGCGTAAGACCCCCCATATGGGTTGTTTGGTTAACTATTGGCATTATTGAGTTACCTATATGCCATGGAAAGGAAGGTTCTTGTTGTTTTCTACAATTTGGATACACTGGCAGAATAACACTCTTCACTGGTTGAAGCTTATATCTCTCCCTTCGACTGTAGTTGTATGCCATGTTGATAAGTATCTGCAGTTCCTCAGGGTTGTCGCTCATTATTGCCACATCGTCTGCACAAGTCGGAGCGGCGCAACGAATGGATCCTATTCTTGCTCCCAATCCTGAGTGCTCAATATCTTTTAGGAGATTATTGATGTACAGCTTGTACAGGTCGGCGCTCAGTATACCACCTTGTTTTACGCCTTGGCATATTGAAAATGGTTCGGATATTAGACCATTAAATTTAACTACACTGCTAGAGCCTATGTGGAGACTATGTATAAGTTTCCATAGTAGCCCATCTACGCCTGCTATGTATAGCTTTCTTAGGATACTCTTATGCGTTACCACATCAAATGCCGACTTAGCATCTAGAAGCGCTATATATATTACTTTACCAGCATCTCTGCATTCTCTAATAAATTCTTCTATACAGAAGGAGCAGTTCATGGGAGCCGAGTTCTCAGTAAATTCTCTTTGTAGCCTATTTTGTTCTTTTAATATTTTAGGTTGGACCTTAGCCTCTGCTACAGACTCAATAAGTTTCAGCAGTATTGGCATGATAGTGATCCCTCTATAGTTGGTGGCGTTCTTGTTATTTCCTTTATTCTTGAATACAGGAGTGAGGAGACCCATTTTAAGTATTTCAGGTATTAATCCTAATTTGAATGATGACACTATCATATTTATTATTACTGCTTGCAGCTTTTCCCCACCGTATTTGATATGTTCAGAGATATGCTATATAAATATCAGGAGATTTGTTTATTTTTAATCTATTGATGGCATCTTGAACGTCTTTTTCAGTTACAGAGATGGTATCAGTGTGATCGTTACAAATAACAATTATATTGTCTAGATCTAATGCTAGCTTTTTGTAATATTCGTCGTCGTAATCAGGATCATTTGTTGGTTCAGCTAATTTATTGAAATGATGTTTCCATCCCACTATAATTTCATTGTCGGATTTATATATATTATCTTGTACCTTCAGTTCGGATATACAATTCTTTAGCTTTCCTTTTTTTTTACCAAGTAACTTGTAGAATATTTGATCAAGTTTTGTTCTAGCATCTAAAATTTCTTGTCTATCATTTAGGACTTTCAACGCTATCTCTATTCTACATGTTTTCCTAAGTTCGTATTTAGCAAATTTTATATCACAGTATATTTTGTTTTCCTGTGATGTCGGTCTTTCAATTGCTTTCCATTGTACGAAATCTTCTTTGCATCTTTTACTCGCTTGATTTGTTTTAAAGGATCTTATCTTAGGTTTTTGTTTCTTTCTTCTGTATACCTTTGCTCTAGGCGCTGATTCTATTGCTGCATTTTTCATAATGGTATTAACTTGTGTCATGACTTTAGTTAGTTCATGACCTGATTGTATCTCACTTGAAATAGCTGGTAGTGACTTGTTAACAATTTTCTCGTATAGATTAACGTCAATAGTACTCCATTTAGCCATTTTGTGCTAAAGCCAGCTAGTACTACCAAATATTGCTATAACCATAAGTATCAATAATATTTTATATAAAATAACACATTCAGACGTACAATTATTCTGTGAATATTTTAAAAAATAAATAAAGTTATACAAAAGGTGTGACAACTTATTTTCTTTGTTTTGAACAATTCTAGATTAATAATTTACCAGTCAAGTTAGGGTAGACTGCAATGGGATACACACCAAGTTCGTCGTTTACCATAAAGTTTAAAGTCGACTTCTTAAAGTTCAGTAGTAGCTTGCTCAATTTCAAGTTACTCTCTCTATAATATCTGTATTACTGAACCCCAAAATTTCACACCCATGAAGTAAAATAGGCTTCACTATCTTATCGAACAAATCATGCTGACATCACACAGAAAGGTATGAACTCTTTCCTTTTTAAGTACAATGTACATCATACATAGCACAATATGCCTTATTAACTAATATCTTTTTCGGGTACTTGCAAATCTACCTGTCATTGAAAAGTCAACCCCAAATATGGAATTATTTTGACAACTTCTAATTCAACATTATCACAATGAAAATGAAAATTTTGCGATAAACGTCCGCTAGAAAAAAAAATCATATTTCATTATAACAGAATTTACACTAAGTTTCCAAAGTTTACAATATTCACTAAATGTATAAAGTTGGGACTTAAAAAGCTTCAACTTATTCAGCAAACAGGCCCTGTATCATCTGTATATAATAAAAAAAAGCAAAATGTTTATTATGCATATTCATCTCATGAGTATATAGCTTCATGTTGCTATTCTCTGTTTCACCAGGTATCCTCTGAGCTTCTTGCATGGAATTACTAGCAGATAGGTTTACTAATACATGTATCTTTCCTGGTATATATTGACGATTTGAATACTTTAGTGAGGGGTACAGTTTACAATGACCCTCGATAAAATGTGTATTTACAAAATATGGTTCAGGTACGGATACACAATACAGGTTTTTACCCAATTATTCTACCCTTTTTCCCGCTATTTTTTCTTACTATTTAGGGAACCGTTAGAATCAAATATTTTGTCCGTTTCCCTGTATAAAATTTGCCAAACTCTTTTTTATTGAAATATTTTTGACATTTGTCTTTTATCTTTGTAATTTTTCATAAGAAAATGTAAGAACTAATGATTCATAATCAAATGTTAGCAGAAACAAATATAAATCTCAAACCGGAAATTATCCCTCTCGGTGCACTTTATTATTTTGAGGGAAAAACGCACATGAATAGATCAGCAATTTCTTAATTTCTTCAACAATGAGCGACTTTCAGGAATATGGTGACGTCGTTCAAGAAATTAGAGGCGCAGTAGTTAGTATTTCCCCCTTAAATATCAGTCGAATGAGAAGACATCTGTTTTGTGTAACAAAAGAAAGCTAGACAACTGGCCAAATTGTCAAATACTGAAATAGACCCCAACCAACACGACCCTTTCCACTAACTCTGCCAACTTTATATCAAATCGCCCAACTAATAGTAAACAACTCGCACCTCTCTATTTGACTAACTTGTTCACATATGTAAATGGAATTTAATAAATTATAGGCTATTGCTGACATTTTCTAAGCCTGTCAACTCGCCCCACTTTTGTTGATTTGAAAGGCTCTAAAGAGCTTTTGTCAACTCGTGACAACTCACTCAAAAGGCTAAATCTCCCCACTCTACCACTTACTCATCCCATGATAATTCTTGATGAGTAAGATTTGATTTGTATTTTCATACATGTCATAAGACTTGGAAAATATCAATGCAGATCCAGTTGTAGTTGGTGATGTTTCATTAAATGCTCTGTTGTATGCCGATGATATTGTATTATTATCAGATAGCAAAGAGGGTTTGCAAAATTGTCTCAATACATCAAGTAATTATTGTTCTTCTTGGAAATTACAAGTCAAAACAGAGAAATCAAAAGTAATGGTTTTCAATTCAAATGGAAAGTCTTTTTTAAACGAATTTTATTATAATGACAAAACCTTAGAGACAGTTGGTACTTATTGTTACTTGGGTATTAATATTAGATATAATGGCAGTTTTAATGTCGCCATGACTTCGCTTTTGGAAAAAGCTAGGAAAGCATATTTTAAAATAAAGAAAACAATAGGATTAGAACACCCTTATAAACTTCTGGAAAAACTTTTTGATTCCTTAGTAGCCCCTATTCTCCTTTATTGTAGCGAAATCTGGGGAATTATTTCAACGTATAAAGACAGTGATGCCTATGAAAAGTTGCATATAAAATTTATTAAAGAAATCTTGGGAGTACACTGTAAGGCCTCGAATGATGCATGTCTTTCCGAACTTGCAAGACTGCCATTGAAAAATAGGATAATGTTATCTAGTATTAAATTCTGGGATCATTTAATCACTTCAGAAGGAAGTTTAGTTCACCAAATATATAATGCTACAAAAAAAAGCAACCCATGGGTTAAAAGGTTAAATATTATTATTCAAAATTTAGGTTTATCATATTTGTCAAACTTTAACCTTACTATTAAACCCCTTTTTGGTTTTATAAAACAAAGACTAATTGATCAGGGTTTTCAGGAACAACATGCAAATATTTCAGCATCCCCAAAATTAACAGTTTTCCAGAGTGTTTACAAAATGAGTGAACGGGCAGGTTATGTTGATGCTTTAAGAAATAGATCAGATCGATCATCATTGTGTAAATTAAGAGTTAGTGCTCATAACCTTGCCATTGAAAGAGGAAGATATTTAAAAGTGCCCAGAGATCAAAGAATTTGTGAAATCTGTAAAAGTGGCAAAATTGAAAATGAACAGCACATGCTGCTACACTGCAGAGGTTACTCCAGTATTAGAGAGACTTTTGTATTAAAAATGTTCAAAATTACAGGAAAAAATATAACCACATTGTGCGATAAAAATAAAATAAATCTTATACTTAATAATAAATCTTATATGGCACTAAAACTATCTTCCTCTTTCGTAACAAATTGTTTAAATGCAAGAAGTAATCTATTGCAATAGATTTTCATTATACCTTTAATTTTTTATTCACAAATATATAATTGTTTGTACAAATGTATTTTACTACCATGTAAATTGTTTATCCATTCGGTCATTACCATTTATTGTAAATGCGTTTGTGCCAATAAAATATTGTCTATTGTCTGTAAAAATGGGGGGGGGGGGGGGGGGGGGGTCGAGTTGGCAGGACTAAAACTAATAGGATTTTATACTTTCTTAGGTGGGGCAAGTTGTCAGACCTTTTTGCATTTGAAGTTTATTCTTATATACATAAGTGGGGAGATGGCAGGACTAAATTCAAGGGGATTTTACGCTTTTTGATGAGAGGGGTGAGTTGTTATTGTCTGATTTGGCAATGCTTTCAGTGGTTCAAATAAGCGGTGGTCCAAGGTCTGCGACCTTCCACTATTGTTATCAGACTCTCGTTTTGGTTACTAGCTATGCCCGACCGACCTTCGATTTGAAAAAAAATTAAAATTCACTTCAAAATTTATTTTCATCTTTATTATTCATGACAGCGATGTTCATTTTTGTTGAGCCTTCGACTTAAGTCGAAAAAAGCGAGACATTGTGATCCTACATTCCGTCGGCTTCGTCGACCACAAATATTCACTCTGTGGTTAAAGTTTTTGAAATTTTAATAACTTTCTTAAACTAACCTGGATTTCTACCAAACTTGGACAGAAGCTTGTTTATGATCATAAGATAGTATCCAGTAGTAAATTTAAAAAAAAAAATTCTGGTTTTTATACGACAGCAAAAAAAATTTGCGATCGTATATTGGTATGACGTTGGCATCGTCGTTGTCGTCGTCGTCCGAAGACACATTGGTTTTCACACTCTAACTTTAGTTTAAGTGAATGGATCTCTATGTATGAAATTTTACCATATGGTTCAATACCACAAAAGGAAGGTTGGGATTGTTTTTGGGGGTTATGGTCCCAACAGTTAAGGAATTAGGGGCCAAAAAGGGGCCAAAAATAAGCATTTTTGTAACTTCCAGACATAACTTGTGTGTTAGTGTATGGATCTCTCTGACATTGTACCACAAGGTTCCATATCACAAAGGGAATGCTGGGATTGATTTTGGGGGTAATTGCCTCAAAATTTTAGGAATTAGGGGCAAAAAACAAGCATTTTTATATGGACAAATACTTTAGTACAAAACATAATTTAAAGCAGTGTAAGGGAGATAAATCAAATACATCATTTGTATTACCTCCCTTACTGGCTTTTAAATTATGTATAAAGTAATGGTTAATGAACAATTAAGACAATTTAAAACAGTGTAAGGGAGGTAATCCACATACAACATTTTGATTACTTCCCTTACACTGCTTTTAAATTATGTTTAAAGAAATGCATATTTATAAAGGAAGAACAGTAAAAATATCTGCAAATGTTGCATCTTTACAAAAAAATCAATATGAAAGATTTGACACCATACTGCCATATTTTAAATTCTATTATAAAATAGATTATGTTAGCACTATGGTAAATTTAAATGGGTAATTATGGTTGCAAATTCCATTGGAAATTTGAATTGAGATTATGACCATATCTTGAGGGAAAGAACTTTTTTGGGGGAAGAGGTGGGTGGGGGGGGGTCAACTTTTTCTCATTTCAGATTTCAGAAATTAAAAAGAATTATTCTTCAAATATTGAAAAATTTCAAGAAGTAATCTTTAATTGCACAGTATGGCGCATTAGATTTGTAAAATCTTTGACCACATTTATTTATTTGTTATGCCAAATCTAACCGTGTATTTAGATTTTTAAATTTTGGGTCCAGTTTTCAAATTGGTCTACATTAAGGTCCAAAGGGTCCAAAATTAAACTTAGTTTGATTTTAACAAAAATTGAATATATTGGGTTCTTTGATATGCTGAATAGAACATGTACGTGTATTTAGAATTTTGATTTAGGGCCCAGTTTTCAAGTTGGTCCAAATTGGGGTCCAAAATTAAACTTTGTTTGATTTCAACAAAAATTGAATATATGGGGTTCTTTGATATGCTGAATCTAACCATGTATTTAGATTTTTTATTTGTGGGCCCCGCTATCAAATTGGTTCATATTGAGGTCAAAAGAGAATTAAACTTTGTTTTATTTCATCAAAAATTGAATTATTGGGGTTCTTTGATATGCCAAATCTAACCGTGTATTTAGATTTTTAATTTTGGGTCCAGTTTTCAAATTGGTCTACATTAATGTCCAAAGAGTCCAAATTTAAACTTAGTTTGATTTTAACAAAAATTGAATATATGGGGTTCTTTGATATGCTGAATCTAAACATGTATTTAGATTTTTGATTTCGGTCCCAGTTTTCAAGTTGGTCCAAATTGGGGTCCAAAATTAAACTTTGGTCGATTTAAACAAAAATTGAATATATGGGGTTCTTTGATATGCTGAATCTAACCATGTATTTAGATTTTTAGGCAGTTAAGCTGTCTTATGGTAGACTTTGTGTTCTAACCAATAAATGCTGATATATGGGCCATTGTTATTATCTAGCTGGCTATTATGTTATTTATAACTAATTGGACATTTTTTTAATACTTTTATTTCTGGAATACAAAAAATATGACCAGAAAAACCTTTAATGATCGTCGAACTACCCAAAACATTTGAAGTTGCACATAGGAAGTAGTGCTCAATAGAAATCCGTACGTAGTTTATTATCCCCTGTGCTTTTGACTACGATGTCAAAGAACAATTGAATGAAATATTTCATCGCCGAAAATCGGTAATTACAACAGTCAAGGATATAACTCTATAGGGTTATTACAGAAAAATAACATACATTTGTTATTGTGGACTAAAAAATCAAAGAACTGTGATAACATATGTATGTTACATGTTTCAAAGGGGTAATATACATCATTAGTTTTGTTAAAATGTATACAGGTTCTATTGATATTACTATTGTATTTATGTATACTTAACTATAGAAGGATATAACAGTTCATAGCTTGCCAATCATGCATAGTACACCTATGTTATTACAGAAAAAATATGCCTATAATAACTAACGGGTGTTATTACAGCTCCTCTACATCACTCCTAAGCATTTGCTCAGACATTCATCATGCTTAATTACAATGTATTTTAATTTATTGTAAGAAATAATGATCAGAGCATGTAATGAGGTTCTGCGCAAGCTTCCCAGTAATTCCCAAGTGTTTTATATAATAAGTTAAATGCCTTTAATAACTAAGCCTTGTTATTACAGCTAAGTTTATCCCTTAAAAGCCTCGTCTCATTGATTTACCATGGTTAATGAAAAATGTATTAATTTAATTCAAAAATTAGTTATCAAGGCTATGCATTTAGTTTCTGCGCAAAGTTTCAAGAGTTCCCTAGAGCCTACTAAAAATCAAAATATTTATGATTTATTTTACAAATAACAAACATATGTTATTACAGATTTAGAAAATTTAAGGATTAAAGAGTAGACAACTCATGAAAGTATCTGTAATAACACATGCAAGTTATTTTCTGTAATAACCCTATAGAGTTATATCCCTGACTGTACAAGTCGTTTATATTTCCCAAATGGCAAAATGCGCAGGAATATTGTTCATGTACAACAAATCTCTATGATAGAGGAAATAAAGTTATATAAGTGGGCGGTATTTTTACTTATCTTGCCAAATAAGGTTGTTGTTATTTTATGAATGAAACAAGGTCATGAAACAGATGCGGAAATCGACGTCGATGGGATGTTTTAAGTAATGTGGACAACTCGTCCCCGAGACAAGTCGGACTGAATCCACTCAAACCGTCTAAGAAGACAACTTTGACCGTTTCTCAGATATACTTAGGGTTTCATAAAATATTAGACTAACATGTCTAGCGGAGCCATTAATCTTTTGTTTGTGCATTGGGGTCTATTTAGGGGTATTTGGAGGGGCCTGAAGAAGGGAGGGGGTTTACTATAGAACCCTATGGGATTTTATTTTTTAAAATTTTCAAATGACTATTTCTCGAAAACAGTAAGTGATAGACACATGCAGTCTTCAGTAATGAGAACAGGACAATAAAAAAAATCAACCAAAATATAGGGTGAGTCCCTGGGTTTCATCCCAACCCCCTTCAATTTGAAAATGTACATTTATCTTGTAAACCGTAGCGATCCCCACCCCTAAACAATATATATACTTGTAAGGGACAATAAAAGAAATCAAATAAAAATAATTTGGGGGAGTCCCCAGTGTCGTCCCTACCCCTCCAGTTTGAGAACTTGGAAATGGTCGAGATCCCCACCCCTTAACCATATATATTCATGTATGG
Source organism: Mytilus californianus (assembly GCF_021869535.1). Taxonomy (NCBI): domain Eukaryota; kingdom Metazoa; phylum Mollusca; class Bivalvia; order Mytilida; family Mytilidae; genus Mytilus; species Mytilus californianus. The sequence goes on along the minus strand of NW_026262734.1, from coordinate 110,324,068 downwards.
GACAATAAAACAAATCAAATGAAATATAGGGGGAGTCCCTGGGGTCACCCTACCCCCTCCTGTTTGAGAACTTGTAAACAGTCGAGATCCCCACCCCAAACCATAAATATTCATGTATGGGACAATATAACAAATCAAATGAAATGCATGGGGAGTCCCTGGGGTCACCCCAACCCCTCCTGTTTGAGAACTTGGAAATGGTTGAGATCCCCACCCCTGAACCATATACATTCATGTATGGGACAATAAAACAAATGAAATGAAATATAGGGGGAGTCCCTGGGGACACCCCACCCCCTCCTGTTTGAAAACTTGGAAATGGTCGAGATCCCTACTCTTAAACCATATAAATTCATGTATTGGGACAATAAAACAAATCAAATGAAATATAGGGGAGTCCCTGGGGTCACCCCACCCCCTCCTGTTTGAGAACTTGTAAACAGTCAAGATCCCCACCCTAAACCATATATATTCATGTATGGGACAATATAACAAATCAAATGAAATATATGGGGAGTTCCTCGGGTCACCCCACCCCCTCCTGTTTGAAAACTTGGAAATGGTCGAGATCCCCACCCCTAACCCATATATATTCATGTATGGGACAATAAAACAAATCAAATGAAATGTAGGGGGAGTCCATGGGGACACCCCACCCTCTCCTGTTTGAGAACTTGTAAACAGTCGAGATACCCACACCTAAACCATATTAATTTTATTCCTGTTCATCATTTCAAAAAGATTTGAATGACATACAGGATCAATCTCCTAGGTATCACATATGCATATCACTTTATTAGACCAAACCAATAGGAACTGGACTTTGCCCAATGCCAGGAGACCATGGGAATGACGAATTATGGGGGCTTTGTTTGGGAGACTTCGTAACGGCATCCTGTTACAATTATTTCTTGATTATTATAAAATTTTATTGATGCAAAAAATGAGTCTAGGTTAATTGAATTTACTTTATTTATTAAATTATTTCTGGGTCTATAATAATTTTCATTTATGGCCCATTTTAAAGAAAACATATAAATCTTTCAAGCAGTGTAAAGCCCGAGAATGTTTGACCAACTGTTTTATAATCACCTGTCATTTTATTCCAAACTTGGTATGGAGTAACATCATGCACTTAGGGGTGAAGATGAGGGGGTCATTTACATTGATATATGAGTTGCTTTTGAAAACCTTGATGAAATATTAATTAATTTGCCTTAATAATCAATTCATTTAATGAACATAAATGTACAATATACGAATGTTTAATGTTTGTTCTTTCAAATCTTAAAAAAATTGAAGCAACACTGCCTTAGTTTTCATAATTACGTTTGCCTTGGTTTTTGGTTAACTGCCTACAGCGCTTACAGCGCTTTGATTTATTTGTGGGCCCTGCTATCAAATTGGTTCATATTGAGGTCAAAAGGGTCCAAAATTAAACTTTGTTTTATTTCATCAAAAATTGAATTATTGGGGTTCTTTGATATGCCAAATCTAACCGTGTATTTAGATTTTAAATTTTGGGTCCCGTTTTTTTAAATTGGTCTACATTAAGGTCCAAAGGGTTCAAAATTAAACTTAGTTTGATTTTAACAAAAATTGAATTCTTGGGGTTCTTTGATATGCTGAATCTAAACATGTGTTTAGATTTTTGATTATGGTCCCAGTTTTCAAGTTGGTCCAAGTTGGGGTCCAAAATTAAACTTTGTTTGATTTCAACAAAAATTGAATATATGGGGTTCTTTGATATGCTGAATCTAACCATGTATTTTGATTTTTGGGCCCCGTTATCAAATTGGTCCACATTGAGGTCAAAAGGGTCCAAACTTAAGCTTTGTTTGATTTCATCAAAAATTGAATTCTTTGGATTCTTTGATATGCTGAATCTAACCATGTATTTAGAATTTGGATATTGGACCATAATAGGTAAATTAAAAAAATTTAAGTTCTAAGACCACATTCATTCTGTGTCAGAAACCTATGCTGTGTCAAATATTTAATCACAATCCAAATTCAGAGCTGTATCAAGCTTGAATGTTGTGTCCATACTTGCCCCAACTGTTCAGGGTTCGACCTCTGCGGTTGTATCAAGCTGCGCCCAGCGGAGCATTTTATTCTGTATTTTATTTATAAATGGACTTGGTTTTTCTGCCAGGAAACAATTATATTCACTCTGTGGTTAAAGTTTTTGAAATTTTAATAACTTTCTTAAACTATCCTGGATTTCTACCAAACTTGGACAGAAGCTTGTTTATGATCATAAGATATAGTATCCAGAAGGAAATTTTGTTAAAATATTGTACTTGTTTTTTCGTATTTTACTTATAAATGGACTCAGTTTTTCTTCCAGTTAACATTACATACAACCTGCAGTTATAGTTTTTAAAACATTTATTAGATTCATAAACTATCCTGGATTTTTACCAAACTTGGACAAAAGCTTCTTACAATCAAAAGATAGTATTGAGAGGAATATTTTTATTAATATTTTTCCTCATTTTTGTTGAGCCTGCGATTAACAGCAAAAGTAAGCGAGACACCGGGTTCCGCGGAACCCTTACGAATTTTGTTTAACTGCTAGCTTTATACCGAAAATAGCTAATATGTAATGTGTAAATCAGAGTAAAATCGTATCTGACTGACAAAAACAACATTGAAAAACAATGGATGCCATAAGACAATTACAAAACCGGATCAGATTCTCGGGGCAGTTAAGGGTAATTCTGGGTTTGCCGATCAAATACAATAAAAAAAATATAATTCCAGGCAGGCATGGCAGGTGACAAAATACATCACTGATGGTGAATTATAATCACTAGAATTGAAAACCAAAAGATATATGGAAAAGAAAGAAAAACCAGGAAATATTTTATACAGAAACTAAAAATTACTATTAGTTCACAAATTTTGATGTCAAGATCCAATAAAATGTGACAGCAATTTTCTTTATCATTAATAAATGATGATATTACATGTAGATGTTTTTATAGTGTACACATAATACTATAATTCCAAGATGTAATTTCATCTCAATTTTAAAGGGCCAGTAAAAATGGAAGTTTCTTACTTTATTTTCACAGAGGAACTAATATAATAGTGCAACTAGATAATATGATTAGATAAATTTGAATTTGAACTGTTACTTTAATTGTATACTTGGGTATGAATTGAACAATATGATAAAAGAGATACATATAGCCCTTTATATTATAGTAAAAACCAAACATTGTAGCGCTTTGAGTGAGCACTTCTCTTCCAAATCTCACCACTTTTCCCTATCAGTTTCAAAAAGAGAAGTTGCTTCTCCCTATGATTCTGAAGAGCCCTGAGATAATGGTATAATTAATGATATATTACCAATCATTGAGACAACACCCACCCATAGTGACACCCTCCTTAATACCAAAAGCACCATAATTTTGTATCTTACTGATTTATGAAATATTTCAAGTAAAAGTAGGACCTGGAATTTAGGTTTGTGGACCTTTCAGTTTGGAGTGTCCAAGGCCCTGGACATTCCAGTACCAAATGTTAATTTGAACCCCTGGCTTTCTACCGACTAATTAGGCCAACTAAATTTAATAAGTAGATTTTCATCCAGATTTTTGAAAAAATGGGGTGGGTGGGAGGATTTTATTTTTATGCCCCCGCCGTAGCGGTGGGGGCATTAAGTTTTACGTACGTACAAACGGACAAGGGTAAAACTTAATGCCCCCACCGCTACGGCGGGGGCACAAAAATGTGTTTTTACTTACGTCCCAAAGTTGGTTTCTGTTCTCTAACTTGAGTTTGCCTCAACCAAATGTTATGAAACTTATACACTATGCTTATTACCACAAAACACAGATCAAATTTGAATTTTGGTGGCGTCACTGTAACCGTTCTAGAGTTATGCCCCTTTATAAATGGAAAAATTGCAAAATTTTTAGTTTCCGTTCTCTAACTTAAGTTTGCCTCAACCAAATGTTATGAAACTTATACACAATGCTTATTACCACAAAACACAGATCAAGTTTGAATTTTGGTGGCGTCACTTTTACTGTTCTAGAGTATTGCCCTTTTATAAATGAAAAAATTGCAAAATTTTTATTTTCTTCTAAATATCAAGTTATTTTAAAATTGGAGTTATCTTCCTTTGTTCATGATTATAGTTGAATCAACTACAATCAATGCTTTATACAATGCAATGTTAATTTTGACTTCCACTGATAAAACACAGATCAAGTTGAATTTGGGTAGTGTCACTTTAACCATTATTGAGTTATGCCCCTTTATAAATCGAAAGATTGCAAAATTTTTAGTTTCAATTCTGTAACTTAAGTTTGCCCCAACCAAACATTATGAAACCTATACACAATATTCATTACCATAAAACTAAGATCAAGTACAAATTTTTTGTTTCCCTTTTCTTACTTTAGTTTGCCAAATGTTAAGAAACTTATACACAATGCTTATTACTACATAATACAGATTAAGTACGAAATTTGGTGAGAACACTTTTACCATTATTGAGTTATGTATCTTTAATTTATAAACATAAAAATTGCTGAATTTTTAATTTCCGATCTCTAACTTTAGTTTGTCTCAACCAAATGTAATAAAACTTATACACAACCGTTCTAGAGTTATGCGTGTTTACAAATAGAAAAATTGCTGAATTTTCAGTTTCTGTTCTCTACTTAAGTTAGCCTCAACCAAATGTTATGAGACTTACACACAATACTTATTACCACAAAACTCAGATCAAGTTCAAATTTTGTCACTTTTACCGGTCTTCAGTTATGTCCCTTTATAACTATATGCTATGCAAGCGGGGGCATCATCTGTGTCCACATGTGGACACTATCCACATTTATTTTATTTTTATTTCATACTAAACCTTGTTTGTGACGTGTTCTTCATACATGCAAGTGTAATAATAATAAAGCTTAGATCAGGTTTACACATTTATGAGGAATCCTACATAATTTTTCGAATGTTAGATAAATGTCTCTGATTGGCATTCAGTGTTCTCCCCAGGGCCTTTTAGCATCATGGTAATATGATGCTATCTGTATTGGTTTTCTTCTAGATTATGTTATGGATGTGATGCTATAATTTTTAGAAACAAGATGGTATTTTAATTTTCAATTTTTACCAGGATGCTAAATGAAATATCTGGGGAGAACACTGCCATTGAACCACTGTTCTACATGTAATTGCCACTTTATAAACCTTTTTTTTAGTAAATAGCAAAAATATGGTGAAATGTTCTCTTCAGTTTGACAACATCATGAACATACACATATTTTTTTGCTTTCTAAGCGATGGTTTGTGATGCCCATAAAATGAAGAAATTCATTGGTATGCGACACAAGTATACTATTGTGAGTACAGAGTAAAACTTGAACTCAAACAGTAATGAACAGGATTGATGCATTTAAGATTCTTATACAAGATGCAAATTTATATAAATACAATGTTAAACAAGAACTTAACCAAAAAGAAGTTGTTTAATGACTCTATTGAGGAAATCATTGAGGGTATTGGGACAGAGGTTAATTCAGTGCTGTTTTTCAACAAAAACAACAGCCATGGCTAAATCTAAGGGCTTGCTATAAAGTATAAGTTATCATGGTTATAACACAGTGTGTATGTTTCCCGACTTTTTGATTTCAATATACGGTCATTAATCTTGCAAGTTCGTCCTTCACTTGTGTCAAATTCTTTAATACAGTCATGTTTTTGTACCAATGTGTTCCATGATTCTTGCGCTTTGGACATCATTCACAGACCAAATTTCCTGACACAAAGTCATTGTATAAAATATAAATAGATAAAAATTCACGGCTATTTCATGCCCTTCTCATAATCAATCTCTATTCTCAGTAGGTGATGTTGTCATCAGAGAGCAGCAGAATGTGTCGACTCTAAATATTTCGGTTAAATTACTCGAAGAAATATGAAAACCAAAATTTGAAACAGGAAGTTTTGAATGAAAGGAAATTATCGACGGTTATTTATTGGTAACGGAAATGAACAAAATCCGGAAATGGTAAATTTTTATAAAATAACAAAATTCGGGGCGGGACGAGTTCAGAGGGGCAGGTGGGGATGAAAATCTATCAATTAATTTTAATTGGCCTAATCAAATTTGATTGAAAACATCTGAAAATTTGATTGAAAACATCTGAAACCAGCTGAATACATGCCTGTCAAATCTCAACTGTTCAACACTAATGAAACAAGAGTTAAATCCTGATGAATAAAAGTGTGCCACTTATGAGTCTAATGTAAAAGACATTTAGATATTTGGATGATATTTTGGCTCTCAATAATGACGACTTCAGTATGTATACTAAAGAAATTTATCCTGTTGAACTTACTTTAAATAAAGCTAATACTAACAATGACCACTGCCCTTTCCTCGATCTTGATATCTATATCATTAATGGAAAGCTTAATACTAAAATATATGATAAAAGAGATGATTTTTCATTTCCTATCGTTAATTATCCATTTTTAGATGGTGACATTCCCTTGTCACCATCTTACGGTGTTTATATATCTCAACTTGTACGATTCGCTCGTGTATGTAACAATGTTTTAGATTTTAACGAGAGAAATTTATGTATTACTGAAAAATTATTACACCAGGGTTTTCGATATCACAAACTAGTCAAAACATTTACTAAATTTTATCATCGGTATAAGGACATCATTCGTAAATATAGCTCAACATGCAGACTTCTTATACGTTCAGGTATTTCACATCCAATTTTTTATGGAAATATTCTTTATAAAGCACAAAAATGTCAGTATTCACCTCTGAAGCTAACAAAACCTTTAAATAGACTTATTAAGAAGGGATATAGTTACGATACTGTTGTCAGGTCATTAAAGATTGCATATTTTGGCATTAATATTGATTCACTTCTAGGGTCTTTGCATCGGCACTAAACACATTTATTTAAAAACCAGTTGTTGGCATGACAAGGATTATGTTCTTCTCATATATGTTATGATGGTATGATACTAAACCCCTAACAGGAAGGATTGTGCCTGATATTCATATGATGAAGACATAATCTTTCAATCAGTTTAATTGAAGTCTGGAGCTGGCATGTCAGTTAACTGCTAGTAGTCTGTTGTTATTTATGTATTATTGTCATTTTGTTTATTTTCTTTGGTTACATCTTCTGACATCAGACTCGGACTTCTCTTGAACTGAATTTTAATGTGTGTATTGTTATGCGTTTACTTTTCTACATTGGCTAGAGGTATAGGGGGAGGGTTGAGATCTCATAAACATGTTTAACCCCGCAGCATTTTTTGCGCCTGTCCGAAGTCAGGAGCCTCTAGCCTTTGTTAGTCTTGTATTATTTTTAATTTTAGTTTCTTGTGTACAAATTTGGAGTTTAGTATGGCGTTCATTATCACTGAACTAGTATATATTTTTGTTTAGGGGCCAGCTGAAGGACGCCTCCGGGTGCGGGAATTTCTCGCTGCATTGAAGACCTATTGGTGACCTTCTGCTGTTGTCTGTTCTGTGGTCGGGTTGTTGTCTCTTTGACACATTCCCCATTTCCATTCTCAATTTTATGTCTATTACTTATTCATATGAATAGGAGTTCAATGCTCTTGCACATCTCTAGAATTTATCAATTATTATTATTACAAGTCCGGTCATGTGATCTATCTCTGTATTGTTTCAATGTAGACGCAGAGAGAATGAGAAGTCATAGATCATTGTAGATGTTGCAATATTATATACAAAAATTTACAGAATCATGAAACTTTTTTGATATAATTGTTCCAAATAAATGTGCTTTGTGTTTATTTTTTAGAACCCAGGAAGATTAAAACTTCAAAGTAATAGTGTAATTTTTAAGAACAATAAAACAGGAAAAGTTGAACAGTTCACTGGAATGGAGGTGAATACATCAGAGTGGTTGAAACGGGCAAGAGGTCACTGTTTAAAGTTTAGACTTAACAATGGAAATGTTCACAGATTTGATGGGTTTAAAGATGATGTAAGTACAACATCAGAGCTCCAGATAAGAATTCACAAATTGGGGTTTTTACCCACCATTTTTTATTTAATTGAGTGAAATAGTTTTTCAATTGCATTATTAATTCCAATTCACCCCTCAAGCAAATATCAAATTGGGTTTTTCACCACCAAGCTCCTTAAGGTATTGGGTTTTTTTCATCAACACAATATTGAATTTAGGCATGTTATAATCACATTCTATCAAACAGAGATGTTCATCCATCTTATTAATACAGTCTTCACGCTTAACCACAAGTCCTACGGCATTGGCTTGTAAAATTGCTTTCGGCTTGTAAAATTCTTCTCTACAAGCCAACAGAATCCAACTAAAATTTTCAAAAAATTGAGCTTCTGGCTTGTGGATTCAAAAATTAAGCGTGAAGGCTGTTAATAAAATATGTTTCTTTTAAATGTGATAGCTATTTTATTTGGTTTATACACTGACGAGCAATTGTATGTTTAATCTGTGTCCGGTTTCAACACAGAGTTTTGTATTTTCCATAACTTATATTTACTGGTGGCACTAATAGGACAGTACCTAATTACCGTTCTAGAGCACATATGATCACCATTCAGTTTATTTGGGGTAGGTGTGGCTAATAGTTTTCAGATTCTTATGTAATATTTGTGAACATTAAGTGATGTAAGATAGTGTTGCCAGTCCCTATCACCTGTTTTCCAGACCTACTTAAAAAAAAATAAGTAGCTCCCAGATTTAAGATCCTTGACCAGGTTTAAAGGGTGGTTTAATGACTGAGACCACATTCAATTTACAAATAATCCTGCAACATCAAATAAATAAATAACAATGGTGTACTGCACTTGCCAATAAGACAACTACATGTATCTTAGGCATACAGAACAATAGACCAAAAACAAAGAAAGTGGCAAGCTACATTTACATTATTAAAACTTATCAACTAAAATGAAATATATATTATATATATACTCTAGATCTTGAACTAAAAATAAGCAATTTTTTCGTTTAATTTTATTTGCATAAATCTGGGTTTACTTGTCCCTTATTAGAACTTTTGGTTTCCGATGCTGACTTCATATAAGTGATTTGGCCTTTCATGTTCCAACTGATTTAGTTCTGACGAGTTCTAACCCTGTTCTCGTTAAGGCACGCAAACACGCCATTGTAATAACACTAGCTGGGTCTTGTTTTCATCAAAATTCCTCAGCTCTCAAAAAGAAGCTAAAAACATGCTTCTATTCAATATTTTACCTGAAATCTACTTTCGTTTTATTTCATTGCTAAGTGTAATGTTAAATCCCGAGCAAAACGAAAAGAATTATGACGACATGACTAACGCTAATTGGATAAAGACAGAGAAGATCGAAATGTTTTCATCACCACGTGCACCTTTAAAGCAACGGAAAATTTCAACAGGGACCCTTTCAACGCTCTATTTTTAGAATGAAAGGACATTTTCGATTTTCAATATTACAAAAATAGATTTACGCGACGACTATGTAATAGATAAGGGTAAATAGCGCACACGATAGCGACTAAAAGCGTTAAGAACTAATGGTTTTGACAAATTATTGGGTTTTCCTTTGCATGAATTGGGTTTTAGAACTCTGCAATGGGCACTTGCATTGGGTTTTCAATTATTTTTATTGCGTGATCACGTAAATACGCAGCTTATCTGAAGCTCTGCAACATTTTTGTACAATGGGTATAAAAGTTTGTATTCATGTATTATTGAAGCTATCATTGTAATATTTAGCATGCACTGGCAGAGTTCTGTAATATATTATCAGGTTGTTGATAATCATAATAATATTGCTTAGATGACTACATGTACATGATGAAGTAGGCTGCATATTTTGGGTTTAAAAGTCAAGAAAGATATCAAGTGATTACCTTGACCCTTGTCAAATTGTTAAGTCACTTTTTTTTCACAAAATTTATAGAGACCAATTTCCAATAATGAATCAAAGACTCATTCATTCATTCAGAGACTTATTTGTAAATTTCTTGCAAAATATAAATTTGTCTTCTAATAGGGGCTTGAAATATTCCATAAAAAGAATAAATAATCACTGGTCCATGTTAAAATCAGAATTTAATTAATCAGTTTTAGAAAATGTACAGTCACTTATTGCAGTGCATCATTGCCAAGAAAATCAACATGATCAGTTCTTCTTAAACTTTAATGCAGTTTAACTAAAATGGAAAGCAAACAAATTTGACCAAAAAAAAGGGAGGGTACAAAATATTGAGTAAGAAACAACACATTACACATTAAACAAAGTAATATAAGGTTTACGTGTGTTTGTATGTTTATGTTCAATCGCTTGGGTGAATATTTTCTTGATATAGATAGTCCATTTTTTTATCTGAACTTATAAGTTGTTTTGTTTAATGTGTATCCAAACCTGCCTGGTGTATCTTAGATCAGGAAAAAGTAGAAAAAGCAATAACCAAACCATTAATTACTGCACCCAGTACAATGGTATTAGATTTATAGAAAGCCCAGCTGCTTTTGTATGTTGAAATATTTTTTTCTTTCAGGACTTTGAGAAGCTTGCATCTTTCATTTCAAAGTATTACAGTGTGAGTTTAGAAAAAAGAGACGTTTCTGTCAAAGGATGGAATTGGGGTCTTGCTAAATTTGAAGGTAAAGATACATTGTACATGTACTTTGTTGATAATAAGAGGAATAGTGCAAAGTGCCTGTTGAATACCTGTATTCTAATATATTATTGTTCAGTTAAACTTACTTTTCCATTTATTTACACATTACAGGCTTCATGCTCGAGCATGATATGAATAATGAGATGTTGTCCAAATGACGTGTATTTTAAATAATTATAGGTCACCATAGGGCCTTCAACAATGAGCAAACCCACACCATAGAGGCGACTATGAAAAACCCTGACATGACGAAATGTAAAACAATTCTAACAAAAAAAACTATAGGCCTTTTATTTGACAAAACAAAGGATAAACAGACACCCACTGAATTATAGACTCCTGACTTGGGACAGGCCAGGCATATACAGAATGTGGTGTGTTTAACCTTTTTATGAGTGCTATGTCTTCCCCTAACCTGGGACAAGCCCAGGCTAGAAAAAATTACAAGTCTTGTAAGAATTTCTTTAAAAAAATCTGCAAAATCCCTCCCAAAATTTATTGGCCCTGTAGCTGTAAAAGTTCATTGTGAAGACCAAGCTTAAAACTGACTATAGGATAAATCATGGTATATTTTTTTTTTTGGTCCAATTTTTATTTTATTCGTTTTAGAATTATATATACTTTTTTGGCGTGCAGAAATATTGCAATTGATGTTTGAATATAAAAACCAATAACTATTTATGTTGATTTTTTTTTCTCAGGGAACTCTTTAGAATTTGATATCGACAACAAATTAGCGTTTGAAATTCCATTAAATAATGTATCTCATTCAACAACAGCAAAGAACGAAGTAACTTTAGAATTTCACATGAATGATGATGCAGCTGTTTCATTAACAGAAATCAGATTTCATATACCTAATGACCCAAAAGATTCAGAAAAAGATACTGTACAGGTAAGGAATATTTTTGTATACTTAACAGTAGGTGATTTAGTTGGGTTGAGGTGGGCGAGGGATTGAATGCCTCCATCGAGAAACAGATTACACATAAAATTTGCAATTGTTACTACCCTGTTAATGCAAAGGGTTAGTCTGAAATTGTAAGAGGAGCTTTTACTGAAAAGAAGAAAAAGTAAAAAAAGGAACCTATTTTTCTTAGACAAACTTTAGGGCAAATATTGGATGAAAGCATATATGTTTTGGTTGGACAGAGGGGTCATTCTTGGAAACTGAGGCATTTACTGTAAATTCAGAAATTATTGCGAGGTTTTTATTAATGCGAATAGTGCGACTGGGTTAGTATCGCAATAATTAGAACTCGCATTCTGATATCTGATATATGCATCTGTATGCAGAAGTTCCTGAAATCGCAATAATTAATCTCGCATTATTGTCCATTCTTCATAAATCGCAATAATAAATGCACGCAATAATTTCTGAATTTACAGTAAAATGTACCAGTGAATTTGCATTATATAGATAACTTTGTTAATAAACAACAAAACCAAAATATTTCTTTATGATGATTATCTATACTGTCAGTGTGTTATTTGTGATTTCATAAAGAAATTTATAATTCTTCCTTGCCATGCTTAATGCTCATTTTAACATTGGTAGGCATTATTTGTGAATATATTTATATGGGATCCACAAGGTGTAAAGTATTGACAATTATAATGCCTACCCGTGTTAAAATTAGCATAAAGCATGGCATGATATAATTATTTCGATTCTGATAGGAATATTTAGAGCTTTTGTACTTTGAAGCGGACCTATAGTAAACATCCAAAAGGCAGCCATTTTGATTTGATGAACCAAAAACTTTAAAGAAAATCAACAGTTGAACGATAAAAAAATTAACATATATACGTAAACTTACTTTTAGAATAATTTTTGTCGAGCCTTCGACTTTTGTCGAAAAAGCGAGACATAGCGATCCTACATTCCGTCGGCGGCATCCACAAATATTCACTCTGTGGTTAAAGTTTTTGAAATTTTAATAACTTTCTTAAACTATCCTGGATTTCTACCAAACTTGGACAGAAGCTTGTTTATGGTCATAAGATTATATTCAAAAGTAAATTTTGTAAAAAAAATTCCATTTTTTCCGTATTTTACTTATAAATGGACTTAGTTTTTCTGCCAGGAAACATTACATTCACTCTGTGGTTAAAGTTTTTCAAATTTTAATAACTTTCTTAAACTATCCTGGATTTCTACCAAACTTGGAAAGAAGCTTGTTTATGATCATAAGATAGTATCCACAAGTAAATTTTGTAAAAAAAAAATTCCATTTTTTCCGTATTTTACTTATAAACAAATTGCAATTTTATAATATTATTTTGGCATAGCATTGGTAAGCGGTCTTCAAAGATACTCCTATGTTAGATGACATGCAACTTCAAACGTTTGCCTAGTTTACATGATTTAGATGAACCCACTTAAAAAAAATATAACAACTAAATTGACAGTCAGGGGCATTACTTGAATAAGTAACAATTAAAATTACCTATACAAGTAATGTTGAAAACAAGGCTATTTTAAATATTACTTATATAAGTAACTTTTCTGAATATTTTTTTTATAGGTGTCCAATTATACAGATTTTAGTAGCTTTAACAATTTTTCACAGTCATCTGGTTATTTTTCCCATGAAATATAAAATCTAATCCTTCTGAAACACTAATTAACTTTCTGACGCACTTATCTTTCATACTGATGCTTCTGGGTCAAAGATTGGTCTCATGGGACTATTAACAATGATTAAATTATCATTTTCCTCCAAAATCTTGAAGGTAGACTGATATAAATAGATAGGTACTTGTGAATTAATTAAGACTTGAAGTTATTTATAACTTGTAACCAAAATCAATTACATATGTTCCTTCAATAAGTGTTATTACTATTTTTTTCAAAAATGTATAAAATAACTTATTCAAGTAATATTTTTGTCATTATTTTTAAAGTCTATACTCCTCTCAAATCTAATAAATTCTTTATTTTATGATATAAAATGATGTAAAAATTCATGAAAACTACATTTAGTCTATGCTTCTATTGAAAATTAAAATAACTCTATTAAGTAATTTTTTTATTTTTAAAAACAAAAATTACTTATATAAGTAACTTAAAAAAATAACTTGTTTAAGTAACGCCCCTGACTGATAAATGGACTTAGTTTTTCTGCCAGTTAACATTACATTCACTCTGTGGTTAAAGTTTTTAAAACTTTAACAACTTTCTTAAACTATCCTGGATTTGTACCACACTTGGACAGAAGCTTGTTTATGATCAAAAGCTAGTATCTAGAAGGAAATTTTGATAAAATTTTGTTCCATTTTTTCCGTATTTTACTTATAAATGGACTTAGTTTTTCTTTCAGTCAACATTACATACAGTCTGCAATTTAAGTTTTTAAAACATTTATTAGATTCATAAATTATCTTGGATTTTTACCAAACTTGGACAGAAGCTACTTACATTCAAATGATAGTATAGAGAGGAATATTTTTATTTATTTTTTTTCTCATTTTTGTTGAGCCTGCGATTAACAGCAAAAGTAGGCGAGACACTGGGTTCCACGGAACCCTTACGAATTTTATTTAATTTCCTAGCGACCAACAACAACAAAAATGTCCATTTCGATCTCCAGCGTTGTTCAAAATACAACTGAAGTTGCAATTCAATTGTGACGTCAATCATGTGCAGCCCATGTTTTATTAAGTCTCCCAAACGAAGTTTGGGAAGACTTATTGTTTTTGCTCAGTTCTTATTATTATTATTATTCTTCTTCCTCTTCCTCTTCCTCTTCCGCCGCTTTTAAATTTGAACTTGTCCGCACCCGTTCTCCAAAACCACTTGTCAGATTAACTTAGGGTTTCACAATATGTTAGACTAACATGTCTAGTGGTGCAATCAGGGTTTTGTTTGTGCAATGGGGTTTATAAAGGGATACTTTGAGGGGCAAAAAGAAAAGAGGGTTTTACTATAGAACCCTATGGGATTTTATTTTTTTAAATTTTCAAATGATTATAAATTGAAAACCGTTTGTGATAGACACAATCTTTTTAATTGAAAATGTTCTAAATGATAAAACCCATTAAATGAAATACAGGGTTAGTCCCCAGGGGTCATCCCCACCCCCTGCCATTTAAGAAAGTTCTAATATCTTGTAAGTGGTCAAGATCCCCACCCCTAAACCATATATATTCTGGTTTGTCATGCTAAGATGGTTTGAATGATATACAGGGTTAGTCCCCAGGGGTCATCCCGACCCCCTGCCATTTGAGAAAGTTCTAATATCTTGTAAATGGTCGAGATCCCCACCCCTAAACCATATATATTCTGGTTTGTCATGCTAAGATGGTTTGAATGATATACAGGGTTAGTCCCCAGGGGTCATCCCGACCCCCTGCCATTTGAGAAAGTTCTAATATCTTGTAAATGGTCGAGATCCCCACCCCTAAACCATACATATTCTGGTTTGTCATGATAAAGCACATGAAATGAAATACAGGGTTAGTCCCCAGGGGTCACCCCCACCCCATGCCATTTAAGAAAGTTCTAATATCTTGTAAGTGGTCAAGATCCCCACCCCTAAACCATATATATTCTGGTTCGTCATGCTAAGATGGTTTGAATGATATACAGGGTTAGTCCCCAGGGGTCATCCCAAACCCCTGCCGTTTGAGAAAGTTCTAATATCTTGTAAATGGTCGAGATCCCCACCCCTAAACCATATATATTCTGGTTTGTCATGATAAAACACATGAAATGAAATACAGGGTTAGTCCCCAGGGGTCACCCCCACCCCATGCCATTTAAGAAAGTTCTAATATCTTGTAAGTGGTCAAGATCCCCACCCCTAAACCATATATATTCTGGTTTGTCATGCTAAGATGGTTTGAATGATATACAGGGTTAGTCCCCAGGGGTCATCCTGACCCTCTGCCATTTGAGAAAGTTCTAATATCTTGTAAATGGTCGAGATCCCCACCCCTAAACCATATATATTCTGGTTTGTCATGCCAAGATGATTTGAATGATATACAGGGTTAGTCCCCAGGCATCACTAATGCATATAACTTTACTGGACCAACCAATTTTCACTGGACTTTGCCCAATGTCAGGCGACCCTGGTAATTACGAATTATGGGAGCTTCGTTTGGGAGACTTCGTAACAGCATCCTGTTACAATCATTTCTTGTTGTAATTGGAACATGGCTTTGTTTCCGAAGTGAAAGAAGGACGTCAAATTAGAATTTCAATTATTATTCTTGCAGGAATTTTACAACCAAGTTGTAGACAAAGCAGACATTATACAGGCTACAGGTGATGCTATCTGTAATCTCAGTGAAGTACAGTGCTTAACACCAAGGTAATATTACAGCTGAAATATGGACTATTTACACTTTCAAACAAAATATTGCATCACAATTTAAAACATTTCATGTCATAGTTAAAAAGTAATTGTTTCTTGAATTCCTAAGGTTATCCCAAGTCAGATCTAGGATGATTCAGAGCAAATTCAGCTGAATACCCCACAATAATTTTTTTTCGATTTTGAATGAAGTAGAAGAAGATATTTATTAATGTGAAGCATCAATCTTGCTTGTTTGGAGTGATGACTTAAAACTTGTCTTTTGCTGTTAAAATTTGTTTAAAATTTCTTAAATGTGAAAAACCTTTAAAATTTTTATACGCCCGTTTACGGGACGTAATATGGTATACAGTTGACCGACTGTCCGTCCGTCCGTCGTCAGCATGTCGGACATTAACTCAAAAACACTTTAACCAATATGCATGAAACTTTTGTGAATTGTTTACATTTATTGACGTGAGCTCTCTCTCGTTTTTTATAAAATTCGGATTTACCGTTTTTGAGTTTTGGGGTTTTATTCATTAAAAAAGGGGGGATTTTCCAGTTTTCGGACAATAACTCAAAAACAATTTCACCAATTTGCAAGAAACTTTGGTGAATTGTTTATTTCTATCGACATGAGCTTTTTTTTGATTTTTATAAATTTTAGACTATACGTTTCCGATTTATGGGGTTTTATTCATTACAAAAAGGGGGATTTTCCAGTTTTCGGACAATAACTCAAAAATGCTGAATTTTTTATGAAACTTTGGTAAATTGTTTATATCTATTGTTGTAAGCTCCCTTTTGATTTTTATAAATTTAAGATTTAACGTTTCCGAGTTATATAAGATTTTATTCATAAAAAAAGGGGTGATTTTCAAGTTTTTGGACAATAACCTTAAAGTGCTTAGAGCAGTTTTCATTAAACTTTGATGACTGATTTATATCTATTAAGATAACCTCCCTTTAGTTTTTTTTTAAAATTTCTGATATAAATAACATTGAAAAGTTATTGAACTTTATTGAAAAAGCCACGGGCGTATCATGCACAGCTGTTTATTTATTGTATCCTTTATCACATTTTCATTGTTTTCATTCAAAAGTTAAAAAAAAAAGGGTAATTTCTATGGTCTAAAACTGCCTTATTGTATTTTCAGAGGTCGTTATGATATTAAGATATATGGGACTTTCCTTCAGCTCCATGGTAAAACATTTGATTATAAGATACCATACACCACTGTATTACGATTGTTCTTACTCCCACACAAAGATGGAAGACAGGTTTTCTTTGTAGTAAGTATTATTATGTAGTCAAATGTAAGCACTTATGTATATTTTACTTAAAAATGGAAACTTGATTTTGTGAAAGAAATGATAACACTGAAACAACTGGATTCTTTTTATTTGAATATCTTTTCTCACTTGCCCCTTTTGTTTTCGTTATAGTCTACATATTTTCATGAAGTAGTTCATACAAAAGTGTGGACTTTGCTAACATACATTTAAGCCTCTCCTTCAATTCTGCTGAATTGATTTATTCTGGTGGGCTCAATAAAGATCAGTTTGTTGCAACTAACTACTGTGGATTCATTATTTTTCGTTGGATACCAATTTTCGTGGAATTCGTGGGTACATGGAAACCACGAATTTAAATGTTCATCGAATTGCAAATTTGCTGTATGATTAAATGGAGAATTTTGGAAAACCACGAAATCAAATATCCACGAAAATGCAAGTTTTCCTCAATCCACGAAAATTGGTACCCACGAAAATAAATGAATCCACAGTATGTTTATCCTCCTTAATAAAAAAAAATGTATTATTATTATTATATTTGAAGAAGATATTGCTGAATATAAACCAATCTCAAGTTGTTTCTCTGAAAATTTTTTGATATTAAATATCTTCTCTGGTTCTTTATAATTTCCAATGACTATTTCAGGTGAGTTTAGATCCACCAATCAAACAAGGACAGACCAGGTACCATTTCTTGATCCTGTTGTTTAACCAGGAAGATGAAATGACCATAGATTTAAGTTTAACTGAGTAAGTATGTCAAGTTTGTATGCAATTGGAAGAGGCAGATGGATGCATTATTTGGCTTTCAAAGGCAAAAGGGTGGGGGGTAAAGGGAAGGCTGCAGTCTAGTTTGGGCAGATAGGATGGCAAACAACTTTTGGTAAGATTTTGTCTTTATAAAATACAATAGAAACATTCAAACATTTTCAAATTCTGAAAAAAAACTTTAGCAATGTTTATTTCAACAGTAAGCAATTAAATGTGCAGTAGGCATAAAAAAAAGCAACCAAATGTTCAGAGAGGCAAACTATGCCCAAAGGACCAGTATACTTTAGTTAAAAAAGAGTAAAAACAACAGCAAGAATTATCTGAAAGAAAAGTTGCAAATATGTATTTGGTTAAAAACTCAAAGCCAAAGGTGACAAATTCTTTATGAAGAAATTGCTATTTCATATACTAGTAACTGGTATTATTTTGTGCAAATTCAATTTTTATCATATCTCACAATCAATTTACGATTGCAAACAATCAAATAATTCCAAATAAAAGAGTTCATTCCTTCAATAACAAACAGTTTATTCCACGGAAATACAATTTAAAAAATTCCCCAAATAGCAAAAACTTCCAATTAGATATTACTTTTCCTATCAAATGTGAGAATAATGTTATTGAATTTTAGAGAAGAATTGGACAGTAAATTTGACGGAAAGTTACAGAAAGAAATGTCCGGACCAGAGTTTGAATTGGTCAGCAGAATATTCAAGTCTGTCACGACGAGAAAAATAACTGTACCAGGGACATTTAAATCGTATGTTTATAATTAGTAAACTGAACTGTGGTTAAAGATGATTTAAAAATGTTCTTGTTAAATAATTCTTTCTATTCAATTGTATATTTGCTTTAATAGAAAAAAAAATTACATACAAAAAAGCATTTTTAGAATAAAGGTAATTTGATGTGCTATGATTTTCAATGAGACAACTATCCACCAGAGTTAAAATGATGTGGATATACGCAATTGTACAGCCTACAACAAAGAGACCATATAGTCATCTATAAAATGCTTAAATATTAAAAATGGGAAACAATTCAAACAAGAAACTTAACAGTCTAATTTATAAACAATACTATTAAGAAAAATAAATATGACGGACATGAACCAATGACAACCACTCAATTATAGTCTTGAAAGTCATCTTCATTTAACAGTAAAGATGTTCTGAATTGTAAATTTTGTACATGATTAAAACAGATATTCACAGTTACTTATGATTGGGATATAAAATAGTATCTTCAAAGTTGTATACTTGATATTTTGTAGGAATTCTGGTGCCCAGGCCATAGGCTGTTCATACAAGGCTGCGACTGGTTTCCTGTATCCCTTAGAAAGAGGTTTTATCTTCGTACATAAACCGCCAATGCATATCAGATTTGATGAAATCGGTAATGTTAACTTTGCCAGAAGTGCTGGGAATACCAGATCTTTTGACTTTGATGTGGAGACTAAATCTGGGACAACTTACAACTTTGTTGGTATAGAAAAGTAGGTTTTAATCTTGAAATTATGAAACTGTCTTGGTGGTCTCTTGGAAATTTGTTCACCTAGAGTGTTGGAAGTTGTGGGATTGAACCCTGGCTGCCTACATTGTGAACTTAAAAAAGGAATCACTAGCAAAAAAATGGTTTATGACTTTGACTCAGTGCTTGCTTGATTTCATTTCTTGCAACTACTACTACGTGCAGTGGTGTTTGGCTATCCAGAAATTGACTATGGAATTAATCTTTTAATAGCAAATATGTCAGTAGTTGTTGGCAGAATTGTTGACTTTATACTGGTACAGTGTTTTCTTGTAAGAACTGTTGATTTCTGTGTTGACATGAATTATCATTGATATGGTCATAATTATAAATTAACTGTTTACAAAACTTTGAAATTTTGAAATACTAAGGCTTTTCTACAGCAGGAATAGATTACCTTAGCTGTATTTGGCAAAACTTTTAGGAAATTTTGGTCCTCAATGCTTTTCAACTTTGTACTTCATTTGGCCTTTTTAATTTTTTTTTTATTCGAGCGTCACTGATGAGTCTTTTGTAGACGAAACGCGTGTCTAGCCAAATACAAAATTTCTATCCTGGTATTTATGATGAGTTTATTTGCACATACTGGTAATATGATTTGTAATTTCTTTTTTGAGTTTAAAGTTTAATAAGTGTTATATTTTTATTTTGAAGAGATGAATATGGCAAACTGTATGATTTTGTTTCACAGAAGAAACTGTCTGTTAAAAACATTGGAGGCAAATCGGTAAGATACATCCAATACATGTATACTGTAATTGGGGAAATTTTCTACAGGAATTTATTTCCACAATAATTTTGTGATGAAGAGAAAAATATCATACAAATATCTCTTCAAGTATATTGACTTTAAAGGCAGATCAGATTCAGGCCTTGGAAAAATGAAATTCAAATATGTTTGGTGTAAGAAATCACGAATTTTTTTTTTAATTTTGATTTTTTTATTTCCAGTAATTAAAACATATACATGACATACATACAATATAATACATGTAAGCTATATACAATGTCATTATTATAAATACATCATAGTTGGGAATATTTGACATTTTCTATAGAATAGATCAAAGGAAAAAGTTCAAAAAATGTAGAAATCACGAAATTTAAATTGGAAGTCTTGTAGGGAGTGAAAATGTCATGTTTTGGACCAAATCAACAACTGTAAAAAAAAAAAAAAAAAAAAAAAAGGACTTCAACAATACACCATAATTAATTTTACTTGAATTTATCTATTTAAATATATGTGAACATATTATTTTAACACTGGAAATCGTGTGCGAAAATAAATGATTTAAAATTTTATACTTCTGAGGTCACTATACTGGCTTAAATGAATGTATTTAACAATTCATAGGTATATAGAAGCCAGGCAAAATTTTTCAATTGCTATATTTGTGTACAAAATGATCTAAATGTAAATTCGAAACAGTCCTTAGGCCAAAAAAAATAATACATGTGTTTCCTATTTTGCTACCTACCCTATATTTTAAGCTTAGAAATAGCCTACATGTACCTTAAAGTTTTTTTGGTCATTTTTCAATAAGCACTGTTAAAGTCAGAAATTCTCTCCCATAGACTCAATGTAAAATAAAAAAAAATCCCTACCTACCTACCCTATTTTTTTCAAAGATGTATTAGGAAACACACATATTTTATTTTATTTAGCCTTACTTTATGTTTGAGGAATTTTAGGTTGTGCATGTTTGAAGGGTAAAGGTTTCTGCTTCCCTAGTGGAAATCATTATACTGTATATTCAGAAATTATTGCGTGCATTTATTATTGCGATTTTTGAAGAGTGGACACTAATGCGAGATTAATTATTGCGATTTCAGAAAAATCTGCATACACATACTGTAAAAGCAGAAATTTTCGTGGAGGATTTAATTTCGTTTATTTCATGGAAAGAATATATCCACGAAATTAAAACCCCCACGAAAATTTAACCTACATATAATATCACTTCCATTTAATGTAAACCACATCAGGTATCAAAATGCGAGTTCTTATTATTGCGATACTCACCCAGTCGCATTATTCGTATTAATAAAAACCTCGCAATAATTTCTGAATTTACAGTAAGTAAAAATCTGATGAAATATTCTGTAATATTCCAAAGTTGTATATTTCCGTTAAACGAAAATTTATTTCTATGTTACAGAAACAGAAATATGATGAGGATATTTTGGCCTCTGATGAAGAAGAAACAAACACAGATCATTACTTAGAACGTATGAAACAGGAGGGTAAAGACAGGTTCAGTGGGGACGAGGATGACGATAGTGACAGCTCAGGTAAATATTGTTCATTACTTAGAATGTATGAAACAGGAGGGTAAAGACAGGTTCAGTGGGGACGAGGATGACGATAGTGACAGCTCAGGTAAATATTGTTCATTACTTAGAACGTATGAAACAGGAGGGTAAAGACAGATTCAGTGGAGACGAGGATGACGATAGCGACAGCTCAGGTAAATATTGATCATTACTTAGAACGTATGAAACAGGAGGGTAAAGACAGGTTCAGTGGAGACAAGGATGACGATAGTGACAGCTCAGGTAAATTGTTGGATTTAAATAACTAAGGCCTGTTCCATTAAAATCATTTGTTGAAGGTAGGAAGAGAAGTTACAATTTTGGACATTGTCATTCAGTTGTTTTTGTATGTTTATTTGATGTATGCAAAATTACAAATAAACTATTGGGGGGATTTTGTAGAAATAAAGGCAACAGTAGTATACACTGTTCAACAGTCATAAATCAATTAAGAAAAAACAGCTGTTCAACAGTCATAAATCAATTAAGAAAAAACAAATCCAGGTTACAAACTAAAACCAAGGGTAACACATCAAGTATAAGTTGAAAACAACAAAACAACAGAAACACTGAACAGCAACAAAAACAAATGCCAACATACATAGAAATGAACTATATGATAACAACTGCAACATTCCTGACTTGGTACAGAGATTTTTAAAAAGAAAAAATGGTGGGTTGAACCTGGTTTTATGGCCATGTTAAAATACCTCTAAAATGACAACACTACTTGACATGAATACAGTGCAAACAAACACAACAGAATCCTTTCCAACTCGGCCACATCCATTGTATTTAAAGCAATAGTCCATTGATTTTTGTCTCGCCTTGACGGAGTCAAAAAGCGAGACATAGGTATGCTGTGTCCGGCGATGGCGTCAACAATGTATTAGTTTGTGATTAGGTCTAGTTCATGGTGAACCACTAGTGGTAGGTCAATGATATTTGGTATGCAGTTGTATTAGCATTGGCACATCTCATTACTATGGAAATTATTTGGCCCCGCCCCCTCAGTCAAGGTCTATTGACTTTGAAACTTTTCATAGTTTACATGTATTAGTTTGTGATTAGGTCTAGTTTATGGGGAACCACTAGTGGTAGGTCAATGATATTTGGTATGCAGTTGTATAAGCATTGGCATATCTCATTTCCATGGAGATTATTTGGCTCCGCCCCCTTAGTCATGGTCTATAGACTTTGAAAATTTTGCTAAGTTAACATGTATTAGTTTGTGATTAGGTCAGTTCAAGGGGAACCATTAGTGGTAGGCCAATGTTAATTGGTGTTCAGTTGTATAAGCATTAGTACATCTCATTTCCATGGAGAATATTTGGCCCCGCCCCTTCAGTCATGGTCTATTTGCTTTGAAACTTTTGCTTAGTTTACATGTATTAGTTTGTGATTAGATCAGTTTAAGATGAACTGCTAATGTTAAGTCAATGATATTTGGTATGCAAATTTATTGGCATTTGCAAGTATCGTTTCCATGGAGGTTATATAGCCCCACCCCTGATCATGGTTCATTGACTTTGAAACTTTTACATAGTTTACAAGTTAATGTTTGTGTTTAGGTTTGTTTAAAGGGAACGACTTATAATAAGTCAATGGTATTTGGTATGCAGTTGTATTAGCATTGGCACATCTCATTCCATGGAGATTGTTTAGCCATGTACCTTCAGTCATGGTTCATCGACTTTGAATATTTGCATAACTTATATGTTAAAGTATTGCTATTTTAATTTCAACATTTGCATTATCAAAATTACAAAAAGGCGAGACATGTCTCTGTGACAACAGTTTATTATATACTTGGAATATGAAATAAGTGATTGATGTTTATATAAGATAAGAGACTGCTGTTCAAATATTTGAATGCACAATTTTGTGTTGCCTGAATATTAATAAGAAATCTTAAATGAAAAGGTTTAAAGATATTTTTACGTTTTTCAGATGAATCGTTCAACCCTGGTGAGAGTGGTAGTGAAGTGGCTGAAGAGTAAGTATAAATCATGTTGCAGTAGCGACGACGCCATTGAAAATTAAAAATTAAAGTAGTTATGCTGGTCTATGACATAGTTAAATATCAGAAGGTTATAGTAGTGATTCTGTACAGTCCAAGGGTAAACATGTTTGGAGTTTTCATGTATATAAGAGTACCTAATCATTGGCTGCATACTGCAACAGCTTTTACTACTTATAACTGTTATGAAAAGTCTGACTTTAGTGGTGGTGTGTTGCAATTTAATTTTTCTGTGTAGTGTTCTGCAGAATTTTCTGCCCTTTCCTCATCTTTTGTATTTTTGCAAGACGTCGGATTCTTTTTGACTTCTGAGTTATGAATGTCTCCTTGGTTTCTTCCACCTCTTTTTTTACTTCGATTTTCTGCATAATGTTTTATTACTATTTTTTGTTGAAATACAATTATTGATCCTTCTGTCAATAATTTAAACTTGATACAAAAGCTGTTCTTTTTAATTGCTCAATATCTCTTGTAGCAGTGGAAAAGGAGGGAAATATTTGTGTAAGGCAGAAATTAGTAAAGAATTAGTATTGTAGCACCTTTCCTTTGGTAGTAAGATTTAATTTTCTCCGTCTGTCCTTACATCATTGTGTATGTATATATCTTGCATAGTTAATTGACATGCCCATCATAGATTTTAATGGCAGATGGTAGATTACCATATTTGCAATCCCCAGTCACCATTTGTCAACGTTGTCTGATATTAACAATCAAAAACATATACGTTTTGTGGATATGAGAGTAAAATTCATGTAAATTTTGTAGATATGACAGCAATCCACCAACAACCTCAGATAGTGAAACTGACTACGAGTATGATTCAGGGGGAGACAATGCTAGTGAAGATGGGGAGCAAGACGAAGAAGCTAAAGAAAAGAGGGCAGAGAAAAAGAAACAACAGAAAGAAAAGAAAGAAAAGAAGGAAAAGGAAAAGAAGTCGAAAACTGCAAAAACTGTGGTAAAATATTTGTAAGACTTCCCGGTCTTGGACAAGCACTTTTAAATCTAAATTACTGTAAATTCATGATTATTTGGGATACTAATTTTCGTGGATTTCGTTAAAGGTGAATCAAGAAATCTAATGTTCACCAAAGAACACTTTAAATTTTCTAAAGGCTTGTTTGCAGACTTCTTGAACACCACAAAAATTGGTGCCCAAGAAAAATAAATGAATCCATAGTAACTGAAAAAAATAACATTCAAAATTAAAAAAAATATATAAATAGAGACTACATGATTTCAATACCATACTGGATGTTAACACAAAAAAATCAAGCATACAAACAATCTTAGAATAGAAAGAAATAGAATTGTCACAAACTTGTTCTTTTCTTCATATGCAGAAAGAAGGTTCAACAAGAAAGAAGAAGAAGCAGAAGAAAGATGTTGACCCAAACAAACCTAAGAGACCAATGACATCATATATGATGTGGTTCAGTACAAACAGAAATGATATCAAAGAGAAGAACCCTGATGCTTCCATCACCGATATATCCAAGAAAGGCGGAGAACTTTGGAGAGCTATGGATGCTAGTGAACGAGGAGTAAGTTTACAATATCGCTTTTCAACCATTTTATGATTAGTGGTTTGATCTGAAATTCAAGATGGCTAACATAGCTATAAAAGGAAAAATAATATACACAATGGATTACTTATGAGGAAATTTCTGGATAACCTTTCATTAGGAATTCTTACGCTTGGAGCCAAGTTTTTCAAAAATTGTTAAAGTTAACAAAACTTCTACATAATCATGATAATGGCCCTGCTGTATTTTGGGATTGAAGTATAAGAAAAAATCCGTTTAAATTGTAATGCATGGTTTGGGTGTACATTATGTGTGTGCTTTGGTGTCACTTTTACTGACCTTGGATATATATATTATGGAAGCCTGTTTTATTGGAAGGAAAACTTGCAATTCCAGTCAATTTAGTTCAGTGTCAAACACATGTTGCCACAAGTGGGATTCAAACAGGCTAGTCAGGACTGTAAATGAACTTCTTAGACCTCTCAGATACTGATGCTCTTCATTACATATCTATATGTATATATTTCCTAACTGGTCATTTACATGCAGTTTATTAATATCTTACTCATTTGTTCCTTCTGTAATTGATAAAGATCAACCTCAGTGCTCCCACTGTTGAATTTCAGATTTCATTTAGTTTATTAAAAATAAATCTATTTAAATTGTTTTATGAAGTAACTTTTGTCTCACTTGCACAAAAGTCACAGAGGCAATACTAAGGGGTTGGTTTCCAGTGTCATTAGCATCAACAGTTGTTGGAAGTTCAGTATTTCTGGTCACACAGATGAGGTGTATTTCTGAACAGATATATCATGTTAGGGAGGGGTATTTGCAAAAATACCAGTCAAGGGACTGTAAAATTTCCAGAGCCTCTAGGCGAGGGAAATTTGGTGCCAAGACTGGTATTTTTCGCAAATACCCCTCCCTAACATGATATATCTGTTTAATTACACTGAATAGATTTTGATTGAAACTCTCTGTACAGGTTAAGGGAAATCTTTTTTTTTCACTAGTAAGCTGTAATCTGTAGACCTGATTATGCATACTTTTGAGGTTAAGTAGAGACTATCGTAGTACCGTGGGAATTACACCATGTACTTATACGCTTAAAAGCTGTCTTTGTGTAATGTCATGGTATCTATAATCAGTGTTCTCCCCAGGCCCTTAAAGGACAGCGGGCCCGCAATGTATAATTTTCTACTGTGGTGGTATCGTTCTTGCCGCGATGTATAATTTTTCTCCGTGGTGCTAAATTTTTTGGTAAAAAAATCGTAAATCGGTAAAGTTTTAAACGACTTGTTAAACCTTTTCCGTGGGGTATAAAATTTCAGATGAAAATTGACCAGTTCAAACCAGTTCAAACAACTTGATTGTTTACACCACGTGATCGATTTACCTTTTGAGGTTAACCTTGATGATTGGATTTAATCGATGTACATGATTCTTTTGTGTTTTAATTAATTAAGAGATCATAATTAATGATCAGACTTGTGAGGGACAAGCAGACATTTGTTAATTAACTCTATTACTCCAGCCTTTGGTTATAAATAACTTGCGTATTTTAAACGTGTTGGAGTTACTTCCCCTGAATTAGCTTATTACAAATAAGTGCTCCTAAAATATCATCTATCATTGAAAATAGAAATAAAGTACAAATTGAATGCAAAATTATATAAGAATGTTACCTTAAGGATAAAAACTTTCTTTGAACATACCAACAAAAATATATTGCAAATTATTTTTGATAATCATACTTTTATTAATGCACAGACATATTATAATAAATAGGTAGTATTTTCTAATTGGGAATTGATTTCTTCGCAGTCTTTAAACACTGATTGGAACTCAGCTTGATATGATATGTGGGTGTACATATAGATGATTTAAATTTACTTTACATGTCTATCTACCAAGTAACACAATAATGATTCTAATAATAATTGTATTGTTGTTTAAAAGAATCATGTCTAAAGCTATGGAAAATAGTTTTTAATTTACTAGAGGTTCTGCATTAAAATTTAATCTTGTTTAAATTTAATTGTTATGGTGTAATCTAACAAAAATGGGGAAAGTGTAGTGTAACTACAAGTATCAGGACAAATTGGCTTGATCAAAATATAAAAAGTGACTTAAGTTTAAAGACTAATAGTGCTTTCTTTTATTTATTCTTAAAAGAAATTAAAGTATACAAACTGTTTATTGATTTACTTCTTTTTTTACCAGTAATTTTTTGACCCAAAGTCTACATAACACAGTAAACAAAACAAAGACAAAAAGGTAATGACACAAAAACTAACAAGAAAAAAAAAGCAATGCAAAGCGACACAGCATATTGTACAAATCATTTTGACACGCGTTACCCTGGTGCTATCCAAAAATCCTGGGGAGAACACTGCTATAATGTGTAAACGTCATTGTCATTCCTTCAAAATTTTGGCGGGAAGAGGCTCGAGAGGGTAAAAAAGGAATATCCAAAATGGCAAATACCACGGCATAGAGGGGAATTTGAGGCAAATTCACCGGCAGTGATGAAAAACAGGCAAGTTCGTTTGAAATGAGAAAAATGTTAGAATATGGGAAAAATACACTGGCTACCAACCAATCAAAATCCAACATTCTTATATAAGGTGTAATTATGTGTTAAACAGTTTACTAATATCTGCTACTGTTTGAACTTTTTTAGGAATGGGAGCAAAAATTTCTCAAAGCAAAGGAAGAATATAACGTTGCTATGGAGGAATATCTAAAAAATAAACCTGAGGCAGGCAGTGGTGAGGAAAGTGAAGGAGAAGAAAGCAAGTAAGTACACATTTTTATACGACCACACAAAATTTTGCGGTTGTATATTGATATCACATCGTCAGCATCGTCCGAAGACATTTTGTTTCCAGACAATAACTTTAGTATAAGTGAATAGAAATCTATGAAATTTAAACACAAGGTTTATAACCACAAAAGGAAGGTTGGGACAATAACTTATGGAATGGTGTACGGATCACTCTGAAATTATACCACAAGTTTCCATACCACAAAGGGATGGTTAGGATTGGCTTTGCGGGGTTATGGCTCAAACCATTTAGGAATTGGGTTTCCTGGGTCAATTCGCAACAGCATAGTGTATTGCAATCAAAAGCAAAAAATTGAATATAAATTCAATTCATATAACCAATTCTAAGTTCTTTGACTACAATTTCTGTGTCAGAAACCTATTATGTGTCAAATACTTAATTACATTCCAAATTCAGACCTGTATCAAGCGCGAATATTGTGTCCATTTTTGCCCCAACTGTTCAGGGTTGGACCTCTGCGTTTGTATCCAGCTGCGCTCGGCGAAGCAATTTATTATTTAATGGCCAGCTGAGGACCACCTCCAGGTGTGGGATTTTCTCGCTACGTTGAAGACCCATTGATGGCCTTTGGCTGTTGTCTGCTCTTTGGTCGGGTTGTTGTCTCTATGACATATTCCCCATTTCCATTCTCAATTTTACACATAAAGGCTGTTCCATAAAAACATATATAATACCCTGGGAAGGCACTTTAAAAAAGGGATAACAATCTAAAGAGGCAAATTTAGAATTTTTTTTCACTTTCACTTAAAAAAAAACAATGACTGATAGATGAGATTTCTAAAGTACCTCCCTGTGTCCCCTTTATGTCTTTATTGAATAAATCTAACACTAAACTCTTAAAGTTTAGTATAAAAATCACTTTTAATGAAGTTACAAACAATTCTCCGGTGAGGTTTCCAATGCTGACTGTATATAGAAAGTGAAAGTGTAAGTAAATGATAAATTGTCAGTTTCATTTAAGAAATGGACACCACATCACTGGGCATTCTGTACCATGTCAATCTGCTTTGTTTTAAAAGTTAGAAGTATGAAAATAGAAAAGTATTATATTTTTTTTTGTTTAAACAATATTTATTTAGATAAATAATCATATGACAATATAATTCACTTGAAATAAATATCTAGGAGTCAGAATCAAGCAAAATTGTTTTTACAAATCTGTATCCTTCTATTTTTTTTAACAGATCAGGTAGTAGTAAAAAGAAGAAATCTCAGAAATCCAGTCCAAAGAAGGCTGTTGATACTAAAGCTGGAGCGGGAGGGAATTATAAGAGCAAAGAATACATCTCAAGTGATTCTAGCTCAGACTCGGATGCCCCACTGAAGAAAAAAATAAAGAAAGAAAAATCAAAGCCTAAGGAAGGAAAGAAAAAAGGAAAGGAAAAGGGAAAGAAGGAACAAAAGAAAAAAGAGAGTGAAGATGAGAAGTCTAGTAGTGCAGGAGAGGTAATGTTGTTTTATTTTATTTTTTTTTTGGGGGGGGGGGGGGGAACGACACAGGGATAACTTATGTGGTCTTGAGTTATTGTAGGCAACACACTTTTAAAATTTGCAACTCTTTAAAGATAGATTTCTACCAAACTTGCCCAGATTCTTCTACAGTACATGAAGTTGTGCACTTTATATTTAGATTGATGATCTTAGGCCACACCAATTTGATTCCTAATTCTTTGAATTTTCCTGCTACTATTTTGGAGAAATTGACTTTTCAATAAAAAAAAATTACAGCTTCTGCAAATTTTTGGCGTGCATGCAGCTCCAAAATAATTTCTCCTTGGAAATTTTTGTTCACATAGACACTTTTCTGTTGCATATCATGTATCAGTACACCATTAAAAAACTTTATATGTTCTATTTATAAAAATAAGTAAGGAGTGGACATATTTCATATGATATATGAGAGCTTAAGGTGAGATCTATTACTCCTAAAATATGTTTGACATTAAACAGCCTTCCATCATCATTTTGAAATCTTCAAATGTTAAATTTTCTTTCTAAGATAACCATTAATTTTTATTTTTTTTCACAGCTGCCATCAGATGAAGAGATCTTAGCAACACCAGAATCATCACACAAAGGATCAGGATCAGAATCTGGATCAGATTGAACAAAATGAAAGTCAAATCAACACTTAGTTGTGATAATTGTACATGTTGATGTCAGTAATAATTATTTATTGAACAATTGACCAAAATTTACTTTCTACACATTATTGTAGATAAGATGATCTTTAAAATCATGTTTTTCATTTTAAAATGACTGTATCAGAGTACAGAATCATTGTCTGACAGATAGGTTTATTCTGGTGATTTCATCTGTTATAGGATACCAGTATAATACAAAGAAGTTATTCACTTGTTGCAACTGTTATCATCCAAACTGAACACAAAATGTGAAAATAAAGAACAATGTATATCATTAATGACTTTGTAATGTTCAGATGTATTACTTTAACATTGCATTTTATGTGGAAATGTGCTATTTCAGTGGAAGTAAACATATAACAAACTGTTTGTGAATTATTATTCCCCTTTATAATTTTCATAAACAATATCAGTGATGTGGAAGAGCAAAATGCTATGATTTGAATGAGGTTGAACTATGATATCTTAAAGGATAATATGATTTCAATACAATATGTTGGATAAATACTTGTTTATGTGAACATATGTATATACAAATAAAAATTGTGGTGTGATTGTCAATGAGACAACTATCCACCAGAGACCAAATAATTAAAATGTAAGCAACTATAGGTCATTGTATGTTCAACAATGAGCAAAACTCACACCGTATAGTAAGCTATGAAAGGCATCAGCAACATTATGAACTTCACATATGAAAGTTCCATAATTCTTGTACTATCAGTAGTGTAAAAGAAAAAGTATGGAGCACTCCTTTTCAGTGCAGACTTGATAGTTTATTGACTGGTGGTTATATTAACAGATTGCTTTTTGTCTCAAATAAAAAAAGTACTAAAGTTTTGTTCATGGATAACAAGAGAAAGTATGGAGATTGTGCAGTAAATTTCAAAGAAAGGCAGACAATACTAGATCCGGAAGATTCTTGATTGATTGATTATTGGTGTTTGATGCCACTTTCACCACTCTTGGCTATATTGAGATGGCCAGTTTTTTATATGCCTGTCCGTCATCACTATAAAATTGAGAATGGAAATGGGGAATGTGTTTAAGTGACTGAAACCATCAAATGTCCTGGTAGGAGTTATTGCTCTTATATGATGAGTTTCCTTGAAAAAAATTGGGAGCATATTGTTGTCATTTCATCCCTCCATCAATTAGTACTAAACCAATGCTTTTTGAATGGTAACTTGAGTTCACCTTGCTGAATTGGAACGCAACATGTACAGATGGAAGATTAAGGAAAAGTTAGAAACTTCTATAGATTTTGGAATTGATAAGTTGAAGATAATTGTGACCAAAAAGATTTTTGGTATACATGGTTTCCTGACGAATTTGCATTTGTTTTAAAGTTATTTTTTTTCGGGGGGATTGGGAATGACAACTCAGTTTCCTCTACGAGAGAGAAATTAAACTTGTACAAATGGAAGTTACAGGGGGGGAATCAGATTGATTTCAAGGTTAAAAGACGCCTTGGTGGTCTCGTGGTAGCGTGTTTGCCTGGAGTGTGAACTAGCATGTTGAAAACCCGACTCAGCGTGTCTGTCTGAAGCAGGGTTAATATTCATATTGCCTTAACACATTTTCATCCTGAATATACATATTAATTTGCCGCTGGACGTTAAGCAACCATCCATCATAATCATCATCAAGGTTAAAAGGGAAAGGTCACAATTACAGTTGCTAAAAATTGACTGGAAACATAATAAAATTGTCTTTGTTGCAATTTGCTGTTTCTGGATGATTTCTTGAGATAAACTTGTAAGGTTAAATATTAAAAAAAAAAAAAAAAAACACGGATACAAGTGATTGTAAAAAGGAAAAAGATGCTAATTGGTTTCAAGGTCAGTTGGTCAAAAGTCTGCTGCACATAATATGAAGTTCTTGAAATATTGGTTTACAAACTTATTCTCTTAAACATGGCTTTTAATTTTTCTTGGAGTAATTTGCTTGGGCATGTAGATAAGAATGGGCATTAGAAAAAAAGTAAAGAAATTGGTTTCTGTATTGAACAGCATTGGAGGAAGTATTTAAAATAACATGACAGCCATTTATAGATATAATTAAAATCTTTAATCAAAATTAAAATATCATTCAGTACACAGCCTATGGAATAAGTGTAAAGACGACTAACCAAGAATTTATACTCTATAAATCCTTGCTTCAACAGTATGGGGAAAACGCGACCTTGTGCAATGTTGAAATATAAACATCGACAAGAGGAATGAATATATAGTTAGTTATTTTGTAATTTATTAATTAAGGAAAATCAATGTCCAAAGACATTAAAACTTGATATTATTACAATGTTAAGTTACCCTTCCGGAGCACCTTAGATCACCCCTAGATTTTGGTGGGGTTCTGTTGCTCAGTCTTTAGTTTTCTATGTTGTGTTTTGTGTACTGTTGTTTGTCTTTTCTTTTTTAACCATGGCGTTGTCAGTTTATTTTCGACTGATGAGTTTGAAATGTACCTTTGGTATTCTTCGCCTCTCTTTTACTCAAATGACCTTTAAGTCTACATGGGTCGTGTCTAAATATAGGAGCTATAAAAAAAAACTCTCCGTAAAATGAGGATGGTATATCCCTAATAGTTGAAAGCTTTTTCTAATGTTATTTTAGCTTGCAATTAAGAATGCTCGTAAATTAATTGAAAATTTTAAATGATTCCATATAGGATTTATTGGCCTTTAATGATGATTCTGATTATATATTACATATTAATCTTGACAACAATAATATTAAGACGGAAACTAACCAGCAAAATAAATATATTTTGATAATTCCTTAGGGCAGGGTCATTTGATATATGTGAATGTTTTTGTTTGTTTGTTTCTTTGGTTGCATTTGTCGTATATAATATTGGTATCACATCGTCGGTGTCAGCGTCAGCGTCGTCCGAAGACATTTGGTTTCCGGACAATAACTTTAGTTTAAGTGTATGGATCTCTATGAAATTTAATCAAAAGGTTCAATACCACAAAAGGAAGGTTGGGATTGTTTTTGGGGGTGATGGTCCCGACCGTTTAGGAATTAGGGGCCAAAACAAGCATTTTTCTAGTTTCAGGACAATAACTTGTGTAAGTATTTTGATTGCTCTGAAATTGTACCACAAGTTTCAATACCACAAGTAGAAGGTTGGGATTCATTTTGGGGGTAATTGCCCAAACCGTTCAGGAATTAGGGGCCAAAAAGGGTCTAAAACAAAATTAATTTTTTTGGAAAAGGGGGGGGGGGGGCAATATTTTTTTCCTCAAAAGAACATTCTCTTCAAATGTTATTTTTTTTGGAGGGAGAGGTAAAAAAAATTTTTTTGGGGCGGTGAAAAAAAAAATTAAAAAAATTTTGGGGGAGGGGGCGGGGGTTCAATTTTTTTTCCCTCAAGATTTAAGAAATTGTCAATTTTCCAAAGAAAAAAATTTGGGGTCAATTTATTTTGCTTATTCTTTGTATATAGTCTGGAAATAGATTTACTGAGTATTGCGCAACAGCTCAGTGTATTGCACAACAGCAAGACCTCTTCAATTGAATATAAATTCAAATCATACATCCAATTTCAAGTTCTTTGACTCACTTATTCTATGTCAGAAACCTATAATGTGTCAAATATTTAATTACAATCCAAATTCAGACCTGTATCAAGCCTGAATATTGTGTCCTTTTTTGCCCCAACTGTTCAGGGTTGGGCCTCTGCGGTCGTATCCAGCTGCGCTCGGCGAAGCAGTTTATTTTAACTTTAACCAATTTGAAATATTTTCGCACGATGAGCAATTCGGTTTCTTTGGAGCTAAAAAGCATTTTCTTCAAACAAGCATTCAATATACGTGTCTGCACTTTCGAGTAGATTTCATAGAAATCTCAAAAGATCTCCACCGTGTATAAAAGCCTAAATAGGATTCTACACGTACCAATACAGATACGGATGCAAGAAACCACTCTTAACATGTCTCAGGTAATTTTCTGCACTACAGACATTAGTTGCAATCCTTTTAAATTAATTTCACAAATCTGGGAAACATGATCTTTTAGTTATATTAATAACAGTTTTAAAAGTGCATTGTACTCTTATTGAACATGCATGAATTAAATAGAAGGATAGGGAAGGTTTTGTAAAAATAACATGATTACATCATGACTATAATCAATAAAAATTACATTTTGACTATAATCAACAAAATAAATGGTTTTTTTCTGTCTGTATTTCTAAAGTGTCTATTGAAAAGAATATAGGCATCGGTATTGTTTGGGACAATCCCCTTATAGAGGTCATCATTAGACATCATTGTTCTTCAACACACCCAAAAGGCGAACAATGCCATACGTGTTGTGGTTAGATTTTCCACAAAAAACACTCGTTATAAAAATATTTGTATGAAAGAAATTAAAATTTTGTGTCATTAAGAGAAGATAAAAACTCGTATATGATATATATAACTGAAATAGAAAATCTCTGTTCACGGAATCTCTGTGTTTTGGTTACACTTTAAAGATAGGAAAGAAAAACAAATAGATAAGTCCCAGAAAAATCTTTATCGGATATTAGTTGTCAAATTCAAGTCAACCTAATTTACCAAAACCGTAAAATTTGATTTATACTGCCTATTGAAACATATATTAAAATCTAAAAAGGGAAAAAGGAAACTTAAAAACAGTGCATGAAATTATAAAAAAAAGTGTCAACACTTTGGGACCAGATGCAATCTAAATGAATTAACCGTTGATTTGACCTTTGAAGATTGCCGATATTATTACGTGATCCCAGTATGAATTTAGATAGATACATTTACACAGATAAATATACATAACACGTGCAATATTGTATTTATTGAATTTAATGTCCTTTAATGGTGATTCTGATTACATATTAACCCTGACAACAATGATTTTTCAATGGAAACTAAACATCAAAGTTGATGTATATATTCCTTATGGCATGGTAATTTGATATTAGGGAGCTACCATTTGATTTATATGGGGCTAGGATGAAATTTGAAAAAAAGGCAGGACAGGAGTTTTAAGTAAAAAAAAAAGGCAGGATGAGTAACTTGGCAAAAAAAAAGGCAGGATGAAAATTTATGTAAAAAGAGTCGGGATAAACTAACGAAAAAAAGGCAGGACGAATGGAGTGAAAAATAAAAAAGCAGGACAGAGATTACAACTAAAATAAAATGCAGGACAAAATTTTTCATCCTAGCCCCCCCCCCCCCCCATAAAAATCTAATGGTAGCTCCCTTAGCACAATGAGCAACTCAGTTCCTTTGAAGCCTACATATATACATTTTCATCAAACAAGATACACATTCTTACCATTAAATATACAGTCTGTACTTACTTTCAAGTTGATTCCATTAAAATCTCAAAAGATGCAAGAAACCACTATCTTAAATGAGACGATTGAGAGATAAAAACAAGAGATGATTTCAGCTTCCCAATTGTGAACTTTCCATTTCCATGTAGCAACATTCCAGCAGCGCCTGCATCCGGAGTATTTACCTCCCAGTTGATACGATATTCCAGGGCTTTTATTTCCTATCATGATTTCCTTGATAGAAGGTTGCTCGTCGCTAGGAAGCTATTAAACCAAGAGTTTCAAGTGGTGAAGTTGAAATCGTCCCTTCGTAAATTTTACGGACGCCATCACGAGTTGGTTGATCGTTTTGGAATATCATTTTAAAGGCTGACAACGGATATGTTCCAATTGTAACCCCGTCCCCTTTTCCCCGAATGTGACCTAACGAAATAGACTTATCAACAGGTTTGAATTAACATGAGCAACACGACGGGTGCCACATGTGGAGCAGGATCTGCTTACCCTTCCGGGGCACCCGGGATCACCCCGTTTTGAGTTGGGTTTGTGTTTTTAAGTCTTTAGATTTCTCTGTTGTGTTTTGTGTACTATTGTTTGCCTTTTTCTTTTTTAGCCATGGCGTTGTCAGTTTGTTTTCGACTGATGAGTTTAAATGTCCCTTTGGTATCTTTCGCCTCTCTTTTAGAAATGTCTATAGCAATTTCTGACATTGCTACCCTTTTAAATTCATTTCAAAACTCTAGGACACATGATATTCAGCTATAATAATGACAGCTGTATGCATTTTACAACTTACGTTTTCGCATTTGTTCTCGTCCTGAACAAGCACAACATATTTGCTACTTAACTTTAGGCAAACAACAATGAATTATGCATTCATTTGGAAGTGAAACTTAAGCTGCTATAGAAGGATAGGGCAGACTTTTAAAGAAAATAGCATGACTATAATCAATTAAAGCAAATGCTTTTTTTCTATCTGTATTTTTCGAAGCTATTGATAAGAATATAGAAATCCATATTTTTTGGGAAAATCACTAAACAGAGAAGGGTCTGGATGGGGGTCCTACAATTCTTTATACTTTAATCTTTTAATCCATTTTTCTCTATTCTTTATAATTTAGCTCATAATTTTCTATTCTTTATATTTTAGCACCACATTATTATCTTTTCTTTTTTTTTTTGCCCATTTGTCTCTATTCTTTACTTTTGTGATCTATTTTCTGTAGTATTTGCCCATTATTCTATATTCTGTAACACATGCACTTGTCTCTGAAAAAAAATCCAAAAGGTGATCAATGTGATGTATGTTGTGGTTGGATATCCAACAAAACACTTGGTACGAAATATGTTTGAAAGAAATTGAATTTTGGTGTCAAGATGAAAACTCGTATAATTGAAATAGATAATCCCCGTTCAAGGAATCTCTGCGTTGTAGTTTCTCTTTATCGAAGATAAGATAGACGAAAAACTAGATTAGTTCAAAATCTTTGTCGGTAGTTTAATTGGGTAATTATAAGTTGTCAAAGTCTTGTCCACCGAATTGACGTCTATTTTCAAATTTGATTTACGACATACTAAAACGTTATATAAAAATTACAAAAGTCACACATTACATGAAATCGTTAAATGTATCAGCACTTTGGGACTTGGTGCAACCTAATAAACCATCGGTTTGACCTTCGAGGATTGCCGATTGACATCTGACACTGGTATGCTTTTTAAAAGATAAATTGACAAAGATAAAAATGTATATGAAAAGCACGTCGTGTAATACTATATATATTATTTTTTTTTTATGTTAGAGTTCATATCAGAGATAATAGGAAAAAAAACATAACGTACACCATCGTATAATCTGTCCAGTAACCCGTTTAAGAAAATTGTTTGCGGGTCGTAACCGTCAACAAAACGTTATGAGGTACTGATATAGCAGAAAGAAATACCACAATTGTACTTCAAGAGAATTAAAAAACAAGCCACGACTCAAAATCATAAACATTTAAACAAGTTGTTTTCCGCTTTAGCAGAACAATGTGCTACAAAACTACCCATAGCTTAAATATTGTATCACCAGCCCACTAGTCAGTTCATAACCCCCAACTTAAATCAGGCTAGATACATTGTTCAAAATTAAAACACATTATGCATGTTATGTGAAACATATCATTAATAAAACTAGTGATAATTGCATAATGATTGAATGTCGCGGAAAGCGTCTTTATTGCCACCTTTTATGTTCAGTCTGCGGTTAAAGTGGTTTTTAGACATCAATAACTTTGTCAAATTACACCTTCGTGGACTTGTACGAACCTTGCAAAGAAACGTCTTTCTCGTCAAAAGATATCAGAGAAAAATAATGTATTCCATTTTCCCGTATTTTACTCTTCACTTATTTTTTTCGCAGATAAACTTTACATATAGTCTAAGAAAAAGAAAAGCATTAACAAAAATACCGAACTCCAAGATAAATTAAAAAAGGGGCAAGCCCAAAAAACCTGACAAAGTCGTATTCCTAACTTGGTACAGGCATTTGTTCGATGAAAATGGAGAATTAAGCCTGGTTTTATAGCTAGCTAAACTTCCAACTTGTATGACAATTAATAGTCAAAATTGAGTAAAATCAAGTAAGCAACCCAAACAAACATAATTGTTTAACGTGACAATAATTGGGATCCAGCAACCAAAACTATGTAAATATACATCACATACATACAACATAAGTAAAAATCTCTAACAATTCCACGATGACAGTACCATAACAATACATTGGGAATATTTTAACAATACCATGACAGTACCATAACAATACCTTGGCAAAACTTTTAAAATACCATGGCAATACTGTAACAATACATTGACGCTACTATAACAATACCATGGCAATGATATGACATTACTTTGATGCTACTATTACAATACCATGGCAATACTATAACAATACCTTGGCAATACTATAACAATACCATGACAATACTATAATAATACCTTAGCAATACTATAACTATACAATGGCAGTACCATTATAACACCTTTGCAAAATTCCAACAATACCATGACAGAACCATAACAATACCATGATAGAACTATAACAATACCATGACAGTACCAACACAATACTTTGACAATACTATAATAATACCATGACAGTACCATGACAATACCATGGCAAAACTAAAACAATACATTGGAAATACTATAACAATACGTTAGCAATACTATCACTTTACCATGGTAGTACCATAATAATACCATGACATTACTATAAAAATATATTGGCAATACTATAACAATACCATGACAGTACCATAGTAATACCTTGTCAATACTATAAAAATACCAAGACAGTACCATAATAATACCTTGGCAATACTATAATAATACACTTGACAGTACCATAACAATACCTTGTCAATACTATAACAATACCTTGAGGTACCATAATAATACCTTGACATTACAATTACAATACCATGAGGTACCATAACAATACCTTAACATTACAATAACAATACCATAGATAACAATAGCTTGACATTACTATAACAATACCTTGATATTACCATAACAATTCCTTGGCAATACTATAACAATACCATGATAGTACCATAACAATACCGTGGCAATAGTAGTATAATAATACCATAGCAATATCATAGCAATATTATAATTAAAACCTTGACAAAAGGGAAAAGGGAGGAATATGCAAATGATGTTACACACAATAGTACTACCCGACTTAATATTAATCAACAAGAATTCCCCACAAATTGCAGTCAACTCAGTTGCTCGAGTGCTTTTTACCTTTAACAGCGTTATGATAGTACTAATTCTATTTGAACCACACACTCATTTTTTATTGTAAGAGAAAAAGAATTAATCTAGAACAGAATCTCCCGTGATGAATCAAACTTTGTTAAAAAAAAGTATTGTGATAGTGTAATAGAAATTAATGATGCGTGCAAAAATTTTGTATTTTGATATAAATAAAACATATTATACGACTTGACATAATAGACGTTACATCCAAGGAAAGGTAACATTTGTAAAAACATAACATACTTTTTTCTCCTTGACATTATATTTTTATTGTAATGAAGTTTCACTATTTATATCCGTTTCGGGACTTTCCCTTAGTGAAAACACATCAGGAGTGTCTCACTGCCACGGAGTGACGTGATCAACATAATGAAACCGTAACAAGTATGGAAAAACTTTGGAGTGTTTTACCACCAAACTGTTGTTTGTTACAAACTGGATCCTCATCTTCTTCTGGTAACACGTCAGTTCCGTGCATATGCACACGGGCACATCAAACGATCGTTAAAAACGTAAAACGCTCGACTGATTCACCAACATTTTGGCATTGCAGAAACGGAATAACATCCAACTTCCACGATAATATTGAAGCTGACGCAATATCGTACAGAGACCAGGAGACAACACACAATGAAACTCGTCTTCCACCATGGTGCTGTCAGCACAAAGACGGAACGACATCAAACTCCCGAAGTGCGCTATCGGGTGCTGCTAAAACAAACAACAACACGGACACATCAGAAGTCACCACAAACGATGTACCATTGCCACCGTGGTGTTGTCAAAACCGAGATGGAACAACAAGCACCTTGAGCATGTTGAGTGCTCTAACAGTTGAAGCCACTAGATACAGGTATGATGATTGCTATACCGTCAAATCTCTCTACCTTCAGTCGAACGCGGCAACTACATGTAGCTCTGCCGACACGTATACCTTGAATGCAAGGATGGAAAACTTGGAAACAACACTTAATTTACTACAAAAATATTATAAACGTATGGAACAGGCAATGAACCAACAAGTTGACAAGGTCGTCGAAATTATAGCAAATGATATCAATCAAGAGGATGTCATTAGAATGTTTCTGGATTATAATGGGAAAGACTTTACCAAGATAAGAAACAAGAGACTGAAAGATGCTGTACAATTCATGACGAACAGTTCTAAAACAATGAGGAATGCATTGATGCAACAAACATCTGCGATTAAGAATCTGAGTGATGCTTATCAACGGACAAAGGTATTACTGATATTTCATTGTCTAGCTCTTTGATCATATCAACGGATAAAGGTATTACTAGTTGTTTTTTTTTTAATTTTCTAGCTCATTGAACATTCTGAAAAGTAATTCACTTTAAAAATTTAGTTTGGTGAAAGACTTGCGACTTCATGTCAGTTGCCTTTTGGTTTGAAAATTTGCACTGAATTTATCAAACATTTCTCATAAATCTAATATACGGTCGTTAAAATATTGTTTGCATAACGTCCAGTGAAAAATATTTCATGCACATCCGGGACGAGTAAATCTGATATTCGTATTAACATTGTTATCAAAAACTCCTTCGCCAAGGCCCACAGGAGCCTATAGTGTTATTATTCTCTGATTTGTCGACTTTTAATTAAGTTAAAACTTTTGATTGATTAGATGAGGATAGTCTCAAAGCGAAGTTTTTATATCTGAAATGATTATGTTAAATATATAAGACTAAGGTGATACAGGATACAGTTAAAACTTACATTTCATTTAACAATTTTATGTGTTTAAATATCGGTCGACTGCTACTCGAATTTTATGCTCTATATCTTCCCCATATATAAAAGATTCTATATTTAAGTTTAAACGTGTGACTGTTACTTACAATTATTCAAACTCAATTCTAAAATAGTTTAAAAGTTTAAAAACATATGTATTATATGTTATTCGTGATCATCACAGGGGACATAGGCTGATATTCTCTTTCAGTGTTTTATATCTCCTGAGCCGTCAGTCGAAGGGGACATGGGACACTGACAGGGAATATAACCCTTATCCTCTGTGAAGCCCGAATAATAATTATGTTATACTGGAGTGTCCTGATTTCACCATTATATACCATTCTGATCTTCGTTTTTGTTCACAGAGTCCGAGGTCGATATGCGAAAGGACATGTATTAGCACGACTACGTGACTTCACATAGGGCTAAAACGGGTTATCAGCCTGGGTGTGAACGTATGGCTAGTTTATTCCGCTCGATACAATATGCAAAAACTATTATATAAATGCTAAGTATATGATAAATAAGTAAATAAAAAGTGCGTGCAACACACTAATTGTAAACTCAAAACTTTTTTGGATTAAAAATTAACATAAACAACTGTATATGCTCTAAACGAATCATGGTTCAATCTTGAAAAGTCGAC
This sequence comes from Mytilus californianus, assembly GCF_021869535.1. Lineage (NCBI taxonomy): Eukaryota > Metazoa > Mollusca > Bivalvia > Mytilida > Mytilidae > Mytilus > Mytilus californianus. The sequence goes on along the minus strand of NW_026262734.1, from coordinate 110,282,115 downwards.
GGACAATGACTGAAGGGGGGGGGGACATAAATATTTAGATTTCTTATCAAACTATGTCCAAAAAAGTCGAAGTCTCAAAACTGTGTGTTTGTGTGTGTGTGTGTGTGTGTGTGTGTGTGTGTGTATATTTATTTATTCATTAATACAAAAAAAAAAGATAGAAAATGAAACCGGGTCCACTTCTTAATTTCCTGTCGTTTATTATTATACACTATTGAACATGTTTGTGACTCAATTATTGTCAAAAATAACTATTTTCAGACGCCTCGAATGGGTAAACATGAATTGGACAGCCATGTTTGTCAATGTTTAGGGATCGATGGAAGACGAGCAATAATTACAGAAACACCACAAACGGCTACAACGAATTTAAACATTTTAGAAGATGACAATGATGATATGAGTATTGCCGCCCCGACACCATGTCTGAACGGAACAAGACAGGTCATCCATTGCAATACCGGAAGTCAGAGAATAGACAAACCAGAATACCTAACTATGGATGACCGAAATAACAATAATTACATTCATTCAAATAACAAAAGAGCACAATCTAATTCAAATAGGAGTCATGTAAGACGTCCATTGTTTTGCGATCTAAAAGGAATATATGTGTGAGTCCCCCCCTCCCCCAAGTGCATGCTGTTCAGATTTTTGTAGAAAAGCTGTATCATGTTGAACAATACGGCATCCTTAAAATATTGCAGAGTTCATTCCAGTTTGATATGCTTTACATGCAATATTCATTGTATATATATGTTTAGTTTGGAAAAATGTTACCTCGCACTATATTACCTTTCGTGCTAAGGTGGCGCAAAGAAAACACCAATCAATCAACCAACCAATCGAACAATGTTGTGCCATAGTAATGGATAAAGACTCAAATTGAATAACAGGAAAGTGTACGTAGAGGTCCCAGCTCTAAAAAAGATAGAAAAATGCCAATTGTTCAATTAAGTCAATACGAAGATGGACAATAATAAATTAAAGGTCGGAGGAAAGACGACACAAACCACTTCAAAACCGGTAGTATACTCGTGCTTCGAAAGGGAAAACCACCCGGTCCCCTTGTTCTGCTGGTGGCACCTGTCGTTATTCTCATGACTAAACGGTTTGGTGACATGTCGTGAACAAGGAAAAGATGATGGAATTGAGGTTACTACGTGACTACGTAAAATATACACCGTTAATCAGATTAAGTATCGGTTCAGGTAGATATGCAAATTCGACAAAAGCCAATTTACCGTTTCGAATTTTGATGACCATGGGTAGTTTCATTGTTCGTACCTCAAAATGAAAGCAATGTCACGTCATTTGTTGAATGTCCATTGAAGTTTAGGACGTGTTTTTTTTTTTTTTTTTTTTTTAACTTATAGCAACCTTTCCTTGTGTTCTTTTGTAAATATGACCATATATTCTTCAGATTCTGAAATGGCGAACACAGGAATTAAGGTTACGCTGCAGTTTTATGTAATGGCCTCTGTATAGGCGTCTGAAGCTATCTGTAACATACAAACCAATAAATTTCACACGATGCAACATTTTGTCAATTCTAGCTGTGCGAAAAATACATATATACATATAAAGTTATATACTTAAAAACGTACATAGTTATCGTATAGTATATTGTAATGGGCAAAGGAAAAAGATTAAATCGGTTTATCTCCCATTTGTCATAAATATCTGATTAGAAAAATGAAAAAAATACTTTTTATTTTGCTATAATTCAATAGAGAGCGACTAAAAGAATGAGATGTACTAAAAAATTGGAAAAAACTAAATTGCTTGTTTATTAATTAAAAGGAAACATTGATAAGAATTTATTGTACGGTAGAATCGTTATAATATTCTTTATTCTTCACAAAAAGTGTCGACTTGTTGTCAAAGGTAATACACCAAGCAAATAATTGGGGAAAAACTGTTTATTGGTGTCAAAAAATTACTCAGAGGTAAATATATTATATCCCCATTACCAAATGGACTTGTTGTATGTTTGATAGTCCCATATTTTACACATAAACAGTGAAGAGTCTCTATTAATGTGAAATAAACATTCGATATTTAGTCGAATCACTGGAGGTTTTTTCTTTCTTCATTGTTTGCACTGAATATATGGATAGCAAAATAACGTATTTGATCAGAGTAGATATATTCCCCCCCCCCCCCCCCCCCCCCCCCCCAAAAAAAAAATAATAAAATAGGTAAGACAAAGCATCGCAGTGTTAAGTATGTGGTATAAAATGGAAAATAGAATATTCAGCGCGAACACAGACACAAAAAAATAATATCCAAATCATGTACCCCAAGCGCCTGTGGTTAAGTGTGCTAATTGTTTTGTTGTTTTGTCAAATTCAGGCCTTTGGTTTTTTTTTTTTTTTTTTTTGAATTGTTTCACATTTTATCATGTCGGGGCCTTTTAAAACTGACTATACGGTATGGGTTTTTGCACATTTTTGAAGGCCCGTACGGTGACCTAGATTTGTTTAAATCCGCTTCATTTTAGTCTGCTAGATAGTTGTCTCAATGGCAATCAAACGATATCTCCTTATTTTATATCGACACGCGATTCTGGAATAAAAAAAGGTATATTATACTAATTTTTGTATCCACGCACTTTTCTAGAACGCTCAACTTCATTATTATAGTCGTCATTACCTACATATAACAGGGAACAAGGCATGTTTGAAAGGGACACTATAGGAAGGATGGACTTTTTAAAAAAAAAATTATTAATTTTTAACGATTTTGACTAATTAACCATACCCCACATGGATCCGCCAATGCACTTTCTTTTGCTAAGGTTCGTCACAGCTGCTTCCTCCTAACTTCAGACAAAATTATGTATTAATTAAGTAATGCTTACATACCGCTGGTTAATTGAATAGACCGGGAAAGCCTAACATGTTTGTTAGAAAGAAACTACATTTTACGGATATATAAATACACTAAGTTATCAAAATAAATACAGCAGTCAGTGCTTCGGTACTAACATGATTTATAACATATTTTTCTAATACCACCTGTAAACAAATTAAAAAATTACTATGAAACTCCGGTTCCAAAGTTGACCTTAGATGATTTTCGCTATCATTATTAGGTCCCATGTGGTCATATAGCTCCGAAGGTTTCAATGTATTTATACATCCCTGGCAAATGTTTGGGTTTGGGCTTTCCTGGTGAAGTTAAACCCAGAGTTCGCTTAAATTGTTGAGAACTGCCATTTACAATTTTACAGCATTTAGTCTTTTTATTATGTCCCTATGTTATAGTCTAGTTCTGTTTAAAAAGTGTATAGCGTATTATATTCCATCGTCGCAAACCACGAGTTGTAACTCTAGGTCGCAAACCACGGCTTGTAAATCCAGGTGACAAACCCCAGGTTGTAACTCAAGGTGACAAACCACGGGTTGTAACTCCAGGTGACAAACCACAGGTTGTAACTCCAGGTGACAAACCACAGGTTGTAACTCCAGGTCACGAACCACAGGTTGTAACTCCAGGTCACGAACCTCAGGTTGTAACTCCAGGTCACAAACCACAGGTTGTAACTCCAGGTCACAAACCACAGGTTGTAACTCCAGGTCACAAAACCACGGGTTGTAACTCCAGGTAACAAACCACGGGTTGTAACTCTAGGTCACATAACCACGGGTTGGAACTCCAGGTCGCAAACCACGGGTTGTAACTCTAGGTCACAAACCGCAGGTTGTATCTCCAGGTCGCAAACCACGGCTTGTAACTCCAGGTCATATACCACAGGTTGTAAGTCCAAGTGACAAACCACGTGTTGTAACTCCAGGTCGCAAACCACGGCTTGTAACTCCAGGTCACAAACCACATGTTGTATCTCCAGGTCACAAACCACGGGTTGTAACTCCAGGTGGCAAACCCCAGGTTGTAACTCCAGGTGTCAAACTACAGATTGTAACTCCAGGTGACAAACCACAGGTTGTAACTCCAGGTCACAAACCACAGGTTGTAACTCCAGGTCACGAACCACGGGTTGTAACTCCAGGTCGCAAACCACGACTTGTAACTCTAGGTCACGAACCACAGGTTGTACCTCCAGGTCGCAAACCACAGGTTGTAACTCCAGATCACAAACCTCGGGTTGTAACTCCAGGTCACAAACTACAGGCTGTAACTCTAGTTCACAAACCACAGGTTGTAACTCAAAGTCACAAACCACAGGTTGTAACTCCAGGTCACGAACCACAGGTTGTAACTTCAGGTCACGAACCCAGGTTGTAACTCCAGGTGACAAACCACAGGTTGTAACTCCAGGTCGCAAACCACAGGTTGTAACTCCAGGTCGCAAACCACGGGTTGTAACTCCAGTACACAAACCACAGGTTGTAACTCCTGGTCACGAACCACAGATTGTAACTCCATGTGACAAACCACGGATTGTAACTCCAGGTAACAATCCATGGGTTGTAACTCCAGGTCACATAACCACGGGTTGTAACACCAGGTAAAAAACACGAGTTGTAACTCCAGGTGACAAACCCCAGGTTGTAACTCCAGGTGACAAACCACAGGTTGTAACTCCAGGTCGCAAACCACAGGTTGTGGTTGTAACTCCAGGTCACAAACCACAGGTTGTAACTCCAGGTCACGAACCACAGGTTGTAACTCCAGGTCACAAACCACAGGTTGCAACTCCAGGTCACAAACCACAGGTTGTAACTCCAGGTCACAAACCACAGGTTGTAACTCCAGGTCACGAACCACGGGTTGTAACTCCAACTGACAAACCACGGGTTGTAACTCCAGGTGACAAACCACGGGTTGTAACTCCAGGTCACGAACCACAGGTTGTAACTCCATGTGACAAACCACGGGTTGTAACTCCAGGTCATATAACCACGGGTTGTAACTCCAGGTAACAAAACACGAGTTGTAACTCCAGGTGACAAACCCCAGGTTGTAACTCCAGGTGACAAACCACAGGTTGTAACTCCAGGTCGCAAACAACAGGTTGTAACTCCAGGTCGCAAACCACAGGTTGTAACTCAAGGTCACAAATCACAGGTTGTAACTCCAGGTCACGAACCACAGGTTGTAACTCCAGGTCACAAACCACAGGTTGTAACTCCAGGTCACAAACCACAGGTTGTAACTCCAGGTAACGAACCACAGGTTGTAACTCCATGTGACAAACCACAGGTTGTAACTCCAGGTGACAAACCCCAGGTTGTAACTCCAGGTGACAAACCACAGGTTGTAACTCCAGGTGACAAACCACATGTTGTAACTCCAGGTAAGAAAACTACGGGTTGTAACTCCAGGTGACAAACCACGGGTTGTAACTCTATGTCACAAACCACAGGTTGTTACTCCAGGTCACAAACCACAGGTGGTAACACCAGGTCGCAAACCACGGCTTGTAACTCTAGGTCACATAACCACGGGTTGTTACTCCAGGTCGCAAACCACGGGTTGTAACTCTAGGTCACAAACCGCAGGTTGTATATCCAGGTCGCAAACCACGGCTTGTAACTCCAGGTCATATTCCACAGGTTGTAAGTCCAAATGACAAACCACGTGTTGTAACTCCAGGTCGCAAACCACGGCTTGTAACTCCAGGTCACAAACCACATGTTGTATCTCCAGGTCACAAACCACGGGTTGTAACTCCAGGTCACAAACCACGGCTTGTAACTCCAGGTCACAAACCACGGCTTGTAACTCCAGGTCACAAACCACATGTTGTATCTTCAGGTCACAAACCACGGATTGTAACTCCAGGTCGCAAACCACAGGTTGTAACTCCAGGTCACAAACCACAGGTTGTAACTCCAGGTCGCAAACCACAGGTTGTAACTCCAGGTCGCAAACCACAGGTTGTAACTCCAGGTCACAAACCACAGGTTGTAACTCCAGGTCGCAAACCACGGCTTGTAACTCCAGGTCACAAACCACATGTTGTATCTCCAGGTCACAAACCACGGGTTGTAACTCCAGGTCACAAACCACGGCTTGTAACTCCAGGTCACAAACCACGGCTTGTAACTCCAGGTCACAAACCACAGGTTGTAACTCCAAGTACAAACCACGGGTTGTAACTCCAGCTAACAAAACACGGGTTGTAACTCCAGGTCACATAACCACGGGTTGTTACTCCAGGTGTCAAACCCCAGGTTGTAACTCCAGGTGTCAAACCACGGATTGTAACTCCAGGTGACAAACCACAGGTTGTAACTCCAGGTCACAAACCACAGGTTCTAACTCCAGGTCACGAACCACGGGTTGTAACTCCAGGTCGCAAACCACGACTTGTAACTCTAGGTCACGAACCACAGCTTGTAACCCATTTCACAAACCTCGGGTTGTAACTCCAGGTCACAAACCACAGGCTGTAACTCTAGGTCACAAACCACAGGTTGTAACTCCAGGTCACAAACCACAGGTTGTAACTCTAGGTCACAAACCACAGGTTGAAATTCCAGGTCACAAACCACGGGTTGTAACTCTAGGTCACAAACCACAGGTTGTAACTCCAGGTCACAAACCACTGGTTGTAACTCTAAGTCACAAACCACAGATTGTAACTCCAGGTCGCAAACCACAGGTTGTAATTCCAGGTCACAAACCACAGGTTGTAACTCCAGGTCACAAACCACAGGTTGTAACTCCAGGTCACAAACCACAGGTTGTATCTCCAGGTCACGAACTACAGGTTGTAACTCCATGTGACAAACCACGGGTTGTAACTCCAGGTGACAAACCACGGGTTATAACTCCAGGTAAGAAAACACGAGTTCTAACTCCAGGTGACAAACCACGGGTTGTAACTCCAGGTGACAAACCCCATGTTGTAACTCCAGTTGCCAAACCACAGGTTGTAACTCCAGGTGACAAACCACATGTTGTAACTCCAGGTCACAAACCCACGGGTTGTAACTCAAGGTGACAAACCACTTGTTGTAACTCTATGTCACAAACCACAGGTTGTTACTCCAGGTCACAAACCACAGGTTGTAACACCAGGTCGCAAACCACGGCTTGTAACTCAAGGTCACATAACCACGGGTTGTAACTCCAGGTCGCAAATCACGGGTTGTAACTCTAGGTCACAAACCGCAGGTTGTATCTCCAGGTCGCAAACCTCGGCTTGTAACTCCAGGTCATATACCACAGGTTGTAAGTCCAAGTGACAAACCACGTGTTGTAACTCCAGGTTGCAAACAACGGCTTGTAACTCCAGGTCACAAACCACATGTTGTATCTCCAGGTCACAAACCACGGGTTGTAACTCCAGGTGGCAAACCCAAGGTTGTAACTCCAGGTGTCAAACCCCGGATTGTAACTCCAACTACAAACCACGGGTTGTAACTCCAGGTAACAAAACATGGGTTGTAACTCCAGGTCACATAACCACGGGTTGTTACTCCAGGTGTCAAACCCCAGGTTGTAACTCCAGGTGTCAAACCCCGGATTGTAACTCCAGGTGACAAACCACAGGTTGTAACTCTAGGTCACGAACCACAGGTTGTAACTCCAGGTCACGAACCACTGGTTGTAACTCCAGGTCGCAAACCACGACTTGTAACTCTAGTTCACGAACCACAGGTTGTACCTCCAGGTCGCAAACCACAGGTTGTAAGCCAAGATCACAAACCTCGGGTTGTAACTCCAGGTCACAAACCACAGGCTGTAACTCTAGGTCACAAACCACAGGTTGTACCTCCAGGTCACAAACCACAGGTTGTAACTCTAGATCACAAACCACAGGTTGAAATTCCAGGTCACAAACCACAGGTTGTAACTCTAGGTCACAAATCACAGGTTGTAACTCCAGGTCAAAAACCACAGTTTGTAACTGTAAGTCACAAACCACGGATTGTAACTCCAGGTCGCAAACCACAGGTTGTAACTCCAGGTCACAAACCACAGGTTGTAACTCCAGGTCACAAACCACAGGTTGTAACTCCAGGTCACAAACCACAGGTTGTATCTCCAGGTCACGAACCACAGGTTGTAACTCCATGTGACAAACCACGGGTTGTAACTCCAGGTGACAAACCACGGGTTGTAACTCCAGGTAGGAAAACACGAGTTCTTACTCCAGGTGACAAACCACGGGTTGTAACTCCAGGTGACAAACCCCAGCTTGTAACTCCAGATGACAAACCCCAGGTTGTAACTCCAGGTGACAAACCACACGTTGTAACTCCAGGTGACAAACCACACGTTGTAACTCCAGGTGACAAACCACATGTTGTAACTCCAGGTCACAAAACCACGGGTTGTAACTCCAGGTAACAAACCACGGGTTGTAACTCTAGGTCACATAACCACGGGTTGTTACTCCAGGTCGCAAACCACGGGTTGTAACTCTAGGTCACAAACCGCAGGTTGTATCTCCAGGTCGCAAACCACGGCTTGTAACTCCAGGTCATATACCACAGGTTGTAAGTCCAAGTGACAAACCACGTGTTGTAACTCCAGGTCGCAAACCACGGCTTGTAACTCCAGGTCACAAACCACATGTTGTATCTCCAGGTGACAAACCACAGGTTGTAACTCCAGGTCGCAAACCACAGGTTGTGGTTGTAACTCCAGGTCACAAACCACAGGTTGTAACTCCAGGTCACGAACCACAGGTTGTAACTCCAGGTCACAAACCACAGGTTGCAACTCCAGGTCACAAACCACAGGTTGTAACTCCAGGTCACAAACCACAGGTTGTAACTCCAGGTCACGAACCACGGGTTGTAACTCCAACTGACAAACCACGGGTTGTAACTCCAGGTGACAAACCACGGGTTGTAACTCCAGGTCACGAACCACAGGTTGTAACTCCATGTGACAAACCACGGGTTGTAACTCCAGGTCATATAACCACGGGTTGTAACTCCAGGTAACAAAACACGAGTTGTAACTCCAGGTGACAAACCCCAGGTTGTAACTCCAGGTGACAAACCACAGGTTGTAACTCCAGGTCGCAAACAACAGGTTGTAACTCCAGGTCGCAAACCACAGGTTGTAACTCAAGGTCACAAATCACAGGTTGTAACTCTAGGTCACGAACCACAGGTTGTAACTCCAGGTCACAAACCACAGGTTGTAACTCCAGGTCACAAACCACAGGTTGTAACTCCAGGTAACGAACCACAGGTTGTAACTCCATGTGACAAACCACAGGTTGTAACTCCAGGTGACAAACCCCAGGTTGTAACTCCAGGTGACAAACCACAGGTTGTAACTCCAGGTGACAAACCACATGTTGTAACTCCAGGTAGGAAAACCACGGGTTGTAACTCCAGGTGACAAACCACGGGTTGTAACTCTATGTCACAAACCACAGGTTGTTACTCCAGGTCACAAACCACAGGTGGTAACACCAGGTCGCAAACCACGGCTTGTAACTCTAGGTCACATAACCACGGGTTGTTACTCCAGGTCGCAAACCACGGGTTGTAACTCTAGGTCACAAACCGCAGGTTGTATATCCAGGTCGCAAACCACGGCTTGTAACTCCAGGTCATATTCCACAGGTTGTAAGTCCAAATGACAAACCACGTGTTGTAACTCCAGGTCGCAAACCACGGCTTGTAACTCCAGGTCACAAACCACATGTTGTATCTCCAGGTCACAAACCACGGGTTGTAACTCCAGGTCACAAACCACGGCTTGTAACTCCAGGTCACAAACCACGGCTTGTAACTCCAGGTCACAAACCACATGTTGTATCTCCAGGTCACAAACCACGGATTGTAACTCCAGGTCGCAAACCACAGGTTGTAACTCCAGGTCACAAACCACAGGTTGTAACTCCAGGTCGCAAACCACAGGTTGTAACTCCAGGTCGCAAACCACAGGTTGTAACTCCAGGTCACAAACCACAGGTTGTAACTCCAGGTCGCAAACCACGGCTTGTAACTCCAGGTCACAAACCACATGTTGTATCTCCAGGTCACAAACCACGGGTTGTAACTCCAGGTCACAAACCACGGCTTCTAACTCCAGGTCACAAACCACGGCTTGTAACTCCAGGTCACAAACCACAGGTTGTAACTCCAAGTACAAACCACGGGTTGTAACTCCAGCTAACAAAACACGGGTTGTAACTCCAGGTCACATAACCACGGGTTGTTACTCCAGGTGTCAAACCCCAGGTTGTAACTCCAGGTGTCAAACCACGGATTGTAACTCCAGGTGACAAACCACAGGTTGTAACTCCAGGTCACAAACCACAGGTTCTAACTCCAGGTCACGAACCACGGGTTGTAACTCCAGGTCGCAAACCACGACTTGTAACTCTAGGTCACGAACCACAGCTTGTAACCCATTTCACAAACCTCGGGTTGTAACTCCAGGTCACAAACCACAGGCTGTAACTCTAGGTCACAAACCACAGGTTGTAACTCCAGGTCACAAACCACAGGTTGTAACTCTAGGTCACAAACCACAGGTTGAAATTCCAGGTCACAAACCACGGGTTGTAACTCTAGGTCACAAACCACAGGTTGTAACTCCAGGTCACAAACCACTGGTTGTAACTCTAAGTCACAAACCACAGATTGTAACTCCAGGTCGCAAACCACAGGTTGTAATTCCAGGTCACAAACCACAGGTTGTAACTCCAGGTCACAAACCACAGGTTGTAACTCCAGGTCACAAACCACAGGTTGTATCTCCAGGTCACGAACTACAGGTTGTAACTCCATGTGACAAACCACGGGTTGTAACTCCAGGTGACAAACCACGGGTTATAACTCCAGGTAAGAAAACACGAGTTCTAACTCCAGGTGACAAACCACGGGTTGTAACTCCAGGTGACAAACCCCATGTTGTAACTCCAGTTGCCAAACCACAGGTTGTAACTCCAGGTGACAAACCACATGTTGTAACTCCAGGTCACAAACCCACGGGTTGTAACTCAAGGTGACAAACCACTTGTTGTAACTCTATGTCACAAACCACAGGTTGTTACTCCAGGTCACAAACCACAGGTTGTAACACCAGGTCGCAAACCACGGCTTGTAACTCAAGGTCACATAACCACGGGTTGTAACTCCAGGTCGCAAATCACGGGTTGTAACTCTAGGTCACAAACCGCAGGTTGTATCTCCAGGTCGCAAACCTCGGCTTGTAACTCCAGGTCATATACCACAGGTTGTAAGTCCAAGTGACAAACCACGTGTTGTAACTCCAGGTTGCAAACAACGGCTTGTAACTCCAGGTCACAAACCACATGTTGTATCTCCAGGTCACAAACCACGGGTTGTAACTCCAGGTGGCAAACCCCAGGTTGTAACTCCAGGTGTCAAACCCCGGATTGTAACTCCAACTACAAACCACGGGTTGTAACTCCAGGTAACAAAACATGGGTTGTAACTCCAGGTCACATAACCACGGGTTGTTACTCCAGGTGTCAAACCCCAGGTTGTAACTCCAGGTGTCAAACCCCGGATTGTAACTCCAGGTGACAAACCACAGGTTGTAACTCTAGGTCACGAACCACAGGTTGTAACTCCAGGTCACGAACCACTGGTTGTAACTCCAGGTCGCAAACCACGACTTGTAACTCTAGTTCACGAACCACAGGTTGTACCTCCAGGTCGCAAACCACAGGTTGTAAGCCAAGATCACAAACCTCGGGTTGTAACTCCAGGTCACAAACCACAGGCTGTAACTCTAGGTCACAAACCACAGGTTGTACCTCCAGGTCACAAACCACAGGTTGTAACTCTAGATCACAAACCACAGGTTGAAATTCCAGGTCACAAACCACAGGTTGTAACTCTAGGTCACAAATCACAGGTTGTAACTCCAGGTCAAAAACCACAGTTTGTAACTGTAAGTCACAAACCACGGATTGTAACTCCAGGTCGCAAACCACAGGTTGTAACTCCAGGTCACAAACCACAGGTTGTAACTCCAGGTCACAAACCACAGGTTGTAACTCCAGGTCACAAACCACAGGTTGTATCTCCAGGTCACGAACCACAGGTTGTAACTCCATGTGACAAACCACGGGTTGTAACTCCAGGTGACAAACCACGGGTTGTAACTCCAGGTAGGAAAACACGAGTTCTTACTCCAGGTGACAAACCACGGGTTGTAACTCCAGGTGACAAACCCCAGCTTGTAACTCCAGATGACAAACCCCAGGTTGTAACTCCAGGTGACAAACCACACGTTGTAACTCCAGGTGACAAACCACATGTTGTAACTCCAGGTCACAAAACCACGGGTTGTAACTCCAGGTAACAAACCACGGGTTGTAACTCTAGGTCACATAACCACGGGTTGTTACTCCAGGTCGCAAACCACGGGTTGTAACTCTAGGTCACAAACCGCAGGTTGTATCTCCAGGTCGCAAACCACGGCTTGTAACTCCAGGTCATATACCACAGGTTGTAAGTCCAAGTGACAAACCACGTGTTGTAACTCCAGGTCGCAAACCACGGCTTGTAACTCCAGGTCACAAACCACATGTTGTATCTCCAGGTCACAAACCACGGGTTGTAACTCCAGGTGGCAAACCCCAGGTTGTAACTCCAGGTGTCAAACTACAGATTGTAACTCCAGGTGACAAACCACAGGTTGTAACTCCAGGTCACAAACCACAGGTTGTAACTCCAGGTCACGAACCACGGGTTGTAACTCCAGGTCGCAAACCACGACTTGTAACTCTAGGTCACGAACCACAGGTTGTACCTCCAGGTCGCAAACCACAGGTTGTAACTCCAGATCACAAACCTCGGGTTGTAACTCCAGGTCACAAACCACAGGCTGTAACTCTAGGTCACAAACCACAGGTTGTAACTCAAAGTCACAAACCACAGGTTGTAACTCCAGGTCACGAACCACAGGTTGTAACTTCAGGTCACGAACCCCAGGTTGTAACTCCAGGTCACAAACCACGGGTTGTAACTCCAGGTCATATAACCACGGGTTGTAACACCAGGTAAAAAACACGAGTTGTAACTCCAGGTGACAAACCCCAGGTTGTAACTCCAGGTGACAAACCACAGGTTGTAACTCCAGGTCACAAACCACAGGTTGTGGTTGTAACTCCAGGTCACAAACCACAGGTTGTAACTCCAGGTCACGAACCACAGGTTGTAACTCCAGGTCACAAACCACAGGTTGCAACTCCAGGTCACAAACCACAGGTTGTAACTCCAGGTCACAAACCACAGGTTGTAACTCCAGGTCACGAACCACGGGTTGTAACCCCAACTGACAAACCACGGGTTGTAACTCCAGGTGACAAACCACGGGTTGTAACTCCAGGTCACGAACAACAGGTTGTAACTCCATGTGACAAACCACGGGTTGTAACTCCAGGTCATATAACCACGGGTTGTAACTCCAGGTCATATAACCACGGGTTGTAACTCCAGGTAACAAAACACGAGTTGTAACTCCAGGTGACAAACCCCAGGTTGTAACTCCAGGTGACAAACCACAGGTTGTAACTCCAGGTCGCAAACCACAGGTTGTAACTCCAGGTCGCAAACTACAGGTTGTAACTCAAGGTCACAAATCACAGGTTGTAACTCCAGGTCACGAACCACAGGTTGTAACTCCAGGTCACAAACCACGGGTTGTAACTCCAGGTCACAAACCACAGGTTGTAACTCCAGGTAACGAACCACAGGTTGTAACTCCATGTGACAAACCACGGGTTGTAACTCCATGTGACAAACCACGGGTTGTAACTCCAGGTGACAAACCACGGGTTGTAACTCCAGGTAACAAAACACGAGTTGTAACTCCAGGTGACAAACCCCAGGTTGTAACCCCAGGTGACAAACCCCATGTTGTAACTCCAGATGACAAACCACAGGTTGTAACTCCAGGTGACAAACCACATGTTGTAACTCCAGGTAAGAAAACCACGGGTTGTAACTCCAGGTGACAAACCACGGGTTGTAACTCTATGTCACAAACCACAGGTTGTTACTCCAGGTCACAAACCACAGGTTGTAACACCAGGTCGCAAACCACGGCTTGTAACTCTAGGTCACATAACCACGGGTTGTTACTCCAGGTCGCAAACCACGGGTTGTAACTCTAGGTCACAAACCGCAGGTTGTATATCCAGGTCGCAAACCACGGCTTGTAACTCCAGGTCATATTCCACAGGTTGTAAGTCCAAGTGACAAACCACGTGTTGTAACTCCAGGTCGCAAACCACGGCTTGCAACTCCAGGTCACAAACCACATGTTGTATCTCCAGGTCACAAACCACGGGTTGTAACTCCAGGTCACAAACCACGGCTTGTAACTCCAGGTCACAAACCACGGCCTGTAACTCCAGGTCACAAACCACATGTTGTATCTCCAGGTCACAAACCACGGCTTGTAACTCCAGGTCGCAAACCACAGGTTGTAACTCCAGGTCACAAACCACAGGTTGTAACTCCAGGTCGCAAACCACGGCTTGTAACTCCAGGTCACAAACCACATGTTGTAACTCCAGGTCACAAACCACGGGTTGTAACTCCAGGTCACAAACCACGGCTTGTAACTCCAGGTCACAAACCACGGCTTGTTACTCCAGGTCACAAACCACAGGTTGTAACTCCAAGTACAAACCACGGGTTGTAACTCCAGCTAACAAAACACGGGTTGTAACTCCAGGTCACATAACCACGGGTTGTTACTCCAGGTGTCAAACCCCAGGTTGTAACTCCAGGTGTCAAACCACGGATTTTAACTCCAGGTGTCAAACCACAGGTTGTAACTCCAGGTCACAAACCACAGGTTGTAACTCCAGGTCACGAACCACGGGTTGTAACTCCAGGTCGCAAACCACGACTTGTAACTCTAGGTCACGAACCACAGGTTGTAACCCATTTCACAAACCTCGGGTTGTAACTCCAGGTCACAAACCACAGGCTGTAACTCTAGGTCACAAACCACAGGTTGTAACTCCAGGTCACAAACCACAGGTTGTAACTCTAGGTCACAAACCACAGGTTGAAATTCCAGGTCACAAACCAAGGGTTGTAACTCTAGGTCACAAACCACAGGTTGTAACTCCAGGTCACAAACCACTGGTTGTAACTCTAAGTCACAAACCACAGATTGTAACTCCAGGTCGCAAACCACAGGTTGTAATTCAAGGTCACAAACTACAGGTTGTAACTCCAGGTCACAAACCACAGGTTGTAACTCCAGGTCACAAACCACAGGTTGTATCTCCAGGTCACGAACTACAGGTTGTAACTCCATGTGACAAACCACGGATTGTAACTCCAGGTGACAAACCACGGGTTATAACTCCAGGTAAGAAAACACAAGTTCTAACTCCAGGTGACAAACCACGGGTTGTAACTCCAGGTGACAAACCCCATGTTGTAACTCCAGTTGACAAACCACAGGTTGTAACTCCAGGTGACAAACCACATGTTGTAACTCCAGGTCACAAACCCACGGGTTGTAACTCCAGGTGACAAACCACGGGTTGTAACTCTATGTCACATACCACAGGTTGTTACTCCAGGTCACAAACCACAGGTTGTAACACCAGGTCGCAAACCATGGCTTGTAACTCAAGGTCACATAACCACGGGTTGTAACTCCAGGTCGCAAACCACGGGTTGTAACTCTAGGTCACAAACCGCAGGTTGTATCTCCAGGTCGCAAACCTCGGCTTGTAACTCCAGGTCATATACCACAGGTTGTAAGTCCAAGTGACAAACCACGTGTTGTAACTCCAGGTCGCAAACCACGGCTTGTAACTCCAGGTCACAAACCACATGTTGTATCTCCAGGTCACAAACCACGGGTTGTAACTCCAGGTCACAAATCACGGCTTGTAACTCCAGGTCACAAACCACGGCTTATAACTCCAGGTCACAAACCATATGTTGTATCTCCAGGTCACAAACCACGGGTTGTAACTCCAGGTGACAAACCACATGTTGTAACTCCAGGTCACAAAACCACGGGTTGTAACTCCAGGTGACAAACCACGGGTTGTAACTCTATGTCACAAACCACAAGTTGTTACTCCAGGTCACAAACCACAGGTTGTAACACCAGGTCGCAAACCACGGCTTGTAACTCAAAATCACATAACCACGGGTTGTAACTCCAGGTCGCAAACCACGGGTTGTAACTCTAGGTCACAAACCGCAGGTTGTATCTCCAGGTCGCACACCTCGGCTTGTAACTCCAGGTCATATACCACAGGTTGTAAGTCCAAGTGACAAACCACGTGTTGTAACTCCAGGTCGCAAACCACGGCTTGTAACTCCAGGTCACAAACCACATGTTTTATCTCCAGGTCACAAACCACGGGTTGTAACTCTAGGTCACAAACCACGGCTTGTAACTCCAGGTCACAAACCACGGCTTGTAACTCCAGGTCACAAACCACATGTTGTATCTCCAGGTCACAAACCACAGGTTTTACCTCCAGGTCGCAAACCAGAGGTTGTTACTCCGGGTCACAAACCACAGGTTGTACCTCCAGGTCGCAAACCACGACTTGTAACTCCAGGTCACGAACCACAGGTTGTACCTCCAGATCGCAAACCACAGGTTGTAACTCCAGATCACAAACCTCGGGTTGTAACTCCAGGTCACAAACCACAGGCTGTAACTCTAGGTCGCAAACCACGGCTTGTAACTCTAGGTAACGAACCACATGTTGTAACTCCATGTGACAAACCACAGGTTGTAACTCCAGGTGACAAACCACGGGTTGTAACTCCAGGTAACAAAACATGGGTTGTAACTCCAGGTCACATAACCACGGGTTGTAACTCCAGGTGTCAAACCCCAGGTTGTAACTCCAGGTGTCAAACCACAGATTGAAACTCCAGGTGACAAACCACAGGTTGTAACTCCAGGTCACAAACCACAGGTTGTAACTCCAGGTCACGAACCACGGGTTGTAACTCCAGGTCGCAAACCACGACTTGTAACTCTAGGTCACGAACCACAGGTTGTACCTCCAGGTCGCAAACCACAGGTTGTAACTCCAGATCACAAACCTCGGGTTGTAACTCCAGGTCACAAACCACAGGCTGTAACTCTAGGTCACAAACCACAGGTTGTAACTCCAGGTCACAAACCACAGGTTGTAACTCCAGGTCACAAACCATTTGTTGTAACTCCAGGTCACAAACCACGGGTTGTAACTCCAGGTCATAAACAACGGATTCTAACTCCAGGTGACAAACCACGGGTTATAACTCCAGGTGTCAAACCACGGATTGTAACTCCAGGTGACAAACCACGGGTTGTAACTCCAGGTCATATACCACAGGTTGTAAGTCCAAGTGACAAACCCCAGGTTGTAACTCCAGGTGTCAAACCCCGGATTGTAACTCCAGGTGACAAACCACAGGTTGTAACTCTAGGTCACGAACCACAGGTTGTAACTCCAGGTCACGAACCACTGGTTGTAACTCCAGGTCGCAAACCACGACTTGTAACTCTAGTTCACGAACCACAGGTTGTACCTCCAGGTCGCAAACCACAGGTTGTAAGCCAAGATCACAAACCTCGGGTTGTAACTCCAGGTCACAAACCACAGGCTGTAACTCTAGGTCACAAACCACAGGTTGTACCTCCAGGTCACAAACCACAGGTTGTAACTCTAGATCACAAACCACAGGTTGAAATTCCAGGTCACAAACCACAGGTTGTAACTCTAGGTCACAAATCACAGGTTGTAACTCCAGGTCAAAAACCACAGTTTGTAACTGTAAGTCACAAACCACGGATTGTAACTCCAGGTCGCAAACCACAGGTTGTAACTCCAGGTCACAAACCACAGGTTGTAACTCCAGGTCACAAACCACAGGTTGTAACTCCAGGTCACAAACCACAGGTTGTATCTCCAGGTCACGAACCACAGGTTGTAACTCCATGTGACAAACCACGGGTTGTAACTCCAGGTGACAAACCACGGGTTGTAACTCCAGGTAGGAAAACACGAGTTCTTACTCCAGGTGACAAACCACGGGTTGTAACTCCAGGTGACAAACCCCAGCTTGTAACTCCAGATGACAAACCCCAGGTTGTAACTCCAGGTGACAAACCACACGTTGTAACTCCAGGTGACAAACCACATGTTGTAACTCCAGGTCACAAAACCACGGGTTGTAACTCCAGGTAACAAACCACGGGTTGTAACTCTAGGTCACATAACCACGGGTTGTTACTCCAGGTCGCAAACCACGGGTTGTAACTCTAGGTCACAAACCGCAGGTTGTATCTCCAGGTCGCAAACCACGGCTTGTAACTCCAGGTCATATACCACAGGTTGTAAGTCCAAGTGACAAACCACGTGTTGTAACTCCAGGTCGCAAACCACGGCTTGTAACTCCAGGTCACAAACCACATGTTGTATCTCCAGGTCACAAACCACGGGTTGTAACTCCAGGTGGCAAACCCCAGGTTGTAACTCCAGGTGTCAAACTACAGATTGTAACTCCAGGTGACAAACCACAGGTTGTAACTCCAGGTCACAAACCACAGGTTGTAACTCCAGGTCACGAACCACGGGTTGTAACTCCAGGTCGCAAACCACGACTTGTAACTCTAGGTCACGAACCACAGGTTGTACCTCCAGGTCGCAAACCACAGGTTGTAACTCCAGATCACAAACCTCGGGTTGTAACTCCAGGTCACAAACCACAGGCTGTAACTCTAGGTCACAAACCACAGGTTGTAACTCAAAGTCACAAACCACAGGTTGTAACTCCAGGTCACGAACCACAGGTTGTAACTTCAGGTCACGAACCCCAGGTTGTAACTCCAGGTCACAAACCACGGGTTGTAACTCCAGGTCATATAACCACGGGTTGTAACACCAGGTAAAAAACACGAGTTGTAACTCCAGGTGACAAACCCCAGGTTGTAACTCCAGGTGACAAACCACAGGTTGTAACTCCAGGTCACAAACCACAGGTTGTGGTTGTAACTCCAGGTCACAAACCACAGGTTGTAACTCCAGGTCACGAACCACAGGTTGTAACTCCAGGTCACAAACCACAGGTTGCAACTCCAGGTCACAAACCACAGGTTGTAACTCCAGGTCACAAACCACAGGTTGTAACTCCAGGTCACGAACCACGGGTTGTAACCCCAACTGACAAACCACGGGTTGTAACTCCAGGTGACAAACCACGGGTTGTAACTCCAGGTCACGAACAACAGGTTGTAACTCCATGTGACAAACCACGGGTTGTAACTCCAGGTCATATAACCACGGGTTGTAACTCCAGGTCATATAACCACGGGTTGTAACTCCAGGTAACAAAACACGAGTTGTAACTCCAGGTGACAAACCCCAGGTTGTAACTCCAGGTGACAAACCACAGGTTGTAACTCCAGGTCGCAAACCACAGGTTGTAACTCCAGGTCGCAAACTACAGGTTGTAACTCAAGGTCACAAATCACAGGTTGTAACTCCAGGTCACGAACCACAGGTTGTAACTCCAGGTCACAAACCACGGGTTGTAACTCCAGGTCACAAACCACAGGTTGTAACTCCAGGTAACGAACCACAGGTTGTAACTCCATGTGACAAACCACGGGTTGTAACTCCATGTGACAAACCACGGGTTGTAACTCCAGGTGACAAACCACGGGTTGTAACTCCAGGTAACAAAACACGAGTTGTAACTCCAGGTGACAAACCCCAGGTTGTAACCCCAGGTGACAAACCCCATGTTGTAACTCCAGATGACAAACCACAGGTTGTAACTCCAGGTGACAAACCACATGTTGTAACTCCAGGTAAGAAAACCACGGGTTGTAACTCCAGGTGACAAACCACGGGTTGTAACTCTATGTCACAAACCACAGGTTGTTACTCCAGGTCACAAACCACAGGTTGTAACACCAGGTCGCAAACCACGGCTTGTAACTCTAGGTCACATAACCACGGGTTGTTACTCCAGGTCGCAAACCACGGGTTGTAACTCTAGGTCACAAACCGCAGGTTGTATATCCAGGTCGCAAACCACGGCTTGTAACTCCAGGTCATATTCCACAGGTTGTAAGTCCAAGTGACAAACCACGTGTTGTAACTCCAGGTCGCAAACCACGGCTTGCAACTCCAGGTCACAAACCACATGTTGTATCTCCAGGTCACAAACCACGGGTTGTAACTCCAGGTCACAAACCACGGCTTGTAACTCCAGGTCACAAACCACGGCCTGTAACTCCAGGTCACAAACCACATGTTGTATCTCCAGGTCACAAACCACGGCTTGTAACTCCAGGTCGCAAACCACAGGTTGTAACTCCAGGTCACAAACCACAGGTTGTAACTCCAGGTCGCAAACCACGGCTTGTAACTCCAGGTCACAAACCACATGTTGTAACTCCAGGTCACAAACCACTGGTTGTAACTCCAGGTCACAAACCACGGCTTGTAACTCCAGGTCACAAACCACGGCTTGTTACTCCAGGTCACAAACCACAGGTTGTAACTCCAAGTACAAACCACGGGTTGTAACTCCAGCTAACAAAACACGGGTTGTAACTCCAGGTCACATAACCACGGGTTGTTACTCCAGGTGTCAAACCCCAGGTTGTAACTCCAGGTGTCAAACCACGGATTTTAACTCCAGGTGTCAAACCACAGGTTGTAACTCCAGGTCACAAACCACAGGTTGTAACTCCAGGTCACGAACCACGGGTTGTAACTCCAGGTCGCAAACCACGACTTGTAACTCTAGGTCACGAACCACAGGTTGTAACCCATTTCACAAACCTCGGGTTGTAACTCCAGGTCACAAACCACAGGCTGTAACTCTAGGTCACAAACCACAGGTTGTAACTCCAGGTCACAAACCACAGGTTGTAACTCTAGGTCACAAACCACAGGTTGAAATTCCAGGTCACAAACCAAGGGTTGTAACTCTAGGTCACAAACCACAGGTTGTAACTCCAGGTCACAAACCACTGGTTGTAACTCTAAGTCACAAACCACAGATTGTAACTCCAGGTCGCAAACCACAGGTTGTAATTCAAGGTCACAAACTACAGGTTGTAACTCCAGGTCACAAACCACAGGTTGTAACTCCAGGTCACAAACCACAGGTTGTATCTCCAGGTCACGAACTACAGGTTGTAACTCCATGTGACAAACCACGGATTGTAACTCCAGGTGACAAACCACGGGTTATAACTCCAGGTAAGAAAACACAAGTTCTAACTCCAGGTGACAAACCACGGGTTGTAACTCCAGGTGACAAACCCCATGTTGTAACTCCAGTTGACAAACCACAGGTTGTAACTCCAGGTGACAAACCACATGTTGTAACTCCAGGTCACAAACCCACGGGTTGTAACTCCAGGTGACAAACCACGGGTTGTAACTCTATGTCACATACCACAGGTTGTTACTCCAGGTCACAAACCACAGGTTGTAACACCAGGTCGCAAACCATGGCTTGTAACTCAAGGTCACATAACCACGGGTTGTAACTCCAGGTCGCAAACCACGGGTTGTAACTCTAGGTCACAAACCGCAGGTTGTATCTCCAGGTCGCAAACCTCGGCTTGTAACTCCAGGTCATATACCACAGGTTGTAAGTCCAAGTGACAAACCACGTGTTGTAACTCCAGGTCGCAAACCACGGCTTGTAACTCCAGGTCACAAACCACATGTTGTATCTCCAGGTCACAAACCACGGGTTGTAACTCCAGGTCACAAATCACGGCTTGTAACTCCAGGTCACAAACCACGGCTTATAACTCCAGGTCACAAACCATATGTTGTATCTCCAGGTCACAAACCACGGGTTGTAACTCCAGGTGACAAACCACATGTTGTAACTCCAGGTCACAAAACCACGGGTTGTAACTCCAGGTGACAAACCACGGGTTGTAACTCTATGTCACAAACCACAAGTTGTTACTCCAGGTCACAAACCACAGGTTGTAACACCAGGTCGCAAACCACGGCTTGTAACTCAAAATCACATAACCACGGGTTGTAACTCCAGGTCGCAAACCACGGGTTGTAACTCTAGGTCACAAACCGCAGGTTGTATCTCCAGGTCGCACACCTCGGCTTGTAACTCCAGGTCATATACCACAGGTTGTAAGTCCAAGTGACAAACCACGTGTTGTAACTCCAGGTCGCAAACCACGGCTTGTAACTCCAGGTCACAAACCACATGTTTTATCTCCAGGTCACAAACCACGGGTTGTAACTCTAGGTCACAAACCACGGCTTGTAACTCCAGGTCACAAACCACGGCTTGTAACTCCAGGTCACAAACCACATGTTGTATCTCCAGGTCACAAACCACAGGTTTTACCTCCAGGTCGCAAACCAGAGGTTGTTACTCCGGGTCACAAACCACAGGTTGTACCTCCAGGTCGCAAACCACGACTTGTAACTCCAGGTCACGAACCACAGGTTGTACCTCCAGATCGCAAACCACAGGTTGTAACTCCAGATCACAAACCTCGGGTTGTAACTCCAGGTCACAAACCACAGGCTGTAACTCTAGGTCGCAAACCACGGCTTGTAACTCTAGGTAACGAACCACATGTTGTAACTCCATGTGACAAACCACAGGTTGTAACTCCAGGTGACAAACCACGGGTTGTAACTCCAGGTAACAAAACATGGGTTGTAACTCCAGGTCACATAACCACGGGTTGTAACTCCAGGTGTCAAACCCCAGGTTGTAACTCCAGGTGTCAAACCACAGATTGAAACTCCAGGTGACAAACCACAGGTTGTAACTCCAGGTCACAAACCACAGGTTGTAACTCCAGGTCACGAACCACGGGTTGTAACTCCAGGTCGCAAACCACGACTTGTAACTCTAGGTCACGAACCACAGGTTGTACCTCCAGGTCGCAAACCACAGGTTGTAACTCCAGATCACAAACCTCGGGTTGTAACTCCAGGTCACAAACCACAGGCTGTAACTCTAGGTCACAAACCACAGGTTGTAACTCCAGGTCACAAACCACAGGTTGTAACTCCAGGTCACAAACCATTTGTTGTAACTCCAGGTCACAAACCACGGGTTGTAACTCCAGGTCATAAACAACGGATTCTAACTCCAGGTGACAAACCACGGGTTATAACTCCAGGTGTCAAACCACGGATTGTAACTCCAGGTGACAAACCACGGGTTGTAACTCCAGGTCATATACCACAGGTTGTAAGTCCAAGTGACAAACCACGGGTTGTAACTCCAGGTCGCAAATCACGGGTTGTAACTCCAGGTCACAAACTACAGGTTGTAACTCCAGGTCACAAACCACAGGTTGTAACTCCAGATCACAGACCACAGGTTGTAACTCCAGGTCACAAACCACAGGTTGTAACTCCAGGTCACAAACCATTTGATGTAACTCCCGGTCACAAACCACGGGTTGTAACTCCAGGTCACAAACCACGGATTCTAACTCCAGGGGATGAACCACGGGTTGTAACTCCAGGTCACATTACCACGGGTTTTAACTCCAGGTGAGGAACAGGAACATGAGCGGTATAAACTCGACAGTGGGTTGCCGACTATTACCACATTCAGAACTCCAATTCAGGTTTTGGCCATTAAGTGGTGATTGTCAAATGTGTGTTTTTGAATGTTAAAATTCAACATAACCTTAACTGAAAAAAGGGGACCATGATTTTTTTTTTGTCAAGGTAGGGTGATGAAAATATTCGCATTGGAGAGATCAAAACAATTCCAGAGCCTCATTTTCCATATGACCAGCTCCCCCTTTTTTCCAATTAGTATTTCGGTAAAATCAAATCAGTGATCTGCGTCACGAATAAAACGACAAGTGCGACCGTCTAACCTTCAACTACTGTTATTCCTTAAATGAAAATGCTTTCAAATCTTTCCTTTTTAAACTTACCGAAATCATTCAGGGCTAGTTGTCTACATTAATACAAAAAAAAAAATATGTTGTGACTGTTTTTGTGTGTGTTAGAAATCTTGTAAATACATTATAACTATTTTGGTGTTATAAATCACGTAAATGCATTACAACTAATTAAAATCTGTAACTCCCTCATACAAAGTTTACTTTAGGCGGTTTTGGCAGTTAAATGTTGAGTGTTAAATGTGTGTTTTGGCATGTTAAAATTCAACATAGCTTTTACTGAAAAAAGGGGGCCATGATTTCTTTGGTCAAGGTAGAGGGAGATAAAATTTCGCATTAGATGTATCAAAATGATTTCAAAGCTGCATTTTCCAAATGAGCAGCTCCCCCTTTTCTTAAAGGTAAAAAATTATTAGTTCCTTAATTTACAATCTGATTTTTTTTTTATCTACTTATATGTTACAGCTAAGTTACACTATCTGCTCTCTATGAATATTAGAATGTGATCTTCACTGATAGAGCGAAAGCGAACGTAATAATGGTAACCATGCTAAAAATAATCCTCAGAATACGTCATGATTATCTGGACTGAAATCGTTATGTAGGTGACATTCGTAATAAAACATCTTTAAATGTTGCGACGAGTCATTTATTTTAACATGGCTTAATACATCGACACAGTTTAATTTATTTAAAATGTCGGTAATGTGAGGGCATACTGTGAAATATTGTATTGTACAGTTGTATCGTAAACACTTACTGCCTGGTTATGCGGGGAATAGCAAATTTATATTCCCAGAGATGTAAACTCTTGCTCCAGGCGAACTGACGGGCAATAGTTGGTTCCGAAGGGACAACAAATTACTTGAAATTCTCCTCATTACCAGCCATTCAGTTTTTAATTTAACCGAACAAGATATCTTAAAAAAAATAACTACACAATCTGGTAAAAAACATAAAACAATAGTGACACATGTTTGCACATGATGTGCTATTTTGTTTTGTAAATCATTGATTTTCTCTAACCAAATCTAATGATTAGTGTGTTAAAACTTCAATACATATATATCTGCTGGTAAATACAAATATACAATCTTATATATACAATAACGAAAAACTCGCGGACCACTGTTGGATTTCAGAAAAACGGAATGACCAAATAGCGGTCGTAGGTGGTAATATGTGATGGTCGGAATGTTCCTTACAGAAAGGCGACCTGCATCTTAATATTTACCTGTAATTCATCTGCATCAGTTCTTAACTAAAATATATTGTAAAAAGGGGTATTGTTTAAAGATCATATATATTAAAACATTAACAACACATATTTTTTTTTACAATAATTGTTTTTTCATATATACTGACGGACTTTAAAAACGCAACACGCATTTTGTTGACTTTTTTAACCAAATCATGATTGATCCTCAAATAACTACTATTCATGCTTACCATACTTCTTTCTGTTTAGAAAAATTCAATATCTGAATTACCTGAGGTTATTAAACATACCGGATTCTTGTGCTGTAACCAGACAATTTGACGTCAGAAACTCGTCTTATTGTCCTTCCAACAACGATACAGGCAGACAGGATTTGTTGATGACCACCAATGACCAGATCAATATATAATGACAACGCCACGTCACTAGAATTTGATTACGCAACGTCATTTGCGAGACATTTTTACGACCGCAACGTCAACTGCTAATCAAATCGCCGAATGCCATGGCAGACAGATTCATACTATTAAATGTTTCCCAAAAACTGAAATGCCAAAGAATCGACTGCAGAAAAACATTTAAAGCCCTAAAATTTAAACCGCCTAATTGCCAAATAAAGGCAACAGTAGTATACCGCTGTTCGAAATTCATAAATCGATTGAGAAAAAAACAAATCCGGGTTACAAACTAAAACTGAGGGAAACACATCAAATATAAGAGGAGAATTACAACACAACAGAAACACAACATTAAAATGAAACACACACAGAAACGAACTATAATATAACAATGGCCATTTTCCTGACTTGGTACAGACTGTAATGGGTGGGAGCAAAGGCAAAACCAGAAGGTACAAAACAGAACTCAAACATGCCCAACAGAATTGGTTGACCTTTCTGACAATCATTTTGGCGTTGGTTACAGGCAGTCATTGCCTTCGACGGTGACACATCCATTGATAAGGGGAAAAGCAGGGTTTCAGTGCATACCACATGATATGAACATTAAAAATCACGTAATCAATTCAACTTTCGAACTGTAAAATTTTTTAGACAATGAAGTAATGAATGAAATTTATGTTCATACATTTGTTTAACAAAAATTGCATATTTGAAAATGGGAATTAAATAGAATAATCTAGTGTTGCGTTTCTAGAGTCGGTCAGTATATTTTTGGTTAAATATAACCCGAAAATGTTACGTAATTATGTTTTTATCCGTTTTTGAATTGCAAAATTAAAAAGTTATTCAACAAACAAAAATCAGTAAATAAAAAAGGAAAATTCAAACATTTCTCCCTCAACTGAAAAAATGAATTTTTATTCAAAATAACATGAAAAATCGAAATGTTCACTGACTGTACTCATTTTAGTAATTTATTCTATTACTTGATATGTATTTGTATTTGTGTTACATGAAGATATTCAAATCTAAAACGATGCGCAAAAACGAAGTTTTATGTAGTACTGCGTATATAATCATCGAAAGCTGTTGTCTTCTAGTTCGAAGTACTATATATCGTCTACCTGCATGGTCGTTCTGTCTGTATATCATAAGAGCCGAAGTCAATGTTCTTGGCATGCTTTTTTATAAGCAGATGGAAGAGTCAGTCGTATATCTGTTCACTTTTTCCACAAAAAAGGGAGAATACAAATTGGGTACATCACGACGTGAACTGCAGGGTGTTTAAATATGGAACTGGCTTGTTGAATTGTGAGCTACAAGTATTCTCGATTTGTCACGTAAGCTTTGGACAATTGGGCAAGCTGATTAAGAAATTTAAATATATACTACATCTTGATAATAAGCAGCGTTTGATACTTTTATATAAGCTTAATGACTCAAGCTATCATAAATTCTTAAAAGATCGCAACATTGTAATCAATTATAATACATTCATTATTATGGAAAATTGAGAAAAAAATATGAAAACAAAGTAAAATTAAAATTAACATCAATTCAATTCAATTCAAAGTTTTATTTAAAGTCGATATTCAATAAACTACATAAACATAAGCTCTAGTGAGCTTTTCAAATCGACTGAATAACAAAATATATACACACATACAAAAGTCATGAAAACAACACAATTTTAAACATACAGTGCATGGTAAGATACCATGGATGACACATAAAAGTTAAAAGCATAGTATGCAAAATAAAGTATATCTTTAAACAGCACAATTTAGAATGATAAGCACAGCAGATAATAGCAACTAACAAAGCTAAGCGAATTAAACAGTCAAACAAAATAAAAAATAAGAAAGCACAAGCATAAAAGCAATATATACATGCACTGCACAGGCATGAGCTGTTATTTGGATCCCATGTTTGTACCAATTTTTTGAATTGGTCAAATGATGTTTCCATTCGACAATGGTTAGGCAGCTCATTCCAGATTTGTGCAGCATTATAGCGAAACGATCTTAAACCATACCTGTTAGTTCTGACTCTCGGGAGTACTGCTGTTTCCTGTGATGTAAAATTATACTTTTGAATTTTAATATCAATCAAATCATGATAACTTGGACTTTTTTTGTGAATTATTTTAAATGTTTCTGTTGCAATAGTTTTTATTCTCCTTATTTTTAAAGAAGGTAATTTTGACTTTTCAAGCAGTTTTTCGTATGAACTATCATAATCTTCATAGATGAATCTAAGAGCTCTTTCTTGAATTTTTTCCATTTTAAAAGATTTTTTTTTCAATACAGTAGTGCCAAATTCCTGGAAAATAGTTAAAATTCGAAAGAACGAATTAATAGTATGCCGTTAACCTACCTAGCCTGTTTAAATATTAATCCAATCGTTTTAGAATATTTAATTTTAATTTTAAGCCTTCATTACATTTATCGAAAACCAGTTTATTAGATTTAAACTATCAGTTTCTAAACTTTTAACAACTTTATCTATATCATAATCACTATATGATACAGTGTTAATAAGTATCATCAGCATAATTATAAATGGTGCTATTTTGTACAAAATGAAATATGTCATTTATGAAGACATTGAAAAGAACTGGACCAAGAATGCAATGCGCCCATCAATATGTAGTACAGACCTAGAAAAAATCCAATTGCACGTATTCACTATCTATTTATATCTATTTTATGTTTATATCGGGTTAAATGACCGTCGACAGTCTTCGGAGGTCACCTCGATGGTTAATTAGATGACGTCTAGACTAGTAAGATACACACGAAATGCTGTTACATATTACCGAGTACATGTATCGTAAATTGTTTTAGACTGTATATAATTTGGATATACGTTTTAGTATGTTATAAATCAAATATGAGAATTTGAGTCAAATCGGTGAACATGCATGGATTTGACAGCTAATCCCATTCAAGGTTATTATTAAAAGTCTCATTTGAATAAATCTATTGTTTTATACTATTTACCTGTATTATTGGCGCAAATGAAATGTTTTATTTTGGCGCAAATGAAATATGGTTTGTGGCGCAAAAGAAAGATTTGTTGGCGCAAATGAAATGCCAATTGGCGCAAAAGCAAAGCACCGATTTTGATTCGTCAAAATCAGATGATTTTTATCGTCTTGAAAAAAAAAAACCAAACGGAAGTCATATTTTATTTGCAAGTCCGTACCAATATTGACAAATTCTTCTATCATTATCAACGTAGCTCATAGTATGTATGTAGATACATCAAGATACCAGTGGAAGAAATTGTTATAACCATGAAGACGTTTTAGGCTCTTTCAATTATACGATGAACAAGAAGGTTGCCACTAGTCAAACAAGAACTGATTACACTTACATGTACGGAGCACATGACCTCACCTTAGTTTTTGTTGGGGTTCGTGTTGTTAAATCTGATTGCACTTACAGAGCACCTAAGTTCACCCCGGTTTTTGTTTTGGTCAATGTTGTTAAATCTAATTACACTTACGGAGTACCTAAGTTCACCCCAGTTTTAGTTTTGTTCGTGTTGTTAAATCTAATTACACTTACGGAGCACCTAAGTTACCCCAGTTTTTGTTTGGGTCCATGTGTTATATATCTCTGTTTGGTATTTCTGGTTACCGGAAATGTAGAACATAATTTAGCCTGTTTTATGTTATTTTACGGGCTGTATATACTTTTCTTATGCTTAGTTAATGTTGTCTGCCATACATGTGGTTGTTCAATGGCAGTAGAATAAAATTGAAATATAAAAAATCGTGATTTCAATGTTTGGGTCCATGTTGTTATATCTGATTACACCTACGGAGCACCTAAGTTCACTCCAGTTTTTGTTTGGGTCCATGTTGTTAAATCTGATTACACCTACGGAGCACCTAAGTTCATCCCAGTTTTTGTTTGGGTCCATGTTGTTAAATCTGATTACACTTACGGATCACCTAAGTTCACTCCAGTTTTTGTTTGGATCCATGTTGTTAAATCTGATTAACCTTACAAAGCACATGAGTTCATCTTAGTTTTTGCTGGGGTTCATGTTGTTAAATCTTTATACTTTTCACGGATGTCTGTTAACCCAATTTAAGAAATTTAATCACGAAAAACCATTTCTTAAAAGTTTATTTATTTAATATCTTTACAAATAAAGTCGTAAAAACACACATATATTTATTTGTTATCAAATGCATCACACACCATTCATCAAGATACATTTGTTATGCTTTATTCGGAAAATATTATCTATTAGAAAAATAATAAAAATTTGCATACGAAATATCGTTATACCCCACACACATGTGTCTTACATATCTTACAGCTTGACATCATTTTGCATTCATGTGTCAGAATGGACACCTTCTTTTATCTTCCAACTGATATAAGAACAATACTAGGTCTAATATTAGTTATATTGACACCTTTGCAGTTTGTTTTCTACTTTTTCTTAACAACAAAAGTCTGTACCACTTGGTCCATGGGGATTTCCGGTCATTTGACATTTACAGTAACTAGGAACCCATCCAGCAAGAACAATAATGAAGATGAGTGCAAAATATGGAGATGTATTTTCAATTAAAATTGGAAGTTGGAAAGTGGTTGTGTTAAACGGTAAGGTTACAATACACGAAGCCTTTATAAAGAATACAAAGTTTTTCTCGAATAGGCCATTAATTTTCTCCTTCAAATCATGGGATCATATAAAAAGTCTTGCTTTTGGATCATACTCGCCAATATGGCGGGTGCAACGGAAAATTGCAAATTGCGTTTTCGAAGACTTACATTCATCTAAAACAAGCACAGTGGAAGAAATTATAAGCAAGGAAATAAAAACTATAGCGCAGATCTTTCTGAATAACGGAGATTCTCCATTTTATCCACACGAGGATATATCATTGGCAATTGGAACTATAATTTATCAAGTAAGTGTTGGTTCTGATGATAGTTGTCGAAGCGATTAAACATTTAAAAATTTGATTAAAAACGAGAACAATTTAGTGATGGAAATCCAATCGATGTTTTTCCGATATTACAATATTTTATGCCTTTGTCAGTTACGAAATTGAAACATATCTATTATAACCAGAGATAAATTGTGAATGCCACTATCGCGGGGCGTGTACAAACATTTGATCCAAATAACAGACGTGACGTCATGGATGAGCTTATTCATGCAGCCAATCAGTACTGTAGTAAACATTATGAAATAACAAAACAGGACGTTTCTTCCATTTTGAGAGATAGTCTTGGAGCTGGTTATGAAACATTATCAACAACATTGGAGTGGGCATTATTGCACTTATCTGCACATCAAAACGTCCATCAAAGAAATCACAAAGAAATTGATGACGGGTTTGGAAGCCGAACACCTTCGTTGCAAGATAAAAAGCATCTCCCGTATTTACAAGCAACCGTATTGAAAACCAATCGTGCAAGAACAGATGTACCACTTGGTATACCGCACGCGACATCAGAAGATGTCGTTTTCAGGGATTTCAACACTCGAAAAGGACTTGTTGTGTTATGTTATCTTTACGCAGTTTCTGGAAATTCTGAAATTTGGGAAAATCCTGACGAATTTTAATCCGAAAGATACTTAGACGAAGACAATCAAATAGATTTGGGAAAATCTATACAAAATTTATCGTTTAGCATTGGACGCAGACGTTGTTTGGGAGAACATTTAGCTCAAATGGTAACATACCTATTTGTCGTAAATATTCCTCAGAAGTGTAAAATAGATTTGTGTTCTGAGACTGATTTCAATGACAAGACCACATTGGTTATGGGTTAAATGAGGATTTCTTCAATCTCCTATATTGGAAGTGAAGAATACATACAGTTACAGATACAGATATAACCGGGTTAATGTAGGGAAAATATAAATTGCATCCGAAATAAATCATTCTTTTTACGAACTATATATGACATTATATAAAATATGTACACCCTAGTTACATAAAACCCTAATTAGGTATCGATAGATAGACAACTAGGACAACAGACCAGTTGCGAAATACAGTTTCCGTAGATTGAAAGGCACTGTCCTAATCCAACATGTACTAATGCACCCAGTCTAACACTAATGCACTCAGTCTAATTTTCCAACACTTCGTCTTGGTTGACCAACTTTGCAGAGTCTACCTATTACGTTTATTGTTAAAATGATCCTAAATATGCATAAATATTTGCCACTGGATGGTTAGCATTTTTTTAAAATTTAGGCACCTGCCATTCATCTTATGTTAAGGGGTGCATGTTTAGAAAAACCAATGCCCCCTTCATCCCTACAAACCCCAAAAAAACAAGAAGATTAATAGTCAGAGCCTGAATTAAATTTCTTGTTATCTAGGTCTCAAATTCCAACCTTCACGGATAAAAAGTTTTTTTTTCACATCAAATCCCAACTCTAAAGCACCCTTAGTTTAGACTGGTCGTTAATGAATTCAAAAAGACGTTTTAATGCCAACCAAAATTCCAAAATGATCAAAAAAGGGTACCGAGGGAGATGCTTTCAGGCAACTTTAAATATTTTATTTTTGTATTTTAGACAGACACATAAATATGTGACAAGTAATCTTTTCTTTTTGTCAATTTATTTTGACCAGTTGAATAACATGAGATACCGTGGCCATTTGATTCTTTTTACATGTGTTTAAGTGTACGAAAAGCGAAGTAATAAATAACACACACACACACACTTCGACAACACGATTAACAGAGCGGTTGTTTCATCAAGCTACGAAATTAAAAAGAATACACAAGTGTCTCGGACTGAATTAATTACGTGTGAATATCATAATACGTCATTTAAGTAAACTTTTGTGTAAAATAGCTTCAAATTTGGTGCTGAGTCATTAATTTTGAAAAGGTTTCTGTACTCGAATACATCGACTCAGATCACACATAAAAATTGAAATATATATTAAGGCATACTGTAAAACACGACGTGGTTAAGCGGTATTGTATTGAAGTATAAAAACAGGGTATGAATATACGATGGCACAGTACATACTACCATACAATGGTATAATCCAATGGTATGATAATTCCTTAATTTTCTATTCAATGAGATGTTTAAGAAAAATTCACGTTAGCATATTTACGGTTGTAAAACTTTATATAGACTTTGCAAAGATTGAAATTGAATGAAATTTAAATTATTGTTGTCTAATAATATTACTGGATGTTTAATTTTGTACCATTGTCGAGTCTACAAATAGTAAATGTAACTAATTAGATACCAGCATTTTTATATACAGAATTTGTACACCTGTTTTATCTAAAATCATATATACACATTGATTTTGTGTAAGCGGACAGCGTTATGTGAGTTATTTAGAAATATTTTTACCTTTGATCACATTTCATTTATTGATAAAACTCGAAAATTCGAAAAGGTTGACATTAATTTTGTAAGTTTTTGCTGGGCACCAAAAGAACAGCTTCAAATAATAGCAGTCCGAGCAGAACTAAGAAGACTCCTCCTTGAACATTTAATTTTTTCACAGTCTCTATCTTGCCTAGCAATATAAAAAAGAAGATGTGGTATGATTGCCAATGAGACAACTCTCCACAAGAGACCTTGGCAAGACTGGCGAAGACTGAATTCTGAAAATATAAATCCTCTACTTAAAGAAACATTTATATTGACAAAACTGCTGGACTCGCATGGTACTTATTCTTGGTATACATATGCCAAGAATATTTCACCCGACCCAGACCTTTTAGATAAAGTTAATAATTGTAGGGACTTTAATGAAATAAACTCTTTAAAGCCCTTGATTAGAAATGAATTTAAAGAAAAATATAAAATTAGTTTTGAAAATAAATAAATAGTAATGATGAAAATAGTAAACTGTTACTTTATAAAAATTTAAAACTTAACTTGGATAGGGAGTTTTATTATTTAGCTTCCAATGACTTTTCTATAAGTAAATACTTCACTAAGTTGAGAATATTAAGTGACCATAATTTAGAAATAGAAATGGGTCGCCATTACAAAATTCCTAGAAAGGGTAGCATATGTAAACTGTGCAACTTAATGGAGGATTGAAAAACACTTCCTCCTTGAATGTAAAATTAACAAAAAACTAAGGGATAATCTATTTGAAAATTGTTTACCTTTTCATAATTTTATGTCTCTTACCCAAGAACAAAATGGAACATGTTAAAAAGCTATTAGCTCCTTTATAAAACAGACATTAGAACTGAGGGCAGAAGTCTAATAGTTTTTTTCTATGTGTTCATTTCTTATAGAATTGTTATTTCTTTGCTATTTTATGTTTGTTTTTGTTTTTCTGTTTTTTGTCACAAACTAAAGTATGTTTATATGACAATAAAGATATATATGTTATTAAACGTGTTTTTTTTTACATCCATCGTAAAGTTAATTACCAATGTTTATCATGGTCATTCAAATATAAATTGAACACAAACTATAATAGAAAGTTGAAAAGTGTAATAGGTATTTCCAAGATTAACTTCTCACCTCCAACACTAAAACAAAAGATGGCCGGCCGTTTGACTATGTATGATGTATTAATACGCAACCACGACCTGTCGGAATTGGGACGTTAAATCCGATGCCTCTTGAAGGGAGCGTGCCACGCCATCTGCAAGTGAAGGAACCCTTGCAACAACTCACTGATTGGTACATAGCTGTAGGTGGTTAGTTGATAGGCAATATTTCTGTCACAATCCAACATACTTTTAATTTCCAGTAACAGTAGAAATTCCTGCCATTTTTTCCGATCGACTCACTTTTTAGGAACGTACCTTTAGGACTAAACGTTAATTTGCGCTTGTTCTGTATAAGCCTAAAATTGAATCACTGGACGTTAAGTAGAGAACAATCAATCAATCAAGTTAATGAGACAGGGTAACTGGCTTGGATTTTTTACTTTATGTATTGAAGGATATGTTACGAGTTTCCGAAGTACTAGTGTACTGTTCATCTTTAAATTTGCATATTTTTTTGTACGAAAATGAAAATTTAATAATATCCCAGTATATTATGTAATGTTTCCACTTTTTATAGCCAGATGTTATCTCAGACGGTCCACAAATATGTTTTTATTATGAGCAAAGTGTAATGATGTGAAATAGGTCAATTTGGTTTCGCTACTTTCTAACGTTCTTTTAATGTATTTAGATTATCAGTCTGGAGCATATTTGGAAAGGTATTCGGGAAACATCCATAAATCTCATGTTGATATTACTACCAATGGGTCAGTACCATTGTTTGTTGATGGCAGGAGCCTGTTGTTCATTGGTTGTCGTTTGTTGGTGTGGTTCATAGATGTTTCTCGTTTCTCGTTTTTTTTTATATAGATTAGACCGTTGGTTTTTCTGTTTGAATTGTTTTACACTACAACAAATGGAAGTTTTTAACGACCTAGACTGGCTATACAGCCCTTGCACGGTCGGTGTTTTACACTAGTAATTTTGGGGACCCTTTATAGCTTGCTGTTCGGTGTGAGCCAAGGCTCCGTGTTGAAGGCCGTACTTTGACCTATAATTGTTAACTTTTTATACATTGTGACTTGGACGGAGAGTTGTCTGATTGGCACTCATACCACATCTTCTTATTTAATATTGAATGGCGACAGTTGACTTTTATGGTCGTAAAAGTTTAATGCATATGTCCTCTTAACACCAGCTCCTGAGAGTCCTGTAAGAAACTGCTGTACGCACTTTGATCTGTCAAAACATATTTATTACATTATTATCTTAAACAAATATAATAACTGAGAGGTTAATTAATTTATAGGTATTTAAAGGTAAACATAATAAACAGGGTGAACACGTCTGCCAATTCAAAATCATCACCATTTTTAAGTGTTTTGTTTTAAAATCAAGTAAAATTGTTCAATTGTAAATTTCTTAATATATATTTTTTTATATCAAAAAGGGAGAGAAGATAACAAGGCTGATCAAAACCATTATACGAAGAAAAACTATACCATAGCCAA
Organism: Mytilus californianus; assembly: GCF_021869535.1. NCBI lineage: Eukaryota > Metazoa > Mollusca > Bivalvia > Mytilida > Mytilidae > Mytilus > Mytilus californianus. The sequence continues at coordinate 110,246,717 of NW_026262734.1, read as the reverse complement.
ACAAAAAGAGACGAAGTCTACAAAAGACTTCACAGAAAACAAAGAGATTGAGCAAGACGAACCCTACCATAACCCGGGTGTGAATTTTTTGTACTTTCCTTCCTTAGACGCAGTGGTAATCCTTGATTTACATAGACTAACTCATTTATTACTCAGATAACGTTAAATAATCATTTAATTAACTAGCTAATTTATTTGGAGTTTCATATAACAGTGAGAACTGTATACTCGCAAATCGTTGTGCATAATCGAAATTGACTTGTCAAGGTTTCTACAATTATGGTCATAGAAACCGTGATCCGATAGTATAAACACATTAAAATGTGAACAGTAAAAATGAGTTTTTTCTAACACTGACTGCCTTTTTATAGCTTTATTATGTTATCATATAATTATGTCCTTTTTGGTTTTAAGAGCTCTTCAACGGTTGTATTAGGTTTTGGATTTTTCAAATTTTTTATTTTCGAGCATCACTGAAGAGACATTGATTATCGAAAAACGCATTTTGTGCATTAAAATTGGCACCGTTAATGTTATGTAAGCTTCCATAGATATAAAGATTTGGTTTGGAAGTTTGGTTGTACAAGTAGAAACTTCTTTCAAACGGGAGAGCACATCCTAATTTTTACGGAGATGTGTTCACCAAGCCCGGAAATTTAGATGCGATCCCGGTTAACTTTTTTATCCTTTAAATAAACTTATTCTAAAAGGTTACCAATTCAACACTATAATTAGATCTTTGAATATTGTTTTTATTGGTATTGATATTGACGTTGTTATTAGTAAATTAAAATCAAACTAAATATTATTTTTATATACATATGCACATTCATGGCTCTACAATCTGTCGATACCTGTATCTTGGCATTGCACAAGGTCATGTTTTCTCTGACTGTTAATGATGTCTTTACACTGGATGTTGGATGTGTATTTTAGTCTTTGATGCGTGATTCATTTATTAGTTGTTATTAGCTTTGAACTAGCTGTCAGTAATTGCGAGAACTCTCAGATCTGCACTTAGTGTCTTTTTGTTGTGGGGATATATAAGTACCCTGCCACGTCCACTCTGTGTTTTTGTTAGATGTATTTCTGCTTTGTATCTATCTGATGAGTCAAGCCTTTTTCAACTGATTTTTATGGTTTGTTCTTATGTACTGGTACACCACTGTCCCAGGTTAGGAGGAGGGTTGGCGCCTTCAAACTAGTTTAACCCCGCCACATTCTGTATGTGCCTGTCCCAAGTCAGAAGCCTGTAATTAATGGTTGTCGTTTGTTGCGGTTCATTATTTTGTACATAAATCAGGCCGTTAGTTTTCTCGTTTGAATTGTTTTACAATTGTCATCTCGGGGCCTTTTATAGCTCATTATGCGGTATGGGTTTTACTCATTGTTGAAGGCCGTACGGTGACCTATAATTGTTAATTTCTGTGGCATTTGGTCTCTTGTGGAGAGTTGTCTCATGGGCAATCATACCACATCTTCTTATTTTTATATTCGTGTTGCTCAGTCTTTAGTTTTCTACGTTGTGTGTTGTAGACTGCTGTTTGTCTTTTGGTGGATTGAAAACTGTTCTGAAAACTTGTATACAATATCTGTATACTATAGTAATTAAATACAAATAAGAAAACCCCGGCATCTTGTAAAATAGCAGTTCATGTTATCTATTACTTTTGTAAAAATGATATCTGTCAAGACAGAAGATTGTTTTCCTTAGATTTTATGTTAAATCTTTTGATTTTAATATTGACATTCATATACATAGACACTTGCACCATCTTCATTTGATAGAAATAGTTTGCTATAATCTTTACTAAAACAAATAGCACTCGGGTCTTTTAATCCATCTTCAGGTCCCAACACAACTTCACTCTTCTTAGCATTTTTAGACAGACGATGAATATTGTTTGAATCACGGCCAACGACGTACACATTTCCTGGACGGTCCGTTGCTATACAATTGGGCATTTCTAATGTGGATGAAGTGAAATTAAAAATAGGAGACCCGTCATCATTTATACAATGAACTACATCGGAAATAGGTTCTGAAATATAGATTTTATTTCTTCTGTAATGTACATAATAAAAATCGTCCCTACCAAACTTTAACGCTTTCAAGTGTCTTAGCTCAGAACTAAATATATGCAAATTCCCCTTAGTATCACCGACGAAAATATTTTCGTTGCCGGACGAAACACCAAAAACAGCATTTTTACATTTAACGACGCGTCCTGGGGTAAAATTATTTACCAGTTGTATACCGTTTTCTTGCAATGCTACAACAACATTTCCTGACGTTGAATGAAATGACACATCCCACGCATCACTGCCTAGCTTGCATTCATTAATGTATTTTCCATTTTTACTATATGATAGCAGACGATCGCGGCTTGTAATAACTAGGTTATCATTACTGTCAGTTGTAAGACCAGTGACGTCACCGTTTTTGAGACCGATGCGATCGCAAAGCTTGAAAGATTTTGGAGCCGAGATAATTTGAGCCTGCATATGCTTAGATGGACAATATTGCAGACCTGACTTTTCTTCTTTTATAGTAACAGATCCTAACCATTTACCTTCCACAAAATTCTGATTGGGTTCTAGAAATATCAAGCGAGGTTCGGAAAGATTAGGAACAATATTCTCAAGACAACAATTTTCTTCGCTGACGATGGGCTGCAGTTCATGCAGAAGAAGGAAAACATGCAGATCTGATCCTTTTTTGGTAAAAACGTCCAGTTGTGTTAAATATTTTTCTAACTTTGAAACAGATTTTTTGGAATTGACTTTTTCATTTTCCAATAACTTTACAGCATTCTTTCGTGCAATCTGCAGCTCTGATCGAATGATATTTTCCATATCATCAAGCTGTTGGATTAGCGACTCCTTCACTTTTGCAATCTTTCTCACAATGTCATTCTCTTCTTGAACAACCCTATCTTTTATTTCAGTTCTGTTTTGAATAATACGGTTGCGTGTTTCAAGTATTTGCTTCATTCCGTCAGCTGTATCTCGGTAAAGAGTCGAAATCGTTGCGTTTTTGCAAGCTACCTGAATCGTATCGACTTTATCGCAAGACCGATGATTATCCGATATGCACATTTCGCAACAGAGAATATCATGCTGTGTACAAAAGAAATCCAATGTCAGCTTAGGATGACTTGCACATTGTTTGGGCAATGTCAGAGTCTCAGCGTCAATAATACGATGCGGCTGTGACACTCGACTTTCCTTATGCACAGTAACACATTCATTACAAAGAAAATGCTCACAATCCGTGCACCATTTATCAGCTGGAACAGACTTATCAAGTTTAGAACATATTTGGCATTGTGAAATTGATGCCATGACTGATCTGAAACAGAAGATAACAAATATTGTATTTGGAAAAGATTAAAAAAATGAATAATATGTTTTTGGACAGGAATTTTTTGTGATAGCTTTTTACAGTTTCCAGGGAGATGTTGAATACGGACCAATAAGCAGGAATATACCTAGAGTCAATTCGAAATTGATAGGTCGAATAAAAACCTCCTATACTAAGAAAAGAATTAGACAAAAACAAAATCAAATAAGTCATCAAAATGGTAATTGATCGTAATTAGTAAACGACAAATTGAGAAACATGAACTCCACAGGAAAAATGAGATAAATAACGAAATAGTAAGCAATTCTCGTTTCATGAGTTGCACCCGTGGTGTTGCTCAGGTCAATTACAACAACTGTTTTTAGTCGCATGCTGTGATAAGTACATATCTAAAGGAGGACGGAATATAAGTCACCACAAAATGTAACATATACAGCCTCAGTTTAGTAGACCTTAGCAGAAGACATGGACGGGATTATAATGGAAATAAAAATATATTTTAAAATGTCAAGTAAGAGGTGCGTATCGGATGCCCTCCTAATGAAGATTGAAACCATCCACATTTTAGATCCGAGAATAAAAAACAGAAAGTGAATTATTAGACAACACATGTACACTCCAATCTAACAAAAGGCTTGGGCCAAATTTCAAAATTTGATAAAAATAAACAAAAGCACTCCATTAAAAAGAAAATTCTACACTCAAGTTTCCTGAATAGTGTTTATTGCTCGATTTGTTTACGATAACTTTGGTAACTAGGAAGTCCAAGCTTATTTGTTGATCAATAATAATTTGTTGTAAATGTATGTTATTTTCTCTTCTTAAAATATCTTGTTGAGCAAATACACTAATTACACTTAATAGAGTATACATTACCTGACGTTTTCTGTCCGTCTTTTCCAATATCTAATGCGTCGTTCTAAAGTAAATGTATTTATTTTACCTGTGAAATTGGAACAGTTGATGAAAAGCGGGAAATACAAATATTTGAAATTAATAGGAGGTTTTAAATTTTTTTTCTATTACTTGATTTGTGGAAAACAGTGGAACAAGTAAATTGACATATATGCCCGCTTTAACAAAAATAAATTAAGATAAAACCAAACCTGTGTTTTCATCATGGCATATTTGCATTAACTAAAATTAAATTAGGACAGATATATCAGTTATTTAATTGTTTTGCTTTTATACAAACTTGTCTCTTATTGTATTGTAATTTAGTGATTTACTTTATTAATATCGTGTAAATGTCATGTGATTATCCGTTTGAATCTTGTTTTATTTGATTCCCTTTTTATTTCACAAAATCGTTTTGCATTTGTTAAATTTTTGTATAATGTTTTGCCGACCGTTTTAAGACAATGTGTGTTTTCTTCAAAATAACCCAGTTAAGTAAAATTGAGAATGGGAATGGGGATTGTGTCAAAGAGACAACAACCTGACCAAAGAGCAGAAACCAGACCAAGGCCACCAATGGGTCTTCAACAAAGCGAGAAAATCCCGCACCCGGAGGCGGGCTTCAGCTGGCCCCTAAACAAAAATGTGTACTAGTTCAGTGAAAATGGACGTCACACTAAACTCCGAAACATATAAATGAACTAGAATTAAAAAAAACATACAGGACTAACAAAGGCCAGAGTTTCCTGACTTGGGACAGGCGGAAAAATGCGGCGGGGTTAAACATGTTTTGTGAGATCTCAACCCTCCCCTTATATCTCTAGCCAATGTAGAATAAACAAACACACAGCAATACGCACAGTAAAACTCAGTTTAAAGAAGTCCGAGTCCGATGTCAGAATATGTAACAGAAGAAACTAAGCAAAATGACAATGATACATAAATTAACAAAGGACTACTAGCAGTTACTGACATGCCAGCTCCAGACCTCAATTTAACTGATTGAACATTCATTGTTTTAACTAAACAATAACAGTTTAAACTTTGATCTTGTTGACTAAGGTTGGACAAAAATTGTTATACCACAAGAATTTGGGGTACACGCTAATTAGGCAGAATGGCCAAAACACCACAATCAATATATATTAGAGGTTTACGTATTGTTTTTGACCAAAGACAGTTAGCCCTAATATTTGATACAGATCGAAAACGTCAAGGCGACAAACGTCAAGGCGACAAACGTCAAAATGTAATAGTGATGCTATATATAACTGTACAAGAAGGAATTGAGGATAGACTATATTCGGCACTAATACCCGGGCCATGTATATGATTCAGAAGACAGTTTTGATCAGTATTTGACTATGGACACTATGGTAAATAAATGTCCATATGTATGTTTGTGTTCATGCATATGCATATATTTTATATCGTTCTCGTCTTCATTTGGTTTAAAGACTCATTATTTGGTTTAAAGACTCATAATAACAACTAATTACACTAAAATACAAAAGGATATATTAAGTGATTTTAAAATGAACGGAGTTCAATACTCCGTATTGGATACATATACGTACACTAAATATTTTCAAAAAAGCATGTCTTTACTTTCTGGTTTACTTTGAAAATATGATAAGAAATAAGTTCATTTGAGAGAGTAAGTTAAGTTATCTAAAGTGTAGTCGTAAGATAATATTGATGTCAAGGACTACATTTATTAGAAAGAAATCCTGATAAATCAGTTCAACATAATGGCTGTGTGCGTCTTACGTTTACTGTTTGCAGCGTCGTTTGTGTTGGTAGTGTTAGGAAATTCAGTTGAAACAAAATTATTTTCAAAAATCAAACATATCGAGAAAATTTTAGAATTTCAAGGAAATGAAATTTATGAATTAAAATCGACAGTCAAAAGCCAAAAAGGGGAAATAGTTAGGTTAAACGATGTCATTACAAAACTGCATACACTGTATACGGACGTAAAGCTTGTTGATACTGGAAATGATAAAGTGACAAACCAAAGCAAGGATTTTTTGAGGAAACCAAAAGTGGCCAAAGTAAACCATAAAACTGATTTACCTGTTGAAGATAAAGCAAGAGGTAACATACGTAATAATTTTATAAATAAATTGATTGATTGATTGATTGGTGTTTAACGCCACTTTCAACACTATTGTGCTATTTCGTGACGGTCAGCTTTTGGTGGAGGAAGCCGGAGTGCCCGGAGAGAACCATCGACCTTCGATAGGAAAACTGACAATCCTAGTCAATTAAGATTAGAGTCGAGTGGACCTGCCCGGTGCGGGATTTGAACTTACAACCTCAGTGTTGACTGGCTAGTGATAAAGTAGTTCGACTACTTAGAACACTTGGCCACCGAGGCCACTTAAACAAATTGATAAATAGGAGATACACTTTTTAAATTATGAATATGATATGAGGTATATTTCAATGAGACAGCAACCCAACACAACTAAAAATAAAAAGATTTTACGAGGGCAACATAACATCGTTAGTAAAAAACATTAAGATGACATGCGACATCTACCACCGAGGTTCCTGAATTTAATGTATGAGAGCGTTTAGCTAGTTTTGATACCTGAATCCAGCCTCATTTATAAATCCCGATCAGTATACTAAAACGTATGCAATAAAAGGCAGTACATTTAAAGTTATACTGCAGTCAATATACATTGACTTCTTTTAAGAAATTCTTGAGGGAATAACAGGCAACCAACTTAGTTCGAATAGAACTGGCGAGTTAATTATTATAAAGGACACCAGTCTTATAATTGCGTAAACCAGATGGGTTTCGTCTATACAAACACATCAGTGGTACCAAAAATGAAACAATTGGAAAAACAAATGAATCAGGTTGAAGAGCATTGAAAACCAAAATATTGATATACAAACACATCAGTGGTACTCGAAATAGAACAGATGGAAAACAAATCAATTGGGATGAAGAGCATTGAATGGCAAAATTTGAAATGATTGTGCCACATCAAGAAAGGGCCAGTTATGCTCTAGGTAGAAAACATCAGTGTTTCGAATGATTTTAACATTTGATAAACAATGAATTTATAGAAAAATACCAACTCGATGATAAATCTTGTCAGCTAGCATAGCAGCTCTTAAATTATAAAGTGATAATTTACAATATTACCATCGTCATTTAACAATAATCACCATTACAATTTCAGCGAGTAGGTTATTGAGTGCCAGTATACCAGTTAAGTCCTCTTCTGTAGCATTCTATGCCCAGCTTACCATACCAGAGAAGGATATTGGTCATCACCATTCAATAGTTTTTGACCGCATAATTACAAACGTAGGAAATTGCTATAACAATCACACAGGGGTGTTTACTGCTACACAGAATGGAATATACGCAATCACTTTTACACTCTTTCCAGACCGCAATAGCTACTTAGGAGTAAACATCTTTAAGAATAGTGAAATAGTATCTCAAATCTATACAGATCACAGAGGACCAAGTTTTTGTGGCACAACACCAGTCTCAGTTATTACTTTGAACACTGGCGACACCGTTTTCGTCAGGACCAGTTCAAATTATGCCGTTCACGGAAATATATTCGCTGATAAAGATATTAGAAGTTCATTTGCTGGATGGAAAATAGCCGATATTTAATTTGATATTAAAAGTACCGTACTTTGTTCTTAATAAAATGACAATATCCTTTTTATAATTTGACTTGATTCTGTTAACATGTCAGTAGAACTAAAAACTCAGGATTTTTCATTTCAAATTGACGTCAAAGAATGTTGTAATAATATTTCCTCGTATTGTTGTGTTAATGTCGCACAGGGTACTTGTACGAATGCCCCCACTTGTTGCCCGTTCGCTATTTTCTATTTTTGATCATCTCATGATTGTTTAAACTACTTTGAGGTTTAAGCTGGGTATACGTATACGTTTCGAAATTTGGTATACATTTAGAAATCTTTGAACATCATCTGAATATCAAAAATATGACAAATATAGCATTCATGCTTCCAGAGATACACAATGTAGTCAATTGAATATTTGAGAAAGCTCTATAAAAATGGTCTTCTTATTTTTATACTTTGTTAATTTCATTTGTCTGAAGCGCTTTTCTGGATTTACCTTCATCAGGAATTCTCACATTCGAATATTTGAAAGCCAAGGATGTAGGATGTATTACAACCAAAACATTTGAAGAGCTATATGACTAAAAAGGACCTAAATAAATAGCAATATCCATTTAAGATCAACTTTCTCAGCGGGAGTTGAAAGTTAAGTTTCTTAATATTTTTTAAATTCATAAACGTACAACTTTTTTAGATGGTTTGTTATAAATCATCTCAGTACCATAGTCCGGACTACTGAGCTGATGATACCCTCGGGGACTGATATAAAAATAAGAAGATGTTGTATGATTGCCAATTAAAAAACAACTTTCCACTAGAGATCAATTGACATAGAAGTTAATAGTCCACAAGCAGCAGTATAGACCCGGTGCAGTAAAACATGTATGGAATGTGTGTAAAACGCCGCTCATATTTGTATTGTATTTAACTTAAGATGCCCTTTTCTCTAAAATCCGCTGATAAAAACGATATGAAAATATTTGTGGACTCATATTTAGTTAGTGATGAATGATCAAACATTAAAAACTGGGATTTTGTAGCATACGTTACGACGTTACGATTTTTTGTCGTTTCTTCATTTGTTCACGCTTCATATCGAGACCAATAACTTCCTTCTGAAAAAAAACCCAAATACGATGATATAATGTTTTAATGTCTTTAAGGTAATACGGAAATTTTTACAACAATAGCATGTCATGTTTAAACCAAATTATGTTTACGGATTTTTCTAGAAACGCAATTTAACATTATATAAGACGTGTTTTATGTTATAGTCCTACTTTCATACAAAAGCACACCAATTTAAACAGCCCATGTCACTAGCTTGTCAAATTGCCAAACTGACATCACTGTAGAGGCATTAATTGTCAAAAAGCCAAAAAGCGCATCTGGTGCAACACAAGTTGGTAACGTTTAATGTTATTCCAATTGAAGTAAGGAATACGGAAACAATTGAGTTAATGTACATTAGGCTCGTGATTTAATAAACAAACCAATATATCAAAGGAACCTCCCTTTTAATTAGTTCTTCATCATGACATTTTCTTTTATGTATTCAAAGGAATAGCCAAACAGTGTATTCCCTTTAAGGATATGGACTTCTCCATCGTCTACTTCAGACTGAAGTACATGTTGGAATACATATCGCCAATATACTATATTCAAAATACTCTTTTTGCTGAATAACATATAGGTCGTTACACAAGCAACAATTAATGAATCTGAATGATATATGTAAATGTCTTTGATATAATGTTGTGTTGTTACCCGGTGTCTAATGTTTGAGGAGAGATAAGCGCTAATAAACATGTTTAAACGCGCCACACCTCTTATTGACAACCATTCCAATTTATCTTTTAATATTCTTCTCAAAATAAAATACCAAAAATCTAACACAAAGCTCAATTTGAAGACCACTTCGAAATTGGAATTGAATATTAAGATATGTTTTTACTTAAACCAAATAATTCTGTCTAAGTTTATTTTAAAGGTAGTTTCTCTATTTTCCATAGCACAGGTAAAATTGCTGTCACTAGAAGTTTTGTTAAATGTATCTCAACACACTTTCTAGATAGTAAGAATGTCATATGTGTTAGTAAATAAGCGGTGCTCAAAGAAGTGGTCAATGGAAAGGGGAAAAAGTCAACAAATGGCTCATTAGACATTGCAGAAAATATATTGCAGAAAACCTGATATTTGGAACACACATTCTTCAATAAGATATAATCGCATTTATATTATAATAAGCGTGTATAATGTGAAAATTTTCTAATCACCGCCGATACGAATAAAAGAACAAAGATGATGTATACTTTCGGAAATAACGGCCGTATTGAAAACCATTTTATACGAAAAATGAAAAAATACAGAGTTAGGAATATGGGAATGCCTGTACCAAATCATGAATATGTGAATGCCTGTACCAAGTCAGGAATATGGCAGTTGATTTTCACTTGTTCCGTTGATTGAAAGCGTTTGATTTTTACCGGTTTTTATGGACTTCCTCTTTTTGAATTTGCCTTGGAGTTCGGTATTTTTGTTATACTTTTATACAATAGTATTCTTATATATGTGTCCTTGATTTATATTGTGTACGCGAATGAAAGACTGTTACATCGAAGGTAATATCACCACCAGAACAGATGTACATTATTTACTTTGACATATTTCAGACATTTTAGTTTGAAAACCTAAAGCATAATTGTATTTCAATGGGTTTAGAATAAATGAGGGTCTGGATGGAGGTCCTTCATTACTTTATTCTTTATTTATTTATTTTGTCCATTATTCTAGAATCTTTAAAATATTTTAGACACACCATTATTCTCATTCTGAATTTGGTTTGCCTATTTGAGGTATGTCCGAAACACAATAGTTCGGCACGAAGACATCGACGATATCGTAATGATATCAATATGCATTTACATGTATTGCTAAAAGTGTCGCATAAACACAGCATCAGCCGTCGATATTGATTCGATATTGTCAGCCAAATTGTATACCTGGCACGTTTCTTCTGGTTAAACTGTTTACGTTGTCGATATCGATTGTATCGCCGATATCGATTGTATCGCCGATATCGATTCGACATCAAAAAATATTGTCCCAAATGTTTATCTGATACAGTTGTCCATAAAGACAATTTAGTTTCTACTTCTTTATCAGTTTAAGCTGTTGATATCGACGATGTCGACAATATCAATTCGCGATATATATATTTAAAAAAAATTCTTTTATGATTTTTTCATTTCATTTCATCATGTTCATATAGTTTAGTTTATGTTCTTCATACTATTTTGCAATTTAGCAATGTCAAAATACGGATATGGTGTACGATTTCAAGTAGGCATTTACAATTTCCTCAACTGATTTGTTCTTTCAATGAGTTAACGCTATATTCATCTAATACAGTTGTCGATACCGACGATATAGACGACATGGGGTCGATATCGACAAATTTTGTTCCAAATATCTATCTGCTCTAATTATCCATATAAACAATTTAGTTTCTCCTGGTGCGTCTTTTTGTGTCGATGTCGACGATATCAATTTCATATCAACATTAAAAATTTTCTTCACAATTTGTTTCTCTATTCATTTCTTTTAGTTTAGTTTACGTACATTAATTAAATGTTAGGATAATGAGATGTTGTACGATTTGCAATGAGACAACAAACCAGCAGACACAAACAGGATGAGGATGTTAACAACTTTACGTCACCGTACAATCTTCAACAAAGAGTAACACTTATACCGGCATGACATAATGTCAAATATTTCAAATTGGAAAACAAACATTCTGATTTATGTATAAATGATCAGCAAAATTCAAATATGTCTGACAGCAGCCGACGACAACCACTACAGAGTAGAATCAGTCACATTGAGGATGTGGAAAGGTTAAATATGCTTATGGCTTATGAGCGTTAACCCCTTCCCTTAAATCTACGACGGTGGTTTAGCATCAATACATAATGTAAAAATCAGTTGGAAAGGCTTTACTTATCAGATCTGCACGATCAGATCTGCACGAAAACCAACAACCAATAGGAAAAATTACAAAATACCGATCTAAGAGTACCCGAAATTATTTAAATCAAGTTGAAAACTTATTTCAACCAAAATATAAACCATGTTTTCCGGTTTAAAATATGAATCAGTTCACATCCTATGGATTTACATTTTACATAATTAGACATATATGTACTGTATTTTAAAGGTCTTTGTATGTACCCATATTTTACCTAATTATCACCTAAATTACCATGTCAACGTTATACAACCAAATGGAATTTGTTTTTAAAACGATACAGTTATTTGGAGAGGTGACCACTTGATGTCAACTAATCGATTTGTAATTGAAATAATTGCGTCCGGGCAAATTTCAATACTTTTCTATTAAGTTTTTCTATTTTATATATGGTTTTATCACTACAAGATTTTGCGAGTTATAGGACGAGATCTTTGACCTTAAGCTCCATTTTTTGATAGTTTAATGACATGAACATACATTCGTTTCTTTTGAAGTCGTAATATGTTTCATCTTGAATTTAAATCGTGAAAATAAATGTTATGTGAATAGTCCTTTAATATCTACATTATGAAAGTGCACGTGGTTTTATTCGCGAACAATTAATACAAATAATTGACTTGAATAATTACAGAAACTAAACACATAGTGACAGGAAATTTTTTAAAATACGATTTTAGATATTCATGGTGCGTATAAGGGAATAGAAAACCATATTCTTATTTTGAAGGAAGTTTTGCAAAGCAGAAAAAATATGTTTAAAACGGAATTGAAGATACAAATGGGGCCATATAAACATGGTGATGAAAAACAGACAACGCCTTGATTTAAAAAACCAACAGTCTACAGAACATCACAAAATAAAAAAATTTTGGATAACATAAACACCATAGAAACCTAGGATGAACTCAATTCGGAAGAGCGAGAATTTTCTTGACTAGTTGAAATGCTCTTCGCTTATTTAACCACATAAACATTTTGTCGTACATGTCTGAAGAAACGTTTCATGGCCATTTCAAGTTAATGCGTCAAGCCTTTAGTAAGTACACATTTTGATATTAGTCTCACTTTGATATAAATATATCGTAGACAAAAAACAATTTAATTGTCAGAGACACTTCATAATTCTAAATAAAAGAAACCTATTGAATAAATATGTCATTAAATGCCATTTGATTGATTTATTGTTTACATATTGTTTCTTGTGAAGTTAAAAATGTTTAAAACTATGACTGTCCAAAAACAATTTTCGTTTTCTGTCAAAAGATCAAATATTTTTAGACCTGATAAGCCCACTGTAAACTGTATCAAATAACCTTATCGGTTTAAAGTACAGTTATCATATTCCAAAAACAGTTTAGCGCGTAATTTGATTACTTTTTCTTTTTTGTTTAAAATCAGATTGGGTGTATCATTTTTCTTGTCGAATAAAGATACAGGCAAGGTTAACTTACTGACTGATCATAGTAGTTCCTTACATTATTTATGCTACACATTTGAGACATGTAATATTTGATATCATGGATTATCAATTTCCTGTTTATTTTGCCATGAAAGTTTTAAAACTTTTCATCACAGAAATAACTTTCATTGAAACAGAATGATCTTGTTTTAAGGGGAATCTATACTAAAATAGAGTTTCTTCCCTTAGTTCCGGAATTCACCTTAAGGGGAATCTATACAGTTTCTCGTTATATTTACATTTTTGTGGGTTTGAAATGTGCTTATTGTAGATCGAAACGAGTAATTGAAAACAACTGTCATATTCATGACTTGGTACAGGCATTTCCTTATGTAGAAAATGGTGGATTAAAAAAAAACCTGGTTTTAAAGCTTGCTAAACTTCTCACTTGTATGACAGTCGCATATAATTCTATAATATTTACAACAATGTGTGAGCAAAACAAACAGACATAATAGGTACAAATGTCAAAAGATGTCAGCTGCTGTCTTACCAATTTAAATTGTATGTTTTTTTACAATTTCATCTCGCCTTATAAACCTTTGCACCTTTTATCCCTTTTAATTAACGGAATAATTTTGAGGATAAACTTTTTGTTGAATGGACACCGGTATAAGTGCACTCTATTTCAAGAAAATTGTACCAGTATCGAATCAGCATATTAAACCTACCTATGTTGACGGGAGATAATTATCGACACCATGAAAGAAAATGTCCATACTCAAATGCTTCACTAGATCTCTATAAAAATTGCACAAAAACAAACAACTTAGAATACGGTTGTCATTTTTTAATTTTAAAAGATAGATATAAACAAATTCAAACTATTTGAGTACACCTATTCTTACATTTCAACAGAGGCTGACGAATAGTTTAAATTATATATTCGACATTGTGTATTTTCGTATATTGTTTCTATTGAAACCAAAAACGTAATAAAAATACGTATGCATTGGCATAAATATTTACCCACAACGACAATTGCGAAATTTTGTTTGCGTGTCTCATGTAAAATTTATTAAATGATGTGTGTTCATACACCGTACATTTACAACATGTTCAAACTGGATAACACTATGTACAATAATTAATGTGTACACATTACTACATATATTTCCTAAAAAAAACCCGTTGTTCAACTATAGAAAAACATCATAGAAGTTAGACTTTCTTTTTGAACGACGTTTAACGTTTACACTTTGAGAAGACACAAGATTTAAATGCTACCTTTAAGTGTAATTGTAATCCTAGTCGTAGGAGGATGACAAAATTAGTGTAGCGGTCTGATCATGATTTAGTAGTGATTGGCACTAGATTATCACTGTTACTCATATCTTTGATAAAAAGGATTAAACAGTAGAAATATTTACAGTCTTTGATTTACAACAGTGATATTACACAGTGACCATATGATTTTATCAACGAGTGTTTTAATACCTGCGTTTACAAGACATCATACAATATTGTGTACCTTATGAATATGCAGAACCGCCCAGAGACCAAGTGATCACCCCAAGGTTTTGAAAGGATGCATGTTGCTTCGTCTGTAGTTTTCTATGTATGTTTCTTTTTTTACTTGATTTTCTGTTTGTCTTTTCCTCGTCTTTCGTTTTAAGTCATGTCGTTTGCAGTGTCTTCTAGATCAGAGCTGTGAATATAAATAAGACGATGTGGTATGAGTGCCAATGAGACAACTCTCCATCCAAGTCACAATGTATAAAAAGTTAACAATTATAGGTCAAAGTACGGCATTCGACACAGAGCCTTGGCTCACACCAAACATCAAGCTATAAAGGGCCCCAAAATGATTAGTGTAAAACAATCCAAACAGGAAAACCAAAGGTCTAATCTATATAAAAAACAAGAAACCAGAAACACCTATGAACCACACCAACAAACGACAACCACTGAACAATAGGCCTCTTGTTTAAAGTCCCATTATGGAAATTTTGGCACGCGCTAATATTGACAACAGTTCACAGAGCAAAAACACTAAATAAAAATTTCGAAAACAGACATTATTAAATAATGAATCTTCAAAAGTAACATGGATACAACAGATGAGAGGAGAGAGATACCAAAGGGTTAGTCAAAGTCATAAGTCAAAAATAAGTCGAACTGACTAAATAGAATAACGAAATTAATAATTAAACACATTAGACTTGTAAGACTAAATTAGTCCCAAAATATTAAAATTTAAATGTTTAATAAACTAATTAGATTAATAAAATTATTTAAATAAATATTATGATTAAAATGTTTAATAAACTAAATTAAATAAATATAATAAGTAGAGCTGTCCAAAACTGTTTTAGAGATAACATTCTGGGTTAGAATTAACTGTCGTAATTAGTGTCAGGAGAAATGTTCAAAACTGTTCTAAAGGTGTCAAAAAAGAAACGTTTTTGCCAAAAACTTGCGGGAAATATTTTTAATTGTTACGAGAGCAGCGGTTTAATAGTTTCCGTTCTACATTTACATTATTCAGTCTCCTAGTTACCACTAAGCTTTAAGTTTTTTATAAAACGTTCTTTCGTTCTTTGGTCTACTTATAGAATATTTATTTTCATAGGTACCATTTGTTATACACTGACATTGAACTTTTACATAGACTATTTTCTAACCATGGACTTTATATAATTTATGGGTTAGACATAAATTTAATTCTAATGTAACTTGACCACCTATATAGTGTTTAAACTAAAATGCGAATCCTATTAAGATTTTATCAACGGATATTTAAAACCAAGAAGTTAATTAATATAGCTATTTCATTTAATAAAATAAATTAAATTATAGAAATTTACACAATGTGTTACATTTGACAATAATAAAATTCCGTAAATAATTCATTATGCAAGTGTTCAAATGACAAATTAAGCCAATTTAGGCATCGTAGACCCCTGCAAATCGGATCTTGTTCGTCACGCTGCAACAATAGAATTATATAACACGAGCATTATTAACAATAGTAAACGCTAGACTGCGTTTGCGTTTAATTTAAGTCCAGTCATATATAATGTTTCTTGTTTACATCACGTTCAGAGGCAAAAATTTCATGCAAAATCATGTTAGTTTAACAACAATCCAATATGTAGGTTCTGTCATGTGGGTAGGCCAGGAGGAAGGGGAAATAATCTAGTTGTTTTCCAGCCGTTCCATTGGTATATTTAGTCGAGAGTTTCGTTTTGTCAGTTTTTATGGACTAGTCAAAGGAAGGGGGAATAATCTAGTTGTTTTCCAGCCGTTCCATTGGTATATTTAGTCGAGAGTTTCGTTTTGTCAGTTTTTATGGACTACCCGCAAGTTACGTTTTTTCGTTATAACTTTTGTTTTTTACTGTTATGGAAAACAATTGGTAGTGGTAGACGTTTGTCATCAAAATAGGCTATCTATGAACCTCATAAATGGTTATTGCATGAGTTTTTTAAATTAAGAAATTGATCGACCTCATGCAAAGCACTGATTCCTTTCCCGACTTTGACTATACTTTATTGTCCTTTTTGGTTTATATGCTCTCCATTTTTTTAATAAGCTTTGGATATCCGAATATGTTGTCCTCAAGCCTGAAGAGACATGTATTGTCGAAATGCGCATCTGATGCAGACAAATTTGTACCATTTATGTTATTATTGAAAGCAAATCTTCATTTTTTCGTTGATATATTAAACATATATCTATTTAAAAACCTTTGTTGATGAAAATCTTGTCGTTTTGAATTTTAGCCAACATTCTATGACTGTGTAATTGCATTAAATGTTATATATATCTTCCATAAGTATTGCCTTTGATATTTAACAAGACATTTCACCACAGAACTAAATATTGACGATCTCCATCGAAATCCGGGAGGTGCATTCAGATGCTACGGCAGATCTTGGAGTTCCTGCTCAACTATTAATACACCTTCATTAAATCACATCGTTGTCAATATAATGGAATTTGATGCGACTGTCATACAAGTGAGAGGTTTAGCTAGCTTTAAAATCAGGTTCAATCCACCATTTTCTACATAAGAAAATGCCTGTACCAAGTCAGGAATATATCAGTTGTTATCCATTCGTTTGATATGTTTGGGCTTTTGATTTTGCCATTTGATTAGGGACTTTCCTTTTTTAATTTTCCTCGGAGTTGAGTATTTTTGTGATTTTACTTTTTAATGGTAAAGAATTAGTCCGCTAAAAGGAAAGTATCCAACGAAAAACATGTGTTCCATTATCGCGTTGCAAATGATGTCAACCTATATCGGATAACACTTAGCTCATTGTTTTTTTTTTACCTATTAGATCATGGAAACACTATTTTCAAAGTCATTTGGAGTAAAGGTCGTAGAAATATGACAATAGTTGTCAATCATGAAATTTGGTATTGGTTATTATTGATAGTAAACTCATCATAGATACCAGGATTAAAATTTTGTACGCCAGACGCGCGTTTCGTCTACAAAAGACTCATCGGTGACGCTCGAATCCAAATACTTAAAATGGCCACATCATGTACGAAGTTGAAGAGCATTGAGCCTAAACGATTCAGAAAAAAAAAACATTTGGCATCATTCATCGGACATCATTTATTAAACAAGTTATAAGAATTGTGTTCTTGAATTGGAAGTCTCTTGATTAGTGTTAGCGGCAAAAACCAGTTCCAGAAGATGCAAAAATTACTTATAAGAAACACTAATCGTCAGTAAAATAACCTCAGGAAGTCTACAGGTTAATACATCGTCCTTCACCTTAAACAAGTGTCTATACAACATTCTAATAACAAAATTGAGAATGAGGAATGTGTCAAAGAGACAACAACCCGACCAAAGAGCAGAAAAATCTTCTTAATCGCATCACGATAGGAAAAGAGATTACGGTACATTTTCCAGAGACTATCAACGATTTATCATCAACAATTAATTACTATTGACGATTACTGTTACGGGATAAGCGCATGAAAATTTGGACGAGTACTTGCTTTCTAAGATCAGCGGATTAACAAAACGTACAATGAACGTATAATAAAATTTCCTGGCTTGTTACAGTAGCCTTCAGGGGTCATTCTATTTAAATAGTTTTCCAAATACGACTACATTATAAAGAAAAGATTGTAATCTTTTTGCAAATTTAACCTCTTAAAAGTTCGCCTCTCTGATACATGAAATTAATAACGTGTTGTTTTCATTTTTTACTTCACTGGGTCGATACCTCTGCTGGTGGACTGTCAGTCCCCGAGGGTATAATCAGCTCAGTAGTCAGTACTTCGGGACAGACATGATTTATAACAAACCTTTCTAAAATTGTCCGTTAATAAATATTGAAATTATTAGAAACTAAGGTTTCAACTCCCTCAGGCAAAATTGACCTTAGATAAATTGAACTATTTTTTTTAGGTCCTTTGTGATTGTATAAAACTGTTTAGGTTGCTACACATTCTTGGCTTTCAAAAATTCCGCTTTGAGCGTTCATGATGAAGGTAAATTAAGAAAAGCGCTTCGGATACATGAACTTTATGACTTGTTGTTTTCATTTTTTCTTCTTCTAGTATAACTTTCAAGAACGCTCGCGCTAACAAAATTTGAAAATTAAGAATATAGATCCATTAAGGTAGCAGGTAAGTAAATTGGCGATCTCAAGAATTTTTATGAAATTCTGAAAGCAATTAGAGCATGTGGAACTGCATATGAATATCGAAAATATAAATAAGTAATTTTTATACCTTTGGATATAGTAAATTGACTATTCTGTAGAAAGAAGTACAAATGTATAGGATGCACGAAAATATAAAAAAGTATTGAAATTTGACTTTAAATTGCATTTTCTCAAAAAACGGGTCATTCGAATTTTCTTTAAAACTGATGTGTTATTGCCACTAACATTTCCGTTTCATTGGTATGAAAGTTATAAGGCGTCACCGAATTCGTTTTTGCTGTACAAATCATTCAAGTGTCTCTGTAATATCTAAAAATGTCGAAAAATAAGATTTCTAGCCACAACGTTAAGATTATTTAGCCTTTTCGGCGCTTTTTTTCACGCTGCACAGAAGATTAAACTATTCATACTACAAACAAACAAATTCAATGACACCTCCAACCCCGCCTCTCCCTTTAAATTTTATATCAATAAAACGGAAATTTCAGTGGCAATAACATATCATTTTCAAAGAAAATTCGTAGGTCTGGACAGGATTTCGAGCAATGCTAATTTTAAGTCAAAATTCCTGTACTTTTTAACGATATTTACGTGTATTTTATGCTTTTTTACTACTATTTACCTGGTATTTCATTTTCTATATCTCAGAAAGTATAAAAACTATATAATTATTTTTTCCGATGTTCATACGCATTTTGTCATATTCTAGTTGTATGCAATACTTCATAAAATTATCATCCATTTACGTACCTGTTACCTTAAGAGAACATTAAAACCAATATGGTACAAACAGAACACTGATACCCGTCTAACTTTGCCTCAGGGAAATTCAGACTTAGTTTTAGTACAATACGTTTACTTAGGAGTATAATCTAAGGTCCTCACATAGTTCACACAAAAACTTGAGCATAGAAATATTGTCATCCTCATAGGTATCCCGTCTAGCAATTAAACCTTTGCAAGATACTAATGTCCTTTTGGCGGTGTGGCATGTATAAATGCGTAGACCTTTGCGATGGGAATGGGGACGTTATATCTAATACATCGTGTAAGATGAGTGCCACGCTCACATACGTGTGTTAAAGAACATTTCTACAACTCGGAGGGGACCATAGCTGTCAATTCTGAAGTATTTGTGCAGTTTTAGTGAAATTTGAATTTCATAAACAAAAACCTTGTATATCATATCTTTACAGACGATTTTGACATATTAAGATTTCGTGTAATTGACACATTCATAAACTTTAAGTATATTCTATCTTTTTTTTGTGTGACAAAGTGGGAGACGATATCTAAGAGATAATTGAAAACCATAAATAAAGAAAAAAAAAGAAAACACGATTGACAAAATAAACACAACGAAAAGACAATTCAAAAGACGCTACAGAAAAAGCTAAAGATTGATCAGCATCAACTCCGTAAAAAAACCATAAGTGAACTCATGAGCATTGGAAGGATAAGTAGTTCTGTGAAGTTTTCCAATGCACGCATAATGTAGGATGCCGTAGAATCATTTAACTTGAAATGCTTTTATATGTACAACGTAAATTATAAAACAAAATGTTGTCGCACTTGTCTTTAGAAAACATTACAATATACCGCCAATCTCGGTGACAAGCCTTAATTTCATTTTGTTTGCATAAAAATTACGTAGAGAGACACAATTAAATTTTCTGGAACATTTCTTAATACAAAAATAAAAAGAAATTTATTATTTAATTAAAATTATTACTTAATTTAAACATGGTTTCGGACCATTTGATTGATGTATAGTTTTATTATTGTTTCTGTATGATTTTAGTATTGTTACTGTCTGATTTAGTATTGTTTCTTTGATTTAAAACAGACTATGACTGTCCCGAAACATATTGTTTATTTCCTGTCAAAATAACACATATTTTGACACCCAATAAGCCCACTGTAAACTGTATCAAATAACCTTATCAGTTTAAAGTGCAGTTGTCATATTCCATAAAAAAAAACAGTTAAGCGTAAAATTTAATTACTTTTTCTTTTTATTATAAATCGTATTATGTATATTATATTTCTTGTCCAATAATGGTACAAGCAAGGTTAACTTACTGACATACAAAGAGGACGGACATTATAGTTGTATATATTAATTAAGCGACACCTCAAGACATGTCACGTTTAATCATATGGATAATTAATTTCCTGTTTATTTTATCATGTAAGTTTTAACGCTCTTTAGAAATCAAATGGAATGGTTTTTTCCCCCTGTAAATGAAAAAAAGTGTTATTAAAAAGTCCAAAATCTGATCAATTTTAACATTTCTGTGACATATTTGTTTTTGAAATTGTTCAAATTTTTATCACTAGCTATTTTCCGACATCCAATTTCTTAATTCTAAGAACTCCAAAAGAAAACCATCCTTGAATTGTTGTACATAAGTTGCGTGTTACCTTGGAGTACGGTATTTTTGTAATACTTTTATGCGTCTAAACATGACTCATCAGTGGCCCTTAAATCAAAGCAGTTGGAAAGCCAAAACATTTAATTTAAAAGCGAAGTTGAAAAGCAATAGAAAACCAAATATTCCGAAAAGTTTTGCCATATACGGCTTAAGCTATCTCAGTTGTGCGTTGTGGTAGAAAAATGTAAAATAACAAGAACACCGTTCTCCAAGGAAAATTCAAAACGGAAAGTCCCTTCACAAATGGCAAAATCAGGAGCTCAAAGACATCAAACGAATGGACAAAAATAATCAGAATAATGCAGTCGTTAAATTCCGCTGATTTACGACGGGAGAAAATCGGACAAGGAGAGGGAGTGAATTGTTCGAGGTTAAAAACAACTGTGTTCCATTCTCAATTTTATGTCACATTCCTGACTTGGTACGGGTATTTCCTCATGTAGAAAATGGTTGATTAAACCTGGTTTTATAGCTAGCTACACTTCTCACTTGCATAACAGTCGCATAGAATTCCATTGTACTGACAACAGAATGTGATCAAAACAAAC
Source organism: Mytilus californianus (assembly GCF_021869535.1). NCBI lineage: Eukaryota > Metazoa > Mollusca > Bivalvia > Mytilida > Mytilidae > Mytilus > Mytilus californianus. Next base: position 110,224,715 of record NW_026262734.1, on the reverse strand, counting down.
AGACATAAAAGGTAAAAAATGTCAAACATTGGGGTACAGCAGTCAAGATTGTTTTATAATCTTAATCACTATAAAAACATGATAAACCAAACAACTATGTCAACAAACGAAAACAAAATGGCATGTAGACACTCTAAAGACAAAGCATATCAGCACAAAACAAGACAAGAACTGACAAAACATGATCTGTTTTGCGTAGTTAACTTGATAAAGTTTTTGAATTTATTTTGTTGTAAAAAAAATCTGTATTTGCTCTCTGTTTAATAGTGGCTGTGTATTCATTTAATTATCTGTTGTGTGTGGAAAAATCATGGGCAGTTATGAATCTATTGGAAATTTAAACAAAATAGTACATTATTAGTGCAAAACTCTCCCATATCGAGGAGAGTGTTACTTTTTCTTATCAAACAGTTGAAATAACGCCAATACATGCTTGAAGAAAATTCAGCAATCTACATAAACAAAACTACGCTCTTCGATGATTGACTGGCTACGTTAAAAATTCCCACTTCAAAGTTTTAATCTCTCGCTAACAACTTACTATTTCTCAGATCCATGTTGATGTTTTCAGTGCAAAATTGATATTCTTAACTTATTAGTGAACGTTTCTCACTTCCAATTTCACATTTCTTTGGAAATAAAAAAGGTGAAAATGGAGGTGACAAATGACAACTCGGAAGAAAATATTTTTTGATAAAATTGTCTCGGACAGATGATGAGTTACTTTGTTGTCGACGATCATGCATATTTATCACCACCATATTTATTTCAAATAACGCACGAGAGACAAACATCTTATTTTTATATTCAGCTGGCCCCTAAACAGTAATGTATACTAGTTCAGCGAAATAGACGCCACGCTTAACTCCGAAACATACTAATGAACTACAATAAAAAAACTACAGAAGACTAATAATGGCTCGAGGTTCCTGACTTGTGACAGGCGCAAAAATGTGGGGGTTTAAACATGTGTTGTGACATCTCAACCCTCCGTCTTTACCTCTAGTCAAAGAGTACTAAACAAACACACAGCAATATGAACAGTAAAACTCAGTTTAAAAGAGTCTTGTATTAGAATATGTAACAGAAAAAACTAAACAAAATGACAGTGATCAACATACATTAACAAGGACTACTATCAGTTACTGACATGCCAGCCCAGACCTCAATTCAACTGATCGAAATATTATGTCTTCATTATATGAAAATCAATCAAAATCCCTGCTCTAAGGGGTTTAGTAACATTCCATCATAAATTATATGAGAGGAAGAGCATAACCAGTATCATGTCAACAACTAGAATAAATGCAAAGACCCTATGAATTAATCAATATTAGTTCCAAAAAATGCCATCTTTAATGACTTGACATTAGTATTGTAACTATATCCATTGTGAAAAGGTATCTTTAAAGGTTTGGTTCGTTTTTGAGGTGAATGACGTAATGTTTGTGCTTTGTATAGACTATTACCATAAAAGAGGGGATGTGAAATACCTGAACGTATAAGCTATCTGCACGTTGATTCATATGGACTTCCCTCTTTTTGAATTTACCTAGGAGTTCGGTATTTTAAATATACTTTTTATCGTTTCGTGTACCTTATTTTTGTTAAATGAAATATTTCAGTCACTGTATTTATTGAGTTTTTAAATGAAATCATCTTGGAGTTAACTTTAGAAAAATTTAAAGGGTTTTTAGCCCTTCCAATAACTTTAATTTTAGGTTCTTGTAATGTGTTAGCCGCGAGTTGTAGTGCTCTATGCGGACACATCAACAAAACTAACCAAACATTTATCGTCTTATATCTACCGTTAGTGCTTTATAGCCTTAACAACTGGCCCATAGAAAGTAAAACATTCATCTTTTCAAGGTCGGATGGCTATCTGCTACATGCATATTAATTTTACTTTAAATGTATGAAAAACAGTCCTCAAAGATAAAACCTGACAAACCAAATACTCGAAAATATGAACCAACGTAGCGAATTGGAAACAATTATCATATTTCTGATACAGACATTTTCGGAATTTTTCGTTTGAATAAGACTCATCAGCGAAACTCGAATAAAAAAATAAATGGTTCAAATCAAGTTCAAAGTGGAATAGTATTGATGACCAAAACTTCCGAAAGGTATGATGTTAAGACCGTTAAACACGTAAATACAAAGGCATAATATCATACTGAAAATTACTATATTATGAAACAGTTTGGTATTCTTTCTACGTTTTCTTCCTTCCTTCTTCTTGTTTTGTTTTGTTTCTGTTGCTTCACTTTTTCAGCTTCGAATCATAAGCTTCATTTCTAATTTTACTTTAAATGGTTGTCTTTATATGCATGTTCTTTATCGACATGTAGATAATATAAATAAAGTTATGTAAAAATAGAACGTCGTTGTTTTCAGTTATGAACAGGCCATCAAACATGATACACCTGATCTGTAAAAATGTATATTTATTGCTTTATGTTTACAACTGTTTATAAAGAAACTGAGAAATAATTTCAGTACTACAAGTTAAATATTCTATCTCATTTCCACACAAGCATTCAGGTTAACTCAATAAACAACGAAGAAGAAATGTACTCGTACTTTGGTCTACTTGTAGAACATTATTCTATTAGCCTAAACTGACACTGAACGTGACAACTTTGACATGGTTGTAATTCTTACCATAGACTTTATAAAATTTATTAGTTCAACATAAATCTCATTCCCATAATGTAATTTGACCACCTCTTTAGTATTCAAACTAAAAATGCGAATCCCATTAAAATTCTATCAGAGGATATTTAAAACCAAAAAGTTAATTACTGTATCGTCTTTATTCCAAAATAATTATTTTTAATTAAGTTGTAATAGTAATTAGTATAATATGTTACATTTGGCATTAGTATAAGCTCTGTAAATTAATTCAAAACGTAAGTGTTCAAATGACAAATAAAGTCGGTGTTGAATCATGCATCGCAAATGCTTGCAAAATAAAGGCAACAGTAGTATACCGCTGTTCGAAACTCATAAATCGATAGAGATAGAAACAAATCCGGGTTACAAACTTAAACTGAGGGAAACGCATCAAATATAAGAGGAGAACAACGACACAACAAAAACACAACATTAAAATGTAACACACACAGAAACGAACTATAATATAACAATGGCCATTTTCCTGACTTGGTACAGGACATTTTAAGAATAAAATGGTGGGTTGAACCTGGTTTTGTGGCATGCCAAACCTCCCGCTTTTATGGCAACGTCAAACACAACATCAAAACGACAACATCACATGACAGGACCACAATACAAATAAATGGGAGAACATATAGGACGGAGAAACACACGAATAATAGCTAGCAGAAGGTACTAGGCTTAAAATTCAATACGCCAGACGTGCGTCTCGTCCACACAAGACCAACCAGTGACGCTCAAATAAAAAAAGATTGAAAGCCAAAACAAGTACAAAGCTGAAGAGCACCGAGGACCAAAACTTCCAAAAAGTTGCGCCTAACACGGACAGGATTTTCTGCCTGGGACAAGAACATCCTTATTATTTAGAATAATTTATAATTTTGCAAACAGTAAATTTTATAAAATGACTATATAATAGATATACATGATAAAACCAAAGTGGGGACTAACTACAGAATAAAAACGGATACATTACATAAAACAACTTAATCCAACATATAAAAATACAAAGCCGAGTTAGCTAAAGCCTCAACGCACCGGACCCTTTTGGTAAGACTGCAAATATGGAATTATATAACACAACTACAAATTATTAATATAATATAGAAATGGATCATGTTAGACTGCGCATGATTTCCATTCAGTAATTTCCGCCATTGATTAATCATTGTCGGCTTTACGTTTAGGGGCAAATGTTTCATGCGTTTTCAGGACAACTTATCGACCAATATAATAAGAAGTAGGTTTTGCAAAAAAGGTAGATCAGAATGAGAGTCAATAACGAGCTAGGACCAAATTCTCCGGATTTAAATTGTAAACATGGGCGATTTTCAACAAAAGCTTCAATCTTTATTTAAATGTATAGTATCACTTTAATGTTCATAAATATTTTAGCTTATAATCAACCGATTCCTAATTCATAAATGCCTGAAGAAGGCCAAAAACAATAATTTTTGACGGATTTTGGGTAGTTTTAGCACTTATAAAAAAATGTATAAAAAGGACATCATTAAACAAAACCAAATTATGATGGAAGTAAAACTATGTATTGTCTAACGGATAATCCATTCTGATCTTTCAATGCAAAGTTTTACAAAAACATTAAAATCAGCAATTTTGTATCACACTGCCTTCAACAGCAAGCAACATTTAGCGCTGAAGATCATTCTACTTATTCTTATTTCATGTAAAATTATTATACAATACTTACGTATATAGAATAGCTATATAGACTCCTTAATATTCAATTTCCAGGAGTATCAAAGACTTTTAGATTTTCGTGAGGTAAACAAATATTGAGGAAATCGCCCTGATGAACTGATAATTGTAAAGAAGTGTATTTCAGATACTGGGAATACCATGAATAATTCTTATGACTTATGAACCAAGCAAAAAGTTATTGCAAGGGTTTGTGAGCGCACAGATGGCGTAGACATAGGATTGATCGTTTCCGTTTCTATCGGCTGGGTGCATATATATGCATTCCGCAAAGCCAAACGGACGTCATTCTTAACAAAACTACTGTCGATTGGGAGAAGTTCTATAAACTACAGTATTCTGATTAATAGAAACACCTTATTTTTTTTACGTCTTTTAAAATATGGAAGTCAAATAAGTAAATTAGATTTTAAAAAAGTGACATGCTAAAACGATTTAAAATCATAGGCTGATAAGATGAAGTTAAAGGATTATGAAAATATAAACATTTTGTGTGTTTTTGTAAGAAACGAAGGAAACAAATGTAATAAAAAAAACTTCGAACTCCAAGGGAAATAAAGAAAGGGCAAGTCCATAAAAACTGACAAAACCAAACTGATATTTGATCTTTGATACATCAATTTATCACATTACAAAATTGACACTGACGGTGGAGGAGATGTGATACGTATTGTTCCTTCAAATATCTGTGTATGCAGATCATAAATACATATTTTAGACCTATATCGTTTATACTTGTATAATTATCTAATACTTTCTCACTAAACATATTTAATCACTTTAATTCATATCAGCTAGTATCAAATTCGTATCGTCGTTTGTTTGTGTTTACGTATATTTTTTTTTATATATCTCTCTGAGACGTAAAGTAAATTGGAACAGCTACAAAAATTATGACGCTAATCAGATGACATACAATTATATCCGTATTTCACCAGGGGTGTGGGCGCTAAGAGTTTGAAGAGCGTCATATAAAAACGATATCTTTGTTATAGGTGTATTAAAAATACATATTAACAACCCTTAACCCAATCTGCATTCAATTTTGTTTACCTTCAATATTTATTTTTCTATTTTTTTTAAATATAGCAAGCCATGTACTCGCAAATCATATCGTAGGTTGTGACGAGGTGACGCCATGGGCTGTATTTGGTGAATGTACAGCATCATGTGTCAATGGACTATTAACATGGTTGGAGTTATGGACAAGAGAATGTTGTACGAATGGTCATGCGGATAAGAACTGTGCAAAAACAGAATTTATATACCTGAACGTAACCTGTATTATTTTTGGAACTAATGATACTGCGTGTTGCCCAGGTAACCTATTTATACTGTTTGATAACACGGTTAGTGAATCTCAATATTAAAGTATGCTTCAGTTCTATAACCTTTCAAAAATGAATTATCGATAATAATAATTTGATTTGTCGTACATATTGCTAGATTTTATCCCGTGCCTTTCTCATTCGAACATTTTTTGCCATTTTTTTTTGTCAAATTGTAAACAATATTCCGCATTAAGTTGTTATGGTAAATACTTAATTCAATATCCTACCAAGACAGAGGTATATATTATGCTCACAACAACCATTCAGTTGCAACTAAACAAAAAAAGTCAAAAGTTCAAAATCGTCTAAGGTTGATTTTACCATACATCATGGCATCTCAATTTTAGTGTTAGTACATTTGCACATAACAAACTAAAATTTTACAATACAATTTTAAAGAAGTTCCGCGCTATGTATTAATAGTAAATCTATATTACAACGTCCAACCAAAAACAGAGGATGGAATATATTATGCCCGCAGCAGCCATTCAATTGTCTCTAAATAGACAAACTTAAGCAAGTCAAAAAGTCAAGATCATCTAAGGTTAATTTGGTATCGCAACCTTAGTGTTAGTACATTTGAACATAAGAAAATAACAATTTTACAATACAATACATCTTGGTAATGGCAGAACCATAATGCCAGCTACTTGGCGGGTGGCATCTTATTGGACTAGCAAAGCAGTATCGGTCCAGTTGTAGTAAGTTATAATGTATGCCATCGATTTTAGTGGGCATGAGTATTGGAGTTATCCGCCTCAGGTACGCTCATGATCAACAGTATAGAAACATTGCCATACAAGATTACAAGGTTCCGCAGTTAATCCTTAGTATCAGATGAGTATTCCGAATATGTATTTGTTGGTGGTAGCTCCAGAAACTAAACATTGGAAATGTGAAATAATTGAATTTTTTTAAGAGCAATATACGAAGAAAAAGTCCTTTAAACGAGGCTTAAAGAAGTTATCATCGTTGATAGATAAGAATTGCATGCTGGCAAGGTTATTTTTTATGAAAACTTCATTATTTTGAATGTTTCATTGATCATATTGGAATCCATAGAGTATATATTTTATCAACATTTCTGAATAAGTTCCCTTACCATTGAAAACTTAAAAAGAAAATCTTAAATCTATTCTTTTCTCAAATAATGGTGCTGTTTAAGATCTACAACAAAGGCGATAATTCCAGCTGCTATATTTGATGCAATGGCCAGTGGCGTAGCTAGGTCATTTTTACGTGTACGCCCGAACCTCGGTGAGGGACATGAAGGCCCAAGCGGGTCCAGGCCAAAGAACCTGCTGTTAGTGGATTAGCGGGGACGAAGCCTCCGGATGTTTAAGAGTTATCCAGAATGACATTCATCATGAAAATTAACTCATCATAGATACCAGGATAGAAATTTTGTACTTACGCCAGACGCGCGTTTCGTCTGCAAAAGACACATTGATCAACGTCGCTCGAAACAAACGTGACAAAAATTCCAGATCGTCTGATTTAAATTCCGTCTGTCAGTATAAAACTGAAAAATGAACGAAAAAAATTTTGCTTCAGAAATTAAACATGAAAAAAAAACTTAAAGAAAGTTTCATTAAATTCGTCAAAGGAATAACAAAGTTATTGAAATGTAACTAATTTTAACCCCAGACTGTTGATGCAAAGAGAAATTCCTTTTATCCATGAAAAACGGGAACACTGATAATATATAATTTCGTCATTATGCTCTGGATACTCTTTTGACCATAAACAGTTTTTGTCCAGCTACCGTAAAATTTTACGAAGGTTTGACAAAGTTATTGATATCTTTAAACTTTAACCACATACTGAACCTACATGTACATAGTTATAATATTGGCACTACTGACGAAATTTAGGATCGAAATGTCTCACTTTCGCGACATAAATGTCAATGGCTCGACAAAAATGCAAACCACATATCCAATCTTAGCACATAATGAATTGCATTAAAAAAAAATGCTTCGCTGAGCGCAGCTGGATACGACAGCAGAGGTCCAACCCTGAACAGTCGGGGCAAAAATGGACACAATATTCGCCCTTGATACAGATCTGAATTTGGATTGTAATTAAATATTTGACACATAATAGGTTTCTGACACAGAATAATTGTAGTCAAAGAACTTGAATTGGTTATGTGATGTGAATTTATATTATTTTTTTTTGCTTTTGTGCAATACACTATGATGTTGCGAATTGTCCAACCCCCCACCCCACAACCCCCGAAAATGTCTTTCCCTCAAGATAAATTCATAATCTGAATTCAAATTTCAAATGGAGTTTGCAAACATAATAGCCCATATAAATACATCATAAAAGTCTTAAAATAGAAAATGACGTACATAATCATGGCTAAAATTAAATTACCTTCATCAGCATTTTGAAAATAGTAACTTCAAAAAAGAAATTGACAGCTAATCACCTCAAGACAATACAACATTTCTTTATATATAATTCAAAAGCAGTGTTAGGGAGGTAATTCAAAATGTTGTGTTTGAATCACTTTCCTTACACTGCTTTTAAATTATGTTGTGTACTTAAGTAATTGTCCATTAACCAGGACACCCTTGTTTCCCCCTTTTATGCCAATAATTCCTAAACGGTTATAGCCATAACGCCCTAAAGCCAAATTTAACCATCCCTTTGTGGTATGGAAACTTGTGGTATAATTTCAGAGAGATCCATAAATCATTCCACAAGTTATTGTCTGAAAACTAGAAAAATGCTTATTTTGGCCAATTTTTGGACCCTAATTCCTTAACTGTTGAGACCATAACCCCCAAAATCAATCCAAACCTTCCTTTTATGGTCATAAACCTTGTGTATAAATTTCATGGATTTCTATTTACGAATAATAAAGTTATTGTGCGAAAACCAAATGTCTTCGGATGATGACGACGACGACGACGTGATACTAATATATATACGACCGCAAATTTTTTTTGGGTCGTATAAAAAGGAAAGTGAGTGTAGAATTCAGGGGAGATTTAGACTTTGACAGAAAATGTACAAATATATAATATGCTACTAATTTTCGTCACTTTTATTCGCAATTACAAGCCATTGAAGAAAGACTTAGAAGGTTGGTGAACTGTTAACCAATTCTTTTAATTTTATTTAGATGAAAAGTTTTTTTTATACCAAATTCAAGTGTACGCCCGGGCGTTTTGACGTAAACGTAGCTACGCGCATGATGGCATTGCCAGATTATTTCACTACTTTTATTAGCTGCGGAACCGAAGCTCTTAGGTCCTTATGATATTTTTTGACAATTTGCGGACCATAGAGCTACGTATTTTTCCTATTTCAAAACGTTCGGAATTGCGACCAAGGTTTAGGTCGCACTTATTTCTCACATTTTCATTGTTTAGCGCCCGTGCATAGCTTGTCAATGTATAACGTTCGTTTCGTTAGACATTTTCCTATGATATGACGTACCTATTTATGTTTGAATATTAATTTCCTTGACACTATTATCTATTTATTTCTTTTTGTATACGTCTCCGCCTATTCTGTCGGAGGCACAAACAGGCTGACCAAGCTACCAGAAACTGTAGATGGTTTATAATGGTCAATGATTAATGGCATTGTATAACTTCTTTTTATTGTGCATCCCTTTCAACCGCTTTATGCGGTTTTGAGAACATAACATGAATTTGGCATCTAACATAAATTAGGCAGGCATGTTTCATTTGCTACTCCTCCGACACCATCAACTGAATTAGAAGTAAAATTCCATAACATTTTCTCTACGTTATACCATTGCAATAGTTTAATATACTTTTTTCAATCAAGATGTTAGGGACATCACATGGACAAATATTGGATGAACCAAAAGGGATAGTTGGAGAAGGACTTTGTGAATACTGCTGATAGGGTTTTGGGTTTGAAATAAGTTTGCTTCATATTTTAACAAATTCTTTGTTGTTCTGATTCATTTTAGTCGGTCACATATTATCTGTATTATGTATCATATCTTACCGTTTGAATTTTGTTCTATACAGTTGACGGAGATTGGACTGCCTGGGGTGATTGGAACACATGTCCTGTAACATGTGAAGGTACGGTGAATAACCAGAACAGAATACGGAACTGCACTGATCCTGAACCGGAATGTGGTGGTTTAGAGTGCACCGATTATGGAGAAAGTTCTATAGAATATCAGACCTGTAATACTGATTGTTGTCCAGGTAAAATTATATCTCTAATTAACAATACTGTGATTCTCTCACACTATTCTGCATAAAGGATTGTATTTTTGAATAAATCATGACAAACAAGATACTGAGAAATTAAACTCAGCGATGTATTTTAAACAGGCGACGTTGGATTATTAGTTATAGTATTGTACGATAACGTATAATTGAATAACGTTCGTTTAAAAGATAATCAGTTTTAGTTTTGCCAAGAGAGGATGACATACATATTATTAATATTTCCAACAAGAGAAGACATAGCTTTCATCTCAGACGTTAGCTTTTCCCACTTTTTTTGTGACTTCAAAGATTTCTAAATTTAATATTGTACTTATTTATATAAAGAAAACTTTTGTGATTCCAACTGCGCTACCTTCAGGTATAATGAAAATAACAATATATAGAAACCAACGTATTGATTCATCGTTATCACTGATTCATTCTGTTATTTAAAAAAATATTTATTTCGCCATGACGCTCCTTTAATTTTCATGCAGACATAATAGTCATAAAAATTACTTTTTTATATTTGTATTTTAACAAAGTACAGGATTTGTGATCTCGTTATCTATAATTAGATATTAATAGGTTTCCTATGTACATTAAATGATCTTGATACTGTAGTTTTAGTTCGCCGATACAGAATACTGTTTACATGAACCTTTGCGCCAACGTTTATGATTCAGTGTTCATTTTTATTTTGAGTGATGTATATTTCGCCGCCTTTTTCATTTGGCAAATTGTTGTAAAGCAATAATATTAACTTTATTAGAAGAAAATGGATACAGCTACGTGAACGATCTGAACCGTGCATTTGAAAGAAAGAGAAGATACAGTAACACGGTATAAGAGGTGTAATTATTAACTGAATAAAAGGGAGGAATAATAAAGGTCATTGCAAAACCCTAAATTACCAGTCGTAATATATTTCTACGTTTACCTGTTCTGGTCTCTAGTGACTTCGGTGTTTGAAAATATATAATTCATATTTTGTAACTCTATGAACCTTAAAATGTTATTTCCATGTAGTTGACGGTGGTTGGACAGCTTGGTTTGAATGGGACACATGCTCTGTGACATGCGGAACTGGAATACAGTATCGATATAGAGACTGCAGCGATCCATTAGTTTACTGCGATGGTGCTAATTGTACAGATTGTGAAGGATCACTGTGTAATGAATCCATACAAAGGGACACTGAAACAAATATATGCAACGATTTTGATTGTTTTAGTAGGTGTTGATTTGATAAAAGCCACATTTAATATTAGCCGTTTCTTATTTTAGGATAAAAAACTATGTTGTTCTACTGATTTTGGCATTGATGAACAAGTGATTGTTTAATAACTAGAGCGACTGCACCAATGTGTAAATAAACTCTAAGAGCTGTTTTTATACTAAGCGTTTAATTTATAGGTGCATTTTCATCTCTGTGTACAAGGTGTGTGTATCATATTATACCACCTTATTATTTCTGTTTACATTTTAATTTTGTCGGTTGCGTATCGACGGAGTGTGTCTCATTTTGTTCCCTAAAATATGAGTCTTTGATTTCTTTTGCTTATCTTCAATATTTTTCAAAATTTATGGAAAGAGAGCCACTACATTTCATATCAATATTTAATATCCAGAACAATAAGTGTCACTTGCTTAAAGTTGTAGTCTGTGCCCATTAGATGTTGCAGGTCAGAGTAAAATAACAAAAGTACCGAACTCCAAATTAAATTCAAAACGGAAAGTCCTAAACAACTGGCAAAATCAAAAGCACAAACACACCAAACGAATGGATAAAATCTGTCATATTCAGGACTTAGTACAGGCATTTCGTTCTGCAGAAAATTGTTGATTTCACCTGGTTCAAAGTACTTTTTGACATTCTGTTTTCTAAAAGGGATTTTCAGGAACGTTTTCATCAACAATAAATACACATAAAGATATCGTAAAAGAATTTAAGGATAGACATTGTATGCCAAAAAATCCAAGGCTTTTCAGCAGATCGTGTCAAAACCAATAACAGTTTAACTGATGTAGGTTTGATTTTTGGTGTATAACGCCAGTTCCATCAGCATTCGCTATTTCGTAAATTAAGATTGATGTTGAACCTTTTCCATGCGGGTTGCAAACTTACATCATTGTTGACAGGATAGCGATACAGTAGATGAACTACTACGACCACTCGGACACCAAGCCCCCCCCCCCCCAAAAAAAAAAGAGAAAATAACCAGTATGAGTGACCTTTGAATAATAAGAATTATTAATGATAATTTTATTCTTGAGAGGTGATACTGGTTTGCTGAAAGGTTTGAAAACCGAGAAAAATGCAGACAACACTAAAGGTACATTTGAAACTCATAAGTCGAGGAAGAACTGATAGTACCATAGCAAAAACAGCAAACGTCTTCAAAAACTACACATAAATCTGAAAACTGTGTAACACTTACCCAAACAAAAACCGGGGATGATCTCATGTCAGAAGATCCAGCTCCACCAGTAACACTGCATTCAATTCAGGAATTGCTTTTATTACATTTTTACTAATTCGTTTATTTATTTTTTGAGCTGCTTAACGTTTTGTTATCATTGCAACGAATATACATAAGTCAAAATTAGCATTTATCATGTTAAAGAATTTCAAAAAGAAAATATATTTTCTTAAACTAAAGTCTATTAATACTTCGTCTTAAATACACTGCAATTCCATGTATAAAATATGTTATTTGTGTGTAATAAAAAAAAACTTGTACATTTTAGTATGCGGAAATCGATATATTGGATATGGTGATCCATCAATGTATACTGCTCTGGATGATTCAAATACAGGTATTGTATGAGTTGGAAATAAAACTATTCAAAGTAAAATCAAATCATTCTTAATTTCGGAGAAAAAGTAAATAACTTTAACAAGCCTTCTAACTTTTAATGGTGATTTTGTTCACTTATGTGAATTGCATTGGAAGTCTCCTAGGCGGCAGATCCCGTGTAAACAACTTAAAATCTTCGTAAAAATTGCAGTATACTGTTGGTATCGTTAAATACAATTCGTAATTACTAAGTCGAAAAAAATACTATTTTAACAGACATTTACAAGAGATATAGCAATGTATTAGCAGAAGCAGATGGATTGGATATTGGTTACTAGTACCTATATATTCACTCTTAAATTACCTGAAGTCGTTCAGGTTTTAAAATGAGTTTAAGTTTTCTAATTTGCAAAAACTGCAAACAAACAAAAAATGAAAAAAACACTCTCGTCCAAAGCGCTTTTCTGGATTCACCTGCGATCACCTGCATCAGGAACACTCATACCTAGTGATGTGAAAGTCAATATATAAATAAACTCATATAGTCATTGATTTGATTATTTAAAGATTATGGAATTTTGGTCGAAAGTGAGTTCTATCTGTCGACTTGTTGTGGAGTAATTAAGTCTTGGGAGTTTTCTACTTCAAATAATGGAGAGCTTCATTTAATGGTATGGCGGAATTCAGGATCAACTTATACCTTGACTGGAATGAACACATACGTAATTTCGAGTAAGTTTGAATAGTTAATACCTTAAACTGACAGTCCCTTAAAAAAACCCTACCATTGATCGCGCGTAATTCAACGAAAAATAACGTGTGTGTCTTATGTTAAATTTCAGAAAACGATACTTCTGAAACAGGTTTTCGAGTATCAAGTGTTCTTTAAGTATAGATGTCTGAAATAGAATGACAAAAATTGTTGCCTTCTGAGTAATTCATTTTTGGTAAGAACATGAAGAAAGTCAATTTCTATTCGAAAAAAATGAATCAAGAATGTTTGTTTAAACTGATTTGTTTTTGCATTTTTCAATACATTAATACAGATGCAAGGCAGACAGACGAGAAGAAACTAAAACAATAATTTTAATCTGCCATGATTTGATAACTATTTGACATTAGTGGTATAAATTATATACGATTTACACTCCTTCTAGCAAACCAGTTATGATTAGCTCCTGTAGTGAGGAAGTACGAGAAAGTATAATATACTTATACCCCTGGCATTTCCATGTAACATACTATATCATCGTAGCTAAAAAAATCATTCGTAAAGGTAGATCCAAGATGAAGTTAAATGTTTAATTTAGGTAGATTTTTTTCTGATTTTTGAACAAACATAGTATCACACTGATATCGTTATCACGCGTCTTTTTACCGAAATTTCAAAAAACGTCAGAAAACTCATTTGGTAAAGTCTTTGTCATTCTTACTTTTTCTAAGATGTCCATAATTTTTATAAGGCTTTTTTCTATTAAGTATAAGAATTAGAAGATAAGGTGTGATTGCCAATGAGACAAATCTCCATAAGAAACAAAAGAACACAGACATTAACAACTATAGGTCACCGTACGGCCTTCAACAATGATCAAATACATACCCATACATACAGGTTTTTTAATACATCTAAAAATTTCACTTCAGGTAGTGCTGTTGGATATACAATAACTTATACAGTCAAGGAATCTGGGAGAATACCTATACAACATGGAGATATGCTTGGATGGTAAATGTGCTTTGAGTTTATAAATCATTAAATAATCTAGGAATAAATTCGTAAAAGAGGGGCGAAAGATACTAGAGGGACATTCAAACTCATAAATCGAAAATACACGGACAACACTATTGCTAAAAAAAGACAAACAGACAAACAATAGTATACAAAACACAACATAGAAAAATAAAGACTAAGCAACACGAACCCCACCAAAAACTAGGGGTGATCTTAGGTGCTCCGGAAGGGTAAGCAGATCCTGCTCCACATGTGGCACATGTCGTAACCTGTTATATTTCGAATTTAAGGGAAAGATAAATAGGGACTATTAAGTTGTTTGGTAAAGGTAAAGATTATAGAGTAGCGATGGTACAATCAAATTTTAAAATTCTACCATCTGTGTAACAATTCACTGCTACAGACTTTATTTTTGGAGGATGTAGCAATATAAAATATATAGAATCCAAAAGCGTTTGACCTACACCGTTTAAAATAATGAAATTGCATTATTGTAGTAATTAACGATTAATTAAGAAGTGTCCGAAACGTCTTGAATAATATGTTCCCCATTGAATTTTTTGAAACAAGGATAATAAAATTGGTCATGAAATTTATTAAATCTTAATGTATATTAGCAAATAGCATCTTATTCGAGAATTTTAATTCCACAACAATGTTATTTAATATCCGCTATACCTTGTTTCCATATTATAGGTATACACCAGAAAATGAAGTTATTCCTTACAACGTATCTGATCCCCAGAACTTCCGTATGACAAGTAATGTTGTTGTGGCGGTCGGAGATACGTTTGGTTGGTCAAGTGTTGGCTATACAAATAACAGGGCGTACGCCATACGAATATATACTGATAATAGTAAGTACCTCATATTGAATGCAGGTTATGACAGCATATTTGGTTTTAAATTAATTTTGATTGCTAATTGCTTTTTAATTGTTTAATTCCGATAGATAATATATAACTTCATTTCAAATTGATTAATCTTATTAATGTAAAGAAACAAATAATCCATCTAAAGCTAATATCAGGAGTGACCAAATTATAGTACAGTGATTAAACTATTTCTTTGTTAAGTTGAAATTCTGATTAAAACATGAAATATGTCCAAAGTTTCTGTCACAAAGTCTACACAAATTAATGCATATTGACTGAAACGTTACTCGTGAATTGTTCGGTCCCTTTAATGTATACTAATATCTTTCTCTAACATGAGTAATTTTGTTACAGATTCAGTTCCAATTTTTACGAATTTAAACCGGGAAATAGTGATATTTGACGATCAACCTGCAGCATCAAATATATACAAAGTAGAGTTCTATGATGACGATATCAATGGAGATCTAGTCTGGAATGTTACCTCATCCGATACTAGGATTTCCTTTAATTCTGTAACTGGTTTGTAAATATTATTTATTCAAACAACATATAATGAAGCGATCAATATATAGTAAATTCCTTTAGACTGCATTTTCTCATACAATGATGTGGTAAAGTTCGTGCAGATCTAAATTTTCAATTGCATCCTTATTATAATTATGTAAATTTTGTTCTATATTTTAGAATACGTTTACTTAGTTTCAACACTAGATGTAGCAACATACACATTAACGTTTGAATTGATGGACTCTTGTTACAATGTAGTATCTGGTTATCTTACAGTTAGGGTTTACAATACGGTATGGCTTTCTTTTAGTACTATAAATGTTAGCAATAGGGAACAACAATACACACAATAAATTTTAAAAAAAACCATACAAATGATAGCAGATCAACAAAAATATTGAAAATAACAACAAACCATACTGATAACTTACAATATAAAAATTAGAGATGTGGTATTACTGCCAATGCATGAGACAACAATGGACCAAATTTCAACTGAAGTAGATGTAAGCAATCATAGGCAACCGTACAGCTTTCATCAATGAGAAAAACACATAGCGTATAGTCGGCTATAAAAAATATGAAACAATTTACTAAACCACAAACGACGCAATTTATAACAGAACAATTCACGAAAAACAATTCATCACAGAATTGATATCAACCAACGACAAACACTGAGTGACAGGCTCCTAAATTGGGATATTCAAATAAAGAATGTGGCGGAGTTAAACGTGTTTAAAGGCATCAATTTGGATGAACCTGTGCAAGTATCCGACCAAAATAGCAACAAGGGTTCTAACATGTTCCATTGGTTAACGTTATTGTGGGTATGATTTAACTTGAAAAACTGATAAAATCTATATCTACATGAATTAATGTTACAGTGAAACTAACGTTATTTCTGCAAGTAATATTGGAAATGTACCTAAACACTTCCTTTACACATTGTAATGCACACTTGTTACACCATTTTCAATTTTGACTTATTTTTCAGCCACCGCGAATAACGAGTTTACCAAATTTTATAACTTTACATGAAGATACCCTAGAAGGACAATTAATCCACACTTTAGTTGTCTATGATCAACAAGCTAACGATACCATAACGTGTGTCCTAACAAATTCCACACCAAGCAGCGATAAATACTCTGTAGAATTGATCGCAGGTACTTCAGGTAAGGCTGTTACTAATTCTTACATTCTTTTATATTATTTAAAACTATTACGACAGTTGTATTTCCTTATTTATCAAGAGAAACCATTTATATCAATATGTATCCCGAAGAATATATTTACATGTAATCGGTTATTGAAGTTATTAAAATAGAAAAAAATATATCATTGAAAGTTTAATATCTTAAGACAGATCAACTAGTGGGACTTTAAACTTGTTTCATACGAACTGGTTTCCATTGTATGCACTAAAACGTTTTCTTTTTAACTTCTTTCAACGAAACTCTGTACTGTGTTGTTATTTTATTTGTTCCCGTAGATTAGTTTCTTCTTTTTTTTAAATATGGCAGAATTAGTATCTAACGCATTAAAATCCGGACTAATTTTAGTGTCTATCTTCATGATTTTTTGTTTTAGATTATGGTATTTATATTCAACCAAACCCATCACTTGATTATAGTTCCATAAAGACATATGAGTTATTCATATCCTGTGATGATGGGAAGAACGACGCATCTACAGGTTATTTCTTCGTTCACATTGAGAAAAATCATCCTCCATTGTTTATGAATTTACCTGGTAATTATATTAATTAACAGAGTCAGTAAGTGATTTGCATGGTTGATAAGGGTGTTTTTCATATTTTGATTTTATCCAGTACTTCTTTGTATTATACTGTGTCGATTTTGTTTTTAAATACTACAAGTACGTTCGCATACTTGTTTCAGGAGCAATGAATAACTTTTCTACTGTCGATTGTAGAATTCCAGCGAATCCGTAAATTAGAAAATTATTGATTTTAGAAAGCAGGTAACCTACATTTGATATACTGCAATCCTTCTGTTTGAAGTGCCAACATATAAATTGGCGGTAACCTGTTACACCCTTGCTGTATTTTAAGTGGTTGTTCTTTATGAGTCAATGTAATAATATTTGTGGACTAATTCATTCAGTCATTACAGCAAAATATAAAACTGCATACACTTGTTTATATTTGAAAGAATATTTTACTATTATTTCATGAAATTACTTTTTTAAATTTATATCGTACTAAACAGCAGTATCCGCTCTTTAAACCTATATACATGAGTATTTCGGTGTTTAACGACTTTAAAGATAGAAAACACACTGTTCTCTTTAGTTTCGTCACAACAGAAATGCAACTTGTTACAAAAGGCCAGAAATGACTGTTTTGTTAAATGCTACGTTCATTATCTAACTGTGAATTAGAGAGTATTCAGATACCAACAAACAGTCGATGGTGTTGCCGAGAAACCACGGCTTTTAAGCTAGTTAATATACATCAAAGGCATTTTTTATAATGACTTAATACCAAAAAGAATATAAAGCGCTATGTCATTATTTCTTTTGTGGCAATTTGTCTCAACCATATGTTTTATTTTTTATTAAGAACATAGAATTAAATTAAATAGTTAGTAGAGCTACTTTTATTGGTACAAATCGTTGTGATAGAGGCGAAAAATAGAAGAGGGACAATCAAAGTCATAAGTCGAAAATAGTGTGATAGTTGTTCGGTTGTATGAATGAAGTGGGGTGCATTTCATTAATACATTACCAGAGATGACCATGAACACATGACGTTGTCGCATTGATGTGTTATGTCATTGTATAATATTTAAGAGTATTAGTTCATGTCCATTATCTAGTCAAAATGTACAAATATCTGATAAAACAAACGCCATTACACACCGAATCGATTCCGGATACAATGTAGGAAGTGAACAAATTACCGTCGTTTCAAACAAACCAGATACGATCCATCATTTTAACAACTCATTCTGTTCAAATGGATTCATAGTGGTAGTAACGCTTTGTATTGGTCAAGTAAATCAACATTTTGTCTTCTCTTTTTAAAGCATCTATTGATCTTGATGCACCTTCAACCGTGTTAGGTGATGTCATATATACGGTTCAGATATTTGACGATGAAAATGATACACTGACATTTAATATGACAACAGAACCAAGTGATGCACCATTTGAAATTAACCAAAGTATGTATAAAAAATTAATAAAAAATTAACTCCAAGGTCAATTCAAAACAGAGACGGGGGATAAAATGTGTCAAAATCAAACGTTAGACCAACGGAACTGATAAAAAAACAACTGGCATATACCTGACTTGGCACAGTCATTTTTCGAAGCACAACATGATTTTATAACTAGCTAAACTTCACCCTTGTATGTCTGTTTTATATAGTTCCATTATAATGACAAAATTGGATGTACAACCCAAACAGACAAAACTGATGTGATTTATATATAGATTGCAAAACAATCTGGTTGAATTCGAAATACAATTTAACTTGAGAGCACTGCATGAACTTCAGTTATTTGTATTTATTTTATATATATGACCTGTTGAAAATAAAATAACTGCTCTTTATGTCCTCAAATGCATATGTCACTTATATAACGCCAACCGCGTTGGATAGCTTAAAAAAAATTTACAAACGCATTCAGAAAATTCCTCTCGGATTTTGAAATTGAATTTTCAACGTATTTTAAAAAATTATATTAACATTATAAATAATACCAAGGGAAAATTAAAAATATCATTTATATTTCAGATGGTGAAATAATAGCAACGAATAATATTTCGCTGATATTTACACCTGCTTACGATCTAGTAGTATATGTATCAGATGGAAAATCAACTGTAGGACCTCGGTCACTATCAGTTCACGTTACAGGTTGGTTTCTTCTTAATCATCATGCAATTATTTCATTTAGTTGTTAAACGGTAAAATCAATAGAAAAGAAATTCCTTCCCATCGTTTATAGACAAGTTAGTATTTGTATTATTTACGATTACCATTCACACAATATTTCTTGAATGTAAACGATAGATGTTTCTAATATTTGTTTTATATAAAATGAATAATAATGGAATGCAAAGTAGACAGAATGTTCAAAACCAAGTAAATGCTATGTATCCATTAATTCTTAGTTACAATTTCGCTCATTTTAACTTCAATTTATAAAATATTTAGTGTTGATGCTTTTAACGTTTATACTGTGGATTTTCAATACATATGGTGTCCTGCTTTCCTGATGAGGATTATTTCAAGAACACTTGTAATCCGAACTCAAATCATACCATACGTTCCCCAAAACTTAGGTATATACCGGGGGTTAAATTGAAAGACTAACGGACGTTACAGTACCACCATATTCAAAAAGGATAATTGAAGAGAAAATGTTTGAGAAAATCAAACAAATGTCCAGGTTCTTGATTAATTGTAATGAAAATAAGTTAAATACTTTTATTTGTTATTCACAACAGGGCTATAAATTGGCACATCATTCTGATAAATTAATATGTCAAAATAATGGCATATTTCCTGAAATGATTATGCCTACTTCTGATGATAAATTAACATGTAATTTTAATATAATTTATATATCAAAACAATTGCATGTTTTCTAAATACTAATGCTCACTTTTTTTATTCAACGTTCCACTACCCCTTAAATAAGACCCTAATGGAAGATTTTCAATATAGTTTTGTTGAGAAATCAATTTTCCTTTAGATTGACAGGTAATGTCATTCAAACATAAAATAGATATATCATTAAAAAATGGAACAAGGGTATCAAATAAATAAATGTCGTGCTTAAGAAAAGTTATTACATTTATATGCACGTGTCTAAGTAATGAGGTATTTTACATTTTAGATATAAATGATGTTCTTGTTATAAGCAATCTACCATTATCAGAGCCTTTCTTGGTCGAAGAGAATACAGCTATCGGTACAAAACTGTATCATGTTCTTGTTCAGGACTTGAATGTCAATGACACCATTCAAATTTATGCTACATCTGAACCGTCAATAGGCTCAATATACTTTAATTTGACAACAGGTAAATTAATTTTAAGATTGAACTTTTTTGGTAAAGAATTTTTAATTCTATATCAAACTTGAAGTCGATTATACTTTCAGGATATCAACTCATTTCTTACCTTGATTTTCAAATCGGTTTCAGAAGATACAATTCACTTAAAATATAGAAAATTGTGATCTCTCTAAAGCAGACAAATGCACATCTAGTGAAGAGGTATGACGCCTCCCATCATCACGTGATGAAAACATCTTTAGAAGTATCCCTTTTATATGCTAAAAAAGTTAATCGGAAGATACCAAGATCTTGTCGATAAATATTCCGTATCAACTTCACAAATAATACATGATGGTCTTGCAGTGTAGATTCTAGGTACTGATGTTGTTTATCATCTTAATTACGTGTTATAGTGTTCTTTTATTTGTCTTTTGTAAATTTATCAACTTTTACTGTTTAGTCTATTTTTGGTACTATCCATTTGACGTGGCTCGGTACTTATACATCCCGTCATTGTGTTAAAATGGCTTACTCCACCATCTTCTACACAACAACATGCATGTACCAAGTCAGGAATATGACAGTTGTTTCCATTCGTTTGATGTGTTTGAGCTGTTGATATTGGCATTTGATAAGTGACTTTCCGTTTTGAATATTTCTTGGAGTTCAATATTTTTGTTATTTTACTTTTGACTCACGAGATGTAATTTACAAATAACGCACACTGTAGATTGTTTAATAGGATTTCTACCACATATATGTGTTACACTGAAATGCTCCGGAAATGACATTAGGTTTTTCATGTTAAAATCTTGTCGTCAATGCCGATGGCCCAAGCTGAAAGATTTTAAAATTGATATATCATTGATTGGGGATACGTTCTGAAATAGTATTTGTTCCAGAGCTCCGTTCTCAAGTACCTTGTTTGAACGAACTGAAAGTTTGTCTCAAATATTTTTCTTTGTGAAAGACTATTGAATACGTGTCATTATTATATATATGATGACGTCCTGAAATGTTTTTTATAACTGAATTTAAACCATCAACTCATCTCTTACCTTGATTTTCAAATCGGTTTCAGAAGATACTATTCACTTACAATATAGAATGTCTATGATCTCTCTAAAGCAGACAATTGCACATATATTCAAGAGGTACGACGCATCCCATCGTCACATGATGAAATAGTTTTTAGAAGTATCCTGTATATGCTTTTAACATTACGAGCACTAGTTTAAATATCATATAGTGCTGCACTCTGTTAAATGTTTAACAGAAATTATATCACAGACATAGGTTACATTGAAATACCACGGACAAAACATGAGGGTTTTACGTTCTTATCTTGTCGTCAATGCCCATGGCCCAAGCTGAAAGATTTTGAAATAAAAATATCATTGATTGGGGAAGAGTACCGAAATCATATTTGTTTCACAGCTTCGTTCTTAAATACCTTGTTTGAACGAGCTGAAATTTTGTTTCAAATAATCTTTGTCATAGACTTTTGATTGTTTGTCATATTATATATATGATGAGGTCATGAAATGTTTTTTTTAACAATTGAATTTAAACCATGCTAGTAGAAATGAATGTTGGTGGGACAATAGACGTTTATCGAGTAAATGCATCATTTCTAAATGATTTAGATGGATTAAAGATAAAAGATTAATGAACGCAGATGTGTGGTACTTTTAAAGGAACACGCGACAGCACAAAGCACACAAGTCACATGTTTTTTTTTTCTTTTAAGTTATTATTTGACTTCAATATCATTTTGCGGGTCAAAATGAAAGGTGGACATAAATAAACCCGACTTCTATTTAAGTTGCTTTAAAGCGCGCTTTGCCACTTATTCATTAAACGTTTGCAAAGAAAGGTAGCCATGTTTTTAAAATGTTTTTATTTGACCATTATTTTTATCTTACTTCAGACGGTTATTTAACTGTATCGTCTACGTTGGATTACGAATCTTTAACCAATACATCTTACATACTGAACGTTACCGCTACAGACGGAAAAGATACAGCGACAGCTACAATATCTCTGACAATAACAGATCAAAACGAGGCTCCAGTATTCAAACAGACACAGTATTCAGTTGAAGTTAATGAATCCGCTGTAAGCAAACATTTAAAATTGAATGACAAGATAGTTGTGTATCGTTTACTTATAAAAACAAATAAATCCGACATACTGACTGTACAGTCTTTATAAGCATGTTTTTCTAATGAATAAGCATATGTTCGTGGGACAATACAACCTTCCTACAGAAATGCAATATTTATCACGATTAATCAAACAAAACACCAAGGATGAACTCATTTTCTCCGGAAATGTAAACAATTGCTGCTCGACTAAAAAGGAACATGCAGGATTGCTCATTTCAAGTAAAATGCCTAATGATAATTCACATTAAAGGATGATTCATAAACGGGAAAAGAAGAACGGGACTGTGGTATGAGTTACGTAACATATTATTGATCCTTTGATATAGAGCGTTCCTGGTTGGAGTTAAATCCAGCAAAGCGCTTGAGAAGCACAAACTTATTATACAATAGACAATACTTAATGTTAAACCTCAGGCACATAGATGTACAAGAGGACATAATATATACACATAAACAAACTTGTGTTATCATCTATACACAAAACATTAAACCGAATGAAAGGTTAAATACAGCGAAATGTAACTTTACATATTATCATAATATTAAGTCAAAAAGAAAAAAAAAGAAAAAAGAAATAAATAAATATCAAACAAATTATAAATATCGAATAAGTATTTTTTTTATATTGGTAAGTTTTTGTTATATGAAGATGTGATATGATGGCCAATGATTGCCTACTCCATTTCCATAGAGATGACAAATGTGTTCCTTTTTGATATCCCAGACCATCTTACTGTTTTATGAGGAATTTTTAATGTTAAATTTGAGCATCGAGATCCGAGTTATGCAATATTTATCCTGTCACACGGATGCAATTTTCTTGAATAAGTTTCCAAACCAATGTCATGTGTGTAATCTGAACAAAATACCTCTTGAAGTGTTATTTATTTATGTAATACATTTTCCTTTTCTAGTACTTGGTCGCTACTGGTGAACTGTTAGTTGTATCATTGAGGGTATCGTTAGCACAGTAGTCAGTGTTTAGGCACTGACATAATTTATAGCATACCTTTCTTAACTTCTCAGTTGATGAGTTCAGAAAGTATCAAAATTGATCAAGGATAGATGGGTTTTGCTATTCTTGTGATGTTTGTTTTGGTCATACATCTCTTCCTTTCAGTTCGGGTTTGAGCGTTCCTGATGGAGGTTTATTTAGTGCGTCGAACGCATTAAATTTATTAACCGTTATTTCCGTTCAATAATACATATTTAAATCCAAAATATTTTATTCCACAAACTGTATATGAAAATTGTAATAACAGTATTCGCTTCCTTTCATGCAATCATTTAATTATTGTTTACAGCAAAGCACTGCATTTCCATTGGTTGGTTTTGTCATTGATGACCCTGACGTATCGGAGTCATTTACATATTCGCTAGATTGTGGTAACGACACCTGGAGGTTTTCTATGTCAAATGATACAGGGGAGATAATGTATACATACGATTATGATCTTGACACTTTACTAATTTCTCAGTACAACTGTACAGTTAAAGTAATTGACAGTGGATTTAATATCGGTACAACAAAACTTATTATAAACATTAATCACATTAACGACAATATACCATACTTCAATCAAACCCAGTATACGTTTTACATAACGCCGTATGGGGCAGTTGGAACAAATATAGGCGGAGTGGCCGCATATGATATTGATGTGGAATATGGAAGTATAGAATATAGTTTAAATATGACAATGTTCTCAAAGTTATTTATACAGATAAACAATGAAGGAACTCTTTATATCAATAAACTTTTAAGTAGCGACTTTAATTATGGAGATGTTATGACATTTACGGTAACGGCAGAGGATAATGGTGGGTTACTGACAACAGTTACGGTGTGGATTGTCTTTTCTGAGGTATATTGTTTTCTACGCTATTGAAAACAAATAATTTAATGTATGGTATCCAAATATGATTGCGGGTGATAATATGTCGATTGACTAAACGCTTTATTAAACTAACGTTATCTAAACATATTTAAATATAGAAATAAGAAGATTTGGTATGATTGCCAATGAGACAACTCTCCATCAGAGACCAGATTACGTAGAAGTTAACAGCTTTATATAGGTCACCGTACGGCCTTCAACAATGAGCAAAACACATATTGCAAAGTAAGCTATAAAAGACTCCAAAATGACAGTTTATTTAAATTGCTTTAATGAGATAGAAAAAAACAAATTCTTGAAAAAGATGTATATGTGTATAGAAAGATCGGTGAAAAATGTTCCTGAATTTTGTTTTGTTTTCAATTTCCTCTAAAACAAGACTAACGTTGTTAACGCTGTCCATTCTTTATGAGCAATTTTGATCTTTTTAAAAACGAACATATTAAACGTGGTCTGCGATCCTATGAATATTTACATAGATTAAACTGAATTTATAAGGTTGTATAACATGTATAAAACATGTAACTTAGTTTTAAATTTCCCGAGACATGTTTATTTAATTGTTCGTTTGCGTGTGTTTTATTTTCTTCAGATAAACACTGATTTACCGATCGCGACAATACCAATTGCATTTTTGGAAGATCCGAAAAATATACTTTGGATGACAGCATTAGCCATACTTATACTCGCCTTTACTATTGGTGTGTGTATATTCTGTACAGATTTTTGTAAAACAAAAAGGTATTTAAGTTTAAATATGTATATTAATCACCCGCAGTCACTTCACATCTTTGAATAAAATCATTGGCTGATTGATTGTTGTTTTGGTAATATAAAGTTACAAATTATTCATGCATATTCATAGTGCAGGAAAGGTCGACTGGGGTGAAAGGGGGGAACTTTGGACAGCCATTGGACAATAATGGATCTTTAATAGGGGAAGACATTTTGTCTTACAAAAGTTCATCTACAGATACCTGAGAGAGTCGTTTAATGTGCAGAGAATATGACACTTACTCTACTAAAGCATAGGATTAACGTCCCCATTCTGACAGGATGGTGACACTTATCATACTAAAGCATCGGATTAACGTCCCCATTCTGACAGGATGGTGACACTTACCCTACTAAAGCATCGGATTAACGTCCCCATTCTGACAGGATGGTGACACTTACCCTACTAAAGCATCGGATTAACGTCTCCATTCTGACAGGATGCGGCTGCGTAATACATCTTGCACAATCAACGAATAAAATGAGACGTTTGATAAGCTTCAATGACACAATAGAGTTCAACATAAAATCTACCACGATAGACAGGTGTTGTTTCAGTCATATTAATTATGTCAACATACTGTCCAGATATGATCCAGGATTTTGAAAAGGAGGGGAGGGGGGGGGGGGGGTGGCGGGGGCCCCAAACTATAGAATGTTTAGAGTGGAACAGGTAAAAATGCTGCATTAACCATAAATGCACCCTACCCCCTAAATCCGCCTCTGCTGTCGTCCCCAAAAATAGGTGTCGTGTCAGGCTTATCAAATTTTGTCAACACACATTCGTCAACAATATACAGCTGTAGATTCAGTCTTATCAAATATGTCAACACACATTCGTCAACAATATACAGATGTAGATTCAGTCTTATCAAATATGTCAACACACATTCGTCAACAATATACAGCTGTAGATTCAGTCCTATTACATATGTCAACACACATTCGTCAACAATATACAGGTGTAGATTCAGTCCTATTACATATGTCAACACACATTCGTCAACAATATACAGCTGTAGATTCAGTCCTATTACATATGTCAACACACATTCGTCAACAATATACAGGTGTAGATTCAGTCTTATCAAATATGTCAACACACATTCGTCAACAATATACAGCTGTAGATTCAGTCTTATCAAATATGTCAACACACATTCGTCAACAATATACAGGTGTAGATTCAGTCTTATCAAATATGTCAACACACATTCGTCAACAATATACAGATGTAGATTCAGTCTTATCAAATATGTCAACACACATTCGTCAACAATATACAGATGTAGATTCAGTCTTATCAAATATGTCAACACACATTCGTCAACAATATACAGATGTAGATTCAGTCTTATCAAATATGTCAACACACATTCGTCAACAATATACAGATGTAGATTCAGTCTTATCAAATATGTCAACACACATTCGTCAACAATATACAGATGTAGATTCAGTCTTATCAAATATGTCAACACACATTCGTCAACAATATACAGCTGTAGATTCAGTCTTATCAAATATGTCAACACACATTCGTCAACAATATACAGATGTAGATTCAGTCTTATCAAATATGTCAACACACATTCGTCAACAATATACAGATGTAGATTCAGTCTTATCAAATATGTCAACACACATTCGTCAACAATATACAGATGTAGATTCAGTCTTATCAAATATGTCAACACACATTCGTCAACAATATACAGGTGTAGATTCAGTCTTATCAAATATGTCAACACACATTCGTCAACAATATACAGGTGTAGATTCAGTCTTATCAAATATGTCAACACACATTCGTCAACAATATACAGGTGTAGATTCAGTCCTATTACATATGTAAATTTTATGAATCCAAATACAGCACAGTGTTGCAGTAGTCTTTAAAAACTTCTCAAGGGGTGATCAAATTTGCAGTAAAAAGTAAGAAAGATACAAATGTCTAGTGTATATAAATATGGAGCTTGGGTAGTAATTAGACTGTAGTGCATGAAAATGTTACATTCTAGTATTTTGAATTTTAGAAACTACCGGCACTTTATTTAATTTTAATAATAAGCTCTCCCTTGCTCTTTTTTTTACATGAGTTAAATGAAGAACAGTTGAAACTCCTTAATTAATTGTTAAAAAGTTAAAAATTATAATAACATGTATTCGCCTAAAAGTGAATATCAAAATTATCAGAATGTTTTGAATTTGAAGAATCTAAATGTAAATAAAATAAATTAAATTCACCTTAGTTGCAAATAGTGATGTTGTCCAAAAGATTTCAGACAAAATGTATAAATTAAATGTGTTGCATATGTACTATTTCAGTGCTTTTATGCTGGCATGAATTATTTGTATTGTTGGCACTTGAGAATCTTGAAGAAAACAGTATTTCCCGCTCAATTCTAAGGATTTCGTGCAAAATTTTTCTGTGTTTAATATTTTATTGTCCTTTGTGTGTTAATTTATGTCGGTCGGTCTGCAACTTTATGCGTCTTTCAGATTTTAATTTTTTTTACTGCCTTATCGACTATATTAAATTTTCGGAATGTACACACATACTGGTGTATTTAATTAACATCGTATTGATTAAAATTTAATTATGTTACGATTCTTTGTATTAAATTTTAAAAATATGTTTAGGTTGCAAATGAATTGATGTTGGTTGGTAATATTTTGTAGAAGAAGACCACTTCCAGCGAAACGTCCAAAAACAGTAAAAATATTTAATAAAATTGCTGCAAAAGAAGCCCCAAAAAGAACAGCTGAACTAGGTATACAAGTCTTTCATTCATTCACTTACTTAAGTTGCTATTTTAAAATATTTAAAATATGCCCACGTCTTAAGTTTTCCAAAATTACGTCTAATGAAGGGATACTTCCTTTGCATTACTTGTAAAGAGTTTTCTTTATTCACAGTGGGTATTTTCTGTATTATTCCCATTTGACAACCACGCACTTTTCTTTTCTTTTTTTGTTTGCACAAAAGACTTGCATCTTTTGAAGTAAATGTCAAAATACTTGTATGTTTTTTTTTAATTTTATAGTAAAAACTTTTCGTGAAAATCACTTTAATAGATATGGAATACTTATAACATAGGATATTCTAAAAATGAAAAACATTGGAATATGACATTCAACAACTGTTCATTTTGGCTGGTAAAATATATTTTCATATTGGACACATTTTTCTTTCAGAGGACAGCACAACTGCATTTTCAGCTATGCCTCATCGTAAGCCCAGTGATTTGTGGAATTTTTGGTCTACTGATGGCTGGTCAATATCTTCCGGAGACTCACCAGATAATTCTGAAAATTTAACAACTAGTACTGAGAATACAAATTTGTCCTGGAACTTAATACAAAGTTCAAATACAGGAGATGCAACTCTGTATGTTTATTTATATGTTTCAATAATTACATCTGAAAAAACGACTAGGCAAGCATTACGAAAATCATTTTACTTTTTGTTGATTTTTTTTTTTTTTGTGAAAGGAAGGAACAGCAATCTTAAGTCAAACATATCCAGTCACTCAAAATAAATGCATTCGTCCGTCCTAAAGTTACATCCAGTTATTATGTTAATTAGAATATGTTTATGTATCTAAGTGTTGAAAGCCCGGTTGTCACTATCAAAGTTTTCTTTGACAAGGTAAACTAAGTCAAAGTCATCTGTTGTCACAATCAAAGTTTTTTCATCAAAAGCTTGGTAAAAAAAAAATTTAATCTGGTTAACTTGGTCCACGTCATCAGTTGTCAATATCAAAATTTTTCATCAAAAACATGGTCAAAGAAAAAAAACTGCACTGTGATTGGATAATTCTCGTCCAAGTCCATCCACGTTTCAAGAAAAATAGGATGAGATTTTATTTCAGCCAAGTCCGTCAAAGATGTTGATCAAAGTTTTCTTTGAAAGTTGTCACTATAAACAAATCCATCAAAAACTTTGACGAAGAAAACTTGTGCAAGAAAACTTTGATAGTGACAACGAGCCTTTATTATCTATTTTATTTGTAACATATATGAAGGAGACGTAGTAAGGTACTTGTATACGTCAATGAGACAAACATCTTCACGAAAACAAATACAATATTTCAAGATATAAACCGCCTTGAGTCTATATAAGGTCTAAAGAAATTAATCAGACTGTATGAGATCTACCATCAGCACCAACTTCCCAAAATTTCATAATAATATGATAATATATAACAAAATCTCAATCTCTGTCTTAAAATACAACGAACTATCTATGATGTTCCTGACTAGGGACAAGTATGTGAATATGTAGCGGGATTAAGCTAGCAATTGTTTGTTTTTTTTCATCTCAATCTTTCCCCTTCTTATCTAATTTAGTGAATAACACAATGTACTTAAAACAAACATTAAACGACACCCTAGCAAACATGGTAAGTAAAATCAGAGTAGGAAAAACACGTAATCAATCATGACGGTATAATGTTTATTACTAGGGATGGTGTTTAACGTCTTTGACTACCCATGCGTGTCGGGTATAATATATGACTAAGTTCTGCAACAACAAAACATTGCTTTTCCTTAAGATGCAATGACCAGTTACGATAAAAAGATTTCCGAGCAAATGTTCACATCAGATGTAAAGTGAAGGGAATTAATTTCATTTAACTACTTTATAAATCTTATCTTATGATTTCCGACCAGTTTCCAAGCTAAAGATTGAGATACTCCGTTACAGAAAAATGACCCAAAAGAATATAGGCATGTCGTTTCTCGTTTTTTATATAGATTAGACCGTTGGTTTTCCTGTTTGAATGGTTTTACACTAGTCATTTTGGGGCCCTTTAAAGCTTGCTGTTCGCTGTTGAAGGTCGTACTTTGACCTATAATTGTTAACTTTTTATGCATTGTGACTTGGATGGAGAGTTGTCTCATTGGCACTAATACCACATCTTCTTATTTATATGTGATGGTCTAATGATGTGTAATAGTTAAGATGATATTTTCTTATTTAGCTTGTAAATACTCGATCATAAAAAGAGATAAGTTGTTTTTATAGAACATACAAATGAAAAGATAAAAAGGAAACCATTAACTGCTAATCAGTTTATATATCTCAACTTGTACGATTCGCTCGTGTATGTAACAATGTTTTAGATTTTAACGAGAGAAATTTATGTATTACTGAAAAATTATTAAACCAGGGTTTTCGATATCACAAACTAGTCAAAACATTTACTAAATTTTATCATCGGTATAAGGACATCATTCGTAAATATAGCTCAGCATGCAGACTTCTTATACGTTCAGGTATTTCACATCCAATTTTTTATGGAAATATTCTTTATAAAGCACAAAAATGTCAGTATTCACCTCTGAAACTAACAAAACCTTTAAATAGACTTATTAAGAAGGGATATAGTTACGATACTGTTGTCAGGTCATTAAAGATTGCATATTTTGGCGTTAATATTGATTCACTTATAGGGTCTTTGCATCGGCACTAAACACATTTATTTAAAAACCAGTTGTTGGCATGACACGGGTTATGTTCTTCTCATATGTTATGATGGTATGATACTAAACCCCTAACGGGAAGGATTGTGCCTGATATTCATATGATGAAGACATAATCTTTCAATCAGTTTAATTGAAGTCTGGAGCTGGCATGTCAGTTAACTGCTAGTAGTCTGTTGTTATTTATGTATTATTGTCATTTTGTTTATTTTCTTTGGTTACATCTTCTGACATCAGACTCGGACTTCTCTTGAACTGAATTTTAATGTGCGTATTGTTATGCGTTTACTTTTCTACATTGGCTAGAGGTATAGGGGGAGGGTTGAGATCTCATAAACATGTTTAACCCCGCCGCATTTTTGCGCCTGTCCCAAGTCAGGAGCCTCTAGCCTTTGTTAGTCTTGTATTATTTTTAATTTTAGTTTCTTGTGTACAATTTGGAGTTTAGTATGGCGTTCATTATCACTGAACTAGTATATATATTTGTTTAGGGGCCAGCTGAAGGACGCCTCCGGGTGCGGGAATTTCTCGCTGCATTGAAGACCTGTTGGTGGCCTTCTGCTGTTGTCTGTTCTGTGGTCGGGTTGTTGTCTCTTTGACACATTCCCCATTTCCATTCTCAATTTTAAATCTTTGGAAAAGAATTATTTAAACATTTTTTGCTTATTGCATCCATTCCAACCTTATTTGGATGGCTATTACATAAGATGTGGTATAAATGCCAATGAGACAACTCCCCACCAGAGACCTACTGACATTGAGAAGTGAACAACTATAGGTCACCGTAAGGCCTTCAACAATGAGCAAAACACATATTGCATAGTCAGCTATAAAAAGCCCCGAAATGACAAATGTAAAACAATTCATACGAGAAAACTAACGGCATTCTAGTGCAGTAGAAACATGGACATGCATCTCTTGACACATGTTATATAATACATCACCAGTAGAATCACTATAAATATGCCTTCAGCTAATTAGTTCTCCAATTATCATCTGAACTGATATAAGTGATTACCAGTATAACGCCAGCTTAACGTTGACATTTGGAAACATAGTCGTCTCGGATCCATCATGTTTTTTTTTTATCTCACATAAAGCTATGGTATGCTATTTATTTCGTTGTTATTTTTGTTACATTTATTTTAAATTTACAGATTTCATTTCTGGAGGGATAACAATGAAGAAGGCTGCCTTTAGGAACTTTGCTTTTAATGTGTGGATTATTTACATAGAATGTCGTCTTAGTTTTTAATGTTGCATTTCATTTTTTTTCTTTTAAAACAGTGGCTTAGTTACCTTACTAACTGCTCTTGTATTGACATTCATAACGACGATATTCTTATTTTCATAGAATAGAAATATTAAATTCATTGTAGAATTTATCCATGTCAGTCAACTTTGATAATTGTGATAGAATTTATAAATAATGCCTCTCCTCAATCTTTACTACTGAATATGAAAAAAGCTTATTATAAATTATGTAATACATTGACCGCTCCCGACATGTGTAACTTCAAGGCATATTTTAGCGGCGATCGATGTCTTTCAAAATTACTGCACTTTTCTTGTATCCCTGGTGCTTTCGACTGGAGAACCGTCGTACACAAGCATCGCACAAGTTGGCACTCCGAGGCGGGTGGGGAGCAAGAAGGTGAACTGTGGTTTATTTTTATCAATAGTACCGCTTACGTCGACGCTATGGGCCGTCTTGACCTTGTTGTAGGGTATGAATTATTCGTTCATTGTTGAAGACCCTACATCAACTGTCAAGATGAAGAACAGGAATAAAAGTCCTGTTCATTGATAATTTTCTATGTTTTCTATGTATTGTGTGCGATTTTGTCCCATGTACATTTACTCCATATCCTTTCATTTTCTATTAATATCTTCATATTAAATTCACTTCATTGTCTAAATAAAGATTGTAGTTCGAAAGTTGAATTGATAACGTCACGTTTAAAGTCCATATCATGTGGTAAAAAAAACCTGAAACCCTGGTTTTCTCCTTATCAATGGATGTGTCACCGTCGGAGACAATGACTACTTGGAACCAACACCTAAATAATTGACAGAAAAGTCAAACAGTTCTGTTGGACATGTTTTGAGTTCTGTTTTTGTCCCTTCTGATTTGTCCTCTGTGTCACGCATTACAGTCTGCTTTGTCAATTATGCGGTTTAAACTGTAGGCCTTACCATGTTTTTCTGAAGTCGATTATATTGCATTTCAGCATATGGGAAACATGTATGGCACGTCTACCTTGACATCCGACGACTTTGTTTGCATTTGAAATCTCAGTCGTAATTCTATCGCACAAATGGCGTTGCTTAATGTAATTTTATAGACGTGGCGTTGTCACTACAGGTTAATCTGGCCATGGGTGGTCATTAACAAATCCCGTCTACCTGTACCGTTGTTGTTAGGACTATAAGAGGAGTTTCTGATGTAAAATTGTCTACCAACAGCACGTTGACGTATTCCTGTCCGCCTAAATGATTCTTATGGCCTGATTCGTATTTTCATTGCTCAGTCTCGGCAATATGGAAATGCAACATTATTTTATTGATACAAGTCAGGGTATGGATTCAAAAAAATGTTTCACGAAGAAAAAATAACTTTAAATAAATCATGCATGGGTTTTAAATCTCGCTTTTAGACATTCGTACGACGTCCGGTATGTTAATTAACTTAGGTTAGTCAGGTATGGGATTTTTCTAAAGAAAACAAAGTGCTGTAAGCACGAATAGCAATTATATGAAGAATAGGCATGATTTGGTAAAAAAAAAAAATCACCAAAATGTGTGTTGCCGTTTTAAGATCCGTCAGTATATTAAAAAGACGGTAGTCTTGATATGATTAACCGCATGAAAAGAGTATAGTTACTTTGGTGTCCAATCGCCAAATTAATGTCCGGAAATCGGGACGTAGTTTTACTTGCAGACTGTGTCATATATGTTTAGTTGATGAAATACAATTTAGACAGATAAAATTGAGAATGAAAATGGGAGATGTGTCAAAGAGACAACAACCCGACCAAAGAGTGGAAAACAGCCAAAGACCACCAATGGGACACTCAACATGCTTGTGAGCGCTCAACCCTCCCCCTAACCTTGGACAGTGGTGTAACAGCACAACATAAGAACAAACAATAAAAATCAGTTGAAAAAGGCTTAACCCATCAGATCGATACAAAGAAAAACATCAAACAAACACACAGACAGGGCGTGGCAGGGTATATATCCATCCCTCATACCTAACAACAAAAAAGACACTATGTACAGATCTGAGAGTACTCGCAGTTACTGACAGCTAGTTCAAAGCCAATAACAACTAATAAAAAAAATCATGTATCTAAGACTAGTATGTTTTACCTCTTTTGATTTGGTTTTGATCAAATGTCTGTTAAATTCGGGTTTTTTTTTAAGTGTTGCAGTTTTTATTTCGTACTATCCTACCTTTATTCCAACCTTAGATTGATATTATGCTTCCCGTAAAAATACACCTTTGACTTTCTCTCTTAACGTTTTGCTTCCCGGAGAAGAATTATAAAAAGAGTGCTTTAGCTCATTTTCTAGTGGCAGTGTAAATTCCCGCCAATTATGCCAGTCGACCTACCTTGCAGAATCTACATATTGTATCAATCTTTAATTTATTCTCGTCCTGAATATGCATGAAATATTTGCCACTGGACGTTCAGCAAGCAACAATCAATCAATTGTTCGCAGCAATGCCGTGTTTTATAATTTCGTTAACACTTTATTATTCATATCGGGCTTTGAATGTGTAGGGTTAGGGACGAGAAAGCCTTACAAAGGCAGTCAGTTTATCAGAAAAGCGATAATATTTCTTCATTTCTTGTCGGCTATAAAAGAACGATCTAAAATATTGATATGAATAAAACAACATGTGGGATAAACGTAAATATGAAAGCAACCCAACGACACAAATGAACAGTCATATATGCGTGAATATGTATATGGACAAAAGAGAGGATAATTTATAATCAAATAATCCATTCAATTATAAATCGACATTTACATTTATACATTTATAAGACTGATAATCATTTATGAAACGGAGTGTCTATTGTTCCGGCTAGCCGGAAGAATAGTTAAAAATCTCTATTTTTCCGGCCTTCCGTTTGCACATCATTTTCAATATCAACAACAGTGTCATGTGGCACGGAAAGTGTCCCGGATGAGGTGTCGGATTGCAAACGCGCGTATGCAATGGATGTTTTGAGAATTGGAGATCGGAATTATATTTAAAGATGTTCTTAAGAAAATTAGAGAAAATGTGATTGCTTATAAAGCATTTCTTTGGGACAGACTCCAGAGCAATAGCGTGTGCACGTAAATTGAGAGGAATAAAGCGTGAAATCAAACTGAAATTGCTGATTTACCCTATTACGTTTACCTGTATCAATGCAGGCAAAACGCAGAAAAACAATTCACCAGAAAACCACTAAATCAATTATACTTGGATGCATTATTTCTAAGTTCTACTACAACAGAGATATATGAATATGCACTGATATGCCTGAACTGAGAATAGTATACCAGACATGCCAGAGTTGGGGTATAACCCCCCTTTTTATTTCGTTCTGTTTTATTTATTTTTCTCAATAAAAAAAATCTTATATTTTGCTATCATAAACTAATCCTAACTCTGGGGACAATTTACATATGCCTACCCCTCTCTCTTATTTCTTTGTGTTAAAAATCACCGAACATTTATAAAATTTTTAAATAAAACTTGGCCGTGAAAAATCGTGCAAAAATCATTTGACGTGGAACCAAACTTCAAGGTCATAAATCTATGGCTCGACTCCTAACCTTGCAGGAAATTCATAGGTAGAATATTAAAAGTGGAGAGGCATTGATGTCTATTCCTCCGGATGGCCGGAAGAATAGACATTTTTTCTATTTTTCCGGCTAGCCGGAAGAATAGCCACTGCCTTTATAAAATGATAACTAAGAGAAAGTGTTGAATTGATAAAAACAGAGTAATTTTTTAACCACAAAACCTTGCACGAATCTCCCTGTTTCGTTTTATGTAAATTTATGTTTTATCTAATTTTCTGTATTGTTGTTTGAACACCTCTTCCGACATTTGTTTTATTACATAATTCGTTGAAGATATTTAGGCACTCGTTCAATAATATGTTTACTGTTCATGTTGATTAAGAATAGAAGAGAGACATATAACATATATTTATTATCATACACTAGTTTCTTTTGATGTGCACTTTATATTCTTATTGTAAAAATAAGATTTATTACTACTGACTGGTTTAGTAACGTTTATTGAAATGTCCGAAACCTTGTGTTGGCCTTTGATTCTGGCTATTAATTGCCTATCTCTATCATTTCTTTCTATGTAAAATTGCATCTTACTTGGTAACCATGATGGCGAACGCTGAAATCCTGTATTGTAAACATAATTCCTCAAAGGTCCATTTCCTCCTAAAATAATCAATGGGTTGAGCATGCGTAACAAAACGGAAAGCACCCAAATAGAACGGTTGATGTGAACCGGTGTATGAATATATTGAAACAAAACTCGAAGCATCAAATCAATAAAGACACTAGTTGTTAAAATAACATTGCTTATAGCCGCCCTGATAAATCTGCCAACAAAATCGCCATCCATTCGGTCCATTGTAAATCCTGGTTGTTGTGGAATATGACAGCGATTGTAACATAAATTCACTAAGATGCTTGCATGGCAGCATACGATTATTATGATAAAAAGCACTGGAATAACCCAGAAGATGTGTCTAATTGCAATATGACCGGCATGGAAACAGTAGAACATTGAAAGAGTGTTAGAAATATAGTGAACATGAAATTCAACGTGAATCCCCATACAGTAGAGAAAAGTTGGAAAACCACATAACAACATATAAAGAATTGTTTTCTTGACACTGAAAAATCGTAAATGCTTAAACGGGAATTTTGTATACATTACTTTCTCAACCGTCATAACTGTTAAACATAGAAAATTAAATATTCCAAAGAATGCATTTAGAAATGCATCAATCTCGCCAACATATTTGTGAATCCATAATCTTTCCTTTATCAGTACAACAAAAGCAAAAATGGCATGGTGGAAAATAAGAACCAAATCACTTACTAAAAACACAAAAATTGCCGCATTAGCTGGTGTCTGTAACTGGTCTTTTGAAATGATTTCACGAAATATTCGAAAATCCAATACCATTCTGAAATATATCTCTAAACTGAACAGTAGAATTTGTAGTATTTTAGAAAGTAAAAACTTGTCAAACGGTTCACCCTCCAGCAGAAAATAAATTTCCTCTGATCCTTCGTGTGTAAGTTCGGTAAGATTGGTACACTGTCCCATAGTTCTTTAACATGCTATGCAATGTATATCACTGCTGTCACATACTTCTTTAACATGCTATACAATGCCTATCACTGATTCATACAATGTATCTCACTGAATCATACAATGTATATCACTGAATCATACAATGTCTGTATCACTGAATCACTCTTTATTTCTGAAACTTTTATAAACAATTCTACTTAACACCAATTTCTTCGTTATTTATATATCCTCCTCTTTACATAACGTAAACACTTTCAATTTAATTAGTATTTTCACTGCGTCTTGAAACAATTTCTTATCATGTAAAGATGAAGGTGCATTCACCGATATTTGTCGAATATTAAGCTGCTTGTAGATTCTGATAACGTTGTGTATTGGTAGATCTACAATGTAACTTTATCTAGACGTACTGATTAATCATTATGTATATTCTTTGGCAGAATTATCCAAACCATTTCGCCTTCTGTATTTTTATTGCAATCATCATCTATTCTTATCACACCAGACTATGAGTATTTAATCAAAGAATGCAGCATATTTGTGTGAAAGTAAGAATGTTTGGACAGTTATTTTGTTCGTAATTATTTTTATGTGCTAGTTACAACTGTCATCGATGATTGACATCAACACACATGTGTAAATTATTTGTAGATATTGTGCACATGATAATTGAATTTGTCACACTGTCATTGGCTAATTAGGTGATTGAGATATATACACATGTGTGTATGACATTTGTAGATGTTGTGCAAATGATAATTTGATTTGTCACGGTGTGATTGACAGATTAGATGATTGAAAACCTCACGCAAATTATCATATCCTTGTATACACGTTAACATGTAAATAAAATATATAATTCAGCAGGAAAACCCATGAATTGTTGGACTTTGCTTATTCCTATCTACCCAGTGGCCAAAAGTTCAAATTAGTTTATATTGATTTAAACCAGATTATGACTTTCAATGAACTGTAGACATTCATTGATGCAAGTAATATTTGTACAGTACACAACAAAAAATTGTGACCCTTTATAAACCAAAAGCACGAAGAAGAGCCGCACAGGCTCACTTTTGAACTGTACGTATGTCTGTTAATTATCTGAATGAACACAACATACTTTCATACAAAACATTAGATATAATTAACTGACTAAGAGGTAAAACTCGTCATTATTTAATACATTAAAAGAAAGTAATTGTGCCAGTTTACTATCATTACCATCTATTAAGTGAGAGGAAATCGACTTTATGCTTTAAACTTAAACATCTAAGTGGTTCTGGAACGAACCAATCATATCCTAAGTGTTATAAATTATCAAGTAATATCAATGAAAATATAAGGAAGAACTAGTATATAAACCAAAGAGTTCATTTATTCCATTCAGCCTTAATCGATGCTTAAATTTATTCATTTCAAAACGGTAAGAATGATTTTGGTCTCTTCTTTCCTTGTATACGTACTTGCAAAGACCGCAAAGTGCAAATATTTATTACAATTCTTTTGAATATCAGGACATATCGGGATTATCGATATTTTCACTAAGATTCCATCCCATTTAGACATGCTTATGAGTAACGTAAGTATCATGGTTTGTGATTAATAAATAATTTGATGGTTTTCAAGCATACATGTATATATATATATATATATATATATATATATATATATATATATAATTCGTCTAAATAACAGCCAAATAATGTTAGATCTTTCGCAATTTTTTGTTCTTCCCTGGCCGGGATTCGAACTCA
This sequence comes from Mytilus californianus, assembly GCF_021869535.1. Classification (NCBI taxonomy): domain Eukaryota; kingdom Metazoa; phylum Mollusca; class Bivalvia; order Mytilida; family Mytilidae; genus Mytilus; species Mytilus californianus. Next base: position 110,185,378 of record NW_026262734.1, on the reverse strand, counting down.
TGCTACTGAGATATCGTGGCACCAAATCGCCTGGCACTATGCCCGGCGCGCTAGACCACTTGACCACCTATATATATATATTCACTTAATTTTTTAAATAGATTTTCAAAAGTGTATTCTCACAATTTTAAAAGCGCATAGCGCCTTGTCTTATTTTTCAAAAGGCCTAGGATAAACGACCGAATATGTTCAAAATCTTTTACATGCTGTTGGAGATTGATGAAAACTATGCATTATAGTTTTCATTCAACTAGATTGAATTGTTGCTGCAAGGAGTTTCGTACGTGGAGAAAGAGCGTGACACTCACTCTGCACGGAGCTTGGATTAACGTCCCCGACTCCGACTGGACGTGACTACGTATTTAAATATCCTGTAGGACCAAATGAACGCCCCACACCATCTTAGCAACTTTTTTTCTGTTGGACGTGAAAAGTCAAATGATGGCTATATTTCTATTCCACAAGTTGTTGGACTTTGAAGAACGTACAGTATCAATATCAATGAGCGGAACATTTTTGAAATTCCATAATTTATAGTTTGAATCAAAACTAAAATGTTCCATTTGCTATTCTTCATCGAAATTATTTGTAGACATTTTCGGGGAATTGCACAAGGTTGTGTCTTACTGTACGGGGTTAAACTTTACTGTAAGAAAACTACTGTGAGGTACAGCCACCGATACTAGAATAGGGACGGAATGATTTCATATCAACAAGCTATGCAGTTCAGATACAATTTGTTTATCATGTTTATGATTGTTTTGTTTTTATTTTTGATTCTGTTATATGAAATATACCGTTGTATTAGCTTGAATTGCTTTTCCTTATTTATTGAATGGTTTTTAGTGTATATTTTGTTAGTTTATTAACAGAGGATAGTAAAATGTGGGGATTGAAAAGTTTAATCCCCTGCTGTCGTTTACGTACACCCCACTTTTGGTTATTTGTGTCGTTCGGTTGCTGTCTCCTATCTTCTATTTCTGTACTTCAACCCACAATAAATCTACGGGTAGGAGAAGAACAACTTCTAAAGACATTCAGTGACACTTGTTTCTGGTAAGTTGTACGAATAAAAGAGATGAGATGAAAACGTAGACGAGACAGCAACAAAACGACAAAAATGACCAAAAGATATTTATCGTGCAGCAAACAGTCTCCAACAATAGACAGGTGTCCATACAATATATCAAACTTTTAAAAATCTTCACGAATCTATAAAGGAGAGGCGGAAGATACCAAAAGGAACATCCAAACTCATAAGTCGAAGTCAAACTGACAACAGAATGGCAAAACAACACCGACGGAAAGACAAACGACAGTCTACAAAACACAACATAGAAAAGTAAAGACTGAGCAGCACGAACCCGACTAAATAAATATGTTCCAGTAGGTATTTAAACCTTGCTTACTCATTTTGTCCCAGTATATATATGTGAAACAAATCAAGGGACATTTCCTCTATTTCTTTTAGAGGTAAACTTAGGTCACGGCTCCGAAAGGGTTTAAAATGTGAAGAAATTAAACAATAAAAAAATCGAGAACTAAATTAAAGTCTCGAAATAGCAAAAACGTTAATATGAAACAGAATGTAAACACTGATGAGGATATTTACTTGGCACAGGCATAGGCCGTTAGTTTTCTCGTTTGAATTGTTTTACATTTGTCATTTAGGGGCCTTTTATAGCTGACTATGCTTTGCTCATTGTTGAAGGCCGTACGGTGACAAATAGTTGTTAATTTCTGTGTCATTTGGTCTCTTGGGAAGAAGAGTCTCATTGGCAATCATACCACATCTTCTTTTGTATATAGTCACATGCATATAATATAACTATTAACATTTTGATTCAGTTAGCTTAATTTTGATATATTTTTTTTAATTTCCAATTCATATACATATACTGTAGGATACAGTGCAGTATGAAATTGACTGTCTACAATGTAGTACTATGATGATAGAAAAAAATTTTCAACAAGCTATGCGAACAAATTAAACCTAGGACGCATCCTTCACTTTTACAATAATATCAACATTTCAATTATCCAGGAAATCACATATAGGCGGAAGCGGAAATGAAGACTTCACTAGTTATTGTTTTATTGGTGATAGGTAACGTATTTAAACTTATTGAGGAAACAACAAGTGACAGATTTGTATTCATATATTTGACCTTTGGGCTAAAATGAAAAGATACATATCTACAATAGACATCAATTTGAACATGATATAAAAATCAAATGTGAAAATAGCGGAAAAAATAAATAAACAAATTTGTTGATTATGTACCTCCTTATGTATTTATACATATCTGTCTTCTAAATTGTATTTAAACTGGGGATACGATACCAATGGCGAAATAAAAAAGCATACTTGGAAGAAAAACAAACAACAAGGACAAAAGAAAAAAAAATTCGAACAGACAACAATCACAAAACACTACACAGATAACTAAATATTGAGAAGCATGAAACCAACCAAAAATCAGAAGAATGAGATGCTTCAGAAAGGTAATACGTTCCTGCTGCAGTTGGTTCTGTGCCTTCCCAATTCACGACTGAGCCACAAAAGGAATTCAAATTCTAGATTTTCGATACATTGCACTTTGATTTAAAACTGTTGAATATAATTTTGATGAAAGAAAGTACAAGAACTTATATATAAAATAAATAACCATATATTTTGTTTCAGTACGTAAAATTGAGGGTATGGAGAATATATACCTAAACGTTACGGAAGGTGCTACGGCAGTCCTTAAGTGTCCAACTAAACCGGTGTACACTTGGTCGGATGCACAAACTAACGATATCTATACTCTTAACGATGGAATCAATCAGGAATTGAATATTTCTCAGAAAATGTCTCTCGATAATGATAGAAACCTCTTAATAAACGACTTTAGAAAAGATGAGGTGAGGACTTATCGGTGCTCTACTGACGATAAGGGCATTCCAGTTTGGTACGACTTCAACATTAGATTAATATGCAAGTAATTTTAAATATTAACTTCTGAAAAAGTTATCAAAGTAAAAGTCAATACAAATACTGCATTACTGTTGACATTGAAGGGCGGAGATAGGTACTAGCAAATTGAATAAGACTACAGTTAAAATTACTTGATAGAAGAAATAGGTTACACTGGAAGGCTTCCTGTTAATGTTTCCATTGGTTGCCCGAAAAAAAACCCAACTTTTTATATATAATGACAAACATACCAACTACTTCCGTAACAGTGAAAAGTATATTAAAATGAAATGTTTTAGCAACATGTTTTCATGGAAATCATGAATGAACAGAATTTGACCTAAAAACTACGTCCTAAACAATTTTGATGACATACTTTAAAAAAGGAAACCGATTTTCCCACGAAGTTGTTTTAAAATAGTTCATGAAGAGGAGTCAATTCAAAATTATGATCACCTACTTTACATGTATGCATGTGTAAAATTATCAAAACCTTAAGTTTCAATGGTCTAATTGTTTATATTTCAGTTAAGCCAATATTTTATAAAAATGACAGAAATATTACACTACACTCAGTTGTTGGAAATGTAACCAATATTTCGCTAGATGTGAACAGCTATCCCGCTCCAACTGTATCATGGGGTACCGGAAATGGTGGAACACTTGGGAACTGGAAAATTTCGACCTGGTCAAACACAACCTCAATCCATCGTTTAACATCGTCTGTGTTTTTAACAGCACGTGACCAATTTGGCTTATATCGAGCTGTAATTAGAAATTCAGAGGGCAGTATAGACATATGCATTAGATTTGTTCAAGGTAATAAATAAGCATAATTACACATTACATGTCATGATTAAGAAAATGAAAACAAATAGATTTTGTTAGCATTGTCAATGGTCAAAACATTTTTTTTAATGTTTATAATAGATTATTATAAATGAACCATGCATACGTTTCATCTGTCTCGATCCATCCGTAATGCTTGCAAACAATTACACGATTTTGACCACGTGTAGCGTCCTATTTGAATACTGCTTCAATACACCATGATCTGATATAGAGTTTCTTCGATACTTTTAGTCTTATTTACCCAGCCTTTGTAAATGACTGTGTGTCAGTGTTTTTTTCTTCCAATTGAAATTGTTTTTACTTTATGTCTGTTGCACCTTTTAAACTTACCAGAAACCAATTGGCACGTTTATGCCTTATGTCATCTGTATTATCATTGGCAATCATTCCTCGTCTCCCTATCTTTATATTGTACATCCTCATCCTTTGGTCTTTGTTAGATACCGGCATTTTTGTCTCATTAGCAATCATTCCTAGCCTTATTTTTATATTGTATATCCTCATCCTTAAGTCTCTGTTAGGTAGTTGCTTCATTGGCAATCACTCCACATCTCCTTATTTTCATATTTGGACAGGAACAGGAACTTATGGCTAGAATATATATATATATATGTCGGGCATAGTGCAAGGCGATTTGGTGCCACGATATCTCAGTAGCATGAGTTCGAATCCCGGCCAGGGAAGAACAAAAAATTTGCTTCCGCAAATTTACAGATCTAACATTGTTGGGCTGTTGTTTAGACGAATTATATATATATATATATATGTGAATGTAAATTTTATATCCATTTCAGAAAACCTAGTTGATGTGCAACCAAAACATGTTGTATGTAATACCACACAGACAGTCAAATTAAGGTGTAAAATCAAAAATGTCGAAAGCTCTTTTCCAACATTCCTTTGGAACCATTACTTAAATGGTGTGCGCATTCGTAGACTGAATGGAGAAGATTATAAAAACCTTTCAGTTCTTTCTATAACGTACTGTAGTTATCAAGATGTTGGTTATTATACTTGCACGGTAACATGCAACGGTAGAAATATGACGTCAACCGCTTACGTCATAGTTCAAGGTAAGATAAGATACACTAGCTTCTTACGTACAACCGAGATTAAAAATTCCATTCGCACGTGCTTGTTAAATGTAGTTTTGAAAGAAATGCCCCTGTTGGAAAACTGAAGTCATCTAACGTTATGATAAGTTGGTTCCGCCCATCATTACAGATCCTGGGATAAATCCTGTTTTAACTTATAATATGTCGGAATTAAATTTTAGAATTCGGAAAATAGAAACGTAAATAAAGGCAACACTGAGTAGTATACCGCTGTTCAATAGTCATAAATCGACAAATCGTAAAAGAGATGCGGAAGATTCAAAGGATAATTCAAAATCATAAGTCAAAGACAAACTGACAGCGCCATTGCAAAAAACAAAAAGACTGAGGGTGGTCTCAGGGGCTTCAGAACGCAAAACACTACACTGACAACTTAAGACTGAGGGGTGGTCTCAGGGACTCCGGAAGTCAAACACACAACTGGCAACTAAGGACTGAGGGGGGGGGGGGGGGGGGGGGGGGGGTCTCAGGGGTCCCGGAAGGCAAAACACACCACTGGCAAGTAAAGACTGAGGGGGTCATAGGGACTCCGGAAGGCAAAACACACCACTGGCAACTATAGACTAAGGGGTGGTCTCTGGGACTCCGGAAGGCAAATCACATCACTGGCAACTAAAGACTGAGGGTGGTCTCATGGGATTCGGAACGCAAAACACACCACTGGCAACTAAAGACTGAGGGGTGGTCTCAGGGGCTCCGGAAGGCAAAACACTCAACTAAAGACTGAGGGGTGGTCTCAGGGACTCCGGAAGGCAAAACACACCACTGACAACTAAAGATTGAGGGTGGTCTCAGGGACTCCGGAAGGCAAAACACACAATTGTCAACTTAAAACTGGGGAGGGGGGTCTCAGGGGCTCCGGAAGACAAAACAGACCACTGGCAACTAAAGACTGAGGGGTGGTCTCAGGGACTCCGGAAGGCAAAACACACCACTGGCAACTTAAGACTGAGGGTTGGTCACAGGGACTCCGGAATGCAAAACAACCCACTGGCAACTAAAGACTTAGTGGTGGTCTCAGGGACTCCGGAAAGCAAAACACACCACTGACAACTAAAGACTGAGGGGTGGTCTCAGGGACTCCGGAAGGCAAAACCCACCACCGGCAACTAAAGACTTAGGGATGGTCTCAGGGACTCCGGAATGCAAAACACACCACTGACAACTAAAGACTGAGGGGTGGTCTCAGGGACTCCGGAAGGCAAAACACACCACTGGCAACTAAAGACTGAGGGGTGGTCTCAGGGACTCCGGAATGCAAAACACACCAATGGCAACTTAAGACTAAGGGGTGGTCTCGGGGGCTTCGGAAGGCAAAACACTACGCTGACAACTAAAGACTGAGAGGTGGTCTAAGGGGCACCGGAATGATACGCAGATCATGCAACCGGCATGTAATAAACAGTAACATGTTGAAAATATTTTAATGTGTACTCTGTTTTAATACAATATGTTGAAATAATGGCCTTATACATATCGGTTTATTAATGCACTGATGATATTTTTTTTTAATACAGATAAAAGTTACTTCTAAACTATAATGAAAACTACAGTCTATAGTATATGCAGTCCATGTGGTTTTATTTGGTTCTTTACTTGCAGGAGCACCTGTAATAATCAAACAAGACGTGATTGCAGATTCATCAAATGTTACACTGTCTGTCACTTATATTTCGGAACCACCATTGATGTATGTTATATGGTATATTAACGACGAGAACGTAAATGAAAGCAATTCTAGTAACCATAGCGACATATTTATACAAAACATCAAAGTAAATGTTCCTGTGAACTACCACAAAACACCAATAACCAGGAATGTCCACCAGAGTAAGCTGTCATTCAGCCGAGCCGTAGTTTCGCATATGGATACTATCAGCTGTCATTTAAAAAACTTCATAGGAAGCAGAGAACCATTATTTGAAGCAAACATGTTAACCATATCTATAAATGATAAAGAAAATTTAATAAGTAATATAAAATACGTAAATCCAACTGAATTAGAATCGATACGTGATGATATAACAGTTTCTTCAGATTTGAACGAACTTGATAATGAACAAGGTATATAAAATTATGTAATAATAATAAAATCTTATGACATTTTCAAATCGTTTGGCAAGACTCTTGAAAAATGCTGTATAGCTTTAAAATCAAATTAAGACTTGTACAAAATTCCACATATCAAAAAATTAGAGTGTGCAACTACAGTCATAAAAAACTCAGATACACATATACATCATATACATTGTATCATATTGAAAATTTAATTTGGAAATATTGACTTCATGTAGTCTTTTGGAAAAAGAGTGTGGATAGGTGTGATTTCTGGGTACTTTGAGCTTACATTCAGTAACTTTGAGCTAACTTTAGGTTCCTGAGAGTGAACAATAATTAATGACTTTTTCTAATTGTTATACGGCTTAGGTAAATTGAATCTTTACCAGGGGGTAAAAAAAAACCATGGTGATTGGAATATATTTAACATTTTATAAACAGTAAATTTTCAGAAAAAGAACATAATTTTACTTGCTAACACTCCACTCTTAAAGACAACCGATTATACACTAACTTATGATAAGCATTCAATTTTAACATGCTTTTTTATTGTATTGTTATGAGGGAAATCATTCTATAAATATGTGTTGCGTCATTTTGATTGATTGATTGATTGATTGATTGATTGATTATTGATTGCTTTACGTCCAGTTGCAAATATTTCATGCATGTTCAGGACGAGAACAAATTAACAATAAATACAAAAGGTAGGTCTTGTAATTAAAGCCGGGATAAGGTAGAGGAAATTTCGGCTGACACTATAAAATGAGAGTTTATTGGATAGGGACAGAAATTTGGTCTTTCAACGGACCCCGTCATTTCGAAATTAGGTTTTCTACAACGAAGAAACAAAAGAAAAGTAGTCAATTAATTTTGTTTATTAAAAGTTCCGAATTTTTTGTTTCCGTCTTTTTTTCAGCTGGTGTATCCATGAACAAATCAATATTTATTTATTTGGCAGTTATGTGTGCTGGTGTTTTAACTACCATTATTATTGTCGTTGCAATAGTCAGGAAATATGGTAAACGGAAATTGTCAGGTAGGTTTTATTTTCGCTAATCAACAATCAACTTTCTTTTATATATTTATCAATGCCAACGAAAGGGCACTTCGGCAATATTAATATTTTGGCCACCTTGTTTTTTTTTCTTTCTTTAAGTGCAAGTTCAAGGGACTTAACTTCACGTCCTCAGAGAGTGAAATATACGAGGGTCTGGAAAGGGGGGTTCCTTCATTTCTCAATTGGTTTTTTTATTCTCTGTCCTTTATTTTCTAGCAGCCAAGTATTCTCTAATGTCTTTTTTTTTATTTTTCTATATTCTCTATTTTTTCCCTATATTTTGAATCTCTGTTCTGTAAACCCCATCCAGACCTTCATATAATTAATATAATTTCTATTTCTTGCTGGATGTAACATCAAAAATAAAAACAAAATCGCAAGAACTTAAAATATTACACGTAAGAGTACAGAGATAACGGTCGTATCAAGGCGGAGATTGAAAAGTAACATCACATGACAGTTTTCTTATGCACCTTCGACAATGAGACAAACCCATAAGGCATAGTCAGATATAAAAGACCCCGAAATGACAAATGTAAAACAATTCTAATGAGAAAACTAACGGCCTAATTTAAGAACAAAACAATAAACGAAAAACAATTCTGATTTACAGCAACAAACAACAGCCACTAAATTACAGGCTCATGACTTGGGACAGAAACATACATTAGGTGGCGGGGTTAAAATAGCTTGTCCCCCTAACCTGGGATAGTGGTGTAACAATACAACAAAGGAACCAACTATAAAAAATAGTTGAAAAGGGCTGAACTCATCAGATCGATACAAAGCAGAAAGACCTATAACAAAAACACAGATCGGAAGTTGCAGGGTATTTATACATCCCCACAACAAAAAAGACACTAAGTACAGATCTGAGAGCACTCGCAGTTACTGACAACTAGTTTGAAGCCAATGAAAACTAATAAAAAGTCGTGCATCTAAGACTAAGCTTATTTGAATATTTAAAAACAAACATGAAACTAATTCCTTCCAACAGCTTAGTTTTCGTATGTCTCTAGTCGATGTAGTCAAGGAACCAAACCATATATAAAGATAATAAATATACTGTTTAATTTCAGTTGACCTTACACCTAGCAACAGAACCTTAGCTAACAGGTGACTAATTTAATTTTTAATTTTACTGATTAATCAGGTAGCATGAGGATATACAAATTGTTGCTGCCATTTAAATCGCAAATGGTCGGTGTGAATTTTTATTTGAAAAGGCTTACTACACTGGCAACACAACGGGTGCCACATATGGAGCTGGATCTGCTAACCTTGCCGGAGCACATGAGATTACCCCCAGTTTTTGGTGTTTCTTAGTCTTTAGTTTTCTATGAATATGTTGTGTTTTGTGTACTATTGTTTTTCTGTTGGTAATTTTCTTGTTTAGCCATGGCGTTGTCAGTTTATTTTCGACTTATGAGTTTGAATGTCGCTCTGGTATCTTTCGCCTCTCTTTTACGCTTATCTTCCTTATGTAGAACGAATAGAAGTTCAAATGAATACATTTTGTATGTTATTTTGTCTTGTGGTTATGCATGACTTTTAAGGCAATGAAAAAAATAAGAATCATCTTTCGATTTATTCTAAAGTGTTAAAGACTTTGCATGCAGCAGAAAATATGACTGTTACCATCTAATCCGAAAATTACTTTAGATGATCAGTTAAATTGTTTTGTAGTGAATTTTCTATCTATCTCAACTTGGTTTAGTTTTAACTGTTATTTTTATACCAGACAAAACTTTGTTATAACACCAGTGGCTGTGCATCATTTGATCAATAATCTGTGTATTGTGCTATTATTTGTTGTTTCATCTCCCTTAAAAAGCTTCATGACTGGTGATACTAAGCTTGAAAACGTATCATCACACATTGTAACGTTGCTGATAAATTATCCTCAAACATTTTGACGTAGCTGGACCGCGATACAAGAATTACGGAGTGACTGGGATGTGCGATATTGGCAAATGGGAGGACATTAAAGCCAAGTACAAAAAGATCATAATGCGTAATTCATTTCGTAGTGTAGTGTTCACCTGTTCGCATATGATTTGAGTTTGTTTTATATATATATTACGACTAAATACTAGTAACTTATCTTGCACCTACAAATATTTTAAAGAATTAATTCTAGTTTAAAGGGTCTTTTTTACGATCTTGTAATGACCTATTGTTAAAGGTTTTAGGGGGAAGGGATTCATTCTTGAAACAAATCTTGATCCCCTTTCCCAAACCCTTTTCAAAGTATCTCCTGCTGTTCTAATACCGGTCTTTTACCTTTAAGATATACACACTTCATAGATAATTAGTATTTTACATATTTCCACCAATACCGTAAAAATATAAATTCCAATTTTAGACAAATTGAATATCCTGAAGAAGATGACGCTTCGGAAACTCTTAATCAATCGCAGTATGCGGAGATAGATGATGTATCTTACCATTCTGTAACATGGAGGGATTATTCACTAGACAATGTACAGGAGTATATAGAAATGAACGTTGTCGTCAACAATGATCCCATATATCTCAACCCACAGTGCTATGAGGACATCCGGGACTCATTGAGAGAACTTCATGCATATGATTGTACGAAAACAAATGTGACCGACATAAAACAGGCAGCAATTTGAACGTATCGATGTAAATATTTTGGTTTAAACACGTGGGTTCAAAATATACATGTCAATGCGATTTTAATTTTCAATACTATTCATTAAATTTACTTCGTTTTTTTTTTCATTCTTTTATATGTTTAATGCATTCTGTGTGCTTTTAGTTATGCAAGTTATCTTATTCAATTAACTTTGTGTCAGTAATGATCACTCAGCATATGTACTTTTAATGCTGTTTATATATACATATATACCTGCAAAAAAAATGGATTTTTCTTACCCTTTACTAAACTCATCTTATATTGTAAACTTATTGACTGGGTATGAGTGGAATAGTAAGCTTATTGTCCCATGAGACGTAGCCGAGGGCAGTAGTTGTATCCGAGGGGACAATAAACTTACCATTCCACGAATATCCAGTCAGCAAGTGTTTTATTATACCGAAAGAGACAACAGACAAAAATTGTCGGGGATAAATCAACTATCGTAATATAAAAAGCAGAAACCCAACTAAACTGTACTTAATAAATATTCTGAAATGCTATGGCTACGTCCTGCACCGACGTCATCTCTGACTAGATACAATAGGTAAAACGCGACGTCGTTACTCTCGCGGTATTTTCAACATCCTCCAATCCCGTAGCTGCATTTGAAATTCCGCGAAATATAAGGACGCTTTCGGTCAAATAGTTTCATCGAGGGCAAATAGTTGGAAACTCTTTACCGGTCTAATAGTTCAACACTTGCAATTAGAAAAATAGTGAAAATATGGCGTACTTATTCTATATAGAAAATGATAACTGAGGTATAATAAACGAAGATAACGTTGTTTATTCCTTACTTTGTTACGGACTAGAAATTTATGGACAGTCATTATGAGAAAAAAAAAAAAGACAAAAACGTATAAAAAACACAGCTGTTAATTTCTGTGTTATTTGGTCTCTTGTGAAGAGTTGTCTCATTGGCAATCATATCACATCTTCTTTTTTATATATACTAAACATACTAGGTGCATTTGGGAAATATACTGTTTTTCCTTCCACATATATATTTCAGCCATAAAACTATTTACTATGATAAAGCTACTAGTATTTTATTCTTAAAAAAAACTTAATTATCAAGCTGCGTTAGTAGATATGAAAGATGTGGTATGCTTGCCAATGAGACAATATTCAACAAGAGACCAATTGACACAGAAATTAACAACTATAGGTCACCGTACGGCCTTCAACCATGATTACAATGTATAACCCATACCACATAGTCAGCTATAAAAGGCCCAGAAATGACTAAATTAAATGTAAAACAATTCAAACGAGAAAATTAACATCTGGATTTATGTACAAAATAATGAAAAACAAATATGATATACAGCAACAAACGACAACCACTGGATCCTGACTTGGGACAGGCACATAATAGAATAACTTTATTTAAAGGGTCGATAAGTTTACCCGGATTGTATTTAAGGACAGTAATGTACAATCAAGTTTTCGAAACAAATCTTTAAATCTATCGAAGAATTTAGTAAAGTGTTAAGAAATTTGTTGTAACAATATCCCTGACTTACTAATTTACCAGTAATACAAAGATTACGTTCATTGAAATCCAAAACGTCGCCACAGACACGGGCATAGCGAGCGAGTTGTGATATATTAACAACGTAAGATGGTGCCAAAGGAACATCTCCGTCCAAAAATGGATATGTCAGTTTGTCTCATAGTGGTGTAATGGAAAGACTACAAGTTAAGAAGCGTCTAGAAGCTTCAGATATACAAGAAAAATGGTCGAGTGTGTGTGTGATAAATGAGACAGGAAGAACCAGTTCTGGAGTAGTTAAGTTCATTTTTGATTTTTAATCGCCCTTCTTTTAAAACTTTTTTTTTCTTCAAAAATTTGCTCTAACTATGATAAACCGGTCTATAATAACTACATGTTAATTTTTGGTACGATTAATTCATTGATTTTAAACAAAGTTTTCAAAAAGGAAAGAGGGTTCATCCAAAAATGTCTAACGACAATTCGATACAGGAAAGGAATCACTTCGGAAATTGAACGGATCTAGCATCATCTCCTGAGAAGAGGGCTATAAAAAATGTTCTTTGAAAGTAAAGCACCCGTCTAATTTACACAGTCTACATGTGTTACAACTATGCAGAAAGAGTTTGAAATTTTGAATTGAAAAAATTATTTTTCAAGAATATTTACCATAAGGTTTAAAATTAAGGCTGTTAGATGTCGTGACTTTCCCCAGGAGAACCGCTATATACAGTTACATATGTTTGATATATAATTAAGAGTGACATACTTTTTTCTTCTCCCATCAAGCAGTACAACTTATGCTGGAAGAGGAGGGCGTCGTCCGTTTTGCTGTGCGGGATGTATGAATACGCATATATATATGTTATATCAGATGCTTCGTGTAGGGACATTGACAAAATGTATGTCCCTTTTCGTCATACCATCATTTTCCAGTTGCTATCTAAATTACTGGCCCTCATCTTGTCGACCCATTTTACAGAAAGTACTGATTGGATTTATTGTAAAGACTATATTCGTCCTGAATATTTATAAAATATTAGCAACCTGACCCAAATCAACAACAAAAAAGGTGTATGAATAAATAAACCCCTTTGAAAATCACATTTAATGGTGATTCGTTTGAAAATCTATAAAATAGATCCAGAACATCTTGGAAAGTGATTCGTTAACGTTGAACTTATATTTGTTTTTATCTGAAACATCCACCAAATTTTACGGAATAAGATCTAGTTTTGAGAAATTTCGTGAGCGTACGGAAAAATTGCGCATATAATTTCTAAAGAAGTGAGGTTAAAATCTTTTGGCTTGTAAAAATGTTCCTTTCTCACAATAGATATGTGATCTCGCAAGCATGTTTTTGAAGCAAATCCATGTTTGTTAAATTTCAAAAGACCATGATATGTAGGGTATACATTAGTAAGACAGCAACCCAAAAGAAAAAAAAAAACAAAAAAAAACCCCCAAAAAACCCCATTAAAAACAAAAAGACATTTATAGGTGAGCATAATTATAGCCTTATCCAAAATAGGTTTCCATTTATAAGTAAATAAGGCGAAAACAGTGGTACGATATTCAATAAGACAAACTATCTATAAAGACCAAAATGACAAAGACGTAAACAAATACAGGTTACAATATATACGCCCCATAAAATGAACAAAATTGATACTGTATAGTGATCTACATTTGTACAAAAGACCCAAGTATGACAGAATGAGAAAGAATTTAAAAGAGAAAAAAACGACCTTTATGGACCAAAATAAATATCATGGCAGACAGCATGTCATTGAACAGTTTATCAGACCATGTCTTAATTTTATAGCCGACTTTATGGTATGGGTTTAGCTCATTGTTGAAGGCCGTACGGTTGCCTATAATTGCTTACATCCACTTCATTTGAACTTTGGTGGATAGTTGTCTCATTGGCAATCATACCACATTTCCTTTTTTTACACTTATATAAACGAAGAAAAAGCATAATAACTAGGTTGAAGAGATAATCATTGAAACTACGTGAGATCTAGAGGAAATAACAATAATGCAAAACACATATTAACACAATACACATGTAAATCGACACTATTTTTAAGAACTTATATAAACAAAACTATTCTGATCCTAAGGAACAGGTTGTCTTATGATGTGGTATATGGTTTGTATTTTTCATAGAGTAAATTTGAGAATTTTGTAAGATTGATTTATTTGAGATTGTTTTTAGATAGGAATAGACATTGGCGGATTCAAGGAGTAAAGGGGTTGGGGGGGGGGCATACGCGCCCCCTCCCCCCTCCCGTTTGCCTTTAAAACATCCTGGATTCACCCCTGATAGAGGTCCTTGTATCTATTTTCTGTATCCCATTCTAAACTCGTTCCGCAGTTTTGTCAACGGCGAGTTATTTCCCTTTATTTCGAAAATTATAATGTATATCACCGTGCATTCTTGTTGAGGTTGATTTGTTGTTTACTTAATTGTATACTTTTTCATATTGTTAGCATAAATTCGTTTTATTTTTCATTACCCTGTATTCCCCTACAAAACATCAAATCCACAACGAAACACATCATCTTTTTATCAGTGGTATTTTTTTTAACATTTCTTGCCAAAGCTAATTTAGAAGTAGTTTCATCCAATAATAATACAATCTGTTGACATTTTTGTTATTAGGTATTTTCTGTCTGCTTTTAAGGCTGCATTTTATTTCACAGTCACGTAATTGTCATAAGAGTTGCCAGGTTGAACATGTTGAAGAAAATCAACTCTAAGACATTTGGTTTTTTTTTCTGATTTCTGTATTACAAGTCTCAAATACGCACATTTCTTATTTGACCCAACCTTAAAAAACGAATCAAGTTTTTGTATCAAACATTATGGTAAATACTCCGCCCTTTTCTGTCGCCTTGGTTATTTATGCAAACATGCTACTAAACTTCCATACCAGATCAAATCTTTAAATAGACGACAAGACTTTAAGATCTATTTTTGTATAATTGTAGATATTTAAAATTCCTTTGTTAAAAATCCTTCGTTATCATGAAATTTAAAGATATTTATATATATATAGTTGATGACGTAGTGTCGTAAAATACCAATGCTAACCTTATTCTTTTCTTTTTTAAAGTTATTATTGAACTAAAAAGCGAATAGACTTTAAACCTTAAAAAATAGATTTTTCATAATATTAAGGTTGTCTTGGAGTTTTAAAGTTTGTTAAAAAGCGGAAGTCAACGTCACGAGTATAATGTAAATGTGGAAGAAATTTAATTTGTTTGTAAGTAAATGTTTGCAAACTATTGCACTAGACAGTTGAAAGTCACGATTTGTATCCTTTTTTGTAATTTCATAACTCATTAATTTGGTTGCAATTCATTAAATTCATTACACGTAGCTAGGCAAAGGACTAGGTCCAGGGGTCAAAGAAATAGTTTCCGTACTCTTAATAAATTGTCGAATAAATAAATTGTGTACTATGTTTAATGTGGCGTTCAGTTCGCTGCACTACTATACATTATTGTATGGGGGCCAGCTGAACCCTCCTATGGGTGCTAGATTTTCTCGCTGCGTTGAAGACCCGTTGTGGCCTTAGGCTGTTTTCTGCTCTTTGGTCGGGTTGTTGTCTCTTTTACATATTCCCCGTTTCCATTCTCTATTCTTCGATTAGTTTATCAATATCACGAGTATACAGCTATAAAATCAAACTCGTTCTATGACAGATATTTAATGCATTTCTAAACACCAACCCTAAGATGAATGAACCAACGAAATCATTGATTAACTTAAGTAACTTAGCCGGATAAAATTGTAGCCTCGTTTTTTGCATAAGTTACCAATATTTCAACTTAAAATGAATGAAAATGATTGTTTGTCGTAAGGTAAAACATTAGCAATGATTTTGTGTCTATTTTAAGTCACACCCAGAGCCAAGAAGTAACTAGAACAAGTGTTTGTAAATAAGATTGACCTGAGCCATTAACAAGTTAAATCATAACCGGTTGAAAAGAAAAGATAAATGTCTTGGAAACATTATTAAAATAGACCTTAAAAAACAAGTTAGAAACATCTGATGAAAACTTCAATAATATACACAATGATATATGTACTAAAAGGATACTGCAAGAGAGGCGAAAGATAACAGAGTGACATTCAAACGCATAAGTCGAAAATAAACTGACAACACCATGACTCAAAAAGAAAAAGACAAACAGACAAACAATAGAACACAAAACACAACATACAAAACTAAAGACTGAGCAACACGAACCCCAACAAAAACTCGGGGTGATCTCAGGTGCTCATGAAGGGTAGACAGATCCTGCTCCACATGTGGCACCCGTCGTGTTACTCATGATGTTAATACAAACCTGGTAATAAGTCAAATTCGGTATGCACAAAAAACCTCCATTACACTCGGATATATAAATGTCCGAATTAAAAAAGTATAATTATTCTAATGAAAAGCCACAGTTTATCATTAATATGCAGGGGAAAAAAAACCATTTCAATGAACTAAAATACTACAGACTTAATTTCAGTTTTTCTGCTTGTTACGATGTCTTGAAGAAATAGAACAATGCTGCTAGCTATGATATTCTCTTTGTTATTTCGGATTTCAAACTCTGAGGGTGAGTGATCACTATAAAAAATTATATAGGAATAACTGATCTATGAACTCAAATATCTTAAATGATTATATTGCCTGCAATGAAATAATGCAGATTTCCATTCAAAAATAGATGGATAATTTAACATGTGAATTTCTGTATTCTCCTCTAAAGCAATACAATATTTTTCTAGATGTTACATTCTCGAAAATTGCAATCACAGTTGCATGTAAAAATACCTGTATTTGCGCACAGTTTTTTTTATTTACATTTGCACGCATTAATTTTAAGGTAAACATAAATAGAGTGTAGGGGATATGATAAATTTGATTTTTTTTCAATTGGAAACACACAGTTGTTTCTTCTGTGTATATTTTATAGTGCGTCTTCCTAAGTTGTAATGATATACTACTTTTTCAGGTTAGGGTGAAGGTTGTGCCTTTCAAAACGTTTAAACCCGCTCCATTTGTTTGCACCTGTCTTTAGTCGGGAACCTGTTGTTTAGTGGTTGTCGTTTGTTGGTGTGGTTCATAAGTGTTTCTCGTTTGTCGTTTTTTTATATAAATAAGACTGTTTGTTTCCTGTTTTCGGTGTGATCCAAGGCTCCGTGTTGAATGCCGTACTTTGACCTATAATCGTTTACTTTTAACAAACTTGGATGGAGAGTTGTCTCATTGCACTCATTGCACTCATACAACATCTTCTTATATCCATAGCTTCCGGATTGTTAATCCCTTTTTGTTTTGATATACAATGAATATGATTGTTTGAATTTTCCAGATAGTTTAAAGAGACACAAAATTCATACGTGTTCATACTTATTCAACCACGTTTAAAAAATTGTTAAGTATATCGTCCTTGAAGGCAGAAATCTCAGTATAAGCTACACATAAAAAAGAAGCTGTGATATAATTGTCAATGAGACAACTATCCACCAGAGTTTAGAACTATAGGTCACCTTAGGGCCTTCAACAATGAGCAACATGTATAACGCATAGTCAGCTATTAAAGGCCCGGAAAAGGCAAATCTAAAATAATTCAAACGAGTAAACTAACGGTTTGATTTTGTAATAGCATTGTATGATATTGAAAATAAAAAAAATAACTTGTCATATATTCAAATAATATAATAAGATATGCTTCCCAGCTCCTTTGTTCAACCAGGGGTGATCGGAGCCGGATCGCCCCTAACAGATCACCCTAGTTTGAGTTTCTTTGTTCTGCATGCTTTTCTTTGTTCTGCAGCATTTTGGCGGGATTGACAAATCCACAATAAAACTTATAATTATTTATACGGGAAAGACTACTAGTAACTATCAAAATCTATGTAGAAAAAAAACAATGACTATGCTGCGATTCGTACTCAAGACCTTTAGCTTATAACCCAACGATTCATACCCCTACACCAGTTCGACTGGATGTAAACTCACTGTTAATTTAACACATTTAAACATTGTATCTGGGGCTCATAAAAAAGGTATATACTATATAGTAATATATAAAGAATATTATAATGATTGTGTGGCGTTCTGAACTAGATTTTATGAAGCGAAAATGTTTTATCTTTTTTTTATCTAATCTAGAACAGCTGGGATGTAAAATAGTTATCCAATTCGGACTTGATGTGTCAGTGTAAGATCACCCTCTGGCCTCCGGCCATCGGGGTGATCTTACACTGACACACCGCGTCCGAATGGGATAACTATTACGTTATAGGAGGGTGTACATTTCCGCATTGGTTTGAAATCAATATAGCACTTATAACCTAATAACATAAGACATTAGATACTAAGACAACATTACTCCATATGTTTTAAGTTCAGAATAAAATGTACCAACTCGAAGACGAAATGTAGATGCACATGCACCAACTGTATTCTAAACGATAGCATGACAACATCGTACGAATTTGCAAAGCTTTATATTAAGAACAACACAATATGTCGATTGCAACTCAAAATAAAAGGATTACATGAACACAAGTCACCTGACCCTTACCCGTTAATTATTCTATAGGTCGACCAGTATTTGCTGTTACTCCCAAGTGGTGTTGCATGCTTTTCGAAAATATTTTTTTTATTAAATATTTCGTTTGGAATAATTAAATATTCTCTTATACTTGAGATCCATTTATGCTGTGATAATGTCCCCTCTTGAAGTTGGTAGCGGGTCTGAGTTATTTTAATTATTATTAATGACAAACCTGTTCACGTCGAAATGAGTGTCATGAGTAGCAGCAGTAAAACTGTTTAAGAATAAGAACTTTTACTCGGCCTACAAACCTTTTTCGACATCTTGTCTCGTTAACGTGTATATACTAGAAAACTTATTTCATTTATTGAGTATACATACACGAAACTTTGCTTTCTTTTAGAAGTGAAATTGAGTGTTTCTACGAGGCCGATATTTCTGGGAAAATCAGTCATTTTAACCTGTGATGTTGAGGAATTTTCTGGAGTCATTGAACATAATTCAACACAATGGATGGTAAAGGGTCAGGGTCAACGTGAATTTAAATGTTATGGATCATCAGGCTTCTGTACTGATAATGATAAGTATAAGATAACTGTTCGAAATTCCAGCTTCGACTTGGAGATACGAAATTTCAAGGTAAATGATCTGGACCATGTTTATACTTGTGGATATCGATTTCGTACGGTTTTCAAAAAGCTATCATGGACCACTGATAAAGTGTTATGTAAGTATTTAGTAGGACTAGCTCGTTGGTTTTTTTTTACCTTGATAAATACCTACGCCAGGTTCAGCTAGCAAATGAAATACTAGTATAAAATTCACCTTGTATTTGAAGACTCAAGTCATTATAGAACTCTAAAACGACTATCATGAAAGTATAATTTTCTATGTAAAATCTTGTAACGACTAAGTAACTAAGGATTCGTCAAATCATACGTGAGTTATATGACACACACACACACACACACACACACACACACACACACACACACACACATATATATATGTGTATATTTGCAAAAGGGATAACCAGAATACAAAGTTGAGAATCTCCTAGTTTGTTGTTAATTGGTACAAAATAAAACAATTAACAATCATGCAGTCATGCAGTCTAAGAACCACTCATGCTTGTCAAAAAGTAGTAAACTATATTATTCTGAGCAAAAAAAAAGTTAAAACTTGAAATAGAATATACAGCAGTTTTTCTATATTATCTAAATAAAAAACCACTGGATGTAGGCGGTTATTTTTTCAAGTGGGAGTCACCAATTCATATCCACCGATCATCTGCATTCAATGATTTTATTATATGTGAATTAAATTATGCATGCACATTTCAAATTATTATTATATAAATATTTTCTACAAATAAAAACATGGGGAATGATGAAAAGGAAAAGAAATAAAATTGAGAATGGAAATGGGGAATGTGTCAAAGAGACAACAACCCGACCATAGAACAGACAACAGCAGAAGGTCACCAACAGGTCTTCAATGCAGCGAGAAGTTCCCGCACCCGGAGGCGTCCTTCAGCTGGCCCCTAAACAAATATATATACTAGTTCAGTGATAATGAACGCCATACTAAACTCCAAATTGTACACAAGAAACTAAAATTAAAAATAATACAAGACTAACAAAGGCTAGAGGCTCCTGACTTGGGACAGGCGCAAAAATGCGGCGGGGTTAAACATGTTTATGAGATCTCAACCCTCCCCCTATACCTCTAGCCAATGTAGAAAAGTAAACGCATAACAATACGCACATTAAAATTCAGTTCAAGAGAAGTCCGAGTCTGATGTCAGAAGATGTAACCAAAGAAAATAAACAAATGACAATAATACATAAATAACAACAGACTACTAGCAGTTAACTGACATGCCAGCTCCAGACTTCAATTACTAGTAAACTGATTGAAAGATTATGTCTTCATCATATGAATATCAGGCACAATCCTTCCCGTTAGGGGTTTAGTATCATACCATCATAACATATATGAGAAGAACATAACCCGTGTCATACCAACAACTGGTTTTTAAATAAATGTGTTTAGTGCCGATGCATTTTTATTTTTGTGGGGACAGCAAAGAACTTTGAATAAAATTTACCAGTAAACGAGAGGTGGCAATATCCGCAAATCATAACAAATTATAATTGCTTAACCCCGACACATTCTATATATGTCTGTCCCATATTTGGAGCCTGTAATTGAGTGGTTGTTGTTTGTTGCTATTCATCATTTTTGTTATTCGTTTATTGTTTTGTAGAGTGTGTTCTTGTTTTGTGCTGTTGCACCCAGATTAGGGGGAGGGTTTGGTGCCATCTAATTAATTTAAACCCACTGCATTTGTTTACACCTGTCCTAAGTCAGGAACCTGTTGTTCAGTGGTTGTCGTTTGTTGATGTGGTTCATAAGTGTTTCTCAGTTTTCGTGTTTTATATAGACTAGACCGTTAGTTTTCCTGTTTGAATTGTTTTACACTAGTAATTTTAGGGGCCTTTATAGCTTGGTGTTCGGTGTTAGCCAAGGCTCCGTGTTGAAGGCCGTACTTTGACCTATAATTGTTTACGATTTACACATTGTGACTTGGTTGGAGAGTTGTCTCATTGGCACTCATACCACATCTTATTATTATTTAGAAAAATATTCTTATCCTATAATCAATTGAAATTACAAAGTGTAGCTTAATAAGAAAAGAAAAATCTTATGATAATTGGAATGTATTTGTTACTGGTTCAATAAAATGTCCATATTTGAAATATACATGTATAGCATGTATAGTATATGATGTTATCGTTTTGTTGCAGGTAAACCATTTAATATCATTGATGAAAGTGCCTATCAGCCTTTACACATTCATTTCAATATAACCATTACAGAAGTATACCCTAAACCATTGTGCTCAGTTATCTCTAAGGTGAGTAGGTTAATATTCTTTTCATGGATTCATGAATTTTTGCTTATTTATCATTCATACTTAGATCAACAGAACAATGCATGATAAAATACTTAGCTTACTATACTGTACTTGAACAAACCCGCGACATCCCGGGTTCGTGCCGATGCCTTATTTTAGCCTGAATTTTTAGTATTCGTAGTGTCATCTAATAAAATCATGTCGATTTTAACGTGCACAGTTTCTTCAGCTTTCAAAATCTCTATTTGAACCCGTCCTGGTTTTATTACTATAATAAACTTACTATGAACGAATTTGTTTAAACTAATTAACCAAAATCAATAGTGGAATTGAGGTTGGAAAAAACAGACTTGTTAAATAGTGTACTATAGTTTAACATATAAAATAAATAAAACAACACTGGAATAATTGATTCGTCGTTTTTAAGCCATGCCAGCTGACAAGTTGGACCTCGTTGTTTTGGTAGGATAGATGGCTCTTAAGATCTCGTCCTTTGGTGCTTGTTGGATTGCTGTCTGCTTCGCATTCATATTACATCTCCTCATCTATAATGAACCATAAAATTATCTTAAATAGTTTATTCGATATTGGTGTAATTTTGGAAGGGTTTTCTATATGATTACGATTTTAAATAAAACAGCATATTCACCGCATTAGACGTCACGTGCATTTACGTGTAACGTTATGATAAATTATTGTTGTACCTGAAGAAAAGGATATTTACCGCGCTAAACATCAAGTGATCTGACATGTAACGTTGTGGTGAAATGTTTGATGCACAATTAGTTTAGGTAAATAATTGTCATTCAATACATTGTTTTCTCTATGAATATGGAATTACTGTCTTCTGTTTTGGTAAATATATAATAGGATATCTAATGATGCCAGAACCTTTGTATATAGTATAAAAAAAGAAGATGTGGTATGATTGCCAATGAGTCAACTCTTCACAAGAGACCAAATGACACAGTAATTAACAATTGAAGACCACGTTATGGGCTTCAGCAATGATCAAAGCCTATTTTGGCCTTTTAGGTCAAGTACATGTATGTGCATTCCATCATGACGTCATATCGGAATCACAAATTTTCAATTAATAAAGATATATTTTTTCACTGATAAAACCTCGGTTTTCAAATGCTCTTAAACTTCGTATTAGATTGTGCTTTCTAGCTGTTCTTATTCGAGCTCCACTAATGAGTCTTCTCTAGAAGAAACGCACGTATGTCGTACCAAATTATATAGTAAAAAAACGAAGGTTTGGTAAGATTGCAAATGAGACAACTCTTCACCAGAGACCAGATTACATAGAAGTTAACAATTATAGATCTGGTATCTTTGATATTTTTTTAATGTCAGGCCATAAGAAAAATATGTTTGTTTGCCCTAACCCTACCTACCCAGAAAATAGCAGAAAATGGGTAAACCAATATTTCTTAGTGTGGCCTCAACAGAGGAAAACAAAATCACTCATTTGTTTTTAATTTATATTTTACGTTACTTTACCTCTTTACTCTTCTTGAAGTCCCGAAATGGCACAGTTTTATTGGAGTCAACAGTCAATGTCACAACTGAGAACAGTCTTGTATTTCCATTAAAGAAAGCGGTAATCTCTGGCGAGTTACAGCATGGAAGGGTTGATCTGAAAAATTGTGAAAGAGAAGTTTTTATTCACTGCTGCTTAAATATGACATTGGTCATAGTACTGCAAAAACGATATAATGTTTGCTCTTCACTACAAGGCAAGTTGTATAATTGGAGAATTTTTTGGAAAGGAGTATTTAAAAAATGTTTGACTTCTTTCGGGCTATTAGTTCAAAAAGTTTTTAACGCGAGGATTGGAGTTTTAAGTAATATTTACGTAAGCTTAGGCTCTATGTCAAACTTTTACTGTGACTAGTCTTCAAAAAATGGAAGTTAGATTTCTATGATTTTAACCAAAAAGTCGTCTTCAGATATAATTTCAACAAATTAACATATTAATGACGACACGTATCACCGAGCACAATTTTCATAACAATAAATGCACGTACATAATAATTTATGAAATATACCATTAAGTTGTAGTACGCGTTATTCACATCACAATCTCCAGTTAATTCAAAGAAAGGATGAAGATGTGGTCATTATTAAATAAAGATGAGCATTTGATTAGGTTACGATCATGTCCTGATTTGGTCACAAGTTGGGCATGATTTGATAACGATTTGGGAATTGAATCTGTTTGTGTTGCGATTTGGACATGATATGGTTGTATTACGATTTGGACATGGTATGGTTGTGTTGCGATTTGGACATGATATGGTTGTATTGCGATTTGGACATGATATGGTTGTATTACGATTTGGACATGATATGGTTGTATTACGATTTGGACATGATATGGTTGTATTACGATTTGGACATGATATGGTTGTATTACGATTTGGACATGATATGGTTGTATTGAGATTTGGACATGATATGGTTGTATTACGATTTGGACATGATATGGTTGTATTACGATTTGGACATGATATGGTTGTATTGAGATTTGGACATGATATGGTTGTATTACGATTTGGACATGATATGGTTGTATTACGATTTGGACATGATATGGTTGTATTGAGATTTGGACATGATATGGTTGTATTACGATTTGGACATGATATGGTTGTATTGAGATTTGGACATGATATGGTTGTATTACGATTTGGACATGATATGGTTGTATTGAGATTTGGACATGATATGGTTGTATTACGATTTGGACATGATATGGTTGTATTACGATTTGGACATGATATGGTTGTATTGAGATTTGGACATGATATGGTTGTATTACGATTTGGACATGATATGGTTGTATTACGATTTGGACATGATATGGTTGTATTGAGATTTGGACATGATATGGTTGTATTACGATTTGGACATGATATGGTTGTATTACGATTTGGACATGATATGGTTGTATTGAGATTTGGACATGATATGGTTGTATTACGATTTGGACATGATATGGTTGTATTGAGATTTGGACATGATATGGTTCTATTACGATTTGGACATGATATGGTTGTATTACGATTTGGACATGATATGGTTGTATTGAGATTTGGACATGATATGGTTGTATTACGATTTGGACATGATATGGTTGTATTACGATTTGGACATGATATGGTTGTATTGAGATTTGGACATGATATGGTTGTATTACGATTTGGACATGATATGGTTGTATTACGATTTGGACATGATATGGTTGTATTGAGATTTGGACATGATATGGTTGTATTACGATTTGGACATGATATGGTTGTATTACGATTTGGACATGATATGGTTGTATTGAGATTTGGACATGATATGGTTGTATTACGATTTGGACATGATATGGTTGTATTACGATTTGGACATGATATGGTTGTATTGAGATTTGGACATGATATGGTTGTATTACGATTTGGACATGATATGGTTGTATTACGATTTGGACATGATATGGTTGTATTGAGATTTGGACATGATATGGTTGTATTACGATTTGGACATGATATGGTTGTATTACGATTTGGACATGATATGGTTGTATTACGATTTGGACATGATATGGTTGTATTGAGATTTGGACATGATATGGTTGTATTACGATTTGGACATGATATGGTTGTATTACGATTTGGACATGATATGGTTGTATTGAGATTTGGACATGATATGGTTGTATTGCGATTTGGACATGATATGGTTGTATTGAGATTTGGACATGATATGGTTATGATTTAGTTATGGTATGCTGGTGACCTGCTAATAATGAACTTCATCTGCATATGAAAATTTTACACAATTGTTAAAATGATTTGGTTTCCTAAAATTGCTTTTTTGTATTGAAACATTTTGTTGCATGTTTCACATATTTTTACAGAGACACAAGATAGGGACACTAAGCCGTCATTCTTAACAGTTCCAATCATTGGATCTGGTGTTGGTATAGTTGCCATAGTAGCCATATTTGTATTTGTTAACCGGAAAGGTGAGTAAACGTTGTAAGATTTTTTTTTTTTTTTTTTTTGTAATTTAAGTTGATTACAACCTTTAAAACATAATTCTAATGTAACGCTGTTCTTTCACTATATGATCAGAGTCATGTTCTAATTCCATATTAACAAGAGCTTGAGAAAACTTTGAATAATAGAGCAAAACTGATCAGCATGACAGGATTTACAATTTGCTTACAACAAGGCCAGCATCGCACATTGTCACGGTTAACTTAGGCATTATGATTCTAATTCTTAGGGGAAAATAGTTTTTCTTATTGTCTAGCATTATTTAAAAGAATTACATTGTGTTCTCTTTTTTTTATTCATTTTGTATTTTTTGTTTTCCTTTTGTTGTCTATTAGTTCTGCGTTCGGGATCGTAGTCTTACCCTTTAAAACCTTCTTCTTGTTTTGCATCAACTTAGCAAGATCACATCGTATTTCAGTATGCATAGTTCTCGTGGTTTTGATGTGAAACAATAATCAGTTTAAATAGAAATTAGATACCTGGTATGACTGCGGCACATTTTTGTACATGATTTGTTTTGTCTTATTAAATTGAAATTCCCTGCTATACAATTTAAATGTTTGAGAGTAGCCATTTTCGAAGATGCACATAGATCAAGGTGAGCGACGCACTCTTTTTAGAATCAGTTACATTTGTTTAGAATCAATGTGCTTTAAACATGTTAAATTGACCAAGTTATTCAGAGGAGACATGTTTTGAATATTTTACTTCAGAAGAGCTACAGTACATGTCAATACTTTATTCCATAATGGTTATACTAAAATGCATGTTGATAATACATTGATTCTAAACAAATGTATCTGATTATAATATATACGATGATTTTGTCTATCACTGTAAACAAATATTTGAATGTTGCCGAAACAAGCTAGTGGGGTCATAAATCCACCGCTTTACTGTCACTCCGTATCCGTCTGTCTGTCCATCAGAAACAAATTATGTCTAGATGCGATATTGAGTTTACTACACAGAACAAGAACAGGTCTTCAGTATGTTGGAGTTTCTTATTGACAACATATTTGTTGAACTTGGAGGTAGACTTTTTCAGCAAATTATCGCCATTCCTATTGGAACGAACTGTGCGCCTGTCCTTGCAGACCTCTTTTTATTTTCATATGAATCGGAGTTCCTTCAGACACTTGTCAAAAGCAAGAAGATCAAAGAAGCCAGGTCTTTTAAATTCAAATTCAGATATATTGACAATCTAAACTTTTCTGATTAGGTTCTATTATCATATCCCCCAGAACTAGATAATTAAGAAACATCAGACACGGCTTCCTTTGCCTCATTCTTAGACTTATACCTCGAATTTGACATACATGGTCATCTCAGTACCAGAATTTATGACAAACGAGACGATTTTAATTTTGAAATTATCAATTTCCCCACCTAAGTAGCAATATAACAACTTCATATGGGATATACATTGCCCAACTTATTTGGTATTCAAGAGCTTGCAGCTCCTATTCAGACTTTGTAACACGTCACCAGTGTCTGAACAGAAAGTTAATGATCTAGGGGTATGTCAAAGAACGTCTCGTCCTTTTTCTAAAAAAATCATCAAAAGGTACCAAGACCTTGTTGACAAATATTCCGTATCAACTTCTCAAATAAACACGATGGTCTTGAAGTATAGATTTAGGGTACTGACGTTGTTTATCATCTTATTAACGTGTTATTTTATTCTTTTATGAATATTACTTTTACTGTTTAGTCTGTTTTTGGTGATATCCGTTTGATGTGGCTCTGTACTTATACATCCCGTCATTGTTGTGTGGTAAAAGAAAATGTATTTTTGTCGTTCATTTATGCTAAATAAATGTGCTTTGTCTATATACTTTTTATGTTTCTTTGATACATATATATGACGTGGCCCTGTACTTATACATCCTGTCATTGTGTTATTGTGCTATGGTATTTTTTTGTTTTCTTGTCTTTCATTTTTGCTAATGTGCTTCGTTTATATGCCTTTTTGTGCTTCTTTGTTACATACTTGTTTGTTTTTAAATTAATTAAGATTAGAACACATTGATCATTGCTGTACCCCTATTTTTGACATTTGTACCTATTATGTCTGTTTGTTTTGTTCACATATAGTTGTCAATATAATGAAATTTTATGCGACTTTGTACAAGTGAGAGGTTTAGCTAGCTATAAAAACAGGTTTAATCAACCATTTTCTATGTTTTGATGTGTTTGAGCTTTTTATTTTGCCATTTGATTAGGGACTTTCCGTTTTGAATTTTCCTCGGAGTTCAGTATTTTTGTGAGTTTACTTTTTGCATTTACTAGATTAAAACAAAACATATACAAATTGGATGTTGGGGCCATTATCAAACTTTTTATTTGTTATCCAGCAAAGTTATAGGACACGTACCTCTTTGACTTGTTGCGCTAGACAGACCTACCAAATGTTCTGTCAAAAAGGTGTTAGATATAGTAAGGCTCAGAAGAAGGTTTTTATAACAAGTTAATTTCCTCGATTATTGGTTGTCAGCAATATAATTGAGTAGATCGGAGAGCATAGGTAGGCCTCTCAACTTTATGCTTGATGAATAAGTGATATTGAGATTGAAATAACATTATATATATACAACCAGTGAACAAAGCATTGTCATCAAAATGACAAGTAAGACTATACTAATCAACATTTACAAAAAATCCGATTCATTTGATTTTTTGAAGTAATTTTACTTAATATTCCTCCTGGTCCTTTATCAATTTTTTTTTTTGCATTATTTTTTTTTCTCACTATAGGTTATCTAAAATCACAACAGGTGAAGTACTGTCACAAGAGACACTCTGTTGGAGGGGACCAAATAACTACGTACATAGGAGACGTCAATGATAGACATGAAGACACACGTTTTTTATCTGAGAGGATTTGATGTGTACAGAATAATATATATTTAATTGTACGGAGGCTTCCCATAGCTAAGGACTGCACAATGAGTTGTGACAACGTTTTGAACGTTTATACGAGTGTAACAGGCTGGGTCAATTAAACATACAATGTTTGAAATTTTGTATGTTGTATTATATGTTTATCGCAGAAACCAATGGGCTGTTGTGGTTCGCCTTTGGTGATTTAAAATGGTTAAAGACTTAGGATGATTTCATTATTCTTATTCCATTATCAAATGTCATCCCTTTATTGGTCGTATTTCCATTGCCATGTGTAGTGTTGACAAATTTCCAGATAGAAATGCCTTTAAAGCGTAGGATTTTCAAAGAGATATATAAGTCAAATAAAAAGAAAAAAACTGGTTTCTCTAATTTTGTCACTATTTTCACATTTCCCAACCGATTGTGAAAAAATTGTTCTCCTCACTAGTGAAATATCTGTTCTCGGCAAATGATTGGTCGAAATTTAATTATGACGTTAAATTTTCTTGGTTTCTTCTGAATTCCCAATTGTGACGTCATGAAAAAAGACGACCATGTCTGATGACGTCACATATAAAGAACACAACTTTCTGCAAATCTTTGAAAAGGAAGGATAAAAATCATTAGAGAAACAGATTCCACCACTATAACTCGTGTATTACGATATTTCTCCACTCTCAACAGTTAAATTTTAATATTTAAAGAGCTCAGCAAGCCTCGCGCTTTAAATATTAAAATTTAACTGTCTCGAGTGGAGAAATATTGTAACACACTTGTTGCAATGGTGGAATCTATATGTAACTGTATATTAATGTTCCAAAAAGAATGATGTATAAAATGATTCATCTTTCTTTGTTCTTAAATGTTTGTTCCCATCAGTGGGCAACTACTGGCAGCTGTTAATGACTACATACAACTGTGCCATAATGACTACATACAACTGAACCAAGTGTCCTTATACACACTGGACATATGTTATAAACAATGACCCCATAGTTATTGGCTAAACAAAGATGTTGTAATAATTAAGTTTTGATTGTGTTGGTTGAAAATATTTTTTTCCGTTAATGTTTTATTTGTGTTAGTATAAATTAACTTATTTTGTGCAAATTTGCCCTTTCATAAGTGTCCTTTTCTAGATTTGGAAATTAATTTTTACACTCGAAAATTTAACCAAATATTTACGACAAAAGAGACGATTTTGCGTTCCCTATTGGTAATTTTTTTTTTTTGGACAGTGAAGTTTCTATGCCCATTCTTAGTGTGTGTTTTTTTAACAACTCGATCGCTATGCCCGTGTCTTCGATGATGGTTTTGATTTCATTGAATGTAATATAGTATGATTATCTAGTAAATTATCAAGTCTAGGATTTCGTTCCCGTAAATGACTTAAAACATTTGCTAAATTCTTATATGAATACAAAGATTTGGTTTTGATGTTTGGCAGTACTGGTAGAATGCTTATAAAACACGAGACATTGAATCCATTTTTTAAGGTAATGGTGCTAAAAATAATATGAAAACAAACCTATTGATCATGTCTGATCTTGTTCTTACAGGATATTATTAAAACACAAAAGTAAAGAACTTTAATTAAGGTTTTTATCGGTATTTATATTGATTTCATTTTGAATAAATATATTGATTTTTTTTTTTGAATTAATAAAATACAACTAAATATGTATTGCTTTTCTTTGATGAAAACTACTGGTTCCTACATCCGGTCGATACAATGCACTTATATTTTGGCATTGCGCAAGTTTATGCTTTTCTTACACCGTTTATGTTGTCTTTACACTAAATCCGTTGGACGTGTACTGATTGTTACTTTAGTCTGAGAGAACCAGATTTATTTGTTAGTTTTTATTGGCTTTGAACTAGCTTTCATTATCTACAAGTACTCTCAGACAATTACTTTATGTAAGTTGATTTTGCCGATCTGACAAGTCAAGCAATTTCCAACTGATGTTTAAAATTTGTTCTGATGTATTATTACCCCGTTTCCCCAAGCCAGGAGCCTGTAATTCAGTGGTTGACGTTGGTTGTCGTCTGTTAAAATTGTTTTTCGTTTATTGTTTTGTCATAAATCGTTGATTTTATTATTTCGTTTGAATTGTTTCACACATTTTCATATCCGGTCATTTCATTGGCAACTATATTGTATTGGTTTTGCTCATTGTCGAAGACCTATAATTGCATAAATCAACATTATTTGGACTCTGTTGGATAGTTGTTTCACCGCAATCCTTCTATATTTTATCTTATTTTATTTTAACACTTTCTATATGTAATACTTTAAGAAAGCAACACTCATTCATCTATGGATTGAAGTCCTACACTGTTAGATGTCTATATTGCTTTTGATAATTTCAGAGGTTTAACTGAAAGATAAAGATATTGTCATTTTAAGTAACAGCTGACTTCTGATTTACCGATATCCCGGAGCATGTACATGTGGAAAATGGATTTTAATAAGTCAATTAGACAGAAACCCAACCATATACAAATGACAGTCATCCAGAGTTAAACATTTGGGCATGACCAGTTTAAATGAATCTAGTAAATAATGTTCATCTCAAACATTCATTAGCCCTAGTTTAACATATATTATCATGTTTTGTCACCACATCTAATTAACATATATCTAAAGAATACCAAGTATAATACAACTAAAAGGGTACAAACCTATGTAAATTAACACAGCAAAAGAGGACTAGAAACTAGGAACAATATATAAAATATATTTGAGAAATACAAGAGAAATGCAACGAGTAGATAATCCTTTGATTTCCAAATACTAAAAGAATATCAAATATTCACATCATAGTTATATCATGATAATAAATATAGAGAAAAAAAAGAATTAGCTGTTTGGTAACTGTGCAATACGAAAGGAACAAACCCACAAATTGCAAATCAGGAATTCAGAATAAGAAACTAAAAACATACAAAGGTTGGGAAAATTCAAAATAAGACATAATACGGAAGTGACACCAGGTCCATCGGAAACGTTTTTTCCTCTGCATGATGCAGTCGTCGTTGGGTTGAAAGGGTCAAATTGTAAATAAAAAAAAGCAAACAAAAGGAATAATTCATGATCAAAAACCGACACAGAAAGAAACATATTTTCACAAACCTATGAAATAAAAACATATAAGAACGAAACATTTAAAGCAAAATCTGTTAGAAAGACAAAATGTTCTGACTTTTACACAGATGACATAAGTTTGAGTTTTCCGCAGTCTTCGTTAAGTAACGTATATGTGAAAGTACAATAAAGTATGCCCTGTTTCTATTCTCTGCTCGATAACCAAAAGAAGCGAAGATAAGACTTAATCTAAACAGTGAGTCAGAAGTTTTGTCACACTATTTAATTGCAGAGTACTGGACACTCATTTCGCCTCATTCAGCATCATATCAAATGTAGACACCAAAACTAAAGTTTTAATACAATTTCCTCCTTTAACTTCACAACCAATCTTCCACACAAAACAAAAGCAATGAAATAGATTACTTCAATATTATATACCCAATATTTATTCGTTTACACAGGAATTGTTCATTAGATTGAAAAAAAATCTGTTCCATGTAAGAGAGTTTCAGATAAACTGTGATATTAACCACATGTGGAGTCTAACTGTAAAGAATTTCTTGACAATTTTCAATCTCGATCTTTCTCTGAAATTAATTCTATTCAAACTTTTTATTATCCAACCCTGTATACCATAATTCACCATGTGAAATTGAAATATCGATAAAAAAAATATTCTACATTGATTATCAATATAAAAATGGTAGCATACGCTATTAATTTATTGCTTTGAGATACCATACGGCATAGTATTTTGATAATAGTGATTAAAAAGGTAAATCAAGCTACACAGATAAACAAGTGATAAGAATGATGTAATTTCTCATTGATAACATATTTGTTGAATTCGGATTTGGATGTTTTCAACAAATTGCCGACATTCCTATTGGAATGAACTGAGCACCTCTTCTTGCCGACCTCTTATTTCCATACGAGTCGGAGTTCATTCAAACACTTATCAAAAACAAGAAAATCAATGAAGCTGTATTATTTAATTTCACATTCAGATATATTGATGATATTCTATTCAATAACAATCCAAAATTTCCTGTTTTGGTTTCATTAATATATCTCCCGGAACTAAAAATTGAAGAAACAACATACACGGTTTCCTCCGCCCCATTTTAAGACATATACCTCGAATTTGACATAAGCGGTCATCTCAGTACCATAATCTTCGACAAGATAGACGATTTTGATTTTGAAATTAAAAAAATTTCCCACCTTAGCAGCAATGTACAAACTTCACCTGCACATGGGATATACATTTCCAAACTCATTTGGGTATTCAAAAGCTTTAAGCTGCTACTCAGACTTTACCAGTGTCTGAGCAGAAAGTTGATGAGCAAAGGTTATGTCAAAGAACGTCTCGTCCTTTTTCCAAAAAAAAAAATCATAAGAAGATACCAAGACCTTGTTGAAAAATATTCCGTATCAACTTCACAAATAATACATGATGGGTTTGAAATATAGATTCTAGGTACTGACGTTTTTATCATCTTAATTACGTGTTATAGTGTTCTTTTTGTCCTAGTGTATTTTAAACCTTTACTGTTTCGTCCATTTTTTGTTATATACTTTGAAGTGGCTCGGTACTTATACATCCCGCCATTGTCTTATTGTGCTATGGTCATTTTTGAATTCTTGTCTTTCATTTTTGCTTATGTTATTTGTCTATACGCTATTTTGTGTTTCTTTATTGAAACAATTATTGGGTGTTTTTTTTATAGTGATTAAGATTATATTACAATGTTGACTGCTGTAGCCCAATTTTTGACATTTTTACTTATTTCGTCTGTTTATTTTGCTCACACATTATTCTATGCGACTGTCATACAAGTGAGAGGTTTAGCTAGCTATCATACCAGTTTTTACTCACCATTTTCTACATAAAGAAATGCCTGTACCAAGTCAGGAATATGACAGTTTTCCATTCGTTAGATGTGTTTGAGCTTTTGATTTTGCCATTTTATAAAAAGACTTTCCGTTTTGAATTTCCTTTGGAGTTCGACATTTCTGTTATTTACTTTTTACCACGCAAATAACCATACCTGTTTTATGAAGACTTTATTTAATTCATATACATATTTCTTAAAAGAAAACCCTATGATATTAAACCATGTACAATGTCGAATTACGGAGAAAATTGTGATGTGTGTCAAAACCTAAAACAAAGAGGATCGGCTATATTTCATAAACGACAAAAACAATTGATAGTGCCTCATCATCAAGACTGTCAAATGAGGAACATAGTGTATGCCATTTCATTTGAATTAAATGCGACAAACTATTGTATATAGGAGAGACTGGTATGACTTTCGAGGACAAGAAAAACATGACCATTTGAAAGACATAGAATATAAACTATTGATTCTCATTCAATAAACGACGTTTGAATTTATGTCCAATCTCAGTAGTACTGAAAACTGAAAGAAGTTGATGGGATGGGAACGATAGGAACGAAAAAAGCCTTTATGACAGGACATCACTGTGGTATTTGTCATATGTATCAGTTTGTTCAAAGAAAGATAACTCATCTTGGGTTAGAAACTTGTAAGACAATCGGACTTACCACCCTTTGTATTCTGCACTTCCGCTTTAATTAATAAATATGTCAATACCTTGTATACCGTAAATTGGGAAATTTTGGCGTCGGGATATTTTGGCGGTTTTCTCACGAAAGGCATGTGTTTTATTTTGGTGTGTGTAATTTTGGTCCTTTGTCCAATTGATATGTTTAATTTTGGAACAACAGTAGTGAGCAAAGCTCAGACATTCGTATTTGCCTTTTTTACCCGTTTATTGACAAAATATCATTGAATTTCTCAAACTAGAAATACGACAAAGTTAACTTAATGAAGAAATCGGATACTTCTTCTTCTTCTTCTTCTTCCATATACTGCCCACATTCAACATGATGAATATTCTGGCAAGTTGCGCATGATTAAAAACAGGTTAAAAACAGGATAAAAACAAATTGTTCTGTTGATTTAGTTTGTGGTTTTGGTGACTTGAGACTTGAATATCTCAAGAGACTTTGCTGTGGCGGTATCTGGTGGCAGTTTGTTCCAATCCTTGACGGTGTTTATGAAGAAGGACCATTTCCTACAGTCTTTGGTGGCTGGCTGTAATAGGTAAGTATGTTGTCCTGTCCGGTTTGAGCTTCTTGTTGGTTTTTGTAGATATTTATTCTTGTCTATGGCTACAAGGTCGTTTGTTATTTTGTAACACATGATGAGTCGTGCTTCTTTTCGTCTTGTTTGTAAGCTTTTCCATCCTAATTCATTTATCATGTTGCTGACACTTGATCTATTTCTATGTCTGCTGGTTACATATCGTGCAGCTCTTCTTTGTACCTTTTCAATTTTATCTATGTGGTTTTGCTGGTACGGGTCCCATACTGTCGTGGCGTATTCCATTTGTGGTCTTACTAATATTTTATAGGCATGCTCTTTGATGGATTTTGAGCTAATGTGGAGGTTTCGATGTAGGAAACCAAGGCTTCGGCTGGCTTTTCCTGTGATGTTGTTTATATGTTCTCCCCAATCTAGATCATTTGCGATGGTGCAGCCTAGGTATTTAGTTGATGTTTCATGCACCAGAGTATGGCCGTGGAGTTTATAGTCCCACTTGGTTGGCTTTTTCTTTTTTGTAACAGTGAGGACACTACATTTTTCAGGATGGAACTCCATTTTCCAGAGTTCTTCCCATTTTGCCAGTTTGTCCAGGTCTTCTTGGAGTTTATGGCAGTCGCTGTCTGATGAAATTGTCAAATAGACCACAGTATCGTCCGCAAACAGTCTCACTGTGGAGTGTAAGCCTTCTGGTAGGTCGTTGATGTAGAACAGAAAAAGACTGGGTCCTAATACTGATCCTTGCGGTACTCCGGATTCTACTTTTACTTTGTCAGATGTTTCGCCTTCAACAACTACTACCTGGGTTCTATTGGTGAGAAATTCCTTTATCCATTTGTTTGTTTTACTTCGGATGCCATAATGGTGTAATTTATGGAGGAGTAAGCTGTGGGACACCTTATCAAAAGCTTTTGAAAAGTCAAGTATTAGCAGATCTGATTGTTTTCCGTTTTCCAGGTTTTTTGTGATGTCATCGATACATTCAAGGAGTTGTGTTTCGCATGATCTTTTACTTCTGAAGCCGTGTTGTAATGGGTATAGTATGTTATTTACCTCTGCATGTTTCATGATGTTACTGGTGACTATGTGTTCTATTATTTTGCAGCAAATACATGTTAGGGATATTGGCCTATAGTTAGCTGCTATGTATTTCTGGCCTTTCTTATATGCCGGAGTGACATTTGCAGTTCGCCAGTTATCGGGTATCTTTCCTTCCTCCATTGAAAAATTGTATATGATGGTTAAGATTGGAGCAATTTCACTGGCTAGTTCTTTCAGAATCATTGGCTTGATGTTGTCTGGTCCAGCAGCCTTGTGTGGTTTTAGATTTTTCAGCTGTTTTTCCACTCCATTAATTGTGATGATTATTTGTTCGCTGTCTGGATAATTTTCTGGTAGATCTGACATGAGTTTTTTCTTTTCAAAATCTCGTTTACTGATTGGACATGCAGCAGAGAAGACTGATTGAAATTGATCATTTAGAATATTTGCTTTATTTATTGGGTCAGTTTCTAATTTCCCATTTCTTCTAAGTGGTGCTACTCCATTTTTATCACTTTTCTTGTGTTTGATATAGGTCCAGAATCTTTTTGTTGGTGAACGGATGTCCTCGTTATCTTCTGGAGTTATTATGTCTTCTATATACTTCCAATAGGCTTGTCTTGATTTTCTTTGGATGGTTTGTTTCAGTTGTTTAAATCTTTTAACATCAGTAGCATGGTTTGATTTCTTTTTCTTATTATAAGCTCGGTCTCTTCGTCTCATAAGTTTTTTGATTTCCTGGGTTATCCATGGGTTTTTGTCCTTAGTCTTGCATACTTTGGAAGGTATATGCTGGTTAGTACTGCTTTCTAGGTCTTCTTTGAACATGTTCCAGAGTATATTGATGTTTGTCTTCTTGTTCAGGCTTTCTTTTTGAATTTTGATATAAAGCAAATTCATATCCTCTTTTATGCTGTCCCATTTAGCTCTTCTATACAGTTGGATTTTTCTTGGCTTTTGTTTGTTTGTCATTGGATTGGTGTTCATTTCTGCATACACAATATCATGGTCTGAAATTCCTGGAATGACATCAAGTCTCATCATTTTACTAGGACAGTTGGTTATAAGAAGGTCCAAAGTGTTTTTATTTCTAGTTGGCTCTTGTACTAATTGAGTTAATCCATTGTCATCAAGAATATCTGTAAGCTGGTAATGTTGTTCTGCATGTTGAGTTCCTTGGCGGACTGTTTTGTTTGTCCAGTTCCATCCTGGTAGGTTGAAGTCACCCCCAATCATTAAGCATGCATTGTTTTGTGAGGCTCTAGTTACAGCTGTTTCAAATTCTGAGAGGCTCTCTTTGTTAGATGTTTTTGGATTATAATATGAGCATATGTAGAGGTCTTTTGTGCCTTTTTGTTGTATTCGTGCCCATATTATTTCACAGTTAGTGTCTAGTTCTGGTATTTCAGTGCTTAGAAACTTGTTGTGTATGGCGATAAGGACTCCACCCCAGTTTTATTTTCTTTTCTGTCCTTGCGATAGATGTTATATTCTGGAGGGAATATTTGGCTGTTGGTGATTGATGAATCCAACCAAGTTTCTGTCATTATCATTACGTCTGGCTTTGTACTATCTATAAGATTTTGGACTTGGTGTTGTTTGTTTCTGATGGACTGACAATTCACATTTAGGATCCTTAATGGTATAAATGGTTTATTCCTAGTTTCTTGTTTTTCTCTCTTTGGAGTTGATGTGTGTTTTGGTTTTACACATTCTTGTTGGGATGCTGTACTCATATCAAATGTACCATCTAGTAATAAGTTAAAGCTATTGTTTGTTGAGATAGCTGTTGAACCATAGCATAAGGAATTTTAGTTTGGATTATCACAAATGATACAATCCCATCGCACAGAGATGTTTTTATCATCCACAAGGTAGCTATAGGTTTTACTGTGAATATCTTGGCAGTTGATATGAAACCATTGGTCACAGGTATCGCATCTTATGGCTCTGTCGTCCCATGTCACAGGCTGGTCACAAGTTCCACATGGGTATATAGTGCTGTCGTTATGTGTTGGTCCTGGGTTTGGATTTACATCATTTGCATTTGCTAATAGTATGAGCAGTAAATATGATGATACTGATTTACATTTATAAGGATAAGCTCTTGGTGATTTTAGTCTATTTACTGTTGTTAACAAGCTATATACTGTTGTGTCCTGTTTTATTTGAGCATCTGTATCTTCAATGTTTGCCATAGCTGCATTTTTCATGTTCATGATGGTGCTGGCAATGATGATAAAAATTGTGATAAACCTCATTTTGAAAGTTGAAGTTGATATTTAATGCAGGTGTTATTTACTGAATATATTCTAGTTTGACTCTGTATTGATACGGTGTAGTAAAGACTGATAAGATAAACTCACCTAAACCCTTTACTACAGTATTTTCGTCTTGGTGCTAGAATAATGTCAATAGATCTGCTTCTTCGACTTGTAGTTGGACAAATTCTGATTCTTGTATTGCGTTGTAGCATTCGCTGTAGGTGTCAAGCAATAGTTGTTTGGTGATGGCAAGGCTAAGTAAATTTCCTGGGTGTAGACCGTCTTTTTTGTTGACTGAGATGTTGATTGACTTTCTATAGCCGCCTCTTTTTATTTTTCTGCCCCTGATGAAGAATTTGCTAACTTTTATGGTGTTCTTGTTTAATTTCTGGTTTAGGTTTATAATTTCAGAGTTAAGTTTCTGTATCTGTTTTGTTACTTGGAAATCTTCAACTTTAAATGATGCAGGTTGTTTATGTCCTTTGAACTTATTGTACTTGCTGATCGACAGTATGGGACAATCCACAAACTTTATCTCGGCACCTGGGTGTTGCTCAACAATGTGTATTGCTCTTTCGTATTCTCTTAATATGGTACATGTGTATTTACAGTTTTAGAACTTTGGTGTCTAAGTCTAATAAATTTCCCCTCTTTGATGGTAAAATCACAGGTTCCTGACCAAAAGTAAATAATGATGTGATAATGTCTCTTGATTGCTTTTGGAATTCTGTGCTCAATCAAGTCAACCAGTTCTGATGTTTTTGCTCCGGAGATGCACCACGATTCTAGTGGGAATTCGCTGTCTTGGCAGGCGTTCCGTACGGTAAAGCCCGTGCTGTCAGATACTAATATCGGTGTTTTATATCTGAATCCGCTTGGAATTTGGGGTTGCTCAGCAATATATTTCTTTAATTTGTTGCTCATCTGAAAATAAGGGTTTAGGAAAATATGCAATAATAAACAAATTCTATTTCCAAACCGGAAATGTCAAATTTCTTTGTTGTCAATGTAAACATTTCTTCCCGCCATATAGCGGATTGAAACAAGATGATTTTTACTGTTTTCTGGAAATATTTCACGGTAATTGTGAAATACGTATGTAGGTAAACAATTTTAGGGTTTGAATCAAGTAAATCAAGGATTAAATTCAAAGGATATCGTCTTCTCTGTGAAATTTTTCTTTAGCTCTGTTTGAAAACGTCCGTTCAGTTCTCGCACATGCGCAACATTCGGATGCAATTGCAGAAAATTCCGTATATTGTGGTTCAAAGCTGAAATAAAATATGAAATAAAATCTTTAACATTAAAATCACTTTTTAAATACATTATTTATTTTTTGACAAATATCATATGAAATAAATTTTAATAATCTCTATTGCAGAACATGTTAATCTATTGATGACCAATGATTTAAATGTTAATCCTTATGCCTCTGGCAGTACATGTTAATTAATTGGAGATAAAGGATTACAGGCAGTTTTGATATTCTAATTACCAATAACGGTATCTAATAAGCAATAGCCTGGCATATATATGACATGTGTGAATAAACATTCATGTTGTGTTTTCTTAACAATTTCAGAAAATTGACAATTAAGTAAAAATTGTAAAGTATTGTTGTCAAATTATATCAAGTATTTAATTGCAGATTTGTCTATGTATAGTATTGTAGGAACTATACGGAAGATATGATTACAAAAAATATTTTCCCCATAATTAACATAACGATATTGTCGTACCGGTACGCGATTTTGTCGTTTCAATTTTTAGTTTTTGCTTTATTTTCGTGTGTTTAATTTTGGCACTTGCATTGGAGGCACCAAATAAACCAAAATAAAATTACAACCAAAATAACCCAATTTACGGTAGTGTATATTGGCCAATACAGGTTAAATCTGTGACCATAATAATGGAATACACGACAGTAAAGTGGCGACGAGTGACAGGATTTAAAGAATAGACATACATTTACACGATGGGTATTACCGGATGTAACGAAGAACAACCCATGTATCCAATGAAAAGATTGAACAATTCATTACCAGGATACGACAGAGAGCATAAACATGTGAATTTGGCGATCGCAATGTCATTGATAAACGGATAAGTGATCAGGTTGTTGACAAATGCCCGAATCACAATATGATGCGTAATGTTCTTGAGAAAAGTAGGACTATTAACCTTATGTGAAAGATAGACTAAGGTCATTGAAACCCACTTGCAAGCTGTTAGAAGTGACGTAAATCGAATGAAGGCTGTGAAGAAGAAACATCCGGGTACAATATCTGGCTATAAAAAAACGGCATTAATCTGTTATAGCTCTGGTTTTGAAGATCCCTTGAGAACCGACTCGAAATATATAGCACGTGAAAAGAAATGTACGAAATGTTCCAAATATTGGTTATTTTGAAAAGCATTGTAAATCAAACTTTCTTAATAAATATTCTAAACGAAAGCAGAGACAAATTCAACAAGTGTAGGAACAACTGTCAATAGTGTCCAGTTATGATAAATATGCATTCAGTGCTAACCAGATAAATTATGTATCCGAAAATACAGTGGTTAGTGTAGGATACGTTTGAAGATGTCTATTTAAAAGGCACATATTTTTTTGGCAATTTAAGAGTTAAGTGTTCGGAAAACTTTTAATTGAAAGGACACAGCAGTTGACTGTTTCTTATTTTAATTTCTTAAATTGTTGAGGTTAATGCTTGTGTCTGTTTTAGTATTCGTGTGCGTGATTTAAAACAAAATTGTTCATGCTTGAATTTTGCCATTTTGTTTTATTCTTTTCCTTTTACAATTTGATTAGTTTTTTTCAGTTTAGTAACTAGAATAATTTTGTTTTGTTGCTTTTATTATACTCATAATACAATTTTGCGTCGTGTTATTTTTTAGTGTTGTGTCTGTGTTTGGATCAGCTTGACAACAATTTTAGTTCGAATTATATTACAGCTGAAAATAGCTCATTCATAAGTGGTATCACGTCAGGCATGGAAGATGGCCCTGTATGGAGTTACTAGATGGTGGGTTAGTGCACCACTGTAATAAAGTGTATTGTTTTGGTTGGAGCGAGTAATTGAGAAATTAAGATACCAAAGGCCTTCACTTTGGTATTAACTTCATAAGTTTTCGAAAAGTGTTTACCCTAAATTGTTAATATTAACACATTTGTGGACTTTAAATTGGAGTTTGAGGAGGACTTAGGCCTGGTTTTCTTTTCATTCAATTTATTAGTGTTTGATTTTTTAGGTTTTTAATGTATATTTTATATTCATTTTTGGATTATTATTTTGGCAAAGTATATATTTCCTTTTTAGCTGTGTTATTCATATGACTTGGAACTTATGTGTTATTTCTTATGATTCATTTTGGATTTAATTAATCAAGAGGATAATTGTGTGTTAATTTTTATATTGTTTTGTATTCTATTTGGATTTTACCGTTTCACATTGGATTAAATGCGCGCTATATAATTCAACATGAAAATCTCCGAAAGGTGATATCTCATGGTCCTAAGTTTAGAGATCCCAAACACATCAATTGAAACCATAACTTCAAAATAATTATGGATTCTATTGAGCCAGAGCATGGGCTAAACGGGAAGAAGTTGAACTGGACACTTTGTCAGAATGGGTCAAAACAATCAGGTCTCTGATAAAACGTCGCATTCATTAGTTACAAAACTGTGTGAATGATCGACCAAAGTCCGTTTTCAGAGACAAAGAGGCTGAGAAATGTCTATCATCTTTTCACAATCAGTATGTTGTTGTTCATGCGGACAAAGCTTAAAAAAATATTGTCTTTGTATGTAAATCGTACTACTACGAGTGTCTTGTAAAAGAATCAGGGATAAATGAGCACTCAGGTAATCCCACATACTAAAACATATCATTTGACAAGGATGAGATTTTGGCGAATCATAAGTCCTCATGGCTTCAATGAAAATTACATTGAACAACAAATCAGAGGACTTACCTTGTTTGTATTGGATACCTAAGCTTCACAAAATTCCGTACAAACAACGGTACATTGCCGGCTCATCTGCATGTTCGACTAAAGAATTGTCCATTAGATTGACAAAAATTCTGTTCGCAGTGAAAGAGGGTCTTCAGAAATACTGTGAAACTGTTTACTCGCGTAGTGGTATTAACCATATGTGGATTCTTAAAAACTCTAAAGAACTTCTGTATAATTTTAAATCTCGATCTCTTTCTGAAATTAGTTCTATCAAAACTTTTGATTTTTCAACCCTGTATACCACCATTCCCCATGTGAAATCATCTAAAGAAATAATCCACAATGTTTTTCAACATAACAATGGTAGCATACGCTATAAATTTATTACTTTGGGATACCATACGGCATATTTTGTTAATAGTGAACAAAAAGGTAAAACATGCTACACAGAGGAACAAGTGATCAATATGCTGGAGTTTCTTATTGACAACATATTTGTTGAATTTGGAGGTAGACTTTTTCAACAAATTGTCGGCATTCCTATGGGAACAAACTGTGCGCCTCTCCTTGCCGACCTCTTCTTATTTTCATATGAATCGGAGTTCCTTCAGACACTTGTCAAAAACAAGAAGATCAAAGAAGCCAGGTCATTTAATTTCACATTCAGATATATTGATGATGTTCTTTCCATTAACAATCTAAACTTTTCTGATTGCGTTCCATTAATATATCCCCCAGAACTGGAAATTGAAAAAAACAACAGACACGGTTTCCTCCGCCTGATTTTTAGACTTATGCCTCGAATTTGACATACACGGTCATCTCAGTACCAGAATCTATGACAAACGAGACGATTTTAATTTTGAAATTATCAATTTCCCCCACCTAAGTAGCAATATACCAACGTCACCTGCATATGGGATATGCATTTACCAACTTTTTCGCTATTCAAGAGCTTGCAGCTCCTACTCAGACTTTGAAAAACGTCACCGGTGTCTGAACAGAAAGTTGATGAACCAGGGGTATGTCAAAGAACTTCTCGTCCTTTTTCTAAAAAAGTTCATCGGAAGGTACCAAGACCTTGTTGATAAATATTCCGTATCAACTTCACAAATAATACACGATGGTCTTGAAGTATAGATTCTGGGTACTGACGTTGTTTATCATCTTAATAACGTGTTATATATTCTTTTATTTGTCTTTATGAATATTACTTTTACTGTTTAGTCTGTTTTTGGTGATATCCATTTGACGTGGCTCTGTACTTTTACATCCCGTCATTCTGTTATTGTTCTATGGTACAATTTTTGTATTTTTGTCTTTCATTTTTGCTAATGTGCTTTGTCTATATGCTTTTTTGTGTTTCTTTGTTACATATGACGTAGCCCTGTACTTATATATCACCGTCATTATGTTATTGTTCTATGGTACAATTTTTGTATTTTGTCTTTCATTTTTGCTAATGTGCTTCGTGTATATGCCTTTTTGAGTTTCTTTGTTAGATATGACGTGGTTTTGTACTTATACATATTGTGCTATGGTAAAGTTTTGTATTCTTGTCTTTCATTTTTGCTAAATTTATGTGCTTTGTCTATATGCCTTTTTGTGTTTCTTTGTTACATATGACGTGGCTCTGTACTTATACATCCCGTCATTGTGTTGTTGTGGTATGGTAAATTTTTGTATTCTTGTCTTTCAGTTTTGCTAATGTGCTTTGTCTATATGCCTTTTTGTGCTTCTTTGTTACATATTTGTTTTTTAATAGTGATTAAGATTATAACACAATGCTGACTGCTGTACCCCTATTTCTGACATTTTTACCTATTATGTCTGTTTGTTTTGTTCACACATCGTTGTCAATATAATGGAATTTTATGCGACTGTCATACAAGTGAGAGGGTTAGCTAGCTATAAAACCAGGTTTAATCCACCATTTTCTACATACGAAAATACCTGTACCAAGTCAGGAATATGATAGTTGTTATCCATTCGTTAGATGTGTTTGATCTTTTGATTTTGCCATTTGATTTGGGACTTTCCGTTTTGAATTTTCCTCGGAGTTCAGTATTTTTGTGATTTTACTTTTTTTTCAAGTGATAATCTCTGGATTTATCCGCCGATCTGACGCTGCAATCCCCAATCACATCTTTGGATTTTAACCGTATCTGTATCGTATTAATTATACAGAATTTATAACTGGATTAGTTTTTATTGGTTTTCCCATTGTGGACCCTTTGGACGATTTCAACCACAACACCTGATGATACACCCATACAGGATTTTATTTTTTGGACTTTAATCTTATGAAAACTATTTTATATCGCGGAAAATAAATAAAATATGCTTTTTGATAGTAAAACAAATCTATGTAGATACATTTTGTAAAATTAAATTAAATGGTCCGGGGACAAAGTTATCGTCTTTTGGTTTTTGTTGTCTACAAATAGAGTCCCTTGTGTGGACAGTGTAAAACTTTTTTTCATATACCTTCCTTATTTATTTCCTTATATTTTATGCCTAAA
The DNA here is from genome assembly GCF_021869535.1 of Mytilus californianus. Classification (NCBI taxonomy): domain Eukaryota; kingdom Metazoa; phylum Mollusca; class Bivalvia; order Mytilida; family Mytilidae; genus Mytilus; species Mytilus californianus. The sequence continues at coordinate 110,140,728 of NW_026262734.1, read as the reverse complement.
ATTGTAAGAAGGGGGATGAAATTAATTGAAAAAAAAAATTGCGGGCATGAGTTTTTAGTTGAAGTAGTGATTTGGTCCAGTTTGAAAAGGTAATAAATTAGTATGTCTGAAGCTGTCGAACTGAATTACAGACCCCCTTAACATAAAATTATCCATATTTTGAGTTAGAGCCGGTTGACTTTTCTATAATTTGAATATAATTAGTCCCAAAAGTTGTACACTACAATGTAAAAATCTTTATTGGATAGAACAGGTGCGATTTTTTTTAATTTGCGTTTTTTGTCTAAAAGCAATGCACTACGAAATAACTGTTTTCTCGGGCCAAATTATGTAAATTTTACTAATCGTGGCTATTCTTTGTAATTAAGGAGAGTTTTACTGTCAGGGTTTTTGGTAACAAGAATGTGCTAAGTCTTTTATTGACACAGTTCTGGTGATCAATTCATTCCGGTATCCCTTTTCAATTTGTTAATTGATTATATAGTCAAGCCCGCATTATAAACTTGAGATCAGTGCTTTCGAATGTATGTGACGCCGGACGGGAGTCTTAGACGTATATATACAAAAGAACAAAATCAAATACCATGTATATATATATGCTACTTCATTGTAAAGATAGTAATTTTAAGACATAAACATACCGAGACAAACCATATTCAAAGAAGCTCTGAGTCTATCAGCAGGTGGTATACAAAATAGATAAGCAAGTAAGGCCCCCATTTTCCTGATTGCGTCATTAAATGCAGTTACTAATGTAGAGTGCAGTAGACCAATTGCATGAAGAATGTTACAAGAGTAGGAATAAATTCCACTGAAGAAGAAACCTATGGTAAAGGATTATTGGTAAAATTATTAATTGAATTATCACATTATCAGACGTAAATGTAACTGGTACACACCTTTTAAAATTCCTAGTTGTTATATATAGAAATAGTAAACATCATTTAAATTTCCTAATTGTTATATATAGAATTAATTCATGCGGATCTTTTTAGAAGGATTACACTTCCTTTTAGCAGACATTGAATGAGTGCATGTACTCGAAAATGTATTGTGAAAGTTTGTAGCATTCAAAATTACTTCATTTCTGTCGGTTTGGAAAATGGAAGATGAACTTTCGGAGAGCACAGACTTGAAAGACAAAAACAAAGTAACACTAGACGTAAGAAGGCTTATTCAAAATGGCGCCGATGTCAATAAACAAAATGAGAACGGGGATACGGCACTTCATCTTGCAATATCAGCAGATGTGGACATCGATGAACTAAGGATATTAATGGAAAGGGGTTCTTGTTTGAAAATAACTAATAATAATGGTAAAACACCACTTGAATGTTTAAATCGTGGATCTTGCCAAACGGCTGTAAATCTTTTGAAATTAGAGAAGCACTTTGATTTTAGAAATGGCATAAAACAGAACCTTCTTCATTTACTGATGAACAAACTTGGATCTAACATTTGGCCTGAGATTGATGAAGATGAACAAGATGAATTGATTGGGCTCTTCTGGGCGAACATATTGAAAGAAATAGACCAATTCAATATAGATCTGAATTGTCAAGATAAATTCGGCTCTACACCACTGCACAATGCCGCAGAATTTGCCGGATCGTCTAAACACCTTGAGGTAATGTTTACTCATTTCAGTAATATCAATCCGTTTTTAGTTGATGTCAAGGGAAACACATTTCTTCATATTTTTCTAACTAGACTTGGTGTATTCGGTGGGACAAATCTTGACGACCGTCTTTTTCGAGGTGAACTTCTTTATCTTCCGAAGTCCAGCCTCCAGAGACTTATGAATATCCAAAACTACAAATTGGATTCACCTCTTCACTTATTCATAAGAGGACTAGTAGATCTTGAAATAGACATTGATGAAGAAATGCCAGAAAATAGTTTTGAAATAGACATTGAAGATGAATTGTCAGCAAATAGCTGTGAGGATGAGGAAACGAAAGATTCAAATCTTATACTGTTAGATTTGGTAGAAGACATTAATCTGAAAAATAGACTAGGGCAATCCCCTTTGTTAACATTGCTACGTAAACCAAAGTTAGATTTAGAAATTATCAAAACATTTCTCAACCAGGGAGCAGACATACATGTTGTTGATGTGCACGGTAGTAACATACTGCACTATATTGCATGGTACAATATCAGTCCTGGTATTCGTTCGTTCTTAATGGAGTGTAATCTGTCGGTAGTTCCCGATAAACTCGGACAGCTACCATGTCAAATTGCATATCAGATGGGAAACAAAATTCTTTTCAATGAATTATGCAACTGTAGCCCCAAAGCGCATAAACACATGCATCAATTTGTTTTTCAAGAAGAAGTAATTGAACTGTCAGAGCTGCAGAAGGATTGTTCAGAATTGTTTGGAATGATTGTAAACCGTTTTCAACCTTTTCGTCAAGAACAAATAGGGAAACTACTGAAGTTGCCCTTTTTGGGGTTAGTTGATTTTGAGGAAGAGGCAAAATTGATAAAGTCAGTAGTGTTGGAGATAGTAACAAATGTTTTAAAGAAATTAGCAGAGACTAACAAATATTTAAAATCCACTACATTGATTGAAACCGGAAGTGTCGGTGAAGGAACAAAAGTTGGTATTCCAAATGAATTTGACTTTGTGTGCATATTTGATAAACTAAGCGAAATATGCTACGTTGATGAAGAGAAATCCGTAAAAGATCCAGGTTATGCCTATCTGAAACTTAAAAATGAGTTTTTAGAAGAGAATTGTTGCAAGTTTTTCGATAAAGGATACCTCTGCACTTCTAAGATTCGTGGATTATTTTTAAATATCCTGGACGAACCACTTTCAGCACGGGAAATATTCAATCATCCATGGGTTTCTTATGTTGGCGACGAAGTCAGAGGAGCAGAGAGTCCGACGTTTCATTTTACCGTCCGTTGGCAAGGGTGTCTATACAAAGACATGAAGGTCGACATCGACTTAGTTCCCGCCTGCCAAATAAAAGGCTGGTGGCCTGGAATTGCAAATATAGACACACTGCCTATTGGTGTAGAGGAGCTGAAAAGGGAAGGAGCACTAATAATGCTTCAAACCGATGTAGACGACGATCAAAAGTCGTTTTCAAAACAACGTATTTCAGCAATTAAAGCAGAAAAGAAACTAATGGAAAGTATTCCACAAATTGCTAAGGATGCATATATTGTAACAAAAATACTTTGTAATAATCGAATATGTCCCAGCTTTTGTTCACCACTTGAAATGGAAGTAAGTGATGTCCTCACAAGCTATATGCTAAAGACGTGCATGTTGCACGTTCTCAGTAGCAAAAATGAATTCAGCACAAGGCGTTATGAAAGAACTGATGTGATTGCGAAACCGTATTCAGATGACAAACTATATGATTACGTTATTCAGATTTTTCATAAATTACTACAGTTCTCATGTGAAGAGAACTTGCCTGCGATCATATTTCCTGAGCTTAACATTTTCACATTTAATATACAGTTTTTCAACTCCAAGGCGCTAAATAATTTCAATTGTGCTATGCGTTGTGTATTCGTCAAAATAATATTATCAATTCTAGGCGAACCACAAAATTTTGATGATGTTAATACCAAAGACTGGTTTGGAAGCGATAGTAACATTAGCGAAACTGAGATGCTTGAAGTCGATAACTCAAACTTTGAAGAGACTTCAGTTGCAACCGCATGATACTTTCCACCTCCGATAGATATTTGTTTTAAAAACGAAAGGACACAATCTCGATTTATACAATTCAGTAGTATTATGACAGTAAACATGCATAATTATCTAAATGCGACATATGTACAATTTGACAACGTCTGATTAGTGTCTTTTGTTGCCAAATTAATGAAATACTTGCAAAAAAATGTATTTTCAGAACATTTATATGGAATAGTATTTTATATTTCAATGACGGAAACATTTCAGAGCATTAATATGTAATAACAATAGCTTTTTACTGGCTCTGTATATTATGTAAAACCGATCTTTTTTTATAACTGAATTTGCAGATACAATAATATGATTCATGCAAGCAAATGTGACCTTAACCTTGTGTTGAATGTCAAGATTATAAATGAGGAATTTTGAACGTCTGGTTCAAACCTACCATTCCACTTTCTGAATCCCTGTATCTATTCAGGATACCCCCGGCTTCCTGTTCGTATCTTTTTATCTCGCCTGTGACAAAGTAAATATATTTCGTTTTACTCCTCTCCCTATTATATCATAACTTTAACATTAAAATCAAATGTTAATGCAACAATGTATTTGTCTTCAAATTGAGCATGCAGCAGGCGAAACAACAGACTGCGTTAGGGCCTTTCCAAAGTTTGTGTTGTCTTGTCCATAATTGTTTTTTGGTATTAAGTTGGGATAATAAATAGGGAGGACCAGACGTCAATAAAACCTGGTTTAACTATATTATTACACTATTTGTAATGCATGTACCTGTAACACAAAGTGTTGAAGAACAATATTTAACAAGGTGTATTCCAATCTAACATACTTATTACAAATACATGTGCCTTGCAGACATTTATCGTACATGTATTCTGCCGACATTAATTACATTGTGCAGATGTTAATACCATTATCAACTGCCCAACCTAGTACATGTATTATTTAATAGCTAGACTACTCTATAAACTGTTGACATTTATGGTTATGGTTGAAAGCTGATTGATGACCCCTCTGAACTATAAAAGATCCAGCTTTGGACTCGAACAGTAGATTCCGACAGGAGATTCCGCCAAGGTCTCCCCCCTCGTGGGTAGGCTGGAATTAATTCACTTACCATCCGAATATTCTACTTTAAAGACAGTTTGTGAACAATCGAACATTTGAACTTTAGAAACAGTCTTAACTTTGTAATTACATAATAAAATTTATTTATCCACTTACTGACTTCGTTACATACCAAGTGATGATGTCTCGACATTATGGCCATTTTTGTTGCTATGAAAATAAGATGTGGTATGATTGCCAATGAGACAACTCTTCACAAAAGACCATGACACAGAAATTAACAGCTATAGGTCTACGTACAGCCTTCAACAATGAGCAAAGCCCATACCGCATAGTAAGTTGTCTTGTTTTATATATGTTGTTTTTTAGACTGGTTGATTTGGAGGTTGAATTGGATATGCTGTGGCGTTTCATGTTGCTTTATATGTATTTTGCTGTAAAACTCATCATACAACCATATAATGTAATTGTTAAATTTGTTTAAAAAGTAAAATCACAAAAATACTGAACTCCGAGGAAAATTCAATCGGAAAGTCCCTAATCACATGGCAAAATCAAATAACAAAACACATCAAACGAATGGACAACAACTGTCATATTCCTGACTTGGTACAGTTCTTTAATGAAAGTTACATTTTCATTTAAAAATTCAAAAAAATAAAAACTCAAATTATATGGTCCAAAGCTTTAACATATTAACAAGGAGTTTTTCCTTGCAGATTATATACTACAGATTGTGAATGAAATACGTGATGATCAATCTTGAGATATAAAGGTGTTTTATTATTCTTGAATACAGTGACACCTGTCTAAACTGTACCCAGAATTAACCGAAAAATTATCAAATGTTTACATTTGTTTGAAATTTAACCTGTCCAATCCGAACACCTGCCTATTCCAAACTAAATGGTCAGTCCAAGGGGTGTTCAGTTTTAACTGATTTCACAGCGAGATAAAACTATTTTTCTTCGGAATATTTCTCTGTTTTTATTGTTTAAAAGGGTTATCTAACTCACTATTTGTCCAAATTGTACTTAGTGAAAGTAGAACTAGGCATTTCTTACTACAGTCCACTAATTTCTACTTTGTTGGAATAGTAGAATGTGACATGAAAAAATGTAAAACATTTTAATTTAAAACAGCTATTTGTTTCTTTGTTCATATTTACGTCTATTATCATGTTTATGAACCATTGCATCTAGTACCTGTAAAATGAATGAGGAGTATATATATATATATATATTAAAACTTCAGTATATGCACCAAAAGACTATTTTCTGAATAAACTTACGTTATATTTAAAAGTGCAAACAATGTCATCATATTGATGAATAGGGTTTTTTTTCTCATCAAATTTGTTTTTTTAAATCTGATATTGTTAAACTTCATTTGTGTAGAAATGTGAAATCAAACTTCAATGTCTTTATTAGACTATTGCATGATTGGGTTCCAGTAAATAAGTGTTAGATATCTAAGATTGGACTCATGTATTTAAGTGCTAGATCTCCATGATGTCAGTATTTTGCCACGGTAGTTCTGTGCATAAAATTAATAGTGCTTTTATAGTAGTCAGTAGTCAGCACTTCGGTGTTGACATGAATATCAATTATATGGTCATATTTATAAATTTCCTGTTACAAAACTTTGAATTTTTCGAAAAACTAAGGATTTTCTTATCCCAGGAATAGATTACCTTAGACGTATTTGGCACAACATTTTGGAATTTTGGGTCTTCAATGCTCTTCAACTTTTGTTTGGCTTTATAACTTTTTTGATCTGAGCGTCACTGATGAGTCTTATGTAGACGAAACGCGCGTCTGGCGTATTAAATTGTAATCCTGGTACCTTTGATATGTTTTATAAATTTATTAAACAACTGAAGACAAGTTTTAAATTTTTTGAATCACAGATGCTTTGTAAAGTTATTGTATGTGTAATAAATGTGAATAAATGTTCTCTGATGATTTAAGGTGTTTCGTTTTTACATCATGACTCTTTTATTACGATATACCTTGGCCAGTGGTTCATTCCAATCGAAACTGGGTTAAATCAAAATGAATGCCTTTTTCATTACAGACATGGAAATAACTAGAAATTAAACAATGTTGTTCGAGTCTCATTTGAAATTTACTTATATCATTTCAATTTTTATATTTTCCACGATTTACCTTTCGACATAGATTGTTCTAGAATGAAAATTCTTCTCTTAAACCAAACAAGATTATTTAAACATTCAATCAAAGTTTTCCCAATTGTTTAAAAAAAGATTGGTTTGAATTTTTGCAATCTGTTGATGATCGATATAACTTGCATTTCATTTCATGCAAAAACTTTAAAAAAACAAGGTATATCACAAATGAATTGGAAGTGTTTAAGTTTACGCAAAAAATCTAAATGTAAGCTCCATTATTTTTTTCGAAAATCATGTTTGAACTTTCCAGTTCCTCATTTTGTATAATGTAAATTAGCATTGAAGGATAGTAACTGTGTAAGATATTTGTAAATGTTCATATAGTTTGAAAATGGTTATTAATCACAGAAAGGTTGGACGTTGACCCAAAATATCATTAGAAGGTCCTCTTTAAAAATCGTGTCTGTTGACCTGGTTAATCATAAAGATTGAAAAAACTCGAAGGAAGGGCATAAAATTTCTAACTTTGTTTGTTGAAACGTGTGTGCAGATATTAATGTTTGGCGAAACTTGTTCGAAGTCTCAAACAAAATATGAAGGCTTTACAACATTGAAAAAACATAGTCATTATAAACTTTCCTACAACATGCATACATCAAACTGTGTTAAACTATATTGAGAAGACAGTGTTAGTCTACCTCGACAAAGACGTGGATGACTATTGTAGTATCCCCGGTGTCCATGTCCTTATTTCTGTCCACGTCCCATCGAAGTTAACTGTTTCCTGAAAAACTATAAACTTCTCTGTGGTGCAAAGGTTAGTGTGCTCGCTTACAGGAGTGGGAGACCAGATCTCGACTCTTGGTCGGGTAAAACCAAAGACTTTAAAGTGGGTATTTGATGCATATCCACTAAGCACGTACAAGGTGTTTGAGTAAGGAATGGTCACCTCGGAGTCAGAATAATATGTCCGAGTGGAGTTTTTTTTATCTAACTACAGGCAGTACTCGAGTGTGCTAGTACTCTTATAAAAAACAGCTCAACGTACAGGTCTAGCCAAAGCAGACAGTTTTATTGCACTGCACCTAGTTCTTGTCATGATATAGCTCAAATATTGCTCATTTGACGTTAAATACCATATACATACATATATACACCAAAGACTATAATTATTTTATAGCTAGTCAGAGTCCGGAAACTTTGTCTATATGTTTAGAAATAATCTACATGGACCCATGTCAAAATTAGATGACCTATTGAACATTGATTTTTTTCTCAAGTTTCAGTTTTACGTCCTCCTAACAATAAATGATACATTGTTAAAATCGTCCGTACAAATTAAGATTTAAAAATTTCTGAATGACGTAATTAAGTTGGATAAAAATTATATCAACTTTTGACAAACTTTATATAATTTCCTTGAACAAAAGATAAAGTTTAAACGTATATAATGGTTTGATAATGATGTTTGAAATTAAAAATACAAACAGTCAAGTTTTCAAAAGATTATTTAGTGCGTGCTTCTTTTTTCAATGAAAAACAAAGACTATGCCAAACTTAGAAAGAAAGAAAAAACCGTAATTAACAGGAAAATGGGCCAGAGGGCAATGTTGATAGTGATACTTGGTATAGGAATTTTTCTAACCTAGCATCAGTTAACATTAAAATTAAACAAACTTTAGATAATATTAAGCAAAACCTAAAGATCTTAAAGGAAAAAATAATGAGTTTCACTACACTTTATTTTAAAGATAAACAATGCCGAGTTACAAAAGGCTTTTTTTCTTTATCAAAAGTGGGTAAAAGCCCTGGAATAGGTAATGTGAGTAATGACACGTTAAAAGTCTCAAAGTGATACGTCCGTAACTATTTTACCTGTGTATGTATCGATAATGCTAATAATTGATTGAGTATTGGTTGCTAAACGACTAGTGGCAAATATTGCATACATGTTAAGAACAAATTTACAATAGGTACAAATAGTGATTTTTGTAAAATGAATAACACTAGAGTTATACCTCTTCATTCAGTAACTGTCTCTCTCTCTCTTCCTCCTATGGTTGTGTATTTGATGTGTTTATTCAATTTAAAATCAAAAACAAATCGAGAAGAATGTTTAAGGAATGTGATTTTATATTTTTTTTGTCATTGTTAATTTTGTCTTGTTTGTGATTCATATTAATTGAAATGATCTCTTTTGGGCCCGAAAATTCGGAATCAAGACATTTAATTGGTTTGATTAATGTATTTTGCGTTTCAGAAAGATAAAAAAAAATGGTTCCTTCAGAGGATGCAAAAATAATCTATGTTTGCTAAGGTCTTTGAAATTCCCATCTCGGGTATCGAATTGTATTGGATAAATAAGGGCAACAGAAGTATACTGCTGTTCAAAAGTCATAAATCGATTGAGAGAAAACAAATATGGGTTACAAACTAAAACCGAAGGAAACACATCAACTATAACAGGAAAACAATGGAACAACAGAAACACTGTAGTGCAACAAAAACAAACGCCAACATGAATAGAAACGGACTATTTGATAACGACTGCCATATTCCTGACTTGGTACAGCACATTTTAAGAAAAAAATGGTGGTTTGAACCTGGTTTTATGGCTAGCCAAACCTCCCGCTTATATGGCATTGTTCATACAGTTCAAACAAACGCAAAAACACTCAGCACAGAAAAACGCATAAATAAATAATATAATAGTACATTTCAACATGTGAACCGCAGAATAACAACGGACATCTTCCTTTAACAACAGCACAGCACACCACAAACAGTGACGTATTTTTGTGACGTATTAATAATCTTGAAATTCATACAATTATATGAAACGAAATCCAAAAATTTACAATTATTTTCACAATACTAGTCCAAATAATTATCATGAGTATATATGACAGTCTTGAATGGCTATCTTAGATTAATGATGTGACGACGTCATAATTATTTGGACTAACACAATACTTTATCCACGGAAAATGGAAATTAACTCGACTATACTGACAAATAACACATATGTGAAATGTACCGAAAATACAGAATTCAAACCACAAACGATAAGACATAACACAATATCCAACCGAATCCACTTAAGAAACATAACTAAATTCATGAATGTTGGATGTATGAATACCGAGACACGTCGTATAGCAATGCAAATTCACAATCGACAAAACAGTCATATTCGGGAATAGGTCACGTTCGGTACTTAGCAGACCAACGAAATAGATGTTAAACCACAATCTAAGACGTTGTAAAAATGTCGTTAGTCAGTTTAGAAACAGACACATCTTATAGATCAACCAATTCGTGATGGTTTCCATAAAATTTACGGAGTGTCATTTTTAATCTTTTCTCCTTATAACTTTGTTGGAGCAGTTTCTGCGTAAGGAGCACACTCCTGTATATTAAGTCCGTATAGTGAGACCATGCACGAGCATAACGTATCAATTGAGATATGTAAACACCATACGACGGAGCAGAGGGTATTTTACTGCTGAGAATTGGGAAATTGATAATTGGGAAGTTGAAATCATCCCGTTTGTCATAGATTTGAGTGTGAAGTCGTCCGTATGTGTCAATATTGAGGAAAAGATCAAGGTATGAAGCAGTCCTTCTAGTATCAGTAGTATCTTTAATTTCAAGTTCCCTTGAGATGCAAGTACTGACTGAAATATGGGTTATTCAGTGATAGGACATCATCAATATATCAGAAAGTAAAATTAAAGAATTTCGCAAGGTGCTTTTTCTTTTTGTCTTTTAAAATTGTATTGCTTGATATTCACAATAGAAGGACAATAGATATCTACCTATATGTAACGCTCGTACTTAATGATATTTTAGTCTTAGACACAGGATCTTTATTCGTTGTTATTGACTTTAAACAAGCTTTCAGTAACCGTGAGTACTCTCAGATCTGTATTATGTGTGTTTGTGTTTTTGTTTGGTTTTTTTTTGTGCTTTGTATTGATCTGATGAGTTAAGCCCTTTTCAACTGATTTTAATATTTTGTTCTTAGGACGTACTGTTACACCACTGTCCCAGGTAAGGGAGAGGTTTGGCGCCATCAAAGATATTTAGCCCCGCCATATTCTATATGTGCCTGTCCCAAGTCAGCAGCATGTAATTCAGTATGTGTCGTTTGTTGCTGTATATCATATTTATTTTTCTTTTATTGTTTTGTACTTAAAACAGGCCGTTAGTTTTCTCGTTTGAATCGTTTTGCATTTGTCATTTCGAGGCCTTTCATAGCTTACTATGCAGAATGGGTTAAGCTCATTGTTGAAGGCCGTACGGTAACCTATAATTGTTAACTGCAATTGTTCTCTTGTGGAGAGTTGTCTCATTGGCAATCATACCACATCTTCTTATTTTCATATTAGAATATTGTAAAAGTAGTCACGTCCACTAACTTGGTTTTAGATATATCAATATAGATTCTTCAGTTTGCCAAATGACCAATCAACATTCTTTTATGGTCTGGTATATGTATCATAACATACATGATTAACCAATTACAACACTGACTTAATGTTCAACTTTAATTATTATACAAAATATACCCGTCATAAAACATATCCAGTACTTATAAACATATTACTCTTATCAAGTTCAACACAAACATTATATCAGTTGGGATTTACATACACATTTCAATTTGCTCAAACCAGATCTACTTTCTACATATCCCATTGTATACTGATCTACCAAGGTTTTATGTGCCCCACCCTACGTGCTGATATATGTTACTTCATTGTTTATCGCTAACAATGTCATTACACAACCTCTTCTACTGCTGTGGAAAGTTTCTCATTCGTACAACTATAACTCATCCAATTGCATTGTAAGACTCTCTGTCATGCACGATCCTTTATCTCGTATACGTCAAACATAACCTTCAGTTAGAACGATACTTAAATCCTTAGCATTAGCTATGTATTGTCTTTCTTTTTCCCGTTCGAGCATCTTGCACGAAAACTATTTTGACATAGTACAGTTTGAATATGAAAATAATTATAGAGAAATAATAATATTGATAGAAAATTCTCTCTGTCAACGTTCAAGCATAAAACCCGAACAAATCATTTTTTTTTATAATTCTAACCTTCAGAACATTTCATTTTTCTGTGGTGTTTTTTCAAACAAATAATTTAACCGCTGAGTATTTGTACACATTAAAAAATGATGAAGTATTTGTATAATAATTTGTTTTTTGGACTCACAAAGTTGGGTTTTTTTCTCACATTCACCGCGTTTTCTCTTCAAATGACCTTTATTTTCTCTAATTCATATGGTTTGATCAAATAAACGTGTTAAAAAATTTACCCTTGAGGATTTGTGTTCTATTGTTTTGGTCTTTTTCTTATGAGGTTCCTCTGTACCTTCATCCTCCTTCAATTTGTATGCCTCCTTTAAAGAAAAACTTAAAACCTTTCACACTTTTTCTTTTACAACGTCTATATCAAGCAGTTCTAAAATGTCATTCAGTTGTAGTTTATTTTATTTAGTTAACTTTAGTTGTTTTGAACTGTAAGTAAACCGTGAGACAATATCTTGTTCTGTTTAGATAATGTATGTAGGAACTAAACGATAGAAAGTTTTTTAGCTGTATTTGAAAAGTTAAATGTGTTAAAGGAGATTGATTTTTCAAAATATTTTTGTACTATGCATTTACTTTTTTTTGTTTTTTTGTTTTTTTGTTTTTTGTTTAAAAGACAGAGAATTTTGTATAAATATTCCTTGTTTTACAAAAAAATCTTCTTAAGGTGCAAAGAGCGATGAAAAAATAAATGTGTTGAAAAATAAATGAGATTGTCTTTTCAGGTTTTTGTGAACATACGCCTTGTTTTACCTCAAAATTAATGTATATGATAAATACATTGTTGATTCCTCAATTCATTCTCCTTTTCCGCAGTTTATTTTTATAACAAAACGACAACCTGTTAACCTTTAATTTAATTTTGGTAACTCTGACTTAGAAATTGTACATGAGTTTAATTATCTTGGGATTTATTTTTCTAAAAATGGCTCATTTAAAGCAAATAAGAAGCATCTTGCAGAAAAAGCTACGAGAGCAATGTATGAAGTTATCAAAAAAGGGAGAAAGCATGGCTTATCAATAAGCTGTCAATTAGATTTATTTGATAAATTGGTTAAACCTGTTTTACTTTACGGCTGTGAAATTTGAGGATTTGGAAATAATGATATATTAGAAAGAGTTCATTTGAAATTTTGTAAACTTCTACTCCATCTAAAATCTTCCACCCCGAATTGTGCTATTTATGGAGAATAAGATTGTAGGACGTTATCCTATTAGCTTAGATATTGATCAAAGTTCGCATGATTTCATACTGGGCAAAATTTTTTTAGCAAACCCAGTAAATTATCAACAATAGCATACAAATTAATGTTTAGTTTATCTCATGGAAACAATGTTAAATTTTATTGGATGAAATGTATAGAATCTATTCTAAATGATACTGGTTTATCTTATGTATGGTTAACTCAAACTTGTATAAATGAAACTTGGTTAAAGACTGTTGTTAGAACATCTCTCCAAGATCAATTTAAACAAACATGGTACTCAGATATTCAAACGAACTCAAAAACATTAAATTACCGCCTTTTTAAGGAACTTTTCGGATTCGAAAAGTATTTAGATGTTTTGGAACTCCGTGATATTTATACCTTATGTCAATTTAGACTAATTAACCACAGATTACCGATAAAAGTGGTAGATGGAAAAAAAAATTCAGATAGATAAAAGAATATGCGAACTATGTGACTTAAAAGATCTTGGAGATGAATTCCACTATGTAATGAAGTGTAAATGTATGGCTATAGAAAGACAAAAGTATATTGATAAAAAGTATATTAATTATCCAAATATAATTAAATTTAAGGAAGTAATGAATATGACAAAACAATCATATTTAAAAAAAGCTATGTACATTTATAAGGCATATTAATTCATGTGTGTGTTCTCCTGGCTAATTTCAACTTAGATTTGTAAATAGTGTACATATTATGTTTATTTTAATTTATAACTGTACTATTTATTACATGTAACTTCTGTATACCATTGTATTGACGAAGGTTTGTCAGAATAAAGATATATATATATATGTAAGAACCAACAGAAGTCTCTTCGGACAAAGGCAATATACCTTCTAACAACAAAGTCTGAGAAGCTCCAGTGTCACGTAAAATCTTAATGCGCTGAGGAGTACTTAATAGTATTATCAATAACAGAAACAAACTCATCAGACATAAAGGATTTATAATCCTCCGTGTATCACAAAAACTGGACTTAAAAGCCTGACTGTAAATATCAATCATATTTGAGAAAGAATGTATCTTCAAAATGTCAAAGTTTAAAGATCAATTTAGATTTATCGCTTTTAATAGCGGATATTTAAACCTACTTCTTTACAATTTTATTGCAACACGTGTTTACAAATGATTTACAAACATAATTTGTACATAATTAGAATAAAAATAAGGATACTGTGTATAAACATTTATTTTTCGTTAGACTTATATTATTAATACATTTGATTTAAACTTCCACATTATTATTTGAATTTCTCTGCATTTTATTGTGACGATGGTTATGTGGGGCTTCTGTATGGAATTTTAATCTATATGAAATCGATTACCAATAGTTATTGGATTTAATATACTTATGTGCTTTAAGTAGATAATGAATGTCTATATGACCAATACATTTTCCGGCTAATCAATCTTTACAGTATATGGTTCACTTCATTGAACAAAATGGTCAGAGATATTTGGTAAGTAGCTGTTGAATTTTTCTTAAAATAAAATTTACAACTGTATATTTTTTTTCAGGACACGTTCTTCCCCAAATATTTAAAGAAACATAAAGTATGTATATAAATACTCGTTCGATTCAAGTAATATCATTTATAAATAAAAATCTCAAATTATTAACTTGACATCTTTGGTCTTGGGGGAATAGTGGAGCAGGAACAATTCACCCTTAAGTTTATACCGTGTTTTGTGTTGCTAAAAAATAAGGCGTTTATCGTACTGTAACATGTTATATTCATATTTCAATTTAGTGAAGCCCTTTATCTTTTTTTTTTCTATTGATCAACTTTAAATACGCTTGAAATAAAAATATTTTCATTATTTGTAAAGTTTTGACGTGAAACTTCAACGCAACTGGACAGCTTTTGTTAACGGCGCGCGAATGGTTAAATATTGCTTATCGTCTAGTGGCAAATATAATTTCCGTGTTCAGGAAATAATAAATACAATAGGTAAGTCCTGTAATAAAGGCCGTCCGGAATGAAGTTCGGGGAAATTTGGATTGCCACTGGAAATATATATAATGAATAGGAACAGAAATTTTGCCGTGCAACAAGCCATCTACGGACCACTCAAAGAGTTGTTGCAAGGGTTCTTCACATGCAAAGAGCGTGCCACTCTCTCTACACGAGGCACCGGATTTCACGTCCCCATTTTGACTAGACGTGGCTGAGTACTTGTAAATCCCGCACAGCCAAACGAACGCCCCAATTTGAAAAGGGTTTTACAGCCGGTCGTATGAAGACCTTAATTGTTCAGTGGTTGTCGTTTGTTGGTGTAGTTCATAAGTGTTTCTCGATTCTCGTTTTTTATATAGATTAGACCGTTGGTTTTCCTGTTTGAATTGTTTTACACTAGTCATTTTGGGGCCCTTTATAGCTTGCTGTTCGGTGTGAGCCAAGGCTCCGTGTTGAAGGCCGTACTTTGACCTATAATTGTTTACTATTTACACATTGTGACTTGGATGGATAGTTGTCTCATTGGCACTCATACTACATCTTCTTATTTATACTTAATGACCTTATGTCTATTTCCCAGTCACCTGGGGAGGGGGGGGGGGGGAGTTAAAGGAACACGAAATGGACGCTTTTACCCACTATACTCTAAAGGTCAAGGGTGAAACATAGAATCGCATGAATTGCTGTTTTGCTACTAAGCATTGCTAACACATGAGTTCTTAGATCATGAAGTCCATATTCCAGTAGTATAAAAGTCCCCATTCAGTTTGTCCATAATTTGATCAAATCGAACATACAAGAAGTAGGCCTTCTCCCGTTTACAAGTCTTCCTCTTTCTATTTATATATGAGTTCGAATCCCGGCGAGGGAAGATACAAAAATTTGCAGATTTAACATTGTTGTGCTGATATTTAGAGTAATTATATATATATATACATATATATATATGTTTTTCTTCGTCTATACATGTATGACGAATACTGCAAAATCTTTTTTGTTTACCAATTTTGCCAATTTTGTCGCATTTTGCCAGGGATATGTGTGTGTCATGTGTTTTTCTCTAAAACGATTTAGTCATACATCTGAAGAAAAAAAATGGTAAAATGGAACTTATGCAAGATAACCTTCAATATACAAGTTTTAGAACACATGTCGGTCAAAGAACCTATTACATAGATATAACATTTGTTTCTAAATCTATATTGTTATTCTAATGTTTGAAAGAAGACTACAGTAAATAAAAACTTTCTTGAATTCAGTGGTTGCCGATTGTTTCTTTTTCCATTTTTTTTTCTTTGTTGTTTTAGCATGGAATAGTTGTTTTCGTTTGTTTGTTTGAATTGTGTCACATTTTGTCATGCTTGGGCGTCTCGTATTTGGAATATACTAAAATCCATCAACTTAAAAATAACATAACTCAATAATATTAAATTTATACCACTTTCATTTAACATATAACAACATTTCGATTATTCGTGCTATCGTCGGTGATTCTGTTGACCGTCTGTTGATAAATAATTGATATTGAATTTGAATTTATAACGCCATCATGACCAATAAAAGAAATCTTCATAAAATTTTGCTGCATCAGTTTGCCTGAAATAGTTGGATCCAGCTTTATTTATTTTTTTTATATCATATATAATTAAAAAAAATAATACCAGTACATAGAAATTTTTTTTGAAAAGCATAAATGAAATCGTGGTACGAATAGTAAATAAAAAAAAAACAACTATTACAATAAAATTTAGAACCAATGTAGGAGCATATGTACATTTTGATACGTGGTTAATAAAACATTTACTCTTACATGTAAATGTAACAACTAAAATTAGCGTCACCTTTTTCCAGGCTCGCTTATTATGCAATTTTGTATTTTACTTCAGTTTAATGTAAATCTGTAACCTATAACTGAAAATTAACGATGAAGAACAATAAAGTTTGTATGGCAGCATTTTTGTTTTCCACTCTTAAATTCAAAACAGTAGTCATCGATTCAACATTTTACCACACTATTTGGTAGAAATGCGATGATTAAAAAATGCTGTTTTGGTCTATTTGAGGGATTTTAGCACAAACTTCAATTTCTCATCTTTTCTTCATTTTTTGTATTATAAAGCTTGTTTGTTTTAATGGAAATTGAGATTTTTAAAATTTTGTTTTGTAGAATATGTTTTACATTGATTCTTGTTTGGACATTTCTGTAGATATAAATAATATAGCCTCCGAAAATTTTACAAAAATATGCATTAAAAACGAACTTATTGGTATCGTTCATTTGTCAATGTACTTTGATAAACAATTATTTTATTATTCAAAGTAAAAATCAAAGATTCATGATCAATTTTTAAGCATAGTTTTCAAATTTTCTTTCTTTATTTGTTCAATTGAGAGTTTAAAAAATACACGCTCTGATCAAAACCTCCTAAAAATGTCAACAACGGCATAAAAAAGACAATGTATACTTTTGTCGCCTACAAGGGTTTTAAAACGAATTTAAACACATTTACAAAAGGCGTTTCTAAAGAGAATGTATGTAAGTACATATGTCAATTATTTTGGAAAGTAAAATATCATCTAGATAAACATCTTTAAAGGGGAAATCGAACTTTTGATGAGAGATATTCACTCTTCTATTGCAAACAACTATCAAACAATTTAACAAGTTTAATTCAGGTCATACAAAGGGATTTAAAACTTATAACTACAAAGCGATTTCTGACACTTCGTATTGTAAGTTTATCGAATCAAAGTGCATTGCAATATTTATATGAATTACCTGTGTTGCAGATGATCTTTCAAAAATCTCACAGAAAAATGGAAGACGTTCCGCGATACATTATAACGTAGTAAAATTTAGATATATCACATGTAATGCAATATCTTTCGTGTCCTATTAGGATTCCATTGATTTTTTTTATTAAATCAATCTCTTCTTCTAGTCTTTATTTCCATTATATAGAGAATAATACATGGCAAAATCCGTATCACATGCCGTATAACCCTCGACCAATATCATCTCTCGGGCTTATATTGGTATCTCGGGATGATACGGCATGTGATACGGATTTTGCCATGTATTATTCTCTATATAATGGAAATAAAGACTAGAAGAAGAGATTGATTTAATAAATGATGTCAGTCTAATGATAAATTGTATAACTTATTGAACGGTTATGGCGAATCAACTTCTTTCTGACTATTGCCTTGTGAACTATCACTTTGATAATCCGGCTGAACATTTACATCTAGTACAAAACAGGGTTTATATTAATATTCAACTGAAATATTCCTAATATTGGCCACTGGATGTTTAACAATTCGTCATCATCATGATCCTTAATTCGGAGAAAAAGTTGACGAACATATGAGTTGGACGAACGAAGGGACGGACGGACGGACAAGGTGAAGGTAGTATATCCCACTCTTTTAAGTGGTTAAAATTTCCATTCCTTATATCAACATTGTGTAGCATAAGGCAAAAAAGTTTATGTCCATACAGAATATATATTGATCTATGGTAAGTATATCACACGGGACAAAACCTTATAATAGATTGGAATACGTCTTATTCTTTAAAAATTTATCCAATTTCAATTAATTTTCCTTATACAATGTGTCAGTCTAATGATAAATTGTATAACTTATTGAACGGTTATTTCTTAGGGTGATCAATAGACTTAAAGTCAATTTTACATCAACGTTCGGGATTATAGGTTGTATATCTACAATATAAACATATACACGATAACATTAATGTTGATTTACCAGACAATAGTGGTGTTAGGAGGTTTAACTCAACGATCAAGTAAAGTTCACGGTAAAATTAGGTAAGTTCATAAACAAAATATAAATTTTCTTTTTAAATATTTAAAAGACACTTTATATTATTTTTTGTTTTTGAGAATTTTAATGTTTTGTGATTAAAGATCATTGATGTAATTGAGATCATGTCATTGAATTATTCTTATATATTTTTTTTAATTAATAGAATTAATACTGGTTGTGTCATATTAGTTAGAAGAGAGTCAGGATTATTTAAACAAAATTATAGGAGGGTCTGAATGGGAATTATAGAATTTAATAGAGCGTAATGAGCATACAAATAAAAAATAGGGACAGTTAGTAAAAAAATAGAGAAGAATAAGGTGCATGATAACAAAGATAGAGAATAATTGACAAAAACCCATAACTAATAAAATTTAAACCTCTTACAAAACATGAAATCTGTTTGCTAGCAAGATATTTAAAATGTTTTCGGTATATGTCGAAATAAGCGTATCATAGCTTTCTTTCTAAGAATGTAACGTAATTGAAAATACCTTTTAAAATTCTTAATGTATTAGTTTCGTGGGTCCAAAACATCAAAACTTAAATGAGGTAACAAATCTGGAATAGAATATGCGGATCTACAGTATTACAATCAGTCAACGGGTTTCTCCTGGTTTCCAACACTTTTTGTGTCGATTGTTTCCGTGCTTAACCGAATAGAGAATGATGGGCCGACAATAATGCATAGAGAAAGGTGGCCCTCAATATTATAAAATACAGAAATGAAGACCCGCACCCCATTTCAGACCGTCATAAATGTTATACAATTATTATGTAATATGCCCACGGAACCTATTCGTTTATATGTCCCCGTAGAATAGTAGGTACAATTTGCAAAGGAGTAGACTCTAACCTAGTCAACACACCTAGTGTTTATAGATAATACGAAACGATTACGGGTATATCTATTTGCTTTAGAGGCTCTCAAACGTTTTAAATGTTCGGTTTTCAGAGTTAATTCTTTACTCTACCCCGCTCCAAAGGAAGGGATACACTGGTCACCGTCTGTTGGTGTTTCTGTCCACAATATTTTGGTCACATTTTTCTCAGAAGCTACAAATCAGAGCTACCTGAAAATTTGCATCAAGCTAGGTGTTGCTTATAACGCATTTACAGATTCATCGCTTGTTAACTTCCTGTTGATTGAATTTTTATAGGGGGTATTTACAGATTCATCGCTTGTTAACTTCCTGTTGATTGAATTCTTATAGGGGGTATTTACAGATTTATCGCTTGTCAACTTCCTGTTGATTGAATTCTTATAGGGGGTATTTACAGATTTATCGCTTGTCAACTTCCTGTTGACTGAATTCTTATAGGGGGTATTTACAGATTCATCGCTTGTCAACTTCCTGTTGATTGAATTCTTATAGGGGGTATTTACAGATTCATCGCTTGTCAACTTCCTGTTGATTGAATTCTTATAGGGGGTATTTACAGATTCATCGCTTGTCAACTTCCTGTTGATTGAATTCTTATAGGGGTATTTACAGATTCATCGCTTGTCAACTTCCTGTTGATTGAATTCTTATAGGGGGTATACTCCGGCTGCCTCCACCAATAAAACCTGACTACCATGAAAAAGCACAATATTGCTCAAAGGGGCGTTAAACAAAATCAATCAATACAGATAAGGAGGCTCTACACCTATAAAACAAGGAGAAAATATAAACATAAATAATAAACAGTACAATTTTTTACGCAATGCGTGGTTTAAATAAGATATATATCTGCATGTTGTACTAGTCATGTGCAACAAATCCGATAGCATTTGTATGCAGATACTTTATAGAAATTGTAGATACAATATAAATCAATAAACACATTGAACGGTATACAATTTCAAATGGTGATCAATACCATCTTTATTTATAAGTTGTACAATTAATGCGGATTTTCTTGATGCATATCCAAGTAAAAAACGGCTTTACTAGGTTACTAGACTTAGTTAGAATGAATGTATGTTAATACATCGATCGTGAGGTTATGTCAAATTAGAAAGTAATTGACAGTTTGTTTAGAAGAAAATTTTAAAAGCTTCACATTTACTTAAATGCTTCGTGAGGCTAAAATCTTTTAACAGTTTAATGTTTTTAAAGTCAATATGTAATCCTTTTAATTATCTCTTTGAAATAAGTTCAAACACTTAAAACCGTAGCTGATAGAAGACAAAAAAAGGTTAATGTTCTCTTTTTCGTTCTTTCCTTTTAAACAGTTAGTGTGAACCTTTAACCGTTGAATATTTACGAGTTTGTACTTTCCTTGCTACTCGTGTCATTTTGGGTTTATATTGTAATAATTCATATGCCACTTAGAAGAAAAAAGATAAATATTCTAATTTAAAAATTATTAATTTAAAAAAAGTGGTGTAATGATTCATGACACAGAAACCATATACACATTTGAACAGAATAACTAAGTGAACCGTGATTTTTATTGCGATCTTCATCTGAAAGTCACACAAACGTCTTCAACACGCCATACAAATTTACATCTCAATTGCATATTCATGACAATCCATGGCATTACACAAATGGATGTCAGCTGAACAATACCAGAACAGTCTTTATACAAGGGAGAAGATTGAGCGCTCACAAACATGTTTGACACAGCTACATTCGATATGAATCTGTACCAAGTCAGGTGCCTGCATGTGATTCAGTAGTTGTCGTTGGTTCATGTCCATCAATTTTCTTGTCCGTAAATTGTATTGTTATAAAGTAGGCCGATAGTTTTCTGTGTCTTGGCCTTTCATGACTATACGGTAAAGGTTTTTCGCATTGTTGAAGGCCGTACGGTGACCAAGAATGGATTACATCCACGTCATTTGAACTCTCTCGTGGATAGTTGTCTAATTGACAATCATACCACATTTCTTTTTTTTATATATTGATATTTCATAGGATAAGCTGCATGTTTCCAAATGTTTGATGAATCAATAAACAAGGTATCAACTATCTAAGTGAAAAGATTATTCCTCAAAATGAAACATATAAGAACACAGTATGCAACAGCGTTAATTCAATATTCTTTATAATCGATGCTATACAAAATTAAAATCTCAGTTTGTAATTGTTCTGTCAGAGATAATTTAGGATTGTTTGCATTGTGAATCGATGTATACATGTTCCCTTAGTTTATTTATTTTATATTTACATTGTATCATAGATCAAATTTATTTGTTCAGTGTATGTTCACTGGTGTTAATATGTATTTTGTTTGAGTTAAGCCATGTCAATTGATATTTTATAGTGTGTCTTTCTATGTTGTGATGTTACACTATTGTTTCAGATAAGGGTGAAGGTTTGGTACTATTAAAACGTTTAAACCCGCTGCAATTGTTTGCACCTGTCTTAAGTCAGGAATCTGATGTTCAGTAGTTGTCGTTTGTTGATGTGGTTCATAAGTGTTTCCCGTTTCTCGTTTTTAATATTGATTAGACCGATGGTTTTCCCGTTTGAATGGTTTTACACTAGTAATTTTTTGGGGCCCTTTATAGCTTGCTGTTCGGTGTGAGCAAAGGCTCCGTGTTGAAGACCGTACTTTGACCTATAATGGTTTACTTTTATAAATTTTTACTTGGATGGAGAGTTGTCTCATTGGCACTCATACCACATCTTCTTATATCAATTTATTCGAGTATTAAATTAAAAATACAATCCCATTGTAACTTGATAATAAATTTGTACTCCATAAAGTAGTAAAAGTTTAGTTAAAGGTGTAACTATATAGAACAATTTGATGTCCAGCTCAAGTCTCATTGTACTATTGTTTTGATACGTTTATTACAAGAACCGGTGACTCGCTTGTCGGATAATTTATACCAAACAGAAGATATTGCCCTCTCAAAGAACATGGTCTCTATAAGTTCTAATTTCGTACTATTCGAACCTGTTTCTTTCTCATGTCATATTATACCGGCTCGTAAACTATTAACTGTGATCAGATTTCGTACATTGGGTCTAGCATCTGCATGTTGATTGCATTTCAATTGTATTGTCATTGCATTTGGGTCAATTATCTTACGCGCACTATATTTGACATTGTGCAGGAAGTTGTGATTTTCCCCGCCTCTTCATAAGTCTTCACTTTAAAATCTTTTTAATAAAAGGTCTATATCAGACTTGTTCTTGTACTGTTATGAACCACAGTTTATGACCAAACTCAGTAAAGTCCCGTCTAAATTGCATTTAATTGATAAATTCAACAACACTTACCGTAACCTTGATGATATTTTTTCGTTAGAAAATCAAGAATTTTCTAATTATACCTGCAATTTACCCATAGGAACTTACTCTAAATAAATCAAATATAAACGGTAATAACTGTCTTTTCCTAGATTTAGATATTTCAGTTTCACACGGGAAACTCTACACTAAAATTTACGATTTTTCGTTCCCTATTGTTAATTTTCCTTTTTTGGACGGTGATGTTCCTTTGGCCCCATCTTACGGTGTTTATATATCACAACTCGTTCGCTATGCCCGTGTTTGCTGTGACGTTTTGGGTTTCAATGAACGTAATCTATGTATTACCGGTAAATAATTAAATCAGGGATTTCGTTACCACAAATTACTTAAAACTTTTACTAAATTCTTCCATAGATATATAAAGATTTGGTTTTGAAGTTTGGTTGTACCTGCAGAAATCTTATTTCAAATGGGGTAAAACATCCTAATTTTTACAGATATGTTGTTTACCGAGCCCGGAAATTTAGAAATGGTCCGGATCATTTAAATAAATTTATTCTAAAAGGTTACCAATTCAACACTGTAATTAGATCTTTGAATATTGTTTTATTGGTATTAATATTGATTTTGTTATCAGTAAATTAAAACAAAACTAAATATTATATTTATATACATATGCGTATTGATTTTTATGGCTCTACAATCTGTCGATACCTGTATCTTGGCATTGCACAAGGTCATGTTTTTCTCCGACTGTTTATGCCGTCTTTACACTAAATCCATTGGATGTTGGATGTGTACTGATTGATATTTTAGTCTTAGATGAATGTTTTTTTTTATTAGTTGTTATTGGCTTTGAACTAGCTGTCAGTAACTGCGAGTACTCTCAGGTCTGTACTTCGTGTCTTTTTGTTGTGGGGATGTATATGTACCCTGCCACATCCACTCCGTGTTCTTGTTACTGATTTTAGCTTTGTGTCTCTCTGATGAGTTAAGCCCTTTTAAACTGATTCTTATAGTTTGTTCATATGTTGTACTGTTACACCACTGTCCCAGATTAGGGGGAGGGTTGGGTGCCCGCTAACATGATTAACCCCGCCGCATTCTGTATGTGTCTGTCCCAAGTCAGGAGCCTGTAATTCAGTGGCTGTCGTTTGTTGCTGTATATCATATTTGTTTTTCGTTCATCATTTTGTACATTAATCAGGCCGTTAGTTTTCTCGTTTGAATAGTTTTACATTTGTCATTTCGGGGCCTGTTATAGCTTACTGTCATGACAATGCAGCATGGGTTTTGCTCGTTGTTGAAGGTTGTTACTTCTACTTTCTATGAAATAGGCAAGTTTCCTGTCTTTCTGGCATTTAACCCGCATTAAGGGGGGAAATGGCACCGATAAGATGCAGAATTACCACTAATTAGAATGATTTTAAAGAACGTTATAGTGATCTATATGGGTTGATGAAATGTGAAAGGTGTTTAATATTTATAGGATCTATTCCTAAGGAATGTCCGATTGGTTGAGGCTACAGAAGTTCTGAACATTTAAGGAATAACTGTAATATTTTTTCTGTCTATGAAGAAATAATATCAAAGATGTGATGCACACTGAATAACCCGCGTAGCGGGTTATTTTAAAGTGTGCATCACATTTTTTATGTTATTTCGAATAGACAGATAAAATATTACAGTTATTTCTTATAATTTAATTCTAAATTCCATTTTAAACCGGCCGGAGTAAACAATGAAAAAACGTTGATGACGTCACGGTCACATGACTAAATTATGTCTATGAGCTGATAAACAAAACAACGTCAGCCAATCAGCAGACGCGTTACATCCAAAATTAAATTATTAACTTTTATCAAATATTATTTTAATGGTTATAAAATTATAACTTATATGGATGCATAATATTTATGTATATAAATGGGAATATTACAGCACTGTTGGTTTTAATTGAAAATCATTATGATGTTTGTGCTCTTTAAAAGATTATTGGTTTCTTTCATGACACAATAAACTTTTCCGATAATAAAAAAATTGAAAGTTGGCTTATACTCTGTAATATGTCGAGTAAGATTAGTTCGGTACGATTTTTTTTCAATCTGCATGTTTTATACCCAACGCTACAAAATGAATATGATAGACAGCGACCAAGGTCAGCCTCTGAATTACAGGCTCATGACCTGGGACAGTGGTACATACATAATTTGATTCTTTTTGCAGGCCCTTTGATAAAATAAATTTGAAACAGTATTCACAATCAATTTAACATAGTAGTGAACATCGTATAAATTATAGACATTGGAGTCATTAGTGTTAATCACGGCAAAAATATTGAATATAAGATATTTTAAATCGGTCATGTTTACATGGGATCGATAAATATTGAAGAAGTTCTGTTTTCAATCAGTCTTGTAATATAGATTGTGTAAATCATCTCATTTATTTAATTTCATTGAGTGTTTTTGAGAGGGGGGTTTACTGGGTTACAGGATAAGAGATAAAACAGAACTAAAATTCTTATTGTACAAGGTAAAAGTCTCACATTTTTTGTTTTTAGATTACTAGTATATTGCTTTTGAGGTGAAATATTGATTACCAATTTAATTTCTTTCAAATCTTTAAGTGCTTTAAGCACGTAAGAGATAAAAAAAAAACGTTCTTTCGATGATGAGCAAAAATCATGCTGTATAGTCAGCTATAAAAGGTCCCAACGTGACAAAATGTGAATCAATTCAATTAGAAAATCAACGGCCTGATTCATGACAAAATTATCAACGAAATACAAATATGAAAGACAGCGACGATCGACAGCCACTGAATTACAGGCTCTTGTCATGGAACAGACACATATAGAATGTGGGGTGATGTGAAAAAGCGTGGGGCGCTTAGCCTAGGACAGTGGTGCAACAGTACAACTCGAGAACAAACTATCAAAATCCGTTGGAAAGGATCGTCTCGTTAGATCGACACAAAGCTCACAAAAACAACTAATAAAAAGATTTAAGGCACAAAGTACCGATCTGAGAGTACTAGCACTTAAAGAAAGCTGGTTCAAATCTAATTACTGCTAATGTATAAATCATGTTCTCCCAGACTAAAGTATCAATCAATTCACATCCAACGGATTTAGGATAAAAAAATTCCAAATGAGAAAGGATGTAACCTGTTTTTTCGGATTTTTTTTCATTCACGAGGTCATATGAAGTAGATGAACCCTTGTTCCAGTTTGAGTAATGAAGAGCCTATACATATCAATGACATACTTGCTTTCATCCACTTTATTTGAACTTTGGTGGATAGTTGTCTCATTGGCAATCATACCGTGGCTCATCTCCTTATTTTCATATTAATGATATGCAAAACTTTTACACATTTCACACTTTATAAATTAATATAGCATTTAGTGCTATGCATTGCTGATGAAGAAAATTAAGACATTGCATTGCAACTTTTGCATATTTTGTGCTGTACAAAGCTGGCCGTTAGTTTTCTCGTTTGAATTTTTTTACTTTTGTCATTTCGGGACCTTTTATAGCTGACTATGCGGTATGGGTTTTACCCATTGTTGAAGGCCGTACAGTAACCTATAGTTGATAATTTTTGTGTCATTTGGTCTCTTTCTGAGAGTTGTCTCATTGGCAATCATACCGCATCTTCTTATTTTTATAAAGTTGATATAGTTTTGATTTTGGTTAAGAGTAGCCTCCTTTTTTTCGGTAACTACTCCAAATTGCTGACATCTTTCAAACTTACAAGTTTGAACACACTTTAACAATTTATGATTCAGTTTGAAGTTCAGAAATACGATAAAATCAAAGTCTCAATTATTTTTTAGTCTTTGAAAACTTGGTTTATCTATAAATTCAAATTTGTTTTGAAATAACTTTCAATAACTGCGAATACCGTTTGCTCAATACATTCTCTATGTGCCTGTCCCAAGTCAGAACCCCGTAATTCATGTAGTGGTTGCCGTCTATTGCTGTCTGCAATATTGCCTCTCTTTTACTGTTTTTATCTTTAATCATGCCTCTGGTTTAATATTCTCTTTTGAATTGATTCATATTTTGTTTAGTCTGAGCCTCTCACAGCTAAACATGTAGATACTTTTTACACCATCCCACCCCACATGCTCACACACGCTGTTCGATTGGGTCAATTGAAATCGTACTTCACCTAACACCAATTCTTAATTGCAACATCTGTGTTAAATTGTTATGCCATTATTTACACATACTCAATTTATTAAATTGCTTCTATCATTTTGTATTGTAACATATAAGTAGAGCCTTTTAAGAGCAATTATCATAAAGTTTGTATACTGCTATACTTTAAATTCCTTTATAAGTTATAGTATATGTCTATGTTATAATCTATTTTTTATTAAAAATCACCGATTGACCTGATAAGGTAATGTTGAACCATAATTCATATGCATGTAAACCAGATTATGGATTATTGTTAAAGATGGATTATGTTACTTTGTATTATTATAAATCAGGAAATGTTATAAGGTAAAAAAACGTTTTATTCTTCATTAAGCAATATAAATGTAGTCCATGTATTTTAATCTACATTTAAATAAGTATATCTGACGCTTTGTACATTGTAACTGGACAAGTAAACGATTAACGGATATGATTTCAATTTTTAATCGCATAGATTATTAAAGAATATTTTACATGCACTTTTTCGTGTGTCAAAATGAAAATACTTCTAAAGTAAGTTATTTTATTTTATTCTTTTTGTTCTAATGTAGAATTCAGTAAATTTGAATATATGCATGAAATATTTGCCCCTGGACGTAAAATCATTAAGCAAGCAACAATTCATCCAATTGTTTCTCATTTTATTCCATGTTAAATTATCAAGTTGGGCTTGCCTACTACAATTTTTGTTTTTGACTTAGATTAGTTCATTACGTGATATGTACCGATTATCAGGTTGTCTGGATATTGTTTGAATATCAGATTTACATCATATCTATGGTTGTAAAATATCAGCTGCGAGTCACAATATAAAGATTTTTGTCGATTAAGCGCAGCGAACAATTTCAAAAGCAGCTGATATTTTACAATATAAATATGATGTAAATCTGATAATCAATTAAGCTTGTATATTTTTGTCATCGTCGAAATGACGTCATCACCCAATTTATTTAAATTAAAGTGATTACCCAAAACATTTGTGAACAGTTTTTTTTTAAAGTTATGTAAATAATTCATCGTTTTATAATCTAAAGAACTATGGGTAACTTCATTGTTCGTCCCCCCCTCCCCCCCCCCTCCAATAGAAAACACCGTCACGTAATAGGTTGAATTGTCATGGTCTAGAACGATGTTAGCCAATCAGAACGTTTTGGTGTACATCATAGTCTAGAACGATGTTAGCCAATCAGAACGTTTTGGTGTACGCTTACGGAAATATTACCCAGAATTATATTCTGAAATTGCAAATCTCTATAATTGAAATCAGTCGCATACATGAACTTAAGTTTAGTTTTCGGCAAATATTACTATTAAAGGAATAAGGGACTCAAGGTAATTGAGTTGTATGGTATAAAAAAAGTGTTGTCTAATTGAACATTTTTAACTAACGGGTTACTCGGATCATCGTTTGACCGGTTAACCGGTATGAAAGTTAATGTTCATAGAAAATGTACCCTAGGGGTGATTAGAGTAAAGAAATATGGTCGATTTTGTTTTTCATATCTGCAGAAGTAAGCCACTTGCTAATGTGGGGCGGTTTTTTTTTTTTTGGCTGTGTGGGTTGTATGAATTCGCAGCAACACCTGGTCAAAATGGGGACAGTATTTCCGATGCCTCGTGTAGAGAAAGTGACGCGATCTTCGCAAGTTAATAACCCTTGCAGTAACTCTTTGAGTGGTCCATAGGTGGCCTTTTGTAAGGCTTAATTTCTGTCCCTATCAAATATACCCTCATTTTCCAGTAGCATTCTATATACTATAAATCAAAGGTATAATGTCAATGAGACAACAAATCAACAACTTGAATTGACCAAAATGACCAAAATGAGACATTTAGCTTTCACTATTCTGTGGGCATGATCCCATACCGTCTGACAAGGTCCAACTTACATAGTTCCTGATCAGGCGGAAACCCAGTTGAAATAGAACAAAAGAATCGAAGCTCTTTGTTAAAGAAGGCGATAAATGCTTACTGTAATGTTTACTACAGTAACAAAAATTTTAAAAGTTAATAGAAACAAATAAGATGACAGTTTTCGGCTAAATTACGAAGTATTTTATCATAAAAACACCATTTGCATAAGTTTTCAATTTATCTATTACATAATTAAGCAGAATAATTCGATATCAAGTCGACGACATGGGTGTCTATTCAGTTGGATCTAAAAATGCATAACCTCCGATTTAAAAAAAAATAATACCACGGACGAAGAACATATCAATCTATTTGTTCCTAAATTTTCGTTTCTGCCCTTCCATTGTGTGACTCAAGAAATAATTCCAAAAAATGGGTAACAATTGCATCGAATAGAGAAAATCGAGTGCACCTTTTTATGTTAGGGCGTGTTTGAGTTGAATATTTTGTCTTGGAAACGTAAAAAGCAAAAGTATTTGATACATCATCTCGCTTCAGATTTTATCATTTTTATATATCAAGGATACAGGTTGACTTTATAACTTCGAAAATTCACAGTACTAAAAAAATGAAATATATGGGTCAAGTGAAATACCTTTCTAATGAATCACAAAAACAAAGTAGGTGTGTTTGAATAGCAAATTTTTACTAAAAGTACTTGACAACAGACTTTTAAGTTGGATCTTAAAAATGCATATCTTCGAAAAAACTTCATTTTTTGTGTGTGATATCTAGGGTTTATAGTCTTCAACCACTGAAAATTTTTAGTCTGCCCTTCCACGAAATATTGAATTAGATTTTTTTTAAATGTTTATGAATTTTCGAAATTCCACCTGACAACCGATCAGACAATAGTTTTAAGTTGACTGAATGCAGACAAGTACATTAACTGATGCCCATAAGCTAGTAGATACATTTGTCTTTTAAAATACAACTGGCATATAAGGATCGTAATGGTGCTATGTGGATAAATTTATCGGTTTTCAAGAGCTAAATTGGCAACGCGTCATCCCTACAATGGCTTCCATTTTTACGATTGTAAAAATGAACTGGCGTAATGGGGAGATAATTTTGACGAAGTAGAATCCTGACTGTGATAAGTAGACAAAAAAATTACCAGGGATAACTAAATACCAAGCTTAGAACTGGCAAAAAGATGAAAACTACTACAAACAAGTTAACTTGAATAAAACGTATCCATATGGTGGTTTAAACTAGTTTTTGTGTTTATTTGTTCCCTTTCTTTTTTAACAATAAATGCAAGATACAAAAATGATATTTGACCGACTATTCGAGTAATTGGTTTATACTGTGACATTGATTTGTCATTATTAGTCTCATGTCAATTACAATAGTCGATCTACATGAACATATCTTTCTTATCTAAAAATCTCTAATTCTCTAATCACAAATTTAAAACATTATTTTACTTGTATGTTATTATCAGACATTTGAGATAACCTTCACTAATTATTATGATTCATTCATCAGCAATACAAACACAAAAAACAAACATGAAGCCTTTTTAACGAAAAAGAAAGGTTAGTGTGTATCAATTGATCAAGATATACTGAAATAGGAAATCAAAACCTAAATACACTTATGGGAAATGAAATTTGTTTGATGTTTGTTTTTGATGGGGGTATCCAACGACATTCTTAATTGTTCGTCGCCCTGCATCCCGGTCGACACCCTTTGCAGAGACATGCAATAAATGCATTGTTAACATATTTTACATCCTAAATACGCGTGAAATATTTGTCACTTGACTGAATACCTTAAGGTGTACAGTGTTCCAGCTGACTTCTAAAGGTCAGCGTGCCAATCCTGAAAAGGACATTTAACGCGTGAAATGATAAAATGAAAAGGGCATGTTTTCATAAAGACATTAATCAAACATTGTCTTTATTTCATTAAAACAGCCTCCGAAGAACATAATGCAATTTGAAAATGGACAGATCGCTTTCAACATTTTTATTAGAGTTTGCCATATTGCACCGTAGAAATCACATTTACCCACATCTTGTTTAATTCATGCATGTTTTAGAAAGAACTTTAGATGATACGAATACCTTTGTTTATCTTATATTCCACATTCAGTTTTGCTTTTAAGTCAATCCTGTTGATTTAAAAGAATACAATCGTCCTCGAGATGTTTAGCTTTAATTAAAATATCAATTTAAAAACTATCTATGGGATTAATTATTTTTTAACAAAAGATTTAATAATATATCGTGTCTTTGAAGAAATTGAACCGACTTTTTAGAAAATTACAATTTCCCACAGGATTATTTAGATAACGGTATAATATACAAGTACTCCCAAATCGTACTTTCGTGTTAATTTGACCTGTTGACACAATTTGTAATGCATTTCTGTATTCAAGTTTTACTTATTTTGTGTTATATCTCGTCTCACTATTTTTGATATGTACCACCTTTGATAATTATTTAGTATGACGATATATTTTCACTTCTGTACTCGTCGTTACAACAAAATTATTATATCTAAATTTACCGGTGTACGTTGTTTTATTTAACGCCATTTTGTCCCAGGAAAGAGTTGTCTTCTTGACACTCTTCCTACATCTTTTTTATTACTACCTGTAACGTCTATGTTATATAGGCACCTACGTTTTAATATTGTATTTATATTGTGTCATAGATCAAACTTATTCGTTCAGTGTATGTTTACTTGTTTTTGTTTAAATGTCTTTTTGATCGAGTTAAGCCATTTCAGTTGATATTTTATAGTGTGTCTTTTTATGTTGTAATGTTACACTACTGTCTCAGGTTAGGGTGAAGGTTGGCGCCTGTTAAAACGTATAAACCCGCTGCATTTTTATGCACCTGTCCTAAGTAAGGAGCCTGTTGTTTAGTGGTTGTCGTTTTTTGGTGGGGTTCATAGGTGTTTCTCGTTTCTCGTTTTTTAAATAGATTAGACCGTTGGTTTTCCTGTTTGAAATGTTTAACACTAGTCATTTTGGGGCCCTTTATAGCTTGCTGTTCGGTGTGAGCCAAGGCTCCGTGTTGAAGGCCGTACTTTGACCTATAATTGTTAACTTTTTATACATTGTGACTTGGATAGAGAGTTGTCTCATTGGCACTCATACCACATCTTCTTATTTATATTACCTATTTTCATATGAGGATCATGCTACATGTATCAGCAGTTTTCTTGATTGTTGAAACTTTGATGTGTTTGAATACAATATTTAGGAATCGCCTGGAAATTGAAGTGTTCGTATTCGAAACTGTCATCTTTCGTGTTGTTTCTGATGCAGTATACAATACCTACCTATTGTATTAATTGTTAATTTTTTCTCGTCCTGAACATGCATGAAATATTTGCCACTGGACTTTAACCAACAATCAATCAAGTAGAGTAATCAAATTAAACTACATGTAATTAATACATTTTGGATGCCGTTTAAAATCAAATCCAAATGAAGTCTCATAAAATGACTTAAACAGTTCTAATAAATGTATGAAATGGAAAATTATTAGGTAGTCACCAGAGAAATACAAATTATATAATTTCCCTATTAAATTAAACAAAACAAGTTTTGAGTTTGATGAAATTGTTCATATCTTGTCCCATGGAAGTAATATTCAATATTACTTCCATGCTTGTCCTGAGGAGATTTAGTGCTTGTTACACGATGTTGTCTCCATATTTGCATGCTTAATTATGAATTCTATGATAGGGATTAAGAAGTAACTTTATTGTCTAAATCCAAACATCCCCGGGGGGTTCGCGGTTAGGTTTTATTGAACCTCTACCAGAGAAATTGTTTCTATATCGTTTATAAATTAGACGTTAATCGTCATTATTTGTACCCTCTCCCATCATTAATTCACGATACTTATCATACAATACAAATATAAAATACTGTTATTGCTTTTTTTATTCTAAAATAATTAAAGTCTTAAAATATGTAATGCCTTTTTAATTTTTTTATTTAAAGTACGTCGACGTGGCCTTTCGTAGGAATCTCTTCAAAGTAAATGGATGTTAAGCATTTGACTTAATAAAGTTATACTGTTAATGTTTCCAATTATTCATACCCATTAATAAACTTAAATTCCATTAGACAGATTAATTTTCGTTTTTAGCAAGTAAACATAAAGACATTTGATTCGATTTTTAACGAAATGCAAAGTGAAACGTCTATATATTTAACAACATTTTAGCGACACCCGGATAAATATTGTTATTCTTTGAATTGTTTACACATTTATCAGCTTTTCATTAGTGTATCGCATTAAGCACACGACAATAATTATCATTGAAAACCTACTAGAACGAAAAAGAGCCTTTTAAAAGATGTTTACTTGAGTTAAAAAGATAACTAATATGTAAGATAATGGAATTTTTAAAAATACTTGTCATGAATTTTGTGAATCTTGCATTTACTCGAACCGTTTTATAAATTCATTTGTTTTTCTTTAGTGTATAGATGTGGTATGAGTGCCAATGAGACAACTCTCCATCCAAGTAAAAATTTATAAAAGTAAACCATTATAGGTCACAGTACGGTCTTCAACACGGAGCCTTGGCTCACACCGAACAGTAAGCTATAAAGGGCCCCAAAAAATTACTAGTGTAAAACCATTCAAACGGGAAAACCAACGGTCTAATCTATATAAAAAACGAGAAACGAGAAACACTTATGAACCACATCAACAAACGACAACTACTGAACATCAGATTCCTGACTTAGGACAGGTGCAAACAAATGCAGCGGGTTTAAACGTTTTAATGGTACCAAACCTTCACCCTTTTTCTGAAACAATAGTGTAACATCACAACATAGAAAGACACACTATAAAATATCAACTGAAATAGCTTAACTCAATCAAAGGACATATTAACACCATTGAACATACACTGAACAAATAAATTTGACCTATGACACAATGTAAATACAAAATAAATAAACTAAGGGAAGAATAATAAAAGTAACATGTTATATCGGTAAGAAATGTTAAACAATTAAAGAAAAACAATATGCTCGAACAAAAATACCATCCATTTGCAATAACTTTAAACACAGGTAAATGAAAATAATTTTGTTGTTAGGTATACCTGTACAGTACCAATAGAGAAAGGAAATATTTTTACAAAATAAATAATTTTGAATACAAAATAAATAAACTAAGGGAAGAATAATAAAAGTAACATGTTATATCGGTAAGAAATGTATACATTTAGGACAAAACTACAATGGTCAATGAAAATTCAAGTATTACTAACATTAACATAGCTATTTAAAAGCTATCTACGGAGCATTTTGCTATTTAAAAAAGATAATCAATATGTATGGAGTCTTCAATGACACTTGTCATGAATCTTGCATTAATCCGAACCGTTTTTCTAAATTCATTTGTTTTTCTTTAGTGTATATACATTTAGGACAAAACTACAATGGTCATTGAAAATTTACTTTGACGTACAACTAAAATTAACATACCATTCAAAAGCTTTCTACGGAGTTACTTTGGCTTTTTAAAAAAGATTATTGATGTGTTTCGAATCTTCAAAGACTCTTGTTCATTGTAATGTCAACCTTTTCATACCATTACAAAAATATCTATGTAACAGTTCAATTTTGTACTTAACTTCTTCACATAGAAAAATAAAACACTCCAAGCTCATTTGCTTGTTGATATTTTGTGCTGGATATATACATTGTATTTTGAAAACTTTGGTCTATACATTGGAAAATAGTATTTGGAATTTGTTGAGTAAATGAAGTATTTATCTTTGAAATTGTATTTTTATTTCATTGTGTTTAAAATGTTTATAAAAATTTGATATATGGATTTCTGACTTTTTAAGTCCATTTTAAACAAAGATTAGAATAAATGTCAAAGCAAGTTTTACCGTGGCTACCTTGGGTCATTAGAAATAAGTGATTTTTGTCTATCATTTTTTTTTAAGTGTATTGTGTTTCTGGAGTTAAACATTCTATGTTTTATTATATCTCATGTTAATTAACTATTTTACTAAATATGGACCATTTAGATAGAAAATGCCAAACATTCTATTATGAAATTCGTGTTGTTTCTTTTCGATTGTTGCGTATAATTTAAACCTACACGTGTTGGCTTCTTTAAAATGAAGTATAGAACAACGTTAGTTAGCAGAGAGGTTTTCAACGTGCTATGGTTTTCACTCTGCGTAATGTTTAAAATAGGAAGATTGATGGCTGTTTGTTGAACGTACAGTGTCAATATTCAGGAGGACAACGATTTAACAATTAATGCATTAGGTATAGGTTCTGTAAAGTGGATAGCCGGGAAAGATAAGAAATTTCGACGGCCACTGGAAAACGAGGGGGTATGTTGGATAAGGGTATTACTGCCATACAACAGGTTACCGATCAAAGCGTTATTGCAAGGATAGTTTTAGCGTTAACGAGCGTGGCTTTCTTCCAACAAGAATTCCTCTCGAATTTGACGTCCCCATTCCATTCAGACGAGACTACGTATGTATGCATCCGCCACAGCAAAAAAGACGCACTACACGGTAAACTAAAGCTTGAGCAACACGCCTATAATTAACACATAGTTAATTTTCCTATTTTACTACTTTTATTTTATATAAAGTTCGATCTACCACGTTCACGAAAACAAGATTTCTTATGGAATAATCTTTAATATGATAATATTAGATTCAAATCATCTTGTTTTTATTAATATATCGATTCTGACCACGTTGACTGTACGGTTTGAATAATGCAGGAAAAGTGATCATATGTTCACTCCAGAATTATTTTTTTTTTTAAATTTGTTTGTCTATTGCATTTAATCTGACTATAATAAAGCACTGTGTCGGCACGTAAGGCAATTAGATAAATATTCAAGTTTAATTTTGTTATAAGAAAGGTAAATATGACTTAACATTGACCTTCCTGAAATAGTCTATGGCATAGTTGATCAATTAAAGGGTCAGCTGTCAGTAATTGTTTTCTTTCTTTGGTTGAATTAATGTATATTTCGGTCATGTTACAAAGAAAAGTAATTTCGCCTGTTCTTTCCCTCTTCAAGCTATTAACTACAATACCTATTATTCCAATTAGAGTTACTGATTTAAAATTTCTTCAACTTCAAAATATTCCACTATAAGTATTTTTTTCTATACGATTTGCAAAGTTTGGTGCCTAGTTTGATTTAATCATTGCCGTTGTGTTTTTTGTGTTTTATTTTTGTTGTTTTGTTTTGTTGGAGGGTTGCACATTTCTAATGTCATCTTATGGTATGAACGGTTCATTTTCTGGCTTTTTGTTTTCGAGTTACCCTGATAAAAGCTGTTCTTGACACATGTAATGTATTCCTGCATTTTTAAATAGAGTAGGAATATCGTTAGCGTCAAACGAGCCTAAAAGTGTTATCTTTATTCGTCATAGTCTATTCTATTGCTAACTCCTGCATCAAATGGAGTTAAGTCATAGGGGAGGGTTGGCGCCTTCAAACTAGTTTAACTCCGCCACATTATGTATGTGCCTGTCCTAAGTCAGGAGCCTATAATTCAATGGTTGTCGTTTGTTGATGTGTTACATATTTGTTTTTCGTTCATTATTTTGTACATAAATTAGGCCGTTAGTTTTTTGTTTGAATTGTTTTACATTTCATTTCGGGGCCTTTTATAGCTGACTATGCGGTATGGGTTTTGCTCATTGTTGAAAGCCGTACAGTAATTAACCTATAGTTGTTAATTTCTGTGTCATTTGGTCTCTTGAAGAGAGTTGTCTCATTGGCAATCATAACACATCTTCTTATTTTTATATTAAATGTTATCAATAGAGTTATTTTACACCGTTTATGTTATTCGTCATGTGTTTTACCCCATTCCCACCCCAATACATAAGCTAGAAAGAGATGCATTTTGAAAATAAACATCGAAAGAAAAAAAATTCTACTGTGAACACTTATTAATTCAATTATCTTTATGACAAATATTGTTTGGAAATTGTTTTTTGATGGATCTGCTCTCAATACAGTTATAAACATCAGATGCCTTACACACTCATAAATGATGTGCATAAAACCTTTTGGAACAAGTATATTTCTATATATATATTAGTTCGAATCCCGGGGAGGGAAGAACAAAATTTTGCTTCCGCAAATTTCACGGTAGGTATAGTGTCCGGCTAGGATCGTGGTTTTTCGAGTGATTTGATCGGTTTTTTTCGAGTGTGACCACTTTTTTTCGAGTGAATATGGTCAAAAATGTAAACAAACAGACTTCCTTTCTGACAAGACGTAATATAGAAGCTTGAATTTAATAAACAAGGATATACAATGTGTGTTAGTATATGAGATAAAAATATATTATCAATCCGACATTATTTTTCGTTA
The DNA here is from genome assembly GCF_021869535.1 of Mytilus californianus. NCBI lineage: Eukaryota > Metazoa > Mollusca > Bivalvia > Mytilida > Mytilidae > Mytilus > Mytilus californianus. Next base: position 110,103,038 of record NW_026262734.1, on the reverse strand, counting down.
AAAAAGTTGAATTAAGCCTTACAATGCTTTTATTCCAAAAACAGAATAAAGTCATTTTTATCCACATACTAATGCAAAAGTCGTTGGAAATGCATACATGGAATCCATATATCCTTAGATAAACAGACACTTTACAAAAATTATTTGTTATTGCATTGAACGCGACATTTTGAGACTAAATTCATTTCTATGTGTTCGGGTTTTTCCGAGAGCAGTCCGTGCTTTTTCGAGTGCGTCCGTGTTTTATCGAGTGATTATACAAATTTCATAAAGCTTAAAATTTTATGTGTCAGTGTATTTAAGTTTAAAAACAAACAAAAAAGGTTCAAATTATGTACTTTTTAAGGCACGAAACCAATGCATTCATTAGTTTGATAATGGTGTACTAACACTTACACTTTATAAACAAGTATCGTTCATTTGTATATATTGTTGTTTGTCACATCTTATAAATTGCATGTACAGTATATATTCATGATGTCAACAATCTAATGTAAGCATAGACAATTTGGATTGGGACGTAGGTACATATAGTGTGGTTAGCTGATGAACTATTCATTTCATTGTTAACTATATATGAAATTTAATTCAAATTTTATTGTTATTGGGAATAAAAACTGGTCGGATTAAATGTGTGTATTGTTGGGTTTTTTTGTTATTAATGAAATTTTTTGTGGGGGCAGGGGGCATACCTCTTTTAGTAGAATATTTTTTATTACATAGCATTTTCTGATTCTTCTCTGATGTCCAGTAGGTTTCTTATTCCGTTTTTTAATAAACAGCTGCGCCATGGGCGCATGATACGCCCGTCGCGTTTTCAAAGAATAAAGTTCAGTCTCTTATGGTTGTGGCTTATTATCTATTTATTGCATGAATAGACATTTCTTGTATCACACTGCACGGAGTGTGATACGAAAATTTGCGTTAATTTGATTTGCTTATCCAGCATCATAAGACGACATTACGGCATTTCCATTGGCTATTCGTTAGGTCGAAGGCTCGTTTATTATTATATTGAAATTAAATAACTCGAGTTGATATCAAGCGATATACATTCTCACTCGTTATGAAACCTATAAATAATTTCTCAATGTCATATCAAAAATTTATGAAAAACTAAAGGGAGGTTACCTTAATCTATATAAACCAGTCACCAAAGTTTCATGAAAACTCCTCAAATCACTTTAAAAGTATTGTCCGAAAACTGTAAAATCACCCCTTTTTAGCTCACCTGGTCCAAAAGGGTCAAGTGAGCTTTTCTTATCACTTGGCGTCCGTCGTTGTCCGTCGTCGTCGTCCGTTAACTTTTACAAAAATCTTCTCCTCTGAAACTACTGGACCAAGTTCATTATAGATAGAGATAACTGTAAACAGCAAGAATGTTCAGTAAAGTAAGATCTAGAAACAAGTCATCATTCTTGTCTTTAATGTTGAAGAGTGTCCTTTGTTTAATATGCACTGCAGCACATAGACCAAGGTGAGCGACACAGGTTCTTTAGAGCCTCTAGTTCGTTTAATAAAATCCCATAACTCGGAAACGTATAAAATTCAAAAGGGAGGATACCTCAGTAGATATAAACAATTCACCGAAGTTTCATGTAAATTGGTTACAGCGTTTTTGAGTTATTGTCCTACATGCTGACGACGGACGGACGGACGGACGGACGACGGTATACCATAATACGTCCCGTATAAAAACTCCGGGGTTCACCTCGAAAAATATTATTAACTGTGACAATAAAAGTACCATAAAATGAAGTTGAAAAGATTATGAGTCCCCTGCACTATGTAACATTGTATGTTCTAAAGACATTTTTTTATAAAGGATCCAATAATTTCTAATTAAATACTGGAAAGTTGTGGTAGAACGTTTTCCGAACAGAAAATTTGCATTAAATTAAAAAAGGTTAATTTTGATCAACGTAGTAATATGGTTTGGTGATTTATTGAGAATATATGATAATTTTCATTCATTAAATTACAGTTATAAACTAGAAAAGTCATTTTTTAAATTCAAGAATACCTTTTTTCTTATTAAAATTTTCGTTAAAAAACCCCGGACCATTTGTTTAAAAACCCGGCACAAACAACATTTTCTAAAAGACCATATGAGTGAAAAAGTATATTTTAACAAAACGCATTTGACTAGCAGGTCGAACAACTGATGTTCTTAAACCCTGCTGACTGCCATTGGCGATTGCCAAATAAACGGATCACAAGATGTAACAAAATAGATCTTATTATTAATTTATTACCAAACAGAAAACAATAAACTTGCGGAAAAGATGGTATACCGCAAACATGAGGTGCAAACATTTGTACACCATATCCGGATTTCGACAATTAATGTCTCTTCAGTGATGTTAGAAATCGAAACGGTATTTGGAAGGCCATATAATTTACCTCAATTTAGGATAGACTCTTGAATTTTGAAAGAGTCAAAATAGGATGAACGGATCATATAAACCCAAAGGCAAATATAATACAAGCCCAAACGAAAAAATATGAACAAGTCTAAATTGAAAACAACGTTCAAACCTATCATTGCGTTGGATAAAAACCGCAATTTTTATACGTGTGCATGCAAAACAAATTTCTTGGTAGAGGGGTCAAAATACAGCACAAACAACATTTTCCAAAAGACCATATGAGTGAAAAAGTATATTTTAACAAAACGCATTTGACTAGCAGGTCGAACAACTGATGTTCTTAAACCCTGCTGACTGCCATTGGCGATTGCCAAATAAACGGATCACAAGATGTAACAAAATAGATCTTAGTATTAATTTATTACCAAACAGAAAACAATAAACTTGCGGAAAAGATGGTATACCGCAAACATGAGGTGCAAACATTTGTACACCATATCCGGATTTCGACAATTAATGTCTCTTCAGTGGTGCTAGGAATCAAAACGGTATTTGGAAGGCCATATAATTTACCTCAATTTAGGATAGACTCTTGAATTTTGAAAGAGTCAAAATAGGATGAACGGATCATATAAACCCAAAGGCAAATATAATACAAGCCCAAACGAAAAAATATAAACAAGTCTAAATTGAAAACAATGTTCAAACCTATGATTGCGTTGGATAAAAACCGCAATTTTTATACGTGTGCATGCAAAACAATTTTCTTGGTAGAGGGGTCTAAATACAGCACAAACAACATTTTCCAAAAGACCATATGAGCGAAAAAGTATATTTTAACAAAACGCATTTGACTAGCAGGTCGAACAACTAATGTTCTTTAAAACCTGCTGACCGCCATTGGCGATTGCCAAATAAACGGATCACAAGATGTAACAAAATAGATCTTAGTATTAATTTATTACCAAACAGAAAACAATAAACTTGCGGTAAAGATGGTATACCGCAAACATGAGGTGCAAAAATTTGTACACCATATCCGGATTTCGACAATTAATGTCTCTTCAGTGGTGTTAGGAATCGAAACGGTATTTGGAAGGCCATATAATTTACCTCAATTTAGGATAGACTCTTGAATTTTGAAAGAGTCAAAATAGGATGAACGGATCATATAAACCCAAAGGCAAATATAATACAAGCCCAAACGAAAAAATATAAACAAGTCTAAATTGAAAACAACGTTCATACCTATGAATGCGTTGGATAAAAACCGCAATTTTTATACGTGTGCATGCAAAACAAATTTCTTGGTAGAGGGGTCTAAATACAGCACAAACAACATTTTCCAAAAGACCATATGAGCGAAAAAGTATATTTTAACAAAACGCATTTGACTAGCAGGTCGAACAACTAATGTTCTTAAACCCTGCTGACCGCCATTGGCGATTGCCAAATAAACGGATCACAAGATGTAACAAAATAGATCTTAGTATTAATTTATTACCAAACAGAAAACAATAAACTTGCGGTAAAGATGGTATACCGCAAACATGAGGTGCAAAAATTTGTACACCATATCCGGATTTCGACAATTAATGTCTCTTCAGTGGTGTTAGGAATCGAAACGGTATTTGGAAGGCCATATAATTTACCTCAATTTAGGATAGACTCTTGAATTTTGAAAGAGTCAAAATAGGATGAACGGATCATATAAACCCAAAGGCAAATATAATACAAGCCCAAACGAAAAAATATAAACAAGTCTAAATTGAAAACAACGTTCAAACCTATGATTGCGTTGGATAAAAACCGCAATTTTTATACGTGTGCATGCAAATCAAATTTTTTGTTAGAGGGGTCTAAATACAGCACAAACAACATTTTCCAAAAGACCAAAAAAGTGAAAAAGTATATTTTAACAAAACGCATTTGACTAACAGGTCGAACAACAAATGTTCTTAAACCCTGCTGACTGCCATTGACGATTGCCAAATAAACGGATCACAAGATGTAACAAAATGAATCTTTATTATAATTTATTACCAAACAGAAAACAATAAACTTGCGGAAAAGATGGTATACCGCAAACATGAGGTGCAAAAATTTGTACACCATATCCGGATTTCGACAATTAATGTCTCTTCAGTGATGTTAGGAATCAAAACGGTATTTGGAAGGCCATATAATTTACCTCAATTTGGGATAGACTCTTGAATTTTGAAGAGTCGAAATAGGATATACGGATCATATAAACCCGAAGGCAAATATAATACAAGCCCAAACGAAAAAATATAAATAAGTCTAAATTGAAAACAACGTTCAAACCTTTGATTGCGTTTGATAAAAACTGCAATTTTTATACGTGTGCATGCAAAACATATATATATATATATGACTTTCGGAACAGTTATGACTTCGAACAATATATATGACTTTCGGAAAAGTCATGACTTTGAACAAGTGTACTTCTGTATATATGGCCCCTTTAGTGATATCGTGTACACAATTGCTTTAATAATTTAGAGACCACTATCATATTGCTTACGTAATTCATGTCTTGAGAATGATCACTTTAATCCAATATATAAAGCAATAAACAATAAACAACCGTCTGTCAATACAACCGATCTGATAATATATCGTTTTGTCTTTATTCATTCTGACAGTGTCTAGTCATTTATAATTCATCTGTACTATTCATTAGTTAAATGGATGGCGTATGAGGTCAAAGGTCTGATCTGTTTTATACAGATATCGAGGATTCTATTGTTTCAGAATATCGCGTTGAAATATCAATGCTATATTGAAGTGTTAACTAGGCCATATTTTGTTGAATTTTTTTATTCTTCTGTTTTGGCTTTTAAACAAGCTCATATTATTTTTTTAATTATTATTTTTTTTTCCATTCTTTTATTTATTTATTTAAATTACATATTAAATAAAATAATTTCGTTGGCAAAACCAGAATATAACAAAAAATTAATATTCATAAGAGTCGTAGATGTGTTGCTGAACAGTGCAAAACGAAGGTCAAACGCCACAGCATTTGAAAACCCACAATTTGACTCGAGTTTGGAAAATGCTGTTAAAATACGCCTGAAGCATATACAATAGAGTCGGCGACATCATCATCATGACCTGTAATTCATGACTTGGTGGCCGAATGGTTTAAAAGGTTTATTTCAAGGGATCATTAGTCTTTTGACTCTGAAGTTGTGATTACGAAACCCGCTCGTGGCGAGGTGCCTTCTATCTAATTAGAAAAAGGATTGCCAGTTTTCCTGCTGAAAGTCGTTGGTTCTCTCCGTGCATTCTGGCTACCACCACCAATTAAAACTGACCAAAAATGGTAAAGCCGTCGGCTTGAAAATGTGGAATATAACACCAATAAAAAACCAACATAATTCTTTACTTAGGACATGAATATAACACGTAGGAGGGTTGAACTACGCGTAGTTTTGTGAATAGTGAATTAAAGATTTATACTTTACTTACAACAAGCAAAGTTTGATGAACAAAGATTTTCTGCAATTAAATAAAATGAAGAAAATATAGATATACATATCTTGTTTCAGTGAACTTGAGATTGAGGATAATATGGAAAGAACGAGGTCTGCCTCATATCTTAAACTATTCCTCGATATTGACACAGATGGACGACTTCAAACTTTAATCTATGACAAACGTGATTTTTTCATCTTAGCAATTGTTGTCTTCCCCTTTCTCGCCAGAAACATATCCTGTGCTCCATCGAATGAACGTTACGCACGATATTGCCTCTCAATTGGTAACGTAAAAATTTGATGTTTTACGCCAATAATTGGGTAAGATAATAGGGTCTAGGCTATATAAAAAAAGAAGATGTGGTATGAGTGCCAATGAGACAACTCTCTACCAGAAACCAAATGACACAGAATGTAATAACATGCAATGTTTCCCCATTTAAATCCGAGGAAAAGGAGGAAGATATCCATTTTGCTTTAATAAAAAGAGTGTGAGGGGAATAACAAGTTATATTAAACGGGTCTTACTTTAAACGTACATTTTACTTTTTTTTTAATAGCGGAACAATTAAATTAAGAAATGAAACGATTGTCAGAAAAAATTAGTTATATCCATTCCATATGTTTACAAGCTTTGTATGATATAGAGGAGTAACTCTACAGGCACAACTATTTTACTTTCACTCTCAAGTTCTATATATTTTACATATCAGAGTTATGAGGAAGAACGACTGAAATCGACACTTCACAATTTTACGGTCACCATCACAAATTGGTTGACCGATACAATGTGTCGGTGTCTGAATTTACTAGCGACATGTTTTCACGGTGTTAGTTCTTTAGATACCAGTAGAGTCGTCTGATCCGTAAATTAATCGTTTGTGTGCTATGCCCGATTGTGACATTTTGACTGAGAGTGATTTACATGGCTGGTGATGCATGCATAGTAGGAAACGCTTACTATGTCGACTCGCCAAGTCTCGCCCCTTTTGGAGTTAATGCGATTTCCTCATTTTTTATTTGCATTCTTTTAAAAGAAAACTTATGAATTAAATAAAAAGATGAAATACCGTTCAGTGGTTATAAAATTTCCTAGATACATTTTTTTCACTTTCAAACGTAGTAGCTAGTTACTGATTACATGTCCAATAAAATTGAGAATGGAAACGAGGAATGTGTCAAAGAGACAACAACTCGACCAAAGAGCAGAAAACAGCCCAAGGCCACCAATGGGTCTAAATGGATAGGCTAAAAAAGACGGTTCTGTTTTAAGACATAGTTACCCTTTGCGAAAGTTTACCGATATAGGGTACACATTTTTAAGTCTTGGTATGACACATGCAGAAGCTTGAACTTACGACCTCCACAATAATTGCCATCATGTTACCACGAGACCATGAATGTGGCTGAGTGTGTGATTGAAAAACGGCATTTATTAAACGACAAATTGAAATATCGCATTAAAATGTAATTTACTGTATATTTATTTAAAATAACACAATCGGAAAAGTTGATTGCATAGAGGCTTTCAATGATCAAACATAGTTTCCGATAAGAAGCCGTTTTTATTTAAATTAACGTTTATGTGATAAAAGGATTTAATTTGTTGTTGTCTTGTGAGTATCTTTTTATTTTCTCTAGTAATACTTTTCATTTTTTACAAACTATAACTTTTACAAATAAATATCTGAGAAAAAATGTACTATCGTTTGATCATTTGAATAATTCTGTTATAGTATCAAAGTATAATTGTTTTCAACTATCTATAAGTCGCCTTGAATATTATGATTTTAAGACCCTAAAGATTGGGAGTGTTTCTGAGTCTTTTTATTCAGGGTTTGCGTTATTTTCACTCAAAGTACTGTAAAAGTTAACAAATATGTTTTACCAGTGGATTTACTCTTCGTATCTGTGTACAATTTTACGTGACAGTTATCTTAGTCATAACTGAACATTGTTAAGACTATTTTCAGTATAAGTAAATAACATGTGATAGCATTACCAATGAGACAACTATACATTACAGACTCCAAATGACAGTGTTTATCTAAATATATTCCTTATAAATCTTTTCCTTAGTTTTTCAATTTCACTTTCGATCTGATTAACGAATGTTCAAAATATACCGTCCAAAATACGGGACCAACAATTTGCTAAAATTACATCACTTGAAAGTCTATTGTCCTTTAAAATATTCCTCGCAAAAGGAGTTATTTTTCTTATGAAATAAAAAATATAAGAGAGGCGAAAGATACCAAAGGCATATTCAAACTCAGAAGTCGAAAACAAACTGACAACGCCATGGTAAAAAACGAAAAACGATCAAAAGACAATTATAACCGTATACAAAACACATCATAGAAAACTAAAGACTGAACAATATAAAATGTGACTTTCATTATTATTACAAGAATATTTATCAAAAATTGTTGTACTGCTGGGGTTTACAAATATCGTACCCTGGACTTCTTTTTTCTGCAAGTTAGACCCATGCCTAAAATGACAGAAACGTTATGGCTGAATTGGATATATAAAAACACAGCCCCATCCTGTCTGTATGGGGTGCGAAATCCGTTCAGGGAGAATTTTGACGTTCTATGCACGTATGACTAGATTGGTTTCCTAAGTACTAATAGTAGATAGTAAGTCAACCGTAAGTGGTTGATCTAGGGAAGTACTTCTTTAGCTCAGTCGGTTAGAGCGCTGCCTTGTAACACAGAGGTCCCGGATTCGATTCCAGGAGGAGACCGTGTGATTTTGTAATATGAATCATGCTCTCCGTTTACACACGTTACACAACCAATGCGCGCAACATCTCATGATTAGAGTTGTCAGTAGGTGGCTTTATAAATGTTTGTACCCCATCTCACTTCATTTGAAGAAGTAGTTCAAATGTCCCGCCTTTCATCTCGGTCATTCGTTTTAGTAGACCCATTTGATTTAATGCGTTATAAATCATCGTCCTGATTATGTATAATACATTATAGAAAAGCAAATTAAATTAGTTTTAATTTTTAGATTTCAAATCACTTTTATAAATGTAACGTACAAAGATATAAAGCATGCAAACATTCATCTATAAGTCTATTTTTCATTACATTTTTCATTAAATTTTTTGTAAAGTTCCTCCATTGGTTCGTCTAACTACGGAGTTAATTTTATTGGTAGTTCCCCTTTTTCATATATCAAATATGAAAATGCAAACGTTTAAAGTTCAAATGACTTGGCAATCTGCTTAGTTGATGTTTCAAATTGACTAAAATACACAAGTCACACACATAATATTATTAATTTATTTATATTTTCTCTGTTAATGAATGTTTAATATTGCATATAGGTAAGCTCACAGTTCTTCATTATATATATACTTACTTAAAGAAGTTATGTACATATACAATAATGTATTATTCTATTACAGGTTGAGGCCAGATTTAGATAAAGAAAGTCAAAAATGATTTTTGGCTTCATTATGGATTTTAAAGTACGGACAAGTATATGTCATCGCTTCACGTGACCTTTGTATAAACGTCAGCCTTTCAGAAACAAAAAATAAAGATCGGAAGATAACGGTAGGTAATTGTGAAAAGAAAGATTTTAAAACCCTAGGATCACGTGACAACTAATAATGAAGATACAAAAAATGATTTTTAAAATTGATAAAACAAGACATTGTTGTGAAATATAATTACAGAAAAACAAAGACATAATAGAAAGAATGTAACGACACGAATCACAATACAATGCATGGTGTCAATACGTCCAGATTACCACTGATAGGAGATGGGTTTCACATCGGTGGAGTAAGAGCTGATCGTGAACCACCCTCTCGAAGCTGGGCAAGGATTAGGACGTGTTTGATCGATAATCCTAGAGATGAGGAATTCAACAGACGACAGGAATTCTGGAGCTACCAAAACAGAAACCGAGGTGTTGTGAAATCCTTATTGAAAAAATTACCAAACGTTCCATTCAGGATTAAAAAAAAGAAAATGCGACAAAAAGATATTGAAACGGAAAGAGACAGAATTCGCCAAACTATTTCAAAACTTCCAAACATATCCAATACTGAAAAAATAATGGAACAGGATTCTCCTGGGCGAAGTACGAGACCTCGTCCGCTAGGAATGTCTAAGTATTCAGACTTTAATTTTAGATCAAGTGATATAAATAGAGCAAATTTGAAGGATGTAACGAGGGAAACAGACAACAATAATAATTCGAAGGATAGTGATTTTATTCCGAATAGTAATCGACTTCCGCTGATAGACGATCGACCAACAAAGACGAGTCCGGTCAAAGGAAATGCAAAATTAGACGAACATTCTAAAAAGGTTTCTTTTTCTATGAACGATTTGAGCAAAGAGATCGACAACAGATGTTCGACTGCGTTCTCTCATTCAAGTACGGTATCGGACACGGCTATAGAGAATTATGGACATACTAGTCATGGTATAGCCGATATAATGCCTCGAACAGTGCTAGATGTCGTTCCGGAAAACACTAAAATCGATTCCGAAAATTCAAACAATTCTAAAAAGAAATCGAACAACTCGATTCCAACTGTTTCCAACAATCATAAAAACTGGTTTCAGAGAGTCGTTGGAGATAAAGAATTGATTGCCTCGAATGATTATGAAAATTTTGCTCGAACTGCTCGTCCTTTAAATGATCGACTCTCGGATGACCAACCTACAAACAGTAAAATTCCACCTGAAAAGCAGTATTCAAGATCTGGATGGAATGTGCATTCGCAGCCATTTTTTTCTAATTACAATGGAATGGACAGACATGACAATAAAACATCAAGATTGAGTTCTACAAAAGTAGGAGCTAGGTCAGTTGAATCTAGGTTAAATGATCAGAATTATGTTAAAAATAATGAAACTGAAAAACTTAGAAGATTTGAAAGAACATATCAAGCTCAAACCCTAACTCAAACAAGAATTGCTGAAAGATTAAGTCAGGGTAAATCACCGGACAGGTACGGTCGATCTCCGGAAAGGAACGGTAAATCACCAGAGAGAACGTCACCTGCTCAAACGCAAACTCCTAACCGACTTGCCGATAGAGTTGCATTAAGTCGTTCACCCGAAAGAATGAGTCAGGGTCAAGTTTTCAATAGAAACTCCCCACAAAGACAAAACAAGCTCGTTAGTATTGAACATCAGTTTAATGATCTCGGCCATTCTCCCCAATTTTCACCTTCTCCAAGATATATGGGTGAGTATAAACTGACAAAATCGCCACCACCCGTCTCTCCTGGTCGATATTTTCCTATCTTTCCAACTGATGGATCACCGATGAGAAAAGTTGGTGGTAGGGGCAAAAATAAATTTCAAAGGACAAATTCAAGACAAGAGCCAGTAGTGTTACCGTTACAGGAAACAGAAGGCTATATGATTTCATAGGAACATGACACTGAACAGAGAGCTACATGATTTCATAGGAACATGAGATTGAGCAGAAAGCTACATAATTTCATAGGAAAATGCGATTGAACAGAAAGCTACATAATTTCTTAGGAACATGAGACTGAACAGAAAGCTACATGATTTCATTGGAACATGAGACTGAACAGAAAGCTACATGATTTCATTGGAACATGAGACTGAACAGAACGCTACATTATTTCATTGGAACACGAGACTGAACAGAAAGCTACATGATTTCATTGGAACATGAGACTGAACAGAAAGCTACATGATTTCATTGGAACATGAGACTGAACAGAAAGCTACATAAGTTCATAAGAACATGGGACTGTGGATTATTTGTTTATATTGCAGTTGAACTATTACTAGTATTCAAATTGAATTTTAAAATGTTTCTAAAGCCATCAAAATTTTGCTTTTATTTAACTTTCTTAGAAATTGCATAAAATGAAAGTCTGGATGGTTTTTAGATAATGGAGAGCAATGGGTCGAAAAAGTAAATGATAAAGAAAATTAGCCAAATAATAAAGTGTAGAAAATAATGAACGAAATTCAAAATGGACTTACAACTTTATAAAAACTGAAATCCATAATATGCATGGCTTAATGTTATTGATTGATACACATTTTGTTGTCTCACAGTTATCCATTGTTTTAAAGTAAATCGGGTTGACTGAAATTAAGCACTGTATTTCAAACACATGATTTTTCGTTATTAATATTTAATATTTGTTATTCTTAATTCAATATTGCTTTCTCACTATTCCAATGTCTTTCAAGCATTTGTTTAGCAACGACACGGTGAAATGTGAATCTAGTCTATAAAATGTACAAAACAAAATAAGTGTGCATTTATTAATAATTAACTTCACTACCATTTGTGATGTTAATTGAACCATTTTTATAGGTTATATGATTTATATTTCATTAGTATCGAAGGAACAATGTATCGTACAGTGTTTTGAAGAGGATAAGGTTTAGTTTCGTTCAGGGTTTTGAAGAAGATTAGGTTTATTTTCGTTAGGTGTTTTGAAGAGGATAAGGTTAATTTCGTTCAGTGTTTTGAAGAGGATAAGATTTAGTTTCGTTCAGGGTTTTGAAGAAGATTAGGTTTATTTTCGTTAAGTGTTTTGAAGAGGATAAGGTTTAGTTTTGTTCAGTATTTTGAAGAGGATAAGGTTTAGTTTCGTTCAGTGTTTTGAAGAGGATTTATTTAAGTTTCGCTCGGTTTTTTGAAGAGGATTTAATTAAGTTTCGCTCGATGTTTTGAAGAGGATAAAGTTTAGTTTCGTTCAGTGATTTGAAGAGGATAAGGTTTAGTTTCGTTCAGGGTTTTGAAGAAGATTAGGTTTAAATTCGTTCAGGGTTTTGAAGAAGATTAGGTTTAAATTCGTTCAGAGTTTTGAAGAGGATTAGGTTTAAATTCGTTCAGGGTTTTGAAGAGGATAAGCTTTAGATACATACAGCGTTTTGAAGAGGATCAGGTTTAGTTTCGTTCAGGGTTTTGAAGAGGATAAGGTTTAGTTTCGTTCAGTTTTTTGAAGAGAATAAGATTTAGTTTTGTTCCGTGTTTTGAAGAGGATTAGGTTTAGTTTCGTTCGGTGTTTTGAAGAGGATAATGTTTAGTTTCGTTCAGGGTTTTGAAGAGGATAAGGTTGAGTTTCGTTCAGTTTTTTGAAGAGAATAAGATTTAGTTTTGTTCCGTGTTTTGAAGAGGATTAGGTTTAGTTTCGTTCGATGTTTTGAAGAGGATAAGGTTTAGTTTCGTTCAGGGTTTTGAAGAGGATCAGGTTAAGTTTCATTCTGTGTTTTGAAGAGGATAAGGTTTAGTTTCAGTCAGTGTTTTGAAGAGGATAAAGTTTAGTTTCATTCCGTGTTTTGAAGAGGATAAGGTTTAGTTTCGTTCAGTGTTTTGAAGAGGATCAGGTTTAGTTTCGTTCGGTGTTTTGAAGAGGATCAGGTTTAGCTTCGTTCAGGGTTTTGAAGAGGATAAGGTTTAGTTTTGTTCAGGGTTTTGAAGAAGATTAGGTTTAGTTTCGTTCAGGGTTTTGAAGAGGATAAGGTTTAGTTTCGTTCAGGGTTTTGAAGAAGATTAGGTTTAGTTTCGTTCAGGGTTTTGAAGAGGATAAGGTTTAGTTTCGTTCAGGGTTTTGAAGAAGATTAGGTTTAGTTTCGTTCAGGGTTTTGAAGAGGATAAGGTTTAGTTTTGTTCAGGGTTTTGAGGAGGATTAGGTTTAGTTTCGTTCAGGGTTTTGAAGAAGATTAGGTTTAGTTTCGTTCAGGGTTTTGAAGAGGATTAGGTTTAGTTTCGTTCAGTGTTTTGAAGAGGATAAGGTTTAGTTTCGTTCAGGGTTTTGAAGACGATAATGTTTAGTTTCGTTCAGGGTTTTGAAGAGGATAACGTTTAGTTTCGTTCAGGGTTTTGAAGAGGATAAGGTTTAGTTTCGTTCAGGGTTTTGAAGAGGATTAGGTTTAGTTTTATTAAGTGTTTTGAAGAGGATTAGGTTTAGTTTTATTAAGTGTTTTGAAGAGGATTATTTCAAGTTTCGTTCAGGGTTTTGAAGAGAGTTAAGTTTAGTTTCGGTAAGGGTTTTGAAAAGGGTCAGGTTTATAGTTTCGTTCAGTGTTTTGAAGAGGATAAGGTTTAGTTTTATTAAGTGTTTTGAAGAGGATTAATTCAAGTTTCGTTCAGGGTTTTGAAGAGAGTTAAGTTTAGTTTCGGTAAGGGTTTTGAAAAGGGTCAGGTTTATAGTTTCGTTCAGTGTTTTGAAGAGGGTAATGTTGAGTTTCGTACATTGTTTTGAAGAGGATTATGTATACTTTTGTTTAGTGTTTTGAAGAGGATAAGGTTTAGTTTCATTCCGTGTTTTGAAGAGGATAAAGTTTAGTTTCGTTCAGTGTTAAGAAGAAGATAAGGTTTAGTTTTGTTCAGGGTTTTGAAGAGGATTAGTTTTAGTTTCGTTCAGTGTTTTGAAGAGGATAAGGTTTAGTTTCCTTCAGTTTTTTGAAGAGAATTATGTTTAGTTTCGTTCAGTGTTTTGAAGAGAATAAGGTTTAGTTTCGTTCAGTGTTTTGAAGAGGATTAATTTAAGTTTCGTTCGGTGTTTTGAAGAGGATAAAGTTAAGTTTCGTTCTAGGTTTTGAAGAGGATAAGGTTTAGTTTCGGTCAGTGTTTAGAAGAAGTTAGATTTAGTTACTTCAGTGTTGTGAAGAGGATAAGGTTTAGTTTCGTTCAGTGTTTTGAAGAGGATAAGGTTTAGTTTCGTTCAGTGTTTTGAAGAGGATAATGTTTAGTTTCGTTCAGTGTTTTGAAGAGGATAAGGTTTAGTTTCGTTCAGTGTTTTGAAGAGGATAAGGTTTTGTTTCGGAAAGGAAATGATATAGTGTATACGTTATGACAAACGAATCCCTTCCCGCACCATATGCAAACCAAATGCGAAGTAACAAAGCTTTTATTGCTGTTCTTCATTTGAACATCAAAATGAGTTCTTCAGCACGAATTAAAAGCTCACACTTCTGTTTGTAAGTTGAAGGGGTCCTTACGCACCGTTTTATTGTTTTATGTTTCTAAGTTGAAGGGGACCTTAAGCACCGATTTAGTGTTCGATGTTTGTAAGTTGAAGGGGACCTTAAGCACCGTTTTAATGTTCGGTGTTTGTAAGTTGAAGGGGACATTATAAGCACCGTTTTAGTGTTCGATGTTTGTAAGTTGAAGGGGACCTTAAGCACCGTTTTAATGTTCGGTGTTTGTAAGTTGAAGGGGACCTTAAGCACCGTTTTAGTGTTCGATGTTTGTAAGATGAAGGGGACCTTAAGCACCGTTTTAGTGTTCGATGTTTGTAAGTTGAAGGGGACCTTAAGCATCGTTTAAGTGATCGATGTTTGTAAAGTGAAAGGGACCTTAATAAACAGTTAGAATGCCAAATAAAATACTTAAACAATCCAAAATTGAATATAAATTATAACATTGGAGAAATACTTATTACTTAATTGTGGTAAAAACACGTGTCATGCCAACAGTTTGTGCTATGTTGTTTATTTTAATTAAGAACTAATAAGCTTGAAGCAAATAAGACACAATACAGGTAAGGACGGTCTTTATATGCCTGCCCTTAGTCAGGAGGTTGTGTGATAACTTCTTGAGTCATCTGATAATTTTGTTGCAAACAGCAAGTACGTAGATCTTGTCATTTTGATCAATTTTGTCCCGTAATATAGACTCTATATAATATACTTTTCAAAGTGGGTCTCATTGGGGTCTAAGCGTGACGCGGGATTGCCGATTTTTTTGTAAGCGTGACACGTGAAAGTCAAATTATTGTGCCGTGAAAACGGGAAATGAAGTCTAGCGGGATACGGGAAATTACAAAAAAATGAGAATTGCTTACGTACATAGTGTAAGCGGGATACGGGAATCTGACAACACAGTAAGCGGGATCCGGGATCAGAACCCCCCAATGAGACCCCCTTCAAAGTATAAGACAATTAATGCATTATATCGTTAATTTCTATTTTTAGCCATGGTGGCCATGTATTTTGACCAACAGGAATAAAAAAACACAAACTTTATACAAGTTACACGATCATTCATCCCAAGTTTAGTTGAAATTTGCTCAATAGTTTCAAAGAAGAAGATCTTTGAAAAAATATATGATGGACAAAAAAAAAAAAAGAGTCAAAAATCATACAATTATTTCGGTTGTATTGTCATTTTTGTAGAATTTGTATTTCTGATTATTTTTGCTGTCAACGGTTTTTATCTTACTTCTTTAGTTTTTGAGAATATAGGCGAAAAACCAAAATTACCTAAAAATTGTCATTTACAGGCAGCAGAGACATATATACATATGTATATATGTCTCTGCAGGCAGTTACTCCTTAAAGGGGAATAAGCCACAAGTTGGAAAAAAATCAAAATAGATTTTTTTTGAGTTTCAAATGTTTAAAAAAGCGGGATTGCGAAATTATATTTAAAGGTAAAGGTATAATCTTTGATTAGCTTGCTTGTTAGCTGAACTGTGAAGTCATTATTAGGTTAGGTATACTACCCTTCTTTCCGAGTAGTCTAGTCCTACAGACAGATAGATTGGTTATCTGTCGGACTAGTCTACTCTTAAAGGAGGGTAGTTTACCTAACCTAATAATGACTTCACGGTTCAGCTAGCAAGCAAGCTAACCAAAGATATTACCTTTACCTACACACTCGATGCATTCAGCTGTAAATATAAATGACATATTGCTTATAATATCTAAGAAATGGACCAAACCACAAAAACTAAACATCGTCCAATGAACCAAGAAATTGTGGTAGAGGTCAGATGAAACCTGCCAGACGGAAAAGTACACCTGACAATCATTCCATACACCAAATATTGACCTACTGCTTATAGTATCTGACAATCATTCCATACACCAAGTATAGTGGCCCTATTGCTTATGTTATCTGAGAAATAGACCAAACCACAAAAACTTAACATTGTCCAATGAACCATGAAATTGAGGTCAAAGTCAGATGAAACCTGTAAGTCGGACATGTACACCTGACAATCATTCCATACACCAAATATTGACCTACTGCTTATAGTATCTAAGATACGGACTTGACCATGTAACTTTAACCTTGATCACTGATTCATGGAATAAGGTCGAGGTCAGGTGAACCTTACCTGACGCACATGTAGACACTGCAAGGAACCCATATACCAAATATAAATTTCCTACTGCTCATAATAAGCGAGTATTTCACTTTTCAAAAAAACCTGTAATTTTTTTTCAAGCAGTCACTGAAACATAAAAATGATGTCATGAACAATGGACATATGACAGACGGCACTTTGTAACATAAGGTATGAAGCATCCAGGTCTTCTACTTTTTGAAATATAAATATAAATCCTCCGCCGGATCATAATACCCAAGTTTCGCATATTGCGACGTCGCAGGCGAGATAAAACAGTGCTTATTATTTTTGGCTTGCAAGTCAATTATTCAACTTGATTTGAATCAGTATTCATGTGACCTTCAGTTTGACCCTTAGCTGGAAATAAATTATGTCAACATGCATATAGTTATTTAAAAGAAAAGAATGTCAACATTGAAAAGTGAAACCAGGAATCCACCAGGAGAACATTATGTTGACTGATTCTGCCCACAAACAATTATTCTTATACAGGTAAAATGATGATTTATAAATATTTTTAATATATGCCTGCAATCAAACAGACCTCGAGAAATCATTATTAAACAATTGCACATGCTTGTCTGTGTAATCATATTTATGTTTATATCAGATAATATGAGCATCAGAATTCTTCAGAGGTCATCTCGATGGTTTATTAGATGGCATCTAGTCTAAAAACTGAAAAAACTGAAACATTTTAACGAGTCCTTGCATTGATTATTTGGATATCTGTTTTAGTATGTTATAAAGCAAATATGAGAATTTGAGTCAAATCAGTGAAATTGAATTTGACAGCTAATGGCCCTTTAAAGGGTCATCCAATGATTTAGGTCACTTTGGCATTTTTGTCAATCTTGTATTACTGATCATTTTTGCCTGTAACAGTTTCTACCTATCTTCTATAGTTTTTGAGTTTTTACACAATAGAGATTTTCTCTATCAGTTTTCAAGATAAAAGATAATGCATTTCACCCCTTTGTTCTGTTTTTAGTCATGATGGCCATGTTAGCTGACTGACTGGAATCAAAAACAAACTTTATACAAGATATCCCAAGGACTATTCACCCAAAGTATTGTTGAAATTGGCTCAGTAGTTTCAGAAATGATCTTTAAAAAAGTTTAAGATGATGGACATCAAATGATAGCAATACCTCAAATGGCCCTATGAGCCAGGTGACCTAAAAAGAGATCTTAGTTACGAATTGTATCAGTCTTCAGTGTGGAAAAAACAAAAAAATCCAGATACCCCATTATTGAACCAAAATAAAAACAAACAGCTGCGCCATGAGCACATACGCCCGTCGCTTTTTCAAAGAATAAAGTTCAATAACTTCTCAATGTCATATCAGAAATTCATGAAAAACTAAGGGGAGGTTATCTTAATAGATATAAACCAGACACCAAAGTTTCATGATAACTGCTCAAAGCATTGACAGAAAACTGAAAAGTACCCCCTTTTTTATGAATATAATCACATAACTCCGAAATGTAAAATCTAATAAAATTTATAAAAATCGAAAGGGAGCTTACGTCAATAGATATAAACAATTCACCAAAGTTTCATGAAAACTGCTGAAATCATTTTTGAGTTATTGTCTGAAAACTGGAAAAAAAAAACCTTTTTTAATGAATATAACCCCATAACTCGGAAACATAAAATCTAAAATTTATAAATCAAAAGGGAGCTCATGGCAATAGATATAAACAATTCACCAAAGTTTCTTGCAAATTGGTGAAAGTGTTTTTGAGTTATTGTCCGAAAACTGGAAAATCCCCTTTTTAATGAAAAAAACCCCAATAACTCGGAAACTTAAAATCTTAAAGTTATAAAAAACGAAAGGGAGCTCACATCAGTAGATATAAACAATTCACCAAAGTTTCATGCAAATTGGTTCAAGCGTTTTTGAAGTATTGTCCGACATGTTGACGACGGACGGACATACAGGCGGACAACAGTATACCATAATACATCCCGTAAATGGGCGTATAATAAGCTGAAGTGTAATAGTGTAAACCTGTCCTCACATTCCTCAACAATAAATACCCCATTATTGAACCAAAATAAAAACATCAGCTGAAGTGTATTAGTGTAAACATGTCCTCACATTCCTCAACAATAAATACCCCATTATTGAACCAAAATAACATTAGCTGAAGTGTATTAGTGTAAACATGTCATCGTATTCCTCAACAATAAATACCCCATTATTGAACCAAAATAACATTAGCTGAAGTGTATTACAGTAAACATGTCCTCATATTCCTCAACAATAAATACCCCATTATTGAACCAAAATAACATTAGCTGAAGTGTATTAATGTAAACATGTCCTCATATTCCTCAACAATAAATACCCCATTATTGAACCAAAATAACATTAGCTGAAGTGTATTAGTGTAAACATGTCCTCATATTCCTCAACAATAAATACCCCATTATTGAACCAAAATAACATTAGCTGAAGTGTATTAGTGTAAACATGTCATCGTATTCCTCAACAATAAATACCCCATTATTGAACCAAAATAACATTAGCTGAAGTGTATTACAGTAAACATGTCCTCATATTCCTCAACAATAAATACCCCATTATTGAACCAAAATAACATTAGCTGAAGTGTATTACAGTAAACATGTCCTCATATTCCTCAACAATATATACCCCATTATTGAACCAAAATAACATTAGCTGAAGTATATTAATGTAAACATGTCCTCATTTCTGTTAAAGTAACAACAAACACACAGCATTTGATACTTTCATTTCCGTTTTTTATCTCCATTATGAAAACAATGTACAAAATTTACAATATACAAGTATAGAATTATAATGTAAACTGTACAAAAACTTGTTCATCAAAACAATAAGCACACATATCAAGGATATAGATCTGGATGATCAGTTGTAACATTACAGTTTATTATTACTTCGTGTATGAAAAGGCATGTTTGATGTGAGTTATGAAGAAAAAACTTGACATGCAGCTTGAAAACCTCTAAACAGTTGTATCCCAGCAATTTTTGGAAAGTTGGAGATTGGGGTTAACACCTGAGGATAATTTTGGTGAGTTCATTCCTTAATTACAGGAACATTGATCTTTATCGACTTTAAAATCTGTAGTTCATGTTCCTACTGGTAAGACCCCCCAGTTTTCTCTAGATTCACTCTTGCTAAAATAAATAATATTATGCAACATATCTAATCAATAACATGCTTGTCTTTACATGCAATATATGTCGAAAAAAAAAATGTCTTCACAATGCAACTATAAATAAACATTGCAAACAGCTGTGACACTGATCAGTTCTTCTTCAATAACAAAGCAGTAGCATAAAGGTCATAGATGTTTGACTTCCAACTAAAACTCAGGAATAAAAACTGTGATAATTCTCAAAATGAACTAAATATGGGTTGAATAGGTAAATTATGTATAGCATTTGGTTCAGACATAAAAAAAAGTAATGAACAGACTTCTGAAATTTTGTGATTTTATATATATAAAGGGGCATAACTCAAGAACAGTAGAAGTGATGCCACCCAAATTAAAATTTGATCTGTATTTTGTGGTAATAAGCATTATGTATAAGTTTCATAACTTTTGGTTGAGGCAAACTGGAGTTAGAGAACGGAAACTAATATCGGGATGAACATACAGACAAGGGTTACACTTAAAGCCCTCTCCGACGCGGCGGGGGCATAAAACTCAATTTTGACTGTTTTCTGCATGACCAAGCTCATCTTTAGCATTAAGAACAACAGAAAATCATAAAATGCAATAAATTCCTTTAAATGACAAAGATGTTGGCTACAACTAAGGTGGAATTAGCTTTCCTACCATCCAATGTATCCTATCCACTGGAATTCTGAACAAAGGCTACATGTAAATACATGTTAACACCACAGTTATCATACACTCAACATGATAAAAAATAAAACTCAAATGTTCACTCCATAGGGTGGACTAAATGGGCAAAAAGGGTGTTTTATTACAAACCTTATAAATATCCTGGTAAACTCTTAAATATATGAAACCATTACAAACAAATATGAACAGGTCATTTGGAAGAAGAAATTCTGTATAAATAGCACTTTTCAATAAATAAAACTTGGTATATAAATCTTTATAACAAGAAAATTCCAAGATTTCCACTCGAAGTCCACTACTGCCTCAGGACTAAAAGTGACAAAAAAAAAAGTATAGCAAAATTTATCAGAAGTCAACTTTTGCCTGAGAGATTTGGAATCTTTCTTTATTGATTTACAGGATATTTAAGAAAAGTTATAAACCATGTCAGTACCAAAGCCCTGACTACTGAGCTAAAATAACAACTTTGCTGCCATTCCTTCCACAATAGGTTTCTTTATAAAAAAAAATTTGTAAAAGGTACCAAGGATGCAATTACAATAGGTCATAAGAGTACAAACAACAACATTGCTAAAAACTAAACGAAAAACAAGAGTTGACAATTAGTACAAAAACAAAGAAAATACTCAATATTGCGCAACATGAGCCCATATAAACTAACGTTAAATCAGGTGCATCGGAATAGGTAGGCAGATCCTCTTCTACCAGTGGTAGGAACCCTTCATATGGGAAATGACATGTACAATAATGTTGACAAGTTGTATTTTATGAATCAATTGAATTGAAAAAGGATGACAAGATTGTGGCTACAACAAATGGAACATATACATATAATTATAGTACAGATCTTTTAGTTTTTATTAAAAAGCAACCATTTATTATACATTAAACTGAATTAGATACTGTTAATATAAAACTTGCATATTATTTTTATATAAAAATCCATAAAGATCTATCAGGGTTAGAAAATATCCTTAACTCCATCTATATAATTATATAGTTGATTAAAAACCTTTTATAAACATTTTGTCAAAGCCTAAAGATTTGAAAGGATAAGAAAGTGTGATTTTTAAAAATTATCCAATAAACTTTCAAATCACCTTTGGTTTTGAAAATTAACCAAAATATTCATCAACATTCATCTTTAAAAATCCCCAAAAAATTGCAAGCCTGTAAATAAGGCTACAATTGCCTATGAAAAGGTTTGAGGGGTTACAAAATACTTCTAAAAGGTGAATATGCGAGTTGCAATTCTCCTTTAGGATGTTTGTTGATCTTGTTTTTGTCAGATATTTGGAATGCTCTGGTTTAACCCATGTATTGCCATAAATTTTTCTTATCAGCGAACTCTTACTTTTCTTTCCACAACTTTATAACATATAGTTTATAAAGCCATATGTGGTAATTTCATAAAATCCTTGTTATTTTGCTATAGTTTTGGAAAGGAAACAAGTGCCAATGTTAAAGGAATGAAAAATCTAGAAAAAATCCTTTTCTGCCAAATTTTCAATAGCTTATATCTCAAATATCAATCACCTTCATTCTTTTCAGCTCTTTTGTTGCGTTTTTATATACTATCAACTTTAAAAAGTCTTTTAAAAAGCTTGTTATTTTGAAACAGAGGAGCAATCACCCTCAAGTGGGGGCCAATGCATTTTCACATTTGTTCATTACATGTATACCATACTGACAAACATTTCTATAAGGACGATTTGTATAAATAGAACAGTATTCCTGATACCTGAAGCAACTTGTTATGTTTTCTCTTCACATATTCATAAGAGAAAATTAAGTCTAAATTTAACATTCAATTTACAATACATATATTCATACCCTGAAAACACAATTCCAAATAAAAATTGTATTCAACTTAAGTAATTTCTGTTGTTGTACAAAACACATTCTTTCATATCAATTCTGGAAATGGTTCAAAGGTCACTAGTGTTAAATGTTATTTGGTCAATGAGAGCAGACATAGTTAAGTATATATCTAAATTGAAGTAGATCAAAATTAAAATAAGACACTAACGATTTAAGCAACAGAACAACTAATTTTCATTCAAGGTCAAATTATGAAGCATGTACAAGAACTCAATTGTTTCTCTTGCAACTGACCTGATACAGGAACAAGTAAAGTAGGACCATTTCCAGAATGGACATGACTGGGAAGATAGTGTTTACTGTCATTCACTCACATGCAAGCATTACATCTGTGCTAACTGTTACCTATTATTTTTCAAACTCTACGACATATTGTCCTGTTTTTTTTAAATAATGATCAATTTGTTCTTTTGCATGCATATCTTTTTTTTAAAATAAACCTATTGCTTTCAGCAGCCATATAAATAATAAGTACAAGTATACACAGAATACAAATTAAAATATATCACAATTTGAGGTCATTTAAATACTGCATTTTGTTGTGTAGAAATTCAGTCACTTCCCATGCTGATACTTGGTAACTTTTCTCTACTTTCTTCCACATATCTTTTTCTATAGCAGCATCTTCCTGCAAAATAATACAGAAACAAATTGGTCAAAGTCTTACATGTGGCCTGCGTCAGATAGAAATCAACCTTGTGCAAGTGCACATATAAAATTACATGTATAAGACTTTGGTTGATTTTGGAATATTTAAATAAGAAATGAACGATGATTTTGGACTGTTTTGTAGGGTTCTTATAACAACTCGATTTTCAAACAGTTACAGACTTTTCATAGAGATTTGTTCAACTCAAAATAGGACAACAGATGTATTGATATTTTTTGTATAAGGTTGATTTCTATCCTACGCAGCTCATGTCTTAATCACTAATATCTTAATCCTATCTGAAACCAAATTTTATTTCACAGCACTTTACTAATATTTCATTGCCCCAGTGATGTTCATTAAAGCATATGTCTGCTGATATTCCATTTTACCAGTTTGCCATCATTGTAGAAGGCCGAATGTTTACCTATAGTTGTTTAAATCTACTTCATTTAGACTCTGTTGAATAGTTCTCTCATTCACAATTATACTTCATCTCCACATTTCAAATTGTTAATAATAAGGGGTATGAATAACCAAAATTTCCTATCTACATTCCTACTTTGTATCAAAAGATATAGCAACCCCTGATAACTAAGGGACGAATCTTATATGCACCTCCACATTCGCTTTCCCGAGGACAAAGCAAAACAAATTTAACTACATTGTATAAGATTATTACTATAAGCTTCCCTACTTCTTTCAAGCAAACATGACCATACAAGGAATTATTGTAGGCACCCCTACTTCTTCTTCCAAGCAAACATGACCGTACAAGGGATCATTGTAGGCACCCCTACTTTTCCATTAGACAGGATGACCTTAAAGTTTGTCACATGACTTACCTCATCAACAGTAAGTGGTTCTGTTAAACTTAGGTTTGAGAGATCAATGGATAAAAATACAGGGTCAATATCTAGGACAGCTTGATGAAGATCTTTTGCTACTGTCTCCAAAGAAGTAAGATGGTGATTATAGTTCTCAAATATACTTGGCTGAAATAGGAAAGAAGACAGTACATTTCTATTATGGTAAAGTCAGAAATTTTTATGTGCATTAATTATTGTGATGAAAAACGGACACAAATGCACAAAACCCATTTCCCTTCTGAGTGAATTAAATGCTCTTTTTGTAGAATAATTTGGTCATGCAAGCATTGGCCACTGTAAAACTACAAAAAAAGCATTTCTGATCTATAATTAAATCATACGTTTAAAACCTAAAACAAACTTTTTGTTTTTTGTTTTGTACATTCCTACAAGTTACTGTAATATTGTCATGCAGAAAACATGCAGTCAAGGATGTTGTGTTTTATTGGGATATAAAACATCACTTTAAAACACCAGGTGGTTGTTGTCTACCAATCAAAATGATGGAATCCTTATGAATCATCTATGTAATTAAATAATAACTTAAATATTTACCATAGCTACTGGTGCAGCATCTTTCTTCTTCTTACTCTTCTTATTGAATGAAGACTTCAATGGTTTTAATATTCTATGGCAAACACCAGTTAATATCACTACATGTGATAACGTCTGAAATAACAAACATACTTATATTATAAGGGCTGTTCCAGTATTACTGCATGGGGTAGGGCACATCTATTAAAATTAAATGATGGTGATAAGTTAAGACAGATGGCCTTAACAATTATAAGAAATAATTCACTCAAAATTGTCGTAATGATGCCAAATTAAAATTTGAAGCATAGCAGGTTACAATTAAATTTGAAGTATTACAAAATCATGTGATTTTTGGTAAAAATAATTGTTAGGCACATGTACTTAGGTTAAAATGTACGGTCTTTCAAGTATGTATTTTTATTTGGCCTTTTTATTTTGATTGGAGGGTCACTGATGAGTCTTTTGTAGACGAAACGCACATCTGGCATACAAAATTTGAATCCTAGTATCTATGATGAGCTTATAATGTTCAACAAGGTGATAGGCATGATTTTTTATTGTCCACTTGGTATCTCTGTCTCTTTTTATTTTCTAGTAACTAATAAGATTCTGTCTCACATCCATATCCAACCCAGGTTCATTTTGTTTTAAATATGTTGGACTATATTACTAACGTGAGGGTACCCAAATTGCACCTATTTTGACAGTTTTTTCACCTACGTTTATTTATGACCCGGACAAAAGTTTCTATTCTGTGTTTATTTAGTAGATGTGTCCTTAATTACTATATGGTTCCACCAATTTAATTTTAAATCAATATTGTCATAGAAAAATGGGGTTGAACCGACCTCCAAACGATCCATGATTCTGTAATATGGAGTACTCAAATTGCATCCATGCTTAAATTCACATCCGTAAAAATCGAATAACTGATGTTTTGTTTTATTTCTCCAAACAATTTGACAAAAGGCCATGCTTACTGTTATTTTTTTGTTAAAGAAATGGATACCTGCAACTGTTTTAATTGCATATTTTTAATAAAATGCTCCGCAGGGCGCAGCTTGATACGACCGCAGAGGTTGAAACCCTGAACAGTTGGGGCAAGTATGGACACAACATTCAAGCTTGATACAGCTTTGCATTTGGATTGTGATTACATATTTGACACAGCATAGGTTTCTGACACAGAAAGAATGTGGTCTAAGAACTTAAAAATTTTAAATTGGACATTCACCTATTATGGTCCAATATCCAAAATCTAAATACATGGTTAGATTCAGCATATCAAAGAACCCCAAGAATTCAATTTTTGATGAAATCAAACAAAGTTTAATTTTGGACCCTTTTGACCTCAATGTGGACAAAGTTGATAACGGGGCCCAAAAATCTAAATACATGGTTAGATTCAGCATATCAAAGAACCCCATATATTCAATTTTTGTTGAAATCAAACAAAGTTTAATTTTGGACCCCCATTTGGACCAACTTGAAAACTGGGCCCATAATCAAAAATCTAAATACATGTTTAGATTCAACATATCAAAGAACCCTAAGAATTCAATTTTTGTTAAAATCAAACTAAGTTTAATTTTGGACCCTTTGGACCTTAATGTAGACCAATTTGAAAACGGAACCAAAAATTAAGAATCTAAATACACGGTTAGATTCGGCATATCAAAGAACCCCAAAAATTCAATTTTTGATGAAAGTTTAATTTTGGACCCTTTTGACCTCAATGTGGACAAAAATGATAACGGGGCCCAAAAATCAAAAATCTAAATACATGGTTAGATTCAGCATATCAAAGAACCCCATATATTCAATTTTTGTTGAAATCAAACAAAGTTTAATTTTGGACCCCCATTTGGACCAACTTGAAAACTGGGCCCATAATCAAAAATCTAAATACATGTTTAGATTCAGCATATCAAAGAACCCTAAGAATTCAATTTTTGTTAAAATCAAACTAAGTTTAATTTTGGACCCTTTGGACCTTAATGTAGACCAATTTGAAAACGGAACCAAAAATTAAGAATCTAAATACACGGTTAGATTTGGCATATCAAAGAACCACAAAAATTCAATTTTTGATGAAATCAAACAAAGTTTAATTTTGGACCCTTTGGACCTCAATGTGGACCAATTTAAAAACGGGGCCCAAAATCCAAAAACTAAATACACGGTTAGATTCAGCATATTAAAGAACCCCAAGAATTCAAGAATAAAACCCCATTGAAATTGGTCAAGAAATAAGCAATTTATATGAAGTATCTTCTTTTGCACAATACTGTGCAATTAAATATTTCTTGCTATTGCGCAATACTGTACAATTGACAATTTCTTGTTATTGCGCAATATTGTGCTATTGGATATTTCTTGCTATTGCGCAATACTGTGCAATTGAAGATTTCTTGGTATTGCGCAATACTGTGCAATTGAAGATTTCTTGCTATTGTGCAATACTGTGCAATTGAAAATTTCTTGCTATTGCACAATACTTATTATATAATAATTTACACATCCTGTTTGGTGTGTATCTCCTACCATATCATTATTATTTGCTTTTAAATATAAAACAGAAATAACCAACTTAAAATGGAAAATTTTAAAAGAAAAAAAAAAAGGAAAAAAAAAAAATCCCCCCCCCCAAAAATTTTTTGAACCCCCTTATGATTCATCACCCCCAAACTCAATCCAAGCCTTCACTTTGTGGTATGGTACCTTGCAGCAGAGAGATCCATACACTTGAACACAAGTTATTGTCTGAAAACTAGAAAAATGTGTTTTTTGGCCCCTTTTTGGCCCCAAATTCCTAAACATTTAGGGCAATTACCCCAAAATTCAAACCCAGCTTTCCCTTTGTGATATGGAACCTTGTAGTACAATTTCAGAAAGATCCATACACTTACACACAAGTTATTGTCCTGAAACTAGAAAAATGCTTGTTTTTTGCCCCTTTTTGGCCCCTAATTCCTAAAATATTGAGGCAATTACCCCCATCATCAATCCAAGCCTTCCCTTTGTGGTATGGTACCTTGCAGTACAATTTCATAGAGATCCATACACTTGAACACAAGTTATTGTCTGTAAACTAAAAAAATGCTTATTTTTGGCCCCTTTTTGGCCCCCAATTCCTAAACGTTTCGGCAATTACCCCCAAACTCAATTCCAGCTTTCCCTTTGTGATATGGAACCTTGCAGTACAATTTCAGAAAGATCCATACACTTACACACAAGTTATTGTTATGAAACTAGAAAAATGCTTGTTTTTTGCCCCTTTTTTGGCCCCTAATTCCTAAAATTTTGAGGCAATTACCCCCAAAATCAATCCCAGCATTCCTTTTGTGATATGGAACCTTGTGGTACAATGTCAGAGAGATCCATACACTTACACACAAGTTATTGTTATGAAACTAGAAAAATGCTTGTTTTTTGCCCCTTTTTTGGCCCCTAATTCCTAAAATTTTGAGGCAATTACCCCCAAAATCAATCCCAGCATTCCTTTTGTGATATGGAACCTTGTGGTACAATGTCAGAGAGATCCATACACTTACACACAAGTTATTGTCCTGAAACTAGAAAAATGCTTGTTTTTTGCCCCCAATTCCTAAAATTTGAGGCAATTACCCCTAAAATCAATCCCAGCATTCCCTTTGTGATATGGAACCTTGTGGTACAATGTCAGAGAAATCCATACACTTACACACAAGTTATGTCTGGAAGTTACAAAAATGCTTATTTTTGGCCCCTTTTTGGCCCCTAATTCCTTTACTGTTGGTACCATAACCCCCAAAATCAATCCCAACCTTCCTTTTGTGGTATTGAACCTTGTGGTAAAATTTCATAGAGATCCATTCACTTAAACTAAAGTTAGAGTGCGAAAACCAATGTGTCTTTGGACGACGACGACGACGACGCCAACGTCATACCAATATACGACCACAAAAATTTTTTTGCGGTCGTATAAAAACTGACTTTTTGTGGACGTAGCATGGCGACGTTTTCGTAGATTTTACTTTTTCCGGTAAACACTTCATGTTTATATATACTGTGAACGTTTTGTGAATATTTGAATATATTTAGCTATGTTGAAAGACATGCATAATGTCAAGTAATAATAAACTGCTTCGCTGAGCGCAGCTGGATACGCCCGCAGAGGTCCAACCCTGAACAGTTGGGGCAAAAATGGACACAATATTCAAGCTTGATACAGGTCTGAATTTGGATTGTAATTAAATATTTGACATATTACAGGTTTCTGAATAAATGTAGTCAAAGAACTTGAAATTGTTTATATGAATTGAATTTATATTCAATTAAAGATTTCTTGCTGTTGTGCAATACACTGTGCTGTTGCGCAATACTTAGTAAATCTGTTGTCAGACTATAAACAAATAAAGTTCAATTAATTCTCAATGTCATATTAGAAATTTATGAAAATCAAAAGGGAGCTTACATCAATAGATATAATCAATTCACCAAAGTTTCATGAGAATTGCTGACAGCATTTTTGAGTTATTGTCCGAAAACTGGAAAATCCCCCCTTTTTTAATGAATAAAACCCCATAACTCAGAAATGTAAAATGTAAAATTTATAAAATTCTAAAGGGAGCTTACTTAAATAGATATAAACAATTCACCATAGTTTCATAAGAACTGCTGAAAGCATTTTTGAGTTTTTGTCAGAAAACTGGAAAATCCCCCTTTTTTATGAATAAAACCCTGTAACTTGGAAACGTAAAATCTAAAATTTATAAAAATCAAAAGGGAGCTCATGTCAATAGATATAAACAATTCACCACAATTTCTTGCAAGTTGGTGAAGGCATTCTTGAGTTATTGTCCGAAAACTTGAAAATCCCCCTTTTTTTAATGAATAAAACCCCATAACTCAGAAACGTAAAATTCAAAATTTATAAAAAACGAAAGGGAGCTCACGTCAATAGATATAAACAATTCACCAAAGTTTTATGCAAATTGGTTAAAGCGTTTATGAGTTAATGTCCGACATGTTGACGACGGACGGACAGACGGACGGACGGACAGAGGTATACCATAATATGTCCCGTAAACGGGCGTATAAAAATACAAATTGTTTAGTTTCTAAAAAAAATCCTAAGATTTCCACTCCTATTTTTGCTAAATAGGTGCAATTTGGGTACTGTGACGTTACATACCTCTGCTAAGAATACAAGATTTTCTAAAACTTTGGGATTTACACATTTTTTGTCGTTATCTGACTGGACTAAACTACATCTATGTTTGGATAATAAGCCTGAAAATACATACATAAAAAAATTAATCTACATGGAACTGATACTAAATTTCATTCTTTTCTTTCATGTTACTCAAAATTTCTAAAAACTTCTTGCTGTTCAAAAAGAGTCTAGGTCCATTTCATCCTTTTTGCCAGATTTAAATAATAACCTATCTGTAAAGACAATCAACACTGAGACACACTTTAGAAAAGTTGTTGCAGAGCATAATTTTCACTCAGAAATCGATATAAATTCAATCAATACTTTTTTCATTAATATGATTGATTGATTTTTGGTGTTTTAACGCCACTTTTAAGCACCGCTTTTGGGCTATTTCGTGGCGGCCAGTTTTTATTGGTGGAGGAAGCCGGAGTGCCCGGAAAAAACCACCGACCTTCGATAGGAAAACTGACAATCCTAGTCAATTAAGATTGGAGTCGAGTGCACCTGCACGAGCGGGGTTCGAACTCACAACCTCAGTGTTGACTGGCTAGTGATTACAGTAGTAACTACTTAGACCACTCGGCCACCGAGGCCCCTTCATTAATATATAGCGATTTAAAAATAAGATGTTTCATGATTGCCAATGAAACGACTCTCCACCAGAGACCAAATAATGTAGAAGTTAACAACTATAGGTTACTGTACGGCCTTCAACAGTGAGCAAAACCCACAACAATCCATATGTTCTAAAATTATTATTTTAAACAGTCAACTGTGTAGAATAATTTATAACAGCAGTTACGTTTACTGAATTTATTTGATTTTCAGAGTAAAAAACATACTTTGTGGTGTGTCATTGCTAGAGGTAGACAACTACTGTCTTAAGACAAAAAATTACAACCAGGCAGCATATATATAGATATAAGAAGATGTGGTATGAGTGCCAATGAGACAACTCTCCATCCAAGTCAAAATTTATAAAAGTAAACCATTATAGGTCAAGGTACGGCCTTCAACATGGAGCATTGGCTCACACTGAACAGCAAGCTATAAAGGGCCCCAAAAAATTACTAGTTTAAACCATTCAAACGGAAAAACCACGTTCTAAACTATATAAAAACGAGAAACGAGAAACACGTATGAACTACATAAACAGACGACAACTACTGTAATCAGATTCCTGACTTAGGACAGGTGCAAACATTTGCAGCGGGAATAAACGTTTTAATGGTACCAAACCTTCTTCCTTTTCTGAAACAACTCAATCAAAAAACGTAAATTAACACACAATGAATGAATAAATTTGACCTGTGACACCTGAATGCAAATACACAGTTAATAAAAAATTACAAGGGATAAATAATTAAAGTCAAAAGTAAATAAACAGGTTTAAACAAAGTTAAAGTATGATATCACTGTGAAATTTCAAACAATTTTTAGAAAATCATCACTTTTGAAGAAACCTGCGTCATATTATACACAGGTAAATGAAAATAATTTTGTTGTTAAGTATACTTCTTCTTCTGTGTGTATAAAATCTTCCGTTTAGGAATACCAAGAAATTTAGTACATAAGTTATTTTGTAAGGCACGGTTATCCTTCCAATTTAAATTTCATAAAAATAAATCTAAAATCGGATGGCCATTAAGTGAACATGAATAAAGAAAATAAACTATCACCTTCTAATATGTTAGGAACACAGGATTTCAGTTTCTCTTCTTGTTCACCATCTTTGCTATCTAAAAACAAATCATAGAAATATCTAATTACATAGCATGAGGAAATTATTTCTTCCACTCAATAATATAATAAATGTTTCATATCTATCAAATTATGAATCAGCAGAGCTGTGGTGTATATGTCAATAATACAGTGACCCAACAAAGTCAAAATACATCTTCATGTCAAAATATGGTCTACAACAATACACATGTATAAATACACATGTATAAATAAATAAATATATCAAGCTCTAAATCTCATTGCGTCTAGAAAAGTAGTGAATGATTTTTTGTGAGCTTTTAAAGTAACTAGTTAAATATTAGCAACTTTATGCAGTACATGAATAAAAGTGTTTTTCTTTCTATTAATCAATAAATTACAGAATTTTATTGGTGAAAGAATTATTACAGTTCAAAAGCTTTAAGTTCCTCCTACTTCTAATTGATGTGTCATACTATATGTACAAGTATTTACCAGTTTAACTATACCGGCTTTAAATTATTGTTCCACCGACAAAAATCCATGAAACTACATAAAAGTTCCACGGTTAACGATCCAGTAAAGTATTTCTGTTGCATCTTTATTGTTATCTTTAAAATGTCATGTATAGACAAGGTAAAGGTGTGCAGATGCTAGATTATTGGCTAATATTTGTATAGTTTCTTTCTGTTCCCAATGAATGTTTTAAACATTTTTGTATGTATCAAACGCCACCCTTGGAAAAGTATTTCCAATTTACAATATACAATAATTTGGTTTTTACTATGCATTACTTCCCTTTATTCATAACCTCTTTCTTCCACACAGAATGAATTATCTCCCCCTACTTACCAAAGCCTTCCTCCTGAAGTTTGTACACATAAACAACAGTGTCTACCATCTGTGTGAAGATTTGACTGTGGTTATCACTTAAATAACAGGATAATTTTGTAGGATAAGGTCCTTGTGTAGGATACTGAAATAAGATAGAAACTTAACACATTTGTTTAAGGCATACAATGTAGTTTACAATATATGTCAGTCAGTTTACAGGATAGTAAGACTGATTGAAGGTTACTAAATGTTGGCTGCACATAAAATATGCATCAAAGACATTAAGGATGACATGTTTTAAATAATGAAAAATATAGCATGCTTTGAATTACCTTAATATGATAAGGGCTGTTCAAAAATTGAACATGTTGGGGAATTGGGAGGAACTCTAATTCACAAATAATGGGTAGTTGTGTTTTCCTTAAAATTTAATAGTAAAATGAAACTTATATTGTGTGTGGTTGGGGTCTAAAAAAAGTGCCTCCCCCAAAATGCATTTAATTCAGGAACAGCTCTAAGTAAAATTTTTATCATGCTACCCAATAAGGTGAAAGTCCACAAGAAGATATATCATTCTATTCAGACACATTAATACTGACTCCAGGCCCCACAAGTCATTGCTCGTACTCCCTAATGTCACAAGTTTGAAAATATTGTTACACCATTGGCGTGTGGACAAATTTTAACCTTAGGGTGTACAAATTGGAAATGTTACCCTGAATGCATCAAACTGGTTTAACCCCACCATAGTTTGTGCCTGTACCAGGTCAGGCTATCTGGACCAGGGCTTCCAAAATTTCCTGACGACAGCCGGACATTTTTCAAAGAAATATTTTTGACGGTCAATGATCAGCTGGATACTTAAATGTAACTGAGAGGATGCATAAATTGATATATGTGTCTAAATAATTAGTAGTGTTATATGCAATAAAATTATTTATAACTGTTTTGTTTTCTTCATTCTAAAAATAAATAAAATATTATCCTCGGTATTGTGTCATTTTTCTGTGTATCGTAATACAGTAACCATCATTGCATCAATCAGCTTCAGTACCTGACTGTTCTCATGTTTTTGTTTCTGTTTATATAATCTATCTTCTCTCTGTGAGTACTTAACACTTTGTAAATTAAGGCCATCTTATTTGAAACTGTTGATGTTGGCTTTAATTGCAGTACAACTTGATCATCAATACACGTGATACTTTTCTTTTTGTGTATTGATTACCTGACCACGTGACTTTTACAACTGATGCGGTATTTATAGATAACATTGAGGAGGCCCGATGAAGGATATTGTTTTAAACCGTGTAAAATCTACTGAACAGTGATCACATTTTTCTTTGTACAATTTCCCAACCTGATTTAGAAAATAAGGAATAAATAAAAACATACTCAGTTGATAAATAATTTAATGAATAACAACATGATATTTTATGTAAGCATATAACAACAATAAAATGTCAGAAGAGCACAATGCTGACAAACACACGCAATAAATATTACAATGAGCACATTGAAAAGAAGCACAGATCACAGCACAAGATTAGAGTTCATTTAATCTAATTAAAGATTTTTACATTCATGAGCTTGCTTAATGCATTGTTCTGATAAACATGGCGGTTACGAATGGATTGCCATTTGCGGATAGCAGGAACAGGGTCAAAGTCTTTAACATCTACACCTACTAAGCTTATCCTCATAAGTTGATCTAAAGCGTCAATACCTAGACTACACCTTAGTCGATCATAATTCCCACGGCGGGACTTAACTTTACGTCGGACATCACCTCTTTCTCTATAACATCGGAAATTGTCTGAATAAATTCGGAGCAGGCATTGTTCTCTTGATATAATTTAGAAGTGATCACGGCACCATTTAACTTAGTTAAATCATTTATTGACTGAAATTTGTCCATTGGTTTTTCCTATATATTTTAGTAAATTTTCCCCTTGAGAGTACCCCAGTATTTAACACGATGTACAGTGTTAAATAAAATAATATATATCATACTTATTCATTTATAAATATCCTTATTTGAAGAATAACTTTTAAATATCAGGATACTTTTAAAACTGAATGCTCATTTAAAATAATATCTATAAAGCGTAATTAA
Source organism: Mytilus californianus (assembly GCF_021869535.1). Classification (NCBI taxonomy): domain Eukaryota; kingdom Metazoa; phylum Mollusca; class Bivalvia; order Mytilida; family Mytilidae; genus Mytilus; species Mytilus californianus. The sequence goes on along the minus strand of NW_026262734.1, from coordinate 110,068,405 downwards.
ATAGGATGTTGTTCCATACACGCTTACATGTTTGACCTCGTTTACCGGATTACCTTTACCGTAGAAAGGCTTGTATAGTTCGCAGTTGTACATAGTCCGCACCCCCTTCTCCCCACGAAATTTTAGGTAAAAAAACTTTTTGTAACTGTTAGAAAAGGTCTAATGAAACTCCGGTAATTTCAAATCCTGTGCGGTCCTTTTGCAGAATTTTCTTGGAAGAACCTGTTTTCCATCATCAAACAGAAGCTGAAACTGCTTGTAAATGATTCTAGAACGCTTCATGATTGTTAAAATAAGTTTAATTCACTTAAAAAACAATTTAGAAACTTGTGTATGTTTAAACAGGAAGTTTAAAAAGCATGTGTAAAAGAAGAAATTAACCGGTGAGAGTCGAAATCCGTACATAACAGATATCACTATAATACGACTTTGAAAGTAAAACAGTTCCATCCTTTTGTAAAACAGTCTTTAATATATCTATCACATTAATGTTTGAAGGGTCTTAAGCTAGTACAAACCATATTAGTCAGTATGAAACACCAAAACGGAACGAACAATAACCGATTACGTTTTGTAGTTTACAAATTCTAAGCTGATTTACGGTTGTCTTTTTCACTATGTTTGTATCGTTTCAATCAAGCAGATACCAGTTTATTTCAACCAATGCATTGAAAAGAAACATGAAATTTGTAATGAAAGGTTTAGTTTTTATATTTTTCAGTATTAATTTGATATTGAATAGAAATAACTTATTAATATGGATGAGTTAAAGTTATTCGTTTAAAAAATGATAAGAGCGCCCTCTACAATAGAAATAACAAAGATGGCAGAACGTAAACAAACCACCTCGCCCGCGAAATTGAAATTTTTCTCTTATTTCTTGCTTATTGTACTCTATAGTCCGCACCCCTTCTGGAAGGTCCAATTTTGGAGAATAAAACCGCGGACTATACAAGCCTTTCTACGGTATGTACATTGTTATGCATCATTAATTCTATTGATAAAGATAAGCTAAGGACACCTCATCAAAGGTAACAAACCTGTAATCAGTGAATGATTTATGGCTTCAATATAACTTATTGAAGGGATAATTGTTTGACAGCTTGTTGTTATTTAAATAAAAGAAAACGTGTTTTTTCTACTTTTTATTGATGTACACAAGCTAAAGACCAAGCCGTACATTTATGTACCCAGAGGATTAGACTAACTGAGACACTTCAAAGTATCTGAAATATGCTGCTTCTGTTTTATTAAACCCAATTATGACCGAAATATCTTTGTGAAATAGATTGCCACAATTATAAACTAAAATGCCCAAACGGACATGCCCAAAGCCCCAAACGGACATTTTTATCGATCGATAGTTGGTAAAAATTGAAATGACCGTTTCATGAAAATGCCTTGAATAACAAAATGAGGCACACCAATTCTATTTGACCGTTTGAGGCTGAGAGCAGCCGGTCTTTTTATGAAAGTTTCGGTCAAGTCCGGAATATATGACCGTTTTGGAAGCCCTGATCTGGACCATGTATTATATGTTTAGGTTTATATTTGTTTGAAGAGTCAAGTTCTGGTGCCATAGCTTACTGTCCAGTATTATTGGTGATTTCTGTTATCATTTTGATCTATATTTAGATTATGAAACAGTGAGTTATTAAACTGTGAGGCTAGTTAGGGCTGTTCCATTAAAACATACATGGTACCAAGGGAAGGCACTTTAAAAATGGGATAACAACTTATATAGGCAAATTAAAACTTCCTTTACATTTCCACTATGCAAAAACATAGATGACACCCACCCACAGTTGAGATTTGGAAGTGCCTTCCTTGGGCCCCATGCATGTTTTTATGGAATATCTTGCCCTTAAAAATGCCAAGTGTGTTATTGCGTCTTTTTCAAGTTTTTATTTGTCAAACACAAACAAAAAAAAAAAAAAAAAAAAATTCATTATGAACAATGTTTCATTTTGTTTGCAATAATACCGTAAATTGAATTTATCAACACTTACCTTGTATGGTTTTGAAAAATCCTGAATATTCGTTAAATGATCCTTAAATTGTTTGATTAGATCTTCTAACACTTCATTCATGGGTCTGACCTTTTCATGGTCAACCCCATTTCTATTGTTTATATTTCCAACAGAATGCTGTCCTAAAATTACACATGCACCAAGAATTCTTAAACTTAAATCCCGAACTTGAATCCAGGCTTTCTGTAAAAGAACAAAATAAATATTTCTTTTAGTGCACATATTTTGCTATATAACAGATGCTCTAAAGTCAGAATTTTCTGTTTGGACAATGAAGAAATGTTAGACTGACAAGAACAAGTTTTCAAGCCAAGTTTTTCTATTGAGAAAAACACATTATAAAGTTATTGTCTTTTGATGAGGTAAATGTGTAGCCTTATATACTTTTGAAAAGGGAGAAGTTTATACCGTATATCAGGTTATTTTCACGTAGGCTTTTGTTACTGGTTTAGGCCTTTGATGGGGCAGTAAATTATCAGTGTTCATTGTTTGTTTCATGGCCTTGTACAGTTGCATTTATATGAACAGTGAAATGTTCATGTAGAGTAAACTTCTCAGTAAAATGTCTACCGCAAAATTATCAGTATAATTTTTTCAAAAGTAAATGACTCAACAGGTTTATCATATAAGGAAATAATTGTTTTATTGAATGATAAGGACAATAAAAAATGACAGTAAGTTTGGTTCAATTTTTGTCAAAATAAGTTAATAAACTGTTATCACAGAGATATGTCTCACCTTTTTATAATTTTGATAATGCAAATGTTGAAATTAAAATAGCAATACTTTAACATGTAAGTTATGCAAATATTCAAAGTCGATGAACCATGACTGAAGGTACATGGCTAAACAATCTCCATGGAAATGAGATGTTGCCAATGCTAATACAACTGCATACCAAATACCATTGACTTATTATAAGTTGTTCCCTTTAAACAAACCTAAACACAAACATAAACTTGTAAACTATGTAAAAGTTTCAAAGTCAATGAACCATGAAGAGGGGGTGGAGCTATATAATCTCCATGGAAACGATACTTACAAATGCCAATAAATTTGCATACCAAATATCATTGACTTAACATTAGCAGTTCATCTTAAACTGATCTAATCACAAACTAATACATGTAAACTAAGCAAAAGTTTCAAAGTCAATAGACCATGACTGAGGGGGTGGAGCCAAATAATAACCATGGAAATGAGATGTGCCAATGCTTATACAACTGAATACCAATTAACATTGGCCTACCAATAATGGTTCCCCTTGAACTGACCTAATCACAAACTACTGTGGATTCATTTATTTTCGTGGGTACCAATTTTCGTGGATTGCGGAAACCTTGCATTTTCGTAGATATGTGATTTCGTGGTTCTTCCAAAGTCTGGATACAACTTTATAGAAATGTGTAATTTGTTGAACATTTATATTTGTGGTTCACCTGTACCCACGAAACCCACGAAAATTGGTATCCAACGAATAATAATGAATCCACAGTAATACATGTAAACTAAGCAAATTTTCAAAGTCAATAGACCTTGACTAAGGGGGCGGAGCCAAATAATCTCCATGGAAATGAGATATGCCAATGCTTATACAACTGCATACCAAATATCATTGACCTACTACTAGTGGTTCCCCATAAACTGACCTAATCACAAACTAATACATGTAAACTAAGCAAAAGTTTCAAAGTCAATAGACCATGACTGAGGGGCAGGGCCAAATAATCTCCCTGGAAATGAGATGTGCCAATGCTAATACAACTGCATACCAAATATCATTGACCTATCACTTGTGGTTCACCATAAACTAGACCTAATCACAAACTAATACGTTGTTGACGCCGCCGCCGGAAACAGCATACCTATGTCTCGCTTTCTGACTCCGTCAAGGCGAGACAAAAATCATTGCTGATGTATTATTGACTTGCAAGTCAATAATTCAATCACATATGAATTGGTATTCATGCAACCTTATATTCAATATGCAGTTTTCTGATTTCGTTCAGCTAACTTTAAATATTTCAGTTAAATATAAGGACTTGTACCAAATTGAAAATTGCAATCAGAAACTAGAAATAAAAAAAATTAAAGAACTCCCCTAACATGTGCAGCATTTTCAAAACAAGGTGCTACATAAAAAAATATTATGAACATGCTACATAAAACTATGAACATGTTATATGAAAAAAGTTTTTTACCTTGTTGAAGTACAATTGTCAAGAAAATCATCACTTATTTTTAAATCATACTGAAACTGCAAAGAAAATTACCTCTTCTTTAAATGAATACTCTTCAGCTTCTTTGATGTTACACCTGAAAAATTACATCTTAAGTAGCTTGGTTCCAAAATTTAGGCAATTATGTACTGATTATAACCTTTTCAGCATACCCATACTGAAAATTTTGTTTTAGTGAGAGCAGCAATTAAGTTCAAAAAGGATTCATATTGTGTCAAGCAACTTACATAACATTCTATTATGGTCATGGCCTGTTATCTATTGTTATGATGTTGGTTTCCAATGTAAAGTGCTTTGGTTATGTGAAGTGCCACATGTGGAGCACAATCTACCTTCTCTTATGGCGGACCTAAGCTTCACTCCTGGTTTTTGGTGGGCTGTACCCAGTATTGATTTTATTTTGTGTTTTGTAGACTGTTGTTTGTCTTGTCATTGAGTTTCATTTTTTGCCTGGATTAATTGGTCTCTCTCCGTACATGTCTTGATGCTCCCTTAATCTTCCGACTTTTTATTGCTTCCCAACTGGCAACCATTTTAATAATAGTGCTTATATAAATCAAAATATGATTTGCATACTTACTTGACTGGACACGCCCATGCTCTCATCAAAGATAAATCCCTGTTGTCACACAGATCTTCATATGGTGTCCTTTCTAGAAAGGTACATAAATTGATGTTGTGATCATACCAAATACAGGCAGATTATAAATGAAGAGTGAATTGTTTGACATTTTGTCATTGTGTGACTTTCATAGCTTACTATACAGTATAGAATTAGTTCAATGTTGAAGTTATACAGTGACATTTTGTCATTCCGTGACTTTCATAGCTTACTATACAGTATAGGATTAGCTCATTGTTGAAGGTTGTACAGTGACCATTAGCTGTTCACATACTTGACCTTTTAGTCAAGCAGCTAAGTCAAATTTTTCATCAGAATTCTGCAAAATGTGGTAAAAGCATCAAACTTGGTATATAAGCTCCTAGCACCATTCTAAGCAAAATAAGATATGGAGACAACCTGAAAAAAATCAACTTCCAGTTTTTTCCAAGATGGCGGACAAAATTGCAAAAATTCTAAACTAAATATCAAAGAAACCGTACACAAGGTGGTAAAACAATGAAACTTTGTATATTATCTCTTTAGACCCTTCTAAACAAATAAAGATATAAAACCAATATGAAAAACTATCAACTTCCGTTTTTTTTTTTCCAAGATGGCGGCTATAATAACAAAAATGTTAAAACAAGTCAAAAGGAAGTTGCAATATATACAGTAGCTGTTATATGCAATAATACGTTCATTCATCTTGTTTGTGTCGGTAAACTCTATACTCGCTGCAGTCCATCAGGCACAATCTCCACCACACTGGCCTAAAGCTGTATTCGGAAGGGCGGATTTGAAACCCTTGCATTGTCCTCAACAACCTTTCTTGCATCCACAGTGAACAAGCTCCTGGAGTGAAGGGGTTGCCTCTGCCAATATTGTCCAGAACGGGTTCTTACATGCCGTTGTCTTTCTTTTTCCAACCAAACAAGTCTGGGGATGGAAGAACAGACTGTAAAAGCAAACACTGTATCCAAATCAATCCAGCTCGGTACACAGAACGTTTGGCATGTTGGAAAAGTGCCTCTCGTTTTGGTGGTACAGACTCGATTGATCTACCTTTATGTACAAAGAGCACTTTTCTAGCTTCATTTACACTGTTTCATTCACTTATCCGATGGTACAAAAGAACAACATATCGCTCCAGCAATGGTAGAATTGAATCACGGCATATTGTCCTTGGTTGGTCTGCCATCTGTCTAAAAGCAGCTGATACCTCGGGGAAAGTATTCCATGTATCCCATGCTGTTTCTTTCTTCGTCTTTCAAATGAAGATACAATGTCGCAACCTGTAAAGGCGTGGAGTATTGGCTAAAGCCTATATTTAAGAGAACCCGAAGATTGTGCAATATCATGAATAGGATTGAAACGGAAGTGTTTCCCGGTTGCAACTGCTATTCAAATCTCATCAGCTTCTGTGTCCTTAAATACAGATATAGCTTTCACAATTACGTCTGTATCCACAGTTTTAATGCTGATCTTTTTAAAACCATCCCTAAATGCATCTGCAACGTGAAGTATAACTCTCGTAACAGTTTTGTCGTGTTTACACGGTTGCAGTTTTCACTTGTCTATGTGTGCCTGGTTTGAAATCAAATTCTCTCTAACTGAACAGATAACTTTCTTTTCAGTATTTGCTGCTTCTGCCAACCTTTTTCGATAGAAACTGAAACAGCTCCCTTTTATTCTCATCAACCCGTAGAAAGCCATGCCAGTTCTAAGGGATATTTGTTTGAGCTTGAACTCGCCTTCGAATTCCCTTCCCTCTTTTTTTCTCTGATTGCACTTTTCAGGCTGTTTTCTACATACTACATCAACGCGTCCAACATCGCTTTTTCGGTTTACTATGTAGTGAAGAACACTTTTAACGCATAATCATGAAATGATATGCTGCACCAGGCTTGAGCATATTGACTACTGCTGCACCGTGAATTATTGTTGCATTCACTTGAGGGTTAACTATTGTTTTAGATATTAACGGTTCAAGACATTTTCTTGATAGATCTGACTTATCACACTGACGTATGGTCCCATTTTGACTCATGATGGTGGATTCTTCTGGTTACGGCGAAGATAAACTCTTCATTTTGTTTGGAGGTCTTCATATCGAGATGGCCATTTTAAAAAAACTATTGGCGATAGACTGGAAGCGTCAGGTTGAACCAATGCTATTTCTTTAATGCGGTAAAAGTGTTTGTTCCCTACATAGTAAACCGAAATAGCGATGTTGGACGCGTTGATGTAGTATGAAACACATACTAGTATGTAGAAAACAACCTCAAAAGTGCATCCAGAGAAAATAGAGGGAAGGGAATTCGAAGGCGAGTTCAAGCTCAAACAAATATCCATTAGAATTGGCATGACTTTCTACGGGTTGATGAGAATAAAAGGGAGCTGTTTCAGTTTCTATCGGAAAAGTTGGCAGAAGTAGCAAATACTGAAAAGAACGTTATCTGTACAGTTGGAGAGAATGGGATTTCAAATCAGGCACACATAGACAAGTCAAAACTGCAAGCGTGCAAACACGAAGAAGCAGTTACGATAGTTATGATTCACGTTGCAGATGCAGTCCGGGATGGTTTTAAAAAGATCAACATTAAAACTGGATACAGACGTAATTGTGATCACTATATCTGTATTTATGGACACAGAAGTTGATGAGATATGAATAGCATTTGCAACCGGGAAACATTTCCGTTACATTCCTATTCATGATATTGCACAATCTTTGGGTCCTCTTGAATCCATGCTTTTACCAATAATCCACGCCTTTACAGGTTGTGACACTGTATCTTCATTTCCAGGACGAGGAAAGAAAACAGCATGGGATACATGGAATACTTTCCCCGAGATATCAGCTGCTTTTAGACAGATGACAGACCAACCAAGTACAATATGCCGTGATTCAATTCTACCATTGCTGGAGCGATATGTTGTTCTTTTGTACCATCGGACAAGTGAATCCAACAGTGTAAATGAAGCTAGAAAAGTACTCTTTGCACATACAGGTAGATCAATCAAGTCTGTACCACCAAAACGAGAGGCACTTTACCAACATGCCAAACGTTCTGTGTACCAAGCTGGATTGATTTGGATACAGTGTTTGCTTTTACAGCCTGTTCTTCCATCCCCAGACTTGTATGGTTGGAAGAAGCAAGAAAACGGCATGTAAGAACCCGTTCTGGACAATATTGACAGAGGCAACCTCTTCACTACAGGTACTTGTTCACTGTGGATGCAAGAAAGGTTGTCGAGGACAATGCAAGGGTTTCAAATCCGCCCTTCCGAATACAGCTTTAGGCAAGTGTGGTGGAGATTGTGCCTGATGGACTGCAGAGTATAGGGTTTACCGACACAAACAAGATGAATGAACGTGTTATTGCATATAACAGCTACTGTATATATATTACTTTCAATTGTACTCATCTGATATATTTATTTTGTAAATATTGCAACGTCCTATTGACTTGTTTTATTTTTTGTTGTTATTTCAGCCGCCATTTTGGAAAAAACCGGAAGTTGATAGTTTTTCATATTGATTTCATATCTTTATTTGTTAAGAAGGGTCTAAAGAGATAATATATAAAGTTTCATTGTTTTACCACCTTGTGAACAGTTTCTTTGATATTTAGCTTAGAATTTTTGCAATTTTGTCCGCCATCTTGGAAAAAACCGGAAGTTGATTTTTTCAAGGTTGGCTCCATATCTTATTTTGCTTAGAATGGTATTAGGAGCTTATATACCAAGTTTCATGCTTTTACCACATTGTGCAGGGTTTTTCTGATATTTCCTGGACTATTTGGTCTTTGTTGAACAGTAAGTAATAAAATGCTTCGCAGGGCGCAGCTTGATACGACCGCAGAGGTCGAACCCTGAACAGTTGGGGCAAGTATGGACACAACATTCAAGCTTGATACAGCTCTGAATTTGGATTGTGATTAAATATTTGACACAGCATAGGTTTCTGACACAGAATGAATGTGGTCTAAGAACTTAAACTTTTAAAAATATCCAAAATCTAAATACATGGTTAGATTCAGCATATCAAAGAACCCCAAGAATTCAATTTTTGATGAAATCAAACAAAGTTTAATTTTGGACCCTTTTGACCTCAATGTGTACAAAGTTGATAATGGGGCCCAAAAATCAAAAATCTAAACACATGGTTAGATTCAGCATATCAAAGAACCCCATATATTCAATTTTTGTTGAAATCAAACAAAGTTTAATTTTGGACCTCGATTTGGACCAACTTGAAAACTGGGCCCATAATCAAAAATCTAAATACCTGTTTAGATTCAGCATATCAAAGAACCCTAAGAATTCAATGTTTGTTAAAATCAAACTAAGTTTAATTTTGGACCCTTTGGACCTTAATGTAGACCAATTTGAAAACGGAACCAAAAATTAAGAATCTAAATACACGGTTAGATTCGGCATATCAAAGAACCCCAATAATTCAATTTTTGATGAAATCAAACAAAGTTTAATTTTGGACCCTTTGGACCTCAATGTGGACCAATTTAAAAACGGGGCCCAAAATCCAAAAACTTAATACACGGTTAGAATCAGCATATTACAGAACCCCAAGAATTCAAGAATAAAACCCCATTGAAATTGGTCAAGAAATAAGCAATTTATACGAAGTATCTTCTTTTGCACAATACTGTGCAATTGAATATTTCTTGCTATTGCACAATACTGTACAATTGACAATTTCTTGCTATTGCGCAATATTGTGCTATTGGATATTTCTTGCTATTGCACAATACTGTGCAATGTGAAGATTTCTTGCTATTGCGCAATACTGTGCAATTGAAGATTTCTTGCTATTGTGCAATACTGTGCAATTGAAAATTTCTTGCTATTGCACAATACTTATTATATAATAATTTACACATCCTGTTTGGTGTGTATCTCCTACCATATCATTATTATTTGCTTAAATTTTAAAAGAAAAAAAAAAGGAAATAAAGAAAAAAAAGGAAAAAAAAAAAAAATCCCCCCCCCAAATTTTTTTAACCCCCTTATGATTCATCACCCCCAAACTCTATCCCAGCCTTCCCTTTGTGGTATGGTACCTTGCAGTACAATTTCAGAGAGATCCATACACTTGAACACAAGTTATTGTCTGGAAACTAGAAAAATGCTTATTTTTGGCCCCTTATTCCTAAACGTTTTGGGCAATTACCCCCAAACTCAATTCGAGCTTTCCCTTTGTGATATGGAACCTTGTAGTACAATTTCAGAAAGATCCATACACTTACACACAAGTTATTGTCATGAAACTAGAAAAATGCTTGTTTTTTGCCCCTTTTTTGGCCCCTAATTCCTAATATTTTGAGGCAATTACCCCCAATATCAATCCCAGCATTCCCTGTGTGATATGGAACCTTGTGGTACAATGTCAGAGAGATCCATACACTAACACACAAGTTAAGTCTGGAAGTTACAAAAATGCTTATTTTTGGCCCCTTTTTGGCCCCTAATTCCTCAACTGTTGATACCATAACCCCCAAAATCAATCCCAACCTTCCTTTTGTGGTATTGAACCTTATGGTAAAATTTCATAGAGATCCATTTACTTAAACTAAAGTTAGAGTGCGAAAACCAATGTGTCTTCGGACGACGACGACGCCAACGTCATACCAATATACGACCACAAAATTTTTTTGCGGTCGTATAAAAAGTGGAAATATTCATTTCATTGTTAACTTAAGAAACAAGAACCTTATTAAATAGGTTACCTGTAATTTTTAACTTGTTCTATAAATGCATGTAATATTTGCTGCTGTTGGTCTGCAGCCATAAATCTATTAATGTAAATACTGACAAATTCAAATCATATTTTTAGAACAACATCTAATAATTTCTTTTAACTACATTGTGACAAAAACAAGTATCACTTATTTCTCAAATTTTCCATTGATCATTCTGTAAAATTTTCCATATCACACTTTTTCTCAAAGGGGTAGAAAGAGAATATGATGACGTCAATGTTGATGCCTTGAAAACACAATAAACAGATTATATTTGGTTTTACGAACAGGAGAATGTCTCTAGGCTATATTTATCCTTTCAATGAGATTGTAGCCAATGAAACTCCCTCTTGTCTGAAGAACCAGTGATAATCCAATCGGGTGACCAAAAAAAATGTTAAGTTGATACATTTTAAAATAAGTTGCCTACCTTTGTCAGGAGCTAGTGCCATGTATGACACCATCAATTCTGTTTTCTGGTGTCTGGAATGAATTGGTTTATTCATATCAAGAATTATGATAATTTTACATCAAAGAAAATGTAACAAGACTATTTTGAAGATGCAGAAAATAAGTTTCAACAAATAATATTTAAGTCTGATTTGATAATCCAAATGCAATAGGCCAAAATATATATCAACTCTGTACATACATGTGTATATAAAATAGTGACTTTGGAACGTTACATCTTTCATTTAATATGTTTATAATTGATTTCATATCTTTTATTTACACTACAAATACCCCAATGATAGCTTAGATTGATAAATATGTCTGTTTCTTAAATTCATATTTATTTGATATAATTATTAATCCTACTTTACTTTAAAGATGTACTTAGGTGAAATTCAAAAAATCTAGAATTTAAAATTGATACTTTAAGTTAGAAGAGCATTAGTTAAGGAACAAAATAAGCTAAAAATATTGATAGGCTATGGAGCTCCTTTTCGAGATATTTAATTCTTTTCAAATGACGGGAAAAGGCTGACTGGGACTTTTTCCTTATATTTGCCTTGATATTATTTGGGTCTCAAATCAAAAAAGAAATCTAGAATCTGCTTAAATTTTAGTAAAGGACCTTTTATGAGCTATTAAAAGTCTTATATGAAAAGCAAAATGAGTGTTGTGGGGCAGAATATTTTACCCTGTATCATAGGAAAAAACCAAGGAGTCCAAACATCTTACAAAAATTCCTAAATCTGACCTATTAAAGTACATCCTTAAGAAAACTAACAGAGGCAATTTTTTAAAATAATAAATCTCATAGCGTCAATAAAAGTAGTGAATAATTTTTTTGCGAGCTTTTAAAGTAACTAGTTAAATATTAGCTACTTTAAGCAGTACATGGATATTAGGGTTTTTTTTTCTATAAATCACTAAATTACAGAATGAAAGAATTATTACAATTCAAAAGCTCTAAGTTCATCCTACATCTAAATGACGTGTCATACTATATGTACAAGTATTTACCAGCTTAACTATACCGGCTTTTAAATTACTGTTCCACCGACAAAAATCCATGAAACTACATAAAAGTTCCACAGTTAACGATCCAGTGAAGTATTTCTTTTGCATCTTAAGTAAACTTTAACATGTCATGTATAGACATGGTAAATTTGTGCAGATGCTTTATTATCATGATTTTTGGCTAATATTTGTATACTGTAAATTCAGAAATTATAATTATTGAGAATAATGCGACTGGGTGAGTAACACAGTAATAAGAACTCTTATTCTGTCATCTGATACATATATATGTATGCAGATTTTTCTGAAAATGCAATAATTAATCTCCCATTTTTGTCCATTCTTCAATATTCACAGTAATAAATGCACTCAATAATTTCTGAATTAAAAAATGAAACAACACGTTAAATTATTAACAGTAGTTTCTTTCTGTTCCTTATGACTCACAATGTTTGCAAGGAGACATTGGTGTTTTATTTACAAAGATATTTGTGAATTACTATAGATCTTTGTTACGACCGATATAAGACATTTCGATATAAGCTACATACTATATACATTTGATATTAGTAAACACAATTTCCATGTTGGTGGATTGTGATATTTTTTCTTACTATTATTGTTTTTTCTTTCTTTGTATATTTGTTTTGACTACCTACAGGTTTGAAATACTTACTTTGCCGTTTCCATCCCCATGTCCAGTAACATACTTTCTACTTGAGCACTTATATATTGTATGGAGTTCTGTAATCGGTTACGGAATTTTACAAACTCATTTATCTACAAAACAAAGGAATATACAGATAAATTTAAAGTTTGTGCTTATTCTATTACAAAATTCTCAAAAAATTTTGTGTTTATTTCTGCTGAGCATGCACTAAATATGAGAGTAATTGGAACTGATTTGATCAAATCTGTTGATTTTACAGCGAATTTTTTCTCAACTATTTCAATCAGACAGAATTTTTGTAGGTCATATGAATCATTCCAATTTTTCGGACATAATGTCCAACATCTGACATACAGAAGGCTATAAAGTACATACCTTGTTAAAGGAGCCGTACTTGTAGGATGCTATAAGATACTCTGCAGTCTGGAAATATAATTTGGTAATGTTAACATGTAAACATTAGTAATTCTAACAAACATATTTAGACAACACAATGTTACATGCTATATGACTTTTAAGGTCTTATTGGCTGATTATGAAAAAGACAAATTCAAACTTGATCTGAGTTTTGTGGTAATAAGCATTGTGTATAAGTTTCATAACATTTGGTTGAGGCAAACTTAAGTTTGAGAACGGAAACCGACGGACAAGGGTAAAACTTAATGCCCCCTCTGCTACGGCAGGGGCATAACAAAAAAATGACATTATTTCTACCTTAACTCTTCCAACTTTAAAAACAAAAGTTTATTTACAAAGAAATACATGCTGTATATTAAGAGATCATTGCCAGGTTTACATTAATGTGACTGGGTGAGTATGCCAAAAATCAGAACTCTTATTCTTAATCTTATGTTTGATACATATATCTGTATGCAGCTTTTCTTAAATTGCAATAATTAATCTCACATTTTTTTTCCCATTCTTTAAAAATTGCAATAACAAATGCATGCAATAGTTTCGGAATTTACAGCATCATATTTCTTTTGGTTTTTTTGACACATAATTTTTGCTAAAAAAGAAGAACTAATAAAATCCCATTCTCTTTCACATACAAATAAAACAACTCTACTTTCTTACCTCTTTGTGATTAACAGCAAAAAATTTCAACATGGATCCATACGTTGCACAAGCTGCCATAAAATGACCCAGCCGACCAATGTGATTAAATATTGTATGACTGAAATGACAAATGTAAAATTAAATCTTCAATTATTCAGTTCTTTCTAAGTTTAAGTTTGTACACAAAAGTCCAATAAGAAAATTAGAAATTTCCATAATCAATAGAGAAAGGTCTATAAACACAATAGTCCTACCTCTTAGCTTTACCTACTTTTTTTTGGCCATATAATGTCCCACTAGCATTCCCTACTTTTAAATTGTATACTTTCAGTTGTACAATAATTGATCTCCATAATTACTGTAATTCTGAATGTTTGAATGAATGGTAATCACTTGAGTAAAAATGCCATAATATTTTCATTAAACTATATTTAAAAAAACTGTTTATTTGGGGGTTGAAATGATTCAAAGCCACAATTTAACCACTGTAAATTTCTACTCAACTGTGTGCCAGCATTTATGGCACCAAGTTTCAAGAGCAGTTTTTAAAATGCTTTACAGGATGTTTCTGTGTTTTAATGCACATTTGTTGAATAAAAAGCATACGTTGTAATTCTCATCAGTTCAAAAATAGTATACTGTGGATTCATTAATTTTCGTTGGATACCAATTTTCCTGGATTTCGTGGTTACAGGTGAACCACGAAATTAAATGTTCAACGAATGACAAATTTTCTTTAGGCTTGTATGTAGACCATCAAAACCACGAAATTAAATATCCACGAACATGTGTGTTTTCGCTAATCCACGAAAATTGGTACCCACAAAAATAAATGAATCCACAGTAAATCTTCATTAAATGCATGGAGCAAACTGTGTTTTAAAACTAAATAAATAAAAAAACAGAGTTCCAATGTCCCCCACGTTGCACATATTTAATTTGTTCTGTCCAAGGACAACAACTAAAAAAATTTTTTTTGTTCTTTAAAACTTTTTATAATTATCTTACTAGAGAGTTGAAGACTTTCTGATATATCTAATATTTCCAAGGGAAACTCATTAAAAATATTGGATCGGCACTTATTTTTGAAATTGCTGTTATATACCTTTGAGATGAGTTTGATAAAAATCTTATATGCGAGAGCACTTACAATGCAATTTTCCATATAATCAATATTTCCAAGGGGCATAACTCTTTCAAAAATAATTGTCTGGCACTGATTTTCGATCTCGTCGAAGACATTGCTAATATAAACCTATGATATAAATTCTGTTACTAATTGTACAACATACCCTAATGTATCATTCATGATATGTTTGACCTCTAAACTTTCATAAAGCGTGTGACATGGTCCATATACACCTGAAATACAAACACAAATGTTATAATATTATATA
This sequence comes from Mytilus californianus, assembly GCF_021869535.1. Classification (NCBI taxonomy): domain Eukaryota; kingdom Metazoa; phylum Mollusca; class Bivalvia; order Mytilida; family Mytilidae; genus Mytilus; species Mytilus californianus. The sequence continues at coordinate 110,053,176 of NW_026262734.1, read as the reverse complement.
AAAACCTACATTTATTCATAATCTTTTGTTACCTTACACTTAAAACTAGTAAAATTGTAAAAATATACATGTAGGCCGAAATATCTCTCATTACTGAAGTTAGTCCGTGTGAAAAAAAACCATCTTCAACTTATAAATGTTTAAATTCATGAAACTACATGTATACTATTATTTTATGGTCGTAAAGTTTGATATGATATTTTTGTTCAACCTTCATGTTGCAAGAAGAATCTCTTCCATCTAGTTCTACCACTAAACATCTACTGTTCAATAAGATTTTTACATTTCATGAAATCAAAAATTTTGACAATTACAGATAAAAGTTGATTTCTTGGAAAAATGTTTAGAAAACATTTAATATATTACAGATTATGATTATACCATTCCTGTACAGTTGAGTTAAGTAGCTGTATCATTGACTACAGAAGGAATACAAAATTGAAGACTTAGATATCATGACATTTATTAGATCTTAGTTAATTTACGCTAGAAAACATTCAGAAGTTTCTTGCAAAAGGTCATTTGTTTCAATTCTATCAAGAGATCTTTACAGGTTTGAATCAAATTTACTCTGACAGAACTTAAGAAAATACAGCGTAAAATCACAGGAATCAAGATGTTTTATCTTAACAATATTTTGTATGGATCTCGTTACAATTTAAAATTAATTGAAAAGTCGCAAGAAGCTGGTAAAAATAAAATTTTGGTTCCTGCTATATTTATTTGTATTGTAATTTGTATTAATTTACCCATGATGCAGTATAATCTCATAAGTAGTACTTTGATTTGAAAGTTTGAGATACTTTTCTTCATTCCTTTCTCTAATTGCACTATACCCTGCCATAAATACTTTGTATCCTCTGCAAAGTAAACATAAAGCAAATATTACAAAATATGTAGAGTTCAGAAATTTTTGCAATATTTTTATTATTTCAGAAATTGCGACAGTATATACATGTGTTGCAACAATAAAAAATCTCTTATAAAATTTGAAATTGCAATAATTTATCTCCCATTTTCGAAGATTTTTCATCAATCGCAATTATAAATGCACCTAGAAATTTTGTTATTACAGTGCATACCAGTATACATGTAATTGGAGAATTTGGTTGATGATTAGCTTATTAAGGTATCAAGACCACATAAACAATAGCACTCAAATATTTATAATTTTTGGAAAAATTGATTCAACCATATATTATCAATTTGATCGTATTTGCATAGATTTCTGTCCAGTTAAACATGACCATGTTCTTTAATCAATCCTATTCATTCATACAGCATACCAACAAATAGTATATTCTGTACTTATTATGTACAATTATTTTCTCATGTTTGTTGTCGTAACTGAAAATTATTTGGTTACTTATATACTTGCCTGTTTCTTCCCATATATCAACAAGTAAATGAACAGCTAACAATAAATAACTATCACTAAACTGTACGTCTGTGGCTAATAAATCTTTACCTAGGCAAATAAAAACAATATCTCTAAATTAATATGATATATACTTATTGATTTCAAAATTTATTTTTTTCTCTCTTTTTTATTTATATGTAGAGTGTCAATAGAACACAAAAATTAAGTCCATTATTTTGCTAACCACCAATGGACTAATTTCATAATTGTTAATTGCAAAATGTCAGATCAGGTATGTACTGTTACATACAACTTAGATGAATTGCTGTCAAATTTTATCTCTTACACCAGCAACCATTTCAATTGAATATTTACCATCTATTTGAGCATGTACCAAAACCAAATCTGCTCAGATTAAGCAAAAAATCAAATAAATGTAAATTGAAATCCCCAATTTCAAGCAATATTAATTTCAACACCTAAAAATGTTTTCAATAGCAATTAAATACAGAATAAATGTACATTTTCTCAAAATATTAAAATGTTTTTTGTATAAGGCTTAAAAATTGGTAGAATGTGAGGCTAGACAATGTATGGTTATCATCTTTTTACAGCAACTCTTAAAACAATTCTAAATGAAATATTTGTCAAAATCATCAATTTTTAATGTAAAGCCAACAATGTAAAAATTATGCAACCTACATTCATTTACAATGTTGTAGATAAAATTCGACTGAAACACTTTGTGAGCTTTACCAACAAGGCTTTATACAGACAGTTTAGGCCGCTGACAAATAAAGCTTAGGTTTATACATATATCTTTCTATATAATTTCTAATTGGTGTGTAAAATGAACAAATCACCTGCAAGAAAACTAGGTTTTCAAGCTGTAAATGATTACTACCATCCATATTGAAAACTTACCAAAATCTAAACCATGTTGGTGCCTAGATAAAAATTCTTTGGTTAATACTAATCTATGTTCTATAGGTTGTCGATGAAAGATACCCAGATGTCTCTTTAGTTTACATATCGTAACATGTCTCTGCATCTGTTTCACCTGTAATGTAGTAATGTTTCCACATCGTAAGACATATATTAAATACTTAGATGCCTGAACTTTTAACCTGTTAATTCTTAAAAAAAATTCGGAATGACGTAGTTTTCTTTGTTGTGTTTTATGTACCATTTGTCTTTTCACGGTTTCTATGTTTTGCCATGGCAATGATTGCATTGGCAGGTTTTTTCGACATAACTTGATAAGAGTTTATATATCCCTTTGGTGTTTTTTGGCTCTCTTCTAGAACAGTCTAAACTATTGCACCAAAAAGGGACTTAATGTACTGATTAGTCATACATGTTTGTAAAGAAAGAGCAACCAAACAATAAAGGAAAGACAAAAACGAACATTAAAGTTGAAACTAAAGTCAGCAATTGTTGCAGTTTTAATAGAATTGATTTGTAATGGAAAAAAGGATTGTGTCAAAGAGACAACAACCTGAGTAAAGAGTAGAAAATAGCCCAAGGCCACCAATGGGTCTTTAACGCAGCAAGAAAATCCCACACTGGAGGCGGGCTTTAGCTGGCTTAAATTAAAACTGTTCTAAATTTTAAGAAAACTAGTGTAATTTTTTATGTCAAGTTTTTCTTATATCAATATAAATGAACATGTGAGTTATTGCTCCCTTATGGTACCTCAATATAAATATTTGGTAAACAGGAAGTTAGTAAGTGATGGATACAAAAACGAGTCACACATTATAGCATGTTGGCATGAAGGCCAATTCAAATTTTTAGACAGCATTGATTTGTCGTTTCTATGCAAAATGTGACAATATTTCTATACATGGCCATATATAAGAATTCAGTAAGTCTGAAAATGCATCACAGTTCTGATTGATAGTTCCAGAGAAATTCTTACCTGTAATTTATTTTTGAAGTATTATGCAAATGTTAAAAATTTTAAAGCAAATCTGATATATATAAACTATGCAAAATTTTAAAGTCGATGAACCATGACTGAAGTCTGAAGAGGTCAAATCTAAATCATCTCTGGTCAAAGCTAATAAACTGACAACATCAGTGTAGAAATTGGCTACCCTATTAAATGTACACACTCAATTTATTACAGAAACATATCTTATCTAAACTTACATTTGAAGCAAAAGTGATATCACAAGTTTTACACATATCTAATGTTTCTGACAAGGTATCAATCAGCTGAAATATAAAATAACAGAATGGGTTTTGTGTTTTGTTATTTTGTTTACATAAAGGACATGATGGAGAAGATATAATTTTATTACACACCAATTACTTGTTAAAAATATTCTTCCTAATTCTCTTAATAGTAGAAAACTTTTAATCCATGAATAGTTCAAATAAACTGACTATATGGTATGGGTATTGCTTATTGTTAAAGGCTGTACAGTGACCTACAGTTGCTCATATCCACATCGTTTAGACTCTGGTGGATAGTATCTCATTACAAAACATACCACATCTCCTTATTTCTAAAACAAATATTTTATTCTTTTATCAAATATTAATTAGCATCTTGACAAAGGATCAATATTTCTAAATTTATTTCCATTTATCCAGGTAGTGAACTATTAAATAATGTCAATAAGGACATCTACTGGTATTACAATGATTCTTTGAAAACCTGAAAATGATATCTGTTTTATATTTAACAGAGCTGAAATATCTAGGTTTACAAAGGAAGTGGAATCCAATGTCATTTTATCGAACAAAAATTATCTTATGATATCAAGGCGGAGTTAGTGTTTACATTTGACTTTCTCCAGAAATAAATGCCACTTCCCAGTATTCCAACAAGTTTGGACACTATCACATTACCTGTTGTCCTTCTTGCTCACTGAGTAAATCTGTGAAAATTGTCAGATCTTCTACACAACAAAACTTATCTCCAAATAATTCATAATATTCTATCATCAATGGCAAGGGGGATACTGAAACAACAATCATACATAATTTTTATTTAATATTTTCTTTAAAATATAAATATTTTTTATACAGTGTAAAGTAATTGTATCTAGAAATCATTAGTACTCACTACACAACCTTTGACCTTTATAAATCAAATTGAGTACAATATCATGTCATTTTTTCACAAATTTTATTTTTAATTAATTCTTTGTAATGTAACAAAAAAACACAACAAAAACACTGGAAAGTTAAGATATCAATTTTGCTGATTTTGAAATGTTCTCATCTGGATTAATAGATGAAAGTGGTTATCATTGTTTTAATTCTTAAAAAGACTCGGTAAATATGCATCAAAATTCTCAAAACAAGCCACTTATTTTCATGATATACCTGATATAGATTTATTACTACCAGTCTGTCTCAACACTTTGATTAATTCTAATCTGGCTAAATATGGTCCTCGTAATAATCGGTTGTCAGCCTGCCATGTTAAAATCTCCTGTATGAAAGTCAAAGCCATTTCTGATGTGTAGTGAACTTCTGAATAGCTTCAAAAGAAAACAATATAACATACAGTAACTTGAATTCTAAATTTTTACATGTTTAATCTTTGTTGAGATTAATTTTTTTTTGGATTTCCTTACTTATCTAAAATCCTGTAAAAATAACAGGTAGAATCTCTAAAGGAAATTCAATGCATCTGTCGTTTAAAAACAAATTGTATTAGAAACTGTTGTCCCATATTAGGTGTTTTTCTTACCTGTCGTCATTTTCCAATGGTGTCCAATCAGTTGATTCTAATTTTATACATGATGAAATATAGTTCTGCCAATTTATCCAATGGTCAGGACTGTGAAAAGAAAACAACAATGGTATTTTATGGTTATCACTAGTATAACATGTATGTTTCCAACACAAGAAGTCAAACATATTTTTTATTAATTTACTCAAAGGTGTCTCAGGTAATTTTAACAGTAATATCCCAAAGAAAGCATTATTCATGTGTAGAAGTCAAATGGTGGTTCCAAAAAATATACATTACACCCAGGACAACACTTTTAAATCTGACTTCAGGTAAGTACCAAGGAATATTTTGCACCATAAAAATGTAAGAGAAATAAGAAAAATTCTACAATGGTCTCTATAAATGGTTACCCCATTTTCCACAATTCTCATGTATGTTTTAATGGAACAGCCATGCATATAATATGAAATGAAACTAATGGCAGATCTGTGTTTCATTAAATCAAAATTTAGAATTTAAATTAACTTCTTGAATATGTTCATGAATATGTTTTGCAGTTAAATTTCCATTCATAAAAATATAGCACTTACTATTCTTTGATCAGTCGTTTATAGGCTGCATTAGCTTCAGGCCATCGTTCTAACATTGTATATAATTCAGCTTCTCTTGTTTCTTGGTAAAGTAATTCACTAGTCAGCTTTTCTGTTGAAAAAAAAAATCATAAATCTTATTTTAAATTATGTAGATAAAGATTGAAAATTAATTACATTTTTGAGAAAAAAAACATAAACAAAGTTTGGAAATTATTGCAAGGTTTTTTATTAATGTGAATAATGCAACTGAGTGAGTATCGCAATAATAACATCTCATATTGAGATATCTGATACATATATATGCAGGACTCGGAGTTGCGATGGGGACGCTGAAGTGCGATGGTCTACAAAGCGCAATGGTCCTTTCCCTGATGTGTGATGGTCTACAAAGCGCAATGGTCCTTTCCCTGATGTGTGATGGTCTACAAAGCGCAATGGTCCTTTCGCTGATGTGCGATGGTCTACAAAGCGCAATGGTCCTTTCGCTGATGTGCGATGGTCTATTTGACACATGATGGCTAGTTTAAAATCTACAAATGTGCAGTTATTATTATTAGAAGATTTGTTTAGCAGTCAGTATATAAATTTATATATCATTATTGGCTATGTCTGTTTTTAATTTTAGTTGCATACTAATTAAGAGATCGTCCTCTTTGATTTTCTGCATGTGGACATAATTCTACGTTTACATATTATCTTTACTTTGTTTTTACTAAGTTGAGCTTTTAGACTATAAAACTCACCTCCAATAGGACCTTTTAGACTATAAAACTCACCTCCAAGAGGACCTTTTAACAAATTTAATGTCTCTTCATACTTCCCCATCAACTCAAGTATAATCAGATAAAGCTGTACCTCTGAAAGTAATCATAAGACTTTGTGTAAAAACTTCAAATCTGATTGTTGATTTATTTTTTTTTTAATTTGATAGTTTCATTTACAATATATATATATATATATCAATAAAGCCATCCTTATATCATTTTCTCACACCCAACATTGTTTGGCCTAGTTTATAATAACCATGAGCCACATGATTGGTGCCACATGAGGAACAGGATCTGCATACCCTTCCAGAGCACCTGAGATGACCCAAAGTTTTGTTTTGGTGGGGTTCATGTTGCTTAGTCTTTAGTTGTCTATGTAATAATTAGTGAACTTTTCTTTTGCTGTTTTTTTTGTTTTTTGCCATGAAATTGTCGGTTTTTCCTCTTCTTTTAATAAGAAACATATTAACAAACTTTCCTGGAAGATTTAAACTACATGAACTATTCAAATGTTCACTAACTACTTGCAAGAGGTCCCTTTCAATTTAATTTGATCAAGAGTTCTTTAAAAATTGATCAGGCAGAACTAAGGTAGGTTTATTGTGATAAATTCAGCTTTTTTCACAATAAGCATTATCTATTTCAACATCTAACAATCTTTTAATGACTCTCAAGAAAACTAAAGTTGTAAATGACCATCAACTAAAAATTAAACAAGATATACCTGCTTCCGCATTAATTTTCCCCTCCTCTACATATTTCTTTGTCATTCTATCTGCCAATGGTAAAAACATTGTGGCAGCAAGCCGCTTATCAGTGTGACTCTACAATATATAATATACCATACACAAATTAATATATCTAAGTTATAAGGGGGACACAAAAATTTGTTAAATGGTAATGACAATATATACCCTCATGTGAATATGGTGATAAAAATTACAATGATGTTTTTAGACTGATTTTTTTTAGTTAGGAAAATATTTAAAATATTGATTCATGAGTCCCCAAATAAGAAATAGCTACACTGTCTAGCAGAAAATACTACATGAATCCACCCTGCTTTTTATTAGACTTGCATACCTAGTAAGAACCTGTGTTAGCTCACAAGATAACAGGGTCAGGTAGACATGAATGTGCCTTTAACATTTGATATGAGACATACAAGCACCATTTATCAATCAAGCAACCATAATGATATCCAGAGGTATAACTGTCCTCAAATTAATGATGATGCATAAGCCAAATGAGCTTATGTGCAGGTGCATAGGAGGCATTTTCTGTAAAACCATACTTCTCCAATCTTTTCACAACGCTCCAAATTCTTAATCATGTTACTTTATTTCAAGTGTCACCTCACCTGATCAAAACAGTCTTTTTTTAAACATACCTGCATGACAATACTCATAATGGCCCAGAAATAGTAAGGATTTTTCTGTGGCTGAAGTCTGTGTAAGGACATGGCTGTCTGTTGTTGTTTCTTGTAGTTACCCATTCTGACATATGCCATAAATAATGCGGACAGTATCTCTTCATTGTCTGGCTTTAGCTTGTGGGCATTTTCATACATATCAACTATTGCCTCCACTGAAAGAAATAACAAATGTCTATAAAATGAACATGCATAATCTATAAGTAACATGTATATCATCCCAATATTGGTAAAGGCCTCAGTTGCTATGTGGTCTATGTAGTGAATCTGTCAAAGTATATTTGTTTCGCCTTACAGAAGTTCCCTGCGAAACTTTGTTATAAACAATGCCATGATATTTGTTTCTGTTGGAACAAATATTCTATGCCATTTATCTCTGTTTGGAACAAATATTGTTATATTTATTCCAGTGGTAATAATATTCTATAATATTTCTTCCATTTAGAACTTATACTACGAAGAACTTCTATTTCATGACACAATGACAATTATGACAAGCAAAAATTGTTTTATTTAGCATTCAAACACATATTTTCTTCAACTTGAAACTTTTTTAGTGCCCATGTATGTTTTTATGTAAGATATCTTATAAATGTCCGTTTGATTTTGGTTCTCAAAATTTCAACTCGAACACTTAATCCAGAGACATGAACTTTATATTCCCACTGAAATTGGAATCACGCTTTGTTTCCACATTTTTTTAACTGAGAAATCCAGCACCCTCTTACTATATCATGTGTGCTAATAATTGGCTGAAAAGCAACAAATTTTGATTTCATATTTTTGTATTTGACCTGGAGACAGAATCTCATCTAGAAAGAGAATAGAATAGAAAATTTTATTTCAAGTCGGGGTAAGGGGGTAAGATAATGAAGATAATGACTATTCAGAACACATTTTCTTTGGACCAATTTGACCATGAATCACTTAAAGAATCTTCACTTCTTTTTATCAGAGTACAACAAGAACACTTGATAGCCTATACCTCCTATTTTTACATTTTTTTCGAACCCATTCAACGTAAGATAAATCATCCATACATTTATATGTTTCTCTGTAACAGATACACATGGCCTGTAGTGTGGCCTCATCAACAGGATGCTGGGCATGGACTTCATCCAGTAAGTTAGAACTGTCATCATGCCTTCCAAGTCTCAACAGAGCAAGTGCTTTTAAAATCTGAAAATGGAAACAAACATGATAAACAAATAATAAACAAGAATGTGTCCATAGTACACGGATGCCCCACTTGCACTATCATTTACTGTGGATTCATTATTATTCGTTGGATACCAATTTTCGTGGGTTTCGTGGGTACAGGTGAACCACAAAAAATAAATATTCAACGAATAACATATTTTCAATAGGCTTTGTATACAGAGATTAGCAAAACCACGAAATCAAATATCCACCAATATGCAAGTTTTCAGCAATCCACGAAAATTGATACCCACGAAAATAAATGAATCCACAGTACTATGTTCAGTGGACCATGAAATTGGAGTCAAATTTTGCATTAAACTTAGAAAGAACATATCATAGGGAACATGTGTACTAAGTTTCAAGTTGATTGGACTTCAACTTCATCAAAAACTACCTTGACCATAAACCTAAACCTGAACCGGGACAGACCAAAAAACATAATGCCCATAAATGGGGCATAAAAACAATTTATTCATAGAGGAAAAGATGAATTAAGTCTGTGCTAGGTTTAATTCATGAAGTTTAAATACTATTCGCACTCACCTTGCTCACTTTGCAGAAAAATTGATAATTATTAGAGAAAACTGTTCATTTCATGGTTACGTGTATGTGTGGGTATTTTTTTCAGAATTTAAACTGAGAGTTTATCAGAGTTTTTCTAGAGCTGGTAAACTCAACAATTACATGCCTTAAATGATAGATATAAGAAGATGTGGTATGAATGCCAATGAGACAACTCTCCATCCAAGTCACAATTTGTAAAAGTAAACCATTATAGGTCAAAGTACGGTCTTCAACATGGAGCCTTGGAGAACATTTACCAAATAATAAACAACAAATTTCTTTTTTAATGTGGTTTCTGGTGGAAGATTTGACAGCCTTTACAGTTTGTGATAATCAGATTGAATAGTGTTTAATGCCACTTTCAGCACTGGCTATTTAGTTTTTATTGGAGTGGCCAGATAGAACCACCAACCTTAGACGGGACAACTGACAATCCTATTCAATTAAGATTGGAGTCAAACACACCTGCCATGTGCAAGGTTTTTAACTCATAACCTCATATTGACAGGCCAGTGATACAATAGTTGGACTATGAGATTACTGGCCAGTCAATAGCCTGTGATAGAGCCAAATAAAATAGTATGTGTGGTTCCAGTTACATGTAAAAAAAGTTAGGGTAGGTAGGTAGGGATTTTTTTTTTTATTTTATGTTTTTTTTACATTGAGTATATGGGAGCAACATTCTGACTTAAACAGTGCTTAATGAAAAATGACAAAAAATCTTTAGGGTAGGCTATTATTAAGACTAAAAGGTAGGGTAGGTAGGGTAACTGGAAACACACATATTTTTATTTGGCCTAATTAGAGATACCTACTTTAGCACATTGGAGATCTTTCTGTTTCTTTAACACCTTGTCAGCTTCCTGTACAGCCTTTTTGTTGTTTCCATTATCAAGACAATCTATAATTAAAGAAGTTTTCTAATTATTTATATCATGATAAATCCTTAAAACTTTTTAAAACACTAGTCCAGGAAATAATTGCACTATATTGATTGATATTGACAGTAGTTGGATAATATATATACATATAGGGATAACAATACACATTTTCAATAGTGGAAATGAGTGGAAAGTCAATGCATATCAGATTCCAAGAAAGAGATTAATTTTATTTAACTTTTATGTGTCATGTATACATGGTACAGGTATATACATGATATATCTGTATCTAAATTTCGTGGTTTAATCATGCCCATTTCTGTCAATACAATTATGAAGAACCATACACTAATAATAAGTGTAAATAAAGATTTTTCTACTACTAAGGTCATGAAGGTTTCACAGAGGTGTTTACCCCTTTTTGTTAACTTCAGTAATCCTAATGGGATTTTTCAGTAATTTTGGCCATTTATCAGTAATTTCCAATTTCCATTATAATTAACAAACACATATCTACTTCCTCACATAAAATGTTCACGTTTTTCAGAAACGCCGGCATCCTGATCCATGCCGTCTATGAAATAAACTTGATTTCTATCATTTTGCGCTTTGAAGAGCGGCGATTCCCAGTCAAAAAAGCGCCTTTTAGATACCGATCGCCGTAAACGGAAGCAACTATGATTTTTTTCCGGATTAGAAGAAAATCCGTACTTTTTCATGACAAATCCGTATTGAGTAATTTTATTAAAAAATCTGTGTAAAATACGGACAATCCGTTCAAGTAAACACCTCTGGTTTCATAGGGTAAAATTAGGTCTTTTAATGAACCCATCAAAGGCAAAAAAACCAAGTCAAATTATGAAAAACCATCTTCTATTATCTAGAATTGTATAAGGCAAAATTTGATTTTTCTGTAATTTACATATCATAGATCAAAAATTGTTGTTATGAGAAGTCACTGAGTAAATTGGCTCAAAATTGGTGTCAGTTGTAGTAAAGCACCAAAATTTGTAATTCAACTTGTGCAGTGTTGACCACAGCAGCTGGATGTGTTGTTTAATTCCAGATGTATTCATATGCAACATTGTCTATTGTAAATTTACTTAATTTCAGTGAACTTCTAGTTTGTGGAATTATTGTTCAGTTTTTAATTTGTATCACATTCAAGATTTCAAATGAAAATCAGCATACATTAAAAAAAAATCCATTTTACATCATTAACTAATGAAGGATATCTGTTATTTTAACTAACAATTTATTTTTTTATTTATTTACTGTTTTCTATTTAATAGTTTTGGTGTTTTTGAACACTTTTCAGATGTATCTAATTAATTGTACAGTATCATTTAGATAAAGATCAGACATAGTTGATTATGAATATAATCTATAACATTTTACATACATTTGTATAGAGGTGTATTCAATGTATGTAAAAAGAATAATGGATGTTAGCTAGACATACTAGACATGCTAGAGGTCTCCAACTAGCCCATTGCAAGCAAATTTTATACAGGGCCAAGCTTTATAACCTTAAGCACCTTGCCCTCTTGGAAAGTTCATTTATGCTATTATACAACAAGTCACAGGGACTGCTCTGGTCTCCAAAAAGGTGTCACCAGTTATATAAAAGAACAGAGTTCCAATTTCCCCCATGTTGCACATTTTTTATCTATCCAAGGGCAATAACTAATAAAAAAACACTTTTTTTTGGTTCTTTAAAAAAATATATAAATATCTAAGAGATATGAAGGCTTTAGAGCAAATGCAATGTGATTTCCATTATAATTAATTTTTCCAAGGGGCATTACTAGTAATAGATATTTGATCAGCACTTATTTTCGAAAGTGTTAAACTAAAGACACTGCTGATATAAACCTATGATATTAGTTTCATTAAATTCTGGCAAGAACTGTTCACATTAGACTGCTGTTAACAATGCACATGAATGCAATTTCCATATAACCAATATTCTCATATTAGTTTATTGAATCTGGAACATGTGGAATTAACATACCTTAAAAAAACCCAGGAAAAGCAGTAATTTAATGCAAAATGATCTTAATAAAACATTTTAATCATTGGTGAAGCACAATAGCCTTTTTGCTCAGTTACTATTAGAGAATCTGTGACAATTGAACAGTTGACTTCATACAACAATCACTTTTCCATAGTGGCATCAAACATTTGCTTTTATGAAGTCAGTATACTTATGTACAGGAAACTTAATGATGTCCAGTACAGGCAGACAAATAGCGAAAAAATGTATCCTACTTCTTCTTCTACAGGTTGGGAACAACCCCCCAAATGAGGGATATGCCTTAAATGAGGGACTGTCCCCCAGACAAGGGGTCATTTTGCTGTTGTAGAAACGAAAAAAGAAAAACTTCGCTTTTTTAACTTAAAAGGGGAAAAATTCGCTATATTTGGAACAACTTTTCTAAAAGAGAGGTCCACTTTCTCATTTTATAAAAATTAAGAAGATATAACTATAGTCGCCGTCATGTAAAATTAGCGCCATGTTTTTTGTCGAAAATTTTTTAATTGCCAGCTGCGTTCACTCGAGATGATGTTTTTCAATTAGTGGAATCAAAAATCTTTCCAAATAACCACTACTGTCCTACTTTTATTGTGTTTGCACTGTATAATCCTGACCTTCACATAATCCAAGATTATTTTCAATGGTGGAATCCGACATTGTTATAACCGGAAGTGTTGCCGTGGAGTTCCACTGGGAGTCTATTTTCTTGGGCCTCTCAGATCTTTCCATCATTTTAATCGTTTACTTGCAAAAAGCGTGGGAAACTGTATCACATCAATGACATGGTTATTACCGGAGAGTGACGAATGTTATGTAAATAAAGGATCCTCATAGAAACCATGATGGCGGATTTACAATGACAAATAATCTTGGATAATGTGAAGGTCTGGATAATACAGTGCAATCACAACAAAAGGTAGGACAGAGCTGGTTTTTTGGAAAGATTTTTGATTCCGCTAATTGAAAAACGTAATCTCGAATGAATGCGGTTGGAAGTTTAAAAATTTTCGACAAAAAACATGGTGTCAATTTTACCTGACGGTGACTATATAACTTATAAGTCCATTAATTATTACAAAATTCTAGGACATGTTTTGACCATACAGTACCAGATAGATATATACACGATATAGTTCTTCGGGGAAAAGTTTCTTCAAATATAAATATGTGCCCTTTTGTACTTAAAAGTGGTTTTTATAAAAATATTTGTATCACTTGAAATGTACCCCTCATAAAAGGGATAGTCATTACATTGAGGGGTTGTTCCTAACCTGTTCTATATTCTGCAGACCATGGACCTGTAGCTCTTAGGTCCTTATATTTTTTTGACTATTTGACATAAGGACCTAAGAGCTACGGTTCCGTAGCTAGATGTATCCAAGATACTTTCAATTTAAAAAGGAACTTTCTCCCTTGGCCTTACTATCTTATTCTGTGATAATTTTGATTACATACTAACATTGCAGCAAAATGGTTCAAAACTTTAACAAAAAATTGAAATAAAAAGAGGTCAAGACGTCTCAAGTCAAAATCACATCAGATTACTTTCTTTGGCGGCATCTCTAAATTCTATGATTTATACACAAAAATATGAAAAATCATCAACCTAAAAACTGTTTAAAAAACGTTCATTACTGAACAGAGATTTTGAAATCGGTTTAATTTGTTGTATTAAGATAGTTCTCTGTGTCTTTTTTATCATTCGTGTAAGATTTATGCATATAAAATCTATAAACGGACCATAAATAGGTCTGAGTCGCCTTTCGTTCACATCCACATGGCTACGAGAAGCCATTTTCAGGCCAATCTCGTTCAAACAAGTACATCTCGTGAGTTTCCTTTGGCGGATTCTTCTAAATGATAAATATCGTTTTCGTGTATTATTTTAAGTATAAAAAAATGTGCAATATATCGTGTTTGTACTACAAATAGCTAGGAATACCGACTTAAAAAAAGTAATAATGACAATGCGTCGACTATTTTAGAACTATTTATTGTAGTGGATTGCTCTATTTTAGTTGTTATTTGGCATTTCCGGTTTCACTTTCCCTTTGAAAGGTGAAAGTTGAATGGTTATTCACCATATAGACAAATGTTGTGCAATGACATATTACACCAACAAATATATTTGGGAAAACGATTTACAGCAGTAGTTCACAATGGCTAGTTCACAGGTAGTCGATGATATGACACTTGAAAGAAATCAAAAGCAGACGGAGGACATCATGGACATAGAAATTGAAAAATCGGATATGGCCTGTGGAATAAATTATTCTCAGTGTTTAGTACCAAAAGGAATAGACATTGCAAAATATATCCTGCAGAAGGAATCATGGCCTAGAGAGGGAAAACACATCCTAGCACAGTATGACGATCGCAGTGTTATTGTTTATCAAGCATTTAAACCAGCTATTGCTAAATACGCAGTACAAAATCAACAGTAAGAAAATTTCTAGATCAGTAAATGTAAAATGAGCAAAAGAAGAAGCATTTCTGTGGAAAAGAATGACTGTACATCTGTTACTTCCAATGTAGTGATGATGAATTTGTTTGTTAAGCCTTTGTGTATCAAATTCAGACATTTTAGTTAATGTAATACCGAGATTACTCTTGACGTCCAACGGCTGTTTTGCCAGACAAGCTGAGATATGCAATAACACAGTATTGTGCAATAGCAAGAAATCTTCAATTGCACAGTATTGCACAAAAGCACAGTTTACCGTTCTTCAGTTATGTCCCTTTAAAACTATATGCTATGCAAGCGGGGGCATCATCTGTGTCCACATGCGGACACTATCCACATTTATTTTATTTTGGGCCCTGTTTTCAAATTAGTCCATATTAAGGTTTGAAGTGTCCAAAATTAAACTTTGTTTGATTTCAACTAAAATTAAATTTTTGGTGTTTTTTTTATATTTGCTGATTCTAACCATGTTGTTAGATTTTGGATATCAGACCATTCTACATGTGTTCTAGGTAAATTAAATGTCCCATTTCAATTTTTTTTAAAGATCTTTGACCACATTTATTTTGTGTCAGAAACCTATATTTAAGATGGCAAAAATTTGATCACAATCCAAATTCAGATAGTATCAAGCTTGAATATTGTGTCCAAACTTACCCCAACTGTTCAGGGTTCGACCTCTGCAGTCGTATCAGGCTGTGCTCAGCCAAGCATTTTATTGTTCTTTGTATATATATATACATACTCACAGATAAAGTTTGACATGTTTGAGTTTCATTACCATGATTACTGTAATTAGCTTTCACAGAATTTTTGTTTGGATATTATTTTAAGTGATCAACATTTGTTCTATTTTACAAATTTTTCCATTTCTACACATACCGGTACATGCCCTTGAATTTTTACTTGATAACATTTTTGTTCGCTTTGGAGATTCCGTATATCGTCAAGTTATCGGAGTTCCAATGGGGACTAACTGTGCACCACTTATTGCGGACCTGTTTTTGTATTGTTATGAGTTACAATTTATGACTAAAATCAGCAAAGACCCATCGAAACAACATCTGATACAAAAATTTAACAATACTTTTAGATATTTGGATGATATATTGGCTCTCAATAATGACGACTTCAGTATGTATACTAAAGAAATTTATCCTGTTGAACTTACTTTAAATAAAGATAATACTAACAATGACCACTGTCCTTTCCTCGATCTTGATATCTATATCATTAACGGGAAGCTTAATACAAAAATTTATGATAAAAGAGATGATTTTTCATTTCCTATCGTAAATTATCCATTTTTAGATGGTGACATTCCCTTGTCACCATCTCATGGTGTTTATATATCTCAACTTGTACGATTCGCTCGTGTATGTAACAACGTATTAGATTTTAGCGAGAGAAATTTATGTATTACTGAAAAATTATTACACCAGGGTTTTCGATATCATAAACTAGTCAAAACATTTACTAAATTTTATCATCGGTATAAGGACATCATTCGTAAATATAACTCAACATGCAGATATCTTATACGTTCGGGTATTTCACATCCAATCTTTTATGGTACAAAAATGTCAGTATTCACCTCAAAAGCTAACTAAACCTTTAAACAGACTTATTAAGAAGGCATATAGTTACTATACTGTTGTCAGGTCATTAAAGATTGCATATTTTGGCTT
Organism: Mytilus californianus; assembly: GCF_021869535.1. NCBI lineage: Eukaryota > Metazoa > Mollusca > Bivalvia > Mytilida > Mytilidae > Mytilus > Mytilus californianus. Next base: position 110,036,492 of record NW_026262734.1, on the reverse strand, counting down.
TAATATTAATTCACTTATAGGGTCTTTGCATCGGAATTAAACACATTTATTCTAAAACCAGTTGTTGGCATGACACGGGTTATGTTCTCATATATTTTATGACGGTATAATACTAAACCCCTAACAGGAGGGATTGTGTCTGATATTCATATGATGAAGACATAATCTTTTAATCAGTTTAATTGAGGTCTGGAACTGGCATGTCAGTAACTGCTAGTAGTCTGTTGTTATTTATGTATTATTGTCATTTTGTTTATTTTCTTTTGTTTCTTATTCTGACATCGGACTCAGACTTTTCTTATACTGAGTTTTACTGTACGTACTGTTGTGCGTTTGTTTTTTCTACATTGGCTAGAGGTATAGGGGGAGGGTTGAGATCTCAAAAAACATGTTTAAACCCGCCGCATTTTTGCGCCTGTCCCAAGTCAGGAGCCTCTGGCCTTTGTTAGTCTTGTATCATTTTTATACGACTGCAAAAAAATTTGTGGTCGTATATTGGTATGACGTTGGCGTCGTCGTCCGTCGTCATCGTCCAGCGTCGTCGTCCGAAGACACATTGGTTTTCGCAATCTTACTTTAGTTTAAGTGAATGGATCTTTTTGAAATTTGACCATAAGGTTAAATACCACAAAAGGAAGGTTGGGATTGATTTTGGGGGTTATGGTACCAACAGTTAAGGAATTAAGTGGCCAAAAAGGGGCCAAAAATAAGCATTTTCTAGTTTCCAGACAATAACTGTGGAACTGTGTATGGATCTCTCTGAAACATGTGAAATTATACTACAAGTTTCCATACCACAAAGGGATGGTTAGGATTTGCTTTGGGGGGTTATGGCTCAAACCGTTTAGGAATTAGGGGCAAAAAAGGGGGAAAAACAATGTTGTCCTGGTTAATGGACAAATACTTTAGTACAAAACATTATTTAAAGCAGTGTAAGGGAGATAAATCAAATACATCATTGAAATTATCTCCCTTACACTGCTTTTAAATTATGTATAAAGTAATGGTTAATGAAAAATAAAGATAATTTAAAACAGTGTAAGGGAGGTAATCCAAATACAACGTTTTGGTTACTTCCCTTACACTGCTTTTAAATTATGTTTATAGAAATGCATATAGGAAGACCAGTAAAAATATCTGCAAATGTTGCATCTTTTTTTTTTACAAAAAAATCCATATGAAAGATTTGACACTATATTTTTAATTCTATTATAAAATAGATTAAGTTAGCACTATGGTAAATTTAAATGGGTAATTATGGTTGCCAACTCCATTGGAAATTTGAATTGAGATTATGACCATATCTTGAGGGAAAGAATTTTTTGGGGGAAAAAGGGGGGGGGGGGATAAAAAGAAATTGTAGGGGGTCAATTTTTTCTCATTTCAGATTTCAGAAATTAAAAAGAATTATTCTTCAAATATTATTTTTTTTTCAAATTTCAAATATTGAAAAATTTCAAGAAGTAATCTTTAAGTAATCTTTAATTGCACAGTATGGCGCATTAGATTTGTAAAATCTTTGATCACATTTATTTATTTGTTATGCCGAATCTAACAGTGTATTTAGATTTTTAATTTGGGTCCAGTTTTCAAATTGGTCTACATTAAGGTCCAAAGGGTCCAAAATTAAACTTTGTTTGATTTTAGCAAAAATTGAATATATGAGGTTCTTTGATATGCTGAATCTAAACATGTATTTAGATTTTTGATTTTTGGCCCAGTTTTCAAGTTGGTCCAAATTGGGGTCCAAAATTAAACTTTGTTTGATTTCAACAAAAATTGAATATATGGGGTTCTTTGATATGCTGAATCTAACCATGTATTTAGATTTTTTATTTGTGGACCCCGTTATCAAATTGGTTCATATTGAGGTCAAAAGGGTCCAAAATTAAACTTTGTTTGATTTCATCTAAAATTGAATAATTGGGGTTCTTTGATATTCCAAATCTAACCGTGTATTTAGATTTTTAATTTTGTGTCCTGTTTTTTAAATTGGTCTACATTAAGGTCCAAAGGGTCCAAAATTAAACTTAGTTTGATTTTAACAAAAATTGAATTCTTGGGGTTCTTTGATATGCTGAATCTAAACATGTGTTTAGATTTTTATACGCCCGTTTACGGGACGTATTATGGTATACCGTTGTCCGTCTGTCCGTCCGTCCGTCTGTCCGTCTGTCCGTCCGTCTGTCCGTCGTCAACATGTCGGACATTAACTCAAAATTGCTTAAACCAATTTGCATAAAACTTTGGTGAATTGTTTATATCTATTGACGTGAGCTCCCTTTCGTTTTTTATAAAATTTAGATTTTACGTTTCCTAGTTATGGGGTTTTATTCATTAAAAAAAGGGGGATTTTCCAGTTTTCGGACAATAAGTCAAGAATGCTTTCACCAACTTGCAAGAAATTGTGGTGAATTGTTTATATCTATTGACATGAGCTCCCTTTTGATTTTTATAAATTTTAGATTTTACGTTTCCGAGTTACGGGGTTTTATTCATAAAAAAAGGGGGGACTTTCCAGTTATCAGACAAAAACTCACAAATGCTTTCAGCAATTCTTATGAAACTTTGGTGAATTGTTTGTATGTATTGATGTAAGCTCCCTTTAGAATTTTATAAATTTTACATTTTACATTTCTGAGTTATGGGGTTTTATTCATTAAAAAGGGGTGATTTTCCAGTTTTCTGACAATAACTCAAAAATGCTGTCACCAATTCTCATGAAACTTTGGTGAATTGTTTATATCTATTGATGTAAGCTCCCTTTTTATTTTCATAAATTTCTAATATGACATTGAGAATTAATTATACTTTATTTGTTTATAGTCTGACAACAGATTTACTAAGTATTGCACAACAGCAAGAAATCTTTAATTGAACATAAATTCAATTCATATAACCAATTTCAAGTTCTTTGAATACATTTATTCAGACACCTATAATATGTCAAATATTTAATTACAATCCAAATTCAGACCTGAATCAAGCTTGAATATTGTGTCCATTTTTGCCCCAACTGTTCAGGGTTGGACCTCTGCGGGCGTATCTAGCTGCGCTCAGCGAAGCAGTTTATTGATTATGGGCCCAGTTTTCAAGTTGTTCAAGATAGGGTCCAGTATTTAAACTTTGTTTGATTTCAACAAAAATTGAATATATGGGGTTCTTTGATATGCTGAATCTAAACATGTATTTAGTTTTTTGATTATGGGCCCAGTTTTCAAGTTGGTCCAAATTGGGGTCCAAAATTAAACTTTGTTTGATTTCAACAAAAATTGAATATATGAGGTTCTTTGATATGCTGAATCTAACCATGTATTTAGATTTTTTATTTGTAGGCCCCGCTATCAAATTGGTTCATATTGAGGTCAAAAGGGTCCAAAATTAAACTTTGTTTGATTTCATCAAAAATTGAATTATTGGGGTTCTTTGATATGCCAAATCTAACCGTGTTTTTAGATTTTTAATTTGGGTCCCGTTTTTTAAATTGGTCTTCATTGAGTTCCAAAGGGTCCAAAATTAAACTTAGTTTGATTTTAACAAAAATTGAATTCTTGGGGTTCTTTGATATGCTGAATCTAAACATGTGTTTAGATTTTTGATTATGGGCCCAGTTTTCAAGTTGGTCCAAGTTGGGGTCCAAAATTAAACTTTTTTTTATTTCAACAAAAATTCAATATATGGGGTTCTTTGATATACTGAATCTAACCATGAATTTAGATTTTTTATTTGTGGGCCCCGCTATCAAATTGGTTCATATTGAGGTCAAAAGGGTCCAAAATTAAACTTTGTTTGATTTCATCAAAAATTGAATTATTGGGGTTCTTTGATATTCCAAATCTAACTGTATTTAGATTTTTAATTTTAAGTCCCGTTTTTTAAATTGGTCTACATTAAGGTCCAAAGGGTCCAAAATTAAACTTTGTTTGATTTTAGCAAAAATTGAATTCTTGAGGTTCTTTGATATGCTGAATCTAAAAATGTGTTTAGATTTTTGATTATGGGCCCAGTTTTCAAGTTTGTCCAAGTTGGGGTCCAAAATTAAACTTTTGTTTGATTTTAACAAAAATTGAATATATGGGGTTCTTTGATATGCTGAATCTAACCATGTATTTTGATTTTGGACATTGGACCATAATAGGTAAATTAAAAAAATTCAAGTTCTTTGACCACATTCTTTCTGTGTCAGAAACCTATGCTGTGTCAAATATTTAATAACAATCCAAATTCAGAGCTGTATCAAGCTTGAATGTTGTGTCCATACTTGCCCCAACTGTTCAGGGTTGGACCTCTGCAGTCGTATCAAGCTGCACCCCAGCGAAGCATTTTATTAATTTTAGTTTCCTCTTATAATTTGGAGTTTAGTATGACGTCCATTATCACTGAACTAGTATACATATTTGTTTAGGGGCCAGCTGAAGGAAGCCTTCGGGTGTGGGAGTTTCTCGCTGCATTGAAGACCCTTTGGTGGCCTTCGGCTGTTGTCTGCTCTATGGTCGGGTTGTTGTCTCTTTGAAACATTCCCCATTTCCATTCTCAATTTTATGACATACCTAATAAAACATCGCAACAATTTCTGAATTTTAAGGAACATAAAATTTATTGACATGATTGGTGTTCTTCATCTCATGACAGTCTTGTACAAATTGTAGAAACTGCATATATATTTAAAGATTATCTAGTCTTGGAACTCTTCAAACCAGATGGAGTTTCTCAGCTACAATATCAACTAAATATGGCTACCTATAGATGCTGATTGATATTTTCACAAGCAAGAACAATGACCATTTAATGACTTAGGCATACATGTATGACATCATTCAATCTATTTAACTCAATTTAGGAAATCCCATACCACTCAAGTAGCTTAAGATTGAAAATTATCTTAAAGAAATATCAAAGGAAAATTTAAATAAACAGCCATACAATTAAATAATTATCATGATCATGTCATTTAATTGTTTGTAGATTTGGTGGGCCAGATTTCAGTTATGAAAGAATGTCATGGGTGAAAACTAATTTTCTGTGGATGATGTATCGATGTGGATGGGCAAGCAAGAACAACCAACAAAGAGTTTTAGCAGTTAGAATTAGTCGTCATGGATTTGAGAAGATATTGGCAAATGCCTTTACAGTAAAAGTAAGCTAAAATAAGTCAATGCATTTAATGTGAAAAGGAGATTTTATATATATGTCAGTGAGACAGCAACCCAATAACTAAAAAAAGAACCAAAAAATATCTACAACAGATCAGGTCAACCTTCAAATGGATGTAGGAAAGCAAAAATCAAGTAACCATCAGTCATATACTGTAAATTTATTTATTATTGTAGGTACCAATTTTCGTTGATATTAAGGAAAATAGTTGTTTTACAAAAGTCTGCATACTTAACCTATAGAAAAATTTATACTTCATTGACCATTTAAATTTGAGGTTTAGATGTACCCATGAAATCCACAAAGATTGGTATCCTACGAATATTTATGAATCCACAGTATATTATTATGTCAGTAGTGAGAAATTGAACTATTTCAGATGATGATAAGTTAATAAAGCAACCTTAATCATAATTAAAGACACACATATGGCTTGAGTATCATTCTTAATGTGGAATGTGATTTATGTAAAATGAAAAACAAATACTGACTATACCTACCTAGATTGTAGAGGAAATGTACTCTTCAAAATATTGCTACATAAAAACGAAATTATAATAGACCACTCAAAAATAAGGAAAAAAATCCACAGTGTACATCACTAATAATAATTCAACACAGTACTATTACATGTACATGATGTTATAATACACATTTTGTTGCTTTGAAGGTCAAGATGGTAGAAAATGAAGTATATTCAGGAAAAAAATCTTCAATTCTATCAACATCCAAATAAGTTAATCAATTATAAACATTGAAGAAAATTTGCAGTATATAAGATTTATTTTTGTCTTTATAGTTTCAAAGAGAAGAAAATGTACAAACCGACGAGATAAGTGTGCGACTACAATGGGATCCTGATCATTCTCCTACATATGATAAACTTGCAAGAAAAGCCATACAACTTGGATTAAAAGGGGAGGTAATTATCATATTAAAGATGTTATTGTGATGAATTTGACATTCCTTGTTTAAATCAGTCAGGGGAACTACTTGTACAAGTTGTTTTTATTTACATGAAGAAGCAAATAATAATATTCTTATATAAATTAATTTGTTTATATATATTCTTATTTTTATGCCCCAGCCGTAGCGGAGGGGGCATTAAGTTTTACCTTTGTCCATCTGTACCTACGTCCGTCCATCCATATGTCTGTCTGTACGTCCCAAAGTTGGTTTCCGTCTCTAACTTCAGTTTGCCTCAACCAAATATTATGAAACTTATACACAATACTTATTACCACAAAATACATGCTGAATTTTTTGTTTCTGTTCTCTAACTTTTAGTTTGCCTCAACCAAATGCTATGAACCTTATACACAATGCTTATCACCACAAATACAGATCAAGTTTGAATTTTGGGGGTGTCACTCTAATCGTTCTAGAGTTATGCCCCTTTACAAATGGAAAAATTGCTGAATTTTTCGTTTCAGTTCTCTAACTTAAGTTTGCATCAACCAAATTTTATGAAACTTATACACAATACTTATTACCACAAAACTCAAATCAAGTACAAATTTGGGTAGGGTCACTTTTTTTTGGGGCATCATCAGTGTCCCATGGACACATTCCCCATTTATCTTATAAGGTTTGAATAATCTCCCCTTATTTTTCTCAAAAATTAACTTGTATAAATATTTTTTTACAATCTCTAAACTTCTCAAGTTTTAGGATGTAAAAACATGCCTGAAATAATTTTTCTCTAGTTAGCTCATAATTTTTGTCTCGCTTGACGTAGTCAAAAAGCGAGACATAGGTATGCTGTTTCCCGCGGCGGCGGCATCAACAATGTATTAGTTTGTGATGAGGTCTAGTTTATGGTGAACCACTAGTGATAAGTCAAAGATATTTGGTAAGCAGTTGTATAAGTATTGGCACATCTCATTACCATGGAGATTATTTGGCCCGCCCCCTCAGTTATGGTCTATTGACTTTGAATCTTTTGCTTAGTTTTTATACGACCGCAAAATCGTATATTGGTATGATGTTGGCGTCGTCGTCGTCATCGTCGTCGTCGTCTGAAGACACATTGGTTTTTCGCACAATAACTTTAAGTCATTGGATCTTTATGAAATTTTACCATAAGGTTCAATACCACAAAAGGAAGGTTGGGATTGATTTAAGGGGTTATGGTACCAACAGTTAAGAAATTAGGGGCCAAAAAGGGGCCAAAAATAAGCATTTTTCTAGTTTCCAGACAATAACTTGTGGAACTGTGTATGGATCTCTCTATAATTATACCACAAGTTTCCATACCACAAAGGGATGGTTAGGATTTGCTTTGGGGGTTTATGGCTCAAACCGTTTAGGAATTAGGGTCAAAAAAGGGGGAAAAACAAGGGTGTCCTGGTTAATGGACAACTACTTTAGTACAAAACATAATTGAAAGCAGTGTAAGGGAGGTAATTCAAAAACATCATTTGAATTACCTCCCTTACACTGCTTTTAAATTATGTATAAAGTAATGGTTAATGAACAATTAAGACAATTTAAAAGCAGTGTAAGGGAGGTAATCCAAATACAACGTTTTGATTACCTCCCTTACACTGCTTTTAAATTATGTTTAAAGAAATGCATATTTATAAAGGAAGACCAGTAAAAATATCTGCAAATGTTGCATCTTTTTTTTTTTACAAAAAAATCCATATGAAAGATTTGACACCATATTTCAAATTCATACACAATAGCATAGTGTATTGCACAAAAGCAAAAAACAAAGGGGGGGCAAATTTTTTATTTTTTTTTTGTGGGGGGAGGGGGGGGGGTCAATTCGCAACAGCAAAGTGTATTGCACAAAAGCAAAAAATCAAATATAAATTCAAATCATATAACCAATCCTAAGTTCTTTGACTACAGTTATTCTGTGTCAGAAACCTTTTATGTGTCAAATATTTAATTACAATCCAAATTCAGACCTGTATCAAGCGTGAATATTGCGTCCATTTTTGCCCCAACTGTTCAGGGTTGGACCTCTGCGGTCGTATCCAGCTGCGCTCCCCGAAGCAATTTATTATGTATTAGTTTGCGATTAGGTCAGTTTATGGGGAACCACTAGTGGTAAGTTAACTGTAATTGGTATGCAGTTGTATAAGTATTGGCATATCTCATATCCATGGAGATTATTTGGCCCTGCCCCCTAAATCATGGTCTATTGACTTTGAAATTTTTGCTTAGTTTAAATATATATTAGTTTGTGATTAGGTCAGTTTATGGGGAACCACTAGTGGTAAGTTAATGATAATTGGTATGCAGTTGTATAAGCATTGGCATATCTCATTTCCATGGAGATTATTTGGCCCGCCCCCTCAGTCATGGTCTAGTGACTTTGAAACTTTTGCTTAATTTTCATGTATTAGTTTGTGATTAGGTCGGTTTATGGGAAACCACTAGTGGTAGGTCAATGATATTTGGTATGCAGTTGTATTAGCTTTGGCATATCTTATTACCATGGAGATTATTTGACCCCACACTCAATTATTGTTAATGGACTTTGAAATTTTGCTTAGTTTACATGTATTAGTTTGTGTTTAGGTTTGTTTAAAAGGAACTACTTTTGATAAGTCAATGGTATTTGGTATGCGTTATATTAGCATTGGCACATCTCATTTCCATGGAGATTGTTTAGCCATGTACCTTCAGCCATGGTTCACTGACTTTTAATATTTGCAAATCTTACATGTTAAAGTGTTGCTATTTTAATTTCAACATTTGCATTATTGAAATTACCAAATAGCGAGACATATCTCTGTGATAACAGTTAATATATTATAGTTCAACATTTGATCTCATCAATTAAAAAGTCTAAGAGATTACTATAAATTGCGCAAAGATCTTAAGTAATTGCACAAGGCCTTCAAAAATTGCCCCTTTGAGGCTTGTATTAAATTGAGCAAGTGTTTTGAAGTTAACAGACAAATGAGATTTTCAAAGTAGTGGTTTGGTCCAGTTGAAAAATAGGTGAAAATTAGCTGGTCTGAAACTGTCTATCTCAAGTCATCTTTACATAAAGTTGTCCATATTTTTATTCAGAGCTGATGAAGATCCCAAAGTTACATTCTAAAAAAGAAATGCACTAGGATTAATAACTGTGTATTTATCTTTTGTAGAAAGGGGCCTCAGTGGCCAAGTGGTCTAAGTAGTTCTACTACTGTAATCACTTAAACCAGTCAATACTGAGGTAGTGAGTTCGAACCCCGTTTGTGCTGGGCTCCAATCTTAATTGACTTGGATTGTCAGTTTTCCTACCGAAGGTTAGTGGTTTTCTCAAGGCACTCCGGCTTCCTCCAACTATAAAAACTGACCACCACAAAATAGCCCAAATGTTGCACCTAAAAGTGGCGTTAAAACACCAACAATCAATCAATCAATCAATCTTTTGTAGATATTAAAGACATATGGTACAGAGTGGATACAGAGCATAACTGATATTACTGACTTTGTCAAGTCTCAAAAGAAAATTCTGGACAGAGAAGGACAGAAAGAATTAATGACACCAAAGGAAAGAGTTTACAATGTGCTGGATTATAATACCTGTAGCAGGATAGATCTTGATGTTTTTGAAGTATGCATATTTATGAATATATTTTTATGTTGTTTGAACCGGCCAACATTCTGTCTGTTAACTCACAAATTGAACATTTGATTAGAGCAAAACAAAGAAAAACAAATGTTTTGAAACTTATGCACAGTGCTAATTTCCACAAAACAAAGATCTAGTTCGGATTTTAGTGGTGTCACTTTTATTGTTAGGCCCCTTTTCAATTGGAAAAATTGCTGATTTTTTGTTTGTTTCCGTTCTTTAAGTTAAGTTTGCCTTAATTAAATGTTATGATACGTATACACAATGCTTATTACCACAAAACTTAGATCAGGTAAAAATTTGGGTAGCGTCACTTTTACAGTTCTTGAGTTATGTCCCTTTTTAACGTTATATTCAAGCTGTGGCATCATCTGTGTCCCATGGACACATTCCCAATTTATTTTCAGAATGAATTGGATTTTCAGAATCTAGGAATGGCAGTCTCCACTGAAAGCATTTCTTTTTTATGTTTTAAAGCAAAGTCAGTTTGAAATAGGTTGCTATCTAATTGACATTAACTCAACATTGGAACGTATACTTGGAGTATGTACAAAGAACAATGTAGTTTAGTTTGATTGTAAAATGTGCTTTTTTATTGTTTAAGACAAAAGTGCACTCAACTGTGTTCGATAAATAAACTGCTTTTGTCTTGTTTCAGAATTCTTCAGTAGTTCCACAAATAAGGAGGATAAATATATCTGGTCTACAAGCTAATGTTAAGAAGGAATTTTTACGGGAGTGATAACTTTTCCACCACAATCACAACAATATCAAAATAATTACAAATTGTTTTTTGTAAATTCCATGATTTATGTGAACCACAATTTTTAATTCTCAAAGAAGTAAAAAAAAAATTATATATAGACTTGAATGCAGACTTTTGTCAAACCAAAAAAAAAAAAAATTTCATAAAAATTAAAATTTACTCATTCAAGAAGAATTGGTACCCACGAAAAACAAATGATTCCATTAATAAAGTATCTTTCTTTCTATTTGTTACAATTTAACATGTGTTTAAATTTATAAACATTTTGTGTTTGTAGGAAGGGGAATCCAGAAACTATGGTATTCATGGTATTGTAAATTATTATAAGAATGTAGAAGATGCTGCACAGGTAAACATCATAGTATTTTGTGTCAAATCTTCCATTTTTAGGACCATTTAGTTTGTTGTTGTTTTGCATGCGCTTGTGTTTTGTTGTCATTTTTATGTAGTGAGGTGCTCAATATATAGAATAATGGCATTTTGGTTGTGATTCTGACTTATCAGAAAATTATAGACAATTTGTCTTAAAATAAAGTTGAAAATGGAAATAGGGAATATGTCAAAGAGACAACAACCCGACCAAAGAGCAGACAACAGCCGAAGGCCACCAATGGGTCTTCAACGCAGCAAGAAAATCCCACACCCGGAGGTGGTCCTCAGCTGTTCCCTAAATAAAATTGTGTATTAGTTCAGTGAAAATGGACGTCACACACTCCAAAACATATAAATGAACTAAAATTAAAGATTTGTCTTAAAAATATGTTTAACTTTCTTTGGAAAGAATATGAGATTTTGTTAAGCATTTATAAAAACTCTTTTTACACATGTACACAAGATGTTGCAAAACCCGTCATTTGGAAAATGTACAAATGACCTTGCGTCCATTTCATTGATAAATTTAGGTGGATGGATATGAAAAATTTACACCTATGTTGTTATATTAAGTTATTGCTTAGCATGTGTCAAATATGTCCATATAAAAAAAAGATTAGATTTTAGAAATTATGGGAAAATTTAAAGATTATTGTTTTTTTGTATGTATTTTTTTTTTATTCCATTTTTTACTCAAGCATTGTAATTAATATTGACATCTGCCATTAATAGATAGGCAGGGCTTCAGCTTGTATAATGTTATTGGATGCTTGGGCAAACATTTATACAATCAAAGCAAGCCAGCCAACCAAACCTTTAAACTACATGCATTAGGAAATACATTAGGAAAATAGCTCTAAGCCTCTGGTTTTCTTTAACTTTTATGGATTGAAACCTTACACTTTAAAACAATGTTGCTAGTTCATGATCAAGTTCAAGGTGAAGAAAATGAACTTACACCTAAAGATTGAACATTTTTATATTTTGTATTTGATAAAAGCCTCCAAGCCATATCATTGTGCTTTCTTATCATGTGTTGTAAATCATACAGAACAGGTACAAAGCTGATGATGAATGTCTGTTTGACATCCAGTGGCAAACTAAGTGCATATTCAGGTAGAGACCATATAAATGTTACATGAATTGTAATTAGTCATGTGATACCGGTATTTTCATATTAAATTTCTCATTATGTCTGAAGTTTAGGTATTGGTAGTGAAATGAACAAAATAGGAAATAAAGAGATGTTTACAAAGTCAAATCTATTATTTAAATTATATAAAGATTTATTTCAATAGCCATGCTTATTAAGCTTTATGGTATACATGTATATACTTTTAGACCAAGCCAATGCCAGCTCCATCAAATATACTTTGTGTTCTCGGACTTGGTTATGAGGTTGAGAATAAACACTTACAAGAGATGTTTGGAAAGTATGGACCAATTGAGAGAGTAAACATTGTTTGTGATAAAAAGGTATATTTTTGCATCAATTGTGGTAAATTTTCATATTTTCTTTTCAGATTTGATTATTGAAAAATTATTTGTATTTTTAAATCGGTAAAGTAAAAACAAAATTTAATTGTTATTTTCAAAATCAAATTAAAACTAAATAGAGTTAAATGGAAACGAAAATGATATATGTCAATAATTCATGACACAAAAATCCTAAAAAAATAATTAAGGAACACTGCTTATTTTGCTGATCTTCTTCTCGTTTCATCAATTTACAGAGAATGGAGATTTCCATTCTCAATTTTATTTTAGAAAATACAAAATTATACCCATTGGTGGAAATGGCCCCAACCACTTACATATATAAAAAAAGAAGATGTGGTATGATTCCCAATGAGACAACTCTCCACAAGAGACCAAATAACACAGAAATTCACAGCTATAGATCACTGTATGTACTTCAACAATGAGCAAAGCCAAAAACCACACAGTCAGCTATAAAAGGCCCAGAAATCACAAAAGTTCTCTTCAGTTTTATAATGATATATTGGATTCTTTTTTAGACTGGAAAGTCAAGAGGATATGCATTTGTGGAATATAAAACTCTAGAAGATGCAGTTAAGGTAATTACAAATATTACAAACTGTAGTAGACAGACCAATCTTTTTGACTAAATGAATGACAACTCAGAGGTTTACAACTTTTGTTTCAAAGTGGGAAATCCTTTCAAGGTTGATACCAAAGCATTGTGAACAATTGTTAACAATTTGTTTAAAGGGAAATAACTTTAATTTAAGTGCATGGATAATTTAGATGTCAACAGCATGGTATTGAGTTTTAAATGTCTTTTTAACAAAGTATCACATAATAGTATTGTCGATTAGCAAGAAAATTGGTTTATAGAAGAGCTGTTTGGGCTGTAATAAATAAAGACTATGTATTTCAGGCTAAGGAACATTTACATGGTGGCCATATAGAAGACATAGAGATAAAGGTGGAATTTTCCCAATCCAAATCTAACTCTAAAGGTATATAATCAAAGTCAAACACACCTGCATTGCAACACTTATATGGATTATCCTTTCAGAGCCAGACATGTATAATATAAAGAGAAGGGGGTAGATATTGTATACTTATTGACTGGGTATGAGTGGAATATTAAGTTTATTGTCCCTCGAGGTGCAAATGTTGCCCTGAGGCATAGCCGAGGGCAATAGTTGTATCCGAGTGGACAATAAACTTACTATTCCACGAATATCCAGTCAGTAAGTGTTTTATTATATCTAAAAAGACAACAGACAATAAATGGTGGGGGTAAATCAACTATCGTAATATAAAAAGCAGAAACCAAACCATACTGTTTAACGTTTACTTCATAAATATTCTGAAATTCTAACGCTATGTCCTGCATTGACTTCAAACACTAGATACAATAGGAAAATGCGACGTCGTAACTCCCGAGATATTAAAAATCCTCCAATCCTGAGGCTGCATTTGAAATTCCGTGAAATTTAATGACGTTTGCGGTCAAATAGTTTCATCGAGGTCCAATAGTTTGAAACTATTGACCGGTCAAATAGTTCAATGCTTGCTATTTGAATAATAGTCAAAATATTGTGTACTTATTTTATATAGAAAATGATTACTGAGGTATAATAAAAGAAGATGTGGCATGAGTGCCATTGAGACAACTGTCCATCCAAGGCACAATTTGTGAAAAATAAACCATTATAGGTCAAAGTAGGGCCTTCAACGAGGAGCCTTGGCTCACATCGAAACAGCAATCTATAAAGGGCCCCAAAATGGCAAGTGTAAAACAAATCAAACAGGAAAACCAACAGTCTAATCTATATAAAAAAAGAGAGACGAGAAACACTTATGAACCACATCAACAAACAACAACCACTGTACAATGGGTTCGTTTGAATCTTTATTAATAATGCTAGAAGATAAAACTAATTTGAGTACAGTAAGATGGTTAATAGATTATTCTAATATGACGTCCTATCAACGTCAACCAGTATAATCACAATATATCTACCTTTAGCGCAAACGCAGTAATACACAAAAACGGCTGTTCCGTGTTACGACCAACTTATTTATACTACCAGATATTCTCAATTTTCTACATCAAAACCCCAAGTTTACGTAGGCCAAGATTCAGATACAATATATTTATCTCTATTCTACAGCAAAATAAACAAATCAGTCCATTTCAATTTATTTTTCATGGTAAAATTTCATAAAACGAAAATTCCGCGAAATGATGTTATTGTCTTGGCATGGCAACGAAACAAGGTGATGTCACAAGTATGATTTCGTAAACAAAAAATCAAATGTAAATACCGGGCGTTTTAAAGCTACTTGTACGCCTCAGAAAGAATAAAATTACATTGGAAGAAAATATATAAGTGAAAATGCGATTAAAAAAAAATAATCATTGAATTATATGATATTACTAATATTATCAAAATTGGGTAAAACGGAACAGCCAAAACAATATCGCATGTATAGGGCTTTCACGGTTAACAAAATTACCGAATTTGTCCTATTAGAATTGAAATAATTCATGGCAGCCGTAGATTTGTTTTCATTTAAACATGGGTTTGGCATTTATGTTACTATTTTACCCCTCGCTAACGCTCAGGGTAAAATAATCGAATATAAATGCCCAACCCATGGTTAAATGAAAACAAATCTACGGCTGCCATGAATTATTTCTTAATTTATTTTAGATATTCAATGAGTGTAAAGCGGTTAGTTAAGTTCCATAATTTGATCTTTAAGCAGAATATCTATGTCTTAACAGCTTTATTTTCAAGGGTGTGATTTTGTAATCAACTTGAAATGATATGTTTTCAAATATTTTTTTAATTTTCTGTTTGAAGGTCAAGATAGCCAAGGCAGTGGTACTTCAAAACCAAACCACTGGAAATGTCAAGTTAGGTTGGTACACATAATAGACAATTTAAACGAAAAATGCATTGTAGAAATCTAAAAAATATCAGGAACATTTATATAAGTCATAATATAATTATATTCATAGAGATTTTATTAACACTGAAGTCATTAATTTCACTATTTTATAATCAATAGCATTTGGAATAAGAAAATTAAAAGCATTTATCAAAACGTTGTGATTAGTTAACAACATCCAAAATAATGTTTAAACAGCCAATGGCAAAGCATTATTTTCATTGTTGTGTATGCTCAATGAAATAACACATAGTCCTTTGAAATCTGAATAGTTGGTGATAATTTAATTATGGCTAAAGACCTAGAAAAAACCCAATTGTAACATTTCATTGTTTATTTTTTATTAGTGGTTGTGGAAATTTTAACTTTCCCGTTAGAAAACGATGCAGTAAATGTAATGCACCAAGAACTAAGGGACATAATGAAAGTAATACACAGGATGGTGGTGTACCTGACTTTGCAGCGGAACAATGTGTTAGAAATGCTGGCACTGCTGAACAGCCAGGGAAAGAAGATATTAGTGGATATGGCAAAGGTAATCAAACTGTCAGTGAAAAGTAGTCAAACTATAAGTAAAGTGAAAACAAACTGTCAGTGAAAAGTAGTCAAAATGTTAGTAAAAAATTGTACATTCATACTATCAGTGAAAAGTAGTCAAACTGTTAGAAAAGTGTACATTTATACTATCAGTGAAAAGTAGTCAAAATGTTAGTAAATTGTACATTCAAACTGTCAGTGAAGAGTAGTCAAACTGTTAGTCATGTGTAATCAAACTGTCAGTGAAAAGTAGTCAAAATGTTAGTAAAAAATTGTACATTCATACTATCAGTGAAAAGTAGTCAAACTGTTAGAAAAGTGTACATTTATACTATCAGTGAAAAGTAGTCAAAATGTTAGTAAATTGTACATTCAAACTGTCAGTGAAGAGTAGTCAAACTGTTAGTCATGTGTAATCAAACTGTCAGTGAAAAGTAGTCAAAATGTTAGTAAAAAATTGTACATTCATACTATCAGTGAAAAGTAGTCAAACTGTTAGAAAAGTGTACATTTATACTATCAGTGAAAAGTAGTCAAAATGTTAGTAAATTGTACATTCAAACTGTCAGTGAAGAGTAGTCAAACTGTAAGTTAAGTGTAATCAAACTGTTAGTAAAGTCTACATTCAAACTGTCATTAAAGATGGTGAAATTGTTAATAAAGTGTAATCAAACAGTCAGTGAAAGGTTGTCAAATTGTGATTTTACCGCTATTCAATAGTCATAAATAAATTAAGCAAAAACAAATTCGGGTTACAAACTATAACAGGGAAACACATCAACTTTAAGAGGAAAACAACAGAAAAACAGAAACACTAAATTGCAACAAAAACAAATGGCAACATATATAGAAACGCACTATTTGAATAATACTGCCATATTCCTGACTTGGTACAGGACATTTTAAGAAAAAACGGTGGGTTTAACCTGGTTTCAAACCTCCTGCTCATATGGTAATGTTAAAAATACCTCAAAAATGACAACATTAAGTTACAGGAATACAGTACAAGTAAACGCAAGAACACCCAGGACAGAAAAACACATAAAAAAATAATAAAATAGTACATAACAACATGTTAACCACAGATTAACAATAGACACCTCCAATGAATTTAGGACAGTACACCAGTACACCACAAACAAAGTATAAACTGTGTGTCACGCAAATGTATCAACGCCACAAAAAGTGACATATTTTTGTGACATTTGTATTAGGGCTATTCCATTAAAATGTATGTGGGAGGGTAGGAAAGGACTTTCAAAATATCCCTACAACCAAGAACCATTTTTATGCTCCCGCCGTAGTGGGGGGGGGGGGGATTAAGTTTAACCCTTGTCTGTCCGTCCGTACATACGTAAGTACATCCCAAAATTGCCTCAAACAAATGTTTTGAAACTTATACACAATGCTTATTGCCATAAAACATAGATCAAGTTTGAATTTTGGTGGAGTCACTTTTCTATTTATCTATTTATAATCTTTTATATTATATAGCTCTACAACTGTTTCAGTACTTATACATCCCTCGGATTTCAAATGTTTGGCATTGAGCGTTCCTGATGAAGGTTAATCCAGAAAAGCGCTTCGGACGCATAAAATTATTAAACATGTTGTTTTCAATTTTTCCTGTTCTAGAGTTATGCCCTTTACAAATGGAAAAATTGCTGAATTTTTTGCCTCAACCAAATGTTATAAAACTTATACAAAATGCTTATTACCACAAAACTCAAAACAGGAACAAATTTGGATAGCGTCACTTATACTGTTCTTGATTTATGTTCTTTTATAATGTTTTATGCAAGTGGCGGCATCATCTGTGTCCCATTGACACATTCCTCATTTATTTAGATAATTTTGCATAATAGTAATAGACGCATACCCACATTCAATAATTAAACTTTCCTTCCTACCCTCCCACATACATTTTAATGAAATAGCCCTTATCACCGGTAAATTTCTAAAAATAGAATAGATTTATTTAAATGTAGACACATGCAATAATATAAAATTGGGATTGAGTTTGTAATGGTGTTATTTTATGTATTTTCTAACCATGACAAGAATATTAAAATGGAATTGTGTTTGTGATGGTGTTATTATTTGTATTTTCTAACCATGTCAGTTTTTCTTATCAATCAAAACTGTGTTTAAACAAAAAAGTCATTTGCATATAGTAGCTTTAAACATATAAATGAAATAGTTGATTTATTATCTTAACTTTAACATACAATAGAAAATAAAAATAAAATAACTGTAATATAAGGTAAGATGATGTAAGACCAAACAGTTAACACACTTGAAAACAAACAAAAACATTGTAGACGACCACGAGTAACTCGAAAATGCATGTACTGACAAATAAGACATATGTGAAATGTACCGAAGATATAGAATATATACCACAAACGATAAGACATACACAATATCTAACAGACTTACAAACGAAACATCATAACTAAATACATGAATTTTGGATGTATAGATACCAAGACGTCATATAGCAATGTGAATTCACACTCAGCAAAACAGTCATATTTGGGAATAGGTCACGTTTTGTACTGAGCAGACCAGATGAAGTAGATGGTAAACCACAATCTAAGACTTGGTAAAAATGTTATTAGTAAGATTAGACACAGACACATCATATAGATCAACCAATTCCTGATGGTGTCCATAAATTTTACCGAGTTTGATTTTTCATCTTTCCTCCTCATAACTCTGTTGGAGCAGTTTTTGTGTAAGGAGCCCACTTCTGTATATGAAGTCAGTATAGTGTGAACATGCACAAGCATAACATATCAATTGAGACATGCAAATACCTTACGATGGGGCAGAGATATGTTACTGCTGTGAAATGGCAAATTGATAATTGGGAAGTTGAAATCATCCCATTTGTCATAGATTTTAGTGTGAAGTCCTCCATCTGTGTCAATATTAGGGAAAAACAAGGTATGAAGCATTCTAGTAGCAGTAGTATCCTTAATTCTAGTAGCAGTAGTATCCTTAATTCTAGTAGCAGTAGTATCCTTAATTCTAGTAGCAGTAGTATCCTTAATTCTAGTAGCAGTAGTATCCTTAATTTCAAGTTCACTGGGATATATGAGATGCAAGTGCTGACTGAAATATGGGCTATTCAGTGATAGGACATCATCAAGATACATGAAAGTAAAATTAAAGAATTTTGCAAGGTAGTTTTTCTTTTTGTCTTTTAGAAGGTTCTGAATGAATTCTGCTTCATACGAGTACAAACACAAATTGGCCAGTAGGGGTACACAATTAGTACCCATTGGAAAACTCAGTTGAAATATCAATCCTCCAAACATAACAAATATATTGTCAATCAAAAAGTCCAGAATTTTGAAAATATCATCTTCAGTGTATTTTCTGATCATAGAATCAGTCTAGTTCTTAACAAAATAAGAATTATTAAAACTTAAAACACGAAATTTATATCTATAATTTCCATTTTTATAGAAAAAGCTCTGTTTATTGAGATGGTGAAGTTGATCCTTCAATTGAGCATGGGGAATACTAGTGTAAAGCATAGAAAAATCAAAAGTCTAAATGTAGAGAAAATTACAGAGATTGTGATCTAAGATTTACCAGTAGGTCTTTAGAATTTTTAATAATTTACATCTGATTGACACCACTAGTTGAATATATATCATCACAATATTTTTGAAGGCAATCTTTTACTGTAGAATGAATAGTAGTCAGTACTTTAGAAAGATGTTTAGTCAAACATATTGATGATCCAGCTATGTATCATTCTTTATAAGGAGTTTTGTGAAGTTTTTGTATCAAGTATAATGACAGAAGATTTTCTTCGTTTTCTTTGATGGTAATACCAATATCAGGAGGCTTTATCTGCTGGAACAACGAGATATTTGTCATGAAAAGATGATAAAGCATCCCTAACCTCCGGGTTCTTGAATGGGTTAGAAACCCTTGTGCTCATAGTACATTGTAGTTTCTGAATGGGCTTCTGAATAGTTAAGTGTAATCAAACAGTTATCAAAACATTGGTTAAAGAAATCAAACTATCAGTGAATCAAACTGATATTGAAAAGTAAGTCAAACTGTTAGTCAATGGCCATCAAAATGTTAGGTAAGGGTAATTAACAGTGATTGATAGTTAAACTGTCAGTAAAAGGTTATCATGTTAGTGAAAGGTCATAAAACTCAGTAAAAGGTTATGAAAAAAATAGTAAAAGGTGATTAAATTGTCAGCCAAGGGAAATAAAACTGTGAGTCACACATATAAAAAAACATTCAGTGAAAGGAAATCAAACTGTCAGTGAAATGTAATCAAACTGTGAGTGGACTGTAATCAAAATGTAAGTTAAAGAAATCAAACTGTCAGTGAAAGGTAGTCAAACTGTCAGTGAAAGGTAGTCAAACTGTCAGTGAAAGGTAGTCAAACTCTTAGTGAAAGGTAGTCAAACTCTTAGTTAAAGGTAGTCAAACTCTTAGTGAAAGGTAGTCAAACTCTTAGTGAAAGGTAGTCAGACTGTTAGTCAATGGCCATCAAAATGTCAGGTTAAGATAATAAAACTGTCACTGATAAAATTGGTCTATGGCAACTGGTTTGTTGTCCCCCGTGTAACGCTTTGCAGGAGACATGGAAATACCAGGTGTCCTTCCTTGTATCTTGGAAAGATTAATTATGTGCAGCGTGGGGTGTATTGGAACTCTGTTCTTTTATTTGTTTTGATATTCCGTTTGTGTTTTATTTTTGTAACATTTTATGTTTTCTGTGTATCAGGAGGAAGATTTACAGTACCAGAAGATCTACACATTCCACAGGGTATGGAGGTGGTAAGTATACAGTTGGTAACTTAATCAATTGGAATTAAATGGAGAGTAACTACGGATTTGATTATTTTCTTGGGTACCAGTTTTAGTGGATTGAAGAAAACTGTATGCTTTTTGGAAATACTTGATTGTTGCAGTTTTGCCAAAGTTTTGCATACAGGCCTATGAGTAATGGAGAACTCTTAAATTTGTGGCTAAGCTATACCATTGAAATTAACAAAAATTGGTACCCAATGAATATAGTAATAAATCCACAGTATTTAATTCACAGTTCAAATTACTGACGTTTTCACACATAAAAAAGAGTTTACAGAACATAAAATCATTCAATATTCACTACACTATAAACTACATTTTAATATATTGAAGTTAAGTTCTGCCTCAAAAGGCACAATTGAAGCTATTGGTGTCTAGCTAAAAGTACTTAAGAATGGGGTACATATTCATTAATGGGAATTATTAATTTGTTCTGTAAGTAACCGCAAAGTATATTCAGTTTAATAACAGTTGTACTATAAGATTCATAATAAATTCTACAATTGTTCTGTTCAATTCATAAAACTCATAACAAATTCTATGATTGGTCTATATAACTCATAACAAGTTCTATGATTGGTATATATAACGATTGGTATATATAACTCATAACAAGTTCTACGATTGGTATATATAACTCATAACAAGTTCTACGTTTGGTATATATAATTCATAACAATTTCTACGATTGGTGTATATAATTCATAACAAGTTCTACGATTGATGTATATAATTCATAACAAATTCTACGATTGGTGTATATAATTCATAACAAATTCTACGATTGGTGTATATAATTCATAACAAATTCTACGATTGGTATATATAATTCATAACAAATTCTACGATTGGTATATATAATTCATAACAAGTTCTATGATTGGTATATATATTTCATAACAAGTTCTACGATTGGTATATATAATTCATAACAAATTCTACGATTGGTATATATAATTCATTACAAATTCTATTGATTGGTATATATAACTCATAACAAATTCTATGATTGGTATATATAATTCATAACAAATTCTATGATTGGTATATATAACTCATAACAAATTCTATGATTGGTATATATAACTCATTACAAATTCTATGATTGGTATATATAATTCATAACACATTCTATGATCGGTATATATAATTCATAACACATTCTATGATTGGTATATATAATTCATAACAAATTCTATGATTGGTATATATAATTCATAACAAATTCTACGATTGTACTATATGATATTAAATTCTACAATTCTTTTATAATTAAGATTCATAACAAATTATATTTTTTTTATAGCCAGATACACAGGAGCAACATTTAGCAATTGAAAAAACAGCAAAATTTGTAGCTGCTAATGGTATACAGATGGAAATTATGATCAAATCAAAACAAGGAAACAATCCAAAGCTAACCTTTCTCAACTTACATGACCCTTTGAACTTTTATTACAACCACATGGTCAAGATGATTAAAGCAGGAAAATACACTCCAACAGATCAAACAAAAGGGGACGATTCAATAGGTATGTTACTTTTGATAATTGTTTAACATACAACTGATGGTCATAGTGTTTCAAGAAAAATTGGTTAAATGTACCATTACCATTATAAAGGGTAATCTCCCCTTTCATTTCTATTCAATAAAAAGAAAAGGCGTTTATTATAGTTATAATTGTTTTAAATCCTTGCCTTTAAAATCATTAGATATCTTAAAACAAAAGTAAACATCAGGTTTCGAAATAAAACAAAAATTGCGTACAAAACGTTTTTCTGGAACAACCGTCATCTTGAATGGTAGAGGTCAATTATTTTCATTTGGAAGCCAAATGAGTAAAGCATTTAACAGCATCAACCAAAACGTTCAAAACAAAACAGTCCTTATCATCTAAGATCAGCTTTGATTGAAGGTCATGGCAACCATAATTTTAGAAAAGATTTTTTTTTATAAACTGGAGATTGAAAATCAAAGTGTATCATTTGAATAATATATGCCAGTACCTAAGTTTTGTGTCTGGGGTGAATGGTACCTTTGACGATGATTGGTAGCTGCTGTTCTTATTTGTTATGCTAAGACCAAATGATAGTATTACTATATCTGATAAACATTAAATTGAAGGGGAGATAACTTAATTGATAGCCTAGAGTTCAGATGTGGCCTCATGTAGAAGAAGATTAAGTTAGTAATAAAGTTGGAGTTTATTTGTAATCTCAAATAACAAGTCCTTACAGAAGTGAAAACTACATGTACTATAGACTTGCCTGTCTGTCCTTATAACAGATATAAGAATCTGGTATTCACCTGTGATCTTCTTCCATTATTTTTTAATCACAATGGAAATTATACGTACTTATTTTTTTGAAAACATGCTCTCTCAGTTGCTGTTAGTTGCACAACATCAGATTCAAATGGAATTTCTAAACAATCCTTGAACATAATGAATATGCAAATGTTTTGGTAAAACTATACATTGTTTATATGGAAGTTACGTAATGAAAAGAGAGAGAATGAGGCTTTGCCCTACAAACATAACATGAGATAGTGGGTTTTTTTTTGGTCCCCTGCATAACATGTTGCAGGGGACATGGAAATACCAGGTGTTCGTCTGTGTGACCTGCCGTCGAGTCTTGTTAGTGCTCTCACATGTAAAATTCTTGCCAGATTTTTTTGAAATTATAAAATAGGGTTATATCAGCAATGTCTTGGATGAGTTCGAAAATCAGTGCATATCAATTATTTGAAAAAAAGTAATTCCCCTTGGACACATTTATTTTATGGAAAATTGCATCGTAAGGACTCTCATGTGTACAATTCTTGCCAGAATTTTATGAAACTTATATCATAGGTTTATATTAGCAATGTCTTGGAGGAGTTTGAAAATCAGTCCTGATCAGCAATGTCTTGGACAGTTCAAAAATCAGTGCTAATCAATTACTTTTGAAAGAGTTATGCCCCTTGGAAACATTAATGTTATGGAAAATTGCATCGTTAGAGCTCTCATGTGTTCAATTTTTCCAAGATTTTGATGAAGCTTATATCATAGGTTTATATCAGCAATGTCTTGGAGGAGTTCAAAAATCAGTGGCGATCAATATTAATCTTTAATAGAGGTTTGCTCCTTGGAAATATTAACTATATGGAAAAATTGCCGTATGAATCAATTCTTGCCAGATTTTTATGAAATTTATACTTTAGGTTTATATTAGCAATGTCTTTGACACTTGCGAAAATAAGTTCTGATCAAATATTGTTAACAAGTTACAAATGTATGCTCCTTGGAAATATAAATTATAATTGAAATCACATTGCATTTGCTCTGAAGCAACATCTCTTAAGATATCAATAAAATGTCTTAAAGAACCAAAAAAGGTACTTTTTTTAGTTTTTGCCCTTGTACTTTGGATAGATAAAATATGAGCAATGGAGGGGAAATTTGAACTCTGTTCTTTTATATTATTAGGGTATTGTAAAAAAAAAAAATACACATACTTAAACAACAAGACATTTCCTTTAAACTGTTATTAGATTTATAGTAGGGTGCCCAATCAACGAATTTGATCGATTTGGGTTAACGGAATAACACACAGCTGTATTTTATATCATTGGAAAGAGGAGAACAAGCCTTATCAAAATATTGATGTCGTACTTGTCTACAGTGGTCACAATTTTATAAAATTTAGGTCAAAGGTCAAAGTTAAAATTTCAAGGAAAAAGCAGAGTCACGTTTAGACAGCTGGTTGTCCCATCATAAATGCATTTATAGCAAAATAAATTCGAATAATTCAAAGTATTATAACTAGAGTATCTACATCTAGGACTAATTTGATGTTTCTGTTCCCAAATATGGTTCAAGATTGACATTTGTACTTATAGGGTGCACATTTACAGTTTTCATTCAGCTATTAAATAACAGTGATCTTGACCTATTAAAATTTCCAAATTCAGACTTTTTACACAAGATTCGATACTAGTGATTTCTTAAGAAGTTTTTATACGACCGCAAAAAAATTTTTGTGGTCGTATATTGGTATGACGTTGGCGTCGTCATCGTCGTCGTCGTCGTTGTTGTCCTTGTCGTCGTCGTCCGGAGGCGTCGTCGTCTGGCGTCGTCGATCGAAGACGCATTTGTTTTCGCACTCTTACTTTAGTTTAAGTGAATGGATCTCTATGAAATTTAACCATAAGGTTCAATACCACAAAAGGAAGGTGGGGATTGATTTTGGGGGTTATGGTACCAACAGTTAAGGAATTAGGGGCCAAAAAGGGGCCAAAAATAAGCATTTTCTAGATTCCAGACAATAACTGTGGAACGGTGTATGGATCTCTCTGAAATTATACTACAAGTTTCCATACCACAAAGGGATGGTTAGGATTTGCTTTGGGGGGTTATTGCTCAAACCGTTTAAGAATTAGGGGCAAAAAAGGGGGAAAAACAAGGTTGTCCTCATTAATAGTACAAAACATAATTTAAAGCAGTGTAAGGGAGATAAATCAAATACATCATTGAAATTATCTCCCTTACACTGCTTTTAAATTATGTATAAAGTAATGGTTAATAAACAATTAAGATAATTTAAAACTGTGTAAGGGAGGTAATCAGAATACAACGTTTTGGTTACTTCCCTTACACTGCTTTTAAATTATGTTTAAAGAAATGCATATTTATAAAGGAAGACCAGTATGGCACATTAGATTTGTAAAATCTTTGACCACATTTATTTAGATTTTTAATTTTGGGTCCAGTTTTCAAATTGGTCTACATTAAGGTCCAAAGGGTCTAAAATTAAACTTTGTTTGATTTTAACAAAAATTGAATATATGGGGTTCTTTGATATGCTGAATCTAAACATGTATTTAGATTTTTGATTTTTGGCCCAGTTTTCAAGTTGGTCCAAATTGGGGTCCAAAATTAAACTTTGTTTGATTTCAACAAAAATTGAATATATGGGGTTCTTTGATATGCTGCATCTAACCATGTATTTAGATTTTTTATTTGTGGACCCCGCTATCAAATTGGTTCATATTGAGGTCAAAAGGGTCCAAAATTAAACTTTGTTTGATTTCATTAAAAATTGAATTATTGGGGTTCTTTGATATGCCAAATCTAACCGTGTATTTAGATTTTTAATTTTGGGTCCCGTTTTTTAAATTGGTCTACATTAAGGTCCAAACGGTCCAAAATTAAACTTTGTTTGATTTTAACAAAAATTGAATATATGGGGTTCTTTGATATGCTGAATCTAAACATGTATTTAGATTTTAGATTTTTGGCCCAGTTTTCAAGTTGGTCCAAATTGGGGTCCAAAATTAAACTTTGTTTGATTTCAACAAAAATTGAATATATGGGGTTCTTTGATATGCTGAATCTTAGCATGTATTTAGATTTTTTATTTGTGGGCCCGCTATCAAATTGGTTCATATTGAGGTCAAAAGGGTCCAAAATTAAACTTTGTTTGATTTCATCAAAAATTTAATTATTGGGGTTCTTTGATATGCCAAATCTAACCGTGTATTTAGATTTTTAATTTTGGGTCCCGTTTTTTGAATTGGTCTACATTAAGGTCCAAAGGGTCCAAAATTAAACTTAGTTTGATTTTAACAAAAATTGAATTTTTGAGGTTCTTTGATATGCTGAATCTAAACATGTGTTAGATTTTTGATTATGGGACCAGTTTTCAAGTTGGTCCAAGTTGGGGTCCAAAATTAAACTTTGTTTGATTTCAACAAAAATTGAATATATGGGGTTCTTTGATATGCTGAATCTAAACATGTATTTAGATTTTAGATTTTTGGCCCAGTTTTCAAGTTGGTCCAAATTGGGGTCCAAAATTAAACTTTGTTTGATTTCAACAAAAATTGAATATATGAGGTTCTTTGATATGCTGATTCTTACCATGTATTTAGATTTTTTATTTGTGGGCCCACTATCAAATTGGTTCATATTGAGGTCAAAAGGATCCAAAATTAAACTTTGTTTGATTTCATCAAAAATTGAATTATTGGGGTTCTTTGATATGCCAAATCTAACCGTGTTTTTAGATTTTTAATTTTGGGTCCTGTTTTTTTAATTGGTCTACATTAAGGTCCAAAAGGTCCAAAATTAAACTTAGTTTGATTTTAACAAAAATTGAATTCTTGGGGTACTTTGATATGCTGAATCTAAATATGTGTGTAGATTTTTGATTATGGGACCAGTTTTCAAGTTTGTCCAAGTTGGGGTCCAAAATTAAACTTTGTTTGATTTCAACAAAAATTGAATATATGGGGTTCTTTAATATGCTGAATCTAACCATGTATTTTGATTTTGGACATTGGACCATAATAGGTAAATTAAAAAAATTGAAGTTCTTAGACCACATTCTTTCTGTGTCAGAAACCTATGCTGTGTCAAATATTTAATTACAATCCAAATTCAGAGCTGTATCAAGCTTGAATGTTGTGTCCATACTTGCCCCAACTGTTCAGGGTTCGACCTCTGCGGTCGTATCAAGCTGCGCCCAGCGAAGCATTTTATTTAGATATTAACATTAATAAGTTGCTCTCCCAAAATGTTATTTTCTTGTCTTTTGGTAGAAGGTGTTCGTAATGATTTTCTGGTGGTAAATATCCAATTTTCTTTTGGTGAGTGTGGAAGCACATCAAATTGTATTTAATTCCAAAACTGGTGTAATATTGACTCAGAGTGATTTGAATTAGAAGGTCTGAGTTTATATAGAAAAAAAATAAATGCAAATGGTGAAAAAGGGGGAGGGTTTCTGTTGAAGTTATGAAAACAAAATGACAAATAGAAACAGGTTAATTACTTCATCTTACACACTTATATCATCACAAGTGTACTGTATATAACTTATTGTGCATCCATTGGCCTACATAAACGTGAAGTTACAGATAATCTACAAAAAGGGCTATGTACAGCATCAATGTATTTTGCAAACACTTGTAAACAACATCAATATAATCCAAATATAGATCTCTGATTTCTTTATGTAGATATAAGAAGATGTGGTATGAGTGCCAATGAGACAACTCTCTCATCCAAGTCACAATTAAAAACGAGAAACGAGAAACACTTATGAACCACATCAACAAACGACAACTATTGAACATCAGATTTATGTGCTTATATATACGAGTACGTGTGTTAATATAGATCAGAATTTTAAACATTAAAACAACATAGAAAAATTGCCGAAGCTAGTAGTAGCTATTACGTTTCATTGTCTACTGTTAAGTTGGAAGCCCAACGACCAGGTTTATGTTAGAGAGATAATTTCAGTTGATCTTTTTTAAATCACATTCGATGCAGAATGCAGGGCATACCGAATACAATCTAATGGTGGTGGCGGCAACACCATAAACAATTAGTATAGTTTCATATTGTAGATGGCATAGGAATTGGATGAATCATACTTTGTACATAGAAGTTTCCGTCGGTCTTATAATCATTGTACTTGACCTAATTTTCATTGTTAAGTGACTGCTAAAATGCTGTATAGCTTTTTTTCGTCATGTGAATGTCTCACTTATCAGGATAACTTAATGTTTGGTTACTAATAAATGGGTCAAAATTATATTTGGTGTATGGAATGTTAGCAAGGTGTACATCTCTTTGTGGCAGAGTTTAACTGACCATACCTCATTTATATGGAACATTGATAATGTTAATTTGAAGTAAAACTTGCTGCTGTATAACATAAAAATAAGGAGATGTGGAAGTAAGCAAGTATAGGCAACCGTACGACAATGAGATAAACCCATACCCTAAGGTCAGCTATAAAAGGCCTGATATGAAAAAATTTGAAACAATCCATTTGAGAAAACTAACGGCCTAATTTATAAAAAAAAATATAACAAAAATAGATATAACAGACATCTACCAACAACAACCACTCAAATACCTGCTTGATCCTGACTAGGGACAGGCATATAAAGAATGTATTATCATTTTCTCTAAGACTTTCAACATAATTCAGTCAGTTAGTAAAACATGCTGTACCAGTAGAATCCTAGTTTTTACAGGTATGATGTTTATCATGTTTATGATTATAATTTTCTTTGACTATTGATAACGTCCTTTCATTAGCTTTTGGTAAGGGGAGGACCATTTGAATTCGAAAGGGGGAGGGGAAGAGGATTTTGAAAATGAATAACTTGGTTTGTATGAACTGAAAATAAATTACTTTGCGCAAAACAGGATGAAAATGAATACTGTAAATTCAGAAATTATTGCGTGCATTTATTTTTGCGATTTTGTCATTTTAGACTTAAATGCGATTTTAATTTTTACGATTTTGAGAAAAATCCTGTTTAATTCATATAAAATATTTCAAAATGCGAGTTTAAATTATTGCGTTTACAGCTCTGTCGCATTTTTCGCAATAATAAAAACTTCGCAATAATTTCTGAATTTACAGTACTCTCCAACATTAAATGCAGGATAGTTGAGGATATAAATGTGTACAAGTGAAAACCGCTAAACCGCGCAATTTAGTGGTTGTAGTTGGTCGCTGTCTGTTGAGTTTTTTTGTGTTTTTTTGGATTGTTTAACAAGTTGTCATGTCGGGGCCTTTTATAGCTGATCCCATAATGTTAAACAATCGATCTTATTTTAATTGTATTATTATCATAAAAAAAAATCATTCCAATTTGAAACATGGTAGATAGATTGAACATGTATGCTTGGCAAATGTAGCATGTGTAGGTCAAATTGGCTTCAGTGGTTAGCTCATACAATCCAATTGCCAATTCATCTTTGAAATTATTGAAGTTGTGTCTGCTAGAGTATAATCTATAGTACAAAAGGTAGACACAAACACATTTTTGTTCACACCGTGGAAGATTTAGGCCGAAAAACATCATGCAAGACCGTAACATAGTATTGATGTGCCATATTCCGGGTGTGAAACGAAACTGACCGATTTGATTCTAATTAATTACCATAATAACAAAAATATCTAGTCAATAAAAGTTGAAAGTTTTGAAAAACAGACACAAAACATATTCCTCCGAAGAATATAACAATGTACAAAGTTAGCTGGCTTAATTCAAAACAAATAATTAAAGCAACCACAAAACAAGCAAAAATGAGAAATGTATTGAGTGAACACTGTCCTTGTTAATGACCTAATAGTGTAAGCTACAAAAATGAATAATGGCACGAGATATCCGTGTTTAATCAATGTAAAAAAATTGACTTAACTTATGTTTTTAATTGCTCATTTCTTCAAACGACTTTTATCTCACACATGAAAATTGGCACACAAAATCATTTAAATACTTTCCGCTAATGTTATATGATATATTTAATATGTAAACTATATTGTAAGTACTATTTTAACCACCAACCATTTTATTTTCCATGTTAAATATTCCCTGTACAATACGGTATCTGGGAGCACCTTGTAAAAACCCGAAATTTAGAAAATTGTGTCCATGGGAACTTACGATGACAATCATGATTGTAAAATATAATGATTTCCTATAATTTGCAATTAAAATTAGCGTGTGTTATCCGTTAACTTAAACTCGTTAACTAGCGGACTTTTTGGACATTGGGCACCCTACTATTAATCTGTTTGTTATTCAATAAAATCAGTATATATAATGTTTATTTTTAGGTAATGAAATTCCACAGAATACAAGCTGACAGTAGATGAAGATAACAGTTGAAAACTTTCAAAGAATATAATGGAACAAAAGCGTTTCATTCTATGGTTACAGATATATTTTGCAGTCAGTACTGTTTTGGTAAAATCAGGAAATTGAAAACTATAAAATTTAGCTAAATATTATGATATGTATACATTGGTGACTATTGCGACTGCCATGAACGTATTGCAAGAGTACAATTTTAAACCGACTTTATAATACTGTTATACAAATGATCTGAGACAAAATCATGTCATTATTTCATATTGGACTGTGATATTTATGTTTTTATTTATCATGAGCATGTTATGTTTTTAGTTTATAAATGTATCTGCAAAATTTAGATATTTTTTGTATTCTGTGTTTTTATTAATTATTCATAAGTGTCTTTACAAGGACACTTAAGTACATAAAATGTCCTTCACCGACAGGTGTTGATGTGAAAAAGTCAATGGAATTTTACATATCCTAATGCTGCCCATTTTAGAAAGATTCTTATGTTGTACTGTTACACCACTATCCCAGGTTAAGGGAGGGTTGGTGCCTTTAAACTAGTTAAACCCCGCCACATTCTATATGTTCCTGTCCAAAGTCCGAGGAGCCTGTATTTCAGTGATGGTCATTTGTTGCTGTATATCATATTTGTTTTCATACGACCCCAAAAGATTTTTGCGGTCGTATATTGGTATGACGTTGGCGTCGTCTGATGACACATTGGTTTTCGCACAATGACTTAAGTTTAAGTGAATGGATCTCTATGAAATTTTACCATAAGGTTCAATACCACAAAAGGAAGGTTGGGATTGATTTTGGGGTTTATGGTACCAACAGTTAAGGAATGAGGGGCCAAAAATAAGCATTTTTGTAACTTCCAGTCATAACTTGTGTGTTAGTGTATGGATCTCTCTGACATTGTACCACAAGGTTCCATATCACAAAGGGATGGTTAGGATTTGCTTTGGGGGGTTATGGCTCAAACCGTTTAGAAATTAGGGGCAAAAAAGGGGGAAAACAAGGGTGTCCTGGTTAATGGACAAATACTTTAGTACAAATCATAATTTAAAGCAGTGTAAGGGAGGTAATTCAAATACATCATTTGAATTACCTCCCTTACACTGCTTTTAAATTATGTATAAAGTAGTGGTTAATGAACAATTAAGACAATTTAAAAGCAGTGTAAGGGAGGTAATCCAAATACAACGTTTTGATTACCTCCCTTACACTGCTTTTAAATTATGTTTAAAGAAATTCATATTTATAAAGGATGACCAGTAAAAATATCTGCAAATGTTGCATCTTTTTTTTTTTACAAAAAAATCCATATGAAAGATTTGACACCATATTTTAAATTCTATTATAAAATAGATTAAGATAGCACTATGGTAAATTTAAATGGGTAATTATGGTTGCAAACTCCATTGGAAATTTGAATTGAGATTATGACCACATCTTAAGTGGAAAGAATTTTTTTGGGGGAAAAGGGAAGGGGGGGGCAGTAAAAAGAAATTGTGGGGGGGGGGGGGGGTCAATTTTTTAATTTTTTCTCATTTCAGATTTCAGAAATTAAAAAGAAAAATTCTTCATTTTTTTGCAAAATAAAAGTGTGTGTGTGCGTGTGTGTGTGTGGGGGAGGGGGGGGGGGGGAGATGTAATACGCAACAGCATAGTGTATTGCACAAAAGCAAAAAAAAAAAAGGGGGGGTACATTTTTTTATTTTTTTTTTTGTGGGGGGAGGGGGTCAATTCGCACCAGCAAAGTGTATTGCACAAAGCAATACATTGATTATAAATTCAAATCATATAACCAATTCTAAGTTCTTTGACTACATTTATTCTGTGTCAGAAACCTTTTATGTGTCAAATATTTAATTACAATCCAAATTCAGACCTGTATCAAGCGCGAATATTGTGTCCATTTTTGCCCCAACTGTTCAGGGTTGGACCTCTGCGGTCGTCAAAGCAATTTATTTGTTCATTATTTTGAACATAAATCAGGCCATAAGTTTTCATGTTTGAATTATTTTACAGTTGTCAATTCAGGAACTTTTATAACTGACAATGTGGTATGGGTTTTGCTCATTGTTGAAGGCCGGTTTGTGAACTATAGTTGTTAACTTCTATATCATTTGTTCTCTGGTGGAGAGTTGTCTCATTGGCAATCATGCCACATCTTCTTAGTTTTATAATTAAGATTTTTGCCACCAAATTGGTCTAATTCTCATATCTTAAACCTTAGAGCCCCGAGTATTACTACAGAAGGCTGAAAACTTATTTAAGTGATGTTTTCTGAGTTGTATGGACACAATTAGACCAAGGTCAGTCAGAACACACTTTGAAAAGAGGATGCTGCTCACAAGGAAGCTATTAAACCAAGAGTTCCAAATGGTGAAGTTGAAATCATCCCTTCGTAAATTTTACAGCGCCATCACGAGTTGGTTGACCGTTATGGAATAACCGTTTCACAGCTGATATCGGATATGTTCCTTATGTCTTAACTACAATACCCTTCCCCGTTCACGAATGTGACCTACCAAATTAGACTATTTACTGCATTTGTAATAACATAAGCAACACGACGGGTGCCACATGTGGAGCAGGATCTGCTTACCCTTCCGGAGCACCTGAGATCACTCCCAGTTTTTGGTGGGGTTCGTGTTGCTTAGTCTTTAGTTTTCTATGTTGTGTCATCTGTACTATTATTTGTCTTTTTATTTTTGGCCATGGCGTTGTCAGTTTGTTTTCGATCTGTGAGTTTGACTGTCCCTCTTTTTGAATGTGATCTGCAATCAACCACTGTTCAATGATCAAGCTATTATCAGCTCATTGTCTACAAAGAAGGCTGAAAATAAGAAAATATTGCTTTTTCTAATAAAATAATCAAATTTTCATAATTAGGTACAAAGTAGGTCCACCATGAAGAAACTTATTTTTATACGACCGCAAAAAATTTTTGCGATCGTATATTGGTATGACGTTGTCGTCGTCGTCGTCCGAAGACACATTGGTTTTCGCACTCTAACTTTAGTTTAAGAGAATGGATCTCTATGAAATTTTACCATAAGGTTCAATACCACAAAAGGAAGGTTGGGATTGATTTTGGGGGTTATGGTACCAACAGTTAAGGAATTAGGGGCCAAAAAGGGGCCAAAAATGAGCATTTTTGTAACTTCCAGACAATAACTTGTGTGTGTAAGTGTATGATTCTCTCTGACATTGTACCACAAGATTCCATATCACACAGGGAATGCTGGGATTGATTTTGGGGGTAATTGCCTCAAAATATTAGGAATTAGGGGCCAAAAAAGGGGTAAAAAACAAGCATTTTTCTAGTTTCATGACAATAAATTGTGTGTAAGTGTATGGATCTTTCTGAAATTGTACTACAAGGTTCCATATCACAAAGGGAAAGCTGGAATTGAGTTTGGGGTTAATTGCCCAAAACGTTTAGGAATAAGGGGCCAAAAATAAGCATTTTTCTAGTTTCCAGACAATAGCTTGTGTTCAGGATCTCTCTGAAATTGTACCACAAGGTTCCATATCACACAGGGAATGCTGGGATTGATTTTGGGGGTAATTGCCTCAAAATATTAGGAATTAGGGGCCAAAAAAGGGGCAAAAAACAAGCATTTTTCTAGTTTCATGATAATAACTTGTGTGTAAGTGTATGGATCTTTCTGAAATTGTACTACAAGGTTTCATATCACAAAGGGAAAGCTGGAATTGAGTTTGGGGGTAATTGCCCAAAACGTTTAGGAATAAGGGGCCAAAAATAAGCATTTTTCTAGTTTCCAGACAATAACTTGTGTCCAAGTGTATGGATCTCTCTGAAATTGTACTGCAAGGTACCATACCACATGGGGAAGGCTGGGATTGAGTTTGGGGGTGATGAATCATAAGGGGGTTCGAAAAATTTGGGGGGGGGGGGTTCCTTTTTTTTCTTTTTTACCTTTTTTTTTTCTTTTAAAATTTTCCATTTTAAGTTGGTTATTTCTGTTTTATTTTTAAAAGCAAATAATAATGATATGGTGGTCCGAGGACACAGTTATCGTCCTTCGATTTTCGTTGTCTACAAATATAGTCCCTAGTGTGGACAGTGTATGACTTGCAAATTTTTTTCATACACTTTCCAAATTTATTTCTTTATATTTAATGCATGAAATATTAAGTAAGGGGATGAAATTACATGTTAAAAAAATTTGGGTGCTGAATCTTTATGTTAAGTAGTGATTAGGTCCAGTTTAAAAAGGTCAAAAATTAGAATGTCTGAAGCTGTCAAACTGAATTTTAGACCCCCTTAACATAGAATTGTCAATATTTTGAGTTAGAGCTGGTAGACTTTTCTATAATTTTGATATTATTTGTCCCAATAGTAGTACACTACACTGTAAAAATCTTTTTGAGATAGAGCAGGTGCGATTTTTTTAATTTGACTTTATTGTCTAAAAGAAATGCACTACGAAATAACTGTGTTCTCGGGCCTAAGAGATGAATTCAGGAAATGTAGATTCTGTACTTTGGCAACGTCCCTGAATGGTTTGCTGGTTTCAATTTGTCAAACTCAATAAAAGTAAAGGATTTACATCTTTATTTGAAAGAAATTCTGTTAAAATGTACCATTTTGACATTATACGGCTAAAATAAGCATTTTGAAGCAGTTTCCATTTTAAGCCTAAGAGGCATGCTGACTTTCTATCTGACAGCTTTTTATGCTTTGATATTTGTGTTTCTATGATTAATTCAAATTCTATTAACCATTTGTGAACTCTGAATATAGAGAAAAGTAGATTATCACAGAAAAAATGTGCAAAATGTGTTGTATTTAGGCCCTGGTAGAACGGCCTGTTTAATGTATGTTCAATGTGAAGAGCTTTGTACATAGAATGTGTTGTCCATCATAAAAATTTCACTAAATC
The DNA here is from genome assembly GCF_021869535.1 of Mytilus californianus. Classification (NCBI taxonomy): domain Eukaryota; kingdom Metazoa; phylum Mollusca; class Bivalvia; order Mytilida; family Mytilidae; genus Mytilus; species Mytilus californianus. Next base: position 110,001,234 of record NW_026262734.1, on the reverse strand, counting down.
TGTAAAAAAAGCACTTGACAATGATCTGTGCACCTTATCCATTTCATATACTGCCTTTATTTTCTTCTGTAGGATAGTATGTGGTTCAAATATATGCCAGTTGAGACTAAAACTACATGCAAGTTTCCCATTGAAAAGTGAAAAAACTGTGCATCAGACCATACTGTCTGCAAAAAAAGTTGAATGCAAAAGTCCTTTTGCAATTAGACTTCTTGTATCATGACATCTTAGCATAGAAATGAGCAAAAAGTAACAAATTTCCATTTCTTATAGCTTCTGTATGCATTTTTATATGTAAATATGTGCTACGGCCTAAATTGACACTAAATAATGTTCAGTCTTACATAGCCTAAGATCATTTTATACTCATTTGGTATGCTTTTTGTAATTTTTCTTTCCATTTAAAGTACATTTAATATATATGAAAGAATAATATATGGTAAAAAACTTCAAAAACTTCAAATTGGTTGAAAAAAAATGCATGTTTATGTAAGGCTCCCCTTAATTCGAAAATCTCTATTTTCAGGCACAGGCTCATATAAATTTGACTTTTGAATAATTGTAACAAATCTGATAAACCAAATGAGTAGTCAGTTGCTTTTAATACTTAATATATTATATTTAAGAGCATTTCAAAAGCAAATTTTTGCAATATTTAAATTTTTTAAGCCCAAATCTTGATAGTTGAAATTATTTGATTTAAACGTCAAAATTAAACATTCAAATTTCAATATTAAAATTGCCATAGTTTCTATAATATATATCCTATGGCCTTGAAACTTGGCAAACTATCTTATAATTGCCTAAGCTTAGGTCATGCAAAGTTTAATTAGAATTGGTCAAGTCTTTCTATACTATTAGGTCCGAGGACACAGTTATCGTCCTTCGATTTTCGTTGTCTACAAATATAGTCCCTAGTGTGGACAGTGTATAACTTGCAAATTTTTTTCATACACTTTCCAAATTTATTTCTTTATATTTAATGCATGAAATATTAAGTAAGGGGATGAAATTACATGTTAAAAAAATTTGGGTGCTGAATCTTTATGTTAAGTAGTGATTAGGTCCAGTTTAAAAAGGTCAAAAATTAGTATGTCTGAAGCTGTCAAACTGAATTTTAGACCCCCTTAACATAGAATTGTCAATATTTTGAGTTAGAGCTGGTAGACTTTTCTATAATTTTGATATTATTTGTCCCAATAGTAATACACTACACTGTAAAAATCTTTTTGAGATAGAGCAGGTGCGATTTTTTTAATTTGACTTTATTGTCTAAAAGAAATGCACTACGAAATAACTGTGTTCTCGGGCCTAAGATGGTAGGAAATACACACCAAACATGATGTGTAAATTATTATATAATAAGTATTGTGCAATAGCAAGAAATTTTCAATTGCACAGTATTGCACAATAGCAAGAAATCTTCAATTGCACAGTATTGCGCAATAGCAAGAAATCTTCAATTGCACAGTATTGTGCAATAGCAAGAAATATCAAATAGCACAATATTGCGCAATAGCAAGAAACTGTCAATTGTACAGTATTGCGCAATAGCAAGAAATATTCAATTGCACAGTATAAATTGCTCATTTCTTGACCAATTTCAATGGGGTTTTATTCTTGAATTCTTGGGGTTCTTTAATATGCTGATTCTAACCGTGTATTAAGTTTTTGATTTTGGGCCCCGTTTTTAAATTGGTCCACATTGAGGTCCAAAGGGTCCAAAATTAAACTTTGTTTGATTTCATCAAAAATTGAATTATTGGGGTTCTTTGATATGCCGAATCTAACCGTGTATTTAGATTCTTAATTTTTGGTTCCGTTTTCAAATTGGTCTACATTAAGGTCCAAAGAGTCCAAAATTAAACTTAGTTTGATTTTAACAAAAATTGAATTCTTAGGGTTCTTTGATATGCTGAATCTAAACATGTATTTAGATTTTTGATTATGGGCCCAGTTTTCAAGTTGGTCCAAATCGGGGTCCAAAATTAAACTTTGTTTGATTTCAACAAAAATTGAATATATGGGGTTCTTTGATATGCTGAATCTAACTATGTATTTAGATTTTTGATTTTTGGGCCCCATTATCAACTTTGTCCACATTGAGGTCAAAAGGGTCCAAAATTAAACTTTGTTTGATTTCATCAAAAATTGAATTCTTGGGGTTCTTTGATATGCTGAATCTAACCATGTATTTAGATTTTGGATATTGGACCATAATAGGTGAATGTCCAATTTAAAATTTTTAAGTTCTTAGACCACATTCATTCTGTGTCAGAAACCTATGCTGTGTCAAATATTTAATCACAATCCAAATTCAGAGCTGTATCAAGCTTGAATGTTGTGTCCATACTTGCCCCAACTGTTCAGGGTTCGACCTCTGCGGTCGTATCAAGCTGCGCCCTGCGGAGCATTTTATTACAATTATAAACTTAATATCAGGTCAAGAAGACACAAGGAAACCCTACATGTAAGAGTGATTCAGATTGCAACCAAGTTTAATCTAATTTTGCCCAGTAGCCACAATCCCATCCTCCTTTTCTTGTTCATCTTACAGTAACAGGACAGGTGCCAAAAATGAAATAAGAACTGTTTGCCCTTCAGAAGAACAAGATCCAATACCATGTGCCGCTAGTGAAACCTAAACAGCTTCCTAATCAGGAGCACCTTACCTAACCCCCTGGCTTATGATGAGGTTTGTTTTGCTCAATCTGTATTTTTCTGGGTAGTGTGTTATGGACTTATGTTAAACACAATACATATTTTTGACCATGGTGTTGCCTGATCTTGTCTTCTTACATTTTTTCAACTGTAGTTTACAGTATCACAGGAGACATGTCACCCCAATTTGACATAATTTTTGGATAAGTCAGTTAGCTGTCTGCCACAATTATAATGGTTATTGTTTTTTTAAAGCATAAATCATGGCCATTAGTTTTCTCTTTTGAATGGGTTTACATTTTGTCATGATGGAGCCTCTAAGCATATATTACTACACAGTTTAGGCTTTGCTCATTGTTGAAGGCTACAGATGGCCCTTTAGTCGTTTACATCCTTGCATTTTGTTTTCTGGTGAATTATTGTCTCATTGGCAACCATACCACATCTCCTTATTAGTTCCCTACTGACGAAGTCAAGTTAAAGGGTACTTTAGGTTTGCACTCCATTCATCTGTCTGTCTTGTGTCTGTCCATCCATCATTCCGGCAAATCAGTTTTCCACACTTTTTTCTTTGTGCTTGAAGATATTGATTTGATATTACATGTATTGTTTTATCATAACAAGATATATAGATCAAGTTAGAATTTTGTTCTGGTCTGATGATATTTGTTTTTTGTTCATTATTTTATACATAAATCAGCCCATTAGTTTTCTCGTTTGAATTATTTTACAGTTGTCAATTCAGGAACTTTTATAACTCACAATGTGGTATGGGTTTTGCTCATTGTTTAAGGCCGGTTTGTGAACAGTCAACTATAGTTGTTAACTTCGATGTCATTTGTTCTCTGGTGGAGAGTTGTCTCATTGGCAATCATACCACATCTTCTTATTTTTCTAATTAAGATTTTTGCCACCAAATTGGTCTAATTCTCATACCTTATACATGTATGCCATGCTGTGCAGAAATTGTATACTTTTTCAAGTTTAAAATGCAAGCGCAAAGCAAAGTTCAGATGGTATATAGTAATATACAATATCACAAGGGAGATAAGTCAGAAAGTTGAGCGAGGAGAACTATACAAGGGAATGTTGTGACAATTTCTTTACGTTTTTCTTAATTTAAAATATTCAATGCTATCTGAGTGGGATGTACAAGTATATTATAAGCAATGACTCATGAAAAATGTACCTGTAGACAAAATTTATTGAACACATGACATTAATGAAAACAAAAACTGCATGATGTGGTTAACTTCAACATTGTGTTCTGATACAAAAAGAACTAAATTCAAAATATAAATTTAAAAAATATTTACTCATGATCAAGTTACAACACATCTTGATATATAAAACATTATTTCAATCACAATATACATGTTATCAAACAATAGAGACCATTGAAAATTGTTTGAGTCATAGTACAGGATTGTTGAAATTTTGAAAAAAATCACATCAATCATTTTGTCAATCAACATGATCAATACCCATTCAGTTTTGAAATAAATAAATGTGATCTACAACAGTTATTATGAAACTGAATAAATCAAGTTAAAGATATTTATACTATTAATCCAGAAGAAAACTGAAAAAATATGCAAGAAGACTTAAAAATACATACAAGTGCACAATGACATTAGTTATTAAAGAAATTAAAGTATCAGATAAAAGAAAGGTTGTTGAGCAAAATACATTCAGCAGAATATTTGAAGGACACAATGATCACTGAAAATACATGTACCAACTACCAAACTTGGTACAGTCATGACAGTAGAGGTTACAAATTTTGAAAATGCATAATTTTGTTTTTGAAAAGGAAATTTTTAATAACATGTAATGTCCTAATATGTTGCAAACAATTTAGTTTTTAGTTGGGTTTTTTTTCGGGGGAGAGAGGGCTATAAAAATGTTTATGTTTACATTTAAGTTAATAATATTGGCTTACTTATTAACATGGTTTACATAATGTCTCAGATACATTTTATATGCATCTTTTAGTACATGTAGTGCTATGCCTTGTACAATCTATAGCATCATTTACATACTGGATTAGTCACGCTCTAATGTTAAAAGACTAATATTTAATAAACTGAGAAAGTGACAATGTCTCATCTGACAGTAATTTTCAATTCGCTAACAACACAGGTTTCATGGTCAAAATCAGTGAAAATTTCAACCAGAGATTTTACTAGAAAAATGTTGTGACTGTAGTAATAAAATTTTAGAATTTTTAGTAATATAATAAATTTAATATTGATTGTCTAGTGAATTTTTTAAAAACAATTGTCAACTGAATGTCCAGTTAACCAAACGCCACCTTTGCAAACTATAACACAAGATCAGCTGATGACAGCGAGTCAATTCAACTTTTATCAATGGCCTGCTATTCCTTGCACTGATAACACTTTCTCCTGGTGTTCTCTTGTTCATTTCTTCATTGTATAAATACTTTAATTGTAATATCACAACTATTAAAACGGTCTATGTTAAGGTTTTTGGCCCTGCATTTGTTCCTGAAGTTTCTTGACAGTAGCTTCGTCTTGTTGTGACATAGATGTCAATTTCTTTCCTATATTATCATGCATTTCTAAATATTTGGATACACATCTGTCTAAACACACTGATTCACCTTTAGATAGATCTGCTTCATTATACTTTGGTGGTACACATTTCTTCTGACAGGCAGTGGTCATTCTAAAACACAGTAAATATATATGTATATTTATTATTGTAAATTTATAATATTGGGGTTATGCAACATGAACAAATTAAAGTATAATTGGACTATATCAAATGATTTTTTTTAAATTAATGCTGGTTTCATCACTTATGATGAACATCAATTTCTTGATCACTTAACAATGCTTAATTAAACGTGTAGATTGATTAAACTTACAAATTAATTATACAATGTCAATGATATTAAAAAAATATATTAACATGATAAAAAAAAAGAGAGGTGTTTTATTATTTATACCAACATGACCAAAAGAATATTCAACTCTGTAAGTACATGGCTAGTCCAAATAATTATGACGTCTTGAAAGGCTATTTTAATTTTTTTTTCTGTGACGCCTTCCTACGAGAGGCGTCACAGAAAAAAATCAAAATAGCCTTTCACAACCTCATAGGTATGAATACTAGTCAGATCGGCACCTGGTTAAAGCGGCACCTGGTCAAATCGGCACCCATGTTGAATATATATCTTTTTTCAGTATTTTAAGCAAAAAGATTAAAATAAATAAGGGTTGTCCAGAAATATTGACTTACTAACATTTTTTTGGGGGGGTTGGGGTTCTGTATGTATATTTTTCGTTCAACTGTGTATTCAAGGTATTTGATATTTGTTATGCATGTTTTAACCAGTTGAGCATTTTGCATGATTGTTGGTTTAATGCTGTTTAAACTTTCCTGAAATACTACCTTATTTGCTTCTAATTTTCTCATGATTAAACAACAGCTTGGGTAATGGCTTGATTTCACCTTAGAATTTGTGTTGTTTAATCTGTATTGTTGCTAACATTGACTGGTAGAAGATACATGGTCTTGTATAGCATGTATTGATGCCCTTTGTCTGGGATAACACATAAAACATCTTTTTAATCAGCTATAAAAGTCGGACTTCAAAGCTTCTGTGAAATAATATAATGAAGGGACGTTGTGAATCAAAGACCTGTTAAAAGTCATACGATTTAAGTCGTTTGTCTCGTACAATAGTATAAAACATGTGACTCATTCACTCTTTACACTAGTATTCCTTATTCAACAACTTTCATTGTTTTTTATTTAAGTTTTTGAAGAAAAAAACATCAATAACTACCTGTATAGCGTTAAAACAACAAACATGTTAATTATTTAATTGATAAATGTTATTAATTAATTAGTTGAAAAGAAAACTAATCAATACATCAGTCTTAAATGTTGAGAAAACTTCAAACAATTAATAACATGTGATGATTGTTAACGATGTAATGAATAAAATAAAATCCAACCCCAAAATTTTTTCAAATAATAAAAAATTGAAAGATCATTTTATACATATTTAGAATTATTTATATACACATGAAATATATTATATCAAATACTATCAGATGCTGAATTGACCAGATGCCGATTTAACCAGGTGCCGATTTGACTTTTTCTATAGGTGCTGATTTGACTCCATAATTATTTGGACTAGTCCATGGCAAAATACAAAAACCAATGAAAAGACAAACAACAGTCATGTTTTGACAGTATACAAAATACAAGATAGAAAACTGAAGACTGAGCAACACACACCCCACCAAAAATTTGGAATGATGTATGGTGCTCTAATACATGTCTCTGACAGTACTAAACTCGTAAAGAATATAAATCATTTAAGTTGTGAAGATAGATTACGCTCATTGGGATTGCCAACCTTGGAATATCGTAGGGATAGAAATGATATGATACAAGTATATAAAGCGTTGCATGGTATAGATGATACAAACTCGATGAGCCTTTTTTTTTTAGCACCATCTTATAATACTAAGAGGTCACTCATTAAAACTCTTTAAGAAACAGTGTAAGACGACACATACACTAAATACTTTTTCAATTAGAGTAGTGGATCAGTGGAATAACCTGTCAGATTAAACAGTGATGGCAAACACTTTGAATAATTTTAAGTCGGCTTTAAATGGCGAGAATTGGAACCCGTATAAATTTATATGTTCATGTTAATTGTTAAGCTGTGCACACCTAAATAAGTTCTATTTTTATAAGTATAATATATCAGTCAGGGGTACTACTTGTACAAGTAATCTTTATTTACTTGAACAGTCAGGGGTACTACTTAAACAAGTGATTTCAGAATCACTCCCTCGAGTGATTTTGGCTGTGAAATATTAAAAATTTTCTCACAGACTTTTTAAAATCACTGAAACAAGTAATTTTAGAAGTTAAAATGTAATCACTTTAATAAGTGTTTATAACATTTTCTTGATATTTTTCCCACAAGCTTGTTTTTTTTATTGGTAAAAAGACAACAATTCCATTGAAAAAACAACTATGTATATGCAGAAATTGTCTTTTGCTTGATAAGCCTGACACTTTTACAGTTTTTTTAAAATATGCAAAAACTGGAATAGTTTGTAGATCAGGTCATAACCTTGAAGTAGATCATTCTAACTCTAAAGAAAACCAATCAGGTTACCTATTATTGTTGATCTTTGTCTGATAGTAAGAGTAGTTAATGAATTTTTGATTACAGAAAAATTCCCAAGGGTACTTTTAAAAGCTTTAGCACACTAACTTACTGCCCAAGCGCACTGGTGAAATTAATATACAAAGAAAAAGGGATAATTGATTTATGTAGGAAAATTATAGAAAAGATTGTGAAAATATGGAAAATCAATGAAATTAGCATTTGAAGATCAAAGAAAACACTAAAATCACTTAAATAGGTGATAACTGAATTTATCAAATCACTGAAATAAGTGATGATGAAATCACTTGTTTACGTAGCACCCCTGACTGTTGAAGAAGTAAATAAAATATACTTATACAAGTTAATTATATTGTTTGAATAATCTCCCCTTAATTTTCTAAAAAATTTACTTGTTTAAGTAAATTTTTTTTACAATCCCACAAAAATTCTCAGTTTTGAGATGTAAAATCATGCCTTTAACAATTTTTCTCAGGTTAGCTCATAATTTTTGATAAGAGTTCAATGTTTCATCTCATTAATTCAACAAAGAAACTGATTGAGCAAAGATCTTAAGTATTTGCGCAAGGCCTTCAAAAATTGCTCCTTGGGGGCTTGTAAATGAGCAGTGTTCTAAAGATAACAGACAAATGAGATTTTCATTGTCCATGAAATTACACTTAAATGAATAGTAAAGATATCTGCAAAGGACAGACAATTCAAAATTCTGTTATAGCAAAGAAGTTCTAAGAATTCAAGAAAAGAAAATAGGATGACTTTTTTACTTGTATAAGTAAAAAAATCTGAATGTCTAAGGGACATAACTAGGCCAAAAAATAATTTACTTATACAAGTAAATAAAATACACTTGTATAAGTATCCTACAAATTTACTTATATAAGTATATTATAATTACTTCTTCAAGTAAATAAAAATTACTTGTACAAGTAGTACCCCTGACTGTATATATAAATATAGTATTATGCGATTATTATGAGAGGAGAAATTGCATTACGACAATCCAAGATGAGGGGTCAGCAGAAGCCTTTGGCTTATTTTAAGCACCCGAAGATAAAGGTATAAAGGTATACAAACATGGCAAAGGTCAAATTTTGGTTACAAATCATATTAAATTTTTTATCAATCATTTCACCTGTTGTACATATCTGCCATCATTTCTAATTCTAAATCCGATACCAGCTTCAACTGGGCTTCATTTAAAGAAGGCGTTGCCATTGTAAATGTGAATATTTTAAATTAAAAAATGTTGCAATAAAGTTAGTGGGTTTCCACGTGCAGGTAGCCGGATAAACCGGAAGTAGAATATATGGCGATGACTTGCCTCTTACACCAACAAATAAAAACCGTCGTCTTAAAACAATTAGCCAATCGCAATTGATGTTATATTGCAGATTAGAGCTGTCAAAATATTTTGTTGACAAGCCAGGCTACAGTTTGTATCCCAAGTTTCTTTGAAGAAGGGGAAACACCCTGTAGTTTCTTTATTGTCATCGAAAACAGAATGTTGCTCTGTTGCCTAAATGAGTAAAACTAAATGATGATCAGCGATTCATAATGAATCATTGGTTGATTATATCTGAATGACAAATTTGTAATGATAAAAAACATTCTGGTAACGTGACCAAGCAACTTTCAGTTTCATAAACATCAACATGGCTGAAGATTCAAAAGAAATGGAGACAAAGTTTTGCAAAAATTGGTAATTTATTGTTGGATATTTATTTTAAAATAATGTTCATGTTGTAGAAATTATGTTTTCCTTTAAAAAATATTATAATGAAGGGTGTCTTAATTTTTTTTTTGGGGGGGGGGGGGGGGGGGGGGAGGGGGAGGAGGAGAGGTTCTTATCCTGTAACCTGCATATTGTTTTGTCAGAATCCTGTATCCTGCTTATCATTGTCATAATAGCGCTTGTAATTTCACATGTCCTGCCTTACTCCGTTTCCTGTTTACACGCAAAATAATTTGACTTTGATCACGTGTCATGCTTACAAAAAATCAGCCAATCTCGCATCATGCTTATATGTACTCCCCAATGAGACCCACAATATAAATTAACAAGATTCCAATTTGGTTTTTATGAATAGACTGCCCCAGGCAGTTGACCTGAGGTATTTGGGGTAAAATGAGTCATAGGACTTTGTGACATAAAGATATTTGCATTCTGACATCAAGTTTTCCAGGAAAAAAGATCAATTGGAAGATTATTTATTGTTGACTAACATGGCTTACATTTGTACAGGGATCACCATGACCCATTGTAGAGTGGCGTTGCAGTCTTCACAGTAAACTTTTAGGACCAAAGGCCCACACCCCATTTTTCAGAAATTGTTGTATAAATTCTATAGGCCTGTAAGATTAACTTTCATAGGCCCACCAGGAAGTTTTCAAGCATAGGGCTTCAGACTACTGGTTTATCATGAAGACTGGTGTTGCATCATGCTTGAATTTCCCTCTGCCACAATTGTTTTCATGCACCTTGCTTATACAGTCAGGGGTACTACTTGTTCAAGTTATTTTTATTTACTTGAAGAAGCAAAAAGCACCTAGACACTAGTCGGAATGTAGTAGGAATCTACCTAGAATTATAGAAAGTAGGCGGACAGGGAAAATGAACAAAATTCTGACTGGATTTTTTATTTTCTCACTGGCAAAATCCTACCATCTAGCTGGAATTTTAAAAGTCTGTATGGATTTTCTTCTGTTTTGAAAATATGAAGTGGAAATTTGGATAGAAAATCTTATTCATTTTCCTACTACTAGATTCCTACCAGAATTAATTTATTCCTACTAGAAAATCTTTCTACATGGAATCTTTTTAATTATCTTAAACTGGATTCATGTTTGCTAATGGCACTCATTTTGCTGTGTTATTAATGCAACCAAGTTCCAGTATATAAATTCAAAAGTTTGAGGATAGAAGAATGAAAAGTTGTGTTGGAACACAATGCTGCAAGGGTCAAACAACTACATTATTGAAATATGAGAAAATATTGCTCATGTAGATTGAAGGTAATTTTTATACTTTTAGATGAAATTTTTTATCTGTTTGCCAATATATTTCGTAATCAGTTAATTCAACAATAGTGCATAATTTTACTCATTATTTGTTCATTACTCTTTTAAAATTCATCTAATCAACATTTTTGCCTATCTACTTATATAACACAATTTCTAGCTTGGATACATTTATATATCACAGCTTCCTAATACATTTCAAAAGTCAACTTTTTTTAAATGAATATATTCCATGCATTTCCTTTGTTCTTTGTTTTTTTAGATTCAAACTTAAATGATTGACCCAGTTGTGTATTTGTGAATATACACTTACATTTTGTATATTTTTAGATTCCTACTAGAAAATATTTTTTCTTTGTGGAATTTTGAAAAATTCCTACCAGGTTTTCTAGTAGGAATTTTATTTCCCCGCCAAATTATTCCTGCTAATTTAAATATTCCTGGTAGGAATATACAATATTCCTTCTTAGAAATTACTGCTAATTTAAATTTTTCGGCTATTTTCCGTGTGGATTCCTACTACTGTCTGACTAGAATATCACTCTTTTCTGGTAGGAATTCAATGCAATATTCCTACTATATTCCGTATACATTCTGTGGGGAATATTTCATACAGGTTAAACAATTTTTCTCTGGTTAGCTCATAATTTTTTGTTATAGTTCAGCCTTTTACACTTAGATGATTTAGTAAAGACATCTGCAAAGGACAGACAATTAATAGTGCTATTTATAGAGTAAAGAAGTCCTGAGAAATTCAAGAAATGGAGATAGTATGACTTTTTTACTTGTATAAGTAAAAAAATGGGAATGTCTAAAGGAAATAACTAAGCCATTAGAATATATATATAATTTACCTATACAAGTAAATAAAATACACTTGCATAAATATCTAACGAATTTACTTATATAAGTATATTAATATTTACTTCTTCAAGTATATAAAAATAACTTGCTCAAGTATTACCCCTGACTAATATGCAGTTCGCCATGCAGCGTCATTGCTTCAAAAATCAATAGATTGAAGTTGAATACCGGATACCTCATGTCAGTGGCAATTAAGCAATCCAATTAGTATTTAATAGTGTGAGCAGTGCCTCAAGAAATTTTTACATTGACAGCTAATTGCATGATTTACCTTGTTGTGCATGATTAAACAGATGACTTATACAACATACACGACATACACTAAATTAAGATGAAAAAGGAAAAAAATAAGGTTTATAATATATGCATTAAAGATGAATAAATATCAACATTTACTGAAATCATTAATACAGGGAAAATAATTTCAGCAGATAAAATATATTAATTTTCAATTCAAATCTATTCTGTGATGCCATGCATGGCAAACATTATGTCATGTTTAGTTATATCTCTTGAAGGTGTATACCACTATGGTTCTGAAAGCTTAAGACCTTCAATAACATGAACAACATTTTGGGTGATCCTTTGGAATTTTTTATAAAACATCATAATAGAGCCATATGATTCCCAGCAAATTTGTGTCTGAAGAGCTTACGATTGCCCTGCAAATTTGTGTCGGAAGAGCTTACAATTGCCCTGCAAATTTGTGTCTGAAGAGCTTACGATTGCCCTGCAAATTTGTGTCTGAAGAGCTTACCATTGCCCTGCAAACTTGTGTCTGAAGAGCTTACGATTGCCCTGCAAATTTGTGTCTGAAGAGCTTACGATTGCCCTGCAAATTTGTGTCTGAAGAGCTTACCATTGCCCTGCAAACTTGTGTCTGAAGAGCTTACGATTGCCCTGCAAATTTGTATAAATATCTAAGTTTTATAAATCAGAAAAGTACAACAAAACACACATACACAAATAATCTTTTAGAGCTTCCGATTCAAGTAACACATGCCTTGTATTAAGATATATTAAAAGCCTAATGATAACTAATGAACATGAAATATACATGATATAGTTTAATATTTTGTATTTGTTTTCAGTAAAAGAGACATCAGTGCTGTTAATTTTGTTATGCATGAGATGCACTGTATGCGTAACATTACATTATGTAAGCACTGTCAAGAACCTGTACCCAAGGGAGAAATTGATCTACATTTCGAAGAAACTCATGCAAAGATTGCTTGTCAGAAATGTGGTGTACAGGTAGAGAAAAGTGTCCTAGAAAAACATGAGGTATAATGAATTTGCACATATTAAAGTGATACAAAGCATGATTATACTTTTTTGAAGATTGCAGAAAAATTGTGATTGAGAGATCTGTGTTATAAAAAATGACAATGTTTGCTATTTTCTGATATTAGAACAGCTGCGAAGTCCTTTGAATTCAGAATCTACATGTTATGTATATATGTCTCCTTTACAGTTCTGTATTGAGGATTGTTTGGAACTTTAAATTTAGAATAAATATTCCATTTCTGGATCTAACAGGTGTCATATGTGGTTGTATTAATGTTTATTTGAAGGATAACAACACATTTTCCTCCCTTTAAAGGGGCATTAGCTACGAGATATGTAAAAAATCTAATATGTGATTTTTTTTGTTCAATCATTAATGAAAGTGAAATAGTGAAATAATTATTCGCTTTTAGCCGCCAGTATGATTCAATTTTGTCAAAATAAGCTAAGAAACATTGATGATGAATGATTCACTTGCAAGTGAATAATTCGACCTCATTGAATCCGTATTCATGTGAACTTCAATTTAACCCCCTAGCTAGAGATGGATAACACGTGAATTGTATGTGTAAAGTTATTTAAAGGAATAGAATGTCAACATTGAAAGTGAAATGAAGGTAAATCATTTGATTGACTGATCCGATCCACAAAAGAGCATTCTTATACAAATAAAAACAATGATAAACATATATTTTTAATCTATAATATGAAATTAAACAGACCTAGAAAAATCCAATAGCACAAGTTTGCTTAATCTATTTATATCTTTATTTATGTTTACATCGCTTATATGGTCATCGGATGACTTTGGAGGTCAACTCGATAGTTAATTAGATGGCGTCTAGACTAAAATACACACGAAACGAAGCTACGTGTTATCATGCCGATGTCCTGTTAACTGATTATTTCAGACTTTTAATAGTTTGGATAAATGTTTTACATTGTTATAAATCAAATATGAGAATTTGAGTCAAATCAGTGAACATGAATTTGACAGCTAGTGCCCCTTTTATCTGGTTTAATTGTTTTCTCTGGTTCACTAGAACAGTCCCATCACTATATTGATAACACAGTTGAAAAGAGTACATGTGCGAAATCACTGGAAATGTTTATAAAAGTGTATATATATTTAACTGAATCACTTTATGTACACTGCCATATTGTAAAAAAACATATTAATATATATTTTGCATTATTAGTCCCATTCGCCTACCAGCGAAGTCGATGGGGACTTTAGATTTGCACTCCGTCCGTCTTTCTCACAGTCCATTCGTCAGTCCAGCAAATCAGTTTTCCACACTTTTTTTCTTTGTGCTTGACGATATTGATTTGAAATTTGGTATATAGTTTTATCATGACAAGTTACAGATCAAGTTCCGGTCTGATGATTTTGTGAAGAGTTATGGCCCTTGGACTAAGAAAATTCACTCAAATAATCAGTTTTTCGCACTCTTTTTTGTCATGCTTGAAGATATTGATTTAATAATTATTATATGGTTTTATCATGACAAGTTACAGATCAAATTCAAATTTTGTTCCGGTCTGATGATTTTGTGCATAGTAATGGTCCTTGGACTTAGAAAATTCACTCAAATAATCAGTTTTCCCCACTTTTTTTCGTCATGCTTGAAGATATTGACTTGACATTTGTTATATAGTTTACACCTGACAAGTTATAGATCAAGTTAGCATTTTATTCCAGTACAATGAATTCTTAACTGGTAGGGGACTATGTATTGCTATGCAATACTGTCAGAATGCTAGTTAAAAATCAAATAAAGATTTTTTTGTTTTACCTGACTGTCTTAATTATTAATTGTCATTTTATATTCTAGGAGGATGAATGTTCCAAAAGATCAATGAAATGTTTATATTGTGAACTGGAAATGCCAAAGATTGAACTAGACAATCATTTAGATTATTGTGGTACAAGGACAGAGGAATGTGTAAAGTGTGGACAATTTATCATGAAAAAAGATGACTTAAAACACGAAGAAAGTAACTGTACTTACCCTACTCCAAAACCCTTGACAGATAATACGTCAAGTAGAAATCATGCAAATGGCGGAAGCAGTGTTCTATTACCAGATCAGCTTTATAGAACTGAAATTGATCCTTTTATGTTTGAAGAAATGAACAGAATTTTACGAACAGAGGATATACATGATATATATGGTGCAGCAGGGGGACCCGCCAATCCTATTGTTAATGACACCAGACGTGATAAAATGAAATTTACAAAGAGCAAAACAAATAAAAAATCAGAGGTTAATAAGCAAAGAGGTAAGTTATTTAATATAGCATGTCCTGATGACGCCTGTCTTGCAGGTGAAACATGTAGACCATAGCAAATAAAATTGCAGACCATTTGAAGTGTTGTTGTCAGTTTTGAGTATTATTTAAATGTTGCATTCATTTGCATAATTTGACAACCCTGCATACCAAGGTATCCACTTCAGGGACTCTATCGAAATGATTCACACAGGCGTTGGTTCACCAAACGGAGTTTAATTTAAGATTAATTTATTCGTGAACCCCTGCATCCCGAAGTTACCGCCTTGCTACAAGCGCTGATCTACAGGCCACCAGCGTATACATGGACCAAGGAATATTCCATACGTGCGACAAAACAACAACTGAACCAAGATTTCCAAGATTTCAGATACCACTTTACATACATGTACATCTATAAATGATAGCAGAAGCAACGTACCAAACACCATGTGTGTGCCGAACATAAATGAACTATAAATTTACAACCATGCCGAAAAAAAGACCAACTATACAGCAGACTATCAAAAAATTATATATATACCAAATAATTAACAAGGGAACAATTTTTGACAATTTTATTTTTCATTAGCGGCGACCAAAATCTTCCCATTGTTGCCGACGCGCCAGGAAGTAGTAACATCCAACAATGGCCAGGTTGGAAGAGAAGCCTTGTGAAGTGGTAGGAACCATGGGTAGATCGTCCATGTAGATACCAAGCCTTTAGAACAATGTCATGTATCATATAAAAGTAAAACGAACTCAATTTACATTGTAAAACAAAATTTATTTTTCTATATTTATCTTATCTATTTATAGCTCTTTATTGCTACTTTCACTTTTCATTGTTTCTCTCACCCTGACAACGTCAAATTCAATGTACCACTTTGAGTACTTCAGTAATTAATTTCTGTATGAAAATTGTCCTGATGACGCCTGTCTTGCAGGCGAAACATGTAGACCATAGCAAATAAAATTGCAGACCATTTGAAGTGTTGTTGTCAATTTTGAGTATTGTATAAGTTTTGATAGTTTCATATATATATATATATATATATTAGCTTATTAATTTTATCAAAAACCTTTTTTTTGTCATTTTCAATTTTACCAAAACTACAGAACTCTAAGGGTACTTGATTGTTGCAAAAATTCAAAATTTTGTGGTTTCTAAGCTAGATGTAAAAAAGGCTTTACAAAATTGTTTGAAATTTTAAGCTGTTTTTGGATGTCTAATTACAGGTAAATTTAGTTGGATTTTTTTTAAATTTTCAATTTCATGACTTTTACCATTCCAGGGTTGTAGTTTTCAGATTATAGATAAAGAAAGGATTTAAGAAATGGGATTCAATTTTGATGATTCAAAGTGTTTTTGACCATTTAACCCAGTTTAAACATCAATTATAGTAATTATACCCCTGTTCAACAAAGTCAATAGTATATGACGATCCTTATGTCACGTAATGTGATCTTATGTCTGTTCATCACATATTTGGTTTTCAACTGATAATAAAAAAAGCACTTTGCCCAAATCTTACAAAATTTAAACACATTATCATGGACCACAAAATACAGGTGAGGATGTTTTTGTCTGTTATTTTACGTCTTGTAAATTTTAATTTTGTCTTTGAAATTTAAATTCTTTTGATTTATTTCTTTTTGAATCTCAGAGAGGACAAATCAGAGATCAGAGCCAGTATTTGATCCCCGATCCAATCCAGTTAAAAACAGCAGCCAGGAGGAACAAGACAGATTGTTAGCCATGCATCTTAGCCAAGACCTCAATGAAGAGGATAATCTACAAGACATTATCAGGCAGCTTGATAAGCCATCAGTAGTACCAAGGGGAGGAAACTCCTCCAGTAGACTGGACAGGAATGTTTCTGATAGTTATGACATTGAACCTGATCATGCAGGTCTGTTTTCAAAATACATACTGCTTAGAGTGTTTGAATCATAATTAAACTACTCATATCATTGCTTTAGTAAGATGGAAGCTTTTGCCTTACTGTAAATTTTTATAAAAAAAAAACAATAAAGCGCTGTACCTTTGCTCTAAGGATTTGATATAGCATTTTCCTTCTTTTCTAATAAAATAGATTGAGTCCATAGTACACCTTACAAATCATGCAGTAGTAAGTACTTTTGAGGAATTTCAGCAGAATTTCAGATTTTTAGCTCACCGTGGCCGGAAGGGCCCCATGTGAGCTTATGCCATCACTTGGCGTCCGTCGTTGTCCGTCATCTGTCGTCGTCGTCGTAAACTATTTCAAAAATCTTCTCCTCTGATACTACTGCGCCAAATACCTTCAAACTTTAACTAAATGTTCCTTAGGGTATCTTGTTTATAAATTGTATCAGAAGTTTTGATCCATCGACAAACATGGCCGCCATGGCTAAAAATAGAACATAGAGGTGAAATGCAGTTTTTGGCTTATATCTCAGAAACTAAAGCATTTAAAGCAAATCTGACATGGGGTAAAAATGTTCAAAAACAACCCATTGTTGGGTTGCTGCCACTAAATTGGTTGTTTTAAGGAAATTTTGCAGTTTTTGGTTATTATCTTGAATATTATTGAAGATAAAGATAAACTGTAAACAGCAAAAATGTTCAGCAAAGTAAGATCTACAAAAAAGTTTATATGACCAAAATTGTCAATTGACCCCTTAAGGAGTTATTGCCCTTTAAGGACAATTTTACACAAGTTGTTTTATGTTTTTTAACTTTAAAAATCTTCTCAAATGAATCTAGTATAAATTTTGTATTTCATTTCCTTGTACGTCAAGAAACATAGACACTATGGCTAAAATGGAACATATGGGTAAAAAGCAAAAATAATCATTGATGAAAGATTTAAGCAAAAAAAATAACAGGTGAGCGATTCAGGCTCTTGAGAGCCTCTTGTTTTGGATAACATCAATGAGACAATGAAACGACAGCCCAGGTTCACAATCAACAGACATGTAAAGAATGATCAATGATAATTGTGTCGAGCTCTAAGCAGCTCAAGTTGTGAGTAAATTCAATGGATACAATTGGTGACATAACGTTAGTTCGATATTTGTGTAAACACAAAATGACAATAATTTGAGATTGAATGGCTTTATTCACACATTTATTTACACTTTATATATAATTACAAGACTTATGTTGTGGTTTTTTTTCCTAGCATGACTGCTTCCTCTACCAATCATGCCAATAAAAACTGACCACCACAAAATAACTAATAGTATTGAAAGTGGTGTTTAACGTCAGTCAATCAATCACACACAATTGTAATTACAGCTTTTTGTATTTAAAATACCTGATCTCAATTTTTATGCAATGAGTACACACTGAAATATTTTAGCTGTAAAGAAATACATGAAATAATGACTTTAACTATAATATTCTACTTTTCAGATATCTCACTTTTACCATGTGAGTTTTGTGGAGAAGCTATTCCCATAGATGACTTAGTCAATCATCAGGTACATAATAAAACATTCTGGTCAAACAGGAAGTTTAACTCTTTTAATAAAGTGCATTTTTAAAAGACAAAAACACACATTTTTTCTTTGCATCTTTTTAAGAACATTTGTCACCTTCACAAAAGCTGCCCTTTAAAATCCACTTAAAAAAGAAAGATCCAGTTTAAATAGTTAAACTTGGCCATGTTAAGTTAATAATTGTTAAATTTTTTATTGGGATGTCTACAAATACTGGACTACTCAAGTATCACGTATTAGTACTGAGTATGTTATATCAAAATATACTGGATTATTTGGTTTTCTGTTAGGATATTGTTTCTTTCTTTTCATATGTTTTTATTTAATTCAGAACGTCCCTTTATAATCATTGATAAATCATTTTAAAATATGATTCATATGTTTGTGTTAAATTGTGGTTCAGAAATTGTTGGTTAACATACTTTAAGTTTTTACAAAAGGCCATCTCTGGAAAGTTTACCTGGCGTTTATCATGTTGCACTATATATTATATAGAGACTTTTTGATAAAAATTTACACAACCGACTGGATGAGTCCCAAGATGATATTTCTTAATACCAGTACTTGAGTATTACTCAGTAAAACTAACAAGTACCAGATTCAGTTGACATCCCTAATTTTTTGTAAAAGTTTTATCTCTCAACAATAACAAAAGTTTAAGTGTAGTTTTGACATTTGAAATATTGATTGTTTACAGAGCCATTGTACAGATGACCCGCTAAGCTCTCTGATGCCACAAATCAATAATAGAGAAGATCCTGGTTGGAGCTCAGGAAGAATAGCTCAAGAAACGACACCACTTCAGCTGGACAATAGACTGAGATCTCAAGAAACTACCCGACATCAACCCTCTGTGATAAATAATCTAGATTATGGAGTTACACAGAATATATGGGCTGGGTAAGTGTATATATACGTAGGAATACTGTAAATAATAATTAAGTAGATGTGGTATATTGTAAGCATGACCACAGAAGATCTATGTATTGTATACTTATATTGTAAATTTAGAAAATAATTAGATTTTTTGATACCAGTTCACCAATCTGGAGTTTTTCAGTGATTGAAGGAATTACATTTTTTAGCATAATGATTTTGCATCATCAAAGATGTTTGACTTCTCAGGCCTGAAGTAATTGTTTTGATATAATAGTGTACATATGTGTATATTTCAGTGACAGTAACAATGAAGATATACATGGATTGATAGATTTAGATAGACACGGACCTGATAGTGATAACTTTATGCTTCCCTGTGAATTCTGTGACGAACTCTTTCCACAAGATGTTCTAGTACAGCATCAGGTATTAAACATAGAGCTTTAATATATAGATGACATATGGCTTGTGATTGAAAGTTTGCACCCTCAACATGCTCAAGTTGCACTTTTATTATGAAACCAATAGGAATTAGAACTAAAAGATAAACAAATGTGAACAAAACATAAAAAAAAATCCTGAATATTGAGCAACACAAGTCTTACCAAAACTATGAGTAAGCAGGGGTACATGTTATGACCTAAATAAATGTGATTGTTTTTTTTACTGGACAAAATGTGTTTTTACTACCTTCATTTTGATACAGGACCGTAATCTATGTGAAAAGGTCAATGGCACAACTCAATTTGTTTAATGTAAAAATAAAATGTGTAGTGATTGCCAATGGTAAAACTATCCAATCATAGACCAAAGGATAAAGAGGTAAACAACTAAATGTCATAGAACCACCCTAAACAATTTAAAATACCTATACTGTATATCAAACTGTAAACATAGAACCACCCTAAACAATTTAAAATACCTATACTGTATATCAAACTGTAAACATAGAACCACCCTAAACAATTTAAAATACCTATACTGTATATCAAACTGTAAACGGCCCCATTGTAATTATATAAGATGTTACAGCAGAATGCATTGAGTGTGTAGGTAAAGGTATAATCTTTGGTTAGCTTGCTTGTTGGCTGAACCGTGAAGTCATTATTAGGTTAGGTATACTACCCTCCTTTCGGAGTAGTCTAGTCCTACAGACAGATAGATTGGTTATCTGTTGGACTAGTCTACTCTTAAAAGGGGGTAGTTTACCTAATAATGACTTCACGGTTCAGCTAGCTAGCAAGCTAACCAAAGATTTTACCTTTACCTACACACTCAATGCATTCTGCTGTTAACAATTCCAAACAGATGACTAACAATCTGATTCAAACTTTAAAAAAAGCAATAAAAAGTACAAAAATTTACGATAGACACCAACCAAGGACAATCACTTGATTAAAGGCTTCATTCTGTATGTGCCTGTCCCAAGTCAGGAGCTTGTAATTCAGCATTTGTCATTTGTTGCTGTAGATCATATTTGTTATTTGTTCATTGTTTTGTTCATAAATCAGGCCATTAGTTTACTCGTTTGAATTAGTTTCCATTTGTCATTTCGGGCATTTTATAGCTGACTGCAGTATGGGTTTTAACCAGGGCTTCCAAAAAATATTTGAGCTAGCCGAACATTTTTTGTGGTCTTATCCCGATTTTAATACCTTAAGACTTAGTAACCATGGTAACAAAAGGCACCCATAGTTATCAGTTGGGCATCATATGAATTATGATTGACACAGAAACGGTATTTGACTTGATTTTTAATATAAATTCGATGTTCTGGCGCTAACTGTTAAATTGACAGTGCACCATTAGAAGTGTGCAACATCAACGTATTATTATCTGTTTAAGACTCTTTATTTGTGCAAAATTACGCTGTCAATAACTTCACTTTCATTTTTAAAAAGTACTTTTCCTATTACTGGATGTTGACTGGACAATGGTAAAACACGTACCAGAGACGGATACGTAAAATCCGTGTACGTTTACAAAGCACAATTGAGTTTAAGTAGCTCTTTCCACGTAATTTCTACAGGAAAAGACTCGAAATGAACGTTAGATATAGGTATCAATGATATTTTAAGCATTTTTGAAAATTCGGATGCATAATTTAATCTCACACCTGCGCACATGGGCACCAGTGTACTAGTTCAAACAACGTGGTTATGATTTTTCACTTAAAACCTTTATTACTACCTTTTTAAATTTTCATCAAATCATATTTATATATACGTTTTCTGGTAATCTGAATCTTGTTGACTTAATTAATAACCGCTGAAATTTATGAAAATAACTTTTTAATACTAGACCGATCAATGTCCGGTACAAAATAGTTTACCTGTCACCTGAACAGGTAAAATCAGCTGTCAGAGAACTAATTAACCTTGATTGTAATGAGAGGGTATAATAGTAGGGTTTGTTTTGATAGTAATTAATAATCATGTCACTTAAATGACCGGAAATGTGTGGCTGTTTAAGGCAAAAGGTCAGGTCAAAAAGATTGCATAAACTTCAATTTTTTTTTCTGAACTATATTAAAATGTCCGTTTCAGCCTTGGCACAGCAAGTCATTTATATAATTTATTGGACTTGTCCGGAAAATATGACCGTTTTGAAAGCCCTGGTTTTAACCATTGTTAAAGGCCGTATGATGACCTCAAGTTGTTAATTTCTGTGTCTTTTGGTCTCTTATGGGGAGTTGTCTCATTCCATTGGCAGTCATATCACATCTTCTTATTTTTATATTCATGATTTATTTTGGAAGATTTTTTTCAGTTCTTTAATTTGAAAGGATTAATACCAAGTTTTGTCAAATCTGTGAATGTTTTACAATATGCATCAGTAACGCAGAACTTGTCTATCAAACTTAAGGTATAATACATTAACATATTAGTCACCACTTGAACAGCATACTGAAGTATACAATGTATTTTTAGGCTGTATGTGAACCAAACAGTTCCATGACGCCAAGAGTTGCCTCCCCAGCTGTACAACGCCCTCCAAAGAAACAGAATAATGAACCTACTTTACACTCTGATAGATATCAACCCCCTTCAAACTTAAGTGAGATTTTACGGAATAGTAGTAGAACATCGAATTCAAGAACAGGAAGTAGTGCCAGTAAAGATGAACCACCATCCAAACATTTGAGGGAAACATTACATAAATATGGGGTTGATATGAAAGAACCTAAAATTCCAGGGCGTAGGTATTCATCTACCAATGATAGTGACGAGGAAAATCACTCTACACCTAGAAGATTAGGTCAACCAAAGCGAACTGATAGTGCTGTACGGACAAGAAATACATTAGAAAATTTACTTTCGCCTGACCAGCCTAGTCCAGCTTTCGATTTTCTTGGACATATAAATGGTGGGAAACGTAAACAAAGTAAAGATAATATAAACGTTTCTCGGCAGAATCATACCACTGGATATACACCATCATCTCTTTCCGGAGCAAGAGGTAGGTCAACTGTCTAAGTAAAGATAATATAAACGTTTCTCGGCAGAATCATACCACTGGATATACACCATCATCTCTCTCCGGAGCAAGAGGTAGGTCAACTGTCTAAGTAAAGATAATATAAACGTTTCTCGGCAGAATCATACCACTGGATATACACCGTCATCTCTCTCCGGAGCAAGAGGTAGGTCAACTGTCTAAGTAAAGATAATATAAACGTTTCTCAGCAGAATCGTAGCACTGGATATACACCGTCATCTCTCTCGGGAGCAAGAGGTAGGTCAACTGTCTATAAGTAAAGATAATATAAACGTTTCCCGACAGAATCATACCACTGGATATACACCGTCATCTCTCTCTGGAGCAAGAGGTAGGTCAAATGTCTAAGTTAAGATAATATAAACGTTTCTCGACAGAATCATGCCACTGGATATACACCGTCATCTCTCTCCGGAGCAAGAGGTAGGTCAAATGTCTAAGGTTACATAAAATAGCTGACCGTGCGAGGGCTGTATAGTCAGTCAAGGTTGTTAAAAACTCCCATCATCATAAAATATTTGAAGTTTAAATACTTGCACAGAAGTATAGATACAGATGTCAAGAAAATATGATGAATTGAATTTATCTTTAATTATTATTTTATATACATTGTAGTGCAAATGGAGTTATTGTACTAAAAAGTCATATCAAATTCTAGCAAATCACCTCACATGTAGTTTCAGAGGAGTAGTGATTGAAATAACTCTGAGAAATCTTTTCCAAGAGAATTATTTCTTTTGATTATATTCGTTTAAAGGGGTGTTTCTGCTAACTGTCAATTTAGAGGTTTTTTTGTGCATTTATCATTGCCATTTTTGACAAATAGACAGAAATTCAAGATTATTTATTGCAATTCCTGAAAAAAATCTGCATACAGATATCAGAATACAAGTTATTAATGTACTAACCACCAAGTTACATTATTAAAAACCTCACAATAATTTCTGAATTCACAGTAACTGATAATTTCAAATATTTCTCTAGCCTTCATCAAGCCTTCTTCCTTCATCAAGAAGCTTGGACAGATGATCAAGAGACAACATATAGAACAATTTTGAAAAATATTTTTTTCATTTTTTTTATATTTTACTGGTAAATGAACTTAGTTTTGTTCATGCAATTAATTTTTGGCTACAATTTTTGGTTAAAATTTCGTTAAGACATAAATAACTTTTTTAAAAACTTCATGGGATTTTGACATATCTTGCATATATATAATAAAATTGAGAATGGAAATGGGGAATGTGTGAAAGAGACAACAACCCGACCAAAGAGCAGAAAACAGCTGAAGGCCACCAATGGGTCTTCAACACAGCGAGAAAATCCCGCACCCGGAGGCAGGCTTCAGCTGGCCCCTAAACAAAATGTGTACTAGTTCAATGAAAATGGACATCACACTAAACTCCAAAACATATAAATGAACTAAAATTAAAAAACATACAAGACTAACAAAGGCCAGAGGCTCCTGACTTGGGACAGGCGCAAAAATGCGGCGGGGTTAAACATGTTTTGTGAGATCTCAACCCTCCCCCTATACCTCTAGCCAATGTAGAATAAATAAACACACAGCAAGACGCACAGTAAAACTCAGTTTAAAAGAAGTCTGAGTCCGATGTCAGAATAGGTAACAAAAGAAACTAAGCAAAATGACAATGATACATAAATTAACAACGGACTACTAGCAGTTACTGACATGCCAGCTCCAGACCTCAATTAAACTGATTGAAAGATTATGTCTTCATCATATGAAAATCAAACACAATCCCTCCCGTTAGGGGTTTAGTATCATACCATCATAAAATATATGAGAAGAACATAACCCGTATCATGCTAACAACTGGTTTTAGAATAAATGTGTTTATTTCTGATGCAAAGACCCTATGAGTGAATCAATATTAATACCAAAATATGCCATCTTCAATGATCTGACAACAGTATCGTAACTATATCCTTTATAAATAAGTCTGTTAAAAGGTTTGGTTAGGTTTTAAGGTGAATGAATAAGCTTATTCATAATCAAGAACCAATTTTTAAAAAAAATCTTTTTGGGATATCTCACTGATAAATGAACATTTTGGGCAATCATCTTAGCAATTTACACTAACAACAACCATCACCGGAAAATCCCAGGGTTCAGCAAAACCTATACAATTTTTTTTTTATTTTTGAAAGACAAAATATAAGCTCCCACCAGCAGAGCTAACTACCCTATATTTGCATAATATTTAACATTTGTATTTTATTCTCTTAATTCACTTCGTTATTTAACATGTTTGATTTTTCATTCAGTTTTAAAAAAAAATATGTTATGATTGTAAACATTTTTGATATTCAATTGAAGGAGACACAAAGACCAGTAAACCAACAGGTACCAGTAGGAATGTAAGAAGAGATCAAGATGGCTTTGGTTTTGGTGTAGATACTAGAACTAACAGAACTAGTACAAGGTACTCATCAGGGTTTTCACTAAGGATTTTTGAAGGCGAGTCCACAGACTTGTCATTTTATGGCCATTGTGAGTCTAACAGTGAGAAGATGAAATTTTATTGAGCACTATATTATTCAATATTTCAGTCCCTATGACAAAATAGAGCAAGGAAATGACATCAAATTTAGATTATTTTTAAAGTTTTGTTATAAAATGATGATATATGTGCTCTGTTGATACAAAATTTTTCAATCTTGTTGCATCTTTGGACTCAACAGTTTTGAAGATGATGAGTCCAGATAGATTTTCATGAGTCCAGGACTCATGGACTTGCCTTAGTGAGAACCCTGCTCATATTGTTATCCTTCCTGAGCAACTGATATCATGTGCATTTATACAAAAGTCTTCTCTTCTGGTCAAAGTTTTGTCTATTCTTTTTAGTGTATACATTTTTATTGCCTCCTAGGTGTCTTTGTATATAGTTTTCCTTTTAGCCCAAGCTTTAGTTGACACAATTTTTAGTTGATGTGCACATATTTAGTGGTTTTGTCATTGTGTTGTGCTTAAGCTTGTGAATCTGTCTTCAATTATAATGGAAGAAGATATGATTAGGCTACTGTTGTCCCTTGAATTGAAACTTCTTGCATTTAATGCGATACTGTAATAACTGCCAAAAGAGCCTCAACTAGAGATCTTGTCAGTTGTCATTAATATTCAGATATGAACCAAGTCATTTTGCCTCGAGAGATGTCCTATGCAAAGTTAATGTACGTAAGGTATGTTTTTTAGGTAAGACCTTACCTTATAACATTATAATATTATAGCTATAGTGTCATCACAAGTGATGTGTTTAACCAAAGTGTCTAGATTAAATCATCTTACTTAGTAACCAACAGAATGACATTAATTTTTAAGGATTGAATACTTTTTTTTTTTCTACAAAGAATTAAATATCATTGGCTAAATAATGATTCTTATCATATCTCCTCCTTGTATTCTGCCTCTAGATTTGGTTATTTCTTTACAAAAGGGGAACAGTATTGCAAATATCACATGAGGATGGCCTATAAATGTCTGTTTATGAGTAAAAGAAAATTTTTAATGCCATTTAATTTTTTTTTTTAATTTTAGGCCTACAGCAGATATCACACCAGTTACATCAAGTAGGACTAGATATCAACCTAGCACTACTCAACCTCGTACATCAGCACTGGATTCTTCAGGAAACAGTAGGAGAAATCGTACAGCAGTTTTTGATAATGGTATTAACAGAAACAATGTGAGAATTTTATTTATATTGTCATTTCAACTTTTATACTGTCATATCAATGTTTTTAACTTCCAATATGATCATGACAAAAAGTATGTGTTCAGTTTCGTAGTCAAAATGAGAAACGGAACACGTTTGTAACTGAGTTCGCACAATATGAGTGGAAATTCATGAATTCCTTGTTTTCTACTCCTTTCAGTTTCCACTGAAAACAGTAACATTGACTTATTTCTCCATGAATTTAAAGACATTTCGAAAGTTTTCTTCCAATTTACAAAGCCAGATTTGCCATTTTCTAAAGTTTCACTGCTCCAAGAACAATAACTCTGCCGATTGAAAACTCTTAAACAATTTTCCACCATACTGGAACAGGCATTGTAGGAATCAGAATTTTTAAAACCTCTTGCAAGGGGTCAACTCCTTTGAGCGGTCACTTTTAATACTTTCCTTGAGTGACTGCTTAATGCATGTTTGACTGTATTCAATAACATTACCTTTATGTCAGGTAAATCCACTATTTTGTTTTCTGCTTTTCTGACATAGAATGATTTTAGTATATTTTGCAGAAGAAAGTAGACTTTGTAATTATAGATAACCTACTGTATGTTTTATTTTTAAGAAACCACCCAGTAGAAGACATCAAGACCAGCTGTAATAGTGAACATTGAGATGTATATACAGTATAAACAAACTGTTAAAAACATTTTTGGGGCCTTTTAGAATTTTTCTTATAGTATAGGCTTATGCTCATTGTTATAGGACAATTGCTATATTATAACAAAAGTGTTGGGCTGAACCTTTGTACAAAAATCCTTTTCAGTGTCCATGAAGTACAGATAGTCTTATTCTTATATATTAATTTGAAATTGAGTTTTTTGCAATGTATTTGGAAGGCCTTCATTCAGTCAGGGGCATTACTTAAACAAGTAATTTTTTTTAGTTACTTATATAAGGTAATATTTGTTTTTGAAAATTATTTAATTACTCAATAGAGTTATTTTATATTTCAATAGAAGCATGGACTAAATGCAGTTTTCATGGGTTTTTACATCATTTTATTACATAAAATTAAGAATCTATTAAATTTGAGAGAAGTTTAGAGATAAAAGGTTACTTTAAAGATAATGACAAAAATATTACTTGAATAAGTTATTTTATACATCTTTAAAAGAATTAGTAATTACAATTATTTAAGGAACATATGTAATTGTTTTGGGTTACAAATTATAAATAACTTTAAGTCTTAATTAAATCACAAGTGTCTATCTATTTATATCTGTCTACCTTCAAGATTTTCAAGGAAAATGATATTTTAATAGTCCCAAGAGACCAATCTTTGACCAAGAAGCGTCGATATGAAAGATAAGTGCGTCGGAAAGGCAATTAGTGTTTCAGGAGGATTCATTTTTATATTTCATGGGAAAAATAATCAGATGACTGTGAAAATTTGTTAAAGCTAGTAAAATCTGTAATAATGGACACCTTTAAAAATAATATTTAGAAAAGTACTTATATAAGTAATATTTAATATAGCCTCGTTTTCAACATTACTTGTATAGGTAATTTTAAAAGTTACTTGTTTAAGTAATGCCCCTGACTGTCATATTATAACTGTGAATTTTAACCGATTTTGAATTAAACAGATTTAAAAAAATACTCTTGTTAACTTTTACAGTCATAACTTGCTGCAGTTAAGTCATCTTTTGTAATAACTTGTTAAGGGCTATTCCATTAAAATGTATGTGGGAGGGTAGGAAGGGACTTTCAAAATATCCGTACAACCAAGAACCATTTTTTAGATAATTTTGCATAATGGTTATTAACGCATACTGAAAAAAGACCCATGACCCACATTCAATAATTAAACTTCCCTTCCTAACCTCCCACATACTTTTAATGGAATAGCCCTAATAATAGAAAAACAGATGTGGTGTATTTATTAACCAAAGCAAATTCATTATAAATTTTCTTTTTGTTAATAATCTAGAAAAAAAACCATTTGCACTAGAATTATGTACATATGCAGCATATGATGCTGGTGAAATTATATTTTTATAAAGTGTTTTATATATTGGATTATTCCAAAGAAAGTTATGGTGAAAATTTATGCTGTGCATGAATTGTGAATCAATTAATGAACTGTTATTGTCTCTGTTTTTATTGTTGCAACCTGAGATTTAGGTTTATTGCATAATTTATGAATTTGAAATTTGTCTTCAAAATGTATCATTCAAAAATATTATATAGTAAATTTTAAGGTCAGACAAACTAACTACACATTCAAAAATTGAATAACTTATTCATAAGGATTACTAGACCAAGACCTCTCTCTCATGGAGGAAATCACTCATAATATAAACCAGGAAAGATGGCAGGTCTGTACAATCATACTTCATGAAATTTTATGAAACTTTGTATTTATATAAGCTTTTTTTATGATTAAGAGATGACTTCTTAAGCAAAATTTTGAAAATATTTTTTTTCCTTTCTCAGAATGTCACTGATAGATTGGCTTTGTTTTTAGCAATTAACATTTAAAGACAGTCTTCAATTACTTTATTGGACATGATGAATTTGTTAACCTTAATGGATTGTTGTGAAACTTGGACAGGCGCTTATCTTAGGGATCAAGATATAGCATCTGAAGAAAAAAGTTTGAATTTTTAATAAAATGTTCGCATTTTGCTGATTAAGGGACTTACTTTTTACAGTCAACATTACACTGACAACAGCAATAGCAGGCCAGAATCAGGGTTCCAGAACCCTTTACAAATTTTGTTATGATTGCTTGCAATTTTCATTAAAGGTGCCTGTATACTATTTTTGTAAAAAGTTTGTGTGAGCTGTAAATCTCATAACGATTTTACAAAAGTTATTTTCCACTTGATCAGTGTTTCCATAAATGTATACAGCAGTCTTTGACATTTTAACTTTTCTGTATTCTTTTCAACATGTGTTTTAGCAACTTAGTAATAGGTTAAAAATTTCAAATAATTACCGTGAAGACTTTTTGGGGGGTTGGTTTTGGTTGGTTTTGATTTGTTATTGTATTTTTTTTCAATAACCAATTCTAATATATGAACTGAAGGGCTTGTAAATTTCATGTTAAGGATTATTTCTCTTTTAATTTATTTTGATATAGCCTTGTAAATTCCTCCATTTAGTCATATAGTGCATGGAATGTCACATTTTTGTTTATCAGGGTATACATTTATTAATATCAAACTGTGTTTGTGTTTAATTAGTCAGGGGACTATGTCTCAGTGTCACACTGGAAAGTTCAAAGAAAATTGACAAATGTACTGATGTAAATCATTTTAAAGTAGTTTTATGATATATGAAGGCCTGGTGTAGGTTTACAGAATAGAGAATAATGCGCAAAAAAATAGGCATAAGAAATAAAAATTAGAGAATACTATGGGGTGAAAATATAAATAATACAGATTAATCTGATAATGTGAATAAAAAGCTTAAAATATAGAAAAATGGCCCAAACATTAAAGAATTCATAAAATAACAGCCCATCCCCCCAAATCCTGACCCTCTTGTATAAATCGTATTGGTTTAAATCAAATGAACCAAATGTTCATTTCTCTTCCTATGTTGACAATTTTCTGCAGTAGTTTATTTCATACATTTTCAAACTCTGTCAAAGGAGGAGTTATGATAAGAGTAATAACTTAGACCTTGAAATTGCAAAATTAGTAAAATTCATCAATTCCTTGTTGTTTTTTGTTTTTTGTTTTTTTAATGTCATTTCAGATACCTTGGCTATATTGTTATGGCCAATTTTAATTGGCTGAGGAAGCTGGAGTTCATGCGAACTGGAAAACCTTGTCAATAAATGCTGTCATTCTGAAACAATGTATAGGTGTACGAGGGTAACACTTTCCTGCTATGTAATCCTCACTTGTGTTCCCTTCTTAAATAACCAATTATAAAATTCAAAACAAAAGGGGACATATTGAATAATAAGTCAGGAAAAGTCATTGGAGAAAAATGTCAGTTTTAACCAAATGTTGAGTGAAAATATGTTCTTTAATTAGTATTAAATACTTTTTAAAATGTTTAATAAATATGTGTGTTTTGCGTTGCTGTTCTATTGATGCTTTCCCCACATCCTCTTTTATTCCTATATAATTTCAGACCTTATTGTGGGCATTAACTAGTGTTCATCTTTAGCAATAGACCATAACATGACAGATTAATTAATGGGATTCCTGCACATGTGGTTATGGAATGTTACCAGCAACAATTGAAATGCCTCTTATTTGCATTTAAAAAAACATCACCTTTATTCCTGCCTTTGGATTTTTTTTTAACATTTTATTTTACTCATTGATGATTTATATCACAATGAAACCTGCAATAAACAAACCCCATGCAACTTATACAAATAATGGGACTTTTTCACATACACCGACTAGTATTGTGCCATATGAGATCGACCCCTCCTGTTGTCCCTCTTTGTTGTTGTTGTTGTCGGTGTCATGTTTTATGTTAATTAGAATCTCTTCGAAAACAGAATCAACCAATTTTACAACGATGCTTCTTCACCACTTGAAGTTAGGCTCCTGAGTTTTTGGCCAATGGTTTCAGGGTTTCTCATACTAAAATTTGACTTGATAAAAATATTTGCTATCAGTTTGTTAATCCACAACTCATTAAAAATGGCTGTATACAATCAGGCACACTTTGCACAGATTTTTCTAATAAACAGGAAGTTGTGCATCTTCTATTTTGATTTTAAATAAGTGATTATTAGAGTTTCTCATACCAGAACATGGACATAGCTATTTCTGCT
This sequence comes from Mytilus californianus, assembly GCF_021869535.1. Classification (NCBI taxonomy): domain Eukaryota; kingdom Metazoa; phylum Mollusca; class Bivalvia; order Mytilida; family Mytilidae; genus Mytilus; species Mytilus californianus. The sequence goes on along the minus strand of NW_026262734.1, from coordinate 109,969,580 downwards.
TATATTATTTGAAGACAGCAGCGACACATGTTAAAGTTATTTTATTTTTCTAAATGGAATACCTGTTTTATCCAAAAAAATCTATGAGGGTTTCAGGTTAAACAGCTCTCACTGTATTAAATGAATAAAATGTGATCATTATTAGATTGCTTTGTAATATTGGTAGATCAGTCACATTATTTGAGTCTTATACTTCAGTCTCTGTTGACAAGTTGTTCTATTATGTACTGGTTAATTTTAAAACTGGAAGGCATTTGATGCCAAAATTATTTTTAATTTCTATGTATTTGAAATTTAAATGTTTATTCACAGTTGTAAAATAAAATAGGCCAATTTGAACAAGGCCATTATCATAATATTTTGTTAAGTTTTGTTTTTTGTCTCACCTGCAATAACATAAACGGTTCCAGATGCACATTTTTCCAATAAATGTCTCTTCAATGATGATCAAAGCCTTGTAGGTTAGACTAACAAGGCCATAAAATTTATGCTGCCAGAGGTTGAGTTTCTCTCCAGATATCCCAACATCCTCAACATACGAAAACTGGTTTCCAAGCTTGCTAAAAGTATCTTAAGGTGATTGATAGTGTTGAACAATTAAACACATTCAAGAGAAGACTTTCATTGTAACAGAACAGCTGATAATTTTATAATAAAATGTGTATTATAAACAACATCACTTTATTTACTATACATAACGATGAAATTGATGAATGAACCTATTTTGATAAAAACAAACTTGGTCTTTGTTCTTGTGATAGTTGTAACAACCATGATTACTATTCCTCTACGGAGATTACTGTTTTATAAACTTTTGTTACTTAAGGTAGATGGGGTGTCTAAATTATAATCCATAGAAGTTTTTAATAATTTGCCAAAACGTAGTTTATATCATGCTTTTTAAAAAAGAATAATAAAAAGAATAGGTCACAGGGCTTATTTTCACGCTACAGGTTGTGCAAAATTGACAGATTTTGTATAGATTATGCATGGAAAAACCAATTTTCTGCCATAAAACGAAAACTACACCATAGAATTTTGAGATAAAATATGAGAAGATAGCTCTAGTATTATGCTTTCGGATAAGAAAAAGAAAAAGAAAAAAATGGGTCACGGGACCCGTTTTCTTGCTTCATAAAAAATAGGTAAATTCCTAACACATTCTATTGTAAAAGTAACTTTATCTGAATTATCTGCCCTTACATTTGAGTTGCCTCCCCTTATGTGGCAAAGTTGAAAAAAATTGAATCAAACAAAAGTATTCTATTTTTGTAAAATACAACCATAAATATGATAAAACATGTCATTTTCTATCTTGAAATGAAAATTCTTACACATGAATTACCTACTACTCTCAAAATTTGCACATTTTATGAAAGATCTAAACCCATTGTTTTCTGGTATTTCAAAATCTAAGATGGAGGAAGACACCCTATCTACCTTAAAAGAACATTTGGTAGATAGAATAATAAATTTCATTATTATAGTTCAGGGACCTTGACATTAAAAAATATCAATATTAACTAAATATGTATAATTACTCTTCAATCTTTTAAATCTCTCTGGCAAATTTCAAACAAAAGAAAAGTATGTAAAAACATTTATTAGGCTTAGATCAGCATCTCAAAAAACTTAAAGGTCTACACAACATAAACTATACACACAACACAAAAAAACTAATTACAGTCACAATACAAGTACATGTAACTTACTCAAACATAAGGTACAAAAACCTATCTTTCAAAAAACCCGCTATACACACGGGAGAGAAAATTCTGAATAAAAATATAATTAAAATGGGGCTGGATGGGCGGGTATTTCAAAAATTATAAATTTAAGTCTATCGACGCGTCAACTTCATAAAAATTTTGACCTGTTCAGAGAAAACTGATTAGAAGAATGACCATACGAATATAGTGATTTGCAAGGCAAACTTTACTGAGTAGAAATTACAAGCAGGACCAATTGAAATGGACCAGCCAGGTAAAATGTAAAATTCACTGAACCAATGAGAAAAAAATGTATCACTCTAATCGTGCATGCGGATTAACTGAACCAGCACTAAGGAAAAGTAAATGCTAATAGTTATAGAAAACAAATAAGAGATAAATGAATTTTTATAATGCATTTTTAGAATAAAAATTTTACAATTACTCTTCAATCTTTTAAACCTCTCTGGCAAATTTCAAACATAAGAAAAGTATGTTAAAACATTTATTAGGCTTAGATCAGCATCTCAATAAACTTAAAGGTCTACACAACATAAACTATACACACAACACAAAAAAAAACAAATGACAGTCACAAAACAAGTACATGTAACTTACTCAAACAGAAGGTACAAAAACCAATCTTTCAAAAAACCCGCTATACACACGGGAGAGAAAATTCTGAATAAAAATATAATTAAAATGGGGCTGGATGGGCGGGTATTTCAAAAATTATAAATTTAAGTCTATCGACGCGTCAACTTCATAAAAATTTTGACCTGTTCAGAGAAAACTGATTAGAAGAATGACCATACGAATATAGTGATTTGCAAGGCAAACTTTACTGAGTAGAAATTACAAGCAGGACCAATTGAAATGGACCAGCCAGGTAAAATGTAAAATTCACTGAACCAATGAGAAAAAAATGTATCACTCTAATCGTTCATGCGGATTAACTGAACCAGCACTAAGGAAAAGTAAATGCTAATAGTTATAGAAAACAAATAAGAGATAAATGAATTTTTATAATGCATTTTTAGAATAAAAATTTTACAATTACTCTTCAATCTTTTAAACCTCTCTGGCAAATTTCAAATATAAGAAAAGTATGTTAAAACATTTATTAGGCTTAGATCAGCATCTCAATAAACTTAAAGGTCTACACAACATAAACTATACACACAACACAAAAAAAAAACAAATGACATTCACAAAACAAGTACATGTAACTTACTCAAACAGAAGGTACAAAAACCAATCTTTCAGCTGCCTTAAACCTCTCCAGTGTACAAAGGAGATAAGCTTAAGGTAACCCTCCCGTCTGTTAAAACCCAACATAAAATGGTCAAGGATAAACACTAAACTATCTCCCCAATATATATAGGGGTCAGAGAAAATATGCCTCCCTGCTGAACCTTAAACTTCTCACTTACTGTCTATAAATGAGCTAAAGTATTAGCAATACAATGAATCATTTTGATAATGCCTGCATGATTCAAATGAAGTCGGTCAATTTGATCGAATAAAGGAAATGTTGGTCTTCCAAAACTATCATAAAAAGTTCTATTATGAGACATGGATTGAATTCTTCATCTTTGAATACTAAGATCACTGTGATTTAACGCCAAATCTCTTAATTCTACATTAAAACTGCCTAAAATAACCTCTGAAAATCTGTAATCAACTGGTCTAGGCAAAATGCAACAATTACTGTTAACAGAATCAATGAGATTAATAATAGAAATAACATTAGATCTAAATTGATCACTAGTTAAATGAAAAATATCATTTGTACCAACATGAATGATTACATTGCAAAAGTCCTGTACATTTAAATTAGATCTGCTCAGCTTACGAACAAGTCGCTCTGAGGTAAGTGCTCCAAAAGCTTGAATTGTAGTATTCTTTAACTCTGGAAAATATTTGACTGTAGAATCCCCTATAATCAATGTCGACCTGTTCCACGCTTTTCCTAAAATGACATAAAACAGACCAGCAGTGAGTAGACAAACTGTTAGCAACAATAAGTTTATCTGATAACCCATATTTTAAATAACGTTTATAAGCTGAGATTTTCCAATCCCCTTGTAGCTGTATTAAATATGAGGGAACACCACATTTAAAAGCCCACGTCGCTCCTAAAACTATGTGTGGAGTAGTATTTCGAATTTTAATCAATACTATTTATGCTTGTTTTCAAGAAATTATTAAATACTCTATATTGTACAGGCTTAAATTCGCCTTTACGGGTTCCTCGTATTAAAAAGGCCGAAGAACTTAAAGTGCTTGAAAAATTTTAGCACATACAATGTAGCCATGTAGGCAGAATATGGACATAATTTAGATTCCGGATTTTTAATCAATGGGATCTCTAATTTTCTTTCCCCGACCCGTATAGTTTTAGTCCACTTGAAAGTTACTATCAACATGTTCTATTTTACCACTATGTCTTCCCTTTTTAAACTTTTATGTGGTTCTCCATCTGGGCCGACTAAATTAGATTTTCGGCACACACGAAAAAAGGAGAATAAAAACAAACACCAAAAAGTTATATTATTAATGTCTGAAAAATTCATCACGGACCGTATTTTTAGAAGAATTTCCGGAGTAATAGGTAATGCTGTTTGATCTCATACGGATTCACTCTTTTTAAACCTTTAAAAAATCATTTAAAATAAAACGTTTTAAAATGCGGAAACGAAACATCTAAAAATAAATGCAAACTTTTAACACCATAAACATAATTCCTAATGGATTCGGTGCTAGCAAAAGAACAACTTAAAAATTGACAATATAAAGAAATTGTCTCCAAAGAACAAGGCAAAGCCACCTATTTGTAAAAATTACAAAATAATAAAAAAGACTCTTAAATGATCTTAATCACCAGTCATGCTGAAACCTAAAAAGTGAAGGATCAGCACTAACTTCAACACGAGAACAGTATTCTAAACAGTTTTTAAATTCCTCTTGAAAGGACGGAGATAAATTCCATCTATAAAGCAAATCTGCGGCCCGGTGAACTTAAATGGATCGCCTTAATTTCCCATTGTTGCAATGCACTGACAAAGACAAGTTCTCTTAAACAACTTTGCAAAATTCTACTCCTAGTTCGTCCCTTATTTATAACCTGCGCTGAAATATTATTGTCACAATAAATACAAATTTTCTTCCCTTTAATAGCCCAGACTTTCAAACAAATAATCACTGTTCAGAGCTCTAAAGCATTGATATGGAAATTGTGTTCACTTATGAATTCAGGGAACTCGCAATGAAAAAACTCAGAACCCGACATACCACTTCCAGACTAATGATGGAAATCCCATTATAAGTCAGTAATAAGTTTGACCAACAGAGCATATCCCCTCTCAACTTATTCGAAACGTCTAACACTTGATCATTATTTGAAAATTCCCTTAAGAAATTTAAAACTCTTTTCAGATTTATCAAAAATTAGATATCATCTCCAATTCCCCCGCTACAAATTGTTTAAAATTCAACTGCTTGAATTTCCTATCTTTATTATAATTTCAAAACATATAAATTAAAGTCGATCGACGCGTCAACTTAATAAAAATTATGACCTGTTAAGAGAAAACTGATTAGAAGAATGACCATACGATTATAGTGATTTGAAAGGAAAACTTTACTGAGTAGAAATTACAAGCAGGACCAATTGAAATGGAACAGCCAGGTAAAATGTAAAATTCACTGAACCAATGAGAATAAAATGTATCACTCTAATCGTGCAAGCGGATTAACTGAACCAGCACTAAGGAAAAGTAAATGCTAATAGTTATAGAAAATAAATAAAAGATAATTAAATTTTAATTATGCATTTTTTAGAATAAAAATTTAACATGACTGACAAAAGTTCTAATATAATTTCGTCTACCTTGATAACGACAACAAAAACTTAATTAACCGGGCTTATAATTTTGTACGCTAGACTTGCTAGACGCATAAGTAGGTCACATTCGAGGAAAAGAGGGCTTAATTTCGTTAACGACAATTGGAACATATCCATCGTCATCTGTGAAACAAGCATTCCTATGGGAACGAACTGTGCGCCTCTCCTTGTCGACCTCTTCTTATTTTCACATGAGTCGGAATTCCTTCAGACATTCGTCAAAAACAAGAAAATCACAGAAGCCGATCATTTAATTTCACATTCAGATATATTGATGATGTTCATTCCATTAAGAATCCAAATTTTTCTGATTGGTTTCTATCAATATATCCTCCAGAACTAGAAATTAAAGAAACAACAGATACGAGCTTCCTCCGCCTCATTTTTAGACTTATACCCCGAATTTAACATAAGTGCTCATCTCAATACCAGAATCTATGACAAGCGCGACGATTTTAATTTTGAAATTATAAATTTCCACCGCCTTAGCAGCAATATACCAACTTCACCTACATATTGGATATACATTTCCCCTACTCATTCGGTATTCAATACCTTGCAACTGCGACTCAGACTATATAAAACGTCACCAGTGTCTGAGCAGAAAGTTGATGAACCAAGGTTATGTCATAGAACGTCTTGTCCTTTTTCAAAAAAAAGTTCAACGTAAGATACCAAGATCTTTTGAATAAATATTCCGTATCAAATTCATAAATAATACATGACGGTCTTGAAGTATAGATTCTATGTACTGGCGTTGTGTTTTCTCTTGATAACGTTAAAGTGTTCTTCTACTTGTCTTTGTATATTATTAACCTTTTCTGTTAAGTCCATTTTTTGGTAATATCATTTCGACGTGGCTCGGTACTTATACAACCCGCCATTGTGTTATTGTGCTATAGTCATTTTTTTGTATTCCTGTCTTTCATTTTTGCTTATGTGCTTTGTCTATATTCCATTTTGTTTTTATTTGTTGACATATTTGTTTGTTTTTATAGTGATTAAGATTATAACACGATGTTGATTGCTGTACCCCTATGTTTGACATTTTTTATTCAGCCATGCTGGATCTATGTCATCACTCCGGATTTGGAGATGGTGCAAAATTCTTAGTTGAAGACATGTCATGAAAATGATGATGTGTTTCTATGACTTGCAGAAACTTTATACACCATTTTTTATCATCAACTGCCAACTTTTAATATGTTATTTGTCTTTGAATTGAGAAAAGGTTGGGAGAACAACTTCTTTGTTTTTAGATATACACTTGCCATGCTTGCAAATAGTTCCTTTGTAAATCGAACTTTATATTAAATTACCATTTATTAATTAATGTGAAAAAATGTGACTGATCAAATTTAAGCAGTTGATAAGAATAATGAAAGTGTTATATCAGTATCTTTTGTTCCTTTATGCCATTCAATTAAATTTGGTTCAAGATGTGTATTGATATCAGAGTTGATTTCTACACTTTTTTTAAATGCTTTTATTCCCATTATTGCATAAGGCAAATGGGATTATTGATACAATACCAGTATGATTGACAGCTGCCACGATTTTCAAACAATTACACTCAAAGGTGTAAGTATTAATTGAATTAAACTCCACTCGAATGCAGTCTTAATTGACCACAGTTATATTAATACATCGTGACAGTTGATAATCATACTGGTATTGAGGTCAATAATTTGTGTATTCAATTTATTGCATATCTAACTGAATACACACAATCTTGACCTCAATAGTTGTAAAATCAGTGTCATAATCATCTGACATAAGTTAATAATTAAGGCCTATTTAAATTACAATTACCAGTAATTTGGTTGAATCAATAAACACAATTGCATAACGCTTACCTGAGCATTTTCTGCAATAAATTTATCTGCATATTCCCCATTATATTGCTATTTAACAGTAATTGGAATCATCTCAGCATTAGGTATTTGTACAGTCATGTATATGTAAATACAGGAAATGTATGCTTTCCTTAAAAGAATGAACACCAATTTAGATGAAAGTTATTTATTTTTGTTGTTGAGAAAGTGCATTGTTAATGCCTGTTTCTGGAAATTATTAAGCCAATTATTATTAATGGCCTATAAAAAATTTGCTAAACATTTGAAGATTTTCATTAACATTCCTGTCAAAATCCTTGAATTTCAAATGTTTCTAAAAAAAGATGTAAATAAATCTGACAGTGTCTTCAATTGAAATATCAAAATAATTTGCATCCATCTTGCAAAACTCCATCTTTTGGCAATAGAATAGAAATTTTACGGTGAGATTATGGAAATGAACAACATAATTATTGAAAGAATGGCCAGAAAAAATGTCAGACTAGGTACAAAATTGTCTAAATCACAACATCCATGATGCGTTGATTACCTATCATGTCTAGGTTTTTTTATTCACATATTTTTGTCAATATAATGGAATTTTATGCGACTGTCATACAAATGAGAGGTGTACATGAAGCTAGCTATAAAACCAGATTTAATCCACCATTTTCTACATAAGGAAATATCTGTACCAAGTCAGGAATATGACAGTTGTTTTCCATGTGTTTAAGCATTTGATTTTGCCATTTGATAAGGGATTTTCCGTTTTGAATTTTTCTTGGAGTTCGGTATATTTGTTATTTCACTTGTTTTCTCATAAGGATCAATCACCTCGTTAAGGTGTCCGTAACATTTTCAAAGGAATGAATACGACTTCGTAACTTGTAACTGTTGGTTTAATAGTTTCCTTGTAAGCGTAACCCCCTATCAAGGAAATAATGATAGGAAATGGATGCTCTGGAATATTGTATCATATGGGAGATATAAACACTATATGCAGGCGCTTTTGGAATATTGCTATATAGAAATGGAAAATTCACTTTTGAGAAGCTTAAATCAACTCTTGGCCAATTTCTAGATGGAAGTCTAGACATGGTACAGACTGTATCGGTTGTAACCTCAATTTCAAGTTTCATGGGATAGATGCGTTTAACATAGTCATCAAACTTTGAAATATTTATTGAGAGGACATCATCTATATAGCTGAAGGGATAAAACTATCTTCTTTTCATTCTTCAAAGAGTTGAGTTTCAAAGTGCATTGTAAATACCTTATCCCTTTATCAAGCACTTTATGTGATGTAAGTTACACACACACACACACATGATTTTGTTTTTGGGCTTTATCTTCGGGGACAGCAACATATTTGTCATGGTGGTAGGACAGGTCCTTAGCAACTTTTGAGTCTTTAAAGATCGAGGAAGCATGTGTATGTATACCCAATCAGTTTTTCAATTCTTAATTTTCATTTTGATTCTTTATCAATTGACTCCTTATACATAGTATTTAATTGTAATTATATTACAATATAATGATAAAAAACATGCTAGTGAAATGTTCAAATATTGTAATCAATGATGATGGGTAACAATTAATAAAACTACCAATCAAAGTGCCAGAAACATTTTGTAATTCAGAGCGTAGACTAATGTAATAATTTAATATGCATGCATAAACGCAGTCTCGACACTGTTCAAAATTTTAAGTTCTGAATTTTCCAGTTTATTAATTGGAGATACAACCATCACAGCAGCATCGCCCTCTTTCGACATTGCAGGAAAGTTTTGTGAAACAACCAATGTCGTTACACCCCTCTCTGCAGTCAGATCTATTTCTACAATAACTTTGGAAGCATTTAACAGCAGCAACAGGATGTTCCAAACCTAAAATATATTGTTATTTTTCATTATAAAGTCTGTCTTATAATCAGGTTATGATTTTTAAAGGCCATATAAGTCACTGCTGTCAAACTATTTGGTGTGAAAATGATAAAATATAGCTTTTATAAAAAATAAAGATAAAATTAGTAAATCGCGCGATACGATATTGACAGAATGTTACCTTATCGTGTAGTGGTTTTGGTTGTATCGTTAGGTTGCTGTCTCACTGATATTTGCATTACATTGAGTGTATGAAGTAACATAATACAAACAAACGCAAACATAATCTAAGTATGCCGACAACCCGTCATGCTCGATGGACGCCATATTTTATTATACAAATATTCACGAATATTGTTATTGCAATGAGTACACAATTCAAATTATACAAAACCAAATCAAACCAACGTTGACTAAGTACACCCCTTCATAGACGGTCAGGGCTGGGCAGGGATTATTAAAGATAAAACTCTAGCAACCTGTGTCAACGATGCCAAACCTTCCACACTTATCAAAGTTTCAGGAAAACTTGATTGTACCAATTGTTTTTCAGACACATCTTTGGAACATTTCACAAGGTTTATATACCTAAGTATGCCTCTTTGACCATTGAGTTGTTGTAAGGTATTACCGAATTTGAATTTTATATTTCTATACACTTAAATGTTAATTGGTGACAATGCTCCAGTGTTATGAAACAGTATTTCCAACCCGGCCATTTAAGTCTTAAGTCCATTTTTACGGAATGTTCTTCTGCTGTGCTGCTACACAACTGTCCTACGTAAAGAGGGATGAGCGCTCACGAAAATAATATTCCCTCATCATGTTGATTATGCTTGAACTAAACCAACAGTTCGTAGTACAGATATCGTGGTTGATCGCCGTCTACCTTACTTTTATCATTGCGTTATGAGGTTTAGTAGTTGTCCCTTTTGAATTATTCTATGTGTTTTCCTCGTGAGAATAATATTAACTTACCCGACAAACATATCATTACGATGCAAAAAGCAAAGAAGGCTCTCATTGTGCAGTTGTCCTGGAAGATAAATCCAATTATTTGCAATAATAAATATAAGATAAAGTGTAACCTTCTAATTTCTTAAATCTTTATAGAAGCTTTTGTGCGGGACAGTTATCAAGTGCAAAACAAAAATTGTATATGATATTTTAATATATGACAAAAGAGATGATTTCAGCTTCCAAATTGTGAACTTCCCATTTCTATGTAGCAAAATTCCAGCAGCGTCTGCATACGGAGTTTATATCTCCCAGTTGATACGATATTCCAGGGCTTGTATTTCCTATCACGATTTCCTTGATAGAGGGTTACTGCTCAAAGGAAGCTTATAAACCAAGAGTTCCAAGTGTTGAAGTTGAAATCGTCCATTCGTAAATTTTACGGACGCCATCACGAATTGGTTGACCGTTATGGAATATCCGTTTCACAGATGATAGCGAATATATTCCAAATTTCGTAACTACAATCCCGTCCCCTTTTTTCCCGAATGTGACTTACGGAAGTATACTTATACCCGGGTTTGTACTTACATGAGCAACACGACGGATGCCACATGTGAAGCAGGATCTGCGTACCATTCCGGATCACCTCAAGGTAATGGTGGGGTTCGTTTTGCACAGTCTTTAGTTTTCTATGTTGTTTTTAGCGTACTATTGTTTGTCTGTTTGTCTTTTTCTTGTTTAGCCATGGCGTTGTCAGTTTATTTTCGATCTATGAGTTTGAATGTCCTTTTGGTATCTTTCGCCTCTCTTTAACAGTCTGATGATTTTTTTCTTAAACTCATAGCTACTCAAATTATATTCTTATGCATAAAACTGACTCGGACGGACGTTAACAACATATTTGGGACAACTTGTCGGAATTTCGTTTTTTTTTGTATCGTCAACTTCGTAGTTGACTTGGCCTTTCCTTTTGTTTTAATTCTACACAACTGACGAGTCTTATACAGATGAAATGTTCGTATGGCGTAATATACAAGTTATGATGATGATGATAGTAATAATGATAGTGAAAGTAAATTAATATTAATATTTATCATGCAATTACGTGTTAAGTTTAAATAAAACCTCTTATTACAATCACTGGAATGCTACTTAAAAATTTCTTACCTTTAGCAGTTAGGGAATAAAACCTACTTGTCGTATTAGACGTGATAGAAAAGTCATTGCGACTTCTGGCGCTGATGTTAAATACGAATGATACAACAGGTTAATGTGGGGACCATCTCAAAAATCACAGATAATTATTTGTTATACTTACCTGTATGAATGTGTTTGATACTCCTGAGATGTATAATAAAAATAGAATAATTACAATATATTCGACAATACGACGAACAGGATAAATCAAAAACAACATAATCGTTTTTTATATAGTTATTATCATGATCATAAAATTTCCTTCTTTCATAGTAGTGATCTATTCAGATTAAGATCATTGTTCCCCCTTTGTAAACGGCCATAATAAAAATCCACAAAAAGGTCAAAATAAATGAATAAAACAAACTGCGATCAAATCTCATTCGCATCCGATTTTTTACCTGAAGGTTTTTAATAATGTTTTGTTGAAAATGTTCAATTATTTGATATCTATTGAAAGTGTGCGTTTCATGAGCCTCAATGGTTTGTTTCCATAAAACTGAAAACAATGTTAAACCAAAAACAACTGTTTTTGGAATTATACAACGTCTAAAAGACGGAAGTTTTACACCTTTTAAACGAATATTATGCAGTTAAACAGTTATAAAAGCAATGTTTGTATACATTTCTCTCCTCATCTTGATGACGCATTCCATCATAAGTGATCTTTAAATATACATTTTTAGAATATTTTTTATGCTCTAAGTTCAGCAACTTATTCATCGGTCAATTCGGATTATCCATGGAGTCGTATTACAGAAGTACCAGGTCTCCATCATCTGGTTCCAATATTCAAGTTGTTAGATTTTTCAACTTCGAGGGGAAATATATTGAGTGGTTTGTTCTGTTGAATTCTTTTATCTTTATTTTCATCTTTTTTAGCTCACCGGGGCCCGAAGGGCCCTATGTGAGCTTATGTCATCACTTGGCGTCCGTCGTCGTCCGTCGTCTGTCGTCGTCGTCTGTCGTCGTCTGTCGTCGTAAACTATTTGAAAAATCTTCTCCTCTGAAACTACTAGGCCAAATACCTTCAAACTTTAACTAAATGTTTCATAGGGTATCTAGTTTATAAATTGTATCCGAAGTTTTGATCCATTGACAAACATGGCCGCCATGGCTAAAAATAGAACATAGGGGTCAAATGCAGTTTTTGGCTTATATCTCAAAAACTAAAGCTTTTAGAGCAAATCTGATATGGGGTAAATTTGTTCAATTGGTCAAGATCTATCAGCTCTGAAATTTTCAGACGAATCGAACAACCCATTGTTGGGTTGCTGCCACCGAACTGGTAGTTTTAACAAAATTTTGCAGTTTTTTGTTATTATTTTGAATATTATTATAGATATATATAAACTGTAATAAGCAATAATGTTCAGCAAAGTAAGATCTACAAAAAAGTTTATATGACCATAATTGTCAATTGACCCCTTAAGGAGTTATTGCCCTTTAAAGACAATTTTACACAATTTGTTCATTAAGTTTGCTAACATTTAAAAATCTTCTCCTCTGAAACTACTGGGCCAATTACCTTCAAACTTTAACTAAATGTTCCTTAGGGTATCTTGTTTATAAATTGTATCCGAAGTTTGTATCCATCGACAAACATGGCCGCCATGACTAAAAATAGAACATAAAGGTCAAATGCAGTTTTTGGCTTATATCTCAAAAACTGAATCTTTTAGAGCAAATGTGACATGGGGTAAAAATTGTTTAATTGGCCAAGATCTATCGGCCCTGAAATTATCCTTTAAAGACAATTTTACACAATTTGTTCATCAAGTTTGCTAACATTTAAAAATCCTCTCCTCTGAAATACAGGTGAGCGATTCAGGCTCTTGAGAGCCTCTTGTTTAATTTAGCTCTGGAAGTTTAATGTAGTTCTGAATGGGGAAATACTTGCAAAATCTCGTTGAAATGAGTGATTCACTTAATCTGTTTTCATATTTTGCTTGGCATTATCTTTCTGTCGACTTTCTGCTGTAAGATCATCGGACAGAGGAGGTAATCGACTTAAGTTTTTAATACTACCCATTCGGGCATTATAAAGTGTAAGATTTACGTTTCGATGAAGAAATGATTATTTTTCTTGTTATCACAGTTTCTCGACCTAAATAAAATCAGAACACCACTGTATTCATACCAAGAAAGAGGTAGACAATATAAGTTATGCACGGCTCGTGAAAAGATGGTTTCGTGGACACCAAAACGATGTGCGAGCAATATTACTATCTTCCAGTAATTGGGACAATTTGAAATGGAGTTTCCTCCAAACTGTAAGATAAGATTTATGCAAACCCACCATATTTATGAAATGCTTATCCAAATTTGGAGTCGATGATAACTGTATCAAACACACCTCAAACGTAAACTATGCTACGTCTGGACACTTTTCAATGCATTTGTATATTGAGAGAGTCCCCACTTAATTCTTGTATCGGTATTGTTATATAACATCAGTGCATTATTCAAATCCCCTCCCTAACACGTCTACTTGAACACTATATTAGTATAATGGGATTTAGTCTAATGCAATTTGGCTGCTGATGAGTCATGAGGCGTGAAATAAGACGAAAACATACTTTATTATCAAAGTTTTTGTCACTGGTTGGATATTTGGTCCAGAACAAGTTTGTTTTTTACGATGTTTTTGCACTATAATTTCGCAAGGAAATCATGATAATTGTATAATAATACTCGGGTTGATTTTTTACGACTATAAGCATATAGTAGGATATAATTTGGAAGTACTTTCGGTTGAAATCATCTTGCTTTGATTGTGATGTTCGATCAAATACACATTCTTAGCATCTAAAACGTTCAAAGACTTCCAAGTTTATGAACCTGTTATCCAGTTGTCATTTTATTGCGATAATGATTTCTGAAGTTTAAAGTCATTTATCATTGAAAACACCAGTAACGTACTTCTGTCGCTTAAATCATCACTTTTATAGCAATGTTATCAAGATTTCCCAGTCAATTAAAAACCGACATTTTATATGTATTTTAAATTTTTATATATGAACTGGTTTTTACAAGATGTGGTCAACGAAGTTGCATAAAAGTTCTCGATTTTAACATTATTGAATTAGACTCGTCAACGGATTTTTCTTGCAAGAGAAAAACGACGGATATCACACGTAAAGCAGGAACTGCTTACCCTTTCGGAGCATCTTGGTTATTCCCAGGTATTAGAAGGCTTCGTCTTGTCGTCGTTTTTCGGTTTTTTGCAATGGTGTTTTCAGTTTGTCTTCGACTTATGAGTTTCAATGGCCCCTTGTTATCTTTTGTTTTGTTAATACACTCGCTTATTATCCACACATGAATTCAATGATTGGATATTCTATCAATATTGACCAGGCCTTTTAGGTGTAATACCACCGAATCATAGTACGTCACATCCGGTTGCATACAAAAAAGGATCGAAAAAAAGTATTCCCTTGAATTTGACAGCTGCAGGAAATTAACCCTGCATTTCATTGCAGTAAAAAATATCTGAGTCATAAACATATGTCTTGGGTGTTTCAAAGCATCATTCTTTTTTATTTGGTGTTTCTGTAAAAATATTTTGGAAACTTGAGGTTACATGGTTTAATACTAAAGTTTGTACACAGAAAAGAAAAGGGTGGAAATTTAATTGGTTAACTTCCAGTGATGGTTTTAATCTTATATGCAATTTAATGTTATGTCAAATTTTGTCTGTATTGGACATGATAAAACTTTACTCATGCCAAGTATTTCTTTATTTGAAACAAAGATTAATTCTGCACAATGTTTTGAAAAGCGCAAATTTAACAACGACTAACAGGGGAAAACAATGGTGGTATTACACCTTTAGTTGGTTTGTGTTTTGAGATGTATATCTGTCTGTCATTTGGCCCAGGTGAAATTATTCCCTTTTCATAAAAAAAGTTGACAAATGGCTTTTTAAATAAAACAAATTCTCAAGGGTTATTGTCACGATATTGGCCGAGTTGCATGGCCATAATTCATTAAATAACAAATTGGTAAACATGTGATCTATAAATGATACCTTTTACGTCATTTGGTCTCTAGTTGAGAGTTGTCTAATTGGGATTCATCTTATTTTCATATATACACAGTACATGGAAGATACTCTCAATACATTACGAAATTAACGAAACCGATTTCAGGTTTAAACTCTTTCAACAGTGCTTTAATGAAATCCGATTTAAATTTTCGTCAAACTCAATATTCATTTAAATTACAAACAAAAAAAATTATCCTTCTTTATATTTAATTTTAAGATACATACAAAATAAAACAATAATACTTTTCTTTGTGTACGAGTTGTTTCTGATTGCCCCTTGGTGTCATATCTCTATTTTGTCTTTTTTCAAACCGACCCTCACTGTAAATGTTTAGATTTGGGTCAATTACTAAAGCAGACCTGATTGTATGTGATATCCTTTATTTCACAGCACAATCAACATTCAACTTAAATTCAAGCATCCGTGAAATTGTTCTGTAGGTATCATCATTAACGCATTTATTATTCCTCTATATTTATTAACACTTTTGAAATTGTATGATTTATCTTGGTTAATAAGTTGGTATATATCCTTCTTCTTCTATATTTCCCTATCCAAATATACAACTATTACAACAGCACTTCCTGTTTTCCGTGCAGTGCGTTGCTTTACCAACACACAACGGTTCAACACAGGTTGATCTGCAACCATCAGCGGAGAACCCACAGTCAACCATACGAAAGCATTTGCTTGCAGCATCAGTATACTCCAATCCCATAAAATATTACCAGTTTGTTTTAACATCATTGTTAGTATCAGGTAACGAATATAAATTTAGAAATCTTATTTATATATATATATATATATATATATAACTTACTTTGATAGAATGAGTAACATCAAAACATTGAACTCTTCATTACCGAATCTAATAAACTATATCTTAATTCTTTTGTGTTTTGTGTGTAAGGGGATGTCGATCTATTACATAGAGTTTTTGATGATATATTGGTTCTGTATCCTTATGTGATAATGATGGCAAATGAGCGAGAATGGGTTCTTTAGTAACATCAATGAGACCATTGAAATGATTTTTCCTAGTCTTGTTTGACGACATTAGTAACACACATTTCAGAATTAAACAAATTGTATGAGCCTGCTTGATCGATACATTTTGTTGTGAACAAGTAGCTAGGTACTGTATACTGTCATGAAAATAGGATATCACTTTTATGAAATTTCAGATTTTTTTTCGGTAGAAAATCTTTGTAATTAAGGAATATATCTACCACAGAGATAATTCTTATTCCATGTATTCCACGTTTGACTATGTTTTTGTTCTTTTTCTTTTTACATTTCATTAAAATCAGGCAATTTTTATACAATGATGATAGGGAGACTGTCTATAAAGGTCTGCTTTGTACATTTATGTCTAATGTATGGCTCCAAAGATAAGTTAATAATTTCAAACAACATGAATGTGTGTTATATAGATATAAGAAGATGTGGTATGAGTGCCAATGAGACAACTCTCCATCCAAGTCAAAATTTATAAAAGAAAACCATTATAGATCAAAGTACTAGTGTAAAACCATTCAAACAGGAAAACCAACGGTATAATCTACATAAAAATATGTATGTTATTGGATAGCATACATTTTTATAACAATTTGCTTAACTAAAAAATCTCGAGGTACTGTAAAATAATTCACAAAATTATACCCACCCCTTGCAAGATTCATGCCTTTGTAAAGAACACCCCTTCCCTAATATTGAAATAATAATAAAACAAAAATAAAAAAAATAGGAGGTCACATTGACAACAGATGATTGAGATGATATTCCATCAAATTCTGGTTAGGGGATGAGTAAAAAAAGAAGGGGATATGGAAGTGTACTGTAGTGTGTATATGAATTTCGAAAGGTAACGGCGCAACTCATTGAGATCAAAATACAAAATAAGTTCAAATAACCAATAAATGCTTACATTCGGCTGTTGTCTGCTCTATGGTCGGGTTGTTGTCTCTTTGACACATTCCCCATTTCCATTCTCAATTTTATTACAATTGTGAGACATTTTCAATAAATGAAAATAAGAATTTTAGAATGATGTGGAAACAAAATGCGAACACCTAAATAGTGTGCTATATCATTTAATGATAAAGATTGCAAATATTTTCATCAAATTTCAATAAATTGTGAGAAGAAATCTAGAGTCCATACTTTGGTCAAGGATATCCAAAATATAATAGTCATTTGATAATACGATTTTGATAAAAAAAATTAACTATTTTAGGAGTTACATAATCATGATAATAGCATGATGCTAGGGATAATATGGTTGACTATGTGAAAACTTTAAAAATTGTATTGAGGTGGATCATCACTATATATTTCCTCAGATATAGACAATAACTGTTTAGAGTCTTTAAATATCTGCTGTATTTGTACGAGGCTGAGAAACAGGTGTAATGCGAGCTTCAGCGAGCTATTACTCCTATTTCGAGCCAAGTACAAATACAGTTGATATTTAAAGACACTAAACAGTTATTGACTTTATCCTGCAGTTATTGTTTTTGCTTTGAAAGACAGAAAAACACACATTGATTGCATTTATTTTCGATTTAAAATGCTTTGAGGCCCGCGTAGTAATATTAAAACCACATGTTCTGCTGAAGACGGTTCGCAGAAAAGAATCTCGAATGGTCAACAATAAAACATCGCTCAAAGTAAATAGTTATCAATTATAACATAACAACTAATTTCTACAGTAAATATGAATAACAAAACATTGTCCGATTTAAAACAAAAGTGTATGATTTGTCCTACGCTTCAAAATTTTGAACTGAACTTGACATTAGCTGAACATGCTGAAATTGAGATTGTTGCATGGTTGATTTTCTGTGTTACACATGTACACATTCAAGTTTTGAACTCGATGATTTTGCGCCGTAGAAAATGAAGATAATCCTGCTGTTCGTGTTTGTTTGCTGAAAATTGGTTTAATTCATATTGCTTGAAAATAAACAGAACATTAATTAATCTATAGTTCGCATAAGGTCAATCAATACGTCATTTGAATGCGACTGCAATACACATTCTGAGGTCACGCGTTGACCAGCAATACACAAACGTTGTCCAGTAGTGGGCGGAGCTTTAAACCGATATCTGTATAGTATACAGATACAGCTTAGCGATATCTGTAGGGCTGTATATGTATGATAAGACACCCAATTGCAGGATAAAGAATTTTCTGATACTTAGACAAAATAGAGATTTTGCCATGCTTTTAAAAAAAATATAAGTCTGGGCCACCGTGCTTTTTTTCAAGCTACAAGTCGTCCAAATTTTATAAATGTCAATATTATTCCAGTATAAAACTTTTTACTTTAAGAGTTATCTCCCCTATGTTGACAAAGTTGAAAAATTAAATCAAACAAAAACAAATATTTAGTTTTTGTTAAAACAGTCTATTTTATGCAATAAATCATTTATTTTTCTTTATTCAAACGAAGAATTTAACACATTCATTGCCAATCTGTCTAAATATTTGCAGATTTAAGCAAAGAATTAGACCGACTGTGTACTGATATTTTACAATCCAAGATGGGACTATACAGTTAATCTACCCAAACAGATTTAGGCGTGATGTTCTGATTTCTAATACGTATGAGTCTTACTTGTTCCCTAGAGATCTTTGCCTCTTTTTGAAGGAGTTGCTAATGCAAAATGGAAACCTTCTTAATAGAAAAATGAGTCCATACATTAGTAAGAGAAACCTTACAAATAATTCTAAAACTATAAAAGAGTTGCATAAGGCATTATATTATGGGAGAACGATTGTATGAAAGTTACATTAAATTGTGTAAAGTGTTTTAGGAACAGTTGTGGATACAAAAGTGGAACAGAAACACTAGATACCTGACAAAGACATATTCTCATATCACTATATACTCCCTGCTTTAGAAAGTGGGCAGTACAATGATATACATAGGAGGCCACAGCAGTAAACTGATGTAAATCTTTTTTCAATATATGAATCATGATAAATTACTGAGGGAATCGCGGAGAACTGAACAACTAAGCAAGACAGTGATTGTGTCGATATATCCGTCACTTATCATTGGAATCCAAATTGTTGTCAATTTGACAAGATAGGGACTATGACAACATCAGTTGATTAAAAAAAATAGACGAAAATTCTATGAAACCAAAACACATGTCGCTAATGAGTTAGGATACAGATAAGTCAGAACGATCTACCAATTGCATGATGACCGTAAGACTTCTGAAGTTGATTTCAGTCGATATTCTTCAGAACCACGCCTTAGCAGTTTATGTATTATAATCACAGCCCTCTTAAGGAAGTTCGTGCAATATGAGCATGCATTATCGTAACGTTTCAATTAGGACATGTAAACGCCATATTCATCTTAGTTTCATGAGGGAGTTTGAATTTTAATGTCTACTTGTGAATACTTTCTAAATTTATCAACGGATATTTTCAGAAAGGTGTGGTAGTTATCATGTTATTATCAAAGTACGTACTAATGAACTGATAAATATAGATTCTACCACTGCATCGAGTGTGATACGATATTTATCCACTCGAGACAGTTAAATTTTCAAATTTAAAACGCGAGGCTCGCCGAGCGTTTTAAATATTTAAAATTTAACTGTCGAGAGTGGATAAATATCGTATCACACGAGATTTGGTGGTGGAATCTGTTTCTCTAATGGTTTTCAAACAATATGCAGGCAAACTTATTCCTTCTTTTTGAATGATCTGCAAAAAGATGTGTTCTTTCTATGTGACGTTATCAGGCATGGTCGCCTTTTTTCATGCCGTCACAATAGGAAATTCAGAGGAAAGCAAGAAAATTCAACGTCATAATCGGATTTTAAACAATGAAGAACTGAGATCAAACGAACCACACGTTGATTAATTTTTTTTTATACAAGGGGCGCAGAAAGGGATAAATTGACGAAGAATTAGAGAAATAAGTTTATTTAGAAGACCTCTTAGTTTCAGCCTTATTCTTTATTTAAATTTGATACATCACGCCAATAATTGTTCTAATGAGCTAAAGAAGTATTCAACTTATGTAACTATTGATGGGCAAAAATTATCTATAAGGTCACCGGATGCACCATTTACACATTGACAATTTTAGAAGGTTTCTATCGATGTTTGGCTTAATTTGACTTGATTGTTAATCAGAAAGACAACTCATATTTATAAAAGTAAGTACTGCATATGTTCTTCTGTTAGAAATAGCCATATTGGTAGTTTGATGTTTGATCTGATTGAAATATACATTGAGCCGGATTTAACCGTGTTAGCTCACAATCTAGCCTAGAACCATTCTTCTGCTTTCGAGCCAATCAGTCTTTAAACTATGATATGATGCTTGCAAAGCAGGATACGCTTACCCTGTCGACCAAACTGATCTCGTCCTTTTGGAGTTCTTGTGATTCTCTCAGTTTCTCAGTGAAACAACCAGTAGATATTGAAATTCTTCGTTATATGGTGGATACATATTTCATTGGCATCATACAAAACGTGAAGTCCATTGACGTTTTAACCGTGGTATAAATAGTAGAAAAAAACTACAATATCTATTAAAATTCATTTGTTTTAACTGTTCTTGTGAGAATAATATAACCTTACCCGACAAACATATCAATACAATGCAAAAGAGAAAGAAGGCTCTCATAATGCAGTAGTCCTGTAAGATAAATCGTATTGATATAAAATAGAAGCGATAAAATTCTCATTATGTACATCTTTATAGAAGCTAATGTGCGGAAAAGTTATCAAATGCAAAATAAAATGATATTTGACATTTTAAACAGTCTTTGATGGGTTTTTGAGCTCTCATGGATACACATATTACTTACGCATAAAACTGACATTGACTGATATTTACGACATCTTTGGAACAACTTTTCGGAATTTTGATATGGCCAACTTCAAACTTGATCTGACATTCCATTTGTTTTGACTTTACCCTTCTAATGAGTCTTAAGTAGATGCGCGTATGGCGTACTATATTATAAGTCTCATTTATTTAAAAAAAATATAATAATAATAATAATAATAATAATAATAATAATAATAATAATAATAATAATAATAATAATAAAGATGATCATAATAAAGATAAAAAAGTAAAAACAATTATTACATTCATCATGTAATTTCGGGTAAAACATGTTTAAGTTGAATAAAATCTACAATTAAAAAGTAATAAGGTGATAAAAACTTACCTTTCTTATTTGAATAATTTGAATAATGCATAATATAATTAAACGTATTTCGTTTATCTTTAAATAGTGTAGCGTAAAATAAAACGGAAAAGGAAATAATTATCAAAGTTAAATTAATTGGTTGGACTTTTGGTCAAGGATATATTTTGTTTTCCGTTTAAGGGAAGCTGATATTATTTGCAGCGGGAACATACGGTATAAACACTACAATGATTTATTCCTCTTAACGGTCTGAGTACTTGTCATATTAATTTTATCATTTTATAATTTGATCACAGGACTTGTTAGGACTATATATATTATTTTTATCTGTAACTTTATTTTACGTAGCACAAGAATCCTGTTTTATAATTTTACATGGTCTAAAACTGTTTAAACATTGGTTATAAACTGTGAACATGACAAGCAAATCATCGGAAATTGCATCATCTTCAAAATGTATAAAAAAACTGTACTATTGAAAAACTTAGTAAATAGTTCAGAAGTTCCGAAGTCTAAATACATTATTAGGAAAAGAGCGATTTAAATTCTACCGAATCCAATTAAAAATTTTTAAGATGTGCATATTAACTATTGAGTATGGAAAATATACATCTCCGAATTGATACGATATTCCAAAGAGTGCATTTTTCTATCATGATTTCCTTGGTATAAGGCTGCTTCTCACAAGAAAAATATTGAACCAGGGGCTCATAATGGTAAAGTTAAAGTCATTCCTTCAAACTTTTAGGGACGCAACTAGGATTAAATTTGTATATTTGAGTCGCTGATTACAACCATTGGTGCCACATGTGGAGAAAGATCTGCACACCGTTTAGGATAACTCAAGAGATATCACTGCAACTTTGTGGTGCGGTTCGTGTTAGTCAGTCTTTAGTTGTCAATGTATCGTTTTTCGTCAACTTATCAAATTAGATTGCAACTTTTGTTTAAAACGCGCCAAATTGTTAAATTGAAGGTTTTCACTGTATTTTGAACCGTAATCAGACTTGTGCTCCTGACACATATTTTTTTCATTGTATTTTAAGAACGAATTATATAGTGATGTAGGAGGAGGCGGTCAGGATCCAGATAAAGATATTCGAAAAGAACTTTTCTCCGTTTCAATTCTCTTTTCTACTGAAATTGAGAAAACATCTGAAACTATATGGTCTGCTTTCATACTTTACATAGTTTGGCCATTTTGAACTTTCTTGATTCGAGCATCACTGATGAGTCTTATGAAGACGAAATGCGCGCCTAGCGTACAAAATTCTTATCCTGGTGTCTATGATTAGATTATTTATGTTTTTATCTTTTCCTCAATACTGACATAGATGGACGACTTAAAATCAAAATGTTTGACAAACTTTGCGATTGACAACTTTCCATTTCTTAACAGTAACACACCACTGCTCAGTAGTTTTATGTTTGCACATCTCAACTGATACCTTATGCTCGTGCATTTTCACACTATATACTTAATTTGTTAATTTTACAGGCTTGTGCTCCTTACAAATATATGCACAACAGAGTCATTTTAGAGATTTTAGAGTTAAGAGGCCTAATATTGACAATTCATCAGGTTTACGGTCACCATCATGAATTGGTTGATCATTACAATATGTGTGGGTCTCATTTGCAGTCTTTAAACTTTAAATACCAGAAAATACGTTAAATCTGTAATTTTACCGATTTTGTCCTTTGTCTGAGTTTGACATTTTGATTAACTGAGGATTTGCATGACTGGTGATACAAATGCTTAATTTTAAACAATATATAAATGCATAATGTTTTTTTATGAACCACCAATATTTTGTTTTAATAGTTAATAGTTTCTCCAAAACACAAAGTGTATATAACCTTGACAGTGTTGAATACGTTTATTAGGGATTTGACTGCTTAATTTTGTAATTTATCTGCGGTGTAAATTCGTCCATTGAAGTATATTTTGCATGAAGCTCTTCAAAACATGCACAAGGCCAAACTTTTCAGAAATAATCAATATACTACTACTTATGATAATCATCCTTCCAAATTCTGAGTATGCATTATTGGGCATGGGGGCAAATGAGTCTAAGTATGCATTGTTGAGCATGTAAGGGATGGGGGAAATGGAGCCTAGGTATGCATTGTGGAGGATTGAGCAAAGTGAGTCTAAGTGTGCATTGTCGAGGATAAAGGAAAGGGATTCCAAATATGCATCGTCGAAGTTGAGGGAAAGGGAATCTTAGTATGCATTGTAATGGGTGAGATAAATGTAGTCAAGTAAGAATTGTTAAGGGTGAATGAAGGGAGTCTGAGTATGCATTGTCAAGGGTCGAGGAAAGGGAGTGTAAGTGTACATTTTCGAGGGTCGGGGAAAGGGAGTCTAGGTATGCATTGTCTAGAAAATTCCAAAAAGTAGTTCCAAATAAAGGTAAGACAATCTATGCCTGTAGTCGATAAACAAAAGTGTTTCAAAAAAGGTAGTCAGTGTTGAGGTATGTGGAAAGGGATTCTTACGATTTATTGTCGAGGTTGGGGAAAGAATTGTAAAGAGTGCGGGAAAGGGAGTATGTATTGTCGGATTGAGGACAGGGAGACTTAGTATGAATTATAGAGGGTTGGAGAAAGGTAGTCTTAGTATGCATTGTCAAGGGAGAGGCAAATGCAGTCTCAAGACATATTATCGGGAATTGAGCGCAACAATTTTACTATATTATGATGTGACTTTTTTTATTTACTGTCATGATTTGACTTTTTTTATTAAGGGTAGTTCACTAAATCTTGACATTAAAATATTAAAATCATTCTAGAATTTCCATACCGATTCATTCTTTCTAAATGATGACGAAAAAGTAATATGAGTTTTTTTATGATATAGTGAATATCTATTATATCATTTACATCAGTTTATAAGTCAACAAGTACTTCAGAAAAATAAAGGCGAAGGATACCAAAGGGTCATTCCAACTCACAAGTCACAAATGAACTGATAACACCATGGCTAAATAAGAAAAAGAAAACAGACAAACAACGGTATACAAAACACAACATAGAAAACCAAGGACTGAGCAACACGAACCCCACCAAAAACTGGGGGTGATCTCAGGTGCTCCGGAAGGGTAAGCAGATCCTGCCCCACATATAGCACCCGTCGTATTACTCATGTTGGTTTGTAAATTATGTTTTTCTTACAGGATGTGACTTGATGATGTAATATGATAACAATTTCCCATAAATTGGAATGACAGACAGGTAAATTTTGGTATAAAAATAAGAAAATGTGGTATGATTGCTATTGATTAATCATTAATAGTACTTGGTTTTATCAATTCAATCATTAGTTTAGCCTAAGGTCTAGTTTTTTTGTCACTTCAAAGTTAATTTGAAATTTATAATTTTTATTAAAATATACTGACTGCATTAAAGATTGAATAGAAATTTAGTTGAAGATTTTGAATGTATAAACATTACTTTTATGAGGGTCTGGGTGGGGTTTACAAATAGAAAATAATGGGCCAATACTGCACAAAAATATAGAGGACAGAAAAATGGGCCCAAAAAATGAATAATAGAGAACAATGTGGTGCTAGACTTTAAAGAATAGAGAATAACAGGCATAAAATATTAGGAACAGAAGAATAAAAAATGACATAAAAAATTAAAGAAATACAGAAATGAAGGACCACTCCAGACCCTTTCTTTATCTGTTTTGAATTAACCCTCTTGATGAGGGATGTATGGTGACCTATACTTGCTTATATCCACAATATCCACAATATCTTAACTCTGGAATGCTGGTGGATAGTTGTCTCATTGACAATCTTACCACATCTTTTTACTTTTGTATTAGCATTTATGAAAAAATCTGTCTGTCAATCCATACAGTGACTAGCATATTTTATCAATGCCCTACAATGCTAAATGTAAAAACAAAGATTTTAAAATCCACTGATGAAATCTATTATCCTCTAGACCCTCCCCTTTTTTCAACCACATCTTTGAAAATAGACATACGCTTATCCAATGGTACTGAAAAAACAAACAAATTACATTTTTGGTGAAATTGTATAACAAAGTGAAAAATATTTCATATGGACAGACAAACAGCAGCTCATTTAAATAATTAAAATGAAAATCAAGGTTCTCTGCTCTTTTGGGAGTTACTCGTTGTTTAGTCAATTGAACGTTTTAAAATAAACGATTTATCTGAAATTAAAACACTGCGCTAACATATGGCAAAAAAATACAGATAATCGGAGTAGTATAGAAAATGTACCCAAAACTGTAAAAAAGGAATAAACTGTGAAATGATGGACATTTGAATCTGTTATTATATGCTATATACTAAAGAACAACACTTTGCAATGATTTTTTTTTTATAAAATTTAGATGCTAAGCTGTTCATAGGTGTCTTCACTGATATTTTTACACCTGAGCATGCCCTTCCATTACAATTTATTTGTCAGTATTTTACTTTCTATTTCGGGTGGTCACGTGACTTTTTTCCTGGGTCTAAATATAGATTTTAATGTGAAAACACTGCATTTTTGTTCATTATCAAGTGGTCAACAAGCTTAACATCACTGCGTAAATATATTTGTTTTCATTCTGAAACACCCCTTAAAGACACAAATAAATATGATTTCACTCATTGATTTGCAAAATATATGTGGATGAACTTTATTCAAGATCTTTTGATAACATGAATAATGCATATACTTATGTTCAGAAATATTTGTTTATTGAGTAGATGGTCAGCTTGATACAAGAGAGACTCTACTATTGAAGAAGGACGTATGTTTATATGTTGGATGACCTTTTTAGAAGCTAGATTGCCATATCATTGACGTTTCAAAATATTATCTTCTTTGCAATTGATGAAAAACAGTTAGATGTTAACCTCTTGATTTTTTTACTTTTCTATGTTGTTGTTGTTGTCTCTTTGAAGTACATCCACACCTCTTTATATTGATATTGTTTTTTGAAACATTTCAACTCTCTATCATACGTCATGAAATGACGCTGAATGCAGTATATATAAAAAAAAAAAAACAAACAAAAACCCAAAACTGATAGCTGTTGAAGTATCGTCCAGGTACAACACGAAAGAGATATAAGAATTTCGTCATCGTCTGTGCCTTTCGTGGATATCATTTCACCAGCGCTTAAAAAACAAATAATTGAAGCTAGAGACGCTACCTTAGCTGGTTTGTTAATGAAAGATTACGAATCAGTTCACTGCCAGGCAATAAGATTGTTACTTAGCTAACTGTTCACCGATTGAGTCCAGTTATGGTGATACATTTCATGAATGTCGTAAGCTTTTTGCCGCCAAAGCTGCTACTGCACTTCGCGATTTTAAAGTAAAATTTGACTGGGCGTAAAGGACGCTGATATTCTTACGCTTTTAGTTCCGCATGCCAGGCCAGAAGTTTGTAGACTGTGTTACGCTATCGATTATGGAACAATTTTTTCCCTCTTTCTTTGAATGAAATACATATTCGAAAAATATATCATATTCCGATCGCGTTGATAGAAGGACAGAACACAAGTTGTGCACGATTGGAAAAAGATATGCGATAACTATAACACCATGCTATTCCATTATTAGACTAGCGTTAGTTTGTTCGAGCTCGCCAATTGTTTGTAATAACTTGTCTAGAGCGATCTGTTGGATTGCTACTAATATCTACAATATTGAATATATGTTTTTTTTACCTTATATACGATTTCTGACAAGATATACCCGATTCTTGCGCAGTAAAATTGCTTTAATGACTACTATCTTTAAAAGACTATAATGTTTCTAAAAAATATTCCACTGGCTAAAAACAAGGATGTTAGTCCTTGCACAGATATAGAATATCTGGGTATTATACTTGACGCAGAAGAGATGGAGACCCGCTTCCCGTTAAATGAAACAAGACGCATCATTGAATTTATCAAGTAGTTTTTAAACAGACAATCCTGTACTAAACGTAAACTTTTACAATTGTTAGGGCATTTCAATTTCGCCATGTGTGTTATGATTCCAGGTCGTTTATTTGTTTAATGCCTAATATCATTATCAACAACTGTCAAAAATCTGAAAGACAAAATGTATTTAACAAACGATTGTCGTACCGATTTGAGTTTTTAAAACTCTTTTTTTTTTTAGAAAACTGGGATTTCGAATTATGTACAGATGTGATTCTAATTTTGTTGGATATTTTAAGGGTGAATGGTTTTGCTCATCTTGGCCAGAAGATTGATATGCTCCATGTGAAAAGAAATATTTTATGGCCTTTCTAGATTTTTATCTTCTCATCGTTGTAGCCATCTTATGGGGTCATTTATGGAGTACTAAAATAATCTTCTTTCGCTGTGACAATAAAGCCACGGTACACATTGTTAATAAAGGTCGTTCTAGATGTTTTTTGATACTGAAACTTATGAGAATCCTTTCGTTGTATGCTTATAAAAACATTTCTAATTTCTGAGGATATCTTGATTTATTTTGTCGCACATTGTAACAAAAACCTCAGAATTTTACATACATTGTCGGATTTTCGGTATCCAAAATGTCTGTTGAATTAACGTAATTGTCCCATTTATTCCACTATGTTTTTGTAGTTTGTGTGCGTCCAAAATAATCAATGTTGTCAACGGGTGTTTTGTCGGAAGCAAATAAGGGTATTTCACTGTTTCGCTAACGAGCGCATTGTCAATTCTTCCTCCGGAACGTAGTAGTCCTTTTTCGTCGATATATAATCGTAACTAACGTACAATAGGTAGTCGATTAGTATCCTTTGAAACAATATTGCGGATTTCATTAATGAAAATAGTTTGCTGTACATTCCGTATCAACACGAGTGAAGCATTTTGAATCTCGTCTACCTCTTACTGTTGGTATTTCTTGTTTTCTGAAAGTGTTCTGCATTTCGTTATAAAGCGCAATACGTAAGACATTATACGGAGCAGTTTTGGATAACTGCTGAACTTCTCTATATTGATGACTTCCTTTACAACTGTGAATCTGTCATCATTTTGTTGAATTTGTCGGTTTATTTTTTTACTTTCATTGTCTGTTATTGTTGTCATAGCAACGGAATTTCGATCCCAATGCGGCCATTGTTCTTCATGTGCAAGCCATTTCGGTCCGTTTAACCAAGTTTACATTGTTCAAAAACTTCGATGAAGACATTCCGCGCGTAAGACAGTCAGCGGGGTTACAGTCGGTTGGACAATACCTCCAAGTTTTATTTTCTACAAGTTGTAGGATTTCTGTAATTCTATTAGCAATAAAAGGTTTTTGTATTTTCGACGAATACAACCAGCTCAGAACGATTTGGCTATCACACCAAAATGTGATTTCTGTAATTCCTCAAATATTCGACACATGTTTACCTAATTTCGCTCCAACTACGACGCCCATCAACTCTAGTCGCGGCAAAGTAATAACTTTAAGTGGTGCAACTCTGTTTTTAGCCATCGTGGTCACGGCACCAATCTCGTGATCGTATAATTGTAGAATGCGTTGTGTTTATGAAGTGAGAAAAAGACGTCTATAGAAATGAATGATTTAATGCTGGAATACAAAGACGTTAACACATAGCAACCATGACGTTACATATAGACAGCGCTAACGCGTATAAGCACAAATATGATTCCCGCGGTACTGTGATAGTCTCTATTTATCCTTGACAGCGTTTTGTTAATTATTTCTAAGTTGTGGCGAATTTAAAATTTAAATTATTTTGATTCACCTGTAGATTTAAGTGCAATAACATAAACGGTACAAATTTTTCTGCACCAGATGCGCATTTCAACAATCAATGTCTCTTCAGTGATGCTTGAGGCAAAAATATTTGAAAATCCAAAGTTTATTAAAAAGATGAAGAGCTATAAACCAAAACAGACAAAAAAAACATAGCCAAAGCCGGACAAGGAATAAATTTTTGCATGAGGGAGATACATTCCTTCGTTTTAAATAATTTCCAAAATTTTGTAACAGCAAATTTTTATAACACAACATCCGTATTTTCATGCAAGTACCGAAGTACTGGCTACTGGGCTGGTGATACCCTCGGGGACTATCAGTCCACCAAGCAGAGGCATCAACCCAGTGGTAGTAATTACATTAACGGTACAAACTTTTCTGCACCAGATGCGCATTTCGACAATCAATGTCTCCTCAGTGATACTCGAGGCCAAAATATTTGAAAATCAAAATCTTATTAAAAAGATGAAGAGCTCTAAACCAAAAAGGAGAAAAAAAATATAGCCAAAGCCGGGCAATGAATCAGAGCTTTGCATGCGGAAGATACATATTATCGGGAATCGAGCGCAACAATTTTACTATTATGATGTGACTTTTTTATTTACTGTCATGATTTGACTTTTTTTATTAAGGGTAGTTCACTAAATCTTGACATTAAAATATTAAAATCATTCTAGAATTTCCATACCGATTCATTCTTTCTAAATGATGACGAAAAAGTAATATGAGTTTTTTTATGATATAGTGAATATCTATTATATCATTTACATCAGTTTATAAGTCAACAAGTACTTCAGAAAAATAAAGGCGAAGGATACCAAAGGGTCATTCCAACTCACAAGTCACAAATGAACTGATAACACCATGGCTAAATAAGAAAAAGAAAACAGACAAACAACGGTATACAAAACACAACATAGAAAACCAAGGACTGAGCAACACGAACCCCACCAACAACTGGGGGTGATCTCAGGTGCTCCGGAAGGGTAAGCAGATCCTGCCCCACATATAGCACCCGTCGTATTACTCATGTTGGTTTGTAAATTATGTTTTTCTTACAGGATGTGACTTGATGATGTAATATGATAACAATTTCCCATAAATTGGAATGACAGACAGGTAAATTTTGGTATAAAAATAAGAAAATGTGGTATGATTGCTATTGATTAATCATTAATAGTACTTGGTTTTATCAATTCAATCATTAGTTTAGCCTAAGGTCTAGTTTTTTTGTCACTTCAAAGTTAATTTGAAATTTATAATTTTTATTAAAATATACTGACTGCATTAAAGATTGAATAGAAATTTAGTTGAAGATTTTGAATGTATAAACATTACTTTTATGAGGGTCTGGGTGGGGTTTACAAATAGAAAATAATGGGCCAATACTGCACAAAAATATAGAGGACAGAAAAATGGGCCCAAAAAATGAATAATAGAGAACAATGTGGTGCTAGACTTTAAAGAATAGAGAATAACAGGCATAAAATATTAGGAACAGAAGAATAAAAAATGACATAAAATATTAAAGAAATACAGAAATGAAGGACCACTCCAGACCCTTTCTTTATCTGTTTTGAATTAACCCTCTTGATGAGGGATGTATGGTGACCTATACTTGCTTATATCCACAATATCCACAATATCTTAACTCTGGAATGCTGGTGGATAGTTGTCTCATTGACAATCTTACCACATCTTTTTACTTTTGTATTAGCATATATGAAAAAATCTGTCTGTCAATCCATACAGTGAATAGCATATTTTATCAATGCCCTACAATGCTAAATGTAAAAACAAAGATTTTAAAATCCACTGATGAAATCTATTATCCTCTAGACCCCTCCCCTTTTTTCAACCACATCTTTGAAAATAGCCATACGCTTATCCAATGGTACTGAAAAAACAAACAAATTACATTTTTGGTGAAATTGTATAACAAAGTGAAAAATATTTCATATGGACAGACAAACAGCAGCTCATTTAAATAATTAAAATGAAAATCAAGGTTCTCTGCTCTTTTGGGAGTTACTCGTTGTTTAGTCAATTGAACGTTTTAAAATAAACGATTTATCTGAAATTAAAACACTGCGCTAACATATGGCAAAAAAATACAGATAATCGGAGTAGTATAGAAAATGTACCCAAAACTGTAAAAAAGGAATAAACTGTGAAATGATGGACATTTGAATCTGTTATTATATGCTATATACTAAAGAACAACACTTTGCAATGATTTTTTTTTTTATATAATTTAGATGCTAAGCTGTTCATAGGTGTCTTCACTGATATTTTTACACATGAGCATGCCCTTCCATTACAATTTATTTCTCAGTATTTTACTTTCTATTTCGGGTGGTCACGTGACTTTTTTCCTGGGTCTTAATATAGATTTTAATGTGAAAACACTGCATTTTTGTTCATTATCAAGTGGTCAACAAGCTTAACATCACTGCGTAAATATATTTGTTTTCATTCTGAAACACCCCTTAAAGACACAAATAAATATGATTTCACTCATTGATTTGCAAAATATATGTGGATGAACTTTATTCAAGATCTTTTAATAACATGAATAATGCATATACTTATGTTCAGAAATATTTGTTTATTGAGTAGATGGTCAGCTTGATACAAGAGAGACTCTTCTATTGAAGAAGGACGTATGTTTATATGTTGGATGACTTTTTTAGAAGCTAGATTGCCATATCATTGACGTTTCAAAATATTATCTTCTTTGCAATTGATGAAAAACAGTTAGATGTTAACCTCTTGATTTTTTTACTTTTCTATGTTGTTGTTGTTGTCTCTTTGAAGTACATCCACACCTCTTTATATTGATATTGTTTTTTGAAACATTTCAACTCTCCATCATACGTCATGAAATGACGCTGAATGCAGTATATATAAAAAAAAAAAAAAAAAACAAAAACCCAAAACTGATAGCTGTTGAAGTATCGTCCAGGTACAACACGAAAGAGATATAAGAATTTCGTCATCGTCTGTGCCTTTCGTGGATATAAAAAACAAATAATTGAAGCTAGAGACGCTACCTTAGCTGGTTTGTTAATGAAAGATTACGAATCAGTTCACTGCCAGGCAATAAGATTGTTACTTAGCTAACTGTTCACCGATTGAGTCCAGTTATGGTGATACATTTTATGAATGTCGTAAGCTTTTTGCCGCCAAAGCTGCTACTGCACTTCGCGATTTTAAAGTAAAATTTGACTGGACGTAAAGGACGCTGATATTCTTACGCTTTTAGTTCCGCATGCCAGGCCAGAAGTTTGTAGACTGTGTTACGCTATCGATTATGGAACAATTTTTTCCCTCTTTCTTTGAATGAAATACATATTCGAAAAATATATCATATTCCGATCGCGTTGATAGAAGGACAGAACACAAGTTGTGCACGATTGGAAAAAGATATGCGATAACTATAACACCATGCTATTCCATTATTAGACTAGCGTTAGTTTGTTCGAGCTCGCCAATTGTTTGTAATAACTTGTCTAGAGCGATCTGTTGGATTGCTACTAATATCTACAATATTGAATATATGTTTCACCTTATATACGATTTCTGACAAGATATACCCGATTCTTGCGCAGAAAGAACAATGGCTTTAATGACTACTATCTTTAAAAGACTATAATGTTTCTAAAAAATATTCCACTGGCTAAAACAAGGATGTTAGTCCTTGCACAGATATAGAATATCTGGGTATTATACTTGATGCAGAAGAGATGGAGACCCGCTTCCCGTTAAATGAAACAAGACGCATCATTGAATTTATCAAGTAGTTTTTAAACAGACAATCCTGTACTAAACGTAAACTTTTACAATTGTTAGGGCATTTCAATTTCGCCATGTGTGTTATGATTCCAGGTCGTTTATTTGTTTACTGCCTAATATCATTATCAACAACTGTCAAAAATCTGAAAGACAAAATGTATTTAACAAACGATTGTCGTACCGATTTGAGTTTTTAAAACTCTTTTTTTTTTTTTTTAGAAAACTGGGATTTCGAATTATGTACAGATGTGACTCCTAATTTTGTTGGATATTTTAAGGGTGAATGGTTTTGCTCATCTTGGCCAGAAGATTGATATGCTCCATGTGAAAAGAAATATTTTATGGCCTTTCTAGATTTTTATCTTCTCATCGTTGTAGCCATCTTATGGGGTCATTTATGGAGTACTAAAATAATCTTCTTTCGCTGTGACAATAAAGCCACGGTACACATTGTTAATAAAGGTAGTTCTAGATGTTTTTTGATACTGAAACTTATGAGAATCCTTTCGTTGTATGCTTATAAAAACATTTCTAATTTCTGAGGATATCTTGATTTATTTTGTCGCACATTGTAACAAAAACCTCAGAATTTTACATACATTGTCGGATTTTCGGTATCCAAAATGTCTGTTGAATTAACGTAATTGTCCCATTTATTCCACTATGTTTTTGTAGTTTGTGTGCGTCCAAAATAATCAATGTTGTCAACGGGTGTTTTGTCGGAAGCAAATAAGGGTATTTCACTGTTTCGCTAACGAGCGCATTGTCAATTCTTCCTCCGGAACGTAGTAGTCCTTTTTCGTCGATATATAATCGTAACTAACGTACAATAGGTAGTCGATTAGTATCCTTTGAAACAATATTGCGGATTTCATTAATGAAAATAGTTTGCTGTACATTCCGTATCAACACGAGTGAAGCATTTTGAATCTCGTCTACCTCTTACTGTTGGTATTTCTTGTTTTCTGAAAATGTTCTGCAATTCGTTATAAAGCGCAATACGTAAGACATTATACGGAGCAGTTTTGGATAACTGCTGAACTTCTCTATATTGATGACTTCCTTTACAACTGTGAATCTGTCATCATTTTGTTGAATTTGTCGGTTTATTTTTTTACTTTCATTGTCTGTTATTGTTGTCATAGCAACGGAATTTCGATCCCAATGCGGCCATTGTTCTTCATGTGCAAGCCATTTCGGTCCGTTTAACCAAGTTTACATTGTTCAAAAACTTCGATGAAGACATTCCGCGCGTAAGACAGTCAGCGGGGTTACAGTCGGTTGGACAATACCTCCAAGTTTTATTTTCTACAAGTTGTAGGATTTCTGTAATTCTATTAGCAATAAAAGGTTTTTGTATTTTCGACGAATACAACCAGCTCAGAACGATTTGGCTATCACACCAAAATGTGATTTCTGTAATTCCTCAAATATTCGACACATGTTTACCTAATTTCGCTCCAACTACGGCGCCCATCAACTCTAGTCGCGGCAAAGTAATAACTTTAAGTGGTGCAACTCTGTTTTTAGCCATCGTGGTCACGGCACCAATCTCGTGATCGTATAATTGTAGAATGCGTTGTGTTTATGAAGTGAGAAAAAGACGTCTATAGAAATGAATGATTTAATGCTGAAATACAAAGACGTTAACACATAGCAACCATGACGTTACATATAGACAGCGCTAACGCGTATAAGCACAAATATGATTCCCGCGGTACTGTGATAGTCTCTATTTATCCTTGACAGCGTTTTGTTAATTATTTCTAAGTTGTGACGAATTTACAATTTAAATTATTTTGATTCACCTGTAGATTTAAGTGCAATAACATAAACGGTACAAATTTTTCTGCACCAGATGCGCATTTCAACAATCAATGTCTCTTCAGTGATGCTTGAGGCAAAAATATTTGAAAATCCAAAGTTTATTAAAAAGATGAAGAGCTATAAACCAAAACAGACAAAAAAAAAAAAAACATAGCCAAAGCCGGACAAGGAATAAATTTTTGCATGAGGGAGATACATTCCTTCGTTTTAAATAATTTCCAAAATTTTGTAACAGCAAATTTTTATAACACAACATCCGTATTTTCATGCAAGTACCGAAGTACTGGCTACTGGGCTGGTGATACCCTCGGGGACTATCAGTCCACCAGCAGAGGCATCAACCCAGTGGTAGTAATTACATTAACGGTACAAACTTTTCTGCACCAGATGCGCATTTCGACAATCAATGTCTCCTCAGTGATACTCGAGGCCAAAATATTTGAAAATCAAAATCTTATTAAAAAGATAAAGAGCTCTAAACCAAAAAGGAGAAAAAAAATATAGCCAAAGCCGGGCAAGGAATCAGAGCTTGGCATGCGGAAGATACATTCCTTCATTTTAAATAATTTCCAAAATTTTGTAACAATTTCTGCTTGTATGCTAGAAACGGCTCATTAGCGTAGCGTTTTTTTAAAAATTATTTAAGAGTTGTTGCGAATTTACAATTTCAATCATTTTGATTCACCTGTAGATTTAAGTGCAACAGATGTTGAGATTTTTTTTTCGTATACTATTCTACACCTTACAACTTCTAAGACAGATCCATTTCGCATAGGTGTCAATATACAGCTTCATAAATCTGATCATACTATTTGTCTTTTCTCAGCTATCAAAAAATGTATTGCAATCAGGAAGGGTAGATAGGTGTCTTTTGTTTTAAGGATCCACTGTTTATCAAAGGAAATGGTAGCGTTTTAGACAG
Organism: Mytilus californianus; assembly: GCF_021869535.1. NCBI lineage: Eukaryota > Metazoa > Mollusca > Bivalvia > Mytilida > Mytilidae > Mytilus > Mytilus californianus. The sequence continues at coordinate 109,933,560 of NW_026262734.1, read as the reverse complement.
ATATTAAACATTGGTCGGTGGACATCGGACAGTTATTGTCGTTATATTCGGATTTCCAAGGACACAATTCGCAAAGAATCAAAGGGTTTGACATTGTCTAATACTATCTGAGTGTGGATATGTGGGCATAATAGAACGTGTATGTGTGTTCTTTAATCAAACAACAAATTTAATTTAACTGTGAATTTGGGACCATAATTGAACATTTATATTAATAAACTTTATTTGTTAAAAAGTATTCAGCAATCCGAAAGTTGCTGATTTTTCGGGATACGCCTGGACATATCGTCGTGTGAGTGTTATAAGGTTGTATTTCACATTTAGAAGTAGTGATTAACATTTAAATTTAAATAGTATTATAGTTGTATAGGAATAGAAAAACATTTCACTTTGATCTCAAATATATATAGCTTTCTACATTTTTATCAAAATTGGACCTATAACACTACAAGATGCACACGACAATATCTTTATAAAATATCTTCTTGCAGAGGAAAAAAATCGAGCACATATTTTACTCTACTAGTCTCGACATTCACTCGACAGTACTTAACTGTACTCGACTTTTGTCTCGACTTTACTTAATAAGTCTGATTCAGTACTTGATGATCTTGGTGTAGTCTGAAATGGTCTCGACCAAGGCTCGACCAGTCTTGACCTGTCTCGACTCAGTCTCGACTCAGTCTCGACCAATCTTGACCAGTCTCGACCTGTGTCGACCTGTCTTGACTAGTCTTGACCTTCAGATTTAGTCTTTACTGGTCTGGATCAGCCCATCTAACTAAATTCCAGTTTATTTGTTGGTTTGGTTCATTGCTGTGAAATTAAAGAATTTAATTAATAGGTAACATTTTTTTTTATTAAATTCAGATAGTCATCTTTAATCATTTCTCAAAACAGAAAGAACTGCGACCATCAATATTTAAACCAGTCCAAAGTGGGAAAGCACCTTTCAAAAGCATCAGTATACTTCAATCCTATAAGATAATGACAGTAAGGTTTTGAAACATCGGTCTAATTATAAGATACTTTCATATTTAAGAAATGTCATTCATAATAACTAAATGAAAGAACAGACAATATAATATCGAAAGATTGAATCATTCACCAATGATTTTCTCTTTCTTTGGTTTCAAAGGTTTCAACTCCTTCAGGCAAAATTGACCTTAGATGGATTTGGCTACTGTTCATGTTCTTTTTGGTCATATAACTCTTCAACTGTTTTGGTTCTTGGCTTTCAAATATTCAGCTTTGAGCGTTCCTGATGAAGGTTAATCCAGAAAAGCGCTTCGGACGCATGAAATTTATAACGTGTTGTTTCTGCTACATTGGTGACTCATTGACATATACACCTTATTTATGTTATCCATTTGCCTAATGTTGGGTTGAACAATAAGAAATATTTGTTTTACACATGACACCCTTGACATCTGTTCTAGTTTTGTTTGAAACGGACAATTGTTCAAAGACATTTTAGAATTACTCATTCTTCAAGAGATAGCTTGATCAATACCTGTTGTTGTGTACTTTTATTTTCCTCCTGGAATATTGTCAGGTCAGTAGCTCAGTACTTTGATATACTGGCATTGGAATACGAATATAATTTTTATAAATTTGCAGTAATAAAACTTAGGAAATCTTTTGATATTGAATAAAATTGAGAATGGAAATGGGGAATGTGTCAAAGAGACAACAACCCGATCATAGAATAGACAACAGCAGAAGGTCACCAACAGGTCTTCAATGCAGCGAGAAATTCCCGCACCCGGAGGCGTCCTTCAGCTGGCCCCTAAACAAATATATATACTAGTTCAGTGATAATGAACGCCATACTAAACTCCAAATTGTACACAAGAAACTAAAATTAAAAATAATGCAAGACTAACAAAGGCTAGAGGCTCCTGACTTGGGACAGGCGCAAAAATGCGGCGGGGTTAAACATGTTTATGATATCTCAACCCTCCCCCTATACCTCTAGCCAATGTAGAAAAGTAAACGCATAACAATACGCACATTAAAATTCAGTTCAAGAGAAGTCCGAGTCTGATGTCAGAAGATGTAACCAAAGAAAATAAACAAAATGACAATAATACATAAATAACAACAGACTACTAGCAGTTAACTGACATGCCAGCTCCAGACTTCAATTAAACTGATTGAAAGATTATGTCTTCATCATATGAATATTAGGCACAATCCTTCCCGTTAGGGGTTTAGTATCATACCATCATAACATATATGAGAAGAACATAACCCGTGTCATGCCAACAACTGGTTTTTAAATAAATGTGTTTAGTGCCGATGCAAAGACCCTATAAGTGAATCAATATTAACGCCAAAATATGCAATCTTTAATGACCTGACAACAGTATCGTAACTATATCCCTTCTTAATAAGTCTATTTAAAGGTTTTGTTAGCTTCAGAGGTGAATACTGACATTTTTGTGCTTTATAAAGAATATTTCCATAAAAAATTGGATGTGAAATACCTGAACGTATAAGAAGTCTGCATGTTGAGCTATATTTACGAATGATGTCCTTATACCGATGATAAAATTTAGTAAATGTTTTGACTAGTTTGTGATATCGAAAACCCTGGTGTAATAATTTTTCAGTAATACATAAATTTCTCTCGTTAAAATCTAAAACATTGTTACATACACGAGCGAATCGTACAAGTTGAGATATATAAACACCGTAAGATGGTGACAAGGGAACGTCACCATCTAAAAATGGATAATTAACGATAGGAAATGAAAATCATCTCTTTTATCAGATATTGTAATATTAAGCTTTGCGTTAATGATATAGATATCAAGATCGAGGAAAGGGCAGTGGTCATTGTTAGTATTAGCTTTATTTAAAGTAAGTTCAACAGGATAAATTTCTAAAGTATACATACTGAAGTCGTCATTATTGAGAGCCAAAATATCATCCAATTATCTAAAAGTATTATTAAATTTGTGTATCAGATGTTGTTTCGATGGGTCTTTGCTGATTTTGGTCATAAATTGTAACTCATAGCAATACAAAAAAAAAAAGGTCCGCAATAAGTGGTGCACAGTTAGTCCCCATTGGAATTCCGATAACCTGACGATATACGGAATCTCCAAAGCGAACAAAAATGTTATCTAGTAAAAATTCAAGGGCATATATAGTATCAAAGCATGTCCAATTGACATGGTTTTTTTGTTTATTGCTACTAAAAAATGACCTAAAAGAGTTTGAACATATATATTCACATTCTGACTTTTTAAATGCCCATTTAATTAGGTGTGTGAATTTTTTCTTAATGAGAATGTGAGGCAATGTGGTATATAGGGTAGAAAAATCAAAACTTTGAACAGATTCAAAATCACCAATATATGCATGTAATTTATCAAGTATTTCCGAATGTATCTACTTTATGCCATACACCGTTTAAGTCTTTGTCGTTTGTATCAATTCATCAATGTTCAGATTATGAGTTGTATTCCTTCTTTTAGTCTCAAGTATTACTGAAAGGACGGAAGGGACATTATTTGTAAAATTTCGCATCTAGTTTAGTCAAATAAGTACCTTTTATTAACGAACCAACATAGTCTTTTCGGATATAACTGAACTAATGGTTATAAGAGCTTAAAAAGAGGCAACATATACCGAGGTCATCTCAGGTAATTCGGAAGGGTAAGCAGGTCCTGCTCGACATGTGACACTGATTTTATTGTTGAATTATTAAGGGTTGCTGAACTTTCCTCGTTTGTTTGTCTATGGTTGATATTTGTGTCATTGGCAATTGTTTACAGTTTTCAGACTATATCCATTCATACCTTGCAACTAGATTACACGCATGTGGCAAAAACGGACCTATTATTAAGAAATTGTTTGACAATGTTTCTTCTCCGTGCCAGCTTTGCCTCTTATCAATCTTTCAGAATAACATGGATTGTGCCAATTTTGCTTTCATAGACATCTTTGGAACTTCTCACAAAGTTTGCAAACCTATTAAGTGTGCCCCTTTCCTTACTAGTTGTTTCAAGACATTCCCGAATTTGGATTTTATGTTTGCATACATCTAAATGTTAATCGGGGATAGTGCTCCCTTGTTATGAAACAACCTGACCAAAGTCTTTATGGCATTTTTATTTTTACCGGATTTTGTTATGTTGCTGGTACACAGCTGTCCTATGTTAAGGTGGGTTGGGCGCTCACAAAAATGCTAATCCAACAACATTTCGATTATGCATTTTGCACACTTAAATTTTGTATCGGTATTGTTATATAACATCAGTGCATTATTTAAATCCCTTCCTTAACACGTCTACTTGAACAATATATAATAAGATTAATTTAATTCGGCTGCATATAGCGTAATGTAGCTTAAAATAAGAAAAAGTCTTAATTGTCATAGTTGTGTTCACTGGTGGAATAATTGGTTTCAAATATGTTTCTTTTTGTCGAAAGAAAACCTGACATTATATTAAGTGGGTACTTGAGGTTCATACACAACAATAATGTATTGCTCTTAGCGAAAAGAAGCAGATTAACCAAACCCTGTTCAAACTTCGAAAAGTTTGATTGGAGATTTACTGAAAAATAAATAGATGCATCTTTTAACAGCGGTTTACTACTGTTGCCTTTATTTAACATCCTGAATTGACTTTTATTGAGGGTTAGTACACTAGATTTTAATGTTTAAACATTTGCATGATTCTGAAATTTATTTTCAATTTTCAAAATGAGGAAGAAAAAAGTTAAAAGAAATTACGATATCATGAAGTAAAGTATTTATATCATTCACCTTAGTCTTGAAGTTAGCAAGTCATTAGGGTATCACCAGTCCAGTAGTCAGCACTTCGGTGTTGACATGAATATCAATTATATGGTCATATATATAAATTTTCTGTTTACAAACTTTGAATTTTTTTCGAAAAACTAAGGATTTTCTCATCCCAGGCATAGATTACCTTAGCGTATTTGGCACAACTTTTTGGAATTTTGGGTTCTCAATGCTCTTCAACATTGCACTTGTTTGGCTTTATAACTATTTTGATCTGAGCGTCACTGATGAGTCTTATGTAGAAGAAACGCGCGTCTGGCGTATTAAATTGTAATCCTGGTACATTTGATAACTAATTATTACAAAGTTTCTTTAAAACAAATGACAACGACTTGAAATGCAGAGAACAGTAATTTTCCTTTTTGACTGTTTTACTGCAGGGTCGGAGGTTTGGGAAAGAGAGTAGTTGCATGTACAGATTCAAAATAATAAAGAGAAAACCCTTGAAAGGATTTCTTTTGATAGTTTTGTCCAAATTTGAATTATTGTTAAAAACCAACACATTTTATAATTTAATATTCATATGAGCAGACAAAAACTACAAAAGAGGCTATGAAGTTAAAATATTATTACATAAAAATTGTTCTACTTTCAGAAAATGCTCTACATGTATTTTCATCTCTGCTGCTACAATTAACACGAATAACTAATTGGTTCAGTGTGACCGTGAAGAACTGATTGGTCAAGTGTGGACATGACGAGCTAACTGATTCAGTGCTAACTTGAAAAACTAAATGGATCAGTGTGAACATGACGAATTAATTGGTTCAGATTGACTGATTGTTGGTTGCGTAATGTTCAGTGACAAATAGTTCATGCATGTTCAGGACGAAATAGCTTCAGATTGAAAATGAAGAACTAATTGGTAAAGTGTGAACATGAAGATTTAACTGGTTTAATGTGAACATGACGAAATAATTGTTTCAATGTGAGCATGAAAAACTAATTGGTTTAGTGCAAACATGACGAACTAATTGGTTCAGTGTAATTTATTGATTGTTGGTGTTTAATGCCACTTTCAGTATTATTGGCTATTTCGCGGCGGTCATTTATATATTGGTGGAGGGAGCCGGAGTTCCTGGAGAGAATCACCGACATTCAGCAGGAAAACTGGTGGTATAGTGTGAACACGAAGAACTAATTTGTTTAGTGTGAACATGAAGAACTAATTTGTTCAATCATTATTAAACTAAAGATAATAGGTGTAAATTGTATGGCAGAGTTAACCTTGAATTATTCAGCACAAAGCTGATTCAAATGAGTCATGTGATTTCATAGGAGAATATTTATAAGTGGAAGAGGACACAGTTCTAAGCCAGTAATACGTAAGCTTATAAATAAACGAAAATAGTTGGTTCTTGCATGTAGTTGAGTATTTTTTCAAAATTGATGTGAGAGTCACAAGTAAGCATTCCTGCTTTTATACAAGTTTTTTTTCCCTGTACAAACAATATTATTTACCCATCAAACATAGTTAGATGAAGCAAACATCAAGGTATGCCCAATGTGTGACATCGATGAATACAGTTTTTTACTATGATTTTGTACTCTAGTTTCGCATCGTCTATCAAATACACATGTGGAAGCAGGAGCTACTAACCCTTCTCCTTTTTTGTCTTGTCGTCGTGTCTTTCTTATGATTTCAAATGTCCTCTTTTTTATCTTCTGCATTTTTTTGTTAAGACACTCGTGGATTATTTCCGACCTTTGAATTCTAGGATTGGATAATCTATCAATATTGACCAGGCCTTTTATTTGGTAGTGTGTTTGGAGGCGACATATATCTGTCTGTTAATTTGACTTGGTAAAATCATCCCCTTTTCACCACAATGATGACAAACGGCGTTGTCAATCCAATAAAACCAAGCTCTCAAGGGTTACAGTCAAAATATGTTAGCACGATATTGGCGGAGTTGCACGACCATTATTTATCAAATAACAAATTGGTAAACATGTAACCTATACTAGTCAACTTCTACATCATTTGGTCTTTGGTGGAGAGTTATCTAATAGGCAATCTGAACACTTCTACTTATTTTAATATCTACACAACACATAGAAGATAATCCTGATACACTTCGAAATTAACAAAAAGATGTCAGGATTCAACCCTTCAATGCCTAAAAAAACTGCCAATTGAAATGTTGTCAAACTTAATATTGATTATAGTACAAGCCGAGAAAATTATCCTTACTGATCATGATAGGTCAGGTCAAGATACATATACAAAATCAAACAATAAAACGTATATTTGTCAAGTGATTTAAAATTAAGAGTTGTAAACAAGTATGATTTTCGATCACATGTTCAACAGGCACATCTGTATTTGAAGAGATCATAAACCAAAATCGAATCAGAAACAGTATCTGATTAGATATTACAGGGATGGCGTTCAAGTCTACAATTTACTTGAGAGTCTTGATGTGAATAATCTATATAAAACATACGTGTCACAGATGATCACAGAATGTCCCACCTATCTTTTCAACATCCAAATTAACCACGAGCTCAAATGTACTATCAGAGGTTATGACCGATCACATGATTTTTACTTGCCATGAGTTACACCACCGATGCCACTATGTTAACAGGAATTTCATGTAATGCCAAAGCACATGAGTTTTCCCTCGGTTTTTGATTGGATACGAGTTGGTTTTTTGATTGCCCTCTTGGTGTTATTTCTCTTTTTTATCTAATAAGTTAAAGAGCAAGTCAAGAACTGACTGGAGCAGACCTGATCGTATGTAATATCTTTTATTTCAAGTTCAATTGGAAAAATACACTCAACAAAGTCAAGAAACCTAGATTCTAGCATCCGTGAAATGGTGTTGTAGGTATTATTATAATTAATTTCATTCACTATCTATTCAATATATTGATAAAACAGTTTTCAAATTGCATGATTTATTTTGAGTAAATAAGTTGGAAAATATCCTTCTTGTTCTGTGTTTTCCTTCTAATTATCCAAATATACAACCACCACAGCAGCACTCCATATTTCCGACGCATTCGTCTGTACCAACACACAATTTTTCAACACAGAATGATTTGCAACCACCAGCAAAGATTCCACAGTCAACCATACTAAAACACTTTTTTGCAGCATCGGTATACTTCAATCCTTTAAGAGAATTCCAGTTGATTGTTAAAACATCTTAAGTATCATGACAAATATAAATTTAGAAACGTTATTTACGGTAAGACTATGTTACAACCTTAATTCTTTGGGTTTTTTAATTTGGGGGGAGGGGGGGTAGGGAGTGAAATGGTGTTGATATATTACATAGCTGTCTCATTGACATATTTGTTTTGTACCAGTATGTTGTACTGATGGTAATTGAGCAAGACAGGGTTATTTAGCAGCATCAATGAGTAAGATTACTTACTCGTGACACCTTTGGGATGATCTGTCCTAGTCTTTTTTTGAAATGCCCTATTGTTGAAAGACATATTCGAATTAAACATCCTTTATGAGACTGCGTAATCGTTATCTGTAGTTATGAACTGTTAGTTTCCTAGTGAATCACAGGTAGCTAAGTATTTTATACTGTCATGAAAATACGATATCATATTTATGAAATTTTAACGATTAAACTTAGGAAATCACTCAAAATTAAGGAATGTATCTCACGCAAGCATGTTTCCTTGTCCCTC